>NC_139767.1:11254826-12478369 GCF_965231275.1 Zosterops lateralis
GAATCCATACTCAAGATTCAAGCTCCAAAACTTTGAAATACAATTAATGAGTACTTCTCTCTCCAAGTCACCAGTGCCTGTTGCTCAAGAATAAGATATTAAAGTTCAGCCTGCTGGACTCAACTTTACACTACAGAAAAAAAGCAACTATTTCTATGGCTTTGGGACAACAACACATTTAACAAAACTTTCCTAGCTGCACACAAAATGAAAACATCTTGCTTGTACCATTCCTTTTAGCAAACACTTTAACAAGAGTCTCCAGATTATAATCAAGTTTCTAAGTGAAAGAATAAATGCTAACTCCCATTTATATGAAAAGTGGGATAAGTCAACCAATTCTAATTATTCTGCTATTCACTGCCAACTACATCAAATTCATATTCTTAGCTAAATATATAAAAAATAATTTTAAATATTTTCAACTGTTTACAATATCAATCCAAACCAAAATACTAGTACATTAGAAGACCAGATTTTAAAATGAGAGACAAACAGAGTGGAGTTATATAGACCCAAAATCATACACCAAACTTTTAATTTGTTCAGTGGTACAATTTGCATATACTTGGAACCTTGGGTGACAGCATTCTTTATTTATTTGCCACAGTTCTATTGATAAAAGTCTGTGGTTCTGCATGGCATGCAATCCTTCCTAGGTTTAGCTGATATTTCTTTTGTTCTGAGCAGTGGTTTGATCAGAGGTCCTTGTTGGAGGTTCTTTGAGCACTCCCTGGCACTTAACTCCTACTAGGCCCAATTCTATTCTTTTCCTACAAATGACATCTGGCCAAGATCTACAACAGAACCTTTTGTGCAAATTTTCCTCTTTTTTTTTCAGCATATAAAGGTTTTGTGTTTCTATTGCTTTGCAAAGAATAAATGTCTTTATAAGAGAGTTTACTTATGCTGACATTCAGCACCTTCCACACCTTACCAGATGGAAGAAGGAATAATTATTATGTGATCCTAGTGATCCATCAGAGACAGATGAATCACAATAATGGTTTTTAATAACTGACCAGCAATCCAAAGCCTGGATGACCTACGTACATTTTTCAAGTTTTAAAGCTTATCACTACAAATGTGCCTAAAAATGCCAGGAGAGTCCTATTGTGACAGACAAACCTAATCCATGCTCCAAAGGCCAGATGATCCACTCATCATTTGTCTGTTCACAAAAAACACAAGAGATTGACACAAATCTCATCTTTGCTCTAATATTTGGCCTACTCACTTCTAATAAATCCCACAGAGAAACCCAAAAATGTTTGAAAACAGTCTGCAAATAAATCAAATTATTTTAGTTAGGCATTCAGTACTAAAGTCTTACTTATTTCCTTATGGATAAAGTAAACACAAAGCTTCAAGTTTGCCTGGCAATCCTGCCATTTAAAAACAGGCAAAAAAATAGGACAAACCCCCTTCACCACTTCAAACCTTCCAGCTGGTGATCCTGATAGCTACAGACTACAATTAACTGATAGTGATGTAAACTCCTTATGCCAGCTCGCTTAAGCACAGAAGCACAAATGCACATAATCAAGATCTGATGTTTGCTTTCTTCTCCAAACACAAATGCAGTATTTGTGTTTGAGCACTGGCAGTAACAACTGTGAACTATGCTATTAATGTCTAATTTAAAAATGCTTGTGGCAGAATCCTGTCTAGAGAACCAAAAATAAAATGTATTCAGACAAAGCAACAGTGAAAAGTGCATTAAGAAAATTAAAAGCAGTGATTACAGAAGAAAATAATGTATTCTCCTCCCAAAAAGTTATTTATGTATAACATTTCTTAAAATGGATCCAAACACTGCCATTCTCAATAAAAACTAAATTTCTGAGAGGATATATTTTTCAAGTAGATGTGAATCCTTATTTTATTAAAAGGGAGAAATATAGTTCAGTACCCTTCTTTCTTATTTTCCTCAAGCATTTTCCAGGTTAAATAAATTGGTACTAGATGATCCAGGAATCTAGATGAATTTATGGCTTCATTTATTAACTCAGGTTTAAGAATTTATATCTTAAAAAAATACATCACAGAACTGAGGCCTCTTGAGTTCAGTAGGGGACACAAAGAAAACTGTCTGCAGCTTAAAGAAGCATTTCACACTAAACTGAGGCATCCATTTACAAGACAGTCTCCCAGAATGATCTCTGGCTCTAAATCAGTATCTGAAGGTGCATCCTTTCACTGAGGATCCATGGATTTTGGCTGTCTGTTGCAAGTGGCTATAGTAGGACTATATGAAATTGTTCTCTCTCTTGTTGCTATTGAATTGTTCTGCAGTGATTGCTAATGCTGTATAAAATCAGTCCTACAGCTTAGTCTTTTTTGTGAGATATGCACAGAGAAATATTCTGGTGATGATTGCTCTGAATTTTTAAGACCATACAAGACTGAACACAGCCAAACTAGAGGCTTTGGAAAAGCACGATCCAGGTAGGCAGAAAACATCCACCCTGTTATCATCTCACTGTGTGGTGGTTTTTGGCAGCCACTTCTGCTGAAGCATCCTCCAAAATTTGTCAATTCATATTGCTATCAGTCACATTGCTTCCACTGATAGATTTAACAAAAACAAGTTTCCCAAGTTAATCAGTTAAGGAGAGTTTTTTGGTTTGGTGTTATGGGATTTTTTAATGTTTGTTTGATTTGTGGTTTTAGCTGGTTCTTTTTCCTCAGAAAAACACTGAAGGACAAACCTATACCAGCTAGAAACACTGAATGTCACCAGGTATTCTGAATATGGACTTTTATTCTAAATGCAGCTGAGTGAAGTCTGGACAGGGACCTCCTAACAGAACAAAACATCATTCTGCACATACATCCAAAAGCCTTAGAACAAGTAAGAAGACTAGAGAAGTTTGGTATCACAGGTAGGTTTAACTTCAGATCTACCCAGCCTGCAATATGCTTTTCAGTCTTAGGTGTGCTTGAGATGAATTAGAGAATCACAGAATGGCTGAAGTTGGAAGGGGCAACCTGAGACACGTACACCAAGTTACCTTCTGAGAGCAGGTTCAGCTTGGGCAGAGGGATCAGGACATCGGAATATCTCCGATGTATGGAAACCTGGCCCAGTGTTTCATCACCCTTACAGGAAAGAAGTATTTCCTTATATTTAAATATAGTTTCCTGTACATCAGACAAGTGGGAAATGAGCCTCATCTTCAAATCTTTTGGGACAAGAGTTAAAATTCTTTAGGAACATTAAAAAAAAAAAAAAAGATACCTTCTTAATATATCAAAAGGACCCTCATTAATTAAAACAGATTGTTATAGGCATCATCTGGAGATGTACTTACCACTTCTACTTGGCTACTTTTGTGCTCTAGAGGATGATAAAAATTTGAGATTTTTAGTATGCAGTAAATAGCAAAAACTTCAATTCTCCATATTGCACAAGCATATACATAATTTTCTGCCTGCGTTTAAAAACAAGTTTTTCGATAAAGCTGAACAGAAGCAGATGCTGATTAATAATAATTTAAATTAGAGATACCTTTACTTACAGCCTTACTTATAGCACATGTATTACATGTGCTAAAATCTTTCAAGTCTACCTGCAAATAAAAGGGATATTCCTCATCCACATGAAGTACTGATTGTAACAGGGTTATTTGCATTAAGAGCAGTGAAGAATTTCCTGATACTGTAAAATAACAAACATCGCCAGTTACATACTTTCTGTTGTCATTACAAATGGGAGAATTTAACTGGAAGCTGAAGCATCTATATCCACTGGATATCACATGGCTAAGTCTGTCCCTTATTTCATATAAACATATTCTACTTGGATAATATTTTTTTAGATCAGCATCCCCTAAGCAAAGAAGCTGCCCAGAGTCCTGAGCTCATGCAGTGCTCTTCCTAAGAAAATACTGTTCTCTGACAAACAAATAATTTCAAGTTGAAGACCTATTTTCCTACTATTTATAATGTATCATGCAAGCAGCATCTCAAACCACTTTTGGAAGGAAAAACTAGAGTGGATGTGGTATAAATTCCAGAAACCCATGGTGCAAAGATACTGTCTTTGGCCAAATTCTGACCTTATTTTTGTGCATATGGCAATCCAAGTTATAAAAAGGAATGGCAGAAGTTAGTCTTATGCTGAATACCCATTGTAATATACCCATCCACAAAGCCAGAATATTCTAAAGAAAGGAAGAGAGAAGGGAAATTAGGATACAAGCACACACAAGCCAAAATTTCAAAATTTCACTGCCAAACCTCAGACTGCAGAAATTATTAGGGGGGTGAGTTTTGTCCAATTCTTTAAGAAAAAAAATCCCCTTTTATTACATTCCTTAGGTCACTGTGCATTCTTTTAAATCCCAGACAGATTTCCTAATTTATATTGACTTACACCAGGCAACACAGAGCTTTCTAAAGTTCCAAGTTTCTTGCACACTTTAACTCCAAAGCACAGAAACTTGTCATTGAAGTATGTGTTCCATGAACAGCAGAACTACTGATGGTTTTTTTGGGGGGACTCCTGCCCTTTGCTCTTAATTTGTCTATGAAAGTAATTCCAGTTCTTTGTACCCACTGTGTCTTCTGGGCACTGGAGCAGAACAGAGACAGCACATGCAGGCTCCAGTGTGCGGAGCCACCACACTGATTTTTCAGCCCATTATGTTCAAACACAGTGTATAAAAGCTGAATTCCCCTCAGCTTCCTTCAGTAGAGGCATTCATTTGAATCATCCTAATCTATTGATTCAGCACTTTTCCCAATCCTTCCAGATTATTTGCTCTGCAAGTCCTACTCTTCACTTACAGCAGCCAACAGAGACATTGAAAATGACTGATAGAAAGATATTAGAAAGGTAGATAGAATCAAGATTAAACAAAATCAATTTCCACAGGGAAACAGAAAAGAGGAAAAGGTGTTTTAAACAGTACAGTAGTTCCAAATACTTTATACACTCTGATTTTTTTAGCATTAAAAAACCAAAAATGAGATCTTATATCTTGTGGTTTTGCAGCTTCTCCACACAGCTGACATAAAAGAAACATGGATTTACTTTTCAAGCTGAAAAGCTTTTATTCTCACTTTCATACAACTCAGTAAATTGCTCAGAGAGTGATTTATTCTCTGCTATGATCTCCTGAATATCTTATATCCACACAAAAGATGGATGCTGGCAGGCAGAGCTGTCAGTAGGAATTTCAGCAGAAGTAAATTGTTTAGTTCTTACAATGCAGCATAATGGCTGTAATTTCATTTGAACTGTTGCCATCAATAAAACTACAAGCCAAGACCTAAGCATTCATGACTGTGCAGCCGCTGGGAATCTCTCTGTGCACACGCCACCACAGATGCAGGTAGCTCAGCCCTGGAAGTGTTACTGTACCTGAAAGAATGACAAGCCAGGCCTGGCACTTTCTCTCAGTAGTGAAAGACACAGGTGCACATCAACTGCTAAGGAGTTTCCCATCAGTATTTAACAGGTGTTTTCACAGCTATTCCCATCCTCTGCCAAAATACAAACTAGCAATTTCAACACATATGCATTGAAAAATGTTTAAAAGGAAACTAATATAATACACAGATCTGCAAACATGCGTATATGTACACTGCACATTAGTTGGGTAAGAAGCACGTTTTTCTAGAGCACGTTCTCCTGAAATATTACAGCTGCTACATATGAAGAGATAGAAATTCAAATACATTAAATACTTAGCTAAAGATATCACATCAGCAGATAGCTGTTCTCCCCTAAACTCTTGGTGAAGCACCTATTAAAATGCTTTAGTTAAAGTGCTAAGATTAAAACAAACAACAGATTATTTTCTTGGTCTAAGAAAATGTACACAATCTGAATTCTATTCTATGTTGTATATTTATGCCCTGAGTGCAAGTTCAGGATTAGCATTTGTGCTATAAAGGCAATGAATCATAGCCAATTTCAGAAAAAGTGCTTTGAGGGTAGAAAAAGAGACTTTTGCTATGGCACCCTTTCTACTCAGAAACTGCAGATTTGGCTGCCTCTGACAGGTTAAACTAATTAACCACCCTGCAGGCAGCCCCAAAGCTCTATATGGAAACTCAGACACTGAAAAGGTGAATAAGCCATTAGTTCTCCCCAGAGGAATTAGTCTTTATATGTATGTCTCTCATCACTGCTAATCAACCATGATACACATTCTTTCTGCCAAACTCCCTAAGATGTATGGGCAAATATCTGCAAAGGCTGAAAAATACTAAACACTTCATTTTCCTGTCCAACCTACAGAAGGAGGGAAAGAGGAGCAGTGAAGTGCACATGCAGGACAGGCCGCTTTACTGGCAGCTCAGAGGTCAGCTCATGATAGACCTAGTATGCGGAAACTCTGAGGGCTGCTGTGGGGAAAGAAGAGCAGATGTGCTAAGAGAAGCAGCATGTAAAAAAGAAAAAGTCTTCTTTTTACAATAATAGAGAGCATAGCAAGCAAAGAATAAGTAAATAGAAGAATGGAGATCTGAGGCATCACAGAGAAAAGGACAAACAAAGGCCTCTCAAAAATACAGTATTTTGTGCCTCCATTGGGTGACGTGTAAGGATTAATACGGTCAATTATTGAGTCTGCTTACATATTGCAATAGCCACATGACAAAGATTGGAAGCAAACTCAGAGCAATCAGTCTCCATTAAAATTTACAGTATGTCAGAGAAGATTTCTTGGAACTTCTTGAGAATAGGAATAAATTGGTGCTTTTTATTTTAAGTGGGAAAAACAGGCCACATGCACCATTATTTCCTATAATCAAAAGAAAGTCCATTTCAAATTTTGGTCATGGTGTGTGTCTGAATCCTGAGATATGGACTAAGTTCCATGCTCTCCCATAAGGCTCATGTAGCATTTTGGATGAAGATGAAAGCCTGCCTACAACCGTATGTATTAGTTATAATTACCTGGTACCAGTTGCATCATGAACACACCACGGTTAAATAAATATTTCTGGGCAGAAGTACCAGCATCCCCTTTGGTTACTGTAACCATCCCCACAATGGGAATAATGCCTGTAAACCCTTCTGGGCAAGCTGATCCCTCATCTGCAGAAACCACTGCAGAGAATATAGGCCACAAGAGGAGAAGAGCACAGATGGTTTTTTCACCATTCTGACAGTAATTATTCATGTTTCTCAACAATAATTACAAACATGAAAACTTTCTTTTGCCCGAGCACTTCCCTTCAGTGGATCCCTGCTTCTCCATCAGGTTTCAATAATCATAATAGAGCTGTGCCTGTGCAAGCAAACGTCAGCAATCAAGGTCCAAATATCCAGATTTTCAGAGCACAGACATTTTGCTCTACTACTGTAGGCATTTTTAAAAATTATCTGCTTCATATGAAGAAAGCAGAGCACTAGCTTCTTGTGTGTGTGCATTTAATAGATCTTATTTAAGTATTTCTTCAGCACGGTACCTAACAGGGGACAGAAGTGAGAAGGTTCCATTAGCCCACCTAACTAAATTTTAGTATCAGCATGGACCTGAACTGCTCAAAATTAGACTGAGAAAATCTGTCTGCATGAACTGAAATAAATAGTTAAATGAAGGAGCCAGAGATTTTTTCCAAAAATAATTTTGCTTCAATAGCAGAGGCATTGTGAAAGTTTCCACTCGGATCACAGCCTTAGGGCGCGCTCACAGAGAAAAATCTAGAAAATATTCTACAACAATATCTCAAAAATTCAAACCAGGAGAAAGAGTACGTGCTTAGGAAAATTCCAAAGGAAACACCTGAACTTTTCTGGCTGTTCTGAGTCGGACTTTTCAAACCCCGCCGTACAACGCCATCTTCTGGTGACCGAAAATTGGATTTTTTCCTAGTCTTCGAGAAAAAAGCTGTAACCATATCAAAGGTAATTTTCATACAAAAAAAATTAGTAGTGTTAAGCTTTGAAAAAAACCTATTTTAATAAATAACCTATAAAACTTAAATCACCAAAAAATTTAATTAATCTCTGTAATCCCCACAAACGTGCGAAGTGAAAAAAAGTTTGAAAACGTCTTTCTCCCTTAATCAATAGAGCCACACACCAGCCTTGTTCTGATTTCTACAACTGAAGAGAAATATGTATTTCTTTCACAGCAAAGGGTGAAATCTCAAGTATGTATCACAACACAAGTTCCTTCTGGGCTTCTAAGGGGACCTCAATGACACGGTGCAGCTCCACTCTCTGGAAGAGCATTTGGAGGAGCTTTGGGATATAAGAATTATTGACCTCCATGAGCCCAAAGACATACTGAGTGTGCCAAAGAGACCATGAGCACATCACAGCTGGAACTGAACCTCCACGGGCAGTTCACACGAAAACACACGGACTAGAATTTACACTTCAAAAAAAATGAGGCACTCTAAAGTATTCTGCTGTTTTATGGCTTGCTACACTAACAATTGACCTTAATGCCACTGTGTTTCCTTTAACTCGTTAAATTTTCCAACAAGAACAAACCAGTCAATGGTTTGGTTAGTTGACTAAGCCTCTCTTGAGTGGCTCGGCTAACGGGACACAGGCCTGGTGTTCGGTAGGTTTTTTTAGGTTTTCAAGCTTTATTTGGGTCATAGAGTGTTTTTAAATAGAAAAGGAAAATAGAATAAAGGAATAAATAAGCGAAATATCAAAATTCTAGAAAAAGGAACTGTGAATGCTTAGAAATAAACTAAAAGCTCTGTTTCGTGCTTTGTTTGCCGTATAAATACAGAGTTCTCACCAGCACACGTGAAAGCTTTTCTTCCAATGCAGCAGAAAGTGTAACCAAGGCTAGTATTTCAAAGCTACCTTTTTATTTACTTTTTTAAAAATACATCTTCAGGAGCCAAGGGAAGACACGTACCTTCTGGATTGGAAATTAACTGCTCCTACTACTACTGTAATTTCTACAGCTCCACACTGAGGGGTTTCGCGGCCCCGCTCCCGGCTCCCCTCAGGCTTTGGGGCCCGGGGACAGCGCTGAGGGCGGCGCGAGCGCCCCCGCCCCCCACGGCCCGCGCGCTTCCCGCCGCCGCCTTTTGAACGGCCGCGTGACGTCATCGCGGGGCGTGCGCACCGTGCCACGCCCCCTGCCGGGACCCCCCGAGGGGGCGGTGGGCGCGGCTCGTGGGCGGGGCGGTGCGCAGGCGCGGCGTGCGGGCGGGCGGCGCTGGGAGCGGCGCGCGGAGCGGCGTTCCCATGAGCCGGCGCTGCCGCTCGGCCGCCGCCGCGGTGCTGCGGGGGCTGGCCGGGCCCGCCGCGCTGTGCCTGGGCAGCGCCATGAGCCTCTGCGGGGCGCCGCCCGCCTGCGCCGCGGGGCCCGCGGGCGGCGGCGGGGGCGGGGGGGTCTCCGCGGGGCGGCCGAGCCCGCCGTGGGTGCGGCTGGCCGAGGTGCCGGGCGCCGAGCCGCACCGCACCAACGAGCTGCTGCTGCTGCCGCCGCCCGCCCCGCGCCAGCCGGCCCCGCCGCCGCAGCACCACGTCGTGTACTTCCCGGGGGACGTGCAGGTACGTGCGGGGCGCGGGCGGGCGGCGGAGCGGCCGCAGAGGGAGCGGGTGCAGGGACGCGTCCGGGAGGGCTGTGAGGGTGGGCACTGCCTGCTCCCGCCGCGGCCGCCAGAGCATCCCCCTGCCCCGCACGGGCGGGCACAGCGCGGAACGCGCCTCCCGAAACCTCAGGGGAGGAGAGTCGTGTTCACAGAATCGCTTGGGCTGGAGATCACTGAGTCCAGCCTATGACCAACACCACCGCGATAGACGCTGGCGATGAGTGCCGTGTCCGTCCAGTCTTTCCGTAAACACCTCCGGGAGCGGTGCCTCCACACCTCGTGGGCACGCCATTCCAGTATCTAATCACCTTTCTGGGAAGGGTGCTTCCTAATGTCCAGCCCTAACCTCCCCTGGCACAACCTGAACTCTGTCCTGTTCTGGCCGGGACAGAGACCAGCCCCATCTGCTCCAGCTCCTTTCGGGGACTCGCAGGGAGCGATGGGGCTCCCCGAGCCTGCTCTTCTCCAGGCTGGGCCCCCCCAGCCGCTCCTCACAGGACCTGTGCTCCAGCGCCTTCAGCAGCTCATTGCCCCTCTCTGGACTCGCTCAGCCCTGTGGCCCTGCCCGAGGGGGACGTCTGTGACAGGAGGGACGGCAGTGTCCGAAAGCAGGCAGGGAGTGTCGAGTGGAGACAAGACAAGACAACCCCGAGGTGCCCGGTTGTCCTCCCCGGGCAGAGCACGGTGTCTCTGTGCAGGTGTATGGACATCCCACACACCGTCCTGTGGGAATTCCACAGGCACTGACGCTTTCTCAGCCTGTCCTGGGAAGGCACTTGTCATCTCTTGAGTTGGCAAGACACTGCAGACGCTGAGGTGCTGTCTCCGAGTGTGTGGCCGTCCTCTCTAACACAACGTGCTCTGGTGGCCAGCTGACCTCAGCTGTCATTACTGCTTCTCAAAAGCTGGGTAGTGCCTTCTTCAAGGGAAAAGCCTTTCCCTTCTGTCAAGTGAAGGTGCAGAATTTTGTGTGTTTTTATTTTAAGGATTGGGATGGCCTACAAAGACTTGTCTGATTGCCATTCTTGCATATGGCTTCATTATTCCTTAGTAAAATAAGTGAACTAGTATTCTTTGCCATTAAGATTTCATACATGAGGTTCATTCATGACTTGGGGGTTAATTTCTTTCCATCTATGCCCTGTATGAGTGTGAATAAGGCAATAGAAATTTTCTACAGCTGAATGAGAGGGGATATTTTTTTTTCTGTATAAAATCCAAAAAACTTGCTACAAAGTTTTAAGTGTTTTTGTTTTGCAGTAAGATAATCAGTATTTCCGTAGATGGAGATAATACAGTAAAATTATGTATTCTGTGTCATACTAAGTTGAATAATATTTTAATTTTATTTTTGTGTAAAGTCAAACTATTAGTATTTTCATGTGCTGATTTTATTGTATTGATCTTGGGGGTATTAAAAACATGTGGTAAAAAATATTAAAGTAAGCAAATCAAAATATACCAGTTTCTTTAACGTGTTTCTTGTTCTGCAAACCTAAAAAGTGAGAGCTTTTAATGCATGTTTTTCTTTTACAGTCCTTTCTTATAAATATGAGTACATTGGAGCTGAATCTTTTCACAATGTAGTAATGCATCTTTTCTATTTTGTTTTCTAATTTTTCAGAACTATCATGACGTCATGTCTTGCCACCCAGAAAACTTTCAGTGGGAGCACTGGAGTTTTGAAAACGTTGCTACCATACTTGCTCGCCGATTCCCTAATAGCTTTATTTGGGTCATAAAGTGTTCTCGAATGCACCTGCACAAATTCAGTTGTTACGACAATTTTGTGACAAGTAACATGTTTGGAGCACCAGAGCACAGCACTGACTTTGGAGCTTTCAAGCATCTCCATGCTTTGCTGGTTAATGCATTCAGACTCTCTCAGAATATTCTGCTGTCCCAGAAAAGTGTGCATGGTGTCAGCAAGGATGCAAAAATAGCTGCTTGTAAATCACAGCCCCAGTCTGTTCCAACAACAAATGGCTGCTCATCCAAAGAAAGGGAGAGAGATTGTGAATGCTCTAATAATTCTGCTGTGAACTTCATGGTACCGTCTGCTGTAGGTGCAGCGTCGTTTACTTTGATCGGCTTCAGTAAAGGTTGTGTGGTTTTGAACCAGCTGCTTTATGAGCTGAAGGAAGCCAAAAAAGACAAGAATACAGATGCCTTCTTAAAAAACATAAAAGCAATTTACTGGCTGGATGGTGGTCACTCGGGAGGAAGCAATACTTGGGTTACTTACCCTGAAATTCTGAAAGAACTTGCAGAGACAGGAATTGAAGTTCATGCTCACGTTACACCATACCAAGTGTTTGACACAATGAGGTCATGGATTGGGAGAGAGCATGAGAAATTTGTACAGATACTTGAAGAATTTGGCGTGGAAATAAATGATCAACTGCATTTTGCTGATGAAGTTGCCTCCTTAGACAACCATTTCAGAGTTCATGAAGTATTTTGAGACTGTATGTATATGAACAGTATATTCTTTGTAGAAGCTCTTTTAACAATGTTGTCATCTAGATTTTCAGCTTTGAGCAGATGCTTTCTAAACAGAATACTAAATCAGTTCTGTGTTGCTAATAGATACTATATATAAATTTCTGTAGCTTAAAAAGGCATATTGGGACCCCATAACTATAACAGATGTTGTTTTTTGATTCCTGGAAAAAAAGTGTTATGAAGAACAATCCTATACATGTTTTTTTGTTAAATGTGAATGTTTATTCTTAAACTGTTGGCAGAATTTTTAGTCCTGGATTTCTAATATCGTATACTATATTTAATGGGACTTTAAAGTACTTGAGAATTTCTGATGTGTAGATACTTCAGTGGAGTGGCTTCCAGGGCTAAAAGTATTGGGTCTTTATCAATCGCAGGTATAAGTTTAGTTTTTTGGCTTAAGGAAATTGATTGTAAAAAGAATGTTAGTTATATATTTTGCTGAAACCTGTTTTATTAGGTAATTAAATCTTCCAGTTTTGTAACATTTCTCCTGTTTGAAACAAAGTCACAAATACTCACCTTTGGAATAATAGTGCCAATGCATTTCTCTTCCTTATGTGCGCCTTGCCATTTCTGTCACTCTGAAGCTTGATTAATTAATTGTGTAGTATCTGTTAGTGAACAACCATTTCACCTGGGGGCATGAAATTTTTGATTTAGCCATGTTAAGTAACCAAGAATGTTGATTAGGGTGTAGCTTGTTCCTGTTTCAACATACCTTGCTGTTGCTTTGCTAACTTCTGTAAGGAGCAGCAGTAATACCTTTATTATTACATCAAGAGGTGATGTCCCTGCCTTGGGGTGGCAAGGTTTTTCTTAATAATTGCTGCACTGATATTGCTCTAAATCGAGCCATAAGCACATGATCTATTACAAGTTGCATAAAAAATTCAGACTGTTGACTGCAGGTCTTTCAAAATGTCTCACTTTTAAAATCTGTTATCTCCTTTAAATCTACTGCAGTAATTTCTTCTTGAGCCATCCAAAAATCTTATTTTTGGAGCCTAATTTTTCCTACAGAAAAAAAGAACCTCTAATTAAATAGAAAGCCAGCTAGATTTGATACAAAAGATGTAATCTGATTCAGACACCAAACCTGAGTGTTCATAAGAAAGAAATACCAGAAGAAGGACAATGACGGTATTAATGGAACTCTTCTACTGTTGTGAGCAACTTCCCATTTATCTACAAAGCTTAGAATCATTCTTAAAGACAACTGCAGCTATTAACAATGAACCAGTAACTCCAAATGGTTTTGGATTTCCTGGAAGTATAGGGATACAAAAGCAAGTTAGCAGAACACTGTGAAGACTACACAAACAGTTTTGGCTAAGTTCTGTAAGGAGGCATTTTATTCAACTTTGTTTCTGTGTTTGATGGCTTAGTGACATCTCTACCCTGCTCCTTGTTTCCTGTGACTTACACAGTGAAAGTCCTGCGTGATCTTTCTTCTGTTGGCATCATTAAAATTTAGAAGGTTCCCTGTAGACAACTTCTAGGCAGAAATTGTGCACATCAGTGATCACTGAACAATGAGAAAAGTGTTTTGTACTCCTAAGAAAATTTTCTTAACTCTCAAAATATTAAAGGTGATAGAAAGGCTTATGCATACAGTATGCACCTTACAATTTGAAAACTCTATCACTAATAATTAAATTAATGTACCTAGTTCATCAAAAGAAATCTATTTTAATTGATGGAGAAAAGTGCAACATGCAAACAAACTCTAAAAAGCCTAAAATTTAGTTCCATCTGCTTTTTTTATTTAAGCTGTTTCTTGGAGATTTCATTCAATCCTATTTGTTGATTGCCATCTTAATAGGCTTATAACAACTTTTTACAGTGTTTCAAGGAACATTTTTCCCCTTTTTGGTCCTTTTGATAACATTTGCAGCACATGTGATGACTTTTTTCTGTAAAGGAAATATGGGTTACCTAAAGAAGTGGTTTTAATAGAAAACCTGCAAATGGCTTGAAATATATTTAACCATCCACTTATAAAATAAAATTTTGAAAAGTAAACCAACAAAACCCCCAGAATATTCTATTGCTTTTGCTCCCTCAGTTTCAGGCTGACTAGGCTAAGTTGGGTGGCTAACACTTGCCCAATCCAATAACACTGCAGATCAGAGACCAATTTCTGAACAATTCTGTGCCTGCCAAAACAACAGGACTACGTTGCTGCAAGCTTTTGGAAATAGCTATTAAAATATTGACATTGTCTTCAAAAGTTTCTGGATGGCTGTCCTATGAAAATAATACTAACCTGTTTGATGGAGGCTGCCTACAATAACTGTTAAATGGGCTCAAGTGTTGCTGCATTACTTTGAAGAATAGGCACTTTGTTGTAAAACTAATCTTGTTATGAGACCTCCTGTTGTGGAGGGAAAACTGACTGGTTGTTTTTCATTCTTTAAACAGCTGTAGTACTCTGTTGGAATGTGCCTCTGTCATTCACTACAATGCATGCTAAAAATAAATTTTGCAAACTATGTAGAAAATAAACTATTTCTAATGGGTGAAACCACTTTGATGTGAGTATAAAGCCATTAAACAAGGAATGTGCAGTTTTGTGGATTAAGCTTTATCAGGTGCTTGGGGAGACCTAGTTTAAAAACTCAGTTTTATTTGATAACTTTTCTTCAAGGAGGCTTTGTATTTGTGTAGTCAGCATCCATAATTTTAAAACAGCTTTCTGGCATCTCACAAACACAGGAAAGCTGGAATGAAGCAGCCAAGGGTGGAGCATTTCTACATTAGCATGAAATGAGTCATAGTTTGCATATGCTCATTTTTCAACATTAAATGTAAAGGCAGTTTTTAATAAGCTTAGATGTAAATGCCTAAAGTTAAGTGGCTCTCCTGCTTATACTGGTGTAGTTCAAGACACTTTGTTTTTTAACGGAGTGAGCAACATTACACAGTCCTTAGTACAACCTAGTAATGACTGGTGTTCTTTGTATTACATGCTTGTTTCTGGTACAATAGACAAGATCTTTAGATTTTGAGACATACTAATACGTTCTAAACTGTGACTGCTAAATTCTTTTAAAGCAAGGCTTGATTCTTTGAAATTGTCCAGATGTCTTAAATGATTTTATTTTGTGTGAATCTAAAATGCTAGAAAGTTTGGTAAACTTCTTCCCATCTGGGACTGATTTAATCACATCTCTGCAAATGCTGATGCACTAATCAGTATTGGCCCCTAATTATGGAAGATGGTTAAGGGTCCCATCCTTAACATGTGGCTGAAAGAAGCAATTTTCTCTGTCCTCCCTTTGATAAAATCCTGCTGCCTCCCTGCACAAGCACTTTTATGGTAAGCTGTTCTATTTTTCTAAACAAACATGAGAGAGGTAAGTAACAGCAGTGCTATATATTTAAATAGTCATAGAAATTATTTTAAATATGACTGCTAAGTCAGTTCAGGTGTTAGGCTAACTGTGGATATGCACAGATAAAAATGATTGTGCATGAGCCTGCACTCAGCTTTTCCCTGGAGGTTCTTTTTGAGCTGTAATAGTTACTTCATCTCTGCACAAAACCAATATTTGTTGTCTTGTACAGACTGAAATATGAATCACTGAGGTTAATTCTGTACCCATTCATTTACCTTAAATGCTTATTTTAAATTACATGGGGTCTTATCAGTTAATACGAGAAAAAATTTATTAACAATGAAAATTTTGGGATGTGTGTGCTCTGTTGTGAGTGACACTTTTAGGTCCTTTGCAGCCTAGCAGAATCCACAAACACGGATATGTGTCTGGTGCCCTTGTGCAATACAAAAGCAAATGCAGGTGACTCAAGACTGCAATCCATAAGAGACAGCCTCTTTAAATCCCCTTCAAAGTTACTTCACAAATCTTATATTGAAATCTCATTTCATTTTTATAAGGATGGTAGATTAAATAAAGGAAGTTTAACTTTTAATGATCATAAACTGATGAAACATTAGACACATTTGAATATTGCAGATGGAGAACCTAAGACCAAAGCTGGCTTACTGTTGGTGTTGTTGATCTCTTAACTCTGTTCAGATGCAGGGTGACTGTTTTTAACTGGAATAAAGTAACATGAAGTCATTAAGCCAGTAATGCAAGATCATCTAACACCTGTGTATCAGACGGGCCTCTTGCAGTGCCAGACATACTGTTCCTGACTAACTTCATTCTCTCGGTATTAACAGCGTTATTCACTCCTCCTGCTGACAAAAAAGCCCCACTTGTACTGGATTAGCTGTTCCACATCACCCTGGAAACCACGGACGACTGATTCAGGCAGTCATTTTGGATATAGTGTAGTGTGGGTTATAAGGTACTAATGGCTTTGTCGTTTCCTGTCATTAGGGCTTGATTACATGTTTCCAAGTGACCTAAGAAGTGTCAAATTCTACTTAAGCAAATGACCAGAAAAGCAACTGGTAATAAAAAAGGGAAAAATAAATTACCTGGTTTTAATTTATGTGCACAAACACCTTATGTACTTCAAAAGGAACAGAGTGCCATTACTTCAAGATTCAGAATAAATTTTCTTTCAGTAGGCTCTCAAAAGAGCACTTTCAGTCATGATTGCTAGTTTCTTTTGTTAGACTTGGCACTTCAGAGCTGAGTTGTTTCTAAAGAAAGCACTGCTGCAAGACATAAAAACCAGTCAAGAGACAGATCAGTGCTGAAGGGCAGGACAAGGCTCTTCTCCCACACCAGAGTTTATGCTCTGAGCAATACTCCTAAGCCTGGATGTCAGACAAAGCTGTTGTATCCCTTACAGACCATGTGCTTAGCTCTTCTTTCCCATTCCCCATCATGAGAAATACATTAGGGTTTTGTGGTGGAAGTTTAAAACGATTCATGTCCTGCTTGACAGCTGAAGTATAAATGTTTTCACAGCAGAAATTGTCCATTGCTATGATCTGTGTTATTACTGCAAGCTACAGCTTCTGAGCATTTTTGTATGAACGTGGCACTGCACGTGGAGCTGCGTGTTTGACATGGTTGAGCAGTTCTTTTAATGGCTTCAATCTGCCACAAGGAACAGACCTGAACAGTTCGAAACAAAAGTCATCTGCTATTGCTGCTTAAGAGAGATTGTTGCTCCCAGAAATCTATCCCACTATAGATAGCTCAGAATATATCCCCACTATAGAGTCCAAAGTAAAATAGGAAATCTTAATGTACAGCTTTACTGCAAACTTGGGTAACTAAGAAAATGTAAAACTTCATCTGTCGTTCATGTAACACCAGAATCTTCCCTTGTAAAAGCTACTGGCTCAGAACGTGCACCTTCAAAACCTGTATCACTTGCAAGAAGATATCAGCTTTGGGAAGATACATTTTAGTGAGAGGTAAAAAGAACCAAGAGTATACAGGAATTTCTCTGAAGTTGTGAAGTAATGGATATTGGGATCACATCATATGTAATATCACCTCTACTGTGGTAAAATCATTATCATCTTAGTCAAATCAGTCTTGTGAAATCAACAGTGTGAATGAGACAAAAAGTTTCATCCTGCATATTTTAAAAAAATTACAAATGTATTTCTGATCCTTTATGACCAAGTCAAACTCTATCTCATTAGGCATTTAACTTGACACTTAACCTAGACCCTGTGTAGCTACTGGAGAGGAAAATGTTCTAAGTACATCAAATTGTCAGCATAAACACAACAAGCAGATTTTTAATTATATGTTTAATTGTTTGACAATAAAGAATATTTTGACATCAGTTTTTTCATTTGAATGTTTCCACAGGAAGCACATTTTAAAAAATGAAATCTGAAATGATTTGTGATCCTTTATATTTCATATGGCTAAGAATAAATAATTCTGTCCAGGTGTTGACTTGCAATGAATTTCCATTTTAGATGCCTGAGTCACCAAATTTTTAGAGTAATTTAAGGTTTGGGGTTGGCCAAGTATAAACTTCTGATTTCAGACATTGTGTTTATGTAACTGTCAAGTCATCTTTCAGTCCTGGGCAGTCTGCATCACCCAACTCCTACAAATACACTGTTTGAGTTGGCTGCTTTGAATGCTTAAGATGGTCAGTGTTTATTTTTCTAATACCTGTTGACACATCTTCATCTGTTTGATGGTGGCAGGATCTCTTAACAGACAAATGTTCACAAAATGTCAGTAGCTCTAATTCTTTGTGTGATTTCAGTAATGGATTTCTAAGTGTGCCTACTTGTAATCTCTTACTATGTTATCTGAAAGTTATTCCTTTAATGCTCTCACCATTCATTCATCACTTCATTGCCTGCTTCACACCATGTTGTACAGTGGTTGCGAAGCACTAAGTAACTTAATTTTTTTTTAAACACAGTAACTTCAAGATTTTTATCACTAGTCAGATTACATCCAAATTAAGAAGATACATTTTAAAATGCTTGTATTCTTCTTTTATAGCATTTCAGAACAACTGTTTTACAGAAGTTGCTAAATAACAAATTGAAGAAAGCCTTTCAAAGTTAAATAAAAGCTTCATTTTAAAGTTGGCAGCATGAAGATTAAATTTACACTTGAGTGTTGAAGGGGCCTGAAAATACCAAGCTGACACCTCCCTTTTGTGAATGGAGATCCGAGGAATGGCAGAAGGAGGCATCAGCACAGTACTTCTCTGTACCCTTATCTTGAGAAGCTGCTGGCAGTTAGAGTTGAAAGTGATGGCTGTGCAGGCACAATGCTGGAACACAGCTTTGTTGAGCCCTGCAGGCTCTCTGAACCTCTCCATTCAGTCCTAATACACAAAGAATATGTTCTGTTCACCTCTGCAGTTCAGACTGGGCCCTTGACATTACCAGTCCAACAAAGCCAAGAGGTTACCCCAGCCTAATGGGCAGAGAGATTCTGTCTCAGCAGTATGCACAAGCAATCCTTGTTCCTTTCTGCACCAAATTTTGGGAGACCTATTTGTGATCTCAAATTTAAATTCTACCCTCAGAACGTACAATGATGCCCGTCAGAATCGCTTGGCTGGTTCCATTCATGCTTATTCATTGAGGTGGCTGGGTGCCCATTCACATGGTACCAGACTATTTTCACTGTGTTGAACTGCCAAGAAGAACAGGTTTAGAAGAATAATCTGCACAGTGTTCAAGCTCCTGCTCTTCTGAAGAAAGCCTTTTTCCAGCATTTTTTTAACACTACACATTTATTTAGTCTAAGAGCTTTTGACAAGTTACAATTCTCAAAATACATTGCTAGAAGTAACAGACTGACCTAAGTCAGATAAATGTTGTATTCCCCAAACAGCACAAGTAATAATATCAGGGGCGTTTCAAAGTCAATGACTTTTTGTCAGATCCCCACCTTTATTTCACAGGGTTTTTGTAAGCACCACAATTTGCTGAAAAAGTAACCTACCATGCCTAAACAATAGGCTCCATCCCAAAAGGTGCTATGCAAACCTCTTTTGATAAGGTAACAAAGACGACATCAAATACAGCTCCCAACAGATTCTGTGTCTACTCCACTGCAGATACTAGGCCTGTATCTGAATGGATTTGTGGGCACATTAGTGGCAAGTGTGTCACAGCTGCAGGAACAGCAATGCTGTCTGACTCCACTGGGGCAGTGACCAAACAGATTTCCTCCCCAGTCATCCATTATTGAGCTAGGAAAAGGGTAAATCATTTACCTTGCAGTCAAGCTGCTGCACAATTCTAAGTGTAACCTGACATGGTTAGTTTTCGCTCTTTTTCCCATACCCTCTCTGTCTCACTACAAGGGGGAGAAGAAACTCCCTACACTAACTGCCAGGTTATAACTTGAAAAGAAACTGTGACCACCACAGCTACCACCAATGGCTTGTCTGGACCTCCTTAGAAACCACTATGGCTTTCCTAAAATTTAATGAAGTTGCATTCACAGAGATGTGCAGTTACTTCGAGGCATACACACTGTCAGCCCATGTACCAAAATTTTGTTCAGAAAAATTAAAGTAGAATATTCCAAAAAAGTACAGTTATAAGTGGAGGCACTGCAAATGTCTGCCTTATTGTAGAAAAGAGACCATCTCCAGATCAAGCAGACTGTGACCTCACTGCACATGAAAAACTAGAAAGAAAATCTAAAAGATCAACTTTGTTATAGATGAATGTTTATTGACAATTTTTATTGGTCTCACAGAAAGTGTATGTAAGTACATATGGGCAGTTTTCATACTAACATACAATTTTCTGCTTGCAAGGGACCTTGCTGAATTGCAACGTGTTACTTTATCCATAATCATTCCTATAGGCTTTTTCTTGGATACGTAACACCATTCTCCGAGCATAAAAATCCCTATATTCCTCAGGTAGTTCTTCAAGTGTTTTCAAGGCTCTGTCCAAGATCTGTATAGCTCTAGAGGCTGCCATGGGATCTTTATTTCCATAAGTGTCAGTCTTATCATAGGACTCAGCAGGAAGGTGCTTCCAAAAGACATTCAGTGCCACTCCAAATTCCTCAGAAATTACATTATGGAACCACAAAGCTGTAGAAAGAACAGTGTCTAAAATCAAAATAATTGTCCAAAACTTCTATGTGACTCCAAGCAAGCGAGAGAATTGCCCAAACTAAATCTAGTTGAGGAAAAGCTTCAACTACTGTTTTTTTTTTTATTTATAGACAAAAATATTAATATCAATATATTGCATTGTACCAAATTTGAGAAGCTTTTCAAGACATTTATGTTGATCCATAACTTCTCATAAAAGTAACAATTGCTGAAGTGTAGAGGTACTCAAATGTAAGCAAAGGAGAAGCATGTGTAGGATGAAAGAAAGGCACCTTCCCTCGCTCACCTCCATTCTAAATGCAGATATCTGTTTTCACTTAGTCCCTAACCTTGCACATACTGTCCAGCATTAATGTAAACCACCAGCATCAGCCAGGTCATTTAGGCAAGTTGCTGATCTTCTCATAATGAAGACATGAGGTTTCTCAGCTATATCATCATGACTGTGGTAAGGAAGCCAAGACATCTTTCATTGAGTACATTTAAAGAATTGGTTTAATATGGTATATTTAGGATATTTGAATTTTAAACTAAAAGTCTGAATGCTGTGTTTATTGCATCTTACTTGCTTGTAGGTGGTGAAGACACAGAAAAGTTTATTCTGAGAAATCAACATGAAGTTTCTTTAAGGTTAGAAAGAGAGGCTATTTCTACCTTCTTCATAATAACCACACACATGCCTCAAAAAGCATCCTTTTTCTTTTTTTAGTGATATGGACTGCAGGATGCTGACAAAGCACCATTCTCTGGACTCAAAAATCCCTATACTCCCTAGTCAGTCTTAGGAGAGCTGAGTATGTCTCACCCACTGGCAAAGACAAACAAGTATCTGGACTTCATAAACAGAAAACAGGTATACTGACATCAGCAGCAGTGTGACATCCAACTATCTAACCATAACCAAAAGTTTATTTAGGAAGAAACATAAAGGTAAGTTCAAAATTAAGTAACAAGTCCAAGGCTAAGAATCTATTATAAAATAACTTCCAAAAAAACTATTACCTTCTTGTTTACTGGCCTGTTTATATTGCCCACATAATGTAAAAGTGACAGGATAAGTCATATCTGCTGCAAGCCCACAACAAGTTAAAATAAAATCAGTAACAAGGAGGAGTAGTTCAATAGGAGTAATTCAAATGCCTTTCCCTGATTACCAGGATTTGTCATGTCAGCTCAGGAAGCAGCTCTCTGCTTATGCAGAAAAATTATTAAGACTTGTCTTTCCATTCCCCAAAGATGATTATAAACCTTTAGAAGGTCCAGTAACTCTACCATACATAATTCCCATCAGACCATGTGCCTCACAGTGCTTAAGTGACAGAGCTACAGAAGAACAGAAATGGTATTTCGCTCAAATTCTGTCATTAAAAAACTCAGGTCACTGAAGTAATTTCAGATTTCAGAAAGTAAGTTTATAGTATTCATCTATTAAGACACAAATTCAGGATCATAGAGTGTACACTTGAGGGAAAGTAAGATTTGTAGGTAGATATAATAATAATGTTTTTCAGGTTAATTGTACAGTTGGAAGAAGTAAATGAGTTTTGCCAACATCTTTCAATGCTCTTACTTATAACAGAGAAATGCTTTAGTAACCTCTTACCATCTCCAGAAATCATAAATTAGAAACAAGACAGTTTAATACCATGCCATAGTCAGAAACTATTTACTACTTACCTGGAATAAATAACACATCTCCTGCTTCCAAAACACATTGATAGCGCTTGGCTTTCACAAAAAGGGGATATTTCTCCAAGTCTGGGTTATCCACATCCAGCACCTCTGATTTAGTACCTAGGAAAATTTCAGTGAATAAATATTCCCACTCTTCCAGTAGTAACCAAGCATTATCATATTGCTGGAAATATATTGCAGTTCTTGAAACAAATTTAGTACTGGTTTATTTCTCAAAACCAGGGAAACCTGATGGCACCCCTCATTTACTGAAGAGATGTTCTCCTGTTGTCTGTATTTGTTCTGTAACTGCAACCTTATTAACACTAAAACCCACTTTTCCTGACATTTAAAAAACCATTTTGAACCCAGACAGAACATTTTACTCTTTCAGTTAAGTGTGAAAATAATCAGGCAAAGCTGCTGTTCTCCTTAGCTTTGACTAAAGCACACAGAATCAGAGTTCAAAGAACAAATGACTTCTTTTATACTAAGTCATCTGTTAGTGATTATTTTCTACAGCACACTTGTGAACGAAGTGTAAGAAAAGCTAAAATCACCAAAATCTGAACTAGATACCTATGACATACATACCTGATAAATATAAATATGGAGCATCTCGAGGACTGTACAAAACAACTCGTTTTTTCCCTGTGACTTGGATTAAGAAGTTGTCCATTACCTGGGATGAGTATAACAATAGAGATGTCAGCCAAAAGTTGAGTGAATAAATATATAAATTTCAGCTAAATTAATAAAACCTTCACATGTGAAGAATTATCTTATAAATAAATTTATTCAGAACTCACTGCACGATGTTAGATGACAACTTTATTTGGAATCTATTGCATTGCAGCCAGAAACCACTACAATCATTGCACAGTTGGCAGTGTATTGTACAACTAGAATTTATCCTTCTCTGGCCATTAGAGTGAAAAAAAAAAGAGGACAGTTATGTTAAAGACAAAAATGTTGAAAGTTACTGTGTTTCAGATTTTCCACTGAAACTCAAAACAGTTAAAAAAAGGGAAACAAAATAAAACATCCTTTAATCTTACAAATCTGGAATTAGACATAAAACCAGTTAAGATATTATGCCCAAGCAATGCAAGATTTAAAATTGACCATACCACTGAATGTGGTTCATCTCACTATTTCAAAATATGTGAAGTTTGTTACTATTCTCTAATCTTTGACAGAGATTTGGACCTTATTATCTCAACTCTGTAATGCCATCTGCAACATTTTATGCCAAACCCATGTATTACCTACATCATAATGTGTCCATAACTGTAATCCAGCTGAGCTGATGCGGAACACACTAGAGAAAAACTGTTCCTTCTCAAAATACTCTGGAATATGAACATCTTCTGCTAAAACAGGAAACTGCTTCCTGATATCTGCAATATCCTGAAACAGAAAGGGCATAACTGTTAGAGAACCATCTATGCACATTTAAATGGGGGAGCACTTCACAATCATTTCTAATCATATGAAACAGGGTTATGACTTCAGCATTGGCAAACACCTGAAATCAGCAATGCTTTTCAAAACTGACTTGCTCAATGTTATTAATAAGAACAGCCAGAGAGCTGCTTTTAACCATGGCTGCTAGGAATCACACTGAAGGAGCAAGACATCAGCATAAATCCTTTTATAAGTTTACAAAAAAGGCTAAAAAAAGGGAGTTTAGCAATGTACTCCTCTTCAGTGATCAACTAAGCACCCATGCAACAGCAACTATTTTAGACACATTGAAGCACTCTGACCTAAATCCAGTCAGTTTCACAAACCATGTGACCTTAAGTAAGCTGTATGACAACAGGCTTTAAAAAATATTTCTAAACTGCAACTGTACAATATTAGAACTGTAATCTCCAGTAACTTACCTTCCTAACATCCTCACCCACTGATCGCAAATAGTACTTTTCATCCTGAAGAGAACACAAAAAGAGAATTGTTTGGATTTTTTAAAATAAGAATTACCAAAACACTTAAACAAAGAACTTGTGTTTTCTCATTTATCTAAGGCAGAGTTTCATTAAAATATGGTACAAATAAAGAACATCTATAAATTCAGCTACTTTGTTATACTGCTCTTTACTGATCCCTGCAGCTCATCTTGAGAAATGGGAAAAATAAGTTATCTGAAAGGAGAAGAGTAAAGTGTGGGGAGACTGGTCAATTGCTTCAACACTGCTGTTACTGAACAGACTCAGAGCAAATGCAGATTATAATTATAAGTTCTTCAGTATACTGATGCAGAAAACTATTTTGATTGGCTTCAAAACTTACAGTATTCTATGCAGCATAAAAGGTAAAAAGCATGTCTACATTCAAAACTATTTGCTTCCCAATCACAGTTATCTGAAAAAACTTCTCATATTTTTTCCTTTGGCATCAAGCCACAAGAAAGTTAAATTGAAGATCAAGTCTTTTACTGAAGTAAGACTTTAAATTACAATTCGTCACTTTCCTCTCCATATACCAGCAAAATAACCAACAGAAGAAACTGTGACACTAAGGAAATCACCTCAGTAAGAAAGTACTCCTTGTGCTTGACTTCAGCTGCTCTTCTTACAAATACATCAAAAGGCAGAGTTCTGAAATATAAATATTTGAATTTATACCATGAATCAGTGTAACAACACACAACTTATAATAAGCTCTCTTACCATATCAAGTATACTGGAAGATGCAATAGGCTGCTCTCTTAGTTTTTTAACTTAACATGGTGACTAATTAATGTTTGTAGCAGATGTTTGAAGAGTTCTCCCAAGACAGAAATCCTACACTTAGAAACTTCTGTGCTTTAGTGAATTGTTCCAATATATCTCCAAACAGAATCCTGTAGTAGGTGAGGAAGCACCTCTGGAGATCCTCAGTCCAAGCCCCTTGCCAAGAGCTGGGTTCACCACAGCAGCTTGCACAGGACAGCATCCAGTTCAGTTTCATGGACCTCCAAGGGTGGAGACTCCATAATCTCTCTACCTGTTCCATTTGTTCCATTGTTTGACTATCCTCACTGGAAAAGAGTGTGTGTCTGTGTGTGTTAAAGGGGTTCACAGAATTTCCTGTATTCCAGCTTGTGCCCATTGCCTCTTATCCTGTCACCATGAACCACTGAGAATCCGGCTCCATCAACTGTTCATACACTTTGTTAAGATCCCCTCTTGAGCTTGGGAGTTCTGAATGGTCTGAGTCACAGAACAAAACATTTTTCACAGTCAAATTAAGACTCAAACTGTGGCAGTACTTGCTTAACTGTCTTTTTAAGTGTGTCATTTTTAGGCTTGTTTACTCTACATTTTTATAAATTTGCAGAAAAGCTCAGCATGAAGAAAACTTCAACAGGGAAGATGCACATGTTTACATCTATGCATTTTCTCCTATGAATTTGTGCAGGAACACAGGTAACTACCTTCATTTGTAAATCTATAAAATTTATTTCAGTTATATGGATTTTTTTTTAAATATATGCTTTCTCAGCTCCTCAAAACACAGGAGTTTTGATACAAAACGCAGGAATCTTGATATTTTCAAATGTTTCTTTGCAGTTTTCCTTAAATTTACTAAAGACAGGGTCAGAAGATTCAAGAAGAGTCACTGGGCATTAGAGCTGGTCCCTCTGAAGTCAGTTAGAATGTCACATATTTATCTACAGAATGGGAGCTTTTCATGCAGATTACAGGTTTTGGTATCAGTTGACAGCTGAATGGCAAACCAAGCACAATCAGCACCAGGACATGTATTCATTATTATGAATTCAATGTTACATTCATGCAGCTTGCCCTCTCACACTATGTGTCACTGGATAAGGAATTATTGCATGTAAACATCACATTTAGAGCAACCATCATGTACCCAGGGTTAAGAAGAAACCTTTCTCAAGCAAGATTTTTTCTTGATCCTGTTATCTTTTTTACTAGAATATGAACCTGCATCTGACAGTACTTAAACCAATTCTCTAAACATTTTAGGCTTGTTTGCAATAGGCAAATACAAAACCCACTGAAGCCAATGGAAAAGCAAACAAAACACAATGCTCTGACTTCAGCCAAACTGTTTTATCATGTCCACTTACATTTGCTGCTGAAGAAAGTGAGAGCACAGCTTAAACTGATGCATTCTGCTGCTACCACAGCTCTGCCCCTGCTATCTGCCCTAATCACCCCATCTCCCCCCTTACAGCAGCACTGGCACTCATCTGACCTCTCCATGAACCTGCTTACAAAGCTAAAACAGCAGAAAAACATTCAGGTTTCTGCAGCATGTCACAACCTGGCTGAATGAGTTCCAGAACCAACACAAAAACAGGGGTAGGAGCATGCAACTTACAACAGAACTGCAGTACTACTAATGTTCATCAGTTTAAACTAATGGAAGTGCATGCTAAGTCCTCAGAGTTTCTATTCTTTTGTTTCTACTTATTGTCTCTTCAAATTAGAATGAGGGGCTTGCTTGGAAAACATCAAAGCTTCCTGATTTTCAAGTGAAATATGTGAAAGTCCTGACACCTGCTATATGAAACACCATCAGAGCATCCACATGGCTGTCTACAAACCTGCTGAAACTAAGACTCCAGAACAACTGCATGTGAACTCACAGCAAGAGATACTAAAAAAAGCCCAAAACAGAGCAGGGAAAATGACATATGGGGATAAGTTAGTCAAGTACAACCTAATTTCAGGGATTCAGAAGTTCATTTTGCAGTGAGCAGAATGCACCATGATTGTAACTTGTGTTTATCCCCTGAACAACAGGCTCCACTCAGAGACTTGTAGCTTGTTTACACCTACAGCATGCACTCCCACCTGCTTAGGGGTTTAACAGACTGAGCACATCCTGTTCCCACTTGGGGAAAACAAAGGGCTGCAAAAAAAAGGAATTTAGCCTTGAAGGACAACACAATGACTCAGATTAGATGAACTCTGAAGAAATGCTCTGGCAGTTACATAAGAGAAGCTCCAGGGGAGATTAAGGGGTTTTGTGGCCCACATCAAGATTAAAGAGCTGGTGAAATGTGTGGTACCCAGTGGTTTGAACATTCTGAAAGCTGCACATGCTAACTCTGAAAGGAGCTTGGATTTAATTAGTTACACTCTATCTGGAATGGAATACCATGGCTGGCACACACACCAGCATTCAGTGGGGATCAGTGAGTCAGAAATCATCACTTTCAGTAACACTGAGAATGCACCATATAACTAGAACAAAATACCAGGTCATCGACTGGAGATACCAAGGGTGTTTTGGGTTGTTTTTAATTAACAGCAGCAAGTGCCAGGCTCAAATTTCCTACAAGAGTGCTCTGACAAAATACCTTTACAACATTTCTCCATGACATCACTTTTAAGGTGCTGCTTGGCCCCTCATTTCACCCATTTGCCTATTTATTCAGGGTGTAGAATTAATAGAAAAGGGAGAAATCTAGGACAACCCTTTGACACCTAATGTAATGTTTTCACAAACTGTCTTCCTATTCCCACCCTCAGCTTCAAACAGATGAACTATATGTCTGTAAGTTACAAGCACATGCCTTTAAAATACAAGAGGCCTTGGAGTGAAGTACCTATACACAAAGTTCTTACTGAGAAAGTCCATCTGTGGCACTGCAGAAACATGAATCTTTACTTCTTTAGATCCTTCAGCCTGGCTCAAGTAATCTGTTGTCCATTTGGTGGTGCAAGTGCCCAGTTCCAGTCCTGTCAGCACTACTGGCTTTCTCTGAGGAACAACAACAACAACAACAAAAAAAAAAATCAATGGTGAATGATCACAGAATCAAACAAAAAAACCCCAATTACTTTTTCAAATTACATCCAAGCAAACAAGTCAGTTGAATGCCAGACCCACTACACAAGGTCACAACTAATCTGTTCACAAGCAATGTAAATCAAATGCTGAATGCTGAAACAAAATGCAGTAAGTTATGGAACTGTTTCTCTATTAACTATGTGTTCTTTCCTACCTGGGTAAGGAAGGCTATGGAGAAGCAAAGACAATTATAACACACACTTTTTGCTGGGGCCATTGAGGAACCCAGCCAGACAAAGGAACAGATTTAATCTTTCTAGCTAAGGCTTAGCACAAAACATGTAAAAGCCCACACAGTTAAGGTGCAGGCTGTGAGCTGTGGTGATGCTGTTATGTTATGAGAGAAGCTTTCCCCACCTATATCAAGGTTCCTTGCTGCTCACAACCACGAACAAGTTTAATCCAGGCCACACACAAAAAGTAAAAAGACTTTTTCTTTTAATTGGCACCTCGGAGGGTGGGGGAATAAAACAAGAGATGACAAAGCAACAAAACTAATGATCACACTTTTTAACCACTGCCAAGGAAACTCTGTGGACTCTCAGAGACCACCTGTGGGAACTGGCCAGCAGCTGACAGGATCTGCCTACAGAGCTCCTTGCTCCAAAACTCCCATTGCCCTCAAGGGACCAGGGCACCTTTCCGGAAACACACAAACCCAAGCCCTGAGGTTTGCCCGCGCCAGCAGTGCCCGCTGAGGAGGGGTCCCCGGCCACCCCCCGCCTTGCCCGGTGTCCCCGTGCCGCCCCGGCCGTACCCGCGGGTAGATGTCCCGCAGGAAGCGCTCCCGCGTCACCCGCTCCAGCCGCTCCACGGGCACCGCCGGCTGCTCCCGCCGCGCCATGGCCCGCACCGCCCCGCCCGCCGCTTCCCCCGGAAACACGAGCCCACGCACAAGCGTTCCTGCCGCTCCGCGGGTCACGGAATTCAGGGAATTGTCAGGGCTGGAAGGAATCTCTGGAGACCATCGAGTCCAATCCCTGCCCCGTCAGGGTCACCTGGAGCAGGGGACACACGAACACGTCCAGATGCGGGTTGAATGTTTGAACTCCATGACTTCCCTGGGCAGCCTGTTCCCCGCTCTGCCACCTCCAGTAAAGCAGTTCTTTCTCAAGCTGAGGTGGAACTGACTGTGTTTTAGTTTATGGCCCTTACTCCTTGTCCTGTCAGTGAGCACCACTGGCGGTGTCTGGCACCATTCTCACGGCACCCGAGGCATTGATGTGCATTCATGAGATCTCGGCACCCGCCTTTGAGGGATTTATTTGCATTCATAAGATCCCCTCTCAATCTTCTCCAGACTGAACAGGCCCAGCTCCTCATGAAGTGAGATGCTCCAGGTCCTTAACCATCTTTGTGGCCTCCGCTGGACCCTCTCCAACAGCTCCCTGTGTCTCTTGCACGGAGAGGCGCAGACCGGACACGGCAGACCGGACAGGGCACTCCTCACCGGGGCGGGCAGAGGGGACACCGGGGCCGCTCTCCGGAGCTGACCGGGCCCCACGGCCCCCGCCCCGCGCGCTCCGAGCCTGCGCCGGAACCAGCGGCGGCCGCGGCCGCGTTTCCGGGGAGCGGGAGTTGCGGGCGGACAGGGCGGGCCCGGGCCATCATGGCGCTGCGCTGCGCGGCTCCGGGCCGTGTCCGCTGGCTGGCCCGGGCGCTGGCGGGCCCCACCCGCCTCCTGCCGCCCGCCGCGGCCGCACCGGGCCCGCCGGGCCCCGCCCGCGCCCGTCCGCCCCAGCCCGGCGTTCGGTTCGCCAGCAGCGCCGGGTCTGGGACCGAGGGCCCTCAGCGGCGTGTAGTGGTAGTGAGGATCACCAGTCCTATCGCATGGCTCCGCAGCCGCTTCTACTACCTGCTCATCCGCCTCTACTTCGACCACGAGTTCAGCATCGAGGAGTTCACGCGGGGGGCCAAGCAGGTGAGCGGGGCTGGGGCCTCGGGGCGAGGAGAGCGGCCGGCCTGAGAGGAAAGGTCCTGCTGACCCTCCCCTGGGGCTGCCGCTCCTCGCCGTTATGTTCATGGGGTTATAGAACCAGTCAGGCTGGAGAAGACTAAGGAGATAATCACAGATTCACAGGACAGGTGAGGTAGGAATGGAGCACAGCGGGTCATCTGCTCTGTCCTCTCTGCTCAGAGCACACGGCACTGGGTTGTGTCTGGACAGGTCTGGGATATCTGCAGTGAAGGAGACTCCACAACCTCTGGGCATTCTGTTCCAGGGCTTGGTCATGCTGACAGTAAAGATGTCCTTGTTTGTGTTGAAGTGGAACTTCTGTGCATCAGTTTCTGCCCATTGCCTCTTGCCCTGTTGCTTGGCACTACCGAGCAGAACCTGGTCCATACTCCTGGCACTCCCTTCCTTTAAATGTTCCTACACATTGATGAGATCCCTCTCAGACATCTCTTCTTGAGGCTGAACGACTCCAGTCCCATAAGCTTTTCCTGTGGGAGAGATGCTCCAGTGCCTCAGTCCTTGCTGCTGGGCCCACCTCAGGAGCTCCGTGTCTGTTGTACTTTGAGTCCAGCCTATGACCAAACACCACTTTGTCAACCAGTTCCTGGCCTCAATGCCACGTCCAGTCTTTCCTTAAACACCTCCAGGGATGATGAGTCCACCACCTCCCTGGGCAGCTCATTTCAATGTTTGAACAACCCTTACCACGAAGAAATTCCTCCTGATGTCCAGCCTGATGTTATTACATGTGGATATCATTGCACTAATGTGCTCCTGTGTGTAAAGTACACAGAGTTCCCCACTGCTGGCTCCAAGCACCAGGCCTTGAGGCAAATGATAAAAGCAGAGCTGTAGTTTTCTTCAGGAATTTCTTGTTATCCCAGATTCCACAATTAAAATGAACTGGTTAAGCCACCCCCCAAAGCAGTGTGAAGGAAGGTGCTTTCAAATGTTACAGAGACTTCAGGGAGAAATGTGTCTCCTCTTAGCAGGTTTTCCTGAAATGATAAAGCTTAGACAGGCATAGACCTGGTGCATATATTTATTTTTACAAATTTATGAGCCCAGTAAGCTTTGTCAACAGAATATGTCAAAGAGGTAAGTATCTCAAAGCTAGTCATATGAAAATTGCAGATTTATCTGCTGGGAAACTTTTTTTTATTATATTTACTTTTAACAAACCAGCTCAAAACAACACATCAGGGAACAGAATGCTAAAATTATTAGGACCCACAATCTCCACCAAATAATTTGACACATGTGCAGAACCTGTTTTTTGGGGGTTTGTTTTGGTGTTTGTTTTTACTTAGTGTAGAGCCCTAAATACACTGTCCTTCACAAGAGCACTACTTGAATATGTAGAGGCATAATTGTATGTAAATATACCTGCAAAATTGAGGGGAGAAAGGAGAGTTGAGCTTCCTGAAGTCTAGAGACTAAACCAGATTTCTGAAGAGAATTTGTAAATTGGACATCACTTTTGACTGAAACTAAAAGATGAGTTGGAGAAGTGGCAGGGAAACAAAATCTTTACAGGGAAAGATACAGACTGTTCGAATTATCAAAAAGAGTAAAAGCAACATACAAAACACTGCAAAGCTTTTTTTTTCTTTTGTAAATTATGAATTCACTTACCTATTGGAAAATTTGATGTTTTAAATAAGAGATTGAAAAGAAATCATATGTTTTTATCAGTTCACGAAATCACTCCTGTAATGCTGGAGGGATTACCTTTCAATGGTGATACCCTCTGCAAATACTGAGATCTTAAATCATGGAATATTTGGGTAGCTTGTCACATACTTATGGATTTGTCTGAAAAATAAACCAACCTAGAGTTTCTTGTTCACGTTTGGGCTTTGTTTCTCTTTTATTTTGGTAGGCCTTTTCTGTTGTTTCAAAGCTGCTGTCTCAGCGTAAACTTGACCTGCTGGAAGAGCTTGTGTCAGCAGAGGTAAATGCTTTCCATCTCCTGTTCCAGCCATTGACTGTCTGTTCTAAAGTAACATGGATGCATTCAGCCTGTCATTATCTGCAAGTTGCCAGTGTGGTTTAACTTGGGAAAAACAGTGTAATGCAACATAGGGTGGGCAATTTTTTGTCCTGCAGCTTTTTTATGTTTATTTTCAAGACATGAAACTTAGTTTCAAGTTGTTGTATTTAAAACAAAATAAAATGTATTTTAGCTGGTGGGCATAAGGACCAAATGCCAGAAAGATTGCTGGTGTAGCAGGAAGGATGGAAAGGCAGTGGGCTCTGGTTGGCAGGTGGAATTGTGTGTCTCTAGGTGTAGGCAGGTGGCTGAAGCTGACTCAGTCTGTGCACTAAAATTCATGTGAAGAAAGAAACTGGTTTGTGCTCATCCCTGTGCACTGATACATCCCCACACCCATCAGATCATACAGCTGATTACTGGTTTTGGCCGGAAGGTCTCAGTCTTGTGTCATGGTCTCAGGGATGTGACTGACCTGGTTAAACATCAGTGCTGTGTTTTCTGTGTTTTTATGAATTTTTAATTGCTGAAGCTGTCTTGGCCTTCCCAGGGCATGGAGGTAGCAGATGCATCAGAGTCAAGTCATCAGAGACACTCCAGGTCAATGTCTGCCTTGTTACAGGATGTCAGCGTGGCCTGTCCTATTGCCACCCATGCCTTTGCAGCAAAAACTCTGCTGTCATAGTGCATCCCCTCTGAACAGTCTTGCCTCCTCTCTCTGAACAGAGATAGCAATAAAACGTGAGTTTGCTTCTTGCAGTTGTTTTGTAAGGGCATCTCCTCTGCTTCCTCTTGAAAGAACTTGCTCTGGTTGCTGTAAATTTTTTAGGTTTACATTGATGCAGAGACTTCATGTAAGCCAAGGATGTGCTAGATGAGGCTGTGATCCTACACATCTTGTCATTTCTTTGGCCAGTGAATTTTGTATCTGCAAAATGTACTAGAAACCAATGTTTCCTTGTGAAGATTGACTCTTCCTTCCATGTAACCTCTTCATTTGTTTGTTATTCAAAAATGGTAGATCAAGTTAGGGTAACAAAAAAATGAGTGTTAGTTTAAAATAAGTTCTGCAGTTTCGTCCTTCCTTGTGACTTGACTTTCTCATGTGGTGTTTGAGGTGCTACCCCTGTGCAGTTTTTGCACCCCACTATTTTCTACTTAACACAGCTGTGTGGATCATAGGACACTTAGATAATATGGATGTGAGCGTCATAAGGACATTAATTACCAGGGGAACAATATTTCAGTCTGTTCTGATTTGCAAGTGTTTAAACTTTCTCTAAATGGAGTGTGGATCACAAAATGGCAAAGATAAACTCATTGGTAATGAAACTGATTTTCAAAGAAATTTGTGAAAGAGAGCTAAAAGATACTGAATCAAGAGCTTAAGAACCTGCAACAGGGAGAATTCAGCGGTGAGAAGGCAGAGTGTGACTGTGGGAGCAGCTTCACTGGGCTGCTCTGGGCTGACATGGCTTGTGTTGCTGCTGCTGTTTTGACAGTACCTTTTCTAAACATTTTTAAGATGCTTGGTTTTCATTTGTTTTGAGCAGTAAATGGACCTTTTTCAGTGCTGCTGAACTGGGGTTTAGGAGTGCCCAAAGTTCCCAGTGCATTTTTCACTTTAGCCATTACATGTGTTAGACAAATGTTTTAGCAATATAGCTCCTTTTATGAACTGCAGTAGAAATAGATTGTTACTTAAATTTCCTAATGAAAAACTAAGCAACAGTTTTTCTGAATTTAGGTACTTCAGGTGCTGAAGGAAAAGATTTCTTTGCTCCCTGACAGCCACAGGGATGCTTTAGCAGCTGACATTGATGCAATCATGTACACAACAGAAGGAGATGTTCGCATTTACTATGATGATGATGGTATGTTTAGAATCCTAAAATGTTTCAGCAATAAGCAGTCTTATTTCCTGGTTTTGCTACTAAACAGACATTTTCCATGCAGATGTGGTTTTGAGTACTGTTTCTCATTCCTTGTTTGTAATTCATCCATATAAAATTTCTTGATTTCTTTTTAAACCAGAGACAGAGACTATTGTTAATACGTCATGGCGCTGTTTTGACTTCTGTTTGGGTTTTGCTTATTCCTCTTGTTTTGTACAGAATTTTATATTATTAGTCCTCAGCAATGTGAAACCACTCAAAAACAATTATTCTAATATATGCTGAAAGCTGTTTGCTTCAACAGTGAAAATGCATACTGCAAGAAGAATAATGAAGGCTGGATAATGAAGTAAATTTTGCTGGTTTAGTCTTTCTGTCAGGAAATACGCTTTGTTCTAGGACTCCTTGATTAGTTTGGGTTTTTTGAAGCTAGTGATGAGCTCAAGCAAGTTTTTCTTTTGGTTGGATACCAGCATTATTTGCTTTGTTCACTATCAGACACAGTGAAGATGATATGTGGGTCTAACCCTGGGTCTTCAGTTGAGCATTTCAAGTTGTCAGACCCAGTAAGCATTTTTCCTGATTTAGGAAATAGGAAAAATTCTTTTTCCCCTCTTAGATTGCTCCCATGTTTGATACTACTCTATGTATACATTTGTTGTACCAGTAGTTAGCTTTGGAATTTGTGGGAACCAACTTTTTTTCTACAGTTTCATTATATACACTATCACACCACAGTCATAATAAAATACATTTTTTTTTTACAGTGTATTTCAATTAATTGCTAAAAAGCATGAGTAGGGCTTTATCACTTATTATTCTATCCTGTATTCTTTGTAGCTGAAGTCAGCTGTCCTTCCAGGGTCTCACTAGAATATATGCCAGGTAGCAAATAGGAGTATTTGACCAATGAGAAACATGAGATCTGACTTAAGTTTTGATTTGTTTCCAACAGGAAGAAAGTTTGTTAGCATCCTGATGTGCTTCTGGTACCTGAATGGTGCTAATCTACCTGACGAAGTACCAGGTGAAGCCAAAGTCTTCCAGATTGTGTTTGGAGATGAAAACACAAAAGAAAAGAAACATCTTTTAACAGCAAACTATGAGTAAGCTTGCTTGTCCTTTTCTCTTCCCTTGTCCATGAGATACCTGTGGGGTAGACAGTTCTGCAAGCACTCCCACTGAGCCACTGCAGAACCCAGTGTTTTTAATTTACCTTGATTCTAATCTAAGTTAATTCTCATCCAGCTTTCCAGTTTTGGTCTGAGGGCCAAATTTTTTTAAGTACTCCTAAGGTCATTATGTTATTGCCTTGCTTCTGAATTGACATTATTGGGAACTCTTTCTCTGTAAGGAAGAGCAGTATTTGGAGCACTGAATGAGGTTTCTTGTCCTCAAAGCACACATTAGGAAGGTGGATTTTCATAGAAACGCTTATAAATAATGTCTGTGTTGGTGTACTGATGTCAGAGCAGTGCAGAAAATATCTACACAGTTGGCAAAATGTATTGAAAATAAGATTCTCAGAAGCTGAGAAAAGTGAGGATGTTTGTGTGATAAATGCAATGATCAAGCATTTCTACACCCACATTTGAAATTGAAAATATAGAGTCTAGGTGATGAGGAGATCTGAAACAAAGGTAACACTCCTGAGGAGACCAGTAGTTTTTGCCTGCATAGATTGTTGTGGATCCATCTCTTAGCTGAATTCAGCATCTTCTTTAGAGTTGGAGGCTTCTGAGGTTCCTTTAACCTTGAGAGCCTTCCCTTAAAGCCTAGGTATCTTCCCAATCCCGCTTTGCAGGAGTGAATTTGCACATGATTGCAAAGCAATGATACTATACTGGTCTTGTCCATGACACGCAGGTTATTTAAGAATATGAGAATTCAACTTGAAGCTCAGATTTATCCTTAGATAAGAGAGACTCAGTGCTATTGTTAACTTGGTCTTTGATGTAGTTCTGAAAATATATTACCTTTTAAACTACACTTCAGGAAAGATGAAAATTTTCAAGTAAAATATGGAGCACGTGATTTCCCTTCACTTACCATCCCATTAAATGGGATCTTCCATAAAGCTTTATTCCTATTCCTGCTGTGAAAACTGAATGCTTTCTTGATATCAGGGTCTCTGCTGTTGCTGCTTGATCCTGTCTGTGGGATCTGAACCAAAACACTCTGAAGTCAGTGCATTTTGTTTCTTACTATAGAAATAATTTTTATCTTCTGTTTTGGGGCATAAGCATTAAAGTTTAAGTAGATTTTACAGCAATAAGTTCGAAGTAAAATATTTCTTCATGATTTCTTGTTATTAGTATTAGTAGCTCCTTAAGATCAAGTAAATTTTAACAACTCTTCACTTATTATCTTTCCTTTTTCAGGTTCCAAAGAGAGTTTACAGAAGGAGCAAAACCAGACTGGACTATTACACGGATTGAACATCCAAGGCTATTAGAATAAATGCCTTCTGCAGCCTTTTTATGTACCACTGTAATTGTTTTGATGTAACAAATACCAGGCTTTTGGGGGTCTTTTTTCCCCTTCCTGCCCTTTCCTCCAAAAGAAGAATGAATTTTCTGTGTATGACTTCCAAAAATTCTTTCTGAAGCTTGCATTGTGCTGCAGCATTACAGCAAAGCCTTTTCCCTGGAAGAGGCTGGTAGAAATTTAATTGGTTCCAGTGCTCATCCAAGGCATTTAGACAGCACAGTTTCATTCAGGCAGGCGTAATGGATGTGTCAATTTCTTATATTCTGAGAAGAAATGGTACTATTTGAAAATAAACAACACTTAAATGACTGATGACCCTTCTGAGTTACTTTCTCGTGTTTCTTTTTTTCCCTAGGGACTGTACAATATATAACTGAATAATATATGCAAGATGAAATAGAGGTAGATGGACTTCTTAGCTTGTCTAGCCTCAGCAGTTCGTTTTGAGGTAATCTTACTTTTGAATATATTGAGGTCAAGAAAGTTAGAGTTGCTATTAGTATTTGCTACAGGATGGGAGAAAGAAAAAGCTTTTAGCATTGCACTGGGAAGATAGATCAAACAGATAGGTTTTGGAAAATTAAAAAAAAAACCCAAACATTACTTTCAATTCAGTAATATATAGGTAATTCCAAGTTTAGAGAATTATGGAAGAAAAATCAGTTGAAAACATGAATTTAAAAGAAAACCTGACAGTGAAGTTAAATGAAGTCCTCTTTTTGAAATGTGTGTTAAAGAAATTACCAAATCCTTACAATTAGATGTTGCAACTGCACAATTTCCTAGTTGTCACTTTATCTCTGGCTTCTGAAACATGAGAATCCTGGTGTAAGTAGCTGGGGGCTTTTCTATGCAAATCAACAGAAGATCATAACGGGTTTCTTCATCCCCTATATCAAGTTCAAATATAAAGCTAACTTTCTACCAAGGCATGTTGTAGACATTCGTGCAGTGTTGTGAAAGTGTAGTGTAATTACTGTGATTCACAGTAATTGTAATTGAAGGTATAAATTAAATTTTCCGTAGTTCAGCTCTTTTGATCCAATGGCTTAATGAGAGGAACATCTACAGCTTATCAACTAGTTGATAACACCTTTGCTGCAAAAGATGTCATTGGAAATTTGCATGCACTGTTTTATTCTTTTGAAGTTGTTTGTGTCTTGTGGGTTGGAGCCAAAGGGGGGCAGCAGTTCGATGTTTGGGGTTTCTTCCCCACTTCTGCTTTTCAATTACAAAAATTATCCTGGAGACTGCAAATCTCCAAAAGTCTGCCCATGGATTTATTGCACCATAAATAAATCAGAAAGGCATACAAATTGCTAAGCTTGCTGTATTGGAAAATGGCATTCTCCCTTACTGAATAAAACTTGTGTAATTAAACTGGATTTATAGTCTACTGGCTTCAGAAGAAAAAATACCACCCCATTCCAGAAAAACCCTCACAAACCAGCCCTAAATCCAGCTTGTAATGGACAAATCTGGAAGGTTTGACTCCTTTTACCTGCCATCCATAAATTCCCTGTCATAAATCTGATCTTCATAGCAATTAATCAGACTGAAGTGTTGGCCACTGATGGGCATTTGTTATTTTATGGCATCCACATTTTCTCTTGTGGGAAAACTTTTCTTCTCTGTCATTTGTTCAAGCAAAGCAAGAACAACTGGTGTCTGTATTGCCATCCAAAAGTAGCAATAAGAAATTGTTTTAGTTCCTTCAAGCTATAGTTCCTAGTGAATATATTTCTCTGTGCTGTCAAGGTTGCCTGAAATTCTTATGGCAAAAAGTATGAGTAAAGAGTTAACTACTTCATCTCAAAGATGGAGAGAATATTGTCTTGTAACTTTGGGATTTCTAGTGCTGTCACTCAAATGCCTTACTCTAAAAATCATAATGCTAACTTAAGTGTTACAGAATTTAAAAAAAAAAGATCTAAAGGAAGTGTCTTATTAAAAACGTCATCCTGATTTGGGAATAATGGTGCTCAGGTAACAGAACAGTGTGAGGATTTCTGTGTCATAGCATGCCATTGCTCCCAGTTTCACTTGCTGATTAGTCTCACACATCACCTTGGAAATGACAATGTGTAAGGATATGGGTGTGCTTAATTTCCCCTCCTTTTCCTTGCCTGGTGACCATTTCTGTTGCCTAATCCCTGGGGAGAAATACAATTGTAACTATGGTGTGCAGCCAATAAATCCCCATCTAAAATCTCCATTTAAAATGTTTGCAGTTTTAGTCTACAAATGTTTCCCTTCGAACCCCATTAATTCTTGAAAACAGTGTTACCAGGTTTGGTAGTGATTTTGGGGATAAAATTGATACCTCTATTAGCAACACTGACATGTCTGATTCATTTTACATAAGCAGTGAGGTGACAGTGGTGTCTGGACTACAACAGGATGCAGATTCAGAGAACAACACTCTTCTCCCCTGGGCAACATCATGGTTCTTTAGGTCCATGTGGAGTTGGGAAGCCTTAATTTTTTATTTTTTCATCCAAAACTGTGATCATATTTAATAATTCCTGTCAGCTGTCTGGCACAATTTCAAAACATGCCTAAATCTTGATAAGCACTAATTAAATCTGGCCAACAAACCTCCCATTAATTCACACACCCCACTCACCAGTAGATGGCCTTGGTCACAAAGCTATTGTGACTGGGAAGTAACTGACATTAATGAGAGTGTAAGTGGAGTAAAGGATAAAATGGTAGAAGCATTAAGTGCTATTTAAATAATTTAGATTTGTCTTATTAAGAAGTCTGTATTTTTCCTGGCTTTCATTGCGAGTCAGCGATAGTGTCTTGTGTTCCCTCTGCAGTGCCTGCTCATTTTAAAGTGGTAATTTGTTTGCATTCCTAATGTGGGAAAGATGTGCTGTACATGTGAATTCATGTAGGCACCTCTGTGTCTGACAATACCAAAGCTAATTTATAATATTCACATTTTAAAATAGGTTTATCATGTTGATTGTTCCTTTCCCTCCTGTCCCAGCATTGTTTGCTTGTTTCAAGGGACACATTCAACTTTCTCCAGTTTTTAAGGCATGTTCAAGCTTGACCTTATCATCACTTTAGGTTATATTTAGTTAATTATTTTGAGGTCTTATGGCTGGAAATCTGTTTAGTAGTAGAAGTCATATTGTTTATCACAGTAATGATCATACTCCAAAAACTTCACAGCTCCCCTGCTTGTTTTGTTTGTGGTGTGGTTGAACTTGATTTCTGCCCCATGTGCTCTATTGGCTGCAGGTGGGGGCTTTGAGATTCCTCGCAGGCTGTAGTCATGCAATAGCTCACAGCTTATAAGGGGTGGGATAGAAGAGTGTAGTGCTTTTGGTTTCATTTCTCCCTCGCACATGGGTGTGATAGCTGATCTCTTGGCATTGGACAACATGTAGACACAGGAAGAGATATTTAACTGTTGAGAAAGCAAGCATTGCCTACACAGCCTTTGTTCTAAGGAAAATCAGCTGGGGTAAATACTGTTGCATGGTGAGTACTGACCCCACCCCAGGTCATAGGAGTTCCCCTCCTTGTCTTTTAGCTTCATTTTCCATTGCTGGTGTGCCAGCCTTTTGTATTTTTATAGTATTGCCATAGGATAGAGGTTGGGTAAGTCACTGTGAACTTGTGCAGCACTGTTGAAAACACTCCCGTAATCACAATGCTTCTCTTATGTGTATTTTGTCTGATTTCAGTGGTGTGTGCTTTTCCTAATATAAAATTCCGCTATGAAGTTGTTCAGGGGAAACTGTTCTGCATTTTAATGGGAGTAAACTGCAACTTCTTTGCTGCCTTTGAAGTTACTCCATCAGAAATAGAGGGAAGCTAAAGTTAGCCATGCTGTATTTTCTTGTGTGCCATTTCATCCCTCATCTGCTGGCACAGAACAAGGCTTTTCATAGTGAACCGGGTACTGTAGTGCCAAGAGGCACTATGAGGGAAAGGAACAGGACAGCAAAGAGAAGTGCAGGAGAGGTGGCATTTCACCAAGGATGCGTGCCTTTGCCTTAAGGACACGGGGTATTTGGAAACAAGTGGTGGCTTAAATGTTCCTCTAAATTACATTTTACAGTTCACAGTAACCTTTTGCATAAAAAGCTCTGCTTGTGCATGGGGAAGAAGTCTGACTTTTTCAATATTAGAGCTAAGGTCTTGCCTTAAGTTTGCAGAGCTTTCCTGGTCTGACTGGGGAGCTTTCAGAAGAGGTTACCCAGGGAAAGGTGGAGTACATCAGAGGAACTACAGGCTATTTCTGCCTTATGCTAATTAGCACCTGGCACTTCCCTAGAAATTGGAGTGAAAAAGGACAGGGGCAGTTCCTTTCTTCTGAACTTTTTGGAACCAGTTAGCAGATACAGCAGCTGTAAGGTCAGTGCCATTTGCCAAGCCTGGAAGTGGAAGTTTTAGTGGTGCAATTGTGTTAAGTGGGTACCTTGTTCCAGGCTGTGGGGCTGTCCCAGCGTGGGGTTCTGTGCTCACTTACAGGGCTAGTGCTGTTTGAGGACCTTCACGTTGCTCATCTGCCCTACAGCCAGACAAGGTCATTACTTGTAATGTGGTTTTTTTGTAATGTGTATTTCATTTCATAAACTGAGAAAAGATTAATATAAATAATTCCTTGAGGGATATTTTTAAAAATACTTTAAAATGGAACAGGACTGAGAGATTGCAATATAAAGTGCAAATTAATTTCTGTAGTCCAGAACTCATGTCATGCAAGGCACTGACCATTAACTAGGTGAAAATCTAATCACTCCTGGTGTGATTGAGATAGAAATTGCCATGAAGAGGTTATTGGAAGCTGCCTGGAATCTCTTATTCTGTATTTTCAAAGTACATATATTACTAAAGTCTGTAATCAGCTTAGTCAAAACTTTGTCCTTTTTAATTACCAATGGGGTCACTGTCCCTTAGGCCTACCTCAGTCTCAGCTCCCTATAGCAGAACCTTCTGAGCTGTTAGCCTGTTTCCTACATTTTTGTCATTAGTGTCATTAAGTCACTTTTGTTTTTTCTGAGATAAGATATTTTTCATGAGGTAGAACAATAGAGAGATTGCTGATCCTCTGGGTGCAGTGTGCCTTGCTTGTTGGTAATAGGAATCCTGCCTGGACTTCTGCTGAGATGTGCTCTTGGAAGGCATCATTCCTGCTGTTGTGAAGCAGTGTCTGCCTATGAAAACACACTGCAAACCCAGTGGTGTGAGTGTTAAATTGTGTGATTTCCATCTTGCCGTAAGATTCCAGCCCTCCATCTGAGAAGGTAGTGAAGCATTTGTAGCAGTAATTGTAAAGATGGTAGGACCATTGTGGCTTAAATTGGGAACTTACTGTGTATATACTTAAAAGTTTCAGCAGCAAATCTACAGGTCAGATGTTAAGTCGGAATCTGTATCAGCTGCATTAAGACAGTAATTATAATAAAATCTTAGCATAACTTCTGCTGTGAGTAAGGGAGGGCTTTTTCCTTTGTTCATGTTGTTCTGTGGTGGTTTTTCTTTGTATTTTGTTTTTTATTCTCTCCTAAACACCAGCAGTTAGTCAAGGCTAGAGAAAGTGTTCACTGCATAAGACATAGCACAGGCATCCAAGGGAAAATTAAATTACCAGTCATTTTTACATATTTCATGTTCTACTTTTGGATTCTATGTTGGAAAAAAGTGGGATTTTAATGCCAGATTGGTAAAATTCACTCACTTTCTCTGCAGTGAAGGCTGTTGTTTCCTGTTGGAATCATTTGCATGTGTTTTTGCCCAGTTTTCTGCCAGTGCAGCTTGTGCTGCAGGGTCTCCTGCAGTGTACAATTTAATCTTTTGCTTTCATTTCACTGAAGTATTTGGGTTTTAACAGGGGTAGCTGGGTGAAAGTTAGTGCCTGCATTATACTGGAGATCTGCTTAAGTGATCTAATGGTTCCTCCTGGCAAAATCTGTGAAATTATAATAGCAGAAGTAGAGAGAGGAAGGGAATCAAAGGTGGGTGGTAATGTAGGATTTATATAAAGGGGAAGCTCTATGTATTCTGTCTCTAGAGCTGAAGCAGCCCTGAAATGAAAGTGAGTTTAGAAAATGTGAGAAAAATAAATTGTGAGAAGGTTGGTGTTCTGAGAGGAGGTTTCTCAGATAAAAGGCTGGAGAACTCCCTCACACCTGAGGCAAGGAGAATTTGTTGTAGGATTCTGAGGTGGTATCCTGCGTATCAGGAAGAAGCAAATTCTAGAGGATTTATAGTGACTTGTCTCAGTTGTGAGAAAAGTCTTTGGAACACTTTACAAAGTGAAGACACACGTGCTGAAACCTTCAGTTGCAAGAACCAGGGATGACTTCTCTCCAGCAGCAGTCAGTGCCTTCTCATGACACTGTCTGATACATTCAGTCTGCAGCCAAATGGCCTTTGTGTCTGAATTTACTGTCACACAACCCTCTTCTTTCCTAACCTTGCAGATCCAGCACTGGATATTTGAGAAGATGAGATGGTGACACTCATTCACAGATGGATTAATCCCATTGCAGTCTCAGAATCAGTTGATTGTCTTTTCTTAAAAATCTCAGTGCCTTTAACAGCCTGAACTGAGCATGCTGCTGCAGAGCCTGCTGTATTTGTTCCAGTGTGTTGGAATAATTTCCTCTAATTTCATATTTAAGAATTCTCAAGCTTAGTTTGCAGGATCTCATTTCTTCTGTTAAGCATGGTAACAGAGTACTTGAAATTTCTCCACAGCATTATTTCTGACCCTGTGCATGACCAGAGGGGATTTCTTTCCTTGTTTAACTGGGTTCTTTTGTCCAATCACACATTACCACCACAGGTTTTTTTTCTCCCCTTATTTTTAAACTTGTGCATTCCTACTCTTTTTACTATATTCAGTATGCTCTCCCTTCTTTCTTGCTCCTTTTGCTTTCTTTATGGTGCATTAAGTGATTATTACTTTCATCCTGTGCCCAGAAAAAAGATAAAATCTATGTTTCAAAGATTATGCCCAAAGCTACTTAAAAAAAGATTTGCTGATTCAGACATTTAAAAAATGCCAGAGAAAGGCCAGCTTTAGTTTCCTGTACTCAGATTTTCATGAGCTCTTATCTTGCTGCCTGTCTGCATGTCTCTGTTCGGACAGGCAGAGCTGTGCCACTTGAAGCCAAGGCCTGTCTAGATGCCAGTGATTCTGAAAATTGGCCAGTGTACCATGTCACAGTTGTGTACCCCCTCCTGCACTGATCTCTAGTCATATTCTTCATATGTAAATTGATACCCCAACTCTCAATACAGTTTATTTCATACGTAAAATTTCTGTGTCCATTCAAGCACTAATCCAGCCAATTGTTTGAGCACAAAAGACCTAATTGTTTGCTCTAGCTTCCCTGCTGCTTTACTAAAACAGGGACCCTTTAACTTATATTTACATGATCTTTCCTTTTTGCTTAAATTTTTCTTGAACTTTCACTAGACATTTACTTTAAAAACCCTCCCCGTACCATTTGGGTGTAGAATGAGCTACAAAGCAAAGAGGATTTTAAAAGGATTCATTTATATACATAGTGTTGCCTGCTTGCTTCTTAGCTGGTTTGCTGGGCTTTGTGGTTTGTAAGAGCTGTTGTGGGGGAGTTTTGAATCACTTTCTCATCTAATCTCATGTTTGCATTCACAACAGGCTGCCTGTTTTAGTAGTCTTCTATATTTCTCCCCAGTGGACTATATTTCCTGTTTTCTTTGTGAACATCACCATATGTAATTGTTTTACCATTCTTGCTTTCTTCCTGAATGATTTGGGAACTATTTTGGAGCCTTTATCCAGATACACATCCCTCTCCCAAGTGTATGAGCTCTCAGATTAGTTCTGAACAAGACTGTTTTGAAATCCATATATGCACTTTCACATATTTTGTTTTTTCTTGCCTGCCTTTCTGTTGCATTTCCTTGTGGAGTCTTGACAACACTATTGCAGTGTCTTGCCAAAACAGCCACAGCTGTTTGGAACACACAGGTATCTGAGGGAAGTGACTTTATGCTGTCACTTCAGTTATTCTTAAACTGGTACTCCTGATTATTGATGAAGACCACATCTAAATATATGGTATTTGTGGGCTTGCTTGTGTATTGGTTTTTATGTTTGGGTTTACTAGTTATGATTTTTTTTTTCCAAATGGTGCATCCAACTTAATGTTTCATATAGTAAATCACTGAATAAATTTGTAACTTCTGTCATCAGAGCTTTAAATACCTGAAGTGCTTCTTGATTCATATTCACAGGGTTGAAGTTGCATGTAATAAAATCCTGTCATTTCAGCATGAATTATTTTATTGAATCATACTTTATTCACATGCCTTTTCTCTTTCAAGGTTCTCTGGTATGCATCAAACACTTGCACATTAGTCCTACAGTCTGCTATAGCAGCTTAACTTGGATTAATGTCTTATGCTTGTTAGTTTGTGAAACAGCTCTGGTTTAGAGTTTTAGCTTCTGTGTTTTCCATGCTTCACTTTCTCCTCTTCTGTTTTTGTTTTTTCCCCTAGAAATTGTCTAGAAATATTGTATTTTCAGTAGATATTTGTATGTCTGGCCCTAAATGCAGATCAAAATTCCTAAAAAGAATACACTGTACATGTTAGGGGATTAAATGTAGTGTGGTCATTATAATTTACTTAAATAGCTTTTCATTGTTCACATTCTGTTATTCTCAATGCCCTATTCCATCCCAGTATTCTTAATGGTGATTTCTGCCAATGCAAACAAGCAAGACCAAATAAAAGTGGAAAGAAAGTCACTTTGGAAATGTAGAAACACTGTCCTTGGTCAGAGAGCATTGATGAGAGATAGGGATTTGTTTTGTTTTGTCTTCCCAGGAAAGAGCAGACTGTGCTGCATGGAGTTTCTTCAGGCACTATGCAAGCTACTGCACAGTTCAGATTATCCTGGGATGGGTTTGCCAGAATTCTTAAACCATGGACTGTAGAGCTCTGTGTGGGCATTCTTAGGCAGTTTTTAAAATAAAAGGTACCAAGGTAAGTCCCCCTGTGACATAAGGCATAAACACTTCAGAAGGGTCAGAAAGCACATGTAAATATGTGCCATGGTGGCACAATAATCCTGGAGTTTAAAGTATTGTTTCAATTTTGCTCATGCTTAGTTCTCAGATGTAATGAGAGCAATTGTCCTTTTTCCTTGCTACACAGTTTGATGTTTTCCTGGTTATGACTGTTCAACCAGATCACAGAGAGTGATTTAACAGTGCATCTCATGCACCAACTCTTTAGTCTATTTGCAGTGAGGGTGAGGTACAGACACCTAACATATATATATATATATATATATCACTGCTAAAAAGGTGTTGCATTCATACAGAAATGTTTGTGTGTGTGCCCTGTAAGCTAACCATGGTAACTGGTCTTTCCAAACTACTGAGAAATCAAAAACCTATTTTGCATGCAGTTTTCAGAGTATTTTATTATGTTCATTTACATATGGAAATGGGTTGGGTGGAGGAGTTCTTGGCTATATCCAAGAGGTTCACTTGCTGAAATCAATGGGAGAATACAGTTCTCCAGTCTCAGGCTAATACAGTTTCTGTTGGGTCAGAGCCTCCCTGCCAGCATTTGTGCTTTTAAAGTTGTATTTTACTTGTTTGAGGCCTAGGACTCCGTTTCCAAAAGCCTCAGTACCTATTGATTTGCAGTGACTTCAGCAGTGCAACTGCCTAATACTATTCACTGAAGTCAGCTTGTGTAAAACATAACTCAAAACTTCTTATAAATGACTCTTTGATTTCAGTGTGCTTCAGAATATTCTGCAATTCGCTGGTGAGCCTGGGCACTCAACAAGGTGAGGTGCTGCTGTATGTACTAGCCTCAGTGCTACCAAATATTCCATAGAAGTACCACGGATTACAGAGTTTCACTCTTGCTTTTTAAGTTCTGTGAATTTCTAGGAATTTGTTGTTTGTGTAGGGTTTGGCTTTTTGTTTGGTTGGTTTTTTTGAATCAAAATTATTAGTCACATTGCAGACTTTATAATTCCAGTTTTAGATTCCTTTTATAAATCTGAGCCTCAGTTTCCCAGTTTGATAAGTTTTCTTAAGTACTGCTAGGAGCATGTTTTTGAGCCTTACTGTCCATGTGGCTTTTGTCTCAGAACAGGAGCAATGATATTCCTCTTTTCTCTGAGTGCAGTCCAAACCTCAGCTTTGCATAAAACCTGGCCTGTTCTACCCTATTATGGTCTTGGAGCAGTAAAATAGTCTCTCTGGTGTTCTGTGGGGAAGAGCCTGGAGCAGAGCTGTATCTACAGCACGGAGCAGCTGTATCCTGCTTTCCTCAGAGCAGCAGAGCTCTCTGAGCCAGCCCTCTCCATGAACCAAGCTGTCCAGTGTTTGTATTGCAAATACTACCCTGACCTATACACTAGACTAAAGCTTCCTGTTCTAATATTGATTTAAGACTTAAGTATCAGTGGCTTATTTTTTTACATTATCATTCTCTTTCTTACTTAATAGTTCCCTTCGATGTGCAGAGGGCCATAGTCAGGCCTTCTTAGCAGCTAGGATGAGGGGAAGGGAAAAGCACATGAAGGACACTTATGAAAAGAGGCAGAGCTTGAATTGCCATGCAACTCACAGAGTATTTTGGTTCAGCAATCAAATTGTGTACTGTACTATTTGCCAAAAAAGAAGAAACACAGCACTCATTCTCTTGAAAGCTCTCTCCTGCAGGAATTTGTTAGCTTACTTTAAGTTTCATATTATTTATAAGCTCTGACCCAGACTTCTCATTAACTGTTCCCAAAGCACTAGAAAAGGAAAGTAGAAGTACTTCCTGCTTCATGTATCTGGTTAACAGCTGTGCCTCTTAGAGGAAGGAGAAAATAGCCAGTAGTGATAAAAATTCAGCCTGCTCGCCCACATAGGGAGCACTGCTGCAGTGTGAGCTGCCTCTCCCCAGGATCCTCACATAGCAGCACTCACTACAGTGCTCTCAACTGCAGCTTGCTGAAAACAGTTTTATTGTGGGCAAAGAAAAGTTTACTCATCCTCCTTGCCCCACCATTGCCTACCTATTCCTTCTATTAGTTCTTTGTTGTTTTTAATTAAAAAAACAAAAACAACAACAACAACAAAACTGCTAGGCTGGGCTTCAAGAGAAGTACCAATTATCAGAGGTTATTGGATTCTTTGCTCAGATGTTGCTCAGGCTCAGCAGTTGTGAGTATTGTGAAAGTGTAAGAAACCAGTTTTATTGCATCGCTGCATGTGATCAACCCTGCAGTTCTGGGTTGCCTTCTTTCAGCAGCAGTTTTCCCTTGTGGAGCCTGGTCTCTGCAGTTGAACCAGTGCTTAGGCAGCCTCCTGTCTCCAAAAGAATCTTGTTACATCAGACCATCACCTGCATAGCTGCTGGCATCCTGAAACTACATACTCATCTTCCCCCTTAGTTTTTTGTGGTTGTTCTGAGCCAGTGTTCCTGAATACAAACAGTCAAAACTTACAGCAGTGGCTTAATATTTATTAAATTAATTAAACTGACATCTCACTGCTTTTGTTTTATTCTGACTTTCTGAGATTATATGCTTATAAAAGACACATTGTGGAAAGCTTTTCTCTGTGATATTGAAGACAAAGATGGTGTCTTCCAGTGCCACCAAGACTGTCCCCAGTTAATATGCTTGAAGGAAATCAGAATTTAGGATCTATGTGAGGCATGATGAGAATCCCAGGAGTTGATAGCAGGGTTTACTTGTGTTTGTGGATGGGAACAATACACAAGCATGAGCCAGCTGACCAGCCCTGCTTGTGGAAACTGAAAAAACATCCTCAGATCTTTTCATCTGTGCATTGGCACCTGAGATTCTCTTTTCCTAAGTGTCATATACATTGCTTCAAGGAGGTGGTGACATTCTTGCCCAAACTGTATTTTTTAAGGCAAAACCATCTAAATGCAATTCTACAGGTTGCTGTCTCCCAAGGCTTAAACTTTTCCACCTTTTCTGTTTTACAATACTGAAAGAAGTTTACTGTGTGTGCATTTTTCAGTCTTAGGAAAGGAAAGCATTTCTAATCTTTTCAACTCAGGAGAATTTTAATGCACTGGGAACACTGACTGTCTCTCAGTATTTGCCTTCAATATATATATATACTTAAAAACCCCTAACTATTAACAAATCTCCCCACTATTTACTAAAACTGCATCTTCCATAAGGCAAGGCCAGAATTCATAATAATCCCTCTAGTATAAGCAAGATCAGCACCCAACCATTACTTCTTTCAGGAAGAAAGGAGTGTAAAAGGGTGTTCTTGTATGGCAGACTGTTTCTCAGAATGTTTGATCCATATCCAAATGAAAAAAAAAAGGATGCCTTGGTATTTAAGTTAACCCAGTTTGTATTTCCCTGTCTAGAGTTTTACACTTTTAATGACAATTATGAAATTTACTTTTCACTGTACAAAGAAGTAGTCACACAATGAAACTGCATCACTTCTTTTCAACAAACAGGAAATCCTCTTGACCAGCTTAGTTCCTGCCCTAGAATATAATCTGTGTGCTTTCCCTCTACTCATACATGCTTGCATACATCTGTGGAAGGTTGGAGGAACTAACAAGTAATCCAGGGAATTTTTAATAAATTCCTAACTCTCAGCCAGTCTGTTACCTGGGATTTGTTAGCACTTCTGGAGTTTTGACTGAGAGAGACAGGCTCCAAACTGAAAAGTTGTGTATTTTGAACAGCTTTAGGTAATTTGGATCAAATTGTTAGGAATGTTACTGTTGGTCAATGTGACTGTTAGAAGATCTGGAAGGGGGTTATCTTGATGACCATAATGTAGTGCTCTTGGCTGCCTAAGTAAACATCCCTGTGTGGAGCTCCATGTGCTGCTTCTCAGGTGACAAATCTGTTTGGTGCCTCTCTTCGAAAGCTACTTTACTGTCTTTATTTCTTTTAAAAATAAGCCCTCCTATTTTCTGCAAGGCAGCCACAGGGGGGTTTTATGTACATTAATTACCTGGATATTGTGCATTTAAAGTACTTTAGGAAAGATGTTGCAGAGAAACATTGAATGGAAATGTTGGTTTGAAGCTATCAAGCAGTTGCAGTCCTAGGTTTTGAGATGTGAAGTATCAAGCTATGCAAGCCCCAGACTGTCTTCTGGCCTCTCTACCAGCTGGGTTGTAATAAAGGGGAGCAGAACAACCATAGTATATCTCTCCTCCCTAAGGTGACTGTACTTCCTTCACATGATGAAGCAGCAGAGGAAAGGAATGGAGCAAAAGGGCTTCAGAGAAACTGGCTCGTGCTAGGGAACCTTTCCTGGAAACACAATGAAGTACAGGATGTGATAAGCATAGCTCACAGAAAAGGAAACTGCTTCAGAAGGCTGCAAGGAACAATGCAGCATCACTTGAGGCAGACAACTCCCTGGGATTAGAATGCATTAGCTCAGGCTGAAGAAGAAAGATAATCTTGAAAGACAGTTTTGGAAAGTTTTCATTGTTTTTGTATGGAAAGCATATGTTCTTCCTTAGCAGTTGCATTTTGTGAGTCTGCATGCATTAGTAGAATTAACTGTTTATGAAGAGTGTGAAATGCTCCCTAGTGGTATCATTTATCCACTCCCTGTTTTCTTCCAGGGAGATATATTGCCTTTCTAGTAAACATTGTTCCTGGAGCTGGAAGTATCAAGGGAAAGGAGCTGTGGGTGGGCGCTTGGATATCTGCAAAATACCTTTGTGCCACAAGGGAAAAGGGAAGATTTACTGAGGAGAAAGGAAGAGTTCTGACATGGTTTAACCAGGACAAGCTCTCACAAGGGTGAGAATAATATCACAGTGTTAAATATCTCAAAAATGAGAAGACCTGGCAGTGAGACATCGATCTCATGATCCTTCGCAATGCCAGGATTAATTGCACAGGATTATGATGTAAAGGTTGCCCTTCTGCCAAGCTTGTTGCCTAATGCATTTGATGTTCCCAGTACAAGCTATTGCTACTGTACAGTCCCCAGCACTTCAAAGACTGAGGAGCATGAATGTCTCTAGTTACAGATGTGAAAGGTGGTGCTGGCATTGTGAACTGCCCAATGCCAAGTTGTTTTGTTCACTTACTTATGTGCATTATGAAGTCAATGAAGCTAATATACTTAGTAAAACATTTCTTTGAGTCAATCAGAAGGCTCTAATACAGTCTTTGATTTGAAATTTCAAAAATATTGAACTTTGGATGAGTGGATTTACACATGACACTTTCATTATTTTGCATTAAAATTCAGGTGGTTTTCATTTAGACCAAAATAATCTTTTTTGTACCTTAGAGATAACTTTGGGCTTGTATATTGGTGAAATTCCATGGCAGTTAATTCATGCTGCTGCTAGGAAGAAGTATGCAAGCACTGAAGTAGTTTAACCAAAACCAGGCAACATGGTTTGCTGTTTTGATAACCACCATCTTTTTCCATCACAGTGAAAGTTGTCTTATGAACCTCTGACATTTGATGATCATTATGTCAAGAGCCTTTTGAGGTAAGTAAAACAGACAACTTTTTTTAGTGGTTTCCTACTTCTCAGCTTATACTGAAAATGGAAGTGTAACTCAGATAATATTTTAACTTTAACTCTTTGTATGCATAGTTCTGCTTCCATTATGCATATTTGCCAGATACAAATACTATGATCTACATTATCAAGTGACATGTCACAGATGACAGATAATTGTTAGGACTCTTGTTACCATGATCAAATGGGTTTGTACGTGAACAATGCTGATAAATATATTTGTAAAAAGCATATTTAATTCAGAGAATTCATAAGCATATAACCCCCTTCTGCATGTTTTGTTCCAAGTGACTTGTCATAACTGTAGACATTACAAAATTGTTTTTAAATTACTATAAGCTAGTACTTCTTTTCTTACAAAATTTGTGAGGATAATCTTAGTTTGTTCTTGGCAAGTTTTGTAAACACTGAAGTTGATAGGGATTATTTCACCCTTCTGCAAATAATATCCAAAATGGTCACGCAAAGCAATGCAACTGTTTAGAAAAGGAAATGCTGTGTAATCATAGAAATCATAGGCAAGATTTAAGTTGGCAGGCAGCTCTTGATGCAGGTTGAATGTTGCAAGGTCACTATGTCCTTCCTGCCTGTTATTTGCTGAAAGAAGAATTCCTGGAATTCTTGATTATGGCTAGAAACACAAGCTTCTTATCTGAAAGCCACTGTGTCTGATGCCCTTAACATTATGTTTTAGGATTAGATCTTGATGAAAAGTGAGAAAGACCTGAATACTCATCTTAATATAAAAGGTTTCATGAAGTTTCATTTCTCAGATAGTTGGGTCGAGTAGATTGCAAAATGTCTCTTTAGCTAAAATGTATTTCCTTGTAATAATATATTCTAAATAAATTTTAAAATCTAAACACTAGGGAAGAAAGTAGACAACCAAGTGTCCCTTCCTTTTCTCTGTGTTTATGTGTGGAAGAAATACATCTGTGGCTCTATATTCATATACCTGAGATGACCAGTGTATGAATGTTTCTTAGGAATCCCCTCCAGAACAGCATATGTTACACACCAGCCTTGCCATAGTCTCAAAGCCTCACAAGCATAGGAAATAAAATGTACTTCCACCACTCTTAGGATTATGGTTTCCATCACAAACCAGGGAGCAGTTCCAGAGGCAGGCTCTGAGAGCAGGCTCAAGCATTGCCAGCAAGTTGGGAACACATGGTGCCTCTTTAGAATCCTTCTTGGAGAAGGATACTTAAAATAGACTCCTTTTCTGTAGCACCATATGTAAGTTATTATCAATCAAAACTTTTCCAAACTCATTGTTTAACTTTCTAAAAAGGGAACCTTCTCAAGCAAGAGGGAGCCCCCACCTTATGAAATGCAGAGGAAATGTGCTCAAAACAAAGGAGGACTCCTCCATTTTAAAACCCAGAGAAAGGTTTAGAGATACAAGCAGAAAAAGGGGTTTATGGCTGTCTTTATATTTTATATCTCTAGCAATGTGCCTCTTTAATCTAAAAGTATAAAATCACACAATGCCATTCTGAAGAAGAGGGTTCTCTTGTTCTGGTTATATTTTTTGCTGTGTTTTATAAGAAACTAGACGTGGCTTACTGAAAGCATAGTTAACCCTAGTAACTTAATAACACCAACTTTTGTTGTTTCATTAAGCACAAAGCAAGCTCTTCCTTTGCCTGCTCAGCATGAAAGCAGACAGTTTATGAAGCACCAGCCCTCTCACACTGTGTAGTGTGGTGTGAGCTGCACAGGGCAAGGAGGCTGTGCTGGGCTCTAGGCAGCAGCCCATGGCCCCCACACAGAGCCTGAAGAGCAGTTCTGGGCATGGGACAGAGCTTTGGGACCTTCAAAGGGATTTTCAACCCTCTATAACTATTGCTGCAGCACTTTTTTTCTTCATGGTTGTGGCAACAGTGTTTATTTCTGTCTTGGAGGCTGGCTGCAGGGGAAGCAATTTTAAAGCCATCAGGTAGATTAGAAAGGTTTCTTGCACTGTTGCGTAACCATCACTTATCTCTTCTTGACAAAACTTGCAGTGCAAACATGATATTACCTCCTAAAGAAAATTGTAGCTGAGTTGCAGGTTTAGGCTTTGGAAAAAAATGCAAGTATTTTGGACCAATGTTTCTTCTTTCCGCTTTTAGTCCTGGCTTTTTTGAGGTACTTAAATCCCCAGTACATTAACTTAGTGTCTTTTAAAGCTGTGTTGCTACAAACACAAAGCATGTCCTTACCTGAGCTGCTGTCCCAGAACAGGGCAGAGCTCCCACAAGCTAAGTGTTCTGAAGCTACCAGGAGCAATCTGGTGAAGTCATTTCCTGAAAGGGAACACATCTGTGAGGTTTCTAGGGTAAATGCTAGAATTTGAGTCTATATTGCTTCTGATATGCAGTTGTTCTTCAGTATGATCTCTGTCCATGTTACATACAGTGAAAATCAATAAAAAATAATAGACAGGCTTTGTCTGCACCAAATAGGTGCTCAGACTCTACATGGCTGGCCCATGCTGGAAAATAGAGTGTGGTTGTCTGCCACACTCATGTTTCCACTCTCTGTTTTGGACAGAAACATGTTATCAAGACTCAGAGCAGCTTTTAGCTGTTGGACCAGAAATTGGTCTTACACAATATAGGTCACTGAAGCTGATAATTGATAGCAAATATTTCAGATGTTCTCAAACTGGGTAAAATCTTAAAATATTTTCTTTTTTTTCTTTTTTTTTTTTTTTTTTTTTTTACTTGAGTACAAAACTGGGCTAGGTGCTCTTGAAAGTCTCAGAAGATACCTGAACAACTTTGCATGTCCAAGCCCCTGATCTTTGGTTAGGGCAGAAGGGACTTGTGCTTCTGTATTCTGTGATCCTGGGCTTGGTCTTCAAGAGATGCCATGATGCCATCGGGGACTTCAGAGTTTAGCTGCTGTGAAGTGGCTTTTTTTTATTTTTATTTTTTTTTTTTCTTCTTAAGCTGTTATATTGAGAATTGATGTGCCTGTTTTCAGCATTTTGATGCACAGAATGAAGCTGTTAGTCTTATTAGCTCAGTTTTGTAAATACTGCATTAGCTTCCAAAACTCAGGGTGTATTTTCTAAAACTGCTCAGCACGCAATGCCTTTAGACTGGTGTGATTTATGAAGTAATCTATGTATATCAGCTAGCTCAGTTCTTTCAGTTCTTGATAGATGCTTACTGAGATTAGTTATATGGGCTTAATGATCCTCCAGAAAATATGCCTAATCCAGGAAAAGGGCAAGAGGTGTGAGAGGCTTTGTGCCAAAAACTTCTGGCTAAATTCTGCCATACTTCCAGTGCAATGTCCCATTACACACTAAAAATTGCATACACTGCAGTTGGGAACAGCATTTAAAAAATAAAATTGAGGTTTTCAAGTTTCAAATGATTGACTGATTTAATCATGACTGCATAATAGTGTGTTGAGAACTGAACCCCTTAAATGAATAGCATGTCATTACTTTTGGAAATAGAGAATAACCGAAATAACAAATCTGGTCAGTGGAGAGCATCTGCTTCCAGAAAGTTAAAATGGGAAAATAATTTGAAGTAAGGAAGTTCTTTAATACATTACTTTGAACAGCAGCCCAGTTAAAAAAATTGGACCAGATTCACAAATCAAAATGTTGCATTTTTCCACAAAGCTGGGTCTCTGCAAAGAAAAGCAGTGACAGCTTGAGAGTACCTGTTTTCTCTCAAACTCTGCTAGTCTTTTGAAAACTCCAGGGCATGCTTCATTTTAGTGCAGATTTTTTGAGTCCCTGCAGGATTTTACTAAATTAGTAATACTACCTAAAGGGAATTTTTCCTTTCTGATCTCTGCTTTAAGCAGTTAAATAAAACAGGGGGTAGTAATGGGAGCTCAAGACTGATGGTAGAGCACATGATGGAGACGGGCTAGCAAGGGAAAAGTACAGATGTCCAGGATGTGATTGTGGCCCTGCTGTTTGCAGTGACTGTTCTCTAACCACGGCTGCAGGTTAGCCCAGCTGGCTGCTGTGGTTGTGGCAGCTCTGGGCAGCGAGGCTGGCTCGTCATGCAGGAGAGCACTGGACAGTCCTGTGTGGGCATCTGCCATTTCAATGACAAAGCTGTGTAGAGAGCAGCTGTGGCACAACCTGTGCTATGTCAGTTGCCAGATGTGCTCCCAGAATGAATCTTCTTCATCCCAGAGACATTCAGGACACTGAGGGGATGGCTTAGACTATTGACCTGGAGCTGGAAGTTTTCCCTGAATAATCAGTCTCTGGCACCAGCTAAGGCTATGTCTTGTAATCTTAAGGGACTCTCTTAATAAACTAGTTGAGAGGGGGGAGTGGGTTATGTTTGGCTTAATTTTTTTTTTTCTTTTCAATAATCCTAACAGGAGGTTGTTCCAGGTCTTCAGCTGTTGCCTATCTCATGCATAAATATTGCTGCCTACTTCACCTTGGCCCCCACTGTACAAGAATGAGTCTGTCTACTTGAGATATACTTGTGCTCCTTTGTGGAAACGCAGATGTTTGTGGGTCACAGATGATATGATAGGTTTAGTATAATTGGGACACTTGTTTGATGTGCACCAGAGAGTAATTTTAAAAAATCAAGCTCTTGTCTTTTTCTTCCAATCCTATCCTCATTGGAGTTGCCAGACAAAAGAAGGTACTTAGCTGAATCTTGACAAGACTGCACAGCACATAAAAATAGACAGGATGGGTAGCTATAGTAGTGGAAATCATGGATCCATACTAACCAGCCCATTTTGGACAAAGCCAATATCCTGACTTTCTCGTTGTCAAACATAGTGACTCTCCCCCGCCTCTGGCATAGATTTTTATACTGGACAAAATGATCATTTTGTCTATGGATTATATACTTTTCTTTAAGCTTTTATGTATCTTTCTAAGATTTTTGAATGCTTATCATTGGTCTATGTCTTTTTGAGCCCAGAAATACACTTTCAAAAGCAGGAAGTAATTTGCCTGTTGAGCAACTGAAGTCTGTGTTTTGCTGCAATGCTCTATACCAGGCGTACGTGATAATGGTGGTCACTTTTTGCCATTTCAGTCACTGTACCTTTTCTCTTTTCTCAACCAAGGTGTTTAGGATTCCTGTCAAACTTGCAATTATACAGGAGTAACCAGAGTAAGAAGTGTTTTTAATGGAGGTGTTGGATCTTAAGTCCTACCAAGTTAAAATTGTTATAGCTGTGTTTATCTGAATTCACTACCGTGTAAGCCTTTGATTGTTTAGTTTATTGAGCATCTCTAGTTTTAGGATTGACTCATCCCTGTATTCAGTCACATGTCCATATGCCCAAAACTGATTTTTTGCACAAGAAGTGGTTTGGCAGTACTGGTCCAACATTGTGTGGGCTTGTTCTGCCCACATGTCCCTACAAGTATGCAAAAAGCCAGCTGTTTACAAACTACTTTGTGTTATGTGTTCTGTTTTAAGGACCGTGTCCCACTGATGTGTCACTTCCACTCAGGGCCACCTGTTTGTCTGCATGGATCGTAGCTCCTCCCAGTAGTGATCTCAACGTTAGGTAGAAGAATAATTGTTTGATGTGACTTTTGCTGTCTTTAGGACAAATTGCTTGCTGTACTACTTGGAAAAAAAAAATCATGTTTGCCCTGCTTCTCTTAAGACTGTTTCTAGATAATTTGCACCTTTTTCTATTCCTGCTTATACCTGCAGGAATTTCAAGTAGCACCATAGGAAGCAGTGATGTAATTTGACAATGTTAGGAAAAATGGGAGTAAGGTCTGCACTGCAATGTGTCATCTTCTTGCCAAAGCAACCTGTATGGGCATTGATTTCTCTTTGTATCTTTCACTCTGATCCTGTGAAGTGCTTTTGCTGCACTGGTTGCAAGTGAGATTCTGTGAATGTGAATTTAGGTTGTGCAGGGCCCTTGCATGTCAGGAATGTAAACTGAACTCCTGTGTGCCTAGACATCACCAACAGAAAGTGAAATGGCTCAGGTTAATCCACCACCAGCAGACAGTAGTAATACCCAATATATGGGCTGTCATTCTTTTACCATTATGGAATCATACTTTCATGGGTTCTGTAACTGTTTGCTGTTTATTATTGCTTAGTTTTTTAATTTGCAGAAAAATGAGGAAGACATTAACTGGAGTCATGTATCCTTGCTCATCTGCACAGATTCCACCTTCTTGGTTGCAATTAATTTTGCTCTTTGTCTTTCAGCCATAAGATTTAGATCTTCTCTAAGGAGTGAGAAAAATATCCACAGCTGGACATACACTCACACTTACTGTGGCAGTCAAATTTTAGGAAAATGTGGCCATTAATGACATATGAGAGAGCAGACAAAAGAGAAATTATGTCTTCTTTTCTTCAGTCCCTTGATAAAAGCATGAAGGCAGTACAATCCATCTATCATCCTTGTCCTGGGACTTTATAGCCAGGCCTCCAGGCTGTAATTGCTGATTTTGTGGCAAGAAGTAACAGCTATTTTTGCTCACATAATCCTCAAGCCAGTCAGGTCTTTTAACTGGCTTTTCCTCATCCTTACTGCTACCACTGTAAATTAAAGCAGTCTTGAGGCTGGTTTGAAGGTACATTTACTACATGTATGGCTGTGGTTGACTGGAACACTTGTCCGCTGGATTTGATGGGAAATGTTTTGAGCTAAATAGAGTAGTAAATCCAAATCTAAAAATATGTTGATAACTTTTGACTAATAAAAACTGTACAGAGATCACCTGCCTTTTCTGAAGAGGTGCCACCAATGAGGAGTCAGCTGATGGTCTCTGTTGATGTGAATGTCAGGAATACTAATAAAACTTGTAGAGCTGCCAAATTTAAATTTTTGTTTCAAGTATACACATTTTTCTGTGTTTCAAAGGAGGCTGTTACTAGGTTTTTATATGCACTGAAAATTTAAAGTAATTTTTCTGCTTGTAAAAAAAAAAATTATAAAGAAGCTGACAGCCACAGCCAAGAAGTACATAGTGCAAAGTGCTTGTCCAAACACATTCCTTCTAACTTACACCACATCCTTTTAGTCCTTTAATAGATCTTGTATGAATGGATAAAGCAGATTAGAGGGTCACCAACACCCTAAGCTATTTCAAAAAGACCTTAAACTACAATTCTACCACCAGGACTATTCAGTGGAGTTGGCTATAGTGAGAGTGTGAATTCAGATCCAACTTTGGATATTTTTCTCATTCCTTAGAGATCTGAAGTAAGAGTGAGAGATTCTTAACTTCAAAGCAAAACAGACAAAAAGGACTCCCTTGGATGTGACTAAATAATATTTACATTGAAGTGATTGATCTGGGAGTGCTAGTAAGGCTAATTCTTGTGATTAAAGTCAACATCTGAGAAGAAACCCTGTCCAGTGTGTTAGAGGAAATAGGCTCTTAGCTCAGGCTGGAGTCAGAAGTTTGGTCATGAGTAGGCAAGATCTGTGCTGGGATCAGTGTGCCCAAAATGTGCTTTCCCATGGGGAGTTATGATGAGGTCAGTAAGGCAGCTCTGTGATAAGCAAACTCACTTCCTATCTGTCTGAATAGCCACATTTCCCTGGGCTATGCCTCCACAATATAAATGTGGCAGGAGTAACTTTCTGTAGAATAAGAAGTGCAAAATAAATTCTGCTCAGGTCCTTAGAAATATCTTTTGGGCTTCTTCCTCTTCATTCCCACCCTTCCCCAAATTCAGTCTAAGCAATTTATCCTCTCCTTTTTTTGAATGCTGTCTCTTCATTCACTTTCAGATGTAACCATCAGATGGTCACAGAGCTGTGTGCGTTTATCATTGCAGCATTTGAAAGTATGTAAATGACTTGCAGATGCTCTACTGGGCTGTAACCAAACTTGGCTGTGTCAGTTTTAACATACACATGACAAAACCACACTGGCTCTGAACCGGCCTCAGTGTAATAAGCTCTCTAGGTTCTCTTTCTGCATAAACACTTTTATGTTCTTATTAATTAGAAACAGCAGTCTGCTTCATTCAAAGTTCATGTGATAGCTATCAGGCCAAAGAATGAGGTACATGGAATATCAGAATTGTAATATGTTGATAATGCTGCCAGGGATCTGAAGTTTATTTTTTGGGAAATACATGTTTATGAGTGTGTTTGTGTATTGTGTGTGTGTATATATATCTATAAAAGTTAAACAGGCATAAACAGTAAAGCTCCTGGAATATTTGATGTGGTATATTTGCAGTTAATTCATTTCAGTATACATTTCACGTGGCATATCGTTGACCTTAAACTTTCATGAGTATTTTCTTGCCCTTATATCTTAATGTCTTTCAGCACAAACAGATCTTGAAGCTGCTTTATGAATTGGCAACAGCACTGTGACTTACTGAAATAAAAATATAAGAGCAATCTGGTAGTAATTATCTAAATCTCCACTCAAAAAGGTCTTTAGGTTGGCTGTAATTAGAAGTATATATCAGTAACTTCTGTTTTATAGCTCTGTTTCATAATATGGCAATATTTGAACCTGAAGTATTTTAAATAGCTGTGGCCAGTTTAACTTTGGGCAAATGGGGAATAACTCTGTTATTGATCACTTATTGACAGATAAACTTACACAAGTAAGTGAGGACATGGTTTGATTACAACGGTCCAAATACCTGAGTATTTTTTGTCAAGAAGTTCTTACCTGCTGTGCCAATCAACAAATAATTTTCAGGACTTCCTTTGGTCTTAAATCACCACAATCTGTAACTTTCTGTGCACTGGTGTCACATAAGTTGCAGACTGGTGGTGGTACAGAAGCCAGGAAATAGGATGGGAAGAAGGCAGATGGTAATGAAGAAATCCCCCTCTGGCATAAAAGGGTGTGTTTGCAAGTTGCAGTGATGATGGAGGTAATGAACAAGCAGAGATTTGGGGCCCTTAGTAGGCCCATCTCTTGGGGCTGTAATGTTATTGGAGAATAGTGGGAAATTCAGATAAATGTTGACAAAAATTCCCTAAGCTGACTGAAGAAGCCAGAAATGCTGATGAATTAGTTGATGCAGACTGCTTCATAAAGACATGGCCTGGCTTAGCACGTATCATCGAATCTGCTTCCCTTCAAAATCTCATCAGCATCTATTTCAGTCCCAATCACTTCCCATCTCCAATTTATACCAATTTAAACTCCCCCAGAAGAACAGTTTAATATTTTCTTGTTTAAATTTCCCTTTCCACCAGAATCCCACAAGTCTTGCTCCTTTTGTCCTGCTTTGTGTGAAACAGGCAGTAACATCTAAAGTGAACTTTTTCATTTAATTTTTTTAAATTACTTTGTGCCTTGAAAGGATTGTGTGAGTTTTCCCAAAGCCTTTAAAATTCAACCTATTTTGGTTTTCAGGAATATTATTCCTGAATGTTATATTTTGTAATTCACCTCTGTGCCTCTTGAGGAAAATGTTAAAATGGCTGTTTCAAGTAGTTGCTTGGGAGCTCCTTTCAGAATCTTGGTTTACTGCACTCTGCCCACCACTGATGTGAAGGGAATAATGTTCCTGCCCTTCTCTTGGCTGTAATCATGTACATGAAAAAGATAGGTATAAATACAGCAGGTTGTCTATCTTTCCCATCTTTTCCTTTCTCTTTAGAGAAAAAGTGCTCTAAGTATATTCTGGAAACAGGACTGTATTTCTGACAGTATAATTAAGAAATGCCAGCTCTGTTATCGCAACTCAGTTCAAGGTTTTCTTAGTCTGGATTGTGGCACGTATGAACTATAAATGCTTCAAAGTGAGCTATTTGTGGAGCTGTAAACCTGGATCAGAAGATTCCGAGTTCAGTTGATGCTCTTCTGTAATTTTCCATGGTCCTGGATGAAATGCTTTCGTTTGTATGCCTCTCCTGCCTCCAGACAGTAGAGACTGACTGGTCTGTTTTTCATCCGATGCTCTCTGCACGTGTGTGCTCAGACCCAAGCACCAGAGCACTCAAATATGTACGTGGCTTTATTGATACTGAAGTGCTAAAGGTAATTCTGTGTTTGTACAGCACCTAGCAGATGAAAAACAGAGCATCATTTGAGACATCTAAGTACTGTGGTGATACAAATAATGATGGTACATTTTACCATGTAACAGAGACAACATGCATACTCTGTCAGTGAAGTCTGTTTTAGATAATTAGCTGCATAGCAGATTGGGATGAATTGCAATTAGCAACAATCACTAATAAAAAGCATGACACTTTGACAAGGAAACAATTTAGGAGATTAATCTGCAGGATGGATGTTGATTGTGATTTCTAAAGGAAGTAAAAAGGTCAATACTGATACTAGAGTTTGTATGGCATTAAGATAATTAGGCTGAGGTATCTTTTTACTTTGAAAAAAATCTTTAGTAGCAAGATAATATTAGTTCTGCAAAAACTATCTTTCACTAAGGCTAAAATGCGATTAGTGATATCAGTTCAAAAACTCATGCTGGATAGAAATCATTTGGCAGGAGTTTTATATATTGTTCTGCTTTCGGGACATTGAACTGTAGCTGCTGTAATTGGTATTTTTCATCTTTTAAAATATCAGGCTTTGTTTTCCCAGTCAGCTTCTATACTGTTGCTTAAATAAACATCCATTCTGTGCAAACTGCATGAAGATTAGGCATTTCCTGAAATTGCTGGTTAAAGCAAAAAAACAGACTGCCTTTTTCCTTGGATTGATTCTGTTTGCTATTTGTCCCTGACTCCAATGGAGAACTGGAGAAAATGGCTTATGTGTCTAATGCTGGATGGCAAATTAAAGCCTATGTGTCATTAGGGTTTTGGGTTTCTTTTAAATTTTCAGCTGAGCAAGTGTCTGAACAGCTTTGTATCCATTCTCAGTCCTCTCCATCTGCATCAAAGCACAATCTTCTTGACAAAACATCTGATTCATGAGACAAGAGTTAAATTTGGAAAGGAGTGTTTCATATGTGGCTGTGTTGGATTCATCAGGTGTTTGGAGAAGAAAAGGTAGTGGGTGTTCAATGCAAATCTATCCAATGAAAACACTTCACAGCTCACATCATTTCTCATGCTGAGAGGGAGAAACTTGGGTGAAAAAAGCCTATTTGTCCTCTTTAATGACTTGCTTTGCTCTGTATCCATTTTCATCTTGTTAATTATGTACAGAACACAGATTCTGCAAGGGTCCTTGCACTCAGTCAGGACCCACCAAGATAGGCACCTTTTCCTCACAGGAAATTCTCCAGAGTGACTTCATACGCCTGGGGTTTTGACTGACTCTAACTAAGAGGAGGATGGAGATCAGTGAGTACCAGGAGAAAGGATAATACTTTTGCTTTTTAGCATCTTCTTTAAACTCTACCCCTGGCACTAGGAGAATGACAATAAAGCACGTGTCAGCTTCATATACTCTAGTTTGAGATCTGCAAGCCTTTTCTCAAGGTTGTTTCATAACCCTGAAATTAAATAAAAAACGTTATATTATTAAGACTGCAGAATGGCAATCTCTCCCTTATGCTTCCAGATTTCTTATTCCACCACAGCACCCTGAGCACTGTTCTCAAGTGGAAGCCATCAGGGCTCTGACATGTTTTCAGCCAAGCTTGAGATGCATCATCCCAGTCTGAAGAGTACATGGCACTTTCAGCACTGGAAATGCACAGTATCTGGTGGAAATCAGCAAAGTAACATTTTTCTCACCCCTTTGTGAAATGCTTCTGTTTTCCTCTTGCTTATAAAACTTCTTTATTTCTATAAAACACGCAGCCCTCTGTTATAATTAGGTGCCTTTATATGACCCCAGGGTTACACACTTCTGGCACATGAGTCCAGCTGTACTGACAGCAATATCTGCTGTCTGCTGGCAGCAAAATCCTCTGTTGGTGACACACCTACATCTCAGAGTGAGCAAAACCAGCAGGTTTCATTACTACAGGCAGCAAAGAAAATACTTTCTTCTGTATTCAATGAAATGCCATAAAAGTGAAGGGCAAAGTTAAAGTGAGAACTGAGTTAAAACAAGAATTCAAGGGAGAAAGGAAGCTGGTGCCAAGAATGCTTTAATAACCTTTTTCTGCTCCAGTGTTTGTACCAAAGTAACCTCTTAACTTCTTAAGTAGAATACTGTATTTGTTGTCTATCATTCTATCACTTAGAGGAAGCATTTAGTCCCCCATTTTATATGTGCTGTGATGTTGTAATAGGATTTGTGTACCACTGACAAATCAATGTGGGAATAGTATCCCATCCAGAAAAGCTTTGAACTTTTCCTTCAGAACAAAAAGAACAACTTAAGTAACAAATCTGGTTTCTATAGATCTCTGCTTCATGATTTATGCAAACTTTGACTTTTTTATAGTTGCAAAATTTAAAAGAGCAGCATTCCAACTATGTTCTCTGATGTCAAAGCTGTTCCCTCAGCCAGATGCTGAAGATAGTGTCCTCTATTTAGCTGCCTGTTTCCTCTTAACTCTGAATTGCCCATTTCTCTGTCAACTTGGTTTGAAATCTGTTAATAAATTTACAAGTCACACAGGACATGAGCCTACAAAAAATTATTCCTCCATTGTGACTGTCACAGTCTCATTGCCTTTGGGAACCAGCTGATTAACCCAAAACAGAACTACTTGAGCTGCCAGGAGGTGCTTTGTAGCCAAGGGCTAGACTTTGTCACACAGCTTGGCAAATCTGGGCTCTCATTACCAGTCAGTGACAGAGTCAGGGAGTCAGGTCAATCTTTTTTTGTTTGTCTGGAGGCTGGGTTACAAGATGTGTGGTGGTGTACAGAAAACAGCTCAGTGTTTGTTCAAATAGGTCTATATCCCGTAACACAGTCTCCCTGAAAAACATGGCTCCAAGAGAAGTTTGGAGTCTGACAGGCCATCCTTCCCACCACATAGTGGGCTGATACATGTTTATATCCTGGTTTGTAGTAATTTGCCTTTCTTATTCTCTAAGTACAATTCCATTATCTCTCCAGGTAAGATATTTTCAGAACTTCCTTTCTGCTATCACAAGATTGTGCTAAGAATTGAGCAACTTTTGAAGGCTGTAAGTTCTACTATCAGTTATATCCAAGTGAGAGTCTTTTGGTCCCAGCATCATAGAGGAAGATGTAAAGTATTCATTTATTAACTGTGTTTAATCTACTAATATATACCATTCTAGCAGGGCAAATATCAATTTCTTCCCTATAGTGAGGCCTGTGGACTGTCATCCAATTCCTGTTCTGTACTCCTGATTCTGTGCCTCTGAAGGGAAAGACTCTGAACCCAAGCTTTTCTGCCTGTGGAGGAGATTGTTCTTTTTCCTCTAATTTTTCCCACTCATCCTTTTTCTTGGCCTTACCAACACATTCACTACTAGAGCTCTGTTGCTTTAACAAAACAATTGGGCTAATGATTGAGGCATAACTGCACACTGCTTTAAGGATACCTTAATGTGAGCACAGTTACATGTGAAAATGGCACATGAAAGATCTCACTGGTTTCTCTCATAGGTTATTCTGCTTGCTTTACAAAAAACACCTCAGCTATGACATCTGATAGGAAAGCTGAAAGAGTAACAAGATCTCTTATAAACATCCACTGCAAACTCCACACAAATATCTAAGTCTTCTGGGTTGATCCCTGTACTAGACATGAATTTATAGGGGTGCAGCTCTCGGCATTTCCAGACCAGTTTCTTATAAGGATAACCTGATTCACAAGGGCATGAGAAATTTCCCTACTACCCCTGACAGCAACATCCATCCTGCTGGTGGAGGGACATTGTTTTCATTGGTCAGCGATAGATAACCTCTCCTAGAGCTGGTAATATTCTCCTAAAGCTCAGATCAGGCTGCTCTGAAGGGCCAAGAAGTTTGCTGCCTGCTGCTGCCCAGTAAAACTCTGTTCTGTGGGAACTCATGCAACTGGAGATCTTTACAAGTTGCCTGTCTGTGTAATTCTCTGGGAATCTGTCTGGATGTTAATCAGTAATCTGTCCCACGTCTCTGTTTGTAGGGGACTGTCAGGGTTCTTGCAGTCAGGATATACAGCTGCTGCTCTTGCAGTTTGCTGTGTCTCTGCACTGCTCTGCTGACCACCCCATGTACAGATGTGGACTCTCCTTTGTTAAGAAACAGTTGCTAATATTGTCTGTCTTGCATTATCAATCATAGCAACAACTAAGTTGCTCATGTATGGCTTAAATATTACTCTGAAGTGCTCTTTTGTTAACACTAGACAGATGCCTCTGGAAAATCCTAAAATCCCTACCTGTCTGTAGTGTAGGACTTAAGAGTTCTGGAGAAAAACAGAACAGGATCCAGTAGAACAGGATCTGAAAGACAAAATCCCTTGGTACTGTTACAAACATTGCAACAGACTTACCATGGATAGATCATTTTGCCTCTTGGGTTTTCTGTTTCACTTTGCCCTTGTGTCAGTTTAGATCATAATTTCTGAGGAATGTGGTCATGTATTATATATGTTCTCTGACTTATACCTCTGCCATAATGCAGTTAATAAATACTTTTTAGCAGCTGCAAATAATCCACAGTCTATAAGTGTTTAGTGTGATACATCTCAGTGATACATCTCTAGTGGTCACGGAAAAGCAATGTTAACTTCAGTTAAGAGATTTGCCAGAAGTATCTTTGCCTCCCTGTTCAGTCCATTGTTCTTGCCCATGGAGCTGCAAATGACACAAAGCATTCTTACCACCACTGCATCCTTCAGGGTGGGTAAACACGTATCTTATCATTTTGGCACTTGTAATCGGAGGCCAGCTTGCTATAAGCTATTAAAAAGAGAGGGTTTTGGTGCAGGTCTGTCCTACCTTGGCACCTGAGAAAATGAGACTGGTGAGTTCAGTGGCTTCTGGGCCAAATTTAGGACTGCTAGAAATTAGTGCAATTCTGTTAAGACAAGTGAAGTCATAGCTACTGGTTACTGTTTTTAATTTAACAGTCAGAGTTCATTATTGGAGTGCAGTAAGAAGTCTGGAAATGAAATAGGCTTGGTTATTAACAGGTTAATGACTTTTTAACCTAAAATTTGTGTGTCATTAATTCATATGTTACCTCAAGGTTACTGTGTTTTGATGCAGGTGTACTTCAGAGCAAAAGTTTTGTCCTCTGCAATAATTTAACTATGACAGCACTGGAAAATGAGATGACAGTGGTGGCTGATGTATGAACACTATGCTAGAGAGCAAGTGTGTAGAAAGCTGATACAAAGTGTGAAAATGTAAATCAGGTGCCTGCCAAGCCAGGACATATGTGAAACAAATGTTATCTCAGTGGTGCTGACAGGTGTTAGCAGCAGCCAGCATGGGAGGTTTCTGCTAGTGCTTTGTACTTAGATCTTTCTGTTAAGTAAATCCCAGGTCTTGTTTTTCCATGTGGAGAACTTCTGTCTTTTTATTGTTTTTGTATAACAACAGGTAGGTAATATGGTGGGTGGAGTGATTAGTTCTGGACTAGTTCAGGCCCTGAAGCCCCTGGAAAGGGCTGCCTGCCTCTGGCTCTGTGTGTAAACCTTGAGAGTTCATCATGCTTGCAAGAAGAGAAAGGGATGGAAGTGACTGAATGCTGAGATTAAGTAAGAGCTATGTTAGATCTCCAATCCTTGTGTTGTGTTCCTCTAGAATATTTTTTCATTTAAGTTTTCTTGCATTTAGCAAGGATTGAGATGGTACTTGTACAGGTGTTATTCTGTCCCCTAATGAGGGAGGAAGAGATTATACAGGTCTGTTGGTCAGTGTTACCAGAGCACTGCATACAGTAACACTGGCAGGGACTGGGGGCAGCTGAATGAGCAATTGCATGTGCATTCCCAGTGTAATTCTGCAGCTTGGTGGAGTGCTTGTAGGACATAAAAGCAATGAATATCATGTGGTTGTAAAGAAGACATTTAAGTTATAAACAGCTTTGGCAAAATCATTCCACATGTAACTTGCCTGGCTCTTTAGTGTCCACACATTAAAAAGTCAGTTGGACACTTGGAATACATGTAGAAAGAAAAGAAAAATTGAGAATGGGGAAGGACTTGAGGATGAGGGATTTAAGACTTACTGCATTTCAGTCTTGATTTAGAGAGAACTTGTTTTCTACTAACAAATATATAATTGGGGAAGGTAATTCTAGCAGCTCTTAGTTTAGTAGAGGATGATATGTAGCATCTAATATTTGGAAGCTAAAGCTAGACAATTTCAGTGAGGACTATATCACAAGATTTTAGCTGTGAAAGACCAATGTATTTCGCATGTGATAATTGTCAAGTGAGAAGTATCTGGAATCCCAGACTAAATTTCCTAAATGCCTATTCTGGCTCACGTGAAAGGTATATAGATGGAGAAAAGTACTAGAAAGTAGAACAATAAAGGATTAAAAAAGAAAACCCAAACAAACAGGAGATCCCAGATGAGGCTTTCTCAACATGAGAGGTACAGTGTTTATCCTGTGTGTCACGTAGACTGTTACTCTATGTGTCTTCATTGGGTGCATCTTATTGTCTGTTTTGTGTAGGCCTGACTCCTGTTGTTGGCTTATTGGATGGTTACTTCTTAGGCTGTTATCTACCTTTCTGCTTGTTGCCTTCCAGTTCCTCTCTTCAACTGGCCAAAAATATTCCCTCATTTCAGTAGGTGGGTATAGCTCTAATAGACAGTTTATGTATTCAGAACAACAGTGCTCCCCTTTACTCAGTTTAGTTATTTATTGCAGAAGGCTGAAACCTTTTCATATTCCCCTCAACAGCCAAAAAAAAAAAATCCATAAAAATGCCATTAAATCAGAGTGGAGTAACTCTTTTTGATATCCTCATATGTCATCTTAAATGTCTGTAATATTAGTTAGAGAGAGTTGACAGCATAAAGGAAGCCCTTATGAGGTCTCCTAATAAAGAGCTGCACCAGTTTTTACTGTGTGAGAATCTAACCTTTTGTATGGGAATCTATTTTTCTAGCTGTACCACAAGGTCTGGGTCCTGTGAACATGTACAGAGGCATAATTTTACTTGCTGGTAAGTGCCATTGCTCTGTGATTGTCTGTCCCCTTATTTAAACAGAATATGATTACAGAAAGCACTGCTGAATAAAGGGCTATAAAAATATATCTTGTAGGGGGTATCCAGGCTCAATTTCCTCTAGAATTAGAGAACTCATCCAAGTCATCTACAAAAATGCCCAAGGTCATAATTAAGTCTGTTACATGATCTGATGGATCAACACACACACACAGAGCTATGTATTTCATGCTATTTAATAGTCTCATTTTACCACAGCTTTTTTCCATGGGCACCAAACATTATTGTCTCAAGAGACTGTTTACACTGGGAACAATTTAAAAAGGTTACTGTTAGTGTTGAAATAGAGTTGATTATGTTGTAGCATGAACCAGATTTTTCTTCTTGTGGCAAGACCCTTCCAGCTTCAGCTTTAAAAACCTTATGTCCAGATCCAGTCTCTCCAGTGCTTTTGCTGACAGCTGGGATAGGCCTCCTGTGCTCTTGTATTGGCCCAGTCCCTGGTAAGTCCTTGGCTCCTCCATTTTCTGGCGTTTTCTGCAATAGATTAGATGATACAAAAACGCCTTGGCTTCTACTTGCGACTTCACATATGGTGAAATGAGCTCAGCCCTTAGTTATGGGGCTTTTTCCTCGATCCTCCCTCCTGGTGACAATTCCAAAAGCTTATTTGGAAAATAGAACTGGAAAATAGGAAAATTTGAAGCAATTACTGGAGATCTGAAAGCGTGGAGCTCTTGATACAAGCATATGTCAAACAAAAAGAAAAACACCTTAAAAGAAAAACATCCTCAAATAATCTCTGAGAACTCACAGAAGAAAATATGATGCATGAGTCTTGTGCAGAAGATGAAGAATCTGGAATGTTAATGCTCTGAGCTAATTTGGAGGCATCTGTACTGGCCTGATACTGAGGCAATATACAGCATGAATTAGAAAGATTAAAACCTTTCAGTTAGCCAACATTTGCTGGAAACACAGAAATTGAGTGAAGCACTAATGGAGCCAGTGGGACAGGAAACATCTGTCATACTGGCATAGTCAGCATTATAACTGAAAAGGAACTTACCTTGCAGACTTTGCTAGGGTGGGCTGAAGAATTTTAGGTTGAACTATAGGTAGTTAACATTTTAGAGAGCATATTCCAAGTTTCTGCATCAATTACAACTATGTGTTATTTTGTTCTCAACTTTGATGAACTAGAATTTACTTACTCGATCCTGACCATTTGGTGGGGTTTTTTAAGCTATCCTCTTGACAGATCACCATTAAATGTTTTCCTCACTTGTGCACATTTGCAGTTCAGCTGCTGAAATACAAAAAAAATAAATTTATCTGTAGTCATGACCATTACGTCAAAACATTTATTTCTTCTTAACTGCAGTATTTCTGAAGTTACTGAGTGTGGGTCTTATTAAGTGACAGAAAAAGCAAAGTTGCCACTGAAAGCCAGGCACTGGATTTATAAAGATACATCAAAGTACAGTAACCACAGGGTGCCAAAGTCCATCATCAGTTCTGCTCCTTAGGGTAGTGATAGAAATAGGACCCTGTGCAGGTGGGCTCACCAGATTACTTTACACAGGCTTACCCAGTGATTCTCTCAGCTCTGCGTAATTACCACTCAACTCCCAGCATCTGTCAGGACACACATTTTTTTGACAAAGCTTGTAACAGACATATATCTGCCTTTGACCTCTCTCTTAATTTCCTTTTCTTGCATAACCACTGCTGAAATTTTATATACTACAAGATTATATTGCTGAAGCTGAATGTAATAAAATTAGCATCAAGATATAATGCTGAAGACTCAAAGAACTTTAAAGAAGGGAAACATGAAAGAGCTAATAAATACTCCCTAACAAGCATCTCTGCTATGAAGCTTTGTTTACATGTTTAATTTAACAGGCAAATAATTAACCAGCAGTCTGTATCAAGAGCCCCCTTTAATCTGGCTTGCTCCTACTGTTTCTCTAGTAACTGAGGAGAGTGCTCCTGGCCATTTTGCAAGGCTGGTGGAAGAACAGACCCAAGAGATTTCAGAGATACAAGCAAGTTCTTAACAGCTGTAAATAAAAAATGGATTATAATGTCTTCACATTAGGTTATATTTATAGTTCCCAATATATCCTGCTGTGGTCTCTGTGGGAGATGTGCTCCTGCTGTGCATCTCCCCAGGGACACGAGGCTCTTCCAAGGTCACACAGTGCTTTCAGTCCTGCTCTGCAGTGTGTTTTCCTCACTGATGTGCAGCGTCAGCACTCTGTCCACAGCAGGCTCCAAATATTCCTGAGGGAGAGGTTTTGCTCCTGTACTGTGCCATATGGAGCTGAATGCTTTAATACAGCCTGGCAGTCAGAGTGCTTCAGACTTGTCTCCGAGACCATTAGGATTGATGCCTCACTCCTGAACTTGATGATCAAACAGCTTTTATTACCAGCTGAGCTGTTCTTTTGAAGAGGAGAGTCCTTGGCTCCTGACAAGACAGGGGGCTGTTGACTGTGGGTACAAACACCCTCTGTCAGGAGAAACAGAACTGGGTAGTTTCTCCTGTGTAGCTGTGGCAGGGCCACTCCCACAGGGGTCTGTGGGGCAGGTGGCTGTCCCAGTATCACTGCACTGGTTGGTGTGGATGCAGGCACAGGAGAGCTGTGTATTGTCACTGTAGCATGACCACCAGAAGCCCTGGGAATATGTGCCCCTGTGACAGGAGCTGAGGGGGGAGGGACAGCCTTCTCAAATCTTCTTTTTTAAGTCAGCCTCTAATAGGGGGCTCCAGCTAGATACTGTGGCTGCAGTGGATTTATACATGGGTAGAAATTAACCTTTAACCTTTACAAAAAAAAAAAAAAAATGGGTGAAGGAAGCAAAAGCTTTTTGATCCATAAGTTGAGGTATTCTGAAACCAATACCTACATTTTCCTGGAACTCCTAGGCCACAATGTCTGAGGATTTCTTCAAACTGAATCACATAAAGCCTTAATATTTGCTTTTTCTGGAATAGTATTACATAAATACATCCTGGGCCTATGGTACCTTTCTTACTAATGTGAAAAATAAATCAGACTGATGCTTTTTGCATGAATATTTTTCTCTGTGTTCCCACTTCCTAGTATAACTTTGGCACATGCAGTGGGTTTTTTACTAATTTTTATGAGAAGGATGGGCAGAAGCCCAGTGATCTGTGATAGTTTAACACAACTTTTGCATTCTTAAAGTACAGGAATTGCTCTTGAACGTTATGATCATTTTAGCTGCTTGAGATTCCTTAATTTAGTAAAATTTGTGCCCAGTTCTGCAGCAACACAATTAACTCTGTTGTTGTACATAAGGTTTGTTTTAAAGAGGTGATGTTAACATCTAAGAATTATTAAAGTTTTAATAATTGTTGAGGGTTCAGATGGAAAGCAAAATGCTGCCCTTGTAAATTGTTCTTTGAAATGAATTATATAACAGCTAATTGCAGGGACTTCATAGATTAGTTAAAAGAAGCGCTGGTAACACTAGCATTGAAGGATTTTTATAATGACCAGAGTGATTCAGTTTTGAGTGTTATTAATGTTCTTACTTTGAGAACTGCCAGTATGTTTGATGTATCTAACACCCTACTGAAATCAGTAGGGCACTGTTGGTATATAGGATGTGTTTTATGGGTCACCCAATAAGTTTCCTGCAAGGACTTGATGACAGCAGAAATTTTTTTGTTGCATGAGCTTACACAAGGTGTCTGAATTTTTGCAGTATACAGTGGAACAACTCTGTGAAATGAGTTCTGAGAATCTATGCAATTAAACTTCTAAGAGCTATAAACCCACTCTGCTAAAGTACAACGTGTACTTATTGTAAAGGAGGAGCTGCAAAGTTTCTGGAATAGAATCTAGCTATAAATTACCAGTAGTTTTTAAAACTCTTACACAAGTCACTCAGTTTTTCAAAATTTTCATCATTTGGTGTTGACAGTGGTTTCCTTTAAAAAATTATGGTCTATCCTCTCTTGATGCATCCACAGCCTCTTTTTTCACATTTATCCAATGAAAGTTAAAAGTGTGGAGCAAAAGAGAGATCTGAGATTGTTCTTCTTGTTTCTAATGTACCATAAGTTTTGGTACAACTAAACAATGAAGTATTAGTTCATAATGTGATACATCACAAAGTATTTAAAGCTTTGTCATTAATTGCTTTGTATATGGATTGTGACAGAGCTTCCATGGTGCACATATCTGATATGGAAAGGTGAGAGGGCAACCAAGTAGGACTTTCCCAGCCTGTGACTGTGGGTCTGTAGGGGAAGGCTGTGGAGATCATTGGAACCATCAGTACTTGACTGCTTAGCAAGTAGGGGAGAGGAGAATTCTGTATTCAAAATACCCTGATATAAACTCATACAAAGCCTAGTCAGACTTTTACACAGGGTGAAGAAACTGGATCATCAGTACCCATACAAAATTTTATTGCTTTTAACTGGATTTTGCTTCCTTTGCCTTCTACCCAACAGAATAATAAATCCTAGCCTTGCACTAAGTGAGCTCCTGGAATAAGACGCAATCAAGTTGTGTGTTATTCTGAATCTGGATAAAGGGTAACACATAGGTAGTGTAGCTGCCTGTTTTTCTCGAGTCTCAGAATTAGAATAACAGGACAGTTTTGTCATATTCACTGAGCTGCTCATTTGCATGTGGAATTCATTTGCATGCTATTGACATTTGGGGGGAAAGCACTGGGAAGGTTCTGGGAGGATCTGCACTTGATGCAGAACAGATCTCTGGCTGCAGTTGGATGGGAACAAAATTATCCTGGCCTGTGGGAAAAGTTGACAAACTTGGCTTCACAAAAATGTCTCAGTCGTGTGCATTTGGAAAAAATGCAGCAGTGCCTTTTAAGTAAGGCATAGATGTTAGGTATTTGTAGGAAGCAGAATGTCATTTCAAATCACCTTCCGCATAGCTTCCTTTCATCTTTAGGAAGTTCTTGTAGATTCAGTCTTTCCATCTTCAAAATATTTTTCTGGTTTATTGAAAGGCTCTATATAGTCCAAAGTTCTGTTCCTTACTGTGCCAACCAGGTTTGTGATCTGGTATGAAAGAGACTTTTTCAGAGATAGCCATTGATTGCCTTCTGGGGTTCTGAAATACACCAGCTACACACTTGTCAGCAAAATGATCCTTTGGTTTAATAAGTCCAGGAGCCAGGAAAACTCGTTCTGTGTTTACCAGGACCAAACAGTCTGGTGGAATGAGTATTCAAGGTAGTGAACCGTGGCTGGAATGACGCAAATGTGTGTGGACACACTCAAAGCTACTCTTTTGCTTGGGGCGAATGTTAATGACACTTCCATGTCTCATGATAAATTCATTCAGACATTAAGTCACTGGAAAAATTACTCTCTGAAAAATATGCATATGTTCCTGCTGACTCAAACCCTTGTAACAGCAGCATGCTTGGGAAGAAAAAAGTTTTATTTATTTTGTGATCTTAAGAATAAAAACTTGGCTGAAAACATCACGGATTCAGACTAACATGGTCATTTCAGCTTGTCCAGCACATCTAACTTCCCTGTGGCTCAATTAAAGACTAGGATCTGGGATGTCTGTGATTAAAGGAGGAGGCCCCTGTTGCCTAATAACTAAAGAGGATTTGGAGCAATTGGTGTACATTTCCACTGGGGAGAGGATTTTTGTGTTCAATTATTGTGTTTGGTAATTAATTATTTTAAAAAATATTTTTCGAAGATGATAACATGATTGTGATCTGATTTATTTACTTATTTCTGTAATTAATTTCTGGACTGGTACTGAAATGTTGATTTGAATTAGTGAAGACTACTGTCTGAGCAAACAAAGCAGCACCTTTTGTGACATCACCTGAGGTGAATGCAGAGCATTTTCTATGCAGTCAAGCAGTAAAAGTAATTGTTCAGCTTGTGCAGTGGTGATGTGAGTATTCTTGGCAAGGAATAACCAGTTCTGGACTTGATGAGCCTTCCTGTGTGATTTTGGTCTCCTTTTACTTCATCTTTTTGTGCCTCAAGTACATCTGTTCAAAAGGCTGGTCATTTACCTTGATTTGTTGGTTTGGTTGTTCTGAAAGGATCATATATATTCTTCCAGGCAGAGCTGTCTCCTTCCTACTTGTTATGTGTGTAGCACCTGGTACAGTATGTCCTCAGAGGTGCTATTGTAATACAGAGCTCACTCCTATTAATAGTTAAAAAGCATTTCCTTTCATGTGAGCAGTAACTGGGCCTTGGTAAAACCAGGGAAAAGGCTTTACTGGGTGATTGGAGGGTACACTGGCCTCTTGCTCGTGTCCCTCAGAGGAACATTAAGTGTCTGCAGCATGAAGCAGGGCTGGGCATTGTGTATGCCTCCCTGGTGTTTCTTCATGTGAGAAAGTTTCAGGATGAGCTTTAAATTCTATATTTAATTCAGGCACCTGGAATGTTTGCTATATGTTGCATATAGTAGCTCTAGAATGAGAGTTTAAGGGAGTTCCATTTAGGATGGAGAGGAAAAAAAAAATCTATGGAAAAAAATCCTCTACACTTCTACAAAGATATTGTCTAGATGCCCAGTGGCAGGCATCTCTTGTATAGGGAATACTTGCATTCATGCTTATATATGAGCAACCCACCCCCACTAAGGTGCTTTCTGCTAAGAAATGCATAGCAATATGCATAAGCCAGGAACTGATAAATCAGTCACAAAACAAAGGCTTGCCATTTTCTCCTTATAATTTTTTTTTTAAGAAACATTTATACATGTTCTTTATGTGCAGGAATGTGTAAGCTTGTGCTATTTTTTAGTGCGTGGACAATACACACAAGCTTACAAATCAGTTCAAAACTACGTGCTTAGGTAATGTCAAGCTGGAAGATGAATTTGCAGCTGAAGTTGCTGGTAGGTGAACACTGAAAGGAACATTAGTTTCCAGTTTCTCCTTCAGTGGCTACTAATAGGAACATGGATCCCTCAAGCCTGACATTACATAAAAATATTAGTATATGGATTCCAAATTTTGTGCCTTTTGGGTTCTGAACTTTTAGATTTAACCAGATAAAGACAGACCTTGGAAAGGTCTGATGGGCATTGATTTACATCAGCTGAGGATCTGATCCAGGGGCTGCGTCATCACCCAAACAGGCACAAATCCCACTGTGAAGAGTTTTCATCAGTTCCTGTCCTGTCAGGACTAACTTCAGTTTGCACAGTGCACTGTAACTGAACTGGAGTTCACAGCTCACCCAGAGTCACATCTGGAAAACTGTTCCACAAGGGAGTTTATTTAGGTTTGAAAGATATCCAAGCACTTAGAAATGGTGGGTAAATCAATCGTTACATTAGAAAATCTCATTTAGTGCTTACTGCCAGTTAACTTCCATGGGAATTGAGTTTGTTTGTGTTTTTGGAAAATCCCTTGAGTATTTATATGAAGCTTTATCTACTCAAAATTCTGACTGTTGACAGTTTTGAAAGTACTGTCTGATGACTAGTAAAGTGGAGAGTTGTTTCGTGTTCCTGTCTTGGGATTTTAGTGATTGCTAACATGGTCCTGTCCAAAGGGTGAAACTTGTCTTTAGCAGGAATACTGCCTTCTGGCAAATGCCAATTAAATGATTTTTTTAATTTAATTTACATTTGTGATATTTCTTCTGCTGTGTTTTAAAATGTGGAGCTGCATGGGTCAGAAAGGATTTCTCTGCCTGGAAGTTAAAAGCATTCAACAGAAAACAGTGTTTCTGACCTTTAGAGTTGCCAGCACTGCATTTAATGTGCTTGTAATTTATTGGAAGGCTTCACTGATTTTTATTTTAGGTTTTAATATCTGACACATTCACATTATTTAAGGGATTGTGCCAAAAGCAATTCTAATCACAGTTGAAAAGGAAAAAGATGCAGAGTCAAACGCCTCACCCCTTATTCACTGTTCATAGAAAATCTCTGTGAATGAGGATATCAGATATCTGCCTAGTCTGAGAGATCAGTGATTTTTGGAAAGAGTATCAGCTACTTGCACATGCAAAAAAGTGTCTGATTTTTAACAGCCAAGTAAATAACTAGAAATGCAGAGTGAATTTCACCTTATGAAGTGTTGGTAGTGAAGAAACTGACAGATCATGAAAGTCATCCAGCAAAAACTAAGTTGGACTTGAGTAATAGATTAAAGTTTCAGTCATTTGTTCTTTGAGTGCTGGCAAGAAGCAGTAGCCATGGCTGTTTGTCTTGCTGCAGTGATAGTCTGCAAGAATAGGCAACCAAGCCAGGACCAACAACTGCAGCTGACACTGGCTGCTCAGTGAAAGAGCTCAGATGGGTTTTAGCCCTCTGGATAAAGTTTACTTGCAGCATCTCCAGACCCAGAACTGCTTTGAGACAGCAAACCTTCAGTAGAAAACAGAAAGGTACAAACACTGCAAACAGAGGCAATGGGCCCCACACTGTGCAGCATTTCTGACTGAAATGAGTTCTTTGGCTTCAGAGTTGAATAAGACTGTAAAAATACAGAAAAATACTGCTAGAAATGGAATTTCTGCCAAATTCAAAATTAGCAACTGTGAGTGACAATAGTTAGCAGATGTCAAGTTTCTATTTATTTACTTGTTTTATGGAATGTTTATAAGTTTCATTTTAATATTTTTATATGTTAGTCTTACAAATTTTCTCATGTGAGGTGCAGAGGATTTGTGTACCTGCTCTTTGAAATAGCATCATTGAAGCATCAGGGTGAGATTGTATAGGATAAGGAAATTTCTCTTTATGTTTATTGTTGCTGTAGATCTTGTTTGTTTACAGAGTGAAACATTATTAAACAACTGAGCAGATAGGCAGAATAACCAACCTACTCTCACTGGCCTTTTGTTGGCCATTATCACCCACCGAGCTCCTCTGCAGAGCCTGCTGATAAAATTAATATCCCTCCAAACACTAAGAAGCTGTCAGACAAGGACTCTGGGTCCTGGCAAGGCAATGACAAGACCATTTCCCTTCCCTGGAAGAGAAGAGCAAGGGCTTGCCACAACTTACCATGCCACAACTTACTGCAGCAGCTTGGTGCTCTGGAGTGACCCCAGGAATTGGCCTCTGCAGAGGAATTGCCACAGCTGTGGGTGTCTCCTGGGACTCTCCACACACACAAGGAAAGCATAAAGGGAAAAGGAAGACGTGTATAATTTTGCTTCCGAGGTAGTCCTTTCACTCCTGGCTGGCATTGTTCTTGGTACAACAGACACTGCAAAAATCAATGTTAGCAGCCGTTTTCCCAATCAAAGCGTTTGCCTTGGATGAGAGTGTCAACTGGCTGAAAACTGTCTCCAACCATCTGACTTTCCACAGTGGGCTTGGGGCTGTTACTTTTATCACCAATAAAATATGAGAACTTTTGGATGTGGCATTGCCTGTCTGACTTACACATCCTGGTAACATTTCCAACAGCTTTTTTTATTACTGTCAGCTTAATTTAAATCTCCTAATTTTTCTGTGTAGGAAAATGAGTAATGCAAGCTGAAGGGTGGATTTTTCAGTTGGCTTCTTCACCAGAAGGGCATATATTTTATATGTTGAAGAGGGTAGAGATGGAATCGGACCTAAGTTTTACTTCTCTGCAGTTTGGAGAGCATTTGAAAAATTATTGCCAATTTACTTCCAACTTCCTTGTGTAAGTAGCTAGACCTTTGGCAAGGACTTAGTGTCCTTCACTTCAGGAATGACGTCTTGGGAATCTTATGTCTTGACTCTCTGGTTTCAGTCCATTTTAGAAATATATGGAAGAGAAGAAAAAAGTTTCAACAGCCTACTTTAAGAAAACTGAAAGGTGGGCTGGAGAGAACAGAATTCTGAGAGGTCAGACATGTAGGTCCTATTCCCATAGTTATCATTTGATGCCAGACTACAGGCAAATCACTTTAGGTCTCTCTCATATTTTCTTCTGATGTTTTTTTCTGCTTGCATGTCATCCTTGAAAGTGCTGCACCTAACACAATAAAAAATAGAGGTCTGGGTGAGGCTGCTATTATTGGCAGTCATGATGGCAGTGTCCCTGCAGTGTTTCAGCTGTGTCACATCCTCCAGTCCTTACCTGTTCCTATTTGGCAGCAACAGCTTGCTTTACTTACAGGTATTGTCTGATCAAAAATGTACATTTCAGTGATCTGGAAAGTTCTACAATAGCAAATCCTTTGGCCAGCATCCGGGATTCATATAACTCTGTTGAGCCTTCCTGTGCTAGTTAAACTCTCCTCAGGCTTAATATGTCTATCACACTTTTTTTGACATCCTAGTTCTCTCCTGGATACAAGGTGTGGTCCAAAGATCTCCTAGGTTCAGAGGTGTTACTGAATATATGCCCAAATAACTTGGCCATTACAAGTGCTCCCATGTGTTTGATATTGCTGTAGAGTATACAGAGAACAAGGGTTATGCTAGAAGGTATGAAATCTTCCTGAAGTCTCTTCAGAGCAAAGCTACAACAAAAAAAGGCACATTATAATGCTATTTTCCTTGGTGGGCATTGAGAAAAAATGGTGGACTTAACATTCGATTAATACCTTCTTTCATCTTGATGAGTGAAATTTTAACTCCAGGCAAGACAGCTGAAAGTCTATTAAAGACTAAGTTGGGAAAAGCATTTGCCTTATGCGAAAAATAAATTTGGATTTGAGGCTGCAAGCTACTGTCTGCAGCTATTGCTTATTCAGAGTTCTAATATGTTGCAGAGATGGAAGATAGTGAAAAATTTTTCAAGGTACAGGTACTCAAAATCCTGTCTTCATTTCAGTGCTGGCATCGTCTCAGCCATAGGCAGGGGTGACATTGCTCAGCACTGTCTGCACCTGCCTGCAGAACAGCATCTTCCATCTGTGCTGTCAGACTGCTCTGCTTAGTTGGCTCTGATGGTTTCAGAGGCCCCCAGTGAGTTACATCAGAGATGGACTTTGTCCAGGGATTCAGCCTTAATTTGAATTTACCACCTCCCCACCCAGAAGCTAGGCTCTGAGGTTATTTTAGGAGTGTATGTGTATGTGTAATGATTTTCATGTGTTTGCCTCAGCAGGGTCTGATGGACTGCTGTGCTCTTTTCTTTATTTCCCATCTTTGGTATAATGAATTATAGCCACAATTGCATGAAGCCATCTACGAAGTAATTTTTTCCAATGGTGACTTTTTTTCCAAAAGGTTACAGACTACTCTGCTGCTCACTGTTTACTTAAAGAGAAAGAATGTAGCCACATATGTTCACATATATAAACCATAACTGGTCTGATATTGTACTGTGTACAATGCTTTTTTAAAAATAAGTGAAAACAGACCAGCACACAGCTTCAAAAGCTGAGTGTACAAGGGAAAAGGAGGAAAAAAAGCTGAGATTCTTGTTTCAACTTTTTTACAAAGTATTGTGAGTACTGTGCAGCAAATAAATGGGTAACTTGTTTGAAGTTTCTGTCCAGTCAGGACATAACTAACTGATAAAACTGAAATCCTGCTGTAAACATTTGGAAAGACTGTGATACTGATGTGAGATCCCCCGGTACAGTGTAACTGAAGCAAATCTAGCACCGGTGCTTCCAAGGAGGGAGGGAATGGCTTTGTGAAATCCTGCTTGGTTGGTGATTTCTGAAGAAAATAGGTCACAGACTTCTTGCTAAGAAGTCTATAGACCTCAAGATAACCTCAATACCTAGCTGAATGGTCTTTGTATCTTCCTGCCAAACGAGGCATGGCTTTCAAATTAGAACAATCACACCGGTAAATGATTCTGAGGCCCAGTTATGACACCCTTGTTCCAAAGGCTGAGGAGGACATGACATTTCCAGTTATCCTGCTCTCACTCCAGGACTGTCAAGTAATTTGGCTACTGTGGTTCCAGGGACCTGGCAGAAGTTTTTTTTCCCTGTGAAAATTTGCTAGAGTGATTGCTACAGCTTTTAGTTTAAATTACAGAGCATGAGAGGGACTGTGCAGAAAAACATTGGGTTAGGAATAAAACACTGAGCAGAGATGTGCAGGAGAATAAGCCACAAAATATTGTAAAGGAGTAAGATGGGCTAAATGTGGCAAGTAACAGGGAGGAAGATAGCTCACCATGGTGTTTGGATACATTCAGTAAAATTTGGTGTTGATTTATCAGAGCCTGACCTGTACCCCAACTGTGGTTATAAACATGGTTTATTCCATGCATTATGTAATGCTCAGGGGACATAAACCATATAAACCCAGGATTCATGTGGTTCTTGTGAAAGGTTCTGAAAAGTCTGATTGCTCTTCTGGTAATTCACAAGTGTTCTGCACATGCAGACCTTGCTGCTTACATCAGAGTATTGCTGTGTGAACTTTTTGGTTTGCTAGTAAAAGTACATTATTTCATGTTAAACAAAAGGAAGGAAGGTTACAGGAGCAAATAGGAGACGTAGTACAGGTCAGTAATAAATCTTCTATTTCTGTTTTCCCAAGAGTTATACGTGTGTGTTGAGCTATGCTAAGTACATGGGTGTTGTTGCAAGTATATATGCAGCATATCAGTGACCATAGAAGTATGCAAAAAATTATCTTCACTAGGACCATGTGCCCTGGCAATAGTGTGCATTTCCTGCTAAATGTTTACCTTACTGTATCTGTGTTTACTTAGATGGCTTAATGTGTGCTTTGAAGCTATGGGGCTGCATTTGTGCTTGTTTCCCGGACCAAGGATTACGTGGCAGACAAGCAAACGAGCTTGTTAATGAAATATGCTGAAGGGAATTTAGTACATTAATATCCTCTGAGTACTCCTCTTCCTCTGGATTGAAGGGTTGTGCTGTTGATAGTGAAATGATGCACAAGGATAGAGGATGATCAGTTGAAATCCAGTTGGAGTAACTGATAAGGCTTAAGAATTTTGGCTTTGATTGACAATGTAATTTAATGATAAACACAGAGAGTCTGTTGTTGAGCTGGGAATTATGCAAAGAAGATTGCTTGGTGATGTGCACTGTCTTTGCAGGGTAGCTGTAAACTTACTGAACTGAGACTATCTTTGTTTCCTCTGAAGACCTGAGAACAGGATGTGTAACTAGCATTGGATTCTTAAAAATAGCAGAGAAGAATGTGTCCTTCAGATAACCCTTAAAACTCACTGAAGGACAAAGGGCTCTTCTACATACCAAGGCACAAAATACTGAATTTCAAGAACAGTTTCTACCATAGCTGCTGATGATGATCTTTGATGTTGGACTCTTGATGGTTTTGTCCTTCATCTGATTTATGCACTGTGCTTTCCTCTGGTGTGTTTACTCTAAGTTGTCCACCATGCAGAATTCCTTATGACTAAATAATACAGGTTGAGGCTCCTTCAGAACTCTTGGTTATCTCTCTGGCCATAAGAAAATCCACTGACAAATTAGGCCCATTGAGCATGAACCATTCTTTTTCTGAGCCCATGGCTTTTCTCCTCTGGTTGCTGTTCTTGGTAGATGTTTTCTTTTGCTGTTCTTTAAGGGATTTCTAAGAGGACAAAATACTTAGTAAAAAAAAACAACACACAAGCAAAACACTTTCCTTACTCTGCTATGACTATTATGACAGAGAGTGTAACAAGAAAAATATGTGTCCATTTAGGGAAATAAAAAGGGCAGGCATCTAGCAGGAATCCATTTGAGCTTATAAGAATACAGAAAGAATTTCTGATTTGAAACAGGAGTAATTGTGCTGACAGAGGGAGACTGACTTATTATATTTTACCAGTTATCATGTGATTTTATTATTCTATAAAATCTCCTTCACAACTGTATGCAATATCATACTGAAAAATTAATCCTTTACTTCCTCTATGTTATGTGCTTAATGATATTAAAAAATGCAAAAGATTCTGTGTGGAGAATAACTTAAAGTAGAAAACCAAATGAGGCTTATGGTGTCAGCCAAAGTCCACTGAATTCACTTGTGTGATTTGTATCCAGCCCAAAATAATTAAATTAAATTTATAGATTATCAATGTGTTCATTTTCTGATTATCAATATGTTCATTTTCTTGCTGACTTTCTAATGGAGTAGTAGATTTTTCCAACAAAATTGAAAACTGACATCATCATTTTAGAAAGGGGAAGAACCTCAGATCATGCATTGATTTCTGAATATACAATGCTACATAAACAGTTGAAATCACTGAATGCCATACTTGTGTTTAGAAAGTAAAGCAATTTTAAAGATAATTTATCTGCTGTCGGATTGAAAGACATTTCCAGAAAAGCTTTTAGTGAAAAATAATAAATAGTGGATGAAAAACACTTCAGAAGTATACCATTCCAGTTCCATACTATAAGCTGTAGTTGGAAAAAGCTGTTAAAACAAATCTGATTTCTGTAAATGTAAACCAAGCACCTCATGACACATTTTTCAACTGCAGTTTGCAATCAAATCACAGGCCCAAGTGAAAAGACTGATTTAGTAGTAATGTAACCCAGGTTACACTGTATGTGTGTGCAGTTAGTCCATTCACAATGGTCTGTGCTGTGTGATATGATGTGGATCACCCTGAGTTTAGCAACTGTGAGGAATCCAGCTTGCAATCAAGTGTGAGCACTGTTGGATGTTCTTCTGGATGTGTGCATCTGTGACCTTTGCAACAGTTTTGCTGGAGGACAGTCAGTTATTCAGCTGCTGTAAATCTACCACATTCCAAAACCATCAGTGCATCTGCATTCTTTCGCACAAGCTGATACTCCCTCTCAGAAGATACTGCCTTATCTTACCCCAATGCTAGCAGCAAAAGCATGTAAATCAATTCATTAAATTTATTAAGGGGAGTAGACTCATGAAAAACCTGTTGGATCGCATCCTGCAAAATTAACTTCAGCTTAACTGGAATAAATAGATTACCGTTTTCTAGAATGGAGTCTTAGTAATAAATTATGGTATTCATATTTGGGCAGTTCTGAAAACTGCTGAGAATTGAATTCTCCTACTCATACGTGCTGAAAAGGCACTAAAAGCTATGAGTCTGTTTTCTGTTCCAAAATCTCATTACCCAGTAGGACATGCAGAAGATACCCCACTGAGCTATGGTGAGCCCACCCATTGTGCCCTGGCCTGAGAACACCAGTGGTTCAGTGAGCTGAGCAGTCGGCTATGAAATGCAAAATGTTCTAGTTTGAGTTTGATCTCTGTTGACATGCCACGAAGTAACCCACTGGTTCCATCAAAATGTTTATGGTGGAACCAGTGGGAGTTCTCCCATCAGCCAGGTATGGAGTGAACCCATCGCTGGGAGCTGGAGTGTGCTGGGGAGGGAGGGACAGTTTGGGACACTTTGGGACACAAAGCTGCTGCACCAGAGAACAGAAAGATTTATTGGTTGTGAAATGATGCTACTTGTTTGGGTATGAGATTAGCATAATCTGTCATATGGTGTCATTTCATCCATTTATAATAGGTTGCAATTATGAAATACTCTCATTTTGAATTATATATAAAATTCATTTGGTTCATACCGTAAGTACCTCTCCAGGCTTATCTCTGAATTTCATTATAATTCATAGCTTTCTCCTAAGGTAGCCCCAAACTAATCAGTGCTTTACAAGCTAATCAGCTCATACTGTCACAAGTGGCATAATGCAAGTAATTATGCTTTAATTCAACTTCTAAACAAGGGGGAGAAAAAATCAGATTGAACAAAAAAGAGGCTTATCATGAACTCATGAATTGATAATCATGATTAACGGAGGGTCTCTGGGAGAAGATGTGGTTAAATCTCTTGCCTGTGACCTTTTCATTGGGAATGGTAGAAAAATAAGCACATGTACGTTGACCCAGCCAGCAGCCAAGAACCTGTTCTTTCCAGCATCTTCTCCTAATCTAATCTGCTATCACTTTCACATATGAAAAAAAAAAAAAATCTTTCCTTTCTTAGACAATCTATTAAATATGTATGTCCTGGTTCTCTATGTCACCTGTATATTCAAGTGAAAGGACAAACTGTTTCTCTAAAAATGCATAATTTTGACAGGGAGTGAGGATTCCCAGGTCCCATTCTTCATTGTGTTCTTGAATCCTGATAAACAGATCAACAATAATTGTCTCTGTCTAATATTTATACCAAGATCTGCAAGGAAAGATGATACAAGCACAAAACAGTTCTCCTAGAGAAGCTAACTTTTAGTAGGTCTTTGTTTTAGAAAAATGCTTCTATGGTTTGGGTGGTAATTCAACGTGACGGAAAGAGAGAACCTCTATAACCTCACCAGACAAGCCAGGTGAGAGGGGAACCCTGTGAGAGGGGAAAGGGAAGTAGCCAAAGTTCCACCATTGTATCAAAACCAGATGATATAGTGTCTACTCTGTGTCAGAAATCACAAACCAAATATACCTTCTTTTCCTGGAAAATAAATCAATATCAAACCAGAAGCTTCATCTTATTTAGCACTGGCAGGAATTATTTCTAACTTGGGCCCATAAGGCTGCTTAGAAGTCAGTTACTAATTCAATTAGAACTTGTGTTGCATTAGAACTGGTGTTTGAGGAGTAGATGGATTAGATTTCACTTTAATATTTGCCTTTGCCATTTTGCAGAAATTTTGCAGAAGGCATAAAAAGGGTAAATCAGGATAAGACCCAGACACACACAGTCTGTCAGCTCTGCAGTTTCACTTCCTTGGAAATTAAATTGAGATCCATATGACAGTACAGGACTGTAAATGGAAAAACTTTTCTATTTCACTGGACTGAGTCTAGTGTAATACTCAGGATTTTTTCATGTGCCAAGAAATTCTGCATGACATTGGATTTTTAAATCTTATTATTTTTAGAATTTACCTATTCTTTAAACTAACAGAACTGCAGTTATCTGATGAGACTGAAACACAGGTATTTTAAACCAGTTAAAATAAATATGAATTTGTTTAATATATAATGTCCTTTGGTAATGAGTTCCATCAGTCCCAGAGACTAGCAGTATTTAAATATCATTAAAATGTAGATGGCAAAATCAGCTGTTATGTATGCTTTTTAAGATTAGGTTATATATTCCTGAAAAATATAACTGGAGGATATGAGCAGAAATCCCCCATTTATCAGGTCTCCAGTGGAACCAACTGCTCAGTTAACCAGGGCAGAAAAGGGAGAGCTTGGTTTGTTCTCCAGGAGTGCGTGATGTGCAACCTGAATGTGAAATGGGCTCTCTAAGTGCCACAGAACCAGCACCAGCCTCCACTTGCTGCATTCAGCAAGGAGCTGGAGGCTGGCTCAGGGTGCCAAATGTAAGTGATTGACATTAGTGGCTACATTTATGTCTTACTGTTTTATAATAGACACATATGTAGACAGAGTGCTCCTGAAACTGTGTAGTATTGGACACTGAAGGATTCTTCAACTGGGTAAAGAAATTCCAGGCAGATGCTGTTCTGCCTGTCATAGTGGTTGCAGCTCTAGGTAGTTGTGGTAAATGCAAAGACTGAAGTTGGATTTATTCTTTTCCCTTTTGATGCAAAGTAAGCTCTGTGAAAGCACTGTACTAAGTACAGTGCCTCTTCTAACCAGCACCTGACCCCAGCCAGCAGTGCTGACACTTCCTGCAGCAGCTCCTCACAGTGGGGAGAAAATAGGAAAAACGAAATCGAAAGAACTCTACAGTGGAGATAAAAACCAATTTAATAGGTGAAGAAAAGAATGGGGTAGGGGGAAACAAGTGAGGCAAAGGAGATGGCACCACCTCCTGCAGGCAGAGCAGTGCCCAGCCGGTCTCTAAGCATCCACTCTCAAAGCCAAAACACACCCCCATCTTTTTCTTCTTCATCCCAGTTTTTATTTCTGAACTTGAGTATACATCACATTAACTATCCCTCCGGTCACTCTGAGCCAGCTGTCCCAGCTGTGTCTGGTCCCAGCCTCTTGCCCACCCTCAGCCTGGCTGTGGGGTATAGTGGAAGCAGAGGTGGCCTTGACACTGTGCAAGCACAGCTCAGCAACAGCCAAAACATTGGTGTGTTGTCAGCACTGTTGTAGCCACAGAGCCAAAACACAGCACTGTGTGTGTGGGCTGCTCTGAGAAATTAACTCCATGCCAGTCAGACCCACCACAACCCCAAATCATACCACTTTATTATTATTATTATTATTTTATCTTTGTATATCCTAGTTTAAAATTCAGATTTTCCATTTTCTTTGAAATCATTTTCTCACTGTAGAGACATCTAATACTCAGTTTTCCTGAGGTGGTTGCCACATTTCATTGCTGCTGAGACTCCTCAGCCTATTCAGCAATGTTATGATCTCTGTCATGTTTTTCACTAGCATTCTGAGGCCTATATTTGCTTATGTTACAAGCAAAATCTTTTTTGCTTAGCCTGGCATTCTTCTTGGTACTCCTGGTAGGTTTTCACAGGTTCTTCAAAAACTATTAATTTAGGACCAGTAAAAAAGTTATTATCCCTCTTTGTTCAGTCACCAAATGTCTTTCAAATTTCTGTCTTTTATGATTGCTTTTCTACCCAGCACTTCCAAATCATCTCTGTTATGACAGACATCTGCTCCTGTCTTGGCAGATCACGGCCTTTGCAGGCACACAGAACATTCTCACTTCATTTCAGTTGTCAAAATCATTATAGTGAGATTCTGGGACAATGCTGTATCCCCATTACATCCCTACCAGACAAGGTGTGTCTAGTTTTTAATCAAATTGCTGGGTATAATGCCTAGCTCTAGACTTTGTGTCACTGCATATTTGCATATACTCTGTATTTTTCTTGGAGCAATTGTGAGCAATTTACTTTTGCTTTCACTATCATATTTCCCTATGACTGGAACCCACTTAATTCCTTCAGTTTCTCAATGTCTTTATTAAAATTGACATCCCACATCCATCCTCATCTTTGCACAACAATTTTTTCAGGTTAGTGGTTTGGAGCAGCTGGATGCCAATTTCACTCCCTAATTCACAGTTCTAAGGAGCCTTTGTAACCCTTATTTGCCTGCAGGAACAACCCCAACCTTGCACTGACCCACTGGGAACTCTTACTCTGCTGCAGTCTCCTTGCCCAGCTTCAGAAGTTCTTTGTGGCTGATTCCATCTTCTCAGGTCAGTTTATGATCTCCCCCAACAGCTTTTCTGCCTTTCTTTTCACATTTTTAGGTTAAAAAAAAAATTAATTACTGTGTTCTGTTCTCACATGGAGTGAAATTAGTCATACAATTTGCCCCCTTCACCTGCAAAAATACTACAAATACTTGTTGGATCTGGGGAAAGGAAGCCTTTTGATCTCTTTTCCTTTCCTTGGCATCTCTGGCTCCAGACTTTTGAGCTTCTCCCAAGACTTCTTTCTGAGAAGAAAATGCTAAAAACTTTCCAAATGTCATCACCTTTAGAAGAAACGCCATATTCCATTTTAAAATGTTTAAAATTCAGAACTAGTAGTGATATTATCCAAGAGTTTTGTATATTGTCTTAAATGTAAGGTGTGCCACAGAATAGGCATCAGTGAAGTTCTTCAACCAAATGTAATTGAAAAAAGTACTGCAGTAAAAGAGAAAGGTCGTTGTGGAGGTGTCATGAAGCTTTTTGGCAGTGATGACACTGTTAACTGACAAGTTAATATAAATATGTTAAAATGTAATGGGGTTGGTTTTGATTGGTTTAATTGTTGTTGTTTATCTATGTACTTTTTTGGGTGTATATATAAAGTAGGTTACAAGTTTTCTGTGAGAACTATACAAAGAACCTGAGCCTAGAGAGGCTGGGATAGTGTGAAAGCTAAGAAAATACAGCTAATGAGATAAAGTGAGGAAAGGGACTTCTTATTTAAAAAAAAAAAAAAAAAAAAAAAAAAAAAAGAAGAAAAGCAAAATGGAGATAAAAATGAAAATATAGAAATTGTTCTAAAAAGAACAGTGATAAGTTGTCCTTCCGCTGGGCATGGGAAATTAATTTAATATACAACAAGGAAAAAAGAAGTTTGATAAGAGGAAAGATTTTTTTGATTATACAGGGTTTGAAATGCTGGAGTTTTGAGGGAGGCTCAGGAACTTCCCTCAGCAATGTTGGAGACACACCTGCCAGGATGGGCTAAGTCTGTTCTGGAATTCTCTTCTGCATCCCATCTATTTTCATAGACTAACTTAGTTTTTAATAGTACAGTAAAGACAGGATTTTTTCCACTTTTGTTCTCTCAGAAAGCTGATTCTTAATATTATTAATGCGCAAGTAGTAACAAGACTATAAACCTCTTGATTTTCTATTTTTTTCTTTTTTATTTATTTTTTCTATTTTTTTAATGTTTAACTTAGGGACATATCACACCTTCCTCCATTCAGTTCAGTTTTGTTCACTCTCTCAATTTTACTATGATTTTTGCACTATGTTATATTTTTTTCAACTTCTAGCTCCTTGGCAGCTATGACCAGGTGAAATGTTGCTTCTAGTTTTTCAAAACTAGTAAAAAAATTATTCATCATGGGAATGTTTGACTAAACAGCAAACACTCAAAAAAATCAAAGGTAAGCAAATCATTTCTGAAATATATTATTGTTTGAAAACAAACTCATGCTTTTGGGTATGCCTGAACCACAAGTTTTAAGGCAGATGGTGCTGAGCCCGTCTAGACTGTGCTGAGTTATTTTAATGTATTTCCCCAGTGTTTCAGATAGCAGAGCTGACTGGCACTTACATGACTCCTTGCTTCAGTTCCTACATAGCAAACAGGAAATGTTTTTGTGCAAATGACAAAAGTGCTGGATTTTGTTAAAGCAAGTGAAAAGACTTTCAGAACAAGAATTTTGGAAATGGAGAGAACTTTATACTGATATAAGTTGTTGTCACTGAAATCTTTGGGTAACTTGCTGCTGAGAGCAGCTCTGTGTTTGATTTACATAGTTTGGCTCTTTAATTTGTATATTTTTTGTATGTATTGCAAATTATTATGAAATATTTCTGCCTTGCGTATTAGCAAGCCCCAAGCTTTCTACATTTGACTGTTACCTGTGACTATATGCAATAATTTTTGTTGTTGTTGTTGTTTAATTTTGCAAGTACAAATTTTGGGTTGATACAGAAAAGTGTTTCTCACCTCAATTTATCTTGCACTTCTGACAATATTTTTCTGATTTATTTCACTGATGGTTTTGAAAGCATGTTTCTTCTCGATTGAAGACTTTCTGAATCCCAGACTTCTTTTGGTCTCTTGACTAAGAAAAAATGCAAGAAATAATGATTCAGTAATGATTATATATTTAATGTGTTCAGGAATTGGGGATAAAATTCTCCTCAATAAAGTCAGCTGCTTTTAAAGGGGTTAAATCCTGAAGCTGGGTTGTTTCCTTTCCTAGGATTGAACTGCAAGTAAGTTTTCTTTCTGAGCTTCATTTACCTTAGGCTGAAATATTATAATGCTTGCATAACTTGTTAAAGTTCTTTTGAAGTTTGCAGAAGTGGAATGAAAAAGATCTCCAGTCTGGCCCAGTGTTTCTCTAGATGATACCTTTGAGTAACCACTGAGATCATAACACAGTTTAGGCTTGCCTTCTTTCAAACTCTGGCAGCCTCAGAGTAAAATCAGCCAGGATTAAGAAATTATCCTCCATCTTCCTCTTACACTTTAATGTTTCAGTTTCTGCAAGGGGCTGAGGAGCCTGGCCTTAATCCAGGCAATTATTTGGATTTTGGGAGTTGTCACCCATATAAAGTGACACACTTGGGTGCTGTTCGCCTTTTCCCTTGTTCAAACCCTGAAAGACTAAGATCTTCATCCTGATAATTTCCACCCTGCCAGAAGGAAGGTGCTCAAGCTGCGCAGTCCTGGAAACTGGGAGACTTTAGTGGAGAAGCCACACTGCCCATTTTCATTTTTCATTCTTCATTCTTCTTTCACTCCTTCTTAACCATCAATACTGACTGTGACTGAGAAATGAGACACTTAGGTCAGATTTATAATATACCCCTGTGCCACTGGTCTTAACAAGTTCAAGTTTTCTTTCCTGGCTAGAATGTCACTCCCTCAGCTGAGAGAAGGTGTGTCTCCTAGTCTTTAACATGTAGAAATGAGCATTGCTTTACTTTACCAAACAAATAATATCTGAAAACCACAAGACTGACAAATATGCTTTTCGTCCTGGTGTTGCAAACTGCTGAGCTGGCAGAGAAGATGAAATCTTAGTGGCAGTAATGGCAGTGGGGCCCTTAATTTCTCTTGTATTATTTTCCTGTGACCAAGTGTTTTAGATGATAAGTTCAGAATTTTACTGCCCAGCTTATCTTTTAACTCTTCTATTCCAAATAAAAAATGAGAACAAATATTTTAATAAAACATACTTAGTAGGAGATGTGAAATGCTTAAAGAACTAATCTTATAGGTATGAAGAAAACTCACTGCTCTGAACCACTTGCAGGTTATACTTAATGCCAATTCTACATGCTTGATATGATGGGAAAAGATCTTTATGTCTTAAAAGAAGTTGCTGGTGTATGAATATTCTTAGGATATGCATTTTTCCAGATGTCACTTCTGGAGTGATTATTCTAATTATTGTTAAATACAGTCAGAAACTGGCAATAAATATGACCGAAGTGAAAGATTGTTTCAAGAATCCTCATAGAAACTTCTTGGTTCATTCAACTATCAAATGAGTAGGTTGGCTAGCAATAAATCACACTTTATAAGTGACAGTTGAATATCTTTTATTTGGAGTGATACTCAGACAAGAGTAAAAGATGTCATAGAACATTAAATTGAATTGATAACATCAAATTATTAATATTGGATGAAATTTGGAGGTCCTTCCTTGGTTTTTGATTCAGTGCTCCCCTTTAACAGAACCTGAATAAACATTAAGTAACAACTGATTCTGAACCTCAAAATGTGACCCAGTAATACCTACCACTTACATTGTGCTCTAAACTTTCAGAGCTCTTCTGTGGGTCAAATTTGGAGCACAAAGGGGCTATTGAAGTGAGTATGACTTGGTCAATTAACCTGTTAAATCTTTGCATGCAAGGCAGTCAGAGGCCTGCTGTGGTTTTGGAGAGGGGTTACTCAGATCCAGCAAGTCACAATATGTTGACAATCCCATAGAGGTAGTATCCAAGTAGGGGCCTTGTTGGACCCCTGCTCCTTGTGGAATAATAAATCACATGGAACTTTTTCAACTGGAAAAACATATTAGCTTGTCTGCTACTCCAGCTGGAGAGAATAAAATCATAATGCTTTATGATAAATTGCATATATTTCTTGTATATATACCATTTGTGAGACATTTTTTCCCCTGAAGTTGAAACCACAATGACACATATAAATGGGTTTTATAATGCACCATCCATGGAGACTAGAGAAATATTAAGGATTAATTAAAAGCATAAGTCACCAAAGTTGATTAGAATGCAAACTAGGTCTGATTTCATGCAGGATCCATTAAAGGCAGCCAAGGTTGTAGCAGAGAGACAAAAAGACTGAAGAGCTGCTATATTTAGATGAAAAAAAATACACTAAAGGCAAGAATCCCACAGATGGGAGATGAAGGGTCAAAGTGACAAAGGCAATAGGAACCACAAACCAAAGTGGGGAATCCTGTTGCTGCATTTCACTCATTGAAGACTTCTCTGAGGTGACTTACCAGAGCAAGCTAAGGTGTATTTGATCAGAATTGCTGAGTGTCCTTGAATTCTGCTTTCATGGAGGCAGAAGTGCCCAGCTAGTTTTTGCATGGACAGCCCAGGTAGGTCTCTCACACCCTGTCCAGTCAGCAAGATAGACACAAAGTGCTAACAGTGGCCCAAGCAAAACCAGTCTTGTGTGACAGTGGTATTCCTATTTCCAGCCTGGGAAAGCTATTTCCAGTTGGTGTGAATGGTCCACTATTCTGATTCTTCCTCTTGGTGCTCCCTGAATACAGCCTGTGACTGTAGCTGACTAGGAAAAGAACTAAGTTTTTCTGCTTATACCAGGTGAAGAGATGTATAGACACACCTTTTATATAAACTGTGAGCTTGTGAGCAGCAGGCATAAGTATTTCTCCTTCAAAAATCAGCATGACGTGATTTGGTTTGTTTTTAATAAAACTTTTGATATCATTCCTGTGTTGTGGGTATTAGCAATTACCATGCTGCTTTTCCCTTTCTCTAAAGCTTTCTACATGCTAATAACAGCTTCACTTATTAATTTCTAGCACCATCCCTGCAGCTGTTTCATCACAATTGCTCAGCCATTCAACTCACAGTAGTTACTGGTTTGATGGATTACAATCAGGATTTTGATCCCAGAGCAGCTTTGCAATAACAATCAATAGCTGAGCATGACAAATTATATCATCCTGTACCCATATTTGGCTATATGCCAGCATTTAATCTCACTTGACCACCGTGTAACTTTCAGTCTTTTTAATCACAACACTTTGCTAAGGGGTTTGTACCCATTTGTTGGTATCTCTGGAAGAAGTATTAGAACTGCATTTTACTGTACCTTAAAGTCCCATATTAGATTTTATTGTAAATCTGAAGTTTTCTCCCATTGGAGAGCCATTTTAGAAGAAATATGTGTAGACTTGTCTTTTCTTCATTGCTTTTTGTTGTTTGGGGCTTTGATCTTGGAAATGCAGCTGTTCCTTTATAGAATTTACTTTAAATTAACAACTGCTTCCTAGCCTGTTTTATTATAGCTCAGTACTTCTGGGACTTAAGATTTGATATTGCACATAGTCAAGTTTGCAATTCTTAATTGACAGTTGTTACAGAAATACAAATGCACAGCAACTATTTGTTGAGACCCTCTTCATTAGTTCTCATGGAGAATATAAAACTTTGGGAATTTTGACACTGATATAAGTGCTATCAAATCTCCAAAGTCCTGGCAATCTCATAGGTAGCCAGAGTGACCCCTTTAAATACTGAAGTAAGATCTATATAGTAAAAAATAAAAATTACATTCTCCCACTGTTGTGTGTGGGCATTATCCATCATTTTGAAAGCTCTGTTAGACGTGCCTCCTGTCCTTAAACTTTTTGGTTTTGACAAAAGGATAAATATTGTGGATTTGATTGGCAAAATAACCAAGCTTCCTCAGGTAGGTGCAAACTTAGTTTCCATTCAGGAAGTTATTTGCACTTCTGCTTGGTATTTATAGTCTAATTTAATGAGGTGTAGGAGAGAGGAGAGTGCTATGAAACCCAGCTCAGCAGCTTCAGCATTTATTTGTTCAATATCAATGGGATATTGTCTTTTGTGGCTCTTGAAGAATCTTTTCAATAAATGAAGTTCACAGAAATTATATATATTATTTTTCTGTAGTTAATTCAGACTTTTCAGTTGTGAAACTTTACTATTCAGCTCATGGTTTGTAGGGATGAAGGTAAAGTTTTTGAACTGTGCCTGCCAAACAATGTAATCTGTAACTGTAAGACTTAATACTGCTGCAGCTAGTAAGTGTTGGATGTGGCATGGGAGCTGTGGCAATGATGGGGATCTGCACATAAATTTTCTACTATTTTTTTCAACGTTGACTATCTAGTTTGGAGTTCAAGTGGAGTAATGTTTGCAACCGTGAACAGTGATGCAGACTGAAAAGCAGCTTTTTTAACATAAAAAACCTGTTCCACTTCAAAGGGTTTATTTAAAGCTCGGAATCAAATGGCATAACTGTTGCAGCCTGCAGCTTCACTCTATCCCCTTCCTTGATTTCTTTTCATCTGCCTCTGTTCCTGTGCAGATATTAACTCTTCCTTTGCTGTAGACAAAACACAGCTTATACAGAGTTTGCAACATAAGGGGGGAGCAGCCAAGTATTTGGTTATTTTGTGGTCAACTCAGCAGGATAAACTTGGATTATGTGACAGGTTTTACAACAGGGAACAGGTTGTTCAGGTAACTGTCTCCCAGGACCTAGAGGAGCAAACTACGCTGTTGGCTGGAGAAGACCATCTGGATCTTTCATGATGTTCTCACACACACACACATTCTGAACCTCCTGTCTGGAAGTGTAAGACTTGCTGCCTTCAGCTTCCCCTGGATCTCTGTGTCTTCTCACTCTTCCCTTCTAGTGGTTTTCCAGCTTGTTTGTGCTGGAGTTCTGTTTCACTAAGCCTTGCCTTCCTGCCTTCTATATCTCTTCCCAATTGTTTCTACTCAGGAATGGTGGGAGAACTCCTATGAGTTTTTTATCCACAAAGCTTTGGTGAATGGGATTGGTAGACGAATTTTTTAATGTCACAGTGACTCCTTAATTATTTGATCTGTGTGGAGCCAGATAAAGAGCCTGAACCAGCTAGGAAGTGATCATATTCCTTAGGTTATTGGTCTGTGACATTCTTTCCCTTGATTTTTTATTCTTTAGACAAGCTCTGAAGTGTCAGAGTAAATCAGAAAACGCAATTCTGATGCCCCAGCAGCCTCCTCCTGCACCAGTTGTCCTATTAATATTGATAACCTATTGGATGTGCAGATGTGAAGTATAATCGTGGCTGGCATGTTACATGTTTTTGACTACTCCTTTGGTGCACTCCATTTACTGTTTTCCACACATTCCTGATGAACCTATTATAATTTCACTCTACATGTTCCTCCTTGGCAATCATAGGTTTCCTGTAGACAGCAGCAACATGCTGATCCCTGCACTTCTCTGTAAGCAGCAAAAGAAGATGCAGATAGATTTTTGGGCACGTTTTACCCAGGAAATGCTTGATCTGAGTTTTCTTTGATTCTTTTTATGCACATTGTACTGCAAACAGCATAATCAGCCTCCTGATGTTCAGTTAGCCTTATGAAACCACAGCCTTTTGTTCCACCTTTTCATTAAACTTCATATCAGATTGAGCTTTTAGGACACAATGCAAGTTCTGGCCTCAGACATTAGTTTCTGTTAAGATTCTGTATTTGGAAGGCAACTGTCAGTTCTGAGGAAAGAATGGGGCAGAACAAAATGGTCTTTGCCTTGCTGCCATGGTAATGGCAGTGAAGTGCTGATAAGTAACAATATCCATCTATGTGTGAGTTAACTCCTTATGTATTCTTCAAGGGAGAAGTACTCTGGCATAGAATAATATAATCTTTCTCGTAAAAATTTGAATCCTAAGGATTATAATTAATAAGGGATTATATTCTTGTATAATAAATTGGGTCAAAAATGGTACATGTTCATTACATTCTAGAAGATTTGGGGACCATGACTGCAGAAGCATTTTCTGAATTCTGTGACACGCAGTAAGGTCCTTGTACAAAGGATGACCCCAAAGTTGGTGTTTTTTATACTACATCTGTGCCTATATCTCTCCCTTTTTCAGTTTTGTGTTCTAGGTTTTTTAATGTTATCTCTCTCTTCTCTTAGTCCATGAGCAGTCCTTTCTGGTCTTTAAGGGTAGCAGGCTGTATTTGTGCATTAAATCAAGTCACTGCACCTAGACAGATTTTGTTCTTGTTTTATCCAGAATGTGGTTTTTAGCAGTTTTTTGTTTGTTTTTTTTTTAATTTTAGGAAAACTTTCAACAGCCATTATAAGGTAAATTTCCAGGTGGAGAGCTGTATTCTGCCCTCACACAGCCTTCCCATGCAGCCATGGGTGAGGCACTTTCTCAGCTGGGACTCCCTCCTTGTTAAACAGAGGTGCTGCTCTCCTAGTGCAGAGCCCTGGGGACACTTCCCTTTTGCTTTTGAGGATCCTGGATTCTACATTGTTCCCTGCTGTACTGCTTCCCTTCAGTCTTTTCTGAGATAAACCAAATCTATGCTTGGCATCATTTCATATTAAACCTTTTGTTACCTTGATAATTTCTGTATGGCATGGCTCACATATTTTTAGAAGTCCAGTTATAATCACTGGACTTCTAAAGCACCCTGCTGATTGATCAGATCTTGGGGGTTTGATACCTTTTAGCTTCTTCTGTAATTACTATGTTTTAGTATTTTCTTTTAATACCCTGTATGCTGTGTAACAACACTAAAGCTATAGTACTCGCATTTATTGTTTTTTTCCAACTTGATTATATGTTTCTGCCTGTTGATCAACCCTTCTTTCAAATACGTCAGACATGTCACTGTATCAACCATAATCTCAACTGCCAAACTCCTGAGTTAGTAGTGAAATCATAATTTAAATGTGCCACTTTTGTTATTTACATTACTTCCCAGATGAGTTTCATGTTGATCTTGAAACCAGACTTCAAAGCACTTAATACTTTTGCTCTCTTTTTCCTTCTGGCGAGGATTATCTTGTGCAGATGACTTTTTGATGTGAAGGAGACCAGAGTACAGTCCACATGCAAAGCCAGTCCTTGAGTGTGGTCCCTATTTTGCATGGCTGCCTGTTATATGCATTTTCTCTTTACACCAATGGAAGTGTCAGTTAAACTCCCATACATCTCCAAATGGCAGTGGAATACTTTGTTATCAGATCTGGTGTTTAAAGGAGATTGTCTTGATTTGTATAATTAGTAAATGACATGGGGTTTTTTGCATGGAGATTTTTGTTTGAATTGAGCCTGGCATATTAATAGCAGAAAGTAAATTGTCATCTATAAACTCACTCAGGCCTGTGGAAAAAAGTTCAAACTCTTGTAAAGTATTCTTGATAGCAGAGAAGAGAGTAGGGCAGGGGCTGAAGTAGCATTTTGCACACTGCATAGAACAAAACTCTTAAACAGAAATTGGAATTGCTACACTTTTTGTGGAGTGTTTTTTGTTTTGGTTTGGTTTGGTTTGGTTTTTTGGTGGGTTTTTTTTTTTTTTTTTGGTCCAGTGATGTGAGAGAAAGCATTGTAAATAGTTTCTACTACAGATCATCTTGCACTGCAAAACTTGGAAGCAGATCCACATCTTTTAGATGTCAGTTTTTTCATCTGTCTTTAGTTCCCACATGAGATTAATCAGACATTAGGACTGAATCCACTTTAGAGAAGTGGGACAACATTTAGAAAGTAAATAAATTCATTCCTTTAAAAGTCATGGTGCACAAACTAAAGATTGTCACAGAGTTGCAGCATTTGTACACTGTATCTTTAAAGCTGGAAAAGTTTGCACACTGGACTATGACACAGTACTGAGTTTTCATGTTTTAGAGTTACAGTCATAAAAAAGAGAAAGGCTTTTTTTGCTCAATTTTTTATAGTCAGTGTATTTGCTTTACCATCAACACTCTGAGTTGGCTGTATATCTTTGAAAATCAGAAGGGAAGATGTGACCTCTCTGTCAAAAGCCATTCTCACAGACCCTCGTTTACTTGTGCCTGGAAAGACAGGACTGTTGGTTATAAAATGGAGACTGGTATGTTCAAAAGCTCTCATTTAGCTTATGAACTCTTGATTTTCTCCTCACAGTATCAAGTCCAGACAGATAACAGCAATCTGCTTGCGCTACCAGTTCCCTAGAAGGGAAGTTCCCTATTCTTCTGTTGCTGAAGTTTTGGGGTGGCCCAAGCCCTTTTGGAATATAAAGCTGCTAGATCAGACAGTGGCACAGTGCCTCTGGGTTACTGAGGGTTGTTTTCTTTACAGGCAGGTGCTGCAGCAAAGTAATGCAAATAACGCTGTGACAAAGTCATCACTGCAATGAGGATTTTCACAATTTAACTGCAGGCACCTAAGTCTAGTGATCATGGGGCTGAAGGCTCCTGCAGGGTCAGTGGGACACCTCAGCAAGCCCTGAGGCTGCTGGCTCAGGTACTCAAGTTGGATGCCTGAAGCTAAACAGGGAGAGCGGCCTCTTTAGCCCAGGGTCTAGTTCAACCACAGAGCAGGAGTCTACCACAGCTGCTAACAGAGATACCTCTTTGGCTGTCTCTTTAGTGCTGAGCACATGCCAGCACTCTGAATGCATGCTGGAACTCCTCAAAAAGATGAGCATTAACCCAGCTTCAATATCCTGGAACTGCAAGCCATTATCAGGAACTCTTCCAACCAACCACTTTTTTGTTGTTGTTTGTTTCGGTTGTTTGTTTGTTTGTGAGGTTTTTGAGAATGACTGTCACTGATGTCACTGAGAGTTGTCCCTATATCTTTCCCTCCTTTTTGAATGCTCCTTCAGGACCAGGAGTGCTGTGGCCTCAAACACTTCCATAAATAAGTGTAGAATATTTTTCTCTTCTAATGCTTTTCCACCTACAGATGAATTCAGAGCTTGCGCAAAAAGAAACAGAGAGAGGACCAAAGATACCAAGCCTCATCTGTCCTGGATTTGTGAGATAAGAATGTATTCTATTTGCCATCTGTTGGAGGTGGGGGGGCAGTTATCTTATCTCTTCCAAGAACAATGTCTCCCTCCGGGGAGATGTCTCCTGCTAATGGGCCATTAAGTGACTCACTGCATGACTGATAAGGTACATCATCCCATTGTGAGATGCTCCACCCAGAAGGAGGAACCAAGCATTCCTACCTGCATAAAATAAGCTTGGTCTAAGCCATCGGTCCAGTTTTTCTTCACTGGATTCCCAGAGGAGCAGCCATCTTCGCTGGATTCCCAGAGAAGCAGCTTCTTCCCTGCTGGATTCCCAGAGGAGGACCAGGCCCATCTACTCTATCACCAGACCTTCACAGAGAACTATACCCTTCTACAGGATCTCTGCTTCAGCAGCATTTCATCTGCCACTGCAGGAGGCACAGCCACCATCCAACTGGACTTTTACCAACACCCTGACTCCTCAGGGTGTCAGGTTTTCTGACTGTATCAGTAGTTTTGTTTGTACTAATTACATTTGTTGTTCTTTTTTTTCTATTTTAGTTTTTTCTAGTAAATAACTATTATTCCCATTCCCATACCTTTGCCTGAGAGCTGTTTTTTTTTATTTTGAAATTGTGGTAATTCGGAGGGAGGGAGGGGGTTTACCTTTCCCACTTCACAGGAGGCTTTTGCCTTCCTTTACAGACTCCTGTCTTTTCAAACGAAGACAGATCTTGGCGCCCAACGTGGGGCTCGAGGGCATTGAAAGGAAAAAGGGAATAATAGTTCTTAAGTAATCTAATTGTGTGTACTGATATAGAAACATCTTTGAGTGTCACCATGTGGTCTAGCTTACCTTGGTTTGGGTGGCACGTGATCGTGGCTGTATTTCTCCCATTTGCAGGCCCTTATCTAGATATGGGTCCTATAACTAAGGCTACTGTGGCTGTTATCCAGTTTGGCTTATGGGTTAATAAGCTGAGGAATTATGAGAGCATGATCAATGGCCCAATGCAGGCTCATATCTCAGCTGTGATTAAGGAGTTCAAAGAAGAGATGAGGGAGATGAGGGAGGAGATGAAGAAAGTTAATGCAGCCCCTGTGCGAGTTACAGGCCCCAAATTCAGTGCCCAACATTCCCCAGCTAGAGACAGAGGGTACACCCCAAGGGCCAATTTGTGGTTCTTCCTGCGTGACCATGGGGAAGACATGGGTAGGTGGGATGGGAAACCCACTTCTGTCCTGGCAGCACGGGTGCGTCAGCTCAAAGAGGGAAACTCTAACCGAGGAACTTCCACCAAGGTGAAGGTAGCCTCGACCTCCCATGACCGAGCTGCCGGGTATGATGTGTCAGATCCCCTTGAAGGAACCTCTAGTATGTATGCCCAGGAAGGGAATAATAACCAGTGTTAGAGGTGCCCTGTCTCTAGCCAGGGAGAGGCACGGGAAAACCGGATCTTCTGGACAGTGTGGATCCGATGGCCTGGCACATCAGAGCCACAAAAATATGATGCTTTAGTTGATACTGGTGCGCAGTGTACTTTAATACCATCGGGACAGGTGGGGGCAGAGGCTGTTTCCATTGCTGGTGTGACAGGGGGATCTCAGCAACTGACCCTGGTGGAGGCCGAGGTGAGCCTGACCGGGAAGGAGTGGAAGAAACATTCTATTGTGACCGGCCCAGACGCTCCATGTATTCTAGGCATAGACTTTCTCCGGAACGGCTATTACAAAGACCCAAAGGGACTCAGGTGGGCTTTTGGAATAGCTGCTGTAGAGGCAGAGAACATTAAGCAGTTGAACACCTTGCCTGGATTATCAGAGAACCCGTCTGCAGTAGGACTCCTGAGGGTGGAAGAGCAACGTGTGCCAATTGCGACCTCGACAGTGCACCGCCGGCAATATCGGACAGATCGAGATGCTGTGATCCCCATCCACCGGATGATTCGTGAGCTGGAGAGCCAAGGGGTGGTCAGCAAAACTCACTCACCCTTCAACAGCCCCATCTGGCCTGTGCGCAAATCCGACAGAGAATGGAGATTGACTGTGGACTACCGTGGCTTGAATGAAGTGACTCCACCGCTGAGCGCTGCCGTGCCGGACATGCTGGAACTCCAGTACGAGCTGGAGTCCAAAGCAGCAAAGTGGTATGCCACTATTGACATTGCTAACGCGTTTTTCTCCATTCCTCTGGCAGCAGAATGCAGGCCTCAGTTTGCTTTCACGTGGAGAGGTGTGCAGTACACCTGGAACCGACTGCCCCAGGGGTGGAAACACAGCCCCACCATCTGCCATGGACTGATCCAGACTGCACTGGAAAAGGGTGAGGCTCCAGAACACCTGCAATACATCGATGACATCATTGTGTGGGGGAGCACAGTGGCAGAGGTGTTTGAGAAAGGAGAAAAAATCATCCAGATTCTCCTGAAAGCCGGTTTCGCCATTAAGAAGAGCAAAGTCAAAGGACCTGCCCGAGAGATCCAGTTCCTTGGAGTGAAATGGCAAGATGGACGCCGCCAGATTCCCACTGAGGTCATCAACAAGATCACGGCGATGTCTCCACCGACCAGCAAAAAGGAAACACAAGCTTTCCTGGGTGCCATAGGATTTTGGAGAATGCACATTCCCGAGTATAGCCAGATTGTGAGCCCTCTCTACCTGGTTACCCGCAAGAAGAACGATTTCCACTGGGGCCCTGAACAGCAGCAAGCCTTCACCCAGATCAAGCAGGAGATTGCTCATGCGGTAGCCCTTGGCCCAGTCAGGACGGGACCAGAGGTGAAGAACGTGCTCTACTCTGCAGCCGGGAACAATGGCTTGTCCTGGAGCCTTTGGCAGAAGGTGCCTGGTGAGACTCGAGGCCGACCCTTGGGATTCTGGAGCCGAGGTTACAGAGGGTCCGAAGCCAACTACACCCCAACAGAGAAAGAAATCTTGGCTGCCTATGAAGGAGTTCAAGCCGCCTCGGAGGTGATTGGCACGGAAGCACAACTCCTCCTGGCACCCCGACTCCCGGTGCTGGGCTGGATGTTCAAAGGAAAGGTTCCCACTACCCACCATGCCACTGATGCTACATGGGGCAAATGGATTGCCCTTATCACTCAGCGTGCCCGTATTGGAAATCCGAATCGCCCTGGGATTTTGGAGATAATTACGAACTGGCCGGAAGGTGAAAACTTCGGTCTCACTGATGATGAGGAACAGGAACAAGTGACAAGGGCTGAAGAAGCGCCACCATATAACCAACTACCAGCAGAGGAAACATGCTACGCTCTTTTCACTGACGGTTCTTGTCGCATCGTAGGGATAAACCGAAAGTGGAAAGCAGCCGTATGGAGCCCCACACGACAGGTTGCACAGGCTACCGAAGGAGAAGGTGGATCGAGCCAACTCGCTGAGCTCAAGGCTGTTCAGCTGGCCCTGGACATTGCTGAAAGGGAGAAGTGGCCAAGGCTCTACCTTTACACCGATTCGTGGATGGTAGCCAATGCTCTGTGGGGGTGGCTGGGAAGGTGGAGAAAGGCCAACTGGCAGCGCAGAGGAAAACCCATCTGGGCTGCTGATATATGGAAAGACATTGCCTCTCGGGTGGAGAAACTAACAGTGAAAGTCCGTCATGTAGATGCCCATGTCCCCAAAAGTCGGGCTAATGAGGAGCACCGAAACAACGAGCAAGTAGATCAGGCAGCAAGAATAGAGGTGTCAAAGATAGACCTAGATTGGCACCATAAGGGGGAGTTGTTCCTGGCTCGATGGGCCCATGATGCGTCAGGTCATCAGGGCAGAGATGCCACCTACAAGTGGGCACGAGACCGAGGGGTGGACCTAACCATGGACAGCATTTCTCAGGTTATCCATGACTGTGAGACGTGTGCTGCCATCAAACAGGCCAAGCGGGTGAAGCCCCTATGGTATGGTGGACGGTGGTCCAAGTACAAGTATGGGGAGGCCTGGCAGATAGACTACATCACACTGCCCCAGACACGCCAAGGCAAGCGCTACGTGCTGACCATGGTGGAAGCCACCACTGGATGGCTGGAGACCTACCCTGTGCCTCATGCCACCGCCCGGAACACCATCTTAGGCCTGGAAAAGCAAGTCCTGTGGAGACATGGCACCCCTGAGAGAATAGAGTCGGACAACGGAACCCATTTCAAGAACGGCCTTATCAACACCTGGGCCAGAGAACATGGTATCGAATGGATATATCATATTCCCTATCATGCTCCAGCTGCCGGCAAAGTTGAACGGTGCAACGGACTCCTTAAGACCACCCTGAAGGCACTTGGTGGTGGAACTTTTAGAAACTGGGAAATGAACCTGGCAAAAGCAACCTGGATGGTCAACACCCGAGGGTCCATCAATCGAGCTGGTCCTGCCCAGTCTGAACCCGTGCACACAGTAGATGGAGATAAAGTCCCTGTGGTACATATGAAAGGTATTTTAGGAAAAACTGTTTGGATTAATCCCACCTCAGGCAAAGACAAACCCATCCGTGGGATTGTTTTTGCTCAAGGACCTGGTTATACTTGGTGGGTAATGCAGAAAGATGGAGAAACCCGTTGTGTACCACAAGGAAACCTAGTCTTAAGTGAGAAATGGGTGTAAGATTTCATTGTGATGCAGATGGAAATAGAATAAGGGGTGGATAATGTCCTGGATTTGTGAGATAAGAATGTATTCTATTTGCCATCTGTTGGAGGTGGGGGGGCAGTTATCTTATCTCTTCCAAGAACAATGTCTCCCTCCGGGGAGATGTCTCCTGCTAATGGGCCATTAAGTGACTCACTGCATGACTGATAAGGTACATCATCCCATTGTGAGATGCTCCACCCAGAAGGAGGAACCAAGCATTCCTACCTGCATAAAATAAGCTTGGTCTAAGCCATCGGTCCAGTTTTTCTTCACTGGATTCCCAGAGGAGCAGCCATCTTCGCTGGATTCCCAGAGAAGCAGCTTCTTCCCTGCTGGATTCCCAGAGGAGGACCAGGCCCATCTACTCTATCACCAGACCTTCACAGAGAACTATACCCTTCTACAGGATCTCTGCTTCAGCAGCATTTCATCTGCCACTGCAGGAGGCACAGCCACCATCCAACTGGACTTTTACCAACACCCTGACTCCTCAGGGTGTCAGGTTTTCTGACTGTATCAGTAGTTTTGTTTGTACTAATTACATTTGTTGTTCTTTTTTTTCTATTTTAGTTTTTTCTAGTAAATAACTATTATTCCCATTCCCATACCTTTGCCTGAGAGCTGTTTTTTTTTATTTTGAAATTGTGGTAATTCGGAGGGAGGGAGGGGGTTTACCTTTCCCACTTCACAGGAGGCTTTTGCCTTCCTTTACAGACTCCTGTCTTTTCAAACGAAGACATCATCTCACAGAGAATCTGCTGCTTTGCAGACTGCCCTTCTCTAGAGTCCTGGGAAACACAGTGAGGAAGAGGATGAGGTTGGTTGTGTGTTGCTCAAGCAAGAATGGGTGCCAAAGTCAGTCAGAATCCCAGGACCTGATATATATGGTGTATTGTTAGCTGTGTTTGTTTTGGGAGCTTTTGGTAATTTTTCTTCGAGGTTTTTGTCTCTCTATTTAATTATCCTTTTCATTACTGATTTCCTGACTTAATCTGAATGTGCATAAATCTCCACCACAGATTTATCATCTCTATAGAAAGCGCTTTCAGAGTGGTTGTGCAGCTTCCCAGAAAAGGGACACCGCTGGAAAATGAAGCTTTCAGATTCAACAATAAGCCCACTATTATGCTGATTTTTGCCAAGCTTTCCCTCACTTTTTTCCCATTTACTACAAGAGTGAGCTCAAGGCTTCTTTTTGTTTGTTTTTGAACTTCAGTCATTCTTAAGTGTTTACCACCCTTCTCAAGTCCACTCATTCTGAAACATCAGACACTACAAGATATGGCTGTGTTGTTTCTGGAATCAGAAAATGTTCGGTTTTTCTTTTTTCCAGCTGCATGTTTCTGTGAAGGTTTTAACCAGCCTCTTTGGCAATCTTAAATATATATATATTTCTTAGAATATTGCATTCTGACTGTCACAGCCCTTTGGGGACTTTGTATTTTTAGCCAAATGTGAGATCTCAAGAGAAGCAATTGAAATGATCTTTGATATAAATGATCTCATTGCAAAACAGATTTTTTTTTTTTTTTTTAATTTTACATAGTATATAATCTGCATGCTCATAAGCATTTAATCAAATTCAGGTCTTGTCTGAGCAAACATAATGGCCATTGACTTATGTGTGGGTTGTGAATTATTCTTTCTGAATTTGACCTGCTTTGAGAGCTAAAAAAGATGCTGTCCTTTTTTTTTTTTTTTTTTTTTTTTTTTTTTTTTTTTTTTTTTTTTTTTTTTCCTTGGGATCACACAGGCAAGTAGGGAGGCTTTTCTATTTCTAAATTTTTTTTGAATGTTGAATGCAACTCTCTGCTGATACATGTAGGAAGCCAGCTTCTCTAGGGTTTTGGTCCACTGTGGCTGTCAGAATTTTTTATAGTTATCATGAATTTTCTTTTTCTTCTTTCCATGCTTACAGTCTATATAATGCTCTTTGGGATTCCACCCAGGTCCCTTGAAAGGTTCCTCTGTCTTTTCTTTGCTTGGCTGCTTTCTCATAAGCCAAACATGTAAGCATCTATCTCCTGAAGATATATTCCTGTTAATCACTTCTGGTGCCTCTCTTTGAACTTATTTCCTCTAACATTCCAGTTTTTAACTGCTGTTAACAAAAGCCAGGATAAAATGTTATTATCAGTCCTTCTCCTGGCTTAAAAGACCTTTGTTATATTTATGCCCTAGATTAGCAACTGCTGCACAACATGTAATTTGCTGTTTTCCATATCTTCCCTCTCAGATCTGTTGCCAGACCACTGTGATTGTTCTACTTTATTTCCAAATTTTTGTGTTGAATCAATTTTCCCTTGTTGTGAGCCAGAAACAGTTTTGAGCCAGGGGAATTTCAACTGATTTAATTTGTTGCCAATTAACAAACTCTTAATCAGTGATTCTGGTATTGAAACCAACAAATGAATACATATTTAGAGAGACACACCTCAGCTCCCTTCCAGACACCTCTCCTCCCTTCTCCATGATCTCCTGTTCCTGCTGCACATGGCACACAGTCCCTTTGGAGAGGCAAATAGCAGGAGATGAGGCTCTGTAATCAGTGTATTGGGCAGGACTCAGAAAACCTGTACTTTGTTTCTGCCGCTGAGAAGTTCTCTGCACTGTTTCTTTCTTAGCTACTGTCTCTTACCCGTAGTCAGGAAAAACAGCAGTGACCTGCTTCAGGCAGTACTTTAAAACTGATTGCAAGGAAACACTCCAAGAGGATGTGGTGTTACTGATGCAACAGAAGCATTGGAATCTGTCAGTCTTGTAAGAGCAGTAGGTGTTTGAAGGAGATGAAGGAGATTAAAATATATCCCAATGTAATTGTTCTATTCCCTTTGCTTTCAGTTGGCTCCTGTTCCATCCCTAGCCCCAAGACTAATCACATAGGACCAGATATGAACCCATATAATATGTGAGGGGTGTTTTTCCCCTTCTAAAACAGTGACTTTACAAAGGGTGTGTTGTGACATCCCTCTGGATTACTGCAGCTCATTATCTGATGTTAGAGTATGACGTTGCTTTTCAAGGTCCTTGTCATGACAGGTCACCAGCTGCTGGAGCTTCAATAACAACTGGATCTCAGTTAAAAAACCTTTAAAGAACGGGGGGTGTGGTGTGGTATTTTTAACCCAGATCATTTCAGTGGTCTGGACTGTGGGTAGGTTTCAAAAACTGAATAGAATAACAGATTACAGTGCCAGGATGGAGTCAGGGAGGCTGCCAGTGAGCAAGAAATCATTCAGACACTTTTCCTGCCAAAATTACTACATTCTACAGTTACACCTGGAGTATCTCTTAATCTTTGTCATATACACTGAGGTCTGGAAATTTCTTTCTTCTCCTGCAAATGGCAAACTGAGGCAGAGAGAAATCAAATTAGTTGTCTGGGATCACATGAGAAATATGACCATGGTTTTGCAGGATATACAGTGACCTAAGGATTTAATGCAAAATCTGAAGTTGGTGCTTTGAGCAGGTCATCTCACTTCTAATATAGCCCAAATGTTCCAGCTGGGATGCTTAATTGTTGTTGCTTATAATTTCACCTTTATCAATTACTAACCTCTACACAGAAAATGAACCACTGCAACGTGTGTTAACCATAAGGTTCATACTGCTATTTGGCATAAACAGAAGGTGAGAACTAAACTCTGGGCAGCTGGTGTCCTCTTTTTGCAAATGTAAGCTCAGCATACAGTCAAATATGCTGCAAGCCAATGCAGATTTGCACATTTGCTGCAAAAAGTTAAAAAGCTGGTGGAGTAACCCTAAAATTCTTTCAGTGCTGCTGTAGAATCTTTGTCACCATGTCTGGAGATCACCTTCTAGATACTCGCCCATTACTCCCTAGAAAAAAAAGGCTGTCAGGTGTTGCATCAGTCTCTGTACCAAGAGCTCCTGTTGTCTGAAGATTTGTTTGAGGCAGCCATTCATGACCCCCACAGCAAAACAAACATTATCCCTTTTATGTTCCCATTTCAGCCTTTACTTTCAGTTCCTGTGGATGGCAATTTCCTTGTGCCAGCTTTTACTTGCACCTGAAGGCTTCAAAGCTGTTATTCCTCCTCCATTTGTTTACAGCTGCCTAGTACTTAGTGGGGGTTTTTTTTCACTTGTGTTTAGAACCCAGAAAACTCCCTCTCAAAACTGTCCATTTCTCACAAGAGTGGTAGATGAAAAAAAAAATTCCTCAGGAATTAATTTCAGTGTACAAAGAGTATAAAAACTTTATGGGAAAATACATTAAATAGTAGACCACTTAATTTTTGTTTAACTTCTCTAAATAGATTTACAGTTCATCTTAAATAAATAACTTTAAGTCACAAGTTTTTCACAAGCCAGAAGTAAAGATCTGGAATGAAGTTTCAGTTCAGGTTTTTCTTCCTGCCACACTGTCACACAAAAAACCTAAGCTATTTCTGGCTGTTCTTATTTTTAGATTGTTCTTCATATACCATTTACCGTCATTGAAATTAATGAGAAAATAAAAGGAGTGACCTTTGGCTAGGCACATACAGTTTATGCATGAGCTAAACAGCAGGATCCTTTTTCATTCTTCTTTTTCCCACATCCTCTTTCTCCCTGCTCTCCCCCATCCAAATATAATTTGTAAAGCCTTTAGAGCCTTTCATCCTGTGTGTTTCCACTGTGTTCCTTTAGATGAATCTCAGGTCCCTGATTCACATCTATTCTCTTGTGTTGAAAGGTCAGTGGCACCCTTGTTATATGAATATAATCCACCGTTCTCCCGAACTTCAGAATCGTTTCCAAAACTCCCGGGCAAAATTCATATAGCTCAGGGTGCAGACAAATGTTAGCATTATTATAAAGAGCACTCTCCCTACACAAATACAAGCCTGGACATCCCAAATTACGTTGTTTAAAATAAACCAGCGTTTACTGAAGATCTGAATAGTTTTGAAGACATGATTCCAATTGCAGACATAATTCTCAACCTGTAGCCTCACTGTAACATTGACGATGTAATTCATGCCCAGCTTCCTGCAGCAGGTGGACAAGTCCATTTAACAGATACTCAAGGAATCCACCGTGCCTGAAGAGAGTACAAAGTGCCCAGTGGTGTTTCCTGGGGCACCACTGTCGCAGCGAACCTTGCACTGTCCCACGGTGGTGCTTCCCAGCTGGGAGGAAACTCTGCCAGCTCTGCCTGGTTTGCAGGGTGGGTCTGGTGTCTTCTCATCATAAATTGCACCTGGAATGACTTTCAGTGCAGCAGTTTCAGAATCCTTGGTTGAGTGTTGCCTCCAAACCGTGAAAGTTCGTTTCCTGGCTGAGGGGAGGGACTCAAGTAGAGGTGCTGTATGACCAAGAAAGTCCCATTTGTGCTATCTGGAAAAGAGGCTTATAACCATTTTGAGAGGGAACACCATGATTTTCCAGTACTTGTGGCAATCATTGCTAACAAAAATGAGAACCGATACCTGTTTGGGTTAAGGGAAATGCTTAGGACAGAGTAAGACACCAATGCTGATAGTAAATCCAGTTTGCAGTTGTTTTTGGAATTTGGAGGGCAGGGATTGGTTGGGGGGGGGGGGGGCTGTTTGTTTTGGTTGTGGGGTTTTTGTAGGTGTTTTTTTGGGTTTTTGTGGTTTGTTTTGTTTTTGTTGTTGTTGGTTGGTTGGCTTTTTGTTCCAAGTGTACGGTTGTACCTCTGCATTCTAGTGTTTAAATGTAAGTGGACAGTTATTTACTGCTTCCTAATCTTTGTGTTAGCAATCCTGACTGTATTTTAGAACACTTATTACTGAAAAACTTGTGGTAAATTTTTATCTTCTCAGTGTTTGCCATGAGTATTCATGGAGATTTACAGCCTCAGAGGATGGGTAAGGTTGGAAGGGATCTCAGTGGGTCATCTGGGCCAACCTGCCTGCTCGAGCAGGGCTATTCCGCAGCACAGGGCACAGCATTGTGTCCAGGTGATTCCTGAGTACCTCCAGAGATAGAAACTCGACAACCTCTGGGCAACTGGTTCCCATGCACGGTTACTGCACAGTGAAGTTGTTTCTCAGGAGGAACTTCCTGCCTGTCAGTTTCTGCTCTCTTGTCCTATTGCCCAGCGCCACCGAGAAGAGCCTGGCCCATCCTCTGAGGGCACACGCCCCCCCTTCCCCCTTTAAATATTTATACACATTAATGAACTCCTCTCTTGTCATCTCTTCTCGAGGCGCAGATTCATCTGCTGGCCCTGGCCGATGCCGGCTATTTACCTTCACTTACGGAGAAGTTCGTGACCAGTTCCTTACAGGCGGCCCAGCGCTGTCCTTGGCGTGGCGGGTGTGTTATTTGTGCGCGGCGAGCGGGGCACACGTAAATCATGTGCCCGCGGCTGAAGCCACCCCTGGGGCCGAGGGGCCGCTCTCCGCCCCTCACAGCTCCCCCGGCCCGGCCCGGCCCGCAGGGAGCGCAGGACCCGCCGCGGAAGCGCCGCCTCGGGCGGCCTCGCCACGGGCCCGTCCAGGCGCCCCCGGCCCCGAGCCCAGCCCAGCCCAGCCCAGCCCAGCCCAGCCCAGCGCAGCCCGGGGCGGGCCGGGGGCGGTGCCGGTGCGCGGGGCGGGCCGCGAGGCGTGTCCGCGGGAGGGCGGCGGTGCCACGGCCGCCACCGGCCCCAGCCCCTCCTCGGCCTCCGCCGCGGCCGCACCAGGTAAGCGCCGCCGTCCCCTCCTCTCCCCTCGGCGGCACCTGCGTGGGGCGGCGGGGGGCGGCCGGGAGTTTCCCGCTGAGGGGCGCCGGGGAGGGAGGGAGGGGTGCGGTGCCGCGGTGCCCCACCCGCTGCTCTGTCGCCCCGGGTCCCGGCGCCGAGCCCCGGCCGCGGGTGGGCCCCTCTGGCGGCGCGGGGAGCGCGGCCCGGCCGGCCCCGTTCCCCGGACCCCGCGGGGCGTGCGGCGGGACCCGCTCCGCCAGCCCTCGGCGCCTCCGGAGCCGAAGCGGAGCCGGGCTGGGCTGTTGGAGGCTATTCGGTAACAGCCTCGGCCATAAATGATTAACAGCGGCCGGGAGCCGGGTGTCGGCGGGCGGAGCCGCCCGTGCGCTGGGCCGGCGGAGCGGAGCGCTGGGTCCCGAACCGCCGCCGGGGGCTCCGGCACGGCTGGAGCGCCGCTCCACACCGCAAGGTGGGCACGGAGCTGCTCTGCCTCAGCTGCTGCTTCGGCATAAATACACCCTTCGGCGTTCTTTTATAGCTCTGCCAGGGTAAAAGACCGCCAGGATGATAGGGGGTTTTTGTTACTGATTTTGTGTTTGGTTTAGGGTGTGTTGGGTTTTTTAAGTCTTTATTGTATTTTTTACTATGCATTAAACAAAAATTAGTAGGGATGGAATTCGTTGATAAGCAGTGGCAGCTGGCAGTGCTCTCTTACTCTCTATCAGAATGCAGTGCCTCTTTTGTTGAGCTGTAAATTAATAGTGCAAGCTCCTTCCCCACCCTCAGCCTCGTCACTTGGAGATGTGAATCACTTGTACTACCAGATTTGTTTTCTTTAGGAGAACTAACAGGCACCACAGAAAATCCATCTGTTTCATTCCAGGTTACATTCCACTGGATTGATTTGGTTCATTTCAGCTTAAAAATGTGCTTCAAGGCAACTAATAGTCTTCTGTGGGAATTTTTTTTGGTCAACTTTTAAATTTGAATTACCAGTTTATGCAAGAAGCGTTTTTCTTCTGTTTCTTTGAGTTCTTAATGCAGTTATAAAGTATTTTCCAAAACATGGTGATTCAAGAAAGTAGACTAAAAACTTTCTACACAGAAAGTGGAAAACGCTGCTGCAACGTAGAACGTCAGGTTAACTAGGAATGTATTTGCACTGTCCATGAAAGAAATTCTGGATGGCAACCTGTTGAATGCCACTAACTGGTCTTCAAGCTGCTGTGAGCAGGACACTGTGCCCTTGCCAGGATTGTTTCTGTGAATGCAGTCAAACCGTGCAAATGCGGAATGATTTCCAGGTCAGAACAGGTTGATGAATTTAGTGAGGCGCCATCACAAACTGCTGGAGCTGAACGCTGCTGCGAGTGCTCTGCCACTAATTGTGCTGGGGAAGTGGAAGGAGTTTGGCCCTTTGAGAACAGCAGGATCTGTTAAATGTAATGAGACACTAATCAAGATAAGGCTTATACTGTGTCAGGTGCTGTAGAACTGTGTAAGGAGGTAAGGTCACAACTTGGGGAAATTTACTGCATAAAAAAATGCTGTGATTAAGATGAATTAAACTGAGTACCCTTCAAAATGTCCTCGGGGTTATCCTTAAGTGAAGGGTTTGTTTCCATAGTCCTTATGCCTTATGTCCAGGCAGATGCCTGAGAATAAATGTGCTTGAGAATGATTGTTTTGTCTGATATACAGTAATGAGGCTGAAAATTGAACACAAACATCATGCTGTGTTGAGAGGTTTGGTTCTGAATGTGCATCGGTTCTTCTTATCTAGTCCTTTTTGCTTAAAGAAACGGAAACAAGGCTATGTCAGGACACCTTCCTGCTGTTTGCCAGATTTTAAGGAAATGCTTGTCTGGAACTGAAGTTGATTCAGGCCTGTTTTTAAGAGAAAGTACAAAGTTCCCAGTGGCCTACGATGTGTTTTATATTTTCTTCAAGTTTTTTCTCTAGCAGTCATGGAAGTACCAAACCTGTGGCTGTCAGCAGTTGTAGACAGTCTGTGTTTGGTATTAATTCCTGCAAATTGTTATGTTTGCGTATCTTTTCACCCACACATGGCCTCTGTTGTCATTCTAAGGGACTGTGTTTCTTGGTGTGTTTTCAGAGGCCACCTCTTAGACATCTTTTCACACTGTTAGCAATGTTAGTCATGCAGAATACAAAAAAGCCCACCTCAGTCATGTTCTCAAAACAATCTGCTGTAGTGCTTTACAAATCTAAAGGAAAGGTCAAACTCCACTTTTCACTGTGCACTGGAGGATAAAAGTAAAGCTGTGTAATGACTTGGAGCAGAACACCAAAAGGCAGTGAGACTTTGCACGAAGATCTAGAGAAAAAAAATAACAGTTAACTGTTAATTGTAGTTTATTTGTAGTTGAGATCAAAGGTTTTATTTCCCACATTACTATTGAGAAATATGGCCCTTGTCTGGTGCTACTCTCTCCTCTGTTTTTCTGCACTGTTCTAATGCTTCAGTTTCTCTGTTCCTCCTGCCCTCCTTCCTCAGATGCTTCACCAGCTTTCTCACAGTTTTCTTCTTCTAGTATAAAAAGAAACAGTAGTGAAATACCTTCATTTTAGACTGCACACCTTCTCCCGTTAAAAGTTGTTTGAAAGCAATGCTCCATATCATTATTAAATCAAAGAATTTGGATCCTGAACTTCACTAAGATTAACGGGGGCTTTGCGTGTCACACCTCTATGCCCTGTGGGTTTCCGAGCACCTTGAGCTTCAAGATGTGCAGCATTGTTTAGCTTCTACTTTGCATTGGCAAGAGTCTCTTTACAGTCCTCAGAACGGTAAGCTCTTGTTTTGGAGAGCATGAGATGAGGGGGTGTGCAGTTACCTTGGGGGTGTATTTGTCATGGCAGGACTTTTACTTCCGATGTATATATGGGAGTGGCGTTGTGGCTGCCTCCTACAGCAAAAATGTTGGCCCTTACCTAGTCTTGTAACATGCCAAGGACCTGCTCCTTGCCTGATGTAATTTGATAAGGTGGTCAGAAGAGCTAAATGTAACTGGCACCTTGACCGGTGGTGTGTGCAAAATACATTGTTTGGTTTCAGTGCTGTTGTGGGAGCACAGGGAATATAAATTTTGGGACGTGGCAAGGAGCTGGGGAGTGAAAACTGCCACTTTTTGACAGTTTAGTTTCATGGTATGTGGGTGGAACATACGTGAAAGAGGGCAAGTCTGTCAGGTGTAGCTCTTGTTTCTGAATGGAAATGCAGTAATTCTCTAGTTCTGGATATGGGTTAGAAGAAATCTATTCTAGGTTATTAGCTTCCACTGTAATTTCTGCCGAAAGTTTGTCCATGTGAGGCTTGTTTAGAAACTGTAGTGAAATCATGTGTGCAAGTCCCATTTTGAATGTGTGTGTGCCTTTGCATGTAAAGTCTGGGAACTGAAGTGACATTGGGGCAGGCAGAAAAGTAAAACATTTTTTCCTTCTGGGAAGCTGTTGGCAGATGTAATTAACTCTTTTTTTCTTTGTGAGGGACTTCAGAAACAGACTCCAAAATTAGAGTCTAATACTGGTTTCTCAGTATAAAAGAACTCTTTTTCTTGAATTGGCCATCTTATACTTTATAGGCAATGCCAAATTTGCTCAATTACTGAAGTGATTATTAGGCAACAGTGACAATGGTTTCACTTATTATCCCAGTACAATTACACTTTTACTAGATGTTGTACCAGAAAAAGCTCCTGATGATTTTCTGTTTATACAATAGTGCTGCAGACCCTAATTAGGGTTTGGGAATAAAGTCAAAACTCTGCAAGTATTTTAAGCTTCTCTTGTAAAACAACAGTAATATACAATGCCAGCCCATCTTTTTATAATACAAAAGAGACTAAAAATATGCTCTGTATGTACATAGTAGGAAAGGATTGTGGCATAACATTTTCAAAGCTTGTTCTTTTCTTGGTTTGCTTTTAACTGAAGCTCTGCAGTTTCTTCAAAAGCCATGAGTTACAAATGAAACTGCAATACTTTGTGACTCCTTGTCCTTTCCTTCAGACAAAAGGCCCTTTCAAACCATTGTGGAACAGTCACTGATTTTCATGTGGTCATTCAAGAAAAGGATAGTGATTGGCCTTCATAATAGGCCTTTCAGTACTCTGTCGAGTGGTTTGCTGGCTGAAAAAAATGCCAATGCCAGTGTACTGTGTCCGGTATTTGAATTACTGACGAATCAAATCTCCCAAGTGTTGGAAAGGTAAGAGTTCAAATGGCAAAGAAGCCTCACCTGTTTGTGAATACCAGTGTGCTGCTACCCAGAGTTGGGGAAAGATTTTGGCCTGTGTGAACTGGTAGAGTTTTATTTGATTTTCTCTGACTGAAGGTCTGTTCTGTTTCTTTTTTTTAGCAGTAACTTAAGCCTGGTGTTACTGTGAACTGTGTTTCTGAGAGGGTTGATGCTGTTTTATGTCCTGGGTGGAGTTGAGCAATGTTATCTGTTTGTGCTATGCATAGTCAAGTGAACTGTGAGTATGATTTCTTGGAAGGTGGCTCTCCTTGAAGGCTGTGGGTGTGTTTCAAGTTGACATTCAAGAAACTGCTGCCCCTGTTGTGTTGACAGCTCAGTCTCACGGAGTTATCTTTCTTTGCTGGTAAAGCCAATCTGCCTGGCAGCATTTCAAAATAAACACCTTGTGTTTGGGGTAGGTAGACTGGTGTTTGTTGGCCCAACCTTGTGTAAAATCCGTGCAAGAATTTATGATGCTCGAATGAGTCTTATCTGGAACACCACCAAAAGATACTGTTGGTGCTGTGAGGTATTTCCAAATGAGGATAGCTCTTCAAGATCCTAATTTTGTTAGAAATGTGTACAGTACTTGCCCTGAAGGTTCAACCCCGGAGCGACTGCCTGAATGCTGACTGTTGCACCTGGCTTTCATTGCTGCAGAAGAGTGGTTCATAGTGGCAGATCAAGACTTGGGAGTTTCTCATTGGTTAGGTACAACTGCCAACAGAGAGTATTTGGGCTCTGGATGACGAGCTCAAGCGCGTACTCAGATGGTTGTTTCAGACTAAATAATTTAGTGATACATAAAACCAGCTTTGTGTATGTACTGTCCTACACACATCCAGTTTGTGGCTTCCTCTTCTGCACTACACTTAAGTTATTCCCTTTTAGTATCTAAATTACAGTGCTGTGTATCATTCTCTGTATAAAATTAAATGCAATAAAACGGTTGCACATACAGTTTGGGCGTGGTGGCACTTCTCAGCTGGAATGTGTACAGAAGTTGTGGTTTATGGTAGCAGTGGAAAACTTACAAGTCGCAAAATGTCATCCCTAGGGGACTTCTCCTTTCTGTGTTGCTGAGGGAATAACTATCTTACACAGTAATACTAGCTTGTGTAGAATTTCATTTAGTTATCTTTAGGACAAAGCCTGAATGAAATGTTGCTGTTTCTGTTTTCTATTAATGACTTAGTTTTGGCTAGAAATTGTTTTGAATTGGCTGATTTGTTAAGGTGCTGTCATGACATTGGGCTTTGGTGTTAGAATTGGGGCTTGTGGTCCTTGCGCTAGATAGGTTGGAGTGAGAGATAGTGTGAAGATAGACTGCACAGCTCTGAGGTGCAGAGAAACTTCATCTGTTCCCACAGCTACTGAGGTCTCCCATGTGCTGCATGCACTTTGTTACTAGGATGAAAGAAGGAAACCTTCTTCTTGTTAAAATTCTCAAGGATTTCTTCCTCTACAATAACCAAATTATATTGTATACGAACACAGTGAAAGCCAGAAAAGACTGAATAACTCATCTGGCTAGCAGAAAGGCAGCCAGGGCTGAAAGGTAAGGAAAGAGCAGGAGAAAGGAGTCAGAAGATCAGATGTGTGCTGTCAGGTGTACAGACCTCTAGTGCAGGTGGGGCAAGAGATGCCCTGAAGAGATCTGAAGTTTGAGGCAAATGCAGATGAAATAGAGCAGCCACTGTGTGAGAAAAGTGCCTGTAGGCTTGTGAAGAGAGCAGAAGGTGGTGGTTGGAAGAAGCCCTGGTGGGAAGGAAGATTGTGCTTTTTGATACAAGATGATCGAAATTGTGAGCTATTTGGTCTGCATCACAGCATGGCTGGTAGCCTCATAAATTTTTCCTGTCGTAAAAGGCACGTGCCCTGAAACAGATGCAGTCTACATCCTCTGTAGCTGAGTTTTTGGGGAAGAGATATTTCAAGCTAAGGTCCTGTCAGACCTCTACATGTACTGGCAGTTTTGCACCACTTTGATGTGAGTAGAAGTTTGGTTCTATGTCCTTAGCCAAGAATATGACATGAGAGTCAGCTGTGGAGCAGGCTACAGCAGTGTGCTGCCATTCGTTCCACTGGGTGCTCAGTCCTGAAACTTCTGACTGTTCTGTGAGAAGGTTCAGAGTCCACAGGGTCTTCTAGGATGGAGTGTACTCTATATCGGGAAGTGTTGTTCTTTATTTTGTAGTAAAGAGAGTAATCCTACAAAACTAAGGAAGTTCTGAGCAAGGAAGGCTGTTTGGATGTGGATACTATCCCTGGAGGTGTTGAAGGCTAGTTTGGGTGAGGCTCTGGGCAACCTCATCTAGTAATTTACATTCCTGCCTGTGGCTTGAGGGTTGGAACTATGGGATGTTTAAAGTCCCTTCCAACTCAAACCATTGTGTGATTCCATGATTTGGCAGTCTGGGAAGTCATTCTGCTCTTGCATAGTCTGGCAAGGGATGGTCACGTATGTAAATTCATCAGTTGCATTGCCATGAGTACAACGTGGATTGCAGTGAAGAGATGACTGAAAGGGGACCTTGTCCATGTGTAAAAATATCTAAAGGGAGAGTCCCAAGAGGGTGGAACAGGTTCTTCTTGGTGGTGCCGAGCAATAGGGCAGGAGGCAAAGGGCAGAAAGTGATGCATGGGAAGTTCTACCTGAACATGAGAAGAACTTTACAGCGCAGTGACTGAGCACTGGAACAGATTGCCTGGAGAGGCTGAGGAGTCTCTTTCACTGGAGATACTCAACAACCTTCCAGACCTAATCCTGTGCAGTGTTCTCTAGCATGGCCCTGCTGGAGCAGGGAGGTTGGAGCAGATGACCCAGTGTGGTGGCTTCCAACACAACCCATTCTGTGATGTCTTGACAAAGAATGATGGGTTTCTGTTTTCTTTGTTTCTGGGATGAGGTTGATATTGGCATTTTTACACCTGATTCCCCACTCTCAAGTTAACCTATGCAACCATGATTATTTTGTGCATTACCTTACAGATGAGGAAATGTTAGAAATTTTTAATTGCTGTCCCAGTGTTGGATTTCCAGAGATGCTAAGTGCAGGAAATTACTATTGCAATTGTGTACAGTCAAGTCCTCTAAACATCAGCCTGTAAGTGAATGATGGAGCCTTCCAAAGTATTTTAGTGAGAATTGCTAAAAAGCAAAACATGATTTCTTAAGCTTTAACAAGGGACTTTTTAAATGAAAGAGGGATCATCTTGTAGTTGCAAGGTCTATTAAACTGCAGACGGGTTAGTCATTAGCATTGTTGCCTCATATTAAAAGAATGCAGCAATATAAACTCATTAGTTAAACTGAACAGCACACTTTTAAACTAGTGTTCACTATTTTAAGTGAATAATATCTTCTTCCATCTAGAGAACTGCTTGGCCTTGTATTAGAGATTTCTGTGAATTAAATTTAAAAAAAACACACCCTCACAATTGCTGTTACTGATGACAGAACCCAGACATTTTGTACAACTGTATGGTACAGTACTTCTGGGCTGAACTTGACCTACCTGTGCATCCTCACTGAGCTGGCTGTGAAGTCAGAGCCCAGCTCTGCAGAAGTAGTTCAGTAGAGGGAAATGGTCAAACATGTGATAGCAAGGGCTGTTTTTCTACATTGCCAAAAGACCTGGGCAAGGACAACTCATTTTGAAGGTCTGTAAGGTCAGAGTGTGGTGAGGGTGCTTCCCCACGTGTACGGGAGTGGGGCTCCTGCAGAGCTGCATTCCTTCTCCAGGCCTCTGGCTGACATGGGGAACCGCTGGAGCGGCCACCAGCTGGCAGCTGGGCTGCTTTGCAGGGGCTGTTGCTGAGTGTGCTGGTGTTGTTGGATTTTGTCTTTAAACAGATTTGGTACCAGACCCCATAAAAGGCTTTGCCTTTTGCTCGTTTGGGATTTTTTTCTGGGAGGGACCTGAGGGACTCTTATGTGTTACAGTTTTTGGCATTTTTGGTTTCCAGTACTAATCACAGAGCTTTGGGAAGGAATCTGCTGTTAATTGAAATGGAAAATACAGCAGATGGACTCCTTAAGACACAGGCCACAAATCATTAACTGTCTGTGTTAATACAAAGGTAGAAAGGTATCTGTTCATGAATTACAGTTTAACACCCCCTACCTCTGAAAAAAAACCAGCAGCACAACCACAGAAAGTTCCACCTTCATATAAGGAAGAACATCTTAACTGTGGGAGTGACTGTTCACTGGAACAGGTTTCCCAGAGATACCTGGAGATCTATTCAGGAACTGTCTGGATGCAATCCTGTGCAATATGCTCTGGGATAACCCTGCCTGAGCAGGGAGGTAGGTCCAGATGATCTGCTGCCTTCCCATCCAACTCTACCCAATCCATGACTCTGTGAAGAGATATAATCATCTCACTCCTATTTTGAAATTTGCTAATTCTACTTTTAATCCTCAGTTTTTACAGTGTGGTGTATTTCTGAACATACACCAGGAGTTGCTTCTCTGGCTTCTCAAGTTCATTGACTTTGGTAATTCACTAGAAGAAGTGTACTTAGTCCTAAGGTGGTTGAGAAAATTTTAGTATTTAATATATTGGTGGTCAAGGTGAACATGAGGTGGTCAGGCATGTGCATGCATCTGCAGCTATGGATGCTGAGGGATTTGCTTACATGTGAAAGTGTCAGTTGTTCATACCAAGGACCAGAGTTATGGGTGATGTTGAGCAGAGCCCCCAACATGCAGGTACATCTGTGAAAGCCAGGAGACCTTGTAAACAAGAAAGATGGGTTGTAGTTACTGTGTGCCACTCCTCTCTTCTACTGCAGCAGTGAATTAATATCTTAAAATGGAAAAATAAATAACATCAACGTGCAATAACTTTGCAAAGCTAAAACAGACAGAAGGCTGATAATTCGCATAGCAGAGGTTGGGCTAGAGATGGTTGCCTGGCCACACAGTGTGCGTGTAATGTCTTCCATGCAAACCTATCTGTCATTAAATGGGGTGGTACTTATTTTAGTGAAAAATATTCAGACCATATCATGTGGGTGAGTGGTTATTACTGGAATAAACTTTACTTTTGGTATCTCAAAGGCACTTGGAGCAGAGGTGCCGAGTCATAGATCAGTTGCTGAGGCTCAGTGTCAGCAGTAAATGCATGTTTGTTCCTAGGAAAGTAAATGGAGACATGAATTCAGAATAAATGATCCGTATAGAAGATGCTGTGCCAATAAACTGAGGCAAACTCCAGTCTGCTTTAACAAAGGTTTATCTGAGTTTCCTGAACGCGTTCCAGGTTTGCACCAGCACCTACTTGTTTTTATCCAAACTTATTAGCAGAATAGAAAACCACACTGTATTTTTGCTTTATTTTACCCAGTATCCTTCATAACTGTAATACTAACACAAGCATTTCAGCTGAAGCCCAGGCTGAAATAATTTAAACCATCACTGAAACAGTCTGAAGTTCCAGTGTGAGAAATTAGCTTTAAAACTTTGGGTGTTATTTTGTTATTTGTATGTTATTCCCATGAAAAGGCTGCTTTGACGAACAAATTCCTGTTCCATGGAACCTTCTGTCTCAGGTCTGTGAGAGCTGTGTTTTCCTTTGTGATGTGAAATACCACATGAGAATGAGATCTCATTAACACCCATGGCTGAGTCTGACCAAGATCCCTTGGGTAATTTTGCTCCTCCTTCCTATTAAAGCTTCAAGAGAGGCTAGAGTTATATTTACATTTGTAAATTGATTTCATCCTTCATTTTTGTTCATTATGATCCCATTCTTAGAATCTGAATGCACAAGACAAGAGTATTTCTGCATTCTAGGTGGAGAAGGGTTGGAGTTTTATAGAAGAAGGAATATGTCTAATCTCTGTGCTGTACAAGTATTCTTTGTGGTTGTGTTCAGCTCTTGTAGGACTGTCAGGAAGAAGTGTGAAACTGCTCAGGTGATGGCAGTCTGGGAGTTCTTAATCCTCCTCCTGTCCACACACCAAGGCAACAACAGTGGAGTGAAGTGGAACTGGACTTGAGGATCTGTTGCTGCTGCCCTGCTCAGCCCTGGCATAGTGCTTTCTTTCTGAGCAGGATGCAGTCCCTCTCCGATGGGAGGGATGCAGAGTGTATATCCCTCTGCTGGGCTACTTCCCAGTAAAGGTTCCCAGGGGGTACTCTATTCTTTGAACCTCACCCACTTACACTATTACAAAGGCATACTCAGCACATGATATTGTGTTGACAAACAGTTCTACTTTTCACAGAAGTGGTGTGATGTTTGTTCAGAAGCCCAGCAATGGTGGCAGCAGACCAAGTTCCCTGAAGCCCCTTTATGTCTGTGTCATAGTGTAACTTTCAGGGGGCATCTTCCGATGTGGTCTCTACTTGGGGCTTTTTGGTGATTTTAATACTTATTTATTGTAACCTTTGATATTGGGTACTGCACAATAAAACCCAATATCAGCTGGATGTCAGTAGGAGGAAAAGTTGAAACTTGTTCTGCAGAGTTGAGCTTTTTAATGCACTCTGTGACTCCCAATACCTGCATGCTGTGTGTCTTAAGCACAGGTCTGCTGTAGCTGGCCTGTCTTGCTTTTGGCACTGATCTCACTGTCTTACCTGTGGGACTACGGTGCTGTCTGCTGAATGGCAGCATAAACTCAGTATCCACAGCCTTGATGGATGCACCACACACTGGTTGTGTGCAGTAGTCACCCTTTGTCTGCTAAACTAACCCCTCATTCACTTCAAAGCATATGCCCTCAGACATATCCTCTCTGCTTAATTGAAAAAGCAGATAATTTTAACTTTTTTATAAAGCATCATTTACGTGCTTTTCTTTCTCAGAATGTGATTATGTCTTGAAATGTTTGTGCAAAAAGATATAGATTGACTTTACTATTAAGACAATGTCTACATTTGATTTGGAGCAACTTTTAAAAATTGCCTTATAAAATGCTGAATAAAAACCATTTGACAGAGTGAGGACACAACTGATTTTGCTTAAGTGTGCAAAGTAAGAAGTACTGCTTCCTTCAGAAGCTTCTCTCCTTCTGTTGGGAGACTGAAGACTGATTACATGGAGGATGTGCCAGTTTGAAGATAGTGCTGATTGCACTTGCATGGAAAATGAGCTATTTCAGCTGTTGTTCATTGCAGACACTGTAAAACTGTTGATTGTTCTGATGTGCTTTTCTGACCAGAAAATAACATTGCGGATTTTTTTTTTTCTATTTAGTTACACTTTTTATCATCAACCTTTAGTTATAAGGTTGCGTTCTGTGTATATGAACGTACTCAAATTTACTTGGATCCATAGTGATATTTCTAATAAATCCATGGATGTTATTTTTAACTTCTTAGCAGTTGTACTGTCTGAGACCCATTATTTTTGAATTCCAAAGCCTCGGTAAGGGGAAGCTCTCCTGACAGATTGACCTTGCAAAGTGGCAAGTAAAACTCACAGTGGACTCCCAAGTGGCAGAGGAAGGCAGTTTTCACACTGAGGCATGGAGAGTCCACAGATTATACAGAATATTTTCCTCACTCTTTTTAGGATCTTGTGGCCCCTGGAGTGTACAGATCCCATACCTCCTCTAGGCACTGAACACATCCTGGCTCGTCAGGGTATCAGCAATTGCCTTTACTAGAGCTTTCTAGGTTTGTGGTGTTGCTTGGTTACATAATTCCCACAACTCTCAAATAAAGAAAATAAAGCAAATACTAAAAAAAAAAAATAAATCCGCCTGGTTTCTATTTATGGGCTAGGCTACTGTACAGATCCAAGCAAAATGGAATTGTAAATCCTCTACAGGTTCTTCAACGGACTTTTTTTTTCCTCAGGTATTCCACTTGACTACTCCCAAAAGCTTTCTATTTTCAGTATGTTTTATATTGAACAACTTCTAGGATTCAGCACAAACTCATCAAGTTCAGAAGCTGGAATCTTGGCTTGTGTCATCAGCCAGTCTTGGTAACTCCAAGCTGGGATACCTTTTCAGATAGACTTTACGTGCACCCTTAGGGCAGGGGAGAGCAGGCAAATCTTAGCATGGAATATGTTAGGGAGTATTTTCTTTAGTAATGATGATAATGAACTATCATAACCATTTGGCTAAGGATGTCATGGCATTTTTTTAATATTTCCAAATGTAGCTTCAGAAGTCCTCACCTGCCCTTAAAGAGAATAATTTTGGCGTGTGGGCTCATGTTTCAGGGAAAATTCTCGTCTTAATCTCAATTAGCTGGTCTTGACAAAGTACACAGACACTCTGAGAATTTGATTATAGCATATATCTCTGGGTAGCTATTCTGTTGCTATCCCTGCTCCACCAAAAAGTTCTGCAAACTGAAAGGTTTTTTATCACTTCCAGGCTGAGATAGATAACTCTTAGGAGAGTCACTCTATTGCTGTGTAACTAATGAGTTTAAGTTGATTTTCATGAAGTTAACTCCTGAAATAAGGCATTTTTGGGAAATTGTGGATGAGTTGCTTAGTGAAGAGAGCTTTCCATAAATCTGCTAGGATCGCAGACAGTGTACCTGGTTATGGTGCAGTTGGTTAGAGAAACCCTCTTAGTTTCTGAGAGTGGAGAAAACTAAAATAAATGGATATATCTGTGAGTCAGACAGAGATTGAGGAAAGATAAACACATCCAAATAAAATATTCCCAGCTGTGGAAAAAACTATCCTAGTCCATCTATCAGAAGTATGGTATGTATATGAAGCAGAGAGCAGTTCTTCTAGGAAGTAGAACTTGGGTTGCCCTGTGTTCATTGTCTGAGAACTTGTGCTTCAGTGGGGCCCATAACTCAGTCCTCAAGCCTTTCTGGGCTTCCAGTGGGTCCAGTTCTTCTAACGGTGGAGAGATTTCTCATCTGGGGAGATACTAGGTGTTCAGTGGTGTGATGTTGAATTTCCAGTGTGATCTGGCTCATCTACGTCTGTGTTACTGATCTGTTCTGGCTCCAGCACTGTCAGGAGGAATTGGCTTACGTCCGTAGTGCTTTGAGTAAATTGTCAACTGACGTTACTTAGGGTGATTAAGAGACTGAAATAATGAGAGATCACTGGTAGGAGAAGAAAGGTGCTTACAGACAGGTGAACATGAATTCTATCATTTGCCAAATTGTGATGTTGTCTGACTTGTGTCACTGAACAGAAATCTGGTATAGGATGAGAGGTGGTCTGGTCCTGAAGCTTTTATTTGGTTGTTTTCCAATCCTAATGTGAACAGATTGTTTTGCTATACAGTCTGTGGTAAATACCAGATGAGGATGGTTTTAGACAAAAAGCCTTATGCTGCTTTACAATCGTATACATCTTTTGTTGCAGCAAGAAGTGCATGTTGTAAATGTCGATATAGATTGTCCTCTGAAGGCTGAATCCTGCCTAGTGTGCTTTGCACTGCATGCCTTGGCTGGGTTTTGAAACTGCATTGCACAAAATGGAGCATCTTGGGTTAAAGGCAGGCAGAGTTCAGCTTTGGAAGCTGTTGTTACTAATTGATACTGGCAGGATCTTACCACTGTGTTGAAGTGTAGCAGTGACAGACAAGGAGAAACCCGGATTTACTTTGACTACATCAGAACTTACAGTCTTTGTTGGATGTAAGGCTGAGAGTAGATGTCTTAAGATCTGACTGTCAAAGGAAGTGAAGTTTGCTTTCCATGTGCTAAACAGCTGCATTGGTAGTTAGGGAAATGTGACTCATTGGTTAGGCCAAAATCAAAATTCGGAAAAGGGCCAAAAAAACCCTTTTCTGTGCCATAATCATCAACAAAATCTCACTTTTTTGTGGACCCACAGACTGTAAATGGCCTTTGCAGTCATTCATATCAGCATTCTGAAGATCCTCTGCCTTGGGCTGACTTTCTTCTCACCTAGATGTTCCATCGGTGGCCTCACCGAAGAAATATCCTGAAGTGAAAGCTAGCTGTGTATAGTCCAATGTTTCCTTGTGTTATCAGCATTCATCCCAGCTCAGTATGCCTCTGATTCCATTATAAACATAGCTTTTAATATTTTCTTTAAAATAAGCAAAACCCCAACCCAAAACAGAAGCCAAACAAACTGTTCTTAACAGACTCTGACAACTTCCAGTTAATTGCAGTCGCTATATGCAATACAGGATATATTTAGCTATATGTACTACTGTAGTCGCCATATACAGTATGGGATATATTTAGCACATTATTTTGCACATGTGTGCCAATCCTGTTTATATAAGATATTTACTTGGGAATGGAGGGATTGCAGGTTATGTTTGCTGTTAGTGTCTAGAAGGCTCATGGGTCACAGTGGAGTTAGAAGAGTGCAGTGTTAGGGTTTTTGAGCTCCTCTGTGTGATGAGAGTGTTGTGAAATCCTAGGTTAAGGCTTTGGTCAGGGTTAGGCATCAGAAAAAAAGGGGTCAAAGGCCTTGTTTTACTTTTCTGAAGAATAAAGATTGCTGTAGGATGAGGACTCCAATCTAGAGTGTTACATAGCTCATGTTAGGCTTTGATTCTGCCCTTTAGGTTCATTAAGGGCCATGTCACGATGAATAGCTGTTCTGATCTAGATTTAAACTTTGTGTCTGGTTCTTCTATTGACACATATCATGCTAATACTAGGATTAGGGAATTGTTGAAAAAGTCACAGCTCAAGATGGGGAGGGATTAAAATGCTTGGTGTATTTGTATATTCTGCAGGGCTGTAGCACTGCAATGAGCACTGATTCCTGGCAGGTGTTTGGGCTTAGGTTGGTTTTGGTGCAGTTGTTTGTTACCAAGCTCTGGATGTGCAGTTTGGTGATGTGATACCTGAAACTCTGCATTTTCTCTCTTCATACTCTGCAGTGGAGGACAGTGTGTTTAAGGTTCTGTCAGGAGCTGTTGTGTCAACTTCATGCACATGGCCTTCATCAGCCATGGATCTGCCACAGAGGAATATGGACCACTGTTTTTCAGTCCATTTTCTAAGGCCTGCAGAGTGACAGCATGCCTTCCTATTTCAGGGTCTTTTTTGTTGTTTGAGAATAAAAAATCACTTCAAGAATTGACCTTTCATTATAATGGGAAATTATCTTGAACATTTGCACATTGAGCAACAGTATTTTCTGTGATGATACATAAGTGAAATAAGTTTCCTTTTAACTGTTGTACCTTTACTCTCCATTTCCTTTCTCCACCCTTGAGTCATTTTTTCCTTCATACTGTTTGATAACATGTCGCAGACCATTTAGTAAAGAAAAAGTGGTGATTTAGGAAGGTGATCAAACTGTGGAAAGATGTCCAGTTGAATTAATCAGTTTTTTTCATAATAATACATCTTATTTGGTCAAATTGGTATTGCTTGGAAAGAACAAATCTTCACTGCACCCAATGAAATGCAGAGGGTTTATAGTTTTGCATATAATATACAGTTAGCTGTCTGCTTTGTTACTTTATGGTGATGCAAAACAAGAACTTTGGACTTCAATTTTTTTGCTTATGTTCCTTTGTCTTTTAAAATAGTTTTTAATAATAGCTCGCAAGGGGCAATAATTGTAATTCTAGCTTGAATAATTTCATACCAGTGATTGTATTTCTTGACTGTATCAATAAATGGGATTCTGACATTATCTGTCACTTTCTTCTTCAAATCTTATGAAGTTCCAAAAGACAAAAATTGTCAAAAGAGCTCACTGAGTAGAAGGAAAAAAAAATTTAAGTTGTAAAGCTCTTCCTATTTGACTTTTTCAGGTTTTAGTTTTCCAGTGAAGTTGGAGAGGATTCTCCTCCGTAGCTTGGGTTGAAAAATATCAGCAGGTGGTGCGATGCAGGAAAAAAGAAGAATCACTAGGATGTCTCAGTGGATTAATGTCCATGATCTGATTTACTGTGTTAAAATCCTAAAAATAATTCCTGCAGAGTACAGTCAGTACTGGAAGGAGTTAAATGTCTGCATGTTGGCGTAAGAAATGCAGTAGCTTTTAGAAATTTTGCTGTCTTCTCTGTTTGGATTCAGGTGTTCCCTGGACAAAAGGGATGAGTTTTCGGTCCTTCCTTGTGTCTCTTTGAGGGAAAAAGCCAAATCTTGCCTTTACTTGCCCCAAAGAAAAAACTCCTGGTAGGGCCATCACATAGGCCTCCTCCCCAGGGCTTGGTTGCGTTAATCTGCCCAAAGGCAAGGAATTGGGTCTGCTTCCCTCACCAGGTTTCCAACTCCTCTATTCATCTCATGGATCTGTGCTTGTTGTATAGATTCCAACACCCAGAAATGCTCTTTAACACTGACATGTGTGAGTACTTGTATTTCTTCATTGAAGCATCACATTTTAAATTGCTCTATTCATTCCTTTGATTTTGAACATAACTGTGACTCAGCAAGCCATGCAGAAATGTGTGCTTAGATTGTAATGGACTTTGGGACATAAGCTGTGAGAGTCTTTGTTGTGGGAGCCTTTGCTAGGTGAAGTGCTTCAGGGAATATCTGGCTGTTTTGGATGCAGAAGCAATTAAGAGCTTTCTGCCTTGCTTTAAACTAAAATCTATGATGCTGACAAGACTTACACAGTCTAAAATTCGTTTTGGCCTTGGCAAATAGTTTCAATAAGGAGAAAATTAAATACGACAGCAGTCACACACTTCAGGTCTGTATATAGAGTGAGTACTTTGTAGTACAGAAGGAAAAATTTGTCTGTAAAGGCAATCCGGTCATAGGGGCTTAGCAGAGGCTGATTTCAGCAGTCAGGATGTTCAGAAATGTTGCAATATTATTTTAGGATTAGCTGAAGGACTCCTAAACGGATCTTATTCCAAAGCAAACAAGGACCAGTGTGCAACTCACTTAATAGCTGCCAAAGAGGAGTAATTTCTGTCTGGTGTGCATGGTAAACCATAGACTATGACTGCCTTGTCCTCACTGCACAAGAGAATACAAAACTTAACTACTTTCCTGTGCTAGTGAAATTGGGAAATCATTTTCCATTCATCCGTGTATGGATGTAAACAGGCACTCAGTTTTCCATGTGGTTGTGCGTCTTTAACTTTGGGGATAATTCCTCTGAAATTTACATGCAAATCAGCAAAGGCCTTGTATTACAAGACGAAGTGCTGGAGTCACTCTTTGGGTTTCCCTTTGTTTCATCTGAGTTAGTATTCTTGAGATGATAATGTTGTTTCTGGAGAATGACCACAGTGAAACTGCACTAGTAATGCTCAGAGAGGTTTGATTAGTAACTGCTACGTTACTGTAACTTGCATCTACGGCTCTCTTGCATTTATGATAAAATAGTTTTCATTGCTTAAGTTTATCTTTCTGCACATCTTATGTGCTGGCTAGTTTAAGCTTAAAATATGTGCTTTAAAAATGGGTTTGTTTCGGGGACGATTGGGACTAACAGCGTGGCTCAGGTGATTGCCTAAGCTTTCATGGCAGTGAAGATAGGCCCTGAGAAAAGATAAGCCCTGTAAAACAGGTAAGGGCACCCTCACGTGTTGACCACAGCAGTAAAGGAATGAGGGATGTTTTTTTCACAGAAGTCTCATGTGAGAAGACAGTAAAGCAAATCAAGAAAAATTAAGTACTTGTTTGGCTTTTTTTTTTAACTTCCAGCTATTTTTGCAGGAGATACAGGAGTCTATTGGAGAAGATAGAAAAATAGGAACAGAAGCTGGAGTCATTTGCGGTGGTAAGATACTTTTTATCTCTCTTTGCTGATCATTCAGGTAGGAAGGTTCTTTACTTACAGTGCAGTAACAAGAAGCCAGGAACTTTGGGGGCTGCTTTCACCAGAGCAGTGCAGTCTGTTTGAACATCTTGAAAGCTGAATCATGTGGAAATCACAGAGTGGCTTGGGTTGAAAGGGACTTAAAGATCATCTTGTTCCAAGCCTCCTTACACTAGACCAGGTTGCTGAGAGCCACATCCAGCCTGACCCCAATCAGTCCCAGGGATGGGACAGTTTTGTCTTGAGTCTATCATTCACCATTCCATAAAAAATTCTCTCCTTTTTCTTCTTTCTCTATGTCACTAAGTTGACCAGATTTTATGTCATATGGTCCTACTGCTTCTCCTCACCATCTCCTCATCTTTTGTCGTTGTTTGAACCACTGTAAAGATGTAGCATATTTTGCAACTGAAAGTTCTGCTGAAGTGGTGTTCTGAAGTCATGTCACACTAAGTATAGTCCAAAGGTGATGTTCAGAGGGTAGGGGGAAAGGGTAGTTTTGTAGTAATTAAAAAAAAAAAAAAAATTAGATACACATGTAGTCTGCAAAACTGAGAAATGAGGTCTCTGCATTGGCTTAATTTTAGAGGCAGTCTAAACCCCATGTTTTTTGTCACTTGTTTTGAAGAAAATATTTGTTTGAACACATCAAGGAATTACTTTTGCTGTTTTTTCCAAAGGAGGCAGTTTCTTGTGTCCAGCATGTTAAAAATCATAAGCTAAGTCTGTTCCAAGCCTGAATCCAACAAGTGGGCTAATGACCTCATCCTTCTTTGTCATTCTAATGGAAGTGACCATTTTTTTTCAAATGTCTGTAAGGTTCTCCAGTTTCCTTGCAGCTTAGGACATCTTGATTGTGACCTGTATAAATGGCTTCCTGAGAAATCATCATTGAATCACTGAATTCCTTAATTTTAAATCTGTAAAATGAGATAACAATACTCCTGCACTTAAGCATGGGTGTCAGAAGGATAAATACTATTATTTATTGAAGTTTCTGAAATGCTCAGGCATTATAATAAATAGATTGAAAGAGAACTCATTTCATTTGCACATTATTCACTTCGTGCACCCTGTTTCTTTGGTGGAGGCAGTTATGCTGTTTCTTAAGGATTTCCTTTTTGCTTCAGACTTTTTTACACAGAATTGCCACATGGCAAACTTTCAAAGCTTTTGGTAGTGGAAAGCTCACAGGGGACTGGCTGAATAGAATCAGTCTGGTAGTTAATAATTCAGCATGCTGAACTCAGCGGTGGTGAGCTGTGTGACTTCCTCAAAGGAAAGAAAAGATACGTGCCCAAAGTAGTTCTTAGACATCTGCTGATCGCAAGTGTGGCCAAGTACATGATGAAATATTGCTTGTCTGGCTCTGAGCTCTGTATAGTACAAGCAGAGTGACTCACTGGGTCAGTTGCTGACCAGAAGTTGAGCTGTCAGAAACAGATGGGCTGCCTAGAGAGCGAGATATCTTGGAAGCATTTCCACCCTTATCAGCAGTGTTACACAGCGCACGGATTTCTCAGAAGCAGTCATTTCTGTGAAAGATGCTGGGTTTTCAGCTGCACTTTGGTCTTCCACACCAGAATGATGCCTTGTGGCCCTGAGAATAAAAAAAACTTGCTGGCTTGGTAGTAAAGATCCATATTTGTGAATCCTGCACTTGGAGAGGCAGTAGTAGGGAGGTCAGTGAAGTTCTTAAACTTGCAAAGGGATTGTTTTTCAGCTCTGAGGAGCCTTCAAGTTGCTACTAAAATATGGCTGTATGTAAATGTTCTTTCTGCAAATGAGGCCAAAATTTTTAATCAACTTTGAAAATCTTTTCCTGTAATCCCCTCCACTTCTTAACCCCCCAGCAGAATGAGAATAACGAATACTTCCTCAGACTTAAAGTTGGGGTGAGGATTGTACTCAGCTCACATATTTGGAGGTAAAGTGCCCTACAAGTATCTCAAGAAATAGAGTTTTTGTAGACACTGAATACTGGGGCAAGTTCTAGATCAGAATCTGAGAAGAGAATACACCAATCTGGGATGGGTTTTCAATTTGACTTGCTGTGGTGAGTTAACCCTGGCCAGCAGCCAAGCACCCACACAGCTCCTAACTTACTCTCTGCAGCAGCTCTCCACATGGGGATGGAGGAGAAAATAGGGAGAATGAAAAACAACTCTTGAGATGAGTTTAAAAAACAATTTAATAGGTGGAGAAAAGATGGGTTCAGGGGATGAAAAACAAGCAGAGCAAGGGAGATTGCACACCAGGTGACCAGGTGATGGCAGACTGATACCCAGCCAGTCTCCGAACAACAGCCAAAAAACTTGCTTGAAAACAAAAAAAAACCTTTTCTTCTTTATCCTAGTTTTTATTTCTGAACTTGAGTATACATCACATTAACTATCGCTCGGGTCACTCTGAGCCAGCTGTCCCAGCTGTGTCTGGTCCCAGCCTCTTGTCCACCCTCAGCCTGGCTGTGGGGTATAGTGGAAGCAGAGGTGGCCTTGACACTGTGCAAGCACAGCTCAGCAACAGCCAAAACATTGGTGTGTTGTCAGCACTGTTGTAGCCACAGAGCCAAAACACAGCACTGTGTGGGCTGCTCTGAGAAATTAACTCCATCCCAGTCAGACCCACCACAACCCCAAATCATACCACTTTTTAAACTTACTTTTTAATGTAGTACTGAAAAAGGAATTTTCAGAAGAGCAAAATCCTATTGTAAGATCTTAAGAACAGAATATTCTTGATTAAAAATGTTTTCTTATACGTGCAGATGTGAAATTTTCATTAGAATCATGCCCACTTCTGAAAAAGTTCAGAAATACTCATAAGAATTTGCTGAAGTTCATTTTTCACTGAAAAGTGTCTCGAAAATTTGTTTCAGGGAATTCAGTAGCATTTAAATGCTTGTCTGAATAGGGTCTGCATACTGGAGCTGACTCTTTCCTGCAAGAACAATTCTGGAGAAATTTTACCCAGTGTGAACATCAGACCGCTGTCAGAAATGGGTAATTCTCTGATTGCCCATAACTGCATCTTGTTATCGTCTGTATAAGTATGTAATTTTGTGCCTTAAGGTAATCAACTCTGTGAGTCTTATTTTTTATGAGACTGGACAGATAAAACACTTTGAGATTTGCATCATTAAGAATTAGATTTATGGGTTATCCTCAGAAATGGAAAAACTAAAAAGTAAAAGATTTGAAGTAGGAATGAAATCTTAGTTCCATTCTGAACAAAAATCTGTGGATGGCCGTGTTCTTCCCTGCAACACCTTACTTTTGGTTATGTATGCTGCTCTCAGTGAAAAATAACAGGCAGCTGTGTGATGAAAACAGTTCAGGTAATTCAGATTAGAGCTCCCTGATTACTTTGATCAATATCAAAATCTGAAACTGAAAGCAAGTTGAGCTTTCACAGAATTTTAGAGAAAATAATCAAGATTAAAGGAGACTCTCGAGTTCTTGAAACGATTCTTTATTTTTAGAGTATTTGGCCTGCTCTGTTATTGATGGCCCTTCTTTATTCCACTTGTTAATATGAGGAGAGATAAGATTTGATCCTGATAGTGAAAAGCATTACAAAGCATACACAAACGTGTAGCAGTGTGACTGGTCTAAATGTAAGAGTTCCAGACAGCCACCTCCAAACCTCTGACTGGGTCAGTCAATGCTGTCATTCCAGGAGAGAGATGACATTATGGGATTTGGTTGATCATGCAATAAGCACAGTGAAACTGAAACTCCAATGTCTTCATGAAAAGTCCTGTGCAATTTCTCATGCCTTTTTAACATTGAAGCACTGACTTGAATGAAACTTTCCTTGTATGGTGGGGAAGAGTGAACATATTCATAAATGGCAGCCCACAGTGAAGGCAAAACAGAATTGCCTCCCTCCAGTATGTTTTGAAATGGTTCAGCTGTACAGGTTCAGGATTAAAGTGGTAGTTTTTCTTTGCCAGTGATAACTTCTATTTTTTGTCCCCTCTATGGAGCAGGCAGTTGGAACAGGTTGGAAGAATTATGGAAATCTTTGTTTTCGGCAGCAAAGGAACAAATGTTCTCTGAGGCCACTAGGATGGAGTGTGTATTCTCCTAGAAGGGAGGATCAAGGCAGAAATTTGTGCCTTGTCCAAAAGCCGGGTGTATGTGGGGATAGAGTGGTGAAAGAGTTCTTGTATTTTTCTTCCAACTGCACAGTTCAGGCAGTTTAAAAAGAGCCAAAACATTCCCTGTTTGCTGTGCTCTGATTGTGAGCAAGGTGGCTAGACTGTATGATCTCAGTTAATGAGCAGAACCCCTGGAAAAATTGTGATAAAGTTCAGGTCTTGGAAAAACTCTTCCTCTGTTATTGGGAAGTAAATTGCATGTTTAAGAAAGACAGCAAATAGAGCTGAATCTCATCCTGTGTAAATTGAGTCTCATACATGGGTCTTTTTTTTTTTTCTCTTCATTATTGGAGAGTCCAAATATTGAGCAACTATAAATCCAGCTCTCTTCAGCCAAAGTCCTTGGTTCTGTGGATGCCAGTGACAGAGCTCTGTCAACCACAGAATCCAGTCACAGCTCATGTCTGCTGCCTGTAGAGCCAGCCCTGCTTGTTTTGGTGTGTGGCTAAATTGGAGATGTGAATTTGTGGCAGCTCTGACTGTGCTTTTGTCTACGGTAAGAAATCTGTATGAGTGACTGCCAGAACTGCTCATTATGAATGAAGACGATAACTTTGTGCATGGCTTCATAAAAATACAGTCAAACACTTTGTTCAGGAGTCACCTCTGCCTTTACTTGCTTGGTGAGGCTCTAGAATAATGAAGGAAAGGCGTGACTGACAGAGCTTTACTTGATAATAAATGCTGTGATCAGCTCTTCTGTGTCTGCACAAGCCACAGTAACTTCCTGCTTTGTTAAGCTGAACTTTGCTTATCCCAAGTTTTGCTGTGATTTGGCCTTTTTGGGAAGGATAACTGGCTAACAGGGAATTCAGTTAGCTTTTGAGGAGCCCTTGCTTAGCTGGTGTTTGAGAAGTGTTTTGGTTATGCTGAGGTAGCTTCACCGAACCCCAGCAAAGCCCATTTGATTGGGAAATTCCTAGCTAGCTCATTTTATTGTCTGGCAGTTCTTACTGCTGACAGGATGGTTAGAGCAAGTTGAGATACTGGGAGTTTGACTTGCTGAGATTTTGGCTTGCTCAGTGTTAACCAGCACTGGGCTTTTGATAGTGCCTACATGCAATATATAAGAACTTGTCAGTGCTGTTGTAATGTTGCTAATTAACAGCAGTGAGAAGAGAGACTTAGCAGTTAAAGCAATTTTGAGGTTCCCATACAAAACATACTTTTTTGTGTGCTTGTGATGGATTGACCTTGGCTGGATACCAGATGTCCACCAAAGCCTCTCTGTCCCTTCTCTCCTCAGCTGGGTAGGAGAGTGAAAACATAACAAAAGATTTGTGGGTCAAGAAGACAGGGACAGATCACTCAGCCATTACCATCATGGGCAAAACAGACTAGATTTGGATAAATTAGCTTAATTTATTACCAGTTAATAAGATAATGAGAAAACCCCTCTAAATTTTAAAACACCTTTTCCCCAGCCCTCCCTTCTTCTCAGGCTTAACTTTACTCCCAAGTTCTCTAACTCCTCTCCAGAGCAGTGCTAATGGATGGGTAATGTGGATCACGCTCAGTTCATTACACATTGCATCTGCTGATCTTTCCTCCTCAGGGGAAGGACTCCCCACGCTCTTCCCCTGCTCCAGTGTGGGGTCCCTGCCATGGAATACAGCCCTCTGTGAAGTTCTCCAGCATGGTTCCCTCCCACGAGCTGCAGTTCTTCACAGACTGCACCAGTGTGGATCCCTGTACTGCACCAGCAAGAGCCCCTTCCCCTGGGGTGCAGTCCTTCAGGCACAGCCTGCTCCAGAGTGAGCCCCCCACGGCATCACAAGGCCTACCAGCAAACTTGCTCTAGCATGGGCTCCTCTTTCCAAGGGTCCACAGGCCACTGCCAGGAACTTTTCCAGTGAGGGTTTCCCACAGGGATACAGCCTCCTTGAGTCATCCGCTTGCTACAGTGTGGTGTCCTCCGCGGGCTGCAGGTGGATCTCTGCATCCCTGTGGACTCCCATGGGCTGCACCACAGGCTGCAGGGGAATCTCAGCTCTGGTGCCTGGACCACCTCCTGCCCCTCCTTCATTACAGACCTTGGTGTCTGTAGAGCTGTTCCTTTCATATATTCTTTCTTAGTTCTCTCTCTAGCCACAATTGCTGCTGCACAGCTTTTTTCACCCAGCCCTTCTTAACAGAGGCACTTCTAATGGTTGCTGACAGGATTGACCTTAGCCAGCAGCAGGTGTGTCTTGAAGCTGACTGGCAGTGACCGTCAGACACGAGAGAAACTCTTGGCAGTTTCTCACAGAAGCCATGCCTGTTAGCCCCATCCACTATCAGAACATTGTCACACAAACCAAATACAGTGTCTGAAACCTGTTGGTATCCATGTTTGCCCAAGAAAAGTGGGTTTGGCATCCTTTAGAACACTGAGAGTTTCAGCTGGTAGAGCCTGTGGTGGTAACTAGTAACCTAGGTAACTACAAGTTAGAGCTTAATTTGATGCTTTTGAACACTGAATTCTGTGGAGCAAATAGTATGTTACCTTACCCTCCAAAGCTGTGTTAAATATCCATCTTCAGAAATTCTGGATAGATGCAAAGTAAAGGTTTGTTCACAGAATTTATCATTTTGTGGATTCTAGCATGCCAAAGATAGATCGCTCCCAGTGAATGAGCACAAACAGGTGAGCTGAAAGAATATATATCTGTGCTGTAGAGTGTAACTGGGATAACTCCTTCTTTGAGAAAAGTACCTTAAAGTAAGACATACTTTTATTTTCTTGAAAATGTTCCTCAACAAATAAAGTATCTTCTTTTCATTCTGTTGATAACGTTACTCCATTTGCTGTCTATATGTCCTAGCTAGTCAAACAGCTTTTTCTTTGGATTGCCCTTGCCAAGTTAAGAAACTTGTACTTTAAAAAAACCCAAAACCTTAATATACCTGTCTAAACAGGGACCTCAGTTCATGCATGTCAGCAACACTTCATATACTATTGACCTTCAGAAGCAGAAAAGTTTTTTAAGATTGTCTTCTGACTGTTGGGAGGTGGGACTGGTCAGGGCACTTTTGCATATTTTTGGCAGTATGCAGTCTGCATTTATTGACTGTACTTCTACAATTATTTTTGATGTAGATGGGTAGTGTAAGTTTCAGTTGAAAAAATAATGGGTTTCTTTTGGGTTTTACCTCTAAAAAGTGCAATTCAAAGTCCAGTAAATGCTCTAATGGCCGCTTCTTCATGTGTAATAGCAATTAGATTGAAGGACTGTATGAACAATAAGTAATTATGGGTTAACTTATTTATGTGCTTTTGTTGTTTCCAGGAATACCTTTTGTTAACATCAGAAAATCAATGTTTTCCTTGGCAGTGGGAAGGTGGGGGAGGAGAGGAAGACTAGCATTTGTTGTAAATCTGAGAATATCAAAATGTCAGTGGTGGTGAACAGTGCAGTGTCTGATTCTACAGGTGCTGTTAATATGGGAATACTGCTGGGCCTGTGTCTGTTCATTGTGGATATACATCAGGTCATTTTACTAGAAAAACTTGTAAACATTTGTTGGAACTTTTATGTACATATGTTTTGTGTGTGTACATATGTATATAATATATAATAATTTAAATAGTGTTCAGGAAAAATTTTGCATCTTCTTCAAAGGAGCTATATGAAGTGACTTGGTTATAGAAAATGAAAGGCTGTATTTAATTTCAGTGTTTGGTTTTGGAAGGTTCAGACTGCTTTGGCACATTTAAATTGGGTATTTACCTTCAAGCATATACATAAATTCACTGACTCACAAAATATGCTTACCTATACTTTGAATATATATTACTTACCTGAGGTCTCACCACACTAGGGCTTCTTCAGGTCTGTCTTGCCTCCAGTTGAGCACCTGGCTTTATCAGTCCTGATCAGAAACCCTTTATTCAGGGAGCTCTTTCAGAGCTCTGGTAAAGTGCTTCCTTTCCCCAAACTCACTGTAAACTTGCCAACTCATCGTGACTGTGGTGCTTTCTTGCGTGCTTGGTCAGGGCAGCTCTGGTGACTTCTCCTCTGTCTGCAGCTGGGGGGGCTCCTGTGGGACCAACAAGCAGCTGGTTCAAGTCCATGTAGCTCTTTGGATTCAAAGGATTATATTTGCTGAGAGTCAGCTTTGCACGTCTAACAACAGGAAAATGGTTCTTCAGAGATGACTGCGCAAGAAGGAAAGGTGATGTGGACTTTGAATACTTAAAAGAAAGAGGGCTGAAATCAGAATAGCTCCAGGACCATCTTTGAACTTGAGGTTTATTCCAAGATGGAGAATTTACTATAGTGTACCAGTCTGCTACTAGAAGTTTGATTCATTGTGATAATTTATTTCTTGATATCCAAAACAAGTGTGAATTTGAACACTTCCTGACATTCACTTTTGTATTTCTGCTCTTACTGTTTAGAGAAACCCCTGTGACTGAGGCAATAATGCTCCCACTTTACATACTTCCCTGTTAGCATTCCCATGCCGTGCTCTTGTAGCAGTCCACATTTGGGCAACCGCGGAAGCGAATGAGCCGACGCCATCTCTTGGCATCCTGTTCTGAGCTGAAATCAGAGCCAGCTAAATGGCTTAATAGCTCAAGTCTCTGGCAAGAACAACTTGGAAGATAATTCCTCGTTTGTAAAAACTGAAAGTTAACCTTTTTTGTTGTTTTGCAGGAAGGTCATGCAGATGTAGAATTTGAGTAGATTGTTTTTTGCTATTTCAGTGCTCTTTATCAGTATGCTTAGGAAGATACTTTGAGGCACATGAGGAAGAGCAAGAGGCTAATGTTTATTTTGGCAAGTCTTACTGTGGAAAGTGAGTTCTGTCAGTCTGAATTTTTTTTCCAGAACTCCCATCCCTCCCTCCTGCCTATCAGAGAGAACCATTTTACTGACCATATAGCTGAATTCATCCATTGTCAATTGGGCTCAGCTCTACTAGTATGATGTATGTAGTAAAACGGGGAATTCAGATTATGCTGAATCACAGTGATGCTCTGCAGATGTTCCTCTAGGATGCCAGCCAGCAGAGCACAGGCTCTAGGCTTCCAGCAACATTCTCCTGCAGAGCAGGCAGGATATAGAGTGCCTGGGTGCAGTCCCTGAAGTGGGGAGCATCAGAGGCCAGCAAGTGGATACTTTATCCTGAGCAGCCACTGGGCAGTTGTAGTTATGCAATGGTGCTGGTTTTCCAGCCTTTGGAGCTCTGGAGTGGGGATATCCCTTGGCTCACTCTTAGCTGCTTCTAGGAGGCTAATAGATGTGTTTAAGGGAAACATGAAAACTCTTTAGAGAAATCCTCTTCTTTTAAGAATGGCCTAGGGGTTAAAGTACTCTCCTAGTGTAGCAGCAGGCAGGTTTGGAATAGGCACTAGATCTTCAGTGTCTGTAGGCTGGAGACATTCCCTTGTCACTGGGCTGCTGGGATGAGTTTTTTCTGTCTCTTCTATTTGAGCTGTTTCATGTTCTTTATATAAACATTTATAGAACAGGAGTCCTCATTTTTTCCAAAGTTCCAAATATTTTAACGAGTTGATGATTTCTTACTATGAAATGAAAATACTTTCCTCACTTGTCACAAGTGAGCACCAGCTCGTTCAGTAACACCAGTCTCTAGGGAAGCCACACTGAAACCTGTGTTAAAGAGGAGCTTTGCTTTGATAGGACAGACCCAGCATTCAAAGACTGTACAGGGAGAGGGTTTGCTGAGCAGCCTTGGTTGTAACCAAGGGTGAGTTGCTGTCTGTGGATCAATGACAGAAAATACAGCCAGAATCTTTTGTGATGTCAGTATCAAAAGATATGGTTATATCACTGAATACTTGTGAACTGTTTGGATAAAATATTAATGGAGTTTGGGGAAGATACCAGTCAGTAGCTTTCTTTTGACCCTCTCTTAATGTGGTCTAGGTAAGGGCTAGAATGTTCCTTTGCAGGATTCTCATACAGTGGAGCTGCAACACCAGTTGCAGGGAAGACTTGAGGATCCCTCACACACCACATCTCTGTGGAAACACAAATGCCTGTGGGGCCTGCATAAGCAGTGTTCTGGCTTTTCACACACTGGAACTGGGAGAGGGAAGAAGGCAAGTCAGCTGACAAGAGGGGAGAAGCACAGGCTCTCCCTGGGTTACATGGATGGTACCATCTCTGCTTAGGAAGGGGAGAGCATAAATAAGGTCAAAGAGCAATGGGTTTTATCAGAGTGAGGTACAGAACTTACTGGTGCCTAACCATTTTGTTGCAACATGGACTGGGCATGGCGGTGTATCTGTGGTACCTGCTTAGAGCCATTCCTGCCCTTGGGAGAAATCTGAGGAGGATAGAAGACAGTGGGACACTGATCCGGTACTAAGGACTGTCCTTCTTCACATATCCCACTCTCACCTTTGTCCCTTTTTTCTTTTTAGCAGATGGGTGTGTGGTCTCTTGGATGTGGACTCATAGTGTTAAATAGTATAACTGAGTTCCTGATGCGCCACTGCACATTTTCCAAACCTTTACCCTTTATTGCCCATTTCCAAGCAAGCAGCCTGCAGGGCTATGCATCTGAGGCATCTTTTTCTTCCTCAGACTGTGTAGTCAGGAATTCAGAAATCCTCAGGAGGAGGTGATAAACAATGAGGGAGCATAAGCCTCCTTTCTGTAGGGATCCAGAGCTACATGTGGAATCAGTGAGACGTTTTATTTCCTGCATCCTGTTTCCAGATCTGCCGCCAGTAGGTTTCAGGCAGAGCGTGCTGACCAGTAGAGAGTCTGGCTGCAATAGCTGAGCAGGAGGGAGAATGCAGAGGCAACAGCTGCATTCTGTGATTGAGACAAGCGTGACCAAGGATGGTAGTGGGACTGGACTCTGCAGATGGGGAATATTTTGGAATGTGTGTGCACTCCCATACATATGTTTATGCAGGCATTTAAAGGAAAGGATTTTGAGGCCTCAGACGTCATGAAACTTACCTGGGGTGCTTAACTAGTCTGAAGTGGCTAATCTCAAACTTCCAAAAACGAGGAAATACCAAATAATGGTGTGGATAGAAGTCATTAGAAAGATAAAAAACAGGACTGGAAAACACCAGTTCTGTATTAATAACATTTTATGTTGATTTTACTAGGTGTGTTCATTCCTAGTGACACAAAAGGCTAAAAGGACAGCTGTGAGGACACTTGTTAATATAGCCTGGGTGCTCCTGCCCCTGGTTATGTTTATGCATTTAATTATTTATCTTTAGATATGAAACTACAGCAAATAGCACATCATATACGTTGCTAATCTCAAGATACTGAAGACAAATGTCTGAATCTTGATATTTCTTGTAGTTTCACCATCAGTGGCATGCTGATATTTGCCCATTTGACCTAATTTACTTTTTCTTCTGTTTAAATAAAATCTGAGTAAAAACCAAAATAATTCTTTTCTGAAATACTTGAATTTTGGAATCTCACTCTTGTACTTTTTTCAGTCTTCCTGTGCAACAATTTTAGCTTAAAACTGCGTCAGAAAAATTGTGTTCATCTCAGGCTTCATGTGCGGTGTTTCTTTATAACGAGAAACAAAGTCAAATGTGAAATGGAGGCCATGTGTCTCTGATTCTGCTGATTTGGCTTTTACCTGGGGCATGTGGATGTCTGCAGGCAAGGCAGTGTAATATAATATATATGGATGGATAGGAATCCCATTTGAAAATGAGATGTAATTCTGTAGAGAAGGTAGAAATAGAGAAGATGAAAGCATAGTGCAGGCTGCAGCAATCTCATTAGATACTGTCATGGTTTAATCCCAGCCAGCAACTAAGCACCACACAGCTGCTCATTCACTGTCTCCCCATGGGAGTGAGGTTTGAGTGGCAGAGCTTTGTATGCTGAGCCTGACATCATATGATATGGAATATCCCTTTGCTCAGCTGCCCTGGCTCTGTCCCCTCCAATTTCTTGTGCCCCTCAGCCTCCTCACTGCTGGGGTGGGGTGAGAGGCAGAAAAGGTCCTGGTGTGTAAGAAATCCTGGCAGTAACTACAACATCCCTGTGTTGTAGCTACTATGAAGAAAATCAACTCAATCCCAGCCAAAACCAGCACAGGTACTTAGCTTTTATTTTTCTTATTTTTTGAAGTTCCTCTAAAATTTTGATTCCTTTGTTCTGCCCATACCTGTCTAGCTTTTTGGGGCTGGGGGATTTTGACTGAACTATTTGGAAATGAGAAAACAATCTGTAATTAAAAATAGAAAATCATTAAAATTCATATTCTGGTGTTGTTCTACTTAATGAAAAAAATTGAGTGAGAAAATTGTAAACTCTAGTTTCTCTTTTAATAGACAAAGCTCACTCAGTGACTGTGATTAGAGAAGCATTGGCAAAGGGTCAAGTCAGACCTGGAATTCTTGGTTTGCTGAGGTAGTATTTCCTTATAAAAGGAGACAGTTGCAGTGGGCAGATGAGGAACTACAACAATTTTTGTCATCCATAAGCTTACAGATGGGAAATCTTCCCAACAGCAGATTATTACATGCTGTTTAATGGGGAATTTTCTGATCTCCCTTGCCAAAGTTGCATTTTTAGATGTCAGATGGAGCAAGTGTCACACACAGTCTCCACTCTGATAGACTTTACTGTGACAGGGTATTTTTACAAATTGTATCTTTCTGGCAATCCTTATGCTTTCACAAACTACTTCTCCACTCTGTGTATTTGCAAGGAGATTTTTTTTGTGTGTGTTGTTAAGAGTGGGGAGCATCTGACAGAGTTTTGAAGTGTGAAATTTAAATGTGCCAGGTTTTGCAGCAGCAGCAAGACACAGAGTTGTTGTTGTGATTCTTTGATGCAATCAATCCCACCCATCCATAATGCTGTATAGAATGGAGCGTTTGTCAGCTTTTCCTGAGGGTCTGGCTGGCTGGAAGGTGTCTGTGGGCCAAACACCTCTGGTGCTGCTACCAGTGGGAGGGTGGTGGGCATTCTTGGGAAGCTTAACACAACAGCAATGGGATTTCACTGCTGCTTGGATCCAGAGAAGAAACTTCTGTTAAAGCTGGGCAAGCAGCCACATACTTTAGGCTGTGACAGGTGAGCTCTGACATATTTTTCTGCAGTGGTTAAAGGCCGTTCCTGTAACTGTCTGCCTGCTGGACGTTGCTGCTTACAGTTAAGGTCAGCAGGACGGAGCATGTACCAGCACCACAGATGCCCTGGTTCAGGTCCATGGCAGCTTAAGCCCATGTAGACTAATATGAATTGCTTCGTTTGGTAAGGGAGAGAAGTAAAACTCTGCCGAAAGTAGTCCAGTCTTCTCTGCAGCATTCCCTGGAATGCTATTGAAGTGCTTCGTTTTACAAGGCAAGTGAAATGTCTCATTTGGATGTGTGTAATAGCTTTAGAATAAACACCCTGTTATTATTTGAGGTCAGGATGTAATGAGAAAACTGAGAGCAATCTATTGCTCCAGATAGTGCATTTGGAAATTTGTATCAGGAATTAATGACCCATTTATATAAGGGATTTTGTAGTTTGTTGGGGTTTTTTTCATTACTTTCTTTTTCTTGGAAGTCTTTTGACATGATTTGCAGTGACATTTCAGGGAGCAGAAGTACAAGCAGGAGATGGTGGAGAAAGACAAAGCATGTAAGCTGACATTCAAACTGAGAATTCCTCATATGCAGCATGTTTTGTGTGTTTTAAATTTAGTACTTGTATCAACTTAATCTTGACCAGTGCAGAAGATCTTCTGTCAGAGATCTTTCTCCAAACATTCTTTTGTGTGCATGCTGTTGGTGACATGTAAACTGTTCTCCACTGGCTTTTAGGTGCCCTTAGGTTTTGACATTCTACAACTTGCAGAGGAAGAAGCTTTGCTGAAGAACTCAGGATGAGAATGTAGCAGCTCAAACTTAGATCCAAGCTTGGAGATAAAACTTGTAAACTTCAGTGGGACTGTTTTGTTCATTAAATTATGGATGTGCTATATAGTCTTTTGCCACAGGATTAGAAACTAAGTAATTGTTAAATACTGAGATTAAAATAACACTGGACAAAAAACACTAGTTAAGTCATTAAATCAGTTGGTTCTACACCGAGGAAATTAAATTTGTTAGCTATTAAGTTATAGCCATAAAGGATGATGCTTTTAAAAATTAGTGCAGCATTGACATTTTCTTTTTAATGTATCATCTGTATTTTATGTAACAAGCAGTGCTGGACTGAGTTATATAAATGGGCAAGTGTTTTATGCACGTTATTTCAATTATCTGTCCTTGGAGAAGGTGAATGAAAAATAGCTCCAACTCAGTTTTAGCATCTTCATTTTGACAGTTGTAATATGCATATTAATGAAGTGTGTGAAGTGTAGAGAATAGGTCTGTTTGTAAAAGCTGGTGTCCTCTTTGTTCTTTATCTTAAAAGGAAAAGAAAAAAAGACACTAAGGAAGAAAGAAGCAGAGGGTATGTTTCATGTAGCATGCCAGGTCTTTTTGAAACAGCTTGCAGTTGCAAGCTAGCTGAATCAGCACCACATTTACTGGTGGAAGGCTATAAGCATAGTAACACCTGCAGTGTACAGCAAAGAAGAGGCACATCAAATTCTGGCAAAGTGTTGAATAAAGTTTTTATGTCTGGTTTTAGATCAAATCAGAGTATTGCTACAAAGAGTAGAATTGGTTAGGTAGTAGTGTTTAATCAACAAAATTAATTTAAATTTCAAGAATTATTTAGCTAGTATCTTTGAAGAAACCTTAGTTGAGACACAGGAGGCTTTCACAAATTATCATTATTCGGATTAATTTGCTTCATACAAGATGCAGTTTTAAAATGTACCATTTTGGTATGAAATTGATACGTTGAAAAAGAACTTGAAGATTTAAAGTGACAAAGATCTTTTCGCTTTATTAACTGGTTTTTATAGATGATTAAACTTATAAGGCCAGAAGAGTTTGTTAGCTCTCTTAGTGAGCTTATTTCTGTGCTGTGTGTTTGGTTCTTCAGGAACAGATTTTACTGCTTTTGTTAATGTTATGAGGTGCTGGATCAGATTAAGTGTATTTGAATCAGGATGCAAGTGTGCATTGATCAGTTGTCTCTAACATTACTAAATCTGCTCAGTGCTAGATACAAGAGCAAACCAATCGAATTCCTTAACTATCCCTTACCATACAGGTCTCTCTTAAACAGAGAATAGGACCCATCCAGCATGGCTTTGATGTCACTAAGTAGAAGCCACGCTTTTATGAGAAGCAGCAAGGGACATGAAGACTTAGAGTAACTTAAGAGCTGACTTTGAGTCTACATGGGAAAATTGATTATCTGTATCTTGTGTTCTTTGCCCCTTTGGCATGAGAAATAGCTGGCACCAAAAGACAAGAAGTATATTTTTTAAAAAGTTGTCCAGGGACTACAGGCTACAAGCATTTCTCAACACCTTCCTTTTGTTATTGGAACACCCTAGATATTGGAAATGGCATTGCTCTGAACTTACCTTCTGTGTGATCTTCCTGCCTGCCCTGTCCAGATGTTTTTAATTCTGCTTCTAGCCTTTGGGTGGGCTTGACAAAGAAACTAATTTGAGCTCTTTCATTCTTGGTGTAAGGAGAGGTAAGAAAGACAACCTTCCACTCTGAGATACCAGCAGACAGTAAGGCATTCAGAGTGACCCAGTGGCCCAGTTGCCAAGAAGGCTTATCAAACGTAGTGAGACTCCAGTCTTGGCTAAGCATCTGAGCCACTGACTTAATACAGGTAAAAGGTATTTGAGTTCTGCTAGAGCATCTGTTCATCCCATATGGGAGATGGCAGAAGCAGCCTTACTCATTTCCAGCATGTCTTTTTAATAGCTGGCAGTGGAAATGGTTACTTCTGTCTCTTGGTTCTTCATCAGACCAAAACTCAAATGAACTTCTTTTTCTTATTCCTATTATCTCTTCCTCATATGCTTCCTCAACTCTCATCTCTTTAGTTAGAAAATGGATGCATACAGAAATTAATTATAAGATTTAAATGTTATCCGTGAATACTGTAAGAGAAGTGCTTAATTTCTGGAGTTTGAACTCTACTAAACTTCTGTGTTTCAAAGATGAAGTTAAGGGAGTTTAAGGACATTGAAAAAGATTTAGAAGAATTTTTGGAGCACATATCAGTCCACATAGCAAATGCTCAAATGAGGAAAAGGAGGTGTTCCAGCTTAAAAACTTAGAATGAACTTAAGGGTTTATTATCATGTATCTATACTTCATCAGTGTACAGTAAAGTTAAACAGAGTGATTGAACCAAACTTGTATTTCATTTGACTTAGTCTTTGCTGTAATTCTTTATGTATTATTTAATTTTTAAATGTGAAGATTCAGCTCTGTTCCCTAGTGACCTTAAAGGCAGTTGGTTTTGGTGGAAGCAAGATTAGACAACGGGACTCCTTTCCCTACATTAACTCTTCATCATGTGGTAGAGTGTCTCTCACTTACCTAGCCACATAACTGGAAATTGAAAGCATATTGCAGGGTTTCTTAATCACATGCAAATTCCATTCATGTGCGCAATTTTTCAGAGAAGACTTAGAGATTTAGATCTACAGACCCTGTTAGTTTCAGTAGAAGCTGTATGACTAAATCCTCTGAATTAGTTTTGAATTTAAAAGAAACAACAGCCATGCAGCACTTGTCAGCCCAACCTCCTGGCACAGTTAGGTGCATTTTAGGACTGCATTAATTGATAAATTCTTTTGGCAAAAATTGAGGATGCTGGTGAAGGAGAAAACAGGAGCTGTTGAGTTCATCTAAGGTACTCCTTCCTGCTCTTCACAGCCTCAGAAGAGGGTATGGGGTACATGGCTGGGAGAAGTGTGATACACCTTCTATCCAGATTCATAGCTATAGGGCATCTTTAAATGTGATTGCAGAACTAATCTGGGGAAGGTAGGAAATTTGGATTAGCTTTACCTTTTGTCAGGATTGAGCACTGCTGTGCAGGACATTGTGTTCTCATATTTCTCTGATCTCATGTTTCTCATGTTTGCATCTGCTTACAGGTAAGCATATGCAATTAGTCATTACAGGTGTAGCTTTGACAGGTTGGGACTAAAACCTCCAAATTAATCTCTTTGATTTTTTTTCTCATTTCAGAGACACTACTCTCCTCTGCATAGACATGGCAGAAATCAATTCTCCTGTAAATATCAAGGAAAAGGTAGGTTGAAGTAACAGTACAATGCAAACCCAAATTAAATTCGCATACATATTTAATTTCTGCTCTTTCCAAACTGATCACATACTGAACTTTATTATGTATTGAGTCTGTGTATGAAGTTAAGTATACAGAAAAGGTATTGATAGGGCTAATCTGAATCTGCTTGACAAGAAGCATTTTTACTTTTTTGCAGAGAGACTGTTTTGTCAACTAGTCTTCTCTTATTCCTTTGTAATTCCCATGCAGACTGATGCTGTGGAGAACAGTGCTTTGGGATGATTGCTGCAGTACAAAATGCAGGCATTGAAGAAACATGCCCTTTAGAAATAATTTTCTGCCAAAAAATGTTAAAACCTATAATACTTAAAGCAGTTCCCAAAAGTGCAGGACCTGAGAAGAGTAGATTACTTTTTCCTATGGAGTTATGTCTGCTTTTAACTGCATTCTATGTGTTTGAGTGAGTCTTCTCCATATCCTTGGCTAGAGCTAGGGCCTTGTCACCCTTTCAGGAGCAGCAAAGGACCTAAATCTAATTAGGAAATGAGGTAGGTCAGGAGATGTTTTGTGGCTCCCAGCAGGCAGATTGTGAGGAGAACATCTAACCATAGGAATTCTTTTGCCCTCTCTCTCATTACAGGAAACAGTTCCTTACCTGTTGCACTGTCCAGGTGCCTTGTTTATTGAGCAGTTTAACTTACATTTTTTGTTAACATCTCAATTGCTCACTGTGCTTGAAAATTTGCATGTCAATATGAATCTATGTCTTGGTGATGAATATCTTCCTTAGTCCTTAATAACAGCACAGGGTTTTAAAATCAAGTAGCATGATGATTTTGCAGTAGAAAGTAAGGTCATCAAATTCTTCTCCTTGGTGCCAGAGTGCTCAAAGGTAAACTACAATAATTCTCAAAATACAGCTCAGTAAATCAATTGAAGCTCAGCGTATTTACTGTGTAGCTTGATTTTTTTTTTATTTAAGTCAGTTTTACAAGTGCAGGATTTTACAAATAATCTGTTTGTCTTTTGCAAGTTTAAGAATGAAGAACTGCAACAGGAGTTTTATTCATGGTAGATATCTGCTGTTCCAAGTGTGATACCTGCTGGGAGTGCCCAAAATTCAAATGTTTATGAGCATATGCATTTTAAGCCAGAAAAATAATTGGATCAATACAGTCTATTATAAATTGTTCCACTCTTTATTCCTGTATCTTCCATCAGCATTTAGTGCCACTAAATCCCTATGCCAAATGGAAGACTTAGTTTAATAACAATTGAAATTCTTTTCCAAATTCACTGGGTTTTATTCTGGCAAATACAGATTAATAACCTACTGCATAAACAATGACCAAACAGCATAAGCCTCATGCAGTCTATGTATGTCAGCTGAGCAGGTGTTGTGCTCAGAGAGCCATTGCAGCTGGGCAATTCCCTCTTGTTTTAAAAGAGGATTGCAATGGCTCCGTTTGGTACCTTGTATTTGGTTTATTGTGTGGGCAGCAACAAACTGAGTAACTATGAAGTGACTGTAGGTTCAGAAGTCTTTGAGTGGTGCACTAGAAATATGAGGAAAGAGTTGAATAAATAAGTCCTGCAGAGTTGCTTTTGATAATATTTGCATATAAACTGCTGAAACATGAGGATTTGCATATTTGAAAAGCAGACATATTTACAGTGTGCTGGTAAGAGTCAAAATCACATCCCTTTCTCTTTTAGCTTACAGAGCTTCCATGGTCATGCCTCACAGCATTGAAGCAGAGTGACTTTAATGTTTACTTTTATCCACCTTTTTGGGAGGCAATATTTCTGGGTAAAAATACCAAGGTTTATAAATATAATACTTCTCCTGAGCTCCATAAATCCATTGCCATCAAGGTAAATAAAAGCAGGCCTGGTTTAAAAGAACAGACTAGAATACAGTCCCTTCCCCGTTCTCCCTTTGTTCTACCTTAGTGCTTGCAGATCATAATGTACTTAAGACTTTGATCTTCCTAGGACTTACATGAAGCCAAAGGACACACAAATACTTACTCCTGTAAGTTTCTGCAAAAGTAGCACACAGTTTCTCCTTGTTTCACTGTGATAAAAATGTGCAGATCCCATGCAGATTTCATCAGCATATTTGTTCTTTTGTTTGGGGGGGGGGGGGGGGGGGGGGCGGGCAGTTGTTTGTGGGGTTTTTTTGGTGGTGACAATTCCCTGTCTTCTCTCCATGATCAACTTCTAGTTATTCAAGAAGGTCAAACCTCTGCCACTGTTTTAAAAGTGCTGTGAGGCCAGTGCAGACATTATGGACATCACTGCACTCACGCCCAGGCTCTGTAATGCCCCACCCCTGAATTTGAGTCATAAGAGAAATGCTACTGTGGTAGTGATACTTGTATAATTCATTCTTGGCATTTCAGCTGAAATAGTTCATAGAGTCAATAGGTTAAACATTCTATTTTATATCATCTTTTTTCTCCCTCTAGAGATTTATATAAATCTTGGCCTGTGATGTTAGGAAGACTAATGAAAGTTTCCGTAGTTGGCAAAGACTCCTGCAGCTGTGATACTCTTGTGGGGGAGCCAGGACCGTTTCAATTACCATATTTTCATGCATATAATACACAGATTTTCTGGAATAACCTAAGTTCTGCATTTCAGCAGACACAAAGGTCATTAATTGCCTGCATGACTAGTATAAGAAGTTTGCCATCAGAATCTCTCTCAGAGTAATTCCCTCTGCCCTGACCCTTGCTGTAGTCTTCCTTCACTATGCCACTCTCTCTAGCCTCTGATAACACTCATAATCATCTCTGTGCCTGAAAATAAGTAAGGACTTATTTTTTTAGATCAGGATTTTCAGAGACTGAGTGTTATACATAGTTCATATCACATGCACAAAAGTTCACTGGATTAAGGGATAAAATGAGCCAAAACCTCATTGGCTTGCATCCAAAATCCATAAAATCAAAGGAGGTATTCAAGCATTAACCTAGTACATCACCAGAAGAGGTGCTGAGATTCTGAATTACAAGGCTTCCAAAGAAGAAGCAGTTGGAGTGAGGAAGACAAGTGATGTATTGTCTCCTGCAACAATTAGGCCCTCTTAGTTTAATGAGAGAAGAGTGAATATCAGGCACTCCCTAGAATAACCACTCATCTCTGCCATGTGACTTTGGTTTTGATCCAGAGAAATATCAGGAATTGATTGTTTAAACTTCAGGACTTGCTTTTGGGCCCATCTTTTTTTTTTTTTTTTCCTTTTTTTTTTTTTTTTTCCTTTTTTTTTATTTTATTTTATTTGCTGTGTGTCTAAACATGTTTGAACAAGTAAGATCTGCTGTCAGCTGGAATTAGCAAAATACTCATTCAGATGAAAATTCTCCTTTTGAGATTCTGTTAGGAGTGAAGTTTTGCTGCAGTTCTCCTGAAAGGCTTGCTTTCTCATTTGTCATCTCAAGTGTCAGAGCTGGAGGAGCAGATGGGCAGCACTGCAAGAAGGAAATTTTATTCAGATGTGGGTTTGGAGGTTTCACAGTTTTGTTTGCATTACAGCATAAATGTGGTTTTCATAAGCAATAGTCAGCATGCAAGGAAAGAGTAGGATTTAAAGTAGAAGGAATGGAAGTAGAATGTAAATTTAAAGTCATGCATTACAAAAGCAGATAGTTTCCAATCTGTGATTTCACTTTCTCCTTAAAGCTGACCTTTGCAGCTATTCTTTGCCCATGTGTTGAAGTAGATGGACTGTTCAAAGACCAGAAAAGATGATCAAAATGCACTTTTATCACTTGATGAGCCATTTAACTTAGGCTAAGGATATCACAGACTCATGTCTGTAAATGTTGCTGTCATCACTCAAGTAGAACAGTTCTTACTAAGCCAAACTTCTCAGGAATCCTGAAAGAACACATGGGAATGTCTGGCTTTCTATTTGATGGATAAGGGTGAAATAATAAATCCATGACAAGCCTAAAGAAGTTTACTGCAGCAAGTGGAACTTTTTTGGGGCTTACTAGGAGTAAATGATCAGAAGGTATCAGGGTGATGAACAGATCATGTAGCAGAAAGGGGCACAGATCTGATCAAAGCTGTCATTTTGCTCAAAGAGGATATTAGCAACACTTGTTCAGTTTGTCAGGATGAACTTAAAGCTTCTGACAAAATGTCTCCAATGTAAGAAATAGCTTCTTAATGCAACCAAGTCAAATTGTATTCGTGAAATATGTTTGCGTAGAAGTTAAACACCTTTTTAAACGTTCTACCATAAAGTGGTTTTAAAATGCATTTTCTTGCTTAATGTAGCCAGGACAACTGTTAATGCTAAATTCCTAGATTATGGCAACCAGCAGTGTTCTGCAGGCAGCCCTTCTTTCCCGCTTCACTTGCAGGGTTTGGGAGAAATTGGAGGTGTAATGGAATTGAATGATGTATATGGGTACATAAAAATTTGCTACTGACATGCAGTAAAAGTAAAGTAGGAAATGTGTATGCTTATTGTTAACCATACTTATAAATTAATTTAGTTCTTAACTTAGAGAAAATATGTTGATCTTAATGTTTAGTACAAAGTGAAGGTGGATCAGCATTAGTTTTCCTAACCAAGCATAAATAAGAGTATTTCTGCCTAAGTGACCATAATAGTAACTTACTTCAGGGGGATTAAAGCAGCTGTGTTCAGGGGTTTCAGAACAGCCGTGAGCTTTCAGCAAAGAAGTTTAATTTGTCACTCTGTCAGAAATACATAAACAAACTCTCTGAACCCCGGATATGTTACTTATTCACCAGAAACATCCTCTTTGAGATGATGCCAAGGGGTCCAGATGGAGCAGAGCAGCAAACAGGCAGTGATTGAGTCCATGTTGTTACAGTTGCCTGGGAACCATTTGAAACTTGACAGAGAACGTAAAGGGCTTAGAGGAATACACATCACCAGTTTGGTTCTGCATGTGGAATAGGTAATCTGGTGTCACAACTTCCAGGCAGGCTCTGTTTCTTTCTTTTTGAGCTTGATTTACCTGGAAAGTACTGTGAAATGGATGTTTGTGAGGACTTAGAGTAAGCTACCATGAGAGGGTAGAATTCAGCATCCTTTCCTGTGTGCTGTAGTCCTCAGAAGTAATCTATTACTGAGATATATATATATATATATATATATATATATATATTTTTTTTTTTTTTTTTTTTTTTTTTTTTTTTTTTGTAAGCCAGAAATTTTCGTATATCTCATCAAACCTTGGGGATTTTATTGTGAGATAGAAGCTTATCTGAGGAGACTTGAAACCTTTTTCAACTTTGATTCCATTTCTGGGCAGTCTTCAACATTTTTTGTAAGAGACAGATAAAAACATCCTCATGACTGTGGAATTCTGGTCCTGATGAGACACAGTCTGGCTCAAATTGCAGCAAGCATTAGCAGTACTTGAGCTTTGGATTGTGGGTCTAAATGGAGGTGGATCTGGGTTCTGTCTTTCATGTTCTTGACTGTATACAGTTTTTTTTCAAGATCACAGATTTATATTTTAGATCTATGATAAAGTAGCTTTTGTACGCTGAAACTCTGAGAAAGTTTTCTTAGTAGTACATAAAGTAATGTGCTTTCCTGTTAGGCTACAGGAGGGAAAGCCCAGGAATTTAACTACTGTCAGTGACAGATCTTCAGCTAATGCTGACATTAATAGCATTAATTATCTGTGGTTCTGAAGGTATGTTACTGAATTCTCTTGGTGTCCTGGAATGCTGTCTAGCATCCAGATGATGACAGCAGTTCACTGGGAATCTACACTGGATAAAAACAGGATGTTTCACAAAATAATTAACTTCCCTGTAGTCTGTCTGGTGATGCTGTTTCTCCTCTCATCAGGTTTCAGTAAGTAGGAAAAACTGTTTTTTCCCACATATGTGGAAATCTAATAAAGTACACTACTGAGTTAGTAGACTGCTTTGCAGAATGGCGTTAATGAATTACCATTGCCTGGTAAGAGATTCTTTTGCTGTGGTACTTTCTTTCATACTTTAGGATGCTAAATATTTTTTAAAGGAGTTTGTTGTTGAGAAGTCATAAATATCAGATGATTCTAGTTGCATAATCTGCTTCTTACATGTTAAGAAGATAGATATTCATGCTGAATTTGAAGACTGTCAGCTTAGAGAGAGAAAGTTAGGAGTTACGTCCTGCCCTGACATCATCCTCTCACACCTGTAATAAAAATGAGCTCTGTACAGCATTTTGGGTAGGGAGGTGAGACTTCTCTCAAGCAGCTGGAGGTTTGTATGCAGATGAGGTGTACTAGCACAAGGGCTGTTTGAACACCTGAGCCAGCAGGTGCACCAGAGGGGAGCCAGCATACCTGGAGTGCCCAGATGGAGCTCACATTGAGTCCTTCAGTATAAACCCACTTTGTCGTCTTGCATGTGTCAAGCATTCCTGGAGCTTTGATACAGCATCACAGTCTGTCAGGTCTCTTACGACCTGCAGCTGGAGAAGTGCATTTGTGTTAGGCTTATGCTGTCAGGCTATTTCCTATCCATCCCTTTGGCTTTTTCTTTTTTATCACTAGGTCCCTTTCCAGAAACAAATGGGACACTTACTGCATGAGGGGACAGAGCTGAGCTTCAGACCTAGATGTCTACATATATATTTGAAATCAGGGTTGAAAGGCTAAGGGGTGGAATATCAGGGACCTTGAAATTTGCATTTCTAGGTGAAGGCTGTCACATAGCCTGGTCTCCCTCCATATACCTTGTCTTCCTCCCACATACACTGTCAGGTCACAATTTGAGTCTTGTAACCACATGTCATTAATTTCTGTCCAGAAATTGCTGACATTTTCATTGCCCGTGTACAACAGTTCCAATGTATTCTGGATTAAAACTCTGGTCAAACAGTGCATGTGTTGTAGACCTGATGTCTGGCACACAGATCTTTGTCTTTAAAATTCTGGAAGAAGTATGGTAACATGAGGCCATTTTGTTCCTAAAAACTTACAGGACAAAATACTTTATTTTGGAAGAAAACCTTTTGGCATCCCTGTTCTATGGGTTCTAAACTGAGATAGTTATGTGTGTTTATATACGTATATATGTATGTATTAGTTTTGATGAATCCTACTGGTTGCGAATTTTGGTTTTCATCTACTCACCCACATAAATCACTGCACAAATCTGGAAAGGAGAAACACTAACTTGTAGGTATCCTGGGTATCACATACACAAAAGAATCAGGTTTAAAAAGTCTAAGCAACTTCTGATTTGGGATTTCCTAGGTCTTGGATGCTTTCCTCTGCAATCTGATGTTCTTTTCCTGAGGAATTCTTTCATTAAACTTCTCAATTTTTTATATTTTCAAATAGAAAGATAAATGCTTTTTGTGCAGCAGTCAACAAAAAATATTGTTGGGTTTTGGCAGTAGAACTGTTGAGCTTTACAGTATATTAATTCCCTAAATCAATTTTTTCAGTAGCCCAACTAAACCAGGGCTGTGTACACAGTGTCGTCATGCTAAATTTCTTTTCTCTGTACTGCTAAGCATTTTTCCTAAAATCATCCTCTTTTGGGGTTTGTTTTTTTTTATTATCTCCACAGCTAGAATGTTTCCATAACTTTTTTGTATTTAATTATAGTACTGGTTGGGTGTAGCACAGTTTAGCTTTTAATTCTGGTTTTTCTGTAATCAAAAATTTCTTAACAAAGATCACACAGTGCAAACAGAAAGTCTCGGGTGGATTTTGTAGTCTAAAACATAGTCTGCTTGGTTGAATTCTTGTATGTCAGTGTCCTCTACCCTACAGATATTCTTCTTGTCTTTAAGAAGTTTCCGAAGTGCACTGTGTGGCGAGTTGCCTGATCTTCCAAGTGAGGTCTTAGCCTCACTTGGTTGTTCCCAGATGCTTCCTGAAGCTTGCAGACCTTTCATAGCAAAGTAGGACCTAGAAGCCATGTGAGATCCTTGTGCTTGTGTTTAAAGCTGGTTAGAATACTCTAGATATTTCTTTACTATTTTTCCTGTAAGCAGTTACCACAAGGAGATTATGCAATTTTGAGTAGGCAGAGAGACAATCCACATGATTGTGAAAGAAGAGGGGAGTTTTTTGTGAGAATATGAAGATGTAATCCACATGGTGAAAGTGTTTGAAAGCTATGAGCTTGAGCATAAAGTGGACTGCAGCTTGTGGCCTGCTCTACCTTAGTGTCTTTGCCAACTTTTATTATGGAGCCAGCTCCGTTCACACTTGTTGCAGGTTTATCAGTAAATAGCATGCCTGTTCCCACAATCACTAGATTAATTAACTCCTTTTCCCAGTGCTTTCTCTTCACATCCTATTGATTCGGGTTAGTTTTCACTTGGCTGCCTGCTGTACATAGCGGAGAGCTCTACTCATTACTTCCTTCCCCATGCATGCACATCAGCTGAAGAGAGAAACTTGAGCAGACAGGGGATTTTCTGCATAGTTTTTGGCAACAACAACCTCTGGTTCAAGCAGTCCACTTGTCAGCCTAGTCTGTATGAGCTTCAACATAAAGTTAGCCCTGTTTAGTAGATATTCTAAAGCAGCCTCTGTTGACTGGGGACTGAGCTTGTGGGCAGGCCTGGTTCAGTTATAACATGGCAACATCAGACAGACAATGAGATAGGCCTTTGGGGAAGGGTCCTTGGGAAGTAGACAAGCACTTCAACTCCACTGCCTTCTAAATTATGGCTTTGACCTGGACTGTTCAATGCTGCCTGAGAGGTGTTGTGGCCAAATGTGAAGCTGCAGAGAGGGGTGTGATGGGATGATGAACAGGAGCACAGTAAATCATCCTAAGTAGCTGTACTCACACGTGCTGGAAGCCAAGTATGAGCCTTTTGCAGTTCTGCAGCTGAGTCCAGTAGGCATCAGCAATCTAAGCTGTCCCATCACTGCATTGAGAGAACCTGCCATGATTCCCGGTTTATGGTAGTATAAAGTACAGGGAAACACAGTGGTTGAGGAGTGGGGTGAGCATAGTACAGCAAAATTAGATTTTTTTTGGTCAAATATGAGCGTTTAACTGTTCTCAATCACCTTCTGATGTCCCTGTTGGTGGAGACTCCATAGAGATTGTCCTTCAGCATCTAAACTGGGCAGTTAAGACAAGGTAGTGTGAATGCTTTTGCCATGTGAGCCAGCCTAATTCCCTTAAACAGCTCTTCATGTATTACTTCTTCACAATTGTATTTCACAGTACAATAAAAAGGCCACACTGCTTCATAATTAGCATGATGACATTGGGATGCAGTAAATAAAGTACACCCTAATCAAGGATGTATTCCTACAGAAAGATGACGAAGAAGGATGCCAGATAAACATTTGCAGGACAATAACAAGTTTCTGATTGTAAATACATGCTGGATATCTTGACACAGAAGCTCATAAAGCTAATTTGGAACAGCCAAACTGGTTTGGCAGAGTCCCTCATTTTTTATCATAAGATTTTGTTTTGCTAATTATATTTAAATTTTTTTTGGTCTGATCTAGTAAAGTTTTTATAGCATTAAAATAAAATAGCAACAAGGTTGCATGTAACTATTTGCTTTCAGCTATAGTATATTGGGATGAGAAAATAAATTATCAGTGTGATTCCAGTAAGAATGTTTTATTAAAACATCGTGAGTTGAATTCCATTTAATATCAGTGGATACTGACAATACAGCAGTAGCAAATGTTCTTAAATTTAAGCATGGCATGCCAGAGTCATCTCATCCATCAGCAGTTTCCTGAAGGAAGCATTTGGCATCCCATGTCCTTTGTTCAGGATTTTGTTATCCAAGCTTCCTGGTCACTTGTACATGGAACAGCAAACTGAAATTATGTTGTGCAACCATTAGAACTTTTAAAAATTATATTGTTCTCTTTTATCCTCTGACTTCTCATGCATATAACTCTTCTTCAGATGGCAAAGCATCAGTCCTAACTTTGATGTAGCAAGGCCATGCAAGAGCCTTGTTGAAAAAGTTGTGCACTCACTACATTTGTGAAGGTGATCTGTTGAGACCCTTGGCAGCAAATAGACCATTTAGGAACTAAACATAAGGCCAAATTCTGTCAGTTGAATTAAACTAGTTCTTCTGCTGTGACTGAGAGTAGGATTTGTTTCCAGGATTACTGGCTACCAGTTCAATGATTTGATGAAGAAATTGCTTCATTATTTGCATGGCTGAGTAAGGGTAGGATGGGTATGGCTTTGTGTAGATACATTGCTGTGTGCTCGTGAGCACAGCAGTGTAACAGGCATTTATATAAACATGCATTGGCACAGAGGTATCTTATAGTCTAAAGGAGTATGACAAATTCATGTTATTGTCTTCTTTTACTTACAGATCAATGCAATCCGATCAATTGTTCCAAACAAAAGCAATAATGAGATAGTTCTGGTGTTGCAGCAATTTGATAACAATGTAGACAAGGCTGTTCAAGCTTTCATGGATGGTGAGTACAATGTACCTTTTTCACTAATGCAGGAGGGATTCAATCACATGCCAAAGTATTTGTTGTCTCTAGTGGCTCAGGATGTATTCTGTGGTTCTTCTGAAATCTGACGTGTGACGGTTGTTAATTATAATACAATTGATCCTCCTGTCTTGCATCTTTGCTTCTTCACAGTACAAGTTTGACATGGCTTTTCATCTGTTCTCCCTGACTGCCATTTTTGAAGCCATTCTCACTGCAGACCTGTGTTTTTATTCTGCATGCTTTTTAAAGTAATATGTGAGGAAATTATTCACTATTGAAGATACAGTAACGAAGAACAATTCGGGATAGTTCCAAAGCACATAACCAGGCCCCTAAACCCCTGAATTTGATGCATACATTGACATTCAAACCTCAATCTGAATTTTGCAAATAGCCTTGACATTTATAATGTCTGAACCAAGACTCCATTGAAAGTTCGAGCCATTTAAACCTGGATCCATGTTTGTATTTTGCATCATGAGACCATCTTGAATGAAAGGTCACTTGTATTTTAATAAAACTTTCCTGGTAAATATATAAAGTCAAGTATTTTGAACTTTCGACAGGAACTGTGAGAAACTGTTTGCAGAAGTAATGGCATACCATGAGCAATCTTCTCAAAATTTTTCTAGCTTGGGGTTACATAAATGATAGTAGAAGTTTTGTGGTCTCAGTGGGCCTTGTATATCTTAAAAATGCCTCATTTTTGCTATCTCAGCAAATTGTTTAATTCATGCCTATTTTACTTCAGAATATTTTTGGGTTAGATTTGGAATAACTTACTAAAATGTATCAGGCAAAAAGCATCATCATATACTAGGAATGACCAATATGCAAAAAGGAGATGCAAGCAAACTGGGCTATTTATAAATGTATCAAAATTCTTCCATCAGATCTATATGGTTCTTTTTGCTTCAGGCAGCTGCACAGACATTTACATTCTGAGGGACGTATTGCAATTGCATTTGTCTGTGCACACACAGACAAAAAGGAAAGTGTGATGCATCTAATTAACAATAATTTTGTTTTCCTGTAATATATGTCCTGGGGAAGGTAGTGGAGGATTTTTCCATGACTATTCAGTAAGTTGCTTTCACTTCATTTTGTCATAAGTTACCGTGGCTTGTGAATTGTTTCCAGTGGTTCCTCAAAAGGGGAAGTGCTTTCACAGCCCTGTGTCATCACCTGCTGTAAGGAGGAAACTGGGCAAACACAAGCTTTGCAAGAAGTGCAGTAAAGTTGTGAAAAAAGCAAGCTGTTATACCCAAGTTCAGATGATCTTTGTTTGAACTTCACAGTTCTGATTACTATTCAGAAGTCTTTTTGAGGGAGTATATGAAAATAGGTAATACTTGTTACTGTCTGGAAAGAGCAGAGAAGATATGTATCCATACAGCTGCCACTGTGGGTAGAATGAATAAATGAAGTATTTTTTCACATGAATGACAAAAATTGCTAAGATTGAAATAACACTCACTGAGAAGTCCTGCAGTGAAAGATTTTGGGGTGGCCATGCTGAATGGAAAGGTTGAGCCAACTCCATGCAGTGTTCCTCTCAGAGGTGCTGCTTCCTGAATCAAGAAATATTCAAATTTAGTTTCCTATCTTGCTTCGTATCTGGAGTGACATTTAGGTGATGCCTCTGTTGTGAATTTTGTTCTATATGTGAAATTTGGTTTCACTGAAAGAGGGTTCAAATGTTTTACTTGCTATGCTAGTTTACCTAATTAAGCGTAGTGCAAAGGTCTGTTCAGCTATTTTGTAGATGTATTCAAGAAAATATACTGGTGGATTCTAATGAGGGCTTTGGGATTTGGACAGTTAATGCATTTCCAATTGGAAGAAACAGAGGTTAGTTGGATGAATCCTTAAAGCAACTCTGAGCATGCATAGTATTCACAGGGAAGCTGAGGGAAGCAAAGCAAAGACGCCACCAGCCAACACAGAAAGGATGTTGGTTGTACTGTGAAAACGGTTAACAAAGCTGTCACATGAAATCACATATTTTCAGCAGCATAGAGTAAAATGTGCAGCAAATGTTTATTACTTCATACAGAAACATGGTACCTGTCAAAAGATCATGTACCTTTAGGAGAGGGGATTGTACTTACGTGCACGTAAGTATATGTGTAACTAATTATAAATATGTATATAGTTATACACAGAATAGAATTTGTCTTAGCCTTCTATCTGCATTGTCATGTAGCAAATAAAACGTGGCTTTGATGGATTCCATGCAGGTTTTTTCACAATTTAAAAAATTTGACTTAGCAAGATATGTAATCCTTCCTATTGTGTGTGATAGGCTCACCAGATAATCTTGGATCTCTTATATTGAGATAAAAAAGTAATTTTGGTACATCTGAAAACCTCACATGTCTTTGGCTGAATACAAGCTGAGAACTCTTGGTGATCTAAAAACAGCAATTCTGCTTAATACTAACATGAAGATTTCACTGAAAGGGATGAGAAAAATGGCTGAGTATGAAATCCACTTGAAAAGACTAATAATTGAGTATTTACTAGATTTGTGAAGTGATGGTAAAGTGGTTGTTAAATTCAAGCAGAAGACCTTTAGCCTGATGATTAAAAATATTATTGTGGCAGATACTGCCATAGTAGTAGTTTGGATGGCAATTCAGACTGTGCTTACCATGAGATCTATTTTCAGCATCAGGCTCCAGGAGTACAAAATGATGATGCTAATTAGAAGGAGAAGAGTTTTCTTCTAACATGGCAGCAGGCACTGGTCTGACCAAGGCTCTGCCTGCTTTGTTCCATAAATTTATCTAAGCAACTCATTATGGCTGACAGGCAGAATTTCAAGTATAACTGTAATTACTTCTGAGTGTAATTTTTTACCATTCTTTTCTGCCAGGCCTAAGTTTACTGCATTTCTGTGATGCACATTTTATGCAGGAGTCCATAAAACTACTCCTTTGCATGCTAATTCTTCACTTTTAATACTCTTATGTCTTCTGAAGATGACAGGTAACACACAGAAAATACGTTATAAAAATGCCAGAAGTTTTTAAAACTTTCAGATGCTCTAGAGTCAGGGTGGACTATTTAGTGTGCTCAGTGTTGACTCTGGGAGCTGAGATACTTTCCTTTTCAGGCAAGAGATTTGAGTGTTGATTTTTCTGGGTCTTACGCTAATGTTTTAAGTTAAGCACACAATGACTTTGTGCAGTGAAGTCCATAAAAAGCCAGTAGTGCCAAGTAGACCATCCACTGTACGTAGTGTAATTGGAACAGGTAACTGAAAAGAAGAAAGGCAGCAGTGTCCATTTTGTTCTCCCCACATAGGAGAATTCCCAACGAATTGAAATGCTCCTCAGCTAGCAGATTAGAAACTGATCAGGTACACACTGGTTCTTTTTCATAGCTGAGCTTTTGTTGAAATGTTTTATCTTTCCTTTCTCTAGGCAGTGCAACTCAGGTTCTAAAGGAATGGAATATGACAGGGAAAAAGAAGGTAAGAACTTGCTCTTGAGAGTCAAGGCATTTATGAATCACTTGTCAGCTGTCTGTACTTGAATTGTAGTACTGTGGGTCAGTACTTGGCCTTTTCCAGCACAGATGGCCTCATTCACACCTGTAGACAGTGCTTGAAACAAATGTGTGTACTATTTTTAATCCTATTCTTCTGTCACTTTCTCACTAAGCCCAGTGTTCTGAGTGAATTTCTGGGACAGCATATGCATATACCTGGGTGTGGGAGCCAGACCCTGGACAAGCACAGGACAAATCCCAAAAAAGAAATACTTTTGATAAGAAACTGTGCCCTGGATAGTCACAGCCACTTACGGTGCTCAATTTACTGATTGTATTTTGAGTTTATATGATTTGCATTGAGAGATGTCTCTGTTTTTGCATTATTTCTCCATTTAGAACAACAGGAGAAAAAGAAGCAAATCTAAACAGCACCAAGGCAATAAAGATCCTAAAAACAATAATGGACCTGAGAAGGCATCTCAAGAGCCTCAGCGAATAAATGACTGTCATATGAATGGATGCCCTAAGGACAGCCCTGGCCGTGGTCCTGCCAATCAGAAACTGGAAAGCACTTCTCTTGAGAACAAGGGCTCTGGATTTGTAGGGTCGGCACTGGACTGTCCAGGAATCAGAGGTCAGTTCATCTGACAGACAGCACCTTTTCAACTGGCAGTAGCCAAGCCTTCATTGACATAAAGATCGTGATATTTTATTGCCATGAAGATATTGTAGAGATGTTTTTGTGGAAAAATAATGCACATAACTATCAAAGTCACGCCAATAGACTTGTGTCTGCACACTATTCATCTTGCAATATGTTTCCTTGAAAAATGTCTTTATTCTCCTACAGATAGACCAGGTGATACAGAATATTACAGATAGAAATACGGAACAGTGAAGGGTTAGAAAATGGTTTGAGTGTCAAATTGTTAGCAAAATTATTGTCCCCCATGTGGGGTAAAGATATCTGAGCACTATGAGCTTGTGGCATATTACTGGATTTCTTTATTGTTTAGTCCAAACTAGTCCATTTTTTCTTTTTCTCATCTTCCCAACACAGGCTAATCACAGTAGACCTCCACTGGCTTTTCCCAGCAGGGAAGGGAAGGCCTTTGTGGTGTGGAAAGGCACTCTGATAGCCTTTTAGTACATGCATTTAGTTTCTCACAGGCTCTAGTTATCCAGTTAGCATTTGTGGAACTGGGAGGGGCAGCAACACAGAAAGTTCCTCACTGTAGTAAATACAGACTTACAAGTATACCAACACCAGTGTGAACCAACTCACTGCTCTGGGGGAGAAGCTCTGTGAAAGCTTTTGCCTACAAGTTCATAAAGCTCATATTTGATAATTGTCAGTACTGATAGTGTTTCTTCAGCTCTTCACGTTTCAGACATCTGACAGCCTGGATTATTGCTGCTGTTAGTATTTTCTTCCTGTGTCTTAAGACCTTTCATTGAAATCCCTTTTTCCATAGTTGGAAATACAGCTCTAAACCCCCATTTTAAAGGAATGTGCCAAAGTAATGATTGTCCTGAAATGAATTTTCTGCTGCTTTCAGATGACTTTGGTGGTGCCAGCCTCTGGTTAATTAAATGAAGACTATGCAATCTATTGCAGCCAAACAAACTACTTGCCAAGAAATTTTGTCCTAAAAATTTGATGCCTCAAAAAGGACCGGAGATACACTCCCTGCCCTTGCTAGACTCCTGTTTAACTTTGGATAAAATATGCCATAAGCCAGAAAATTCTGCATTTCCATAATATTAAAAGCATTTTTGCAAGACGCAAACATTTGTGGTATAAATCAGACTTCTTAGAGTAGCATTTTTTGAAATTATACATGCATGAATAAAAGATATGTAAACTTAATTGGCTATGCATGGGGGAGTGTTTTCTAGGGGGTACAGATACAGAATGCAAGAAGAGCACTCATGTTGTTAGTGATCTTTTTATGGGTCAGTGCGATTGAATCCTGCTTTTTTCTCTTTGAAACTGTTCAGAGTTAGTGGTACATATAAAGGGCAAAAAGTATCTGGAAATTTTTCTTTGCTTTTGCAAGTGGCAAATGAGAAATTGCCATAGCTTTACAATTTTTTTTCAACTTAAACACATCTCTCCTGTTTCAATAACAAGGGGGAGAGAGAGCATTGAAAGAAAAGGCAGAAAAGACAGGAGAGGAAATAGAGAGAAAGGAAAGCCTGAAAGTTTATTATTCAAGTTCCTCTTACATAGTAAAATAATTTCCTGGTAAATTTTTTAGTAGAAAGAAGAAAATAATTTCTTCTTCACTTTCAGTTGCACTAGTATTCTTTTCTTTGTAGTCAGTATGATAACTACTTTCTTAGGGTCAAAAGCCACCTATATTCATATTGTTACATTTGTGCTGAAGTGATCAGGATCCTTCAGGGGCCAGCAGCTGTGCCCTTGCAGTTTCTGAGCAAGTCCTACAGACTCTTAAAGCAGTGTGAAATGTTGAAGTGAGTCCAAAGTGCACCTGTTTCATATTGCTCTCTTGTGTTGTAATCTCCTTTGTATTGTCCTTGTCTAGCTTGTTTGTTTTGATTCCTTCCCTATTAAATGAATGTTATTGTAGTCATTTCACCAACTCCTTCAGAGGACTCACAGCTCACAAGGATCATAGGTGTCTGTTGAGAGTCCCTAATACTTTCCTCCTCATGAAGAATCATGAGGTTGAAACTTTGCCTATACCAACTCCCAGTCTGCGAGATTAGGACTTTTAGAGTCACAAAATCCTGGCAGCCTGTAAGAGACTTCAGAAACCAGAAGAAGGGATGCAGCATTTCTCCATAGAAAATTAGGGGCAGAAAACATTTGGCTGTTGCCTTTAGTTCAGGTCTGCTTATTTCTTGCCATTATTCCATCTTTCTTTTTCTTTGACATCTTTAGGTGCTGTTTCCCTTTCTGTGCATGGGCTTGTAAAGAAGCAATGTGAATGCACTGAAAGGATATTTAGTCCTGCCTTGCCATGCTGTTGCTTTTGCCGGAACCTTGGTAAAATCAGATCCTGATCTCTTCTCTGCTGACTTTTCATGCAGGAAGATTTTTAATGAATCTCTCAAACTTCCTGTTTATGTCTCAGGGGACATACGGCTTTCTTCTTTCAGCCAAAGAATCTATGAGGTTCACTTGATTTGAAAGGTATTGAATGACAAGCTGCTGCGAAAAGATAAACCACTCATTTTGAAGATGGCAGCTCAGCAGATTTCAGAGCAAGTTAATCTGGGCTGTTGCCATTACTGGCAGGTGTGGTCATATTTAACTGTTAATGCTGCAGATGTCACCCGATACATTGGTGCTGAAGTTCCAAGCCACCGCATACAGAACCATGTAACAGTTCAATTGCAGCTTCTCTTACCCAGACTTTTGACTTCTCTTGCAGGTATTTGACAGAGACTGCATTCCTAGATTTTGTTATACATGTGTCTTAGCTGGTGCAAGTCTTCAGAGACTTGCTGCAGACTTTATCAATCTATTTTTAGTTGCCTTAATTGTCTTCAATCAAATTTAAAAGTCAAGTTGTAGCATACAGAACTACTGTTTGCTAGTCTATGTTGGTCATCTTTCTGCTGGGTTTCAAAGTAGCTTCTGTGTAGTTTTGGAAGAAACAGAGTCAAAGTATATTGCAGACAAAAGATGGTCAAAAAGTTTAATTTAGAGTGTAGTTGTTGTTCAAAGTGACCTTCTTTAGACGAAAAGCTGTCAAGTTTGTAATTTGTTTTGACAAGTGTATCAAAGCTGCTAATTAAATGCAGTAAAAATTATGCAGGTTAACAACAAATTTCAGAAGATCAAATCTTAGGGACAGAACTGAAGAGCCCTGGCCTTTCTCTATAGGTTAGCTGATTGATTGCTGGTTTCTAATTACCTGTCAGAGTTATGTAGCAAGGGCAGCCTCAGCTGAGAGTAGAAAGCCTTGATTTGTAAGCAGTGTTCTGTTTGCATTAGTTAGGTTAGTGGCAGTTCTCTCAAAGGAGAGTTCATCACTGTGTGCAAGACCAGTGTTGGCATCAAACCTTTGACGTGTTCAGAGCGCTTCATTACTGATGTTTCTTGCTTTCACAGATTCACAGATTTCTTTGGCTTCTTTCACTACTTTCTTCCATACTGTTTTATGCAAGATACCTTTTCTGTTTTCAGACTCAGCCTTTTAAAGCCCTTAAAAGCTGATTTAAAATGTGAGCACTGATGTTCCGTCTTGTTTCTCTGGTGTAACGTGATTGCCATTAAATATACCAAGATGCACTTCCTATCTGTCCTAATGGCAGCCAGGGCAGAAAGAAGTCACTAGCTGATAGGCTGCAACCATCCATGTGATATCCCTCAATCCCAGCAGTGTTTATTCCATTCCATGGGTTATAATACAGCTGTTAATCTGACAAGTCCTTGTTCTCCAGATACCACACATCATCAGTTGAGTAAAGTGATGCATAAAAAGCATCTTCAGAATGAAGAATCATTCATTCATTGACGTGAGTACAGAAATTACAGAAAACTGAGTTAACACAACAAATCACTTTCTATGCTTGTTTCCTTAACTAAAATTCACAGTGGCAGTAATAGCTGGCCTTGCCTGTCAGTTTTCACAGTCGTGCTTTGGCTGCTTGTTCTTCTGTTATGGTGCTTGTATCTTGAATCCCTTTGGAGTTTTGAAAAGAGGAAACCAGGTCGCCTTGTGATAGCCAGACATTCTCAGCCATTGTTAGTTATCTTGTCCCTCTGAAGCTGTTGAACCCAGGAGCCTAATCTTTAACATATTTTCATTTCCTGCTTGGTTCCTCTTTAGCAGCAGCTTTTGATCAAGATCTTTAGTCAGGCAAGGTAATTATTTCAGGTAGGAATGTTTAATCAGTGCTTTTAAATGATAAAATTAGCAACATTTTTTGTATGCTATATATATACCTATTTGGGCAAATATTATAAATGATAGCATGCTTTTTATGTTATGAGTTATTTTCCCTATTGACATGAAAGAGTTGATTTTTTAATTGAGTTTTTCTTTTATACACTGTTGAAATAAAGAAGTGTTCCAATTAGTGCTTAATTACCAAAACAATTTCATTTGCTGTCATAGCTCTCTGAGGTTCTGTAGAATTTAGGAGAACACCATAAAGTCATTCTGACTTTAACAGCAAGGCTTCATACCTGTCTTAATCTTACAGTGCCCTGTTTTCTTCCTTAATGCTTTCTTGCAGACAGAGAACGAGAACGCCAGAGGGTATCTGTGGAGTTAAACCCAAAGACTATGAATGGAGTAGAACAGCATGAGCCCCTTCAGTCATCAGTTCAACTCCAGAGTAACCCAGGCAGGCCAAAGGCAAGATCTTCCTCAGTTAAATCACCCAATGCATCAGCCCAACTTGAAACAAAGACAGATGATTCAGTCAAAAAAAGAGGTAAATTGGGTCTGTGGTTGCTGTGTTCTGAGGTCAAAAAACAGCTGAGGCCTGTAGGAAAAAAACTCTGAATTCACATAAGTTAAAAAGAGATGTGTTGGAAAGTATGAGCAGAATTATAACAAAATGAATAAAACAATTTATGATCTATTTAACATATTAAACTGAATAATTTGAACTAATAATGCCTTTCTAATATTTATTTGATTTTGGGGAGGCATTTCTGCAAACATGTTTAGAAACTGAAGAGCACTAGGGAGGGACTGTGGAAAAGTTGGATTTATGGACTTCAGTAGAATAACCACTTCATTCTAATCTGGGCAAATAATATGTTGAACTATTCCTGGTGCCTCATTCAGAAAAACTAAAACCAACTTTCTGACTACCGTGCAATTTTTGTTTTCTATTTTAGGGCCAAACATTGAAAAGTCAGTAAAAGACTTGCAGCGTTGCACTGTTTCTCTAACCAGATATCGTGTGATGATCAAAGAGGAAGTGGATAATTCAGTGAAGAAGATCAAAGCTGCTTTTGCAGAATTACACAGCTGGTAGGTAAATGAGCTGCAGAGATCCATCAGCTCCACTTAGAAAAGGGACTGATTAAGCCACTGGCATTACTGGGGAGGGGTCACTTACACCCTCTTTGTTTGTGGCATTTGGTTTCCTTAAAAAAAAAAAAAAAAAACATGGTGCCATTAAGTAATGACACTCCTCACTATCCAGGAAGTAATATATGCATATTTTGCATACATACATAAGGTTCTTTGAACAATACTCAGGATTTTTTACTCCTAAATTATTCATCTTGACCTATTTCTTCTGTATCAGATTCAGTGGCAACATACATGAGCAAATGAAAGCTGTTCTAAATATCCTGTCTGGGAGTTTCTGAAGACTCTTTTACCTTCTTTAAATCTCTTCTTTCTATACTGCATCTTTGATCTTATCTCCTTTGGCACACAGTCCTTTACTGTCTCTTCATGTCCCATCATCTTTGCTTCTTATCTTGCCATTGTTCTCTTAACTTTCCCTCATAGTTCCTTCTAAGTTTCCCATCCATCATTTAATTTCCAATTTGCATCTCTAGTTTGTTCTTTTTCCTCATTTTTTTATGTCTTCAGTCTGTTCTTTTCATTATAATTTTGATTACTGCTTATCTTCAGCAGATATACCTACGCCCTTTCAAAACTTATAGCAGAAATAATTGCTGTAGTAGCAAGTTGCATATTTGGCATGTTCTTGTCATAGAAAAGTATTTTCTGCTTAGAGTTTCACTTGGCCTTGGTTAAGCATAGATGTCACATAAAACCTATGCATTAGACAGTGTTGAAGTAAAAAGGAGAAATCATGTTAAAATGTACAATACTTGGTTACAAATAAGAGTGAAAAACCTTTCCCCTTTAATTCAGTCGCTGTATTTGTTGGTATTTTTATGTGCATATCTTATAAATGAGCAGTAGTATTGGCAGAAGTTTGTTAACGTTGGACTTCAGTGGTGTATTCATTGTCTTCAAAGATGCATCTAAAGTAACTTTAGGGGCATTGGGGCTCCACTTCTGTATGGGCAGAAAATCCAAGTGCTGCTGAGCTGATTTTGGGGAAGATTTTGGTTCAGTGAGCCCCCAGGGAGAGCTGTGTTTCTGTCTCTCCAGTGAATATGAGCTGTGATCACCCATTGTACTAAATTTGATAGTGTTGTCAATATTGTTCTGGAGCCATTACAGTGATTTTTGCTTATGAACTTAAATGTAGTAGTAAGATTGTTGGAATAGTAAAATTGAGTTCATCAACTCCATGCACCTTTTTCTGGTAGTTCTCAGAGGGGACCTTTTCTCTGAGAAAACTGTAGTTGGTTCTCATTTCCTGTGTAGTTTAAACTCACTTTTTTATTTTTGGTAGCAGTGTGAAAAATACCTTACATCACATGTCTCACCTTGGCTGCAGGCAGTCACAGGCAAGTCAGTCTTTAAGCAATTCTCACTCTGGTCATGGAACAGACTTAGAATTCTGTCAGGATCTAAAAGTGCAGGGAGGTACTAAGTTCAGAACTGAAATTCTTCATTTTTCATGTATTCATATTTTAGTTTGAAAACCAGTAAAGTGTATTGCCTAATACTAAAATATCGCAAAAGAGTTTGTAAATTCAAGTACTTAAAATGATGAAAATAGCCTGGAAAACTTTTCAATAGGCTTCATTTAATTTTGCCTCCTACCAGCTTCAGTGCCTAAATTATTGAAGTGGAGTCTGCTGGAAGCTCTAGAATGTAACAGATCTGTGGTCTGAATATTTGTGCCTCAGCATAACATTGCAACGAGGACAGTACAATGTCAGGAGATGTTTATGGAAATCTCAGTGCTGGCTATGTTGCTTTTGGCAGCTCATAAGTCTAACATTTAGGTTTTTCTTCAGATGAATGAAGGGGATTTTTTGTTAAAAAAACCTGCCAGTAAACTGCCTGACTTAACACTTTCTTTGCTAAAATTAAAGAGAGATTTGTGATATTTCTTATGATCTTGTGGCCTAAACTTTGAGGAAGATAGGCACAGCTGTTTTAATGCCTTGTTTCCAAAAACTCCCTGACAACTGCTGTAGATTTGCTGGATTTGGGTAGAAATCACCCAAACCAGTGATGCATATGGCTTTAGACAGGGATCACATTGTATTCCTGAGCTGCACGGTATAGTGTGTGTTATTTACATGGGAGTTTCCTTGCTCCAGAATTGAACAAAACATCCCTAGTGCTAGCAGGAGGGATAAGGTTTTACATGAACATATTTATTACCCTCCTTTGGCATGGAACTTCACTGTGACACAGTCAATTTGTCTGTCATGGAAAAAAATAAGGAATTCAGCTAAACTGTTGCTCTTAGAATGCTATGGAGCGACCAAAGCAAGGGCATGATGTCAAGTCTCCATTGTGATTGTGATTCCAAAGCTTTTTGCAAGTTCTTCTCCCAGTTCCTGCTGGAGTGTGGGCTGGTTAAGATGGACAGCAGATACAAGAGTCACCAAGTGCTGTCTGTGTTCAGAACTGCCAGGAATACTGGAATGAGCTCAATACTGTAACCTCTTCCTGTTACAAACAGCTGTCACCACCCAAGGGGTTTTAGTGAAGCTAAATGAAGTCAGAAGCTTTTATCTTGCATTGCAGCTGAATGCTGAAACACATACTAATTTGTCTCTTTTGGGTTTATTTTTCTTCCTTTGATTATAGGATATAAGACCACTTTTGTGTCCTTTATTGCTGTCAAGGTCAGAATCAAAACTGCATTGCAAGAGTCAGTAATATTTTTGACTTTCTGATGATTTGTTTTGGGTTTTTAAATCTTCCCATTATTTTACCAATGACAGAAAGAATGAAGAATGCAAAGATAATATCATGTATCTTCCTCCTACTTCCAGACAGTAAATGAAACCATTATTACAGAGTTAAATGAATAGCACATGTGGCCTAAGATGTTCTGAAAGCTTCATCAGAAACATTCACAAGAGCTTCTCCTTTTAACAGCAGAAACTATTGAGTGATAGCTGCCAGTGAAAATCCATGTTTCTCTCTGGCTCAGTAGTTCACAGCTTGACCTAACTAATAGGGAAGTTACTCCTGAACATGGACTGTGCTGCTGTTTAAAAAATCACCTATCACTATGCAAAATAGTGCATACCCTCCCACAGTCTGAAAAACAGTACTAGGGAGCAGATGTGCTGTGAACCCTGTAAAAGCTTGGGAGGTAAATGCAATACTTACTTCAGTTTTGACTTTGTAGTAAAATAGGGCAAATAACAATCCCAGAAAGATGTTTATTTAAAAATATTGCATTGGGCTCACTTCCTCTTTCTTAAAGAGACCCATGGAAGTTTCTGCTAGCTGGTGTAATTGTCTGTGTGCTCAGAAGAAGTGATAACAGCTTGTATTTATTCAGTTCTTTTCATGCCAGAAGACATTATAGCATTTTACAAGCCATGGGTGGACCGGGCAGGGCAGTTTTCCCCACAAGAAGTCTTTTGCAGTCTCAAGTCGATTGTGCTCCTGCTGTGATTCAGCACTCTGGTCACCCCTGCTCTTGCTGGGTTTTCTGTGACATTGCTTTCCCAAGGTTGAGAGAGCACTTGGCAAAGCAAGCTGAAGGGCTGTGTTCCCCAGGTTCACATGCACCTGAAAGTTAGGAGAAAAACACTTCTTGGTAGTACTCCTTGATCCTGTATTTGTCCTCATTGCATTCACCTTTGGTGTATGGTTTTCAGGAATACCTTTGTGTGAGTGAGAAAGAACATAAGGTGCTTCCCTTAGTACTTTGACATAAAATATATCAGAGCATACATAGCCATGTCCCACATTAGTGTAGAGCAGAGAAGAGAAGGCTACCAAATAGTCCTTAAGTTCCGGGGGAAGGTTAAGAAAGCTAAATGAACTCTCCTCTCAGTAGAATGCACTTGAGACATTTATTGCCAAGCTTAAAACCTACATACATTAACTGTGTTCTCACTTCTCTTCCACCAAGAGACTGAATAACCATCCTGGGGATAAAAGGAGAGCCCCAGGAAATCTGAGTGAAATGTGTAGGGCACAAAAGGAGCCACAGTTCCCCGTAACACCTCTTGCCAGAAAATAATTTTCACATATTGGGCATTCATACAGTCATATGGAAAACTAAAAGGAAACATCTGCTACTTGCCCATATGGTCTGCTGCCAGCCACAAATAGTCTGTAGAAAACAGTAAGAACCAGGTTTAATTACACTGCATGCAGAACTGAATCACAGAAATACAAGCTTTTCTGCTCTTTCCTAACATGCTGGTGTATCCAGCGCTGTGTAAAGAGCATGAAAATCAACACAACTGAATTTTTGGTGTGAAGAAAAAGCAGTTGAAAGCTTTTCCATAGCCTAGATTAAAAAAAAATTATTCTGACATAATGCTGGGAAGATGGAGTTTGACAATACTGACAATTAAAAAATATAATCAAATAGATTCAGGGTAACAATTAGAAAGCATGTGCTGTATGTTTGGGGAAAACTAAGCAGTTTTTATATTGTTTTCTAAGTTAAAGCAGAGTTGAATAGGGGAAGAAGTAATCTAAAAGAACAGAGTTCTGTGCTGTTTTTCTCTCCATTTCCAGGCAATCCGTACGAGGTTTCTGTCTGTCTGACAGCCGACCTTTGGTAGTCCTTCTGCCTCTAAAGTCCAGGTTTTCAAATCCTCTTGCAGTTTGTTGTGATATTTGTTTGCCCATTGGTCACACAATCCAGTCCTTAACCTTGTCAGCACAGAGAAGATAAAAATCATCTTGCATTCAGGTTTCCTTGGCCCCTCTGGGTTTTCAGGTCCCCTCAAAGATCAGTGCTTTGACCAAGGCCCCTGGGCCCTGGCCCTTCTGCCTGGGTGGAGAACCTGATCCAACAGCTCTGGCCCCAGGCTGGGTACCTGCCTGGAGAGCTGCAGCACTTGGAGAGGGGCTTGTGCTGGCACTCAGGACTTCCAGCAGTCTGGGATCACCCTTGCTGTGCATTAGTGGAGAGAACAGACAGAGTTCATGGAGCTGGAGGGAGTTAGGTTTCAATGAGGTACATAAGCCCCTCTTCTTATCCCTTTGTCTTTTACAATTACTTACTTCATCACAGTATTTTTTAATGAGTTTGTGAAGCTGGATTAAAGAGGTGAGATTCAAAGGTGGATTACATTGTTTCTTAGCTGTTGTCTGTATTTTATGGTGCTGTCTCCCCTCTTTCCTCCCAGTCATTCATAGGTATGTTTGTCATCCTCACTAAACACAGAACACACAGGTTTTGAGGCTGTGTAGGTAGACTCTTGATTTTGTGCATGTCATTGTGGATGAAAAGTTAATATCTCCTTTCTGATCTCACTGTTGTTGGACTAATGAGAAATCTAGCTTACTAAACACAAAAAGAGAATAATTAACTTGAAAAATTTCAAGTGACATTACACCAAAAAAGTAACCTCACCTTTCTTTGAGGCCACTTTCCAATGTGCTTTTGGGAAAGTTAACCTCTTTTCTGTAGCAGGAGCTCAACAACTGTCTTCTCCTTGCTGGAGTGTGTTTAGGCTAAAATATATAAAACCAGTAAGGTATTCAGATATCTCAGGAATCAGATCAGAACTGAAAGAAATCCTTAACAAGTTTGTGTAAAAATGTGCGGGATGCTAACAAGCCATGGTGCAACTCATACTCACATTGCTAAAACTGCCAAATTGTGAGACAATGCCTTCATTTCTAAATAACTAAAATTTAAAAATGTTCTTTCAGGAAAAGGTTTTCCATGTCAGTTTTTAGCTTAAACAGTTTTTTTGTGATGAGGCAATAAATTTCTAATTGTTTGTAGAGAGATCTTAAAAGAAAGTTGCAAATAGACCTTTAATTATGTGCATTTACCAGATCACACTGTGCTGGCTGGCTCCTAAAGAGAACAATGTTAGTGAAGGTAGATTAAAAAATTACACAAAACGAACTTGAATAACTAAAAGCCTTTGGACATTTTCAGTTCTACTAGATTGTGCTCTGCAGAGGGAAGGATTTCAGGGAAATTGATTTATGCTGTCTTTTGTTTATCTTCTTCTTGTCAGACGGTACTAGTGGTCAGAATGAAAATTCATGTAATCTAGTTTGCTGTGTAAACATTGTACATATGCTAATATGGTGATCAAATAACCTTCAAGCATTGTGAACATTTAAATAATATTGAACTAATACTGGAAGAATATAATCTACTGAAACATTGCAAAATATGTAATGTACCAGCTTTTCCTACAATGTATTTTCTACTCTCTCTGTATATATATTTCCTATTAATATAAAGATAACTTGAAGTATCATTTCTCCAGTTACAAAATAGTACGGCTAGTCAGTAATCCTGTAACACTTGTAATCACCTAGTACAGGTGATTGGGCTTTATATTTACATTGCCATCACATCATTCTAGTTCCTTGTGTCAAAAGTTTGACAGGGACAATTCTAGTTTTTGGGTTGATGTGAATGATTCTTCTGTGAAATACACAATTGGATTAGAGATCCTTATCAGTTGTCTTTTCACACTGCCCATGGGTCAAGTATGTTCATGCTAGAAGGGAAATATGTGCAAGAAAAACATAATACTTAAAGACCAATGCAGAGCTTATCAGCTTATCAAATTCATTTCATGAATTTGCATGTAACCTCAGCTCAAATACAGCAGAGACAGTAACAGTACTAACATCCCTCAAACTTGCTCAGGCTTGTCTGCAGCTTGTCAATCAGCACAGCTTCAAGGAGCTACTGGGGTCTGTTCCAAAGTGTTGACAGAGCAACATTACTGGGGTGTGTTGTATTTTTGTTGATGCCTAAACTGTCAGACTCCAACAGTGTCTCATTACTCTAACTCCCTTCCTCATGAAAAAAGGGCTCAAATTGTAGCTCAAGTGTTCAGCAGCTCTACAGCTGAACCAGCTCCCAGAGGATGCCCAGGAAAAAAAATAGCTCTTCCCCTTTCTGGATGAAGAGCCTTGCTGCAGTTATCCAGGATGCCACAGCTGACCCTGTCTTCTTCCTCAGTCTCCAGAACAACAGTCGTTCTCAAACTGTGCACAAAGTTGGTTCAGGGGAAAGTAAAGTTTATTAAATGCTCCCAGGAGAAAATGGGCATTTTGAGGGGTTTTACAGGGTTATGAAAGGACTCCTTTGAATTACGTGTAACAGTAACCTCTGTGGCATGCAGCTGGGGCTTACCTTTGTGGGCTGTATCAGGATGTTTGCCTCCAGGTCAGCTTGGTCTTTTTATTTCCCCATCTCTTCAGGCACATTAGGTTTGTCATAATGCCTAGAGGAGGCAGAAGGAAAGAGAAGATTCTGGTCATCAGGAAATCTTGTGATTCTCATCAGTAAAGCTATAAATCAGCCACCCTGGCAATCTTAAACAGCTTTTTTTAAGAGGCACTAATAACTTTAATCATTTTAGTGGGATTTGGAGGTATTGCAGCTGACTGAAAATATATTTTCTTTAGCACTGTGCAAATACTAGATTTCATGCTGTAAACTAGAGGAAGATTAATTTGTTTCCACTAATGTCAGAACAAATTCAGAATTTGTTCTCAGTATGAAACTGTGAAATGAGGCAGCTGTCAGCATAATTTGCCCCTATCACTGCTGTGCCAGCAGCTCATTGTAGTTTGGCATTTGCAGCTCTTTTGACATTGTACACTAGTGTGAATCCTGCCAGCCTCTGTAAGGCCAAGGCATGAGTACTGTTCATTTGACCAGGAATAGGGCACTTAGGTTTTTGCCTTCAAAATCACTTCAGCAAAATGATTGCTAGAGAGCTGCTGTCTCTCCTGCTGCATCTCATATCTTTACAGCACAAGCACTGGCTGTGTCTCATTTGCCTGCCCTCTGTTAAGCCTGCCATGTTCTCTGAGCAAAACTGTCTCCTTCCTGAGCCCCACTTCAAAATTTCACCTGGATATTAAGCTCAAACAGTGCTAAATACTGAGCTCCAAACTGCAGATACTCACCTGTGGTGAGCAGTGATATGGTGCTGATAGCTCAGGTTTGGTACCCAGGTCCTGATCCTGAAGACGTGAAGGGTAAGAAAAGGAGGAATCAGTCCTCTCAGGAGACAAGGTGTGGTGAAGGGAGACAGGAAAGAAAGAGATAGTAATGTTACTCTCTTTTTTTTTTTCTATATCATCAGTCATAGAGATAAGGCTCACTTGATTCAGATCTGTCTTGAGTCTGGTCAGTAAAGGGGGGAATTGAGTCCCAGTGTTGGTTCTACTACAGCAGGGGAACCTATGGACTGATGATTTGGGCATGGATTCAGGTACCTTCAAACAAGAAAGGCTTCTGACTTGTGTGTTTGTCACCAGAGCTGGAAATAGTATGTGGAAATATATTCAGGTGTTGATACTGATATTCAAGGTAAAGAGAAGGCATGGCTTCAGCCACGCCTTTCAGATTTTTAGTGGTCAGAGTAATCAGAAAATAATTATCAAGCTTATGAACTCTTCAGAATATGAGTTAAAGTGGTATGTTCATGATTTTAAACCTGCTTCCAAACATCTATAGAAAACCCAAGAGAAACAACATAACTGAAGAGGAAAAAATTAGCAGAATGTTTTCCCTCAGGTGTCTTTAGATCTGAAATGCATTTTGTTCCTTGCTCTGCTAGAGCTCAAATCTGGTCATACCTGAGTGTGTAGAAAGTTCCTGTAGCACTCAGTATCCAGTTCTCCACAGCACACCACTGGCTGCAGGCTGTGCACTGGAGTGTACCAGCTTGATACAACTTTTTAGTGCCAAATAGACACTAAAACACATTAAAGGAAAATGCTTTCCTGGGAGGTATTGCTGCACTGAGCTTCCAGCAGTTCTCAATAATGCTTTTGCTGTGGTCTAATCACAATCCCTGTATTAGGGCTGAGCAAGGCATTTTTCCAGAAAATGCATTAAAAATGGTTGAACTCCCAAGTTAAGGCGCCATTCAGTTTAAGTGACCATCAGACCTTTGTGTGAAAACAGTGGGATAATAGCAGGAATGAGAGACAAGATTTGATCCATTGATTTCTCCACACTGTTCTTGTCCTTTCTCCTTCTATATGTTAGCATTAAGATTTCTCTTTCAGTTTGTCATTTGTCTTTTTTTATCCCGAGGCCAGAGTTTTTTCCCAGTTTCCTGTCTGTTGTTTTCATTTGTTTATAACTTTGATAAATTCTTCTTGGAGGCAGTGTTGCTCTGTTTTGCATTTGCTGGTGCTGGTTGGCCTAGGACATTTCTAAAAAAACATTAACTTTTCCCATATATGACATATGGCGGTTTATGGTTTCCAGGCCGAGCAATGTGGTTGTACGCTTCCAGATGAAAATTAGTATGTTCCTTTTCTTTAGCCAAGAGAGAGAGTGTGCATGTCCTTTGCTGATATAAATTAGTACAGCTGCATTGTCTTCAGGGAAGGAAAACATTTTCAAGGTTTGTCTGTTAAAGAAACTTAGTTTCTTACATGGGCAAAGGCACCAAACAGTTTCTCTCTTTTATTATTCTTTAATTTTTCCAATGTTAGTTTATAGCTAGAAAGGAAAAACTCTGGTGTTTGTTCTTTAAATTCATCAGTCCTGTTCTCTAATGCTCATCCAAACACTTTTCCTGAAATGTTTGTCAGAGATCAAAATGAAACATTAGGAGTGGAAAACTGTCTAGAACTGGAAAACGGGTAAGATTTGTATTTATATAAAATATAAATACAGGACTGCTATGGCCTTGTTTTCATTCTGGTAAAAGTGGTTTTATTTGGCATCAAAATAAAATGTTAGAGGCCACCAGTTTACTAAGGATCTATTGTTAGAGTGCAGAGAGGACAGTCCTGGAATGAGCTGCACTAAAACACTCTTCTGATGAGCTGTTGTGACCTTGTTGCTTCAATATGTTTTCCAGAAAAAAAGTTTATGTTTATATAACCTGTGTAGTGCATTAGAGAGACACTTTGATAACAGAGATAGAAAAAGCAAAAATCTGCAGGTTTTTTAATTTAAGGTAAAGTAGTAAGCATAACTAGATTCTCTTTGTGGAGGATAGAAATAGGTAAGAACGTACAAGACTCATTTCAGCCACCTGTTGTAAAAGTCGAGGAAGTTTATTAAATCGTGTCATTACAAAAGCTAATTGAAAATAGATTAATTCTGAGAACATATGACTATTTAGATTAGCAAGCTGGAATCATCACCTGCTTATTTGGCAGGTGATGCTTAATGCTTATGCCTGGAGAATATTGAGTGGCAATTGGAACAACTGTGTCCTTCTATTGTCAGAGCCTGCCTCTTAACTGATTTGCTCTACTGTAAAAAAACCCTGCTGTTTTATTTCCTCTGGTGTGTAGGTCACACTAAATTGATCTGGCAGGCTAAAACAATAATTTTAATATTTTTCTATGTATAAAACAAAGTGTTAGATTGCAATTGTGTTGTCTTGCTGCAACCTTTGCCATCAGCAGACCTGCTTCTGTCTCTCTTGCTGGCTACTGGAAGGCTCCTCCTCTTCAGGGGGCATGGTAGACTGGAAAGACTCAAGGACAGAAAACTGCAGAGCTTCTGTTGATGCCTTGGGAAGGCTGACTTGAAACAGAGACTGGACAGAGCTAGAGAATAATGTAGGTATTTATTGAAAGACCTCTAGGATTCACCTTGGGCAGGACAAGAGCCTGACCAGGGCTACACACAAGGTAGACTAAGAATGGTCACAAAATCGGTTGATTGGTCACAGGGTCTTACATTTTTATGTTTTGGTCCATTTGCATAATAGGATTTAATTGTCCAATTACGGCTTCAGGTTGTGAGATCCCATCCTTCTTGTTCCTCCCTTCAGTCCACTGTTGTTTATGCTTTTGGGCCTGAAAGGTGTCCTTGGTCTTCAGCAGGAAGAGGATTTGTTTTGTCTACCTACTCTGTGAAGAGAGCTTACTAGCACTTAATATGAGGCTCAGAACTACACCCTTAGGCAGCACAGAATCTGAGAAACATGAAAGCTGAAACTTAAGTCATCACTGTTGCAAACCTCCTGTGTGAGGTTGGTTGGAAGATTTCAAGGAAGGATGAATGGCACTTGAACATGTTGTAGCTGGTAAATGTTTGGTTGTCCGCTATGTGCTTGCCATGTGTTCTCCACATTGCCTGCTCACCAATCTTTGCCTGTTTTAGTAAAGGACCTGTCAGTGCTTCTCTCTTTAAGTCTTCTGTCTCTCTTTACTCCCCACTGAACTCTGCAGGATCTTCGCTTTCTTGCAAAGGATGTTCTTGACAATGTTCTGAGTGAAACGTTGTTTTGGATAAATGTTTTGAGTTTAAGTTTTCTATAATGTCTTCTTTCAGTAGCAGCCTGTTCACGTGTAACCCAGTGTCTTCACTGGGTACAAAAGCTGATGTTCAAGGTTGATTTTACTAACAGGGTTGAGAGCTGCACTCTTCCCTTGAGTGCGTGCCTGGATGTACTCCTGGTGTTTGACCTACTTTTTGCAATTTCCCCCCCAGCTGCTGGAATTTACTCATGCAAACACAAACATTAACATTGGTGGTGTTCATTAAATGTGAACTTAACTTTAAGAATAATCTAATGAGGGGAAAACAGAATGGCACACCAGAGCACTGTCCTCTGGAGAGCATTCTGCAGAGAAGTTACTCCACTGGACGTTACTGCATTTGTAATGTGAGCAATTTACCCCATGTCCTGTCTGCTCTCAGCAGATCCACCTGATCAGTTGCACTTTGACAGCTTATAAACACTGTCAGGGATTGCACACCAGGCATATGTAGAAGGAGAGACACGCAATTCCTTTAGGAAGGCCAACTCCTTCCCAGCTCTGGAGGGTATAGGGGGCAAGGAAGCTGACTTCTGTTATGGAGATACTTTAATGCTTATTTACATCACAAACCATTTTATTGTTTACCCTGACATATTTTGCAAAAATATCTCTAAGGAAGAAAAGGAACTCATTCCACACATCTTTAATTTTGTTTCATTCTTAGTTTTGTGCCAAGACCTAAGCTGTATTAATCTGGGTAGCAGCAACGGTGTATCTGGCTTAATTAGGAAACAGACTGTTTAGTCATTTGAGGATTGCTGTGCTGAATCAGACTTGATTTCCACATCCGTGCAGATACATAGGAAGGCCAGTGAGATGTTTGTGTAAAGCAGCACACACTCATTATCACTAATTTTTTGTAGCTGGCATGCCTAGGTATTTTTTCAGCTTCAATTTTTTAAAGTCTTACTCATTTCAAAACTGCCCATTATTAATGTCTGAAGTCTGTGTGTAATTATAGCTTTTGATTTTGATGGAGTTCTAGCATGAATAAATCATGATTTTTTTTTCTTTCTTTTTTTCCTTTTTTAGCATCGTAGACAAAGAAGTGTCATTAATGGCAGAAATTGATAAAGTTAAAGAAGAAGCCAGTAAGTAAAAAAAACACAGGGAAATTTTGGAGTACTGTTGAAACAGTTGTTTTGTTGGCAGAAAATTACACAATCCATAAATTTGGTTAGCAGCATTCCATCATCTTTCACTCTATATGTGTAGTCAGGTAAGGCTTTGAAGTGCCAGGGTAGTTCCTATGAGGATTGTGCATCAAAATTTCAGTATTATGAAATTAGGTAAACCAAAAGGTGATACAGAGTTTGATTTAAATTACTTACTCCTTCTGCTTACCTATTAGAGCTTTTTGACCACTTTTTTTTTTTTTCTCATTTCTGTGGTTATTCAATTACTTTGTTTCCATTTATCAATCACTTTTTGCTTGCTTATATTACCTACATAAGTTAGAATACTGGAATTAGGAAGTAGGGGAGTAGGTTATTATATTGCCTTGCATAGCTTTAAGGAATAGTGATCAAGCTTATGAATTAGAAAATTTTAAAAATCAAAAAACAGATGTTTACTGCAGTTTGTTTTCTTAATAATCTGTGGGAGTTGATTGCATTCCAAGCTTTCATGCTGTCACTGGTTTTTGCATTTTCATGTATATACTGTTTTGAGGGGTTGGGAAAGCAAGGTGAGCCTTATAGTCGGATACCATGATATCTGTCTTGCACTCCATTCAAGATAGCGTTTGTATTTACTCCCAGTAAATACAGGGGGACATGTTTCAGTAGAGAATGCTAAGCAAGAAATTGAAGAGTAACCAGAGTGTTGTTAGAATGATACTTTTCCTGGCAGATGAAAATGTCCTTCATATAAATGCATACAGTCCTTTTATTGATTTGTGAATTTAAGGTCCTTCCAAGCAGGGTCACAAATATATTTAGCATTCTTGAATGCTTCATCTGCATTTGGAACTCACTTAGTTTACAAAAGTATACTAATTGAATTTTTATTGAAAAAAATGCTCTGAAATCTCTGTTGCTGTCCAAATCTCTTCCAGTTGTACTTATGTAGAAACTAGAAGTTACAAAGTTACAACAGCAAATATTTTCAGAGTTTTTGTTTTGAATTCCATTTGCTAATTTTCTAGGAATAACATGAAAAAGATGTGAATTTGAAGCTTTGTGTTATTCTGGAAAGGACTTGTGGAGGGATATATATCAGCAGTTTTTGGTTACCTACAGATACCAGGTAGCCATAATGAGCTACAGAGCATGCACTCATTCCCAGGAAAACCAATGGTAGAATTCCTACTGATCAGCAGACAGAGAGCCCTAACTGCACAAACAAAACCACATTTTGGAAATCCACTGTCCAGGGCTGATGATATTATAGGGCCCCTTCATTAATCTTGCCCAGTGATAGGAATTTTTGTAAAAAGTAAACCTAATTCCTATCTACCAGCATGCAAAGTGCTGCATTTGCACATGGCATGTTCTGTTTTCTTGTTTTCCTGCCAGCTCCACACATGACAGTGAATGGCCCAGTACCTGTCTCCAGCTGTGTGGTGTCTGCTGTCTCTCAAGGCTGCTGTAGGCTGTAAAGGGCCTTCAGAAACTTGTTACAGGACTGTAACATGCTAACCAAGATTTAGGGTATTATTTATTTTCATATCTCTTTGCTGCACTCAAGGACTGTTTTGCAGTGGGTGATCTTACTGTCAACACTAGGAAAAATTCCAAATATGATAATTTCAGGGTTTTTTTAAAACATGGGTATTTGGCTGGCATCTCATGGAAATAAATGCCAGTATGAGATGAGATCACATGGTCTGTGCAGTCACTTCAGCAAAGAGGATATTGATCTTTGGGAGGAATAATATTAGCATTACTTAGAATAAGCAGTAAAGCAGAACTATTGGACAAGGTAAGCACCTGGTAAACTGTTCATTTAATGAGATAAAAAATTCTCATTCTCGTAGCCCATATTCCACAAAAATTTAAATAGAAAAGATCAGCTGGGAAGATAGCAGCTGTTCTTAGCATAAGTAATAATGTAGGCACAGATTTACCACCAGGGCTAAAGGAAGTGTAGCCACCCTCTGCCGTCCCTGCAGTGTGACACACACTCCTCTACAGTCACACAGTTTGTTTGCTCCTACACAGCTGTGTCTCCCTGTGCCTACTGGATATCTTGTACTCAGTGAAACATTGGAACAAGTTTCCCAGAGGAGGAGAGATCCTCATCCCTGAAAGCATTCAAGGTCAGGCTCTGAGCAACCCCATATATTGAAGATGTCACTGCTCATTGCAGGGAGTTGGACTGGAGACCTTTAAAGGTCCCTGCCTGCCCAAACTATTTATTGACTCTACAATACTTTCAAAAGAAGGTGTTATCTGATTAAATAAATTATAATGGGTTGAGAAACAAACTGTCTGTGAAATATCATTAATTCTCACCTTCAAAAATAGCATTAAAAAGTATAGGCTGGTTACATGACATGTCAAGTGTGCTGTGGAAATTTGTGGCAAAAAGAAGGCAAAGAAACCAAAATCTCTACTGCTGTAGTGGAGTCTGTGTCCCTAGGATAGTTTACCTTAAGTACCACTCCCCCTGACTGTATGTGTAAATTCAAGACAAAAGACTATGATTGTTATTATTTTACATTTAGATGTTGTTTCCTCTGTGCCATAAGTATTGATCCCATCAGCCAGCTAATCAATTATTGTTTTTATGCTGAGTTACAATTTAGGTAATAGTTTGCATATATTTCCACCAAAATCATAATGACATATTATCTTGTGTACAAGTAGGTCAGTGCTTTGTGGTTTATGATTAATCTGTCCCTATAAGAATATAACTACTCACCCCTTTCTTACACAGAATACACAAGACAGGCAGTAATGAATATTTAGTATCTTTTTCATAAAGACTGTTGGCCTTCAACACTGCTTTGCTGTTAAAATGGCAAATGTGTATTTTCCATATGTGAGAGCAAAATTGCGATGCCAGTGATTTTAACATAAACTGTATATGAACAGGTTTTTTCAGAGGAAGTGAAATTCTCCTGTGTAAATCAAATGTCTTCAGCATATCTTGAGAAACAGGCTGGTGACTCAATGTATTCTTAATTCCATGTCTGGAAGGCTCCCTGTGTTTGTGCTTCAAAATAAAGCACTGGAAAACTCAAAACCACGTGTCTTTGCCCCTGTTTGTCTGAATGTGGGAAGACTGGTTTAACTTTGATTTTCTGACAGTTATCCCATTTTCAGATCTTTTTCAAAATCAGGCAGTGCAGTGAAATATGCTGATCAACTTAATTTGTGCAAGTATCATATTGGAAAGGCAGCTGAAGTCAGTGATCCATGTGTTCATCTCACATGGGATATACCATGTTATTGCCTAAAGACTAATAAATTACAGAGCAATTTACCTTCCTAGCAATAATGACTGACTGTTGGTATTTGGCAGTGGAAATCCTGACTGCTCGGCAGAAGAAAGCAGAGGAGCTGAAGAGACTGGCAGACCTTGCCAGTCAGATGGCTGAAGCACAACTCTCTGAACTCAGGGCTGAAATTAAGGTCAGGCATTCACTTCTGCTTAGGTATTTTAGCCATTTGCAGAAATGCCAAGGAGGAGTTGTCACATTAACATGCCCAGGCTGTTTATTCCTGCTAAGGGTAAAGGGGTAAATAGCTTTCCATAGGGAATATGTAGCTTCTTAAGGAATTGTAGCACCTCTGAGCAGTGTACAGGTGCTATCAGAGGAGTGTAAGCTATCCCCTCTTAAATGTAGCAGTGGGGAGTTTTGCTGTTTGTGTATCATTTAGACTCAGCAAGTAAACCTGAGAGCTTCAGGTTCAGTGATCAAACATCTATTCTCCACTGAAAGGACCCTCTTCCCAAGTGTGGGAGTGACCCACCCATCACTGGGCTGTGACACGTAATTTGGTAAGGATGGGAAAACACTTGGTTCTGCACAGAGATCTTGTGAACAGGGCAGGGTCAAGAATTTGTTGAGCCTTAAAGCAAACTTAAGTATTGATTGGTTCTTTCACCATCCATAGAGTCTTTTGCTGAGAGTGTAAATCACTGTTAATATGTCTACTTTTGCAGCACTTTGTGAGTGAACGGAAATACGATGAAGAGCTGGGCAGGTCTGCCCGATTTTCCTGTGATATAGAGCAGCTGAAGACCCAGATTCAGCTCTGTGGAGAAAGTAAGTGCTGATGATCCCTGTCACTGAATTTCTCAGAACATAGCTGTTCAGCAGAGCTGACAGCAGGTGCTGCCAGTGTGTGAGCGTGCACCAAGGCCAGTATGAGTGGTGTCTCTGAGTGCAGCACACAAGTCAACTTTACAGTTTGCAACATGTTAGACTCACTGTGCCTGGGCTGCACACTCCATCTGCAGGTGCACAGTGCCATCTTTGTCAGAGATTTCCAGGTATTACTCAGATCAGTTGCAGTTTTCAATCTAAACAGGATCCCAACTCCAGGAAATACACAAATTCAGTAATTTATAAATTGATAGTAAATTGGAAGCTTCTGTGTGTGAGCATAATGTAATGAGACCAATTCAGATCTCTGCTGCTACAAAGTAAATCCCCAGCTTTCTAACAGTATTCACTGGGTTTTTCAGGAGCCATCTAGAGTCATAGAATCGCTATGGCGAATCACTAAGGTTGGAAAAGACTGATCTCACCTTGCTGCAACCTCCTTTTAAGTAGAGAGCAGTAAGGTCTCCCCTCAGCCTCTTTTTCTCCAGGCTTCTGTTTCTAAATCATCTGCCCTTCTGATTGGAAATTCAGGTTCACATTTTTTGCTTCAAATATCCTGTCCTTGTTGTAAAATATTTCTTATCTCTGTCATGCTTTTTTTTTCCCCTAAAACAAAGTGATACAAGACTTTGCCCAGTATGTTGCCCTGTCCTATGGTATTCCATTCAGGAGAAAACTGGTAAAACAATACTGAACAAGTGTATCTTAGTGGAAGGAAAATAACAAATGTTTTCAAGTAGTTCCTAAAAATAGAAAATAGAGAGAGTACTGCACAGAGTACTGCACACACTCTGCCAATACAAGCTTCTGACTACATAGCTAAAGAACTGACAGCTTGGAGGCATAACCAGTTTAACTCATTAGACCATAAGAATTGCTTTTGCAGAATACTTTGAAGATCCATCTAACCCCATATCCTGTCTCAATGAAACCAACCCAGGATGTTTCAGAGGAAGACATAAACTTTCCAGTAATGCATTTAATTGTTTACAGTCACCTCATAGATCCTGTCTAATACCCTGAAGCATAAGAGATTGAAAATTCCATAAAGATTATCTTGACTAATAATACCACAGCTGCTATTGATATAACCATAGGCTATTTTTCAAAACTCATTGAACTACTTTTCTAAATAACTTCCAGCTGCAGTTAATTCTGCAAGTTAATTATTTATACCTCATTTCAGTAAAGCATTACATAAGCACAGTTTGATGCAGGCCTGTTTAAATCAGGTCAGTGAAGTTAAAAGAGCAGCTTTTAGCAAGGGAGCAGTATCATCCTAGAAATGACTGTCTGAAGAACTTTGCTCATACCTGCCCTGAGTGACCTTAGATGAGCAACTTGTGATGATTGGTGTCTTTGACAAGAGCTTTTCCGTGCAAAACGTTTCTCTTAGCATCATCTCTTAATGAGGCCCATCCCCTGCTAGGAGCTACAAATGCCCCTCAAACAAGAGATTTTACAAGGCCCATAGCTAAGAATAGCCACTCTTAAGGGCTTTAACAAAAGCAATAACCAAACCCCCAGAGCCTTGTGCAAAGGAAGGAATGTTCTAGATTGAGGAGATCATAGCATATACTCAAAATGACAGACAGGAAGAAATAAAAATAATTGGATTGATATATATCAGAATGTCCAGTATCCTTATCCTGTACATCTTTTTTGTTAAAAATACATTTTTATGACAAGCATCTGGGTTTTTATATGGGCTTCCATGTGCAGCAGTCTATTTTAGATGAGAGAGAATTAATAGAATTCAGGGATGGTTGGCCTCACTGAACTCAGAAGAGAAAATTCAGTTCATTGTGCAGATCTCTGCATTGTTTTTCTGAAGAGGACACCTAGTGGGAGAAATAGCTGATGTTGGTTTAAGTGAATAAGATCCTCAGAAAACCCAGCAGATGATGCTTATTTAGTAAAATGATTCCTCATCTTCTTTCTCTGTATTAGAAGTGAAAAAATAGAAGTACCTCTTAGATAAAAACAACAGGTGTCTCTCTGGAGTGAGCCTTAAATTTGTCGTCTGTACCAGAAGAAAACAGAAAAATCAAGATAGCAAATTAAGATCAAGAACTTCATTAGCCTTGGAATCCTCTTCAAGACTGATTGGGGGCTATTTCACAAAGGCAGCTTAGAGAAATGTAGAGTGGAATCAAGGATTTTTTGGAGTGCATTTTATATCTACACATGGCTATGCTTATTAAATTGGGTGATCTCAAAATGCTAAAAAGTAGAGAGTAGGAATATACTGAGATGGACAGTAGTGGTTCCTGATGGTGCAGACTGTTGTGTTCTGCAGGAATTAGATAAGTGCATTGCATCCAGTTCCAGTTTTTGTAGATACCCATGATACAGAAACCCCTTTTTAAACCTATTTCCTTTAGAAAGGAATAAATTAAGTTCTCTTGGATGCCAAAAGCCTGGCCTTCTGCCAGCCTCCTTCCAATTTTAATGCAGTGCCACCGTATTGGCTCTTATGTCTCCAGAAATGCCTCACAGTGAGGCAGACTTACAGGTGTAGAATGTACATGGCCTGACTCCAACCAAGTTACTTCAAGTTACCTTAAGTAAGCTTACCTCATTATTTGAAGTAAGACTGAAACAATGCTTCCAGAATTAACTGTAAGCAGGGTAAGAATATAGCCTTCTGTTTAGATGTTGATCATTTAATTGATAACACATAATCCTTTTTTTTTTTTTTAACAGTTTCTCACCCAAAGAATAACTATTCCTCAAGAACACCATGTAGTTTACTGCTGTCTTCAATGACCCCACATGCAACAACTGGCAAGCAAAATACGCACAACCGAAAGTCCTCTAATAATCTCAAGAACTCTGATAATAAAACAGCCAGCAGTAAAGTACAAAGTTATTCTTCTTCCAATCCTGCAGAATCTTCTTCTCAAGGAATCCCAGCAAATAAGCAGGTAAGATGTCAGTCAGTCATAAAATAAACTAAATTACTTCAAAAACTTTCAGAAAAATAGGTAGCATTGAAAGTTATTAATACAAAATCAAATCTGATTTGTGGTCTATATTTAATTAGTAGTTTTTGAAGATAGTAAGCATATATTTTCCAGCTTCATTTTCAAGTCAGTGTGAACATAAAATGTAGAAATACCAGAAATACCATATGAGTAAAGACAGCTGTCTGTGTAGAAGTGTCTAGTGGCAGTAGTAGAGTGAAAAAGAAAACTCCTCCATTATAACTAACTGCTATGGAGGAGAAACATTTAGTCCTTGACAAATGGTTAGCTGATGTGCTGTTGAGGCACAATTATTACATACACTTTGAAAGTAGAATCTGGCCAGGTTTAAAAGCATATTATTTTAGAAGCTCTATAATAAAGGTTACAGTATTGTACTATATTAGTAGCATGACTATATATATATATATGTGATACATATATGAATTATATTTAATTGCAATAGCACCTTAGAATGTCCCTATACCATTGTTCTTAGGTAAAGCTGCCACTAAAGTTGGTCTGAATTTTGTCCCAGTAGGGATTTTAGGCTCAAGTAGATGTGTGAAGGGAAATGTAAGACAGTGCATAATGTCAGGGCATGTCCTATGTCCTGTCAGGCATGCAAATAAAAGTAATTCAGCCACTTCCCACTAAGACTCAAAGCATCCTCTGAGCAAAATATCACAATGGACACATCTTCCACAGTGAGGATTCTTTACTTGACTTCAATTTACATGTGACTATCTTGTTCTTCTGCAGTCATACTGCAGTACTTGCACAAGTCTTTACTAGGAAAGCAATATTCATGATTTTGGAAAAAATCAGTCAGTATTAAGTTCTTCAGTACTTCTTAAGTGCTCAGAGAATCACAGTGTATCCTGGGTCCCACTCCTTGCCCTGCACAGGACACCCCAAGAATCCCACCATGTGCCTGAGAGCATTGTCCAAACACTTCTTGAGCTCTCTCAGGGTTGATGCTGTGACCACTTCCCTGAGGAGCCTGTTCCAGTGCCCAGCCACCCTCTGGGTGAAGAACTTCTCCCTGATACCAAACCTAACCCTCCCTTGAAACAAATTCAGGCCATTCCCTCAGGTCCTGTCACTGGTTACCAGAGAGAAGAGATCAGTGCCTGCCCCTCCTCCTCTTCCTGTCACAGGGCAGTTGTGACTGCAGTGAGGTCTCCTCCTCAGTCTCCTCCAGGCTGAACAGACCAAGTGACCTCAGCCACTCCTCATACAGCTTCTCCCCAAGGCCCTTCACCATCTTCATGGCCCTCCTTTGGACAGTCTCTAGTAGTTTAATGTCTTTCCTACATCCTGGCACCCAAAACTCCCCCAGCACTTGAGGTGAGGCTGCCCCAGTGCAGAGCACAGTGGGACAGTCCCCTCCCTTGCCCAGCTGGCCATGCTGTGCCTGATGCCCCCCAGGACATGGCTGGCCCTCCTGGCTGCCAGGGCACTGCTGACTTGTATTTAACTTCTATTGACCAGAACCTGCAGTTCCCTTTCCTCAATAACTGCTGTTGAGCTGTCTAGAATTTCATCTCCTTTTCTGTATTCTCTTGAATCATGGCAGATTTTAATTTGACATCAGTGATGAGCCTGACATCTGTATCTCCAGACTACTCAGATGTAGTATGATACTCATAGTTCTGGTTATAGTTATAATAAAGAGATTCTGGTAACAATCAAAACTTTTTAGTGTTTTCCCTCTCCTGTTCCCTCCTGACAGTTAATTTTGACTGCTGTGTTTCTTGGCCTGTTGGAAGGATTCAGACAACCTAACAGTTAATCCCATTTCTTTCTGGGTAGAATGGGCCTTCTAGCCAGAGGCGAAGATTCAACCCACAGCACCAAAACATGCGACTTAATGGATCTCATAAGTCACAAGGTAATGAGGCAGATCAAAATGCAAAGAGTGGTCCCAAGTCTGAGCACAGAAGACAGCAGCATAACAGCTTTCGATCTAAAAATAAAGGAGCTATGAAAAATCAAGAGCAGCCTGCAACTGCAAGGACCACAGAGAATCTGGCGCACCCGGAGAAGTCCCGACGGAAGCATCACACGCCGGACACCGCAGAGCACAGGCCTTTCCAAGGCAGCGTTGGCAGGGCGTCACAATGCAATTTATGTCCTGCAAGGATGGAGGTCTCTACTGATGCCACTGTTCTTTCGGTGCCAGCTGTGACTTTGGTTGCTTAAAACGTCACAGTGATGGCAGGCGGAGAAATTCCATCTCTTCATTTTAGTTTATTGCTCGAAAAGCTTGTTGGTGAAGAAGATAAGTCAGAACATAGTCTTTTAAATCTTTTGCTGCTTAAAACTTGTTGGTATCTCTATTACTTACTAATTATCAGAATTAAATCATACTTTAAAGGCTTTCCCCAGTATGTTCACATTTCTTTTCTTATGACTGTACGGAATCTGACCAAAGCAGCATTTACTTCTTAGAAAAATTAAATCTAGATTGGAAAGATAAATTGATAATTAAATTCATAATAGCAAAAACCTGTTGTAGATATGTGGTTACACCAGTCAATATTATTATTTCATAGAACAGCCTGTGTTAGAAGGATCCCAGGAAGTCTCTATGCTGTGGTCTGCAAAGAAATCAAATAATCTTGTAGAATTTTTCAGCAAATCTCTATACATCTTTCTTTCTGTGCGTGTATACATGTACATGCATGCACACTGTATACACAGAGAGCATTGTTCTATACAAGAAGAGTCGAAAAAGCAGTTAATTTGATTTTAGCTTATTATTCCATAATCTGAGATCTTTAAATTCAAGTATAAATTGTATTAAATGTATTACATATTGGTATTTTTCATGGACAAACTATTTTTATGAGGCTGAGGAAATATGCTCATTTAAGTTTGGAATGTATATAGTAATGGCTATTCAGATGCACAGCCCTGTTCTCCATCCTTATCAGCCACTTTTCTATGACTAGTTGGATTTATTTTTTGCATATAAAAAGTTGCAGGTCTTCTAGACTTGAATTCAAATTATTTTTCTATATTTTTGCTGTAGGAACCATCTGTCCATAACAAGAGCTATGACTAATGAATTACTTAGTCTTTATGTTCTGAGTCTGTATTTCAGAAAACCTGTTTATTCCAAATAATTAAAATCTTTCTACAATATCCTGGTGTTTGCTGCTTTGCAGTGCCTGACCTTGTGCTCTTACTCAAACTGTATTTGAGTAGTGGAGCAGTTATCAGTGGGAGGCTTCAGCTGAGTCTGGACTGGACTAGGCTTTTGCTTCTAGCTTGATTCTAATGCCACAGCACACAAAACAACCTTGCCATGAGAGTCACCTCCATGCTGAACACATTTTACAGTAAGTTACTGGTTAACATAGTAAGGTGTCAGAATCAGAAAGGTGTAAAGGTCAGTAAGACTGGCCTCCTGTCGAGGTCAGTAAGAGCAGAAGGACACTTGAGTAGCTTTAGAAGTTTACACCTAGGTGATTATTTGCTATTGCTTTTACCAATTTCCTCTGCCTAATTTCTGTTTACTGACTGCACACTTCCTTACTACTGACTGGATTACTTCCCTCTGGGACCCTTGAAAAATAATCCCCAGGGGAAGAGTGAAGTGCATTCCCTAATTTTTATTTTTCTTTATATACATATACACTGTCCCACATGTGAATATTGGTAAAACCTGATTTTAAAAGGCAAGTAACTCACTGTCATCTGGAAGAGGGGTGAAAGAAAAATAAACGTGTAGGTGGACACTGGCTTTCTTAGCATTGCAAGCACTGCTATTATCCTAGTTAATTACCTATCACACTTTTAAGCTGAATGTTTTGGGGTAGATGGAACTAAAATTCCAGAATCTTTGTTGTGTATACCCATCAGATAGGTAGCTTTTCAAAATTTATCTGCTGCCTTATGGTTTCACTGTAACCTCACGCTAAGAGATTCAATTACAAATTCCATGCAGACATTACACAGGAATTTCTTACATTATCCATGTGTAAGTTGTGAAACATGTCTCTTCTTGTAACCCTAAAAAAATCAAACTTACCTGTAATGACAGTTATTCTTTCCTTAGAGCTTCTGTGCTTGATTATTGCATTATTGAAAGTTAATTTATTCCATAAGGCAGTTTCTCACAAGTAACCTTCTGCAGATAAATAAAATCTGTAACTTAACTCAGCACAACAGGACTACCTTGAGTACCAGGCAGCTTTGATGTATCGGAGACTCAGATTGTGACAGATCCAGGAGTAACAGGTGAGAGATGGCATTTCTTTTCTCTGGTGATGCCAAGATACCTTCGCTGAAGAGCTTTGCATGGGTTTGGTTAGGCTGAGGAGAAGGCTGGTTCTGGGCATGCTGCAGTTTTAGCACACCAAGTTTTGTCTAGTATCTCTACTGGTTTGGGAATGTTATTCTAATGCACATTTTAACCACATTAAGTGGCTGTGCTCTGAAACTGTGTCGGAACCTTCATCTTTCATGTGTGTCCGTATGCTTGGAATTATATCTGCCAATTTCTAGGAGTGTTTTACTATTGGTGGTAGTTACAAGTAGCCAAATGCTCTTGGGCCCACCTTCAAGAGAACTTCATTTTTATCTTCTTATTACAGCGACAACTACATGCAATTCTCCTTTTAAGGGACTTGTAGAGGGGCAGTGACAGAATTTACGGCAGGGCAAGGCTTCCCTTCCAGGCCAATCCTCTTTTATAAAAAGTCCCCTCAATTAGCAAAGCAAATACAGCTGTTTGGTCTCACTCAAACACAAACATGGAATTCCCACTGCACTTTGTGCTCTTCCAGAAGAGGAAACACATCTTAAAGGGGCAGTATTTTAAAGCAGGTTGAATCTATCTTTTGTGTAAGATTAAATTCAGAGTAAGGGCAGAACCCAGCAAAATAAAGATCCACATACACAGCTGGAAAACTAAAAGCAGAGGTAACTTAATGCAGTCGTGCTCTTTGGAGAACTTATATTAGTTAACCATGTATGGGGAAAAAAGAAAAGATAAACTCAACACTTAATGTGCTTGAAAATTTTTCCTTTAAACAAAACCCAGTTATTCTGGAATTGAAACAACTTGCTGAACATGTTTGTTTTTGCAACATGATCTCTGCTATAATGATTTATAATTTCACAAAGATTCAAAGTAAACCATTGTCACACCACTTGACAGTGCATCTAGTTCCAGTCACCATGATGGTTAATGCTATCCATCTATCATAAAATGGTTCAATATCACTCTTAGAAATTAATATAAACTGAACAAGATTCTATAATATAAAAACATGCTGGAAGTGCCTACTTAGATAAGTTAAAAGGCTGTATTTGCACCCCATCCAATTGAAAATAAATAAAATCAAGTCCTTTCTTTACCTTCTTCACCAGAACCACTTGGTCATTTCATCTACTGAAATTCAAGGGGGTTATTTTTTATTCTTTTAACCACAAGCTAGTATGTCCAGGACAAAGAGCAGACTCATTAATGCTGCTGTAATGCACATGACACAAATGTTACTTGAAAAATACCAAGCTACCAAAATAATTAAGTAAACACTGAGGTAGTAACAAACTCTCCTGTAGGAATATTCTCAAAGCTTTTTCTTGTATTCTCGAGTTTTTTCTCACCTAAATTATATTCTCTGATTCTGTGTTCATAGAAGTTCTCTAAATTCAAAAGTTGAAAGAAAGCAGCTTTAGAGAGCCTTGTAAAAAGATTTTAAAATGCACGGTAAAGTGCTCAGCTGTTGAATAAATAGTGAAGTAGAACTTACACAGAAGAGAAGTATTAAAAACTGCTTTTCAGACAGATTATTATGAAAAACAAATTTCATAAACTTAGTCTCATGTTCAGAGAATACTAGAGTACATTATGTTAGCATCCTTCCATAACTTCTGCTTTGTCCTTTGTTCAGTGAAAAATTTTTTTGAGATAGGAAGAGCCTTGGGATTGTTGATCTTCAGGTTTATCTTTAAAGAAAAAACACTAGCTTAAATACTCCAGAGGTCAGCTGGTCTTCCATATACACACCAATAGCAGAAAATTATAGTGTTCTACACCTTTATAGTGACTACTGTAAAATGTCTCATTAAAAACATTAGTACATGAAAATTCGGGGGTTTTTACTTGTGTGAATTATGTTTCAAGACCTTATGGTTGGGAGAAAAGCCTGAAAATGTGATGGCTTTAAATAATCTAGCAAGTCAAACATTTAAAGAACCCTTCTCTAATTCTAATAGTCTCAGGAATTTTAAGAACTTGCTTTTTGGCAATGTTCTCAGTGTTCAGAGACAGCTGTATTTACTGTGCTGGAGAAGCAAAAGTAGTCGTAAAAAAACCCAGCACCCAAAGCTAAGCAAGGGTGCAAAACAAAGCCAGATTTTGTTCACTGATTTAAACAACTAAAAGGGCTCTTGAAAATCAAGGATCCAAACTTGCCTTTCCTCTGCTGGTAGAAACATACAGCAAGTCTTTGTTTCAGTATCATTACTCAACATTTGCCCTGCATCAAGAATGTCACCTCCAGCCTACACAGAGGAGGGAAGGAGGTAGACTTTCTTCAAACCATGGCACTTCGACCTCAACTTTTTTGCTTTGCTGTACACAAGTTGAGGTTGTGCTCTCCTGATCTGAAAGGACCTACAGAAAGACATGGAAGGTGTAACTCAGATCCTGCAGCCCCAGAAAAGCCGTCGCCCCGTGGTGTGACACACAATGCCACAGCTGCACCAGCCTGTCCCCAGTGGCAGATCACACCGTGGTACTGTGTGTGTCTGTAAATGTGTCTCTCCAGAGAGAGCAGCCTTGCTATTCACACTGCACATTTCTTCCCTTCTGAATCTTTGCTCAGTGTACAAGCACAGGTGATCCCTTGCATTGGTAGTAAGAGCAAAAATGGTCATTTACCCTCACCAGAAGTGCCAGTAAGTGCATTAACTTCCGGTGTCTCTGCAGCACCATATGTTTTATGCTTGTGGCAACCTTGTATCTAATAAAAGCTACTTATTTTTATCTATTCCCACCCCCCCTCCACCCCACCCCCCCAAAGGTACAAATTGAGATTCTCTGTAGTTAAAGTTCGCTGGAATGTTAAACTGCATGTGCTTAAGCAATATTTTTTTAATCCGTTTTTCTTCCTCCCTTCCCAACATCCAAAAAATATCTAGGAATAAAGCAGAAAACACACTTCAGTGCTCACTTAAAACAATTTTCTTCCTGTGCTTTTCATTATCTTTTTCATTACCATTTTCTACCTAATCTTTGAATAAACGATTACATGACACAATGATCCTGAGTCAAACATTATCCATCCACTTTATCATTCTTAAGCATAATACTTTCTGCTAATACAGCTGGTTCTTTGAGTACTGTAGAAGTAGTAGGAACTTCAACAGCAGCACTGTCCTGTTCCCTTGTTTCACTGGATGCAGAAGGAGGTGGCTGAGATGGTGTCACAAGAAAAAGCAGAGTCCTTCTCAGCTTCACTGCACATTTGTTCACAGGCTTCTTACTCCCTGCAGCTTGGGATGGCATTTGGCTCAGGGTCCTATTGCCAGCACTCTGCCTTCCACAGGGAGCCTGGGACTCGCTGGGCACTGATGTGCGTGTTGCAGATGTCGTTTCAGAAGCTTCTTTGTGCAGCATCAGCCTTTCACTATGGGGTCGTTTAAGAATTGCTGCAGAATGTGAAGCATTGCAGGCAGCTACCTTTAATGAAGATGAATTCTTGACTTTTATGTGGGTACTTGTTGAGGGACCTGAGAATCTAATTGGCTGGGGACCCACTTTACATGGTAAACAGCCTTCCACTTCAGTATAGTCAATTAATGATCTGTAGAACAAAGAACTTCAATTTTAAAAAATAAACTATATATGTAAATTATTTTTATAACATTATTACTAAACAGACCATCTGCAACAGCATTTCACAAATAGGCTTAAATGATGCTGTAACAAGCATAAATTATGGTTCCCAACAGTTTATCACTACAATCAGGGTTGCCTTTCTGTGACTAGAACCATCAATCTCTTCTGCCTCTCTAAGATGACACATTAAAAACTGTAGCAGTGAAGTGGCTGTAGGCTGACTCAGATGACTGTGCAGTGGCACCTGCAGAACGCTGCTTTTTGGTAATGTGTTGAGAATGGAGGTGTAACAAAAATATTGCCATAAAACTGCAGAGAGGAAGTTGTAGAAATTCCTTCTAAAAAGAAGATATCTGCCAGACATGAAAATCACTTAACCTTTTAAAGTTTTCACTTAACTTTCTGGTTTAGCAGTCCCTTTAACTAATACCGCTCTCTAGATTTTCAAGTTACTCCTTTTAATTTGAGAGAAATCTTAGCAGCCTTAAAAAACCGTAATTTGTTTCTAGTGAGTTCAGTTGTGCAATTAAGCGCTCTATGTTGTTTTATAAAAATGTAAATTAAAAAACCAGAAATCTCAACATGCATAGATATTTAAGGAACCTGAAATTATATAGAGGAGAAAAAAAAAGACAGCACTGTATTTGTTAATTAATTTTATGCCACCTATGCAAATCAGCATACCTTTTATAAACTGGAGGCATATGGTGCAAACTGCCTCTCAGAGGGCGTTCTTCCAGAGTCCAACATTCAATCAGCTCCTGAGGCACTCTCCAGTAGCTGACACCTGCATTTCATAGCAGCATTGTACTGATGAGCTGAGAGAACACAGCCATGCAGGTTTACACCTGACTAAATGCATTAATACATGTATTTTGTTTTGCAGAATTTCAGCTCTCAACCAGCTGACATGAGCATTGCTGACAGCCAGCATGCTGCTTCATTCATGTCAACACTTGTCCCCTCTCTGGAACATCCCATAAAACATTTTTTCCCCCAAACAGCCACTACTATTTTACAATGTTATGAAAGTTTATGCAGAGTTTTCATTATAATTAGTTGGCAATATTTTTCTTATTTTTATGTTTAAAAGTAGTAATACTGAAATAAAAAATTATTACTCTACCTCTCCCTTCCCAGGCATCAAAAGCATCCATTATCTTTTTCAGCTCAGCTACTGAGTAATAGCTCCAGATGTACTGGATGTTATTTCCAGCTTATCTAGAAATATTGTTTTAAAGGTAACAGTTAAATGATTTGTTATCTAAGTCCTTAAAAATGTACCATTGGTGAAATATATCATACCAAATACTACCTATAAGGACTTAGCAGTAAATGTTTTATAAAGCAGAAAGGAAAACGTTATTCTGATTTTGTTTTTATTCAGATAAGAGGTTCTAATCCTCCTCTGAATGCCTGTTGCTAAAAACTGATATTCACAAAAGAATACGTGTTCATAGAAGAATAATTACAGAATTAATTATGTAAAACCTATTTTTCTAGAATACATAGTAAGAGAACCGATACCTGATATGTTGCCAAATACTCTTGGAATACATATTAATATTCCCAGCCTAAATTTAGGAAGATATGCATCCTAATTATTAAGATGATTAAGTATCAAGAGCTTTATCTTAATCAAAAGATGCACAGTGAAGTACACTTCTGACACTGCACTGTGAGAGTGACAAAGACCAACTGCTTCCAGTTGTAAGTACAGGTCTACCAATACCTTCCAAATACTGCCATCTAAATAATAGTTAGTACAGCTGTGCATGTTCTTTAAAGAATTAAAACTATTTCCTTTCATCTTTGGTTCTCAGTGTTTAGCTGTCTTGGAAGATTGCAAAAAAGAATTGCATTAATCACAACCAACTTTGCAAATATTTCTGGAGGTTTTTCTGTATAGGGATTTATTCACTGTATTTAGTGTAAATATTAGAATAATTTTTAATTCTTGAGACTTTTAAAAAATAAGTCAAACAGAATAAGAACTTACAGCAACTGCATACTAACCACCTTGTGTGTACTCTCTCAAATTCTTAACCTTCAGGCTTAGTTTTTTATCACGTTTATTTTCTAATGTGCGCATTCTATTATCCAACTGCTTTGGGAGCTGGAAAGATTCCTTCCACAGATTTATAGTACAACAATGCTGTATTATGCTACATATGATAATATTTAGGGATAATTATAATATGTATTTATTTTCACTTCAGAGTGCTTTCATGTTTGATAGTCACTTTACCTTTTGTACATGCTTTTACTATGAATTTTCATTCCTAGTGCCTTACTAATTGCATCAGTCCCATCAGCTCTTGTGGCATACACACCAATAATTTTACTTTCACAGCTTGCTCCAGAAGTGTTGAGATAGTGCAGGACCCAAACTGTAGGCTTGATACAAACCAAATGGTAAGAATCACAGAAATCCAACAAAGCCTGGGAAAAAACATAAACCATATAGAATATTAATAAGAATGCAGTATTTTTAGTTGAATAAGCTTTCATATTTAAGTTTTCGTAACTGTACCAGTGAGCTCTTTTAAGTAAATCAAGGATGTAGTTTTTCTAGAATAATGTCTACAGTTATTTCTTATTTTACCAGAGGATGCTGTGAAACTAAGAGGTTCACAGAAAGGCCACAGAAATAGTTAAAGGCAAGGCAACTCTTTAACATGCAGAGAAACTGAAAGGCCTGGAATTGTTTTAACACTTTTCAAAAGGAAATGAGTAAGGGAGAAAGTGAAATACAGAGAAAAGTAACTTGCTAAAAGGAAACAGATGACTTGTCAGGAATAACACAGCCAGAACTGGTAATATGACTTAATTTCCTATCAGTTGATTAGAATTAGCTTTTAAGTTACAATACTCTAAAACCTTAGGATTTTAAATAACACACTAATTATCTTTTCTCCTTTCTCATTCTAAAAAAATGTCAGAGTACATTTTGTCTTACAAGTTTTAGGAATAATTTATAAAACTGAAAAAGAAACCTCAACTCAAACAACTTGAAGGGATTAAATCTAATTTCAAGTAAACTTGAAGCCAAAGAGGAAACTAAATGTCCTTCTACTGCACAAGTTCTACAGCAGACTTGCATGTACAACACTCACATTTAAATGTTGTTGTATTGCAATGATGGTAAAAGCTGGTGTCCTTTACTATACTGACTGCTTTACTACTGACTTACTTTAGGATTTCTTAACCTAAACCTCTGAATTTACTCATGGTGTAGTTTGGTCACTAAGACGTGCTAACTTGGACATTCTGTAGCTTTAGTGTTTGGTGCTAATGAATGACACAGGTTAGAGAGTTCAGCCTCAAAAATGTTAAGAAATGTCAGGACCTTTTTAAGCTCTATATTGGACCTTGAAGAGTGTGTCTCCATTTCATTGGCCAAATGATCAGACAGATTGTATGGATAAGGGATTCCAAAATAATTTGCTTCCTCCTGCAGTGCAGTTCGAACTTGTTCATCTCCAAGAATCCGAAATTCTCCATGAAGATAATCCAGAAGATACTTAAACAGGTTTCCATCTCGATCAATCAGACGTGCTCCTGAAAACATAAACTTAATTAAAATACTGTTTCCAGCAAGTGAAGACAAATGTGTTACATTCCACCAAATCATCAAGTACAGCCTTTTGTACAAAACTTCTGTATTGGTTTTACTTAGGAGGAGTAAGTATACTGTCTTTACTCTTTTAAAATGGTATTTTTTTCCTGGAATATTTGTTATTTGAAGATAAAATTCTTAGTGCAGTAAACATTTCTTTGGAATTTCAGTGAATCACTAGTCTGCACAGGATCATAGTAATACAACCTCAGCTGTGCTGCACTCTGCTTAAAATGCTAAAATCTAATTCTAGACACATTCTAATTCTAACTGCAGGTGCATCTTTACCCACTGTTGCAAGGATCTGTTCAATTTTGCTTCTAGACCATTTAAGAGAGTTAAAATTAGCCATCAGTTCCAGTACATCTAGTCAAACCTTCCCTGAATATTGCTCAAGTTATATTGTATTTGTTTCTTTTTCTGTCCTTTGCCTGAAGGGCCCAAGAAAACCAGCCAAACCATACGGTCTGTACAACAGGCTGTTCACTGCAGCTGTGAAAGATGGTACCAAAGTCCTGTTATGTTATGCCAAGTCCTTATGTTCAACACTTTGGGTATTTTAAACAGTCTAATGTATGCAACAAGGAATTACTATTCTTCATCCATCGTCTCTTTTAACTGGACCTACTTTGGCAGGATTTCTAAGTCACAAGTGTGAAATCTGACCCATGAATAGTTTTATTCAAACTTTTATATCAAGCCATGGTGGTAAAAAATGCAATTTTTACTGGGTAGTAAGGAATTCTGAAACAAACATTAGACCCAAATCTCTTTATGTAATGAACAGAGGGAATGAGATGCCTCTGGAGATTATAGGGATTCACAGACAGGATCCAAGATAAATGCCAAATACTCTGCCAACTTCAATTTTGTCTATTTTTGTATTCTTACTGAAGATTCCAGAGCCACAGTTTGGACAGGGACATTGTGCTGTACAAATGTGTTTGCAAGCACAAGTAGACTTTTGGAATTCAGATGAACTACCTGTCTGTATAAACTCATGCATACAGAACTGTTTTCCAACCTGGAATTAGAAGCCAACTGGTGCTCAGCATACTGGGAAAAGAGATATACTATAAAATGCATAAATATATATAAAGGTGTGTATTTACCAGAGAACTCCATGATCAGAATGTGATATTTAGAGGTTCAGTGTATGTACCTGATGGATCCACGTTCAGAGGGAAGTGCCCACTGGACACGGGAGCCAGCGTGGAATCCTGAACGCGGCACGGCCACCCGCGCCCGGCTGTGCACAAACAGCCCCGCACATTCAGCCATAGAGTATCCTGGACATCTTCAGCCTTGCCCTCTTCCACTGCATGTGCCAAGGATGATGCTCATTACCAGCTATTCAAACCTAAAACAGATACAAATAGAAGTCAAACCAACGCCAGCTACAGACTTAACCTATATACAAGAACAAAGCAATAGCTCAGCTCTTGCATGTCCGTAAAGGATACTGCTTTGGAAACATTCTGGAGACCTAGTAATGCACTTAGCCAAATACTCTGCACCTTTAGTCTAAAGAACGATGGAGTTTTACTTTGCTAGGAAACACAAAGCTTACTCTTTTGAGACAAATAGTTCACGGCACTAAAAATGCAGCTCTTTTAAAACCAATGGCAGCACGGGTTCTTTAAAAACCAATCTTTAATTAGGGCTGCTTTAACTTCCCGGGCCGCTCGCTGGCCCCATCCATCCCCGGGGCGCTGCTCGGCCCAGGGGCGGTGATGGGTGCTCGGTGAGCGGTACCGAGCCTCGGGGGCAGCGCCCGGCCCGCGGGGCCTGGGCCTGGGCCTGGGCCTGGACAGCGCTGCGCCCGCCCGGGCCGCGCTCCCTCCGCGACATGGCGGCCGGAACAGCGGAGGGGCGGCCCGTGTGTCCTGGCCCGTGTGTCCCGGCCACACCCGTGTGTCACAGCCCGTGTGCCCCGGCCCCGGCCCGTGTGTCCCGGTCGCAGCCCGTGTGCCCGGCCGCGCCATCCCCTCCCCGGTCCCCGCCGCGGGCCGGGTGGGTGCGGGGCCCCGGGCTCGGCTGCCGCTGCTCCCCGCGCTGCCGCAGGGCCCCTCAGGCGCCCTCCCAAGTGTGGCTCGCCCGCCTGCAGTCAGCACAGTAGCACAAACCGTGCTGATAACTTTTTTTTTAATGGCAAGTACGGGTTTACTCAGAGTGGGTAAATTCTATTGCTGTTTCTATAGTCTGGATATTAAAATCTTAGAATGGTTTGGTTTGGAAAGGGACTTTGAAGATCATCTACGTCCAACACCCCCCGCCTTGAACACGGGTGGGGCACCCGCAGCTTCCCTGGGCCACCTGTTCAGTGCCTCACCACCCTCACAGAAAAGAATTATTTTTTTAATTAACTATAAAGCTAATATAAACCTGTTCTTTTTTAATACGAACTCGTTTCCTCTTGTCCTGGCACTACATGCTCTTGTAAATACTCTTGCTCATCTTTCCTTTAAGTTCCCTTACGGTAGTGGAAGGCTGGAGCCTTCTCTTTTCCAGACTGAGCAAACCCAGTTCTCTCAGCCTTTCCCCAGAGGAGAGATGCTCCATTTCTCTAATCTCTTGGTGGCCTCCTCTGGGCTCACCCCACCAGGTCCCTGTTGTTCTGTGCTGGCCCCTGAGCTGGATGCAGTGTCCAGGTGGGATCTCAGAGCAGAGGGGCAGAGTCCCCTGCCTTGCCCTGCTGCCCCTGGGGCTTTGGATGCAGCCCAGGACACGTTTGGCTTTCTGGGCTGTGAGTGCCCATGGCTGGTCATGTCCAGCCTCCCCTCCACCAGCTCCCCCCGACAGGGTGGTGCTGGGCTGATGGCAGATGATCTTAAAGGTCTCTTCCAACCTTGATGATTCAATACAGTCATTTTAAAAAAGACATTCAGAAAGTGTCCTATTAAATTCCTTATGTCTGACATAGAGTTGTGTGGTGACAAAATGCATGCAATAAACAATAGAAAAGTAAAGAAAATAGGTTCTTGTTACACTTTTGTCTCAGCCTCATTACACAAAGTTTATATACATGGAAAATATTTCTAAAATGCAGCTGCATTTTCTAAAAAAAAAAAAAAAAAAAAAAACAAAACAACATTATCTAATGTTCCACCTAATTTTCCTTTATTTGTTTACAAATAAAATAAAAAATAAAAATGGAGTTTTGCCATAACATACAGTAAGATACCGTCCTTGTGGGTACAAGTGCCAAGCAACTAGGAATTGTGTGCAAAAGTCAACAGTGCCAAACTCTGGATTTCTGCAGACTTTCTGGAAGGTATGAGCTAGTTATATATTTAGAATATATAATATACAATATATTATATAAAATATATAATATTTTACATATCATATTCACTATATAATGAGATAATAAATTCCTAATGTTGAGTGTATTTTTATTTCTACCTGAAGTCCAGTAAAAATCCACTTACTTAACTGTACATGGCACATATAGGAAATGTGTCTATATTTTATTTAAATAGTTTACTCAGTTATATCTGCAATTCTTATTGATTTTCATCTGGTATCATCCTAATTTTTTATTTGTAATTTCCTTTTGGAGGTGTTTCGTCACCAATTTAAGGTATTTAAAACTTCAGCTACAGGCTCATTTGCTAAAGGGTCAGACCAAATGACAGGTAACACAGAGCAGCTACAGTCCCAACTGTCACTTGCTTTATTCTGATCTGTTACTGCATTTTCATTTTTGACAATATCTAAATATTCATAGGCTACTGTGTTTTCCGTTAATATTTAGGACCATAAACTTTTAATTCAGACTACCCTTCAGTAAAGTGAAGAACATTAGAGGAAAGAGCCAAATAAATAATATAAATCATCATCTGGTCCTAGTACAGGGACAATAAGTTCTCTTTGAAATTGTGTAACTCTGAGTGATCACTTACTACTTAAAACTCACTTCTTTTTATCTTTCTGCAGATTTGCATTCAAATAGCAGTTCAGGCCATTTAGTAAAGCCATAAAATAAACACGATTCATTTCTCTTGACATCTGATCATGCTCCAATTGCAGCAAAGAGAGGGAATGGCATGCCAAACACCAAGGCTCTCCTGTGCTCCCTGGACAGTTCTTGACCAAGAGTGTACCCAGAAGCCAGGTATCTGATGCTTAATATCTAATGAATGAACACAAGTTACATGTCACTGAAAGCAATACAGGCTGGTAATTCATGGATGTTGGATTTACTGCAAAACAAGCAAAAATAAGTGTAACACATTGTTTTTGTGGAATAATTGTCGCGGCCGAAGGTGAAGAAGCGAGACACATCAATATGATGAGTAGGCTAATGCTTGCTTTATTGTTGCGTCCGTGTGGACTCTTATACAGTTTTTTGCTTCCGTGCATGCGATCATGCATTTTCCTATTTGCTATAAACATATTGCACGAGGCAAGCATGCATAAAGCTCTACTACTGATTGGTTGGCACTCGCCTAGCAAAATTCCTGTTTGCGGTTTTTAGATGCTGCCTCCATATGTTTTTTCTCAAGTTCTGCTTAGCTTTGCATGACTGTTATCTAGCTAGCAGTTTCAAGGTTACTGTGTCCTTTATATCTTTCTGTAAGCATTATTAACTGTTAAAGCCTCAACAAATAATAGTATCTAGTTTAACTGTATTAGTAAGGATATGTTTTCCCTTACTCACTGGGAATAGTTCATGCATAGCAATTGCAACTTAAATGTGGCCATTGCTGTCAAAAGTTACAGTGTAGGTACAGCCTTTGGTCTTTCTCTCTGTAAAACATTCATTTAATGAATCTGCATCTTTCTATGCTTTTTTTCACCTTTAAGCTGGCTTGGTTTTGCCTCAAAAGTCTGGACAATGTTCCTGTATTTCTGCACTGTGAGGCCAGACCAATATACACTATTTCAGTCAATACACACACACAAACACACACATATAAACAAACAGTGCAATAGGTTTTGGACCTCAGATTTAACCATGTGAATTATCATTATAATTCAGGCTTAGTACAGCATGTATTTGGCATAGAAGTGTGCAGCATAACCAGCCCCACAAGCAAAGTGCCTTTTGAGCTGTGTGTTTTGGGAAATGAACACAGGAATGTTTTTGGTTTGATGTTCACTAGTTTCCCAAGGAAGCCGGGCTTACACATTCATCCTCTGTATAATTGTGTTCCACTTTACTAATTTCAGTCAAATTTGATGGAGAGGAAAAGGCATTAAGAAATTGATTTTTCATTAAACATGTGCAAGAAGTGGTGTGATTACAGGAATACTTAATACTATAATTTCAGGAAAACCTATATCATGAACTCAGGTCTTGTTGGACATCAGCAAATCCAGAAAGAGAGAAGCTATAATCTGCCCACCAGAAGTGCTTTAATCATAGCTCACACTGTATTAGGCACTACAGGATTAATTCCTCAGCCAAGATTCTTCTCAAACGTGAATATGTAGGTATCTGGTAAGGTACAAATTCAGTTCCCACATGATTAGAGCTTTCACAAGTCTGTGTTTTTTTCCCTCACTACCTTTCCTTTCTATTCAGTTTAAAGACCAGTCATAGGATCCCCCAAGTGACTGAAACCCCTAATTCTGCTCTTAATAAGATATATAGGCTGTGAAACTTGGCAGTTCTTCCTTACTTTGAGTAGCTGGCAATTAACTGGAGATTTTTACATGTGAAGTGTTCCAGTGTGGGAGTTCCTCAGTGAGGTGTAAAGGAAAGTATGACCATGGGTGGAAATGCAATACTTCACGTTTTATTTTAAATTTGTTGCCCACAATAGTGACATAAACACTAAATGAAGGCAAATTGGTGATTGCCTCTTCAAGACTTGAGACCACTGTGGAATCTGAGGAAATGAAAACTCATTGTTGGATCTGGAAAGAAAACACTGCCTTGTGGTGTAAGTTCTATTTGATTTGTTTTCTGTTTTTAAAGTTATGTAAGGTTATTTGCTCTTTTGTTTGGCCAGAGTTTTATAGTGGTTACAGTCACTTCCAAGTTTCCTTGTGAGGGAAAATGTACCAAATGTATATGATGTGTGCAGGATCAAAGCTGTATTTTAAGGGTTTTGCATAGAAGCAGAGGGTTTTACAGCTTCTGAAACTCTGTCATACATCATTCACTAAAAAAGGTAGAAGCAAGTGACTCTCCAGATGCTGTTTAGAGCAGATTATGAAATTAGTAAGTTCATGAAGATCCATGTTCACATAATGCTACTCCTATTTAATGTGTGATTCCTTTGACTTACTTTATAGAATATTGTAATGTTGGCACACAGCAAGGTAAGGTATTTTGACAATTACTGCATTACAGAAACTGATGCTTTTTATTTCAACCTTCTGCATCTCTGTAAATCTTCAAATAGAACATTAATTCTGCTTACTCCAAAATGACCGATTCCTGGATCAAAGTTAGCAATTAATGTCCACCTGAGCTAATGGCAGAACTGGGCACACTTAGCCAGTAAAAGAGAATGTATGTGAAGAGAGTGTGAAAGGGCTTTTGGACTTAGAAGAGATTTTGGGGAAAAGCATTTAATAAGGCTGAAGTTCTTCCATGCAATTCACAGTCCTAATATTACCTGCACCACATTAAGACAGGGCTTCTCAAATTCTGTTGTCAGAGCCTTCCTGCCCTTCCACGTCTGTCGGTGGGCAGGCAGCGTATAATCTACTGGCTGTGAATTCATCACTGTTGTCTCCTAACTGCCCCCATGCCTGTCTGTACATTGCTATTCCGTGTAGAGATACTAACAGCTCAAAAACAGCCAGAAGGAAATTTAATTTGCCACTGAGAAGGAATTAGGTGTTTTTCTCCCTTAAACCTAAAGGAAATCTTTGAACCCAAAGCCAAACACCTCAAACTCTTCATAAAAATCTCTTGACAGCTAAGTGGAGTATCTGGAGTGTTCTACTCCTTTTCTCACAATGTACTAAAATTGATGCTAAGGGTTCACACCCTTGTTATCTATTTTTTTATTAATTTATTTTTAATTGTAGGTTATTAATGGTATTGAAAATGGTTTTCAAAGATACGTAGCTGGGAAGTTACAAACACCTAACTCCTTTTTAAAACACGCAGAGATGGCACTAAAAGGCCGGAACCGTGGATTAGCGGTTAATGACCACTGCATATGCCCCTTCGGAAACGCCCTTGGCCGAAGGTGAGAGCCCAGGTGAAGCCTTTCAGCGCCGGAGCTCCGGCCCGGCTGTGACCCCGCAGGCCAGGCCGGGCCCTGCCCCTCCCGCCGCCCGTCAGCCCCGGCCCGGGCTCGCGGCCCCGCCCACCGGCCCCGGCCCGAGGGCTCCGCGCGCGCCGCCGTTGGCGCTGAGGGCGCTGAGGGCCCCGGGGGCGGTGCGGGACGGTCCCTGCCCCTCCCTGCCCCTCTCCCCCTGCCCCTCCCTGCCCCTCCCTGCCCCTCCCTGCCTCTCCCTGCCCCTCCCTGCCCCTCCCTGCCCCTCTCCCCCTGCCCCTCTCCCCCTGCCCCTCTCCCCCTGCCCCTCTCCCCCTGCCTCTCTCCCCCTGCCTCTCTCCCCCTGCCTCTCCCGGGTTAACTTCGCACTGTTTGTAAGGCGGGTTATTTAAATGCCTCAGTTCTAAATCTGTCCTGACAAAGCACGAGCTGGTTCTGGTCCTATTGTGGAATGGTAGAACCTTGGGGTTTTCCCCTTTGATGTGTAAACTCGGATAGTTAACGTGAGGGATAGACACGCTAAAAAAAACCCAACTATGGTCTTCTCAAGTTTCATGGTTTACTAGTTAATTATTTTGCCTCTCTGTGTTAATGTCTCATTGTGTTGATTAATTCGTTAATCTGTTTTAATTAACAAAGGTAAAGACAAGCAATTCTTTCAACTTCAGACACAGAAATCCTCGTAAGACGTAATAAACTCAATTTTGAAATGTGTCTAAAAGATAATTTATTTATTTGGATGTTCCCCTTCACGGTGTACAGATTGATTTTGAGGATGGATAGAGGCGCAACTGCTAAATCGTCATCTGCTGTGTTCACCTCAAATGCTGCTAAAGGATGGATGAAGAAGAGGGATGGAGCATTGCAAGCTGCAAAGTGGAATGCTTCTTTAGCTTCTAAAATCAAAACTAAATTAATAAGTAAGTCCTGTTGAAACTGAAGCCGTATACTGTACTTGGAATATATGACTTCAAAAGGAATAGTGATTGTATTTAACATAATTAGCTGAAATTCTGCCTGTTAAAACTATTCTGTAACAGGTATAGGTGGGTTTTCATCAGGACAGTGGGCATATATATATTGAATATAAAGCTTTTTTCTTTATGTTGTCAAAACTTATATTTATTATGAGAATGTTTGAATGTTTTAACTTGGAACTCTTAAATTTGTAAACATATTTATGCCTGTGAAACTATCAATTTTTAAATGTTTTCTTCTTAAAATAACCTTATTTTTAAAAAGCTAGACTAGAGCAAGAAACTATGCATGAAATAAACTTGAAACAGACAGAGTAGGCATCAGAATGACAGCCACATAAACAGTTTTATATTGGAAAGTGTTAGGCTTTGCTGCTGTTGCACCAGAATCTACAGATAAAAACGTCATCATATAGTGATAGTTCACACAGAGAGGGCCTGGAACCGAAGTTGTTGAAAATAATATTATTTTGTCTCCTTTAGATAACTCATCTATGTTTAAAGTATCTTTACAACAAAATAACAAAGCATTAGCTGTGGCTTTGAGTGTTGAAAAAGAAAATTCTCGCAAGCTAAAGAATGAGAAGATTTTTCTTCAGAAGGAAGTAGAAAAACTCCAGCTTCATAATATCTCACTTCGTCAAAAACTAACTTGCGTGGTATGCTGAAAAATATATTGTTTAAACTTAGAGCAGCTAAACTAAGCTTTTATCTTTTTTTGAAACTTAATATTGCTTCTTAAAGTGGTGGCTTAAAATACATCTCAGATTTGCGAAGTTATATCACCTGACAGCATAATATTTACATTTGATTTTTCGTTTGTAGCTTTTTTTTTGAACTATTTTGTCTATCAGTGTGTATATCTATAGCTATTTTAGCCCCAGGTTCACCTTTATATTTAGAGGTATTGAGATGAGTTTGTGTTCAATTAAGTCTAAAAAAAAGCATAGATTCACTTTTTATATCTTGTCTCTTCTTACATCAGAAGTCACTTAAAATATATTTTTTCTGTTATATGCAGAATAAAACTCTTATTGGAATAGATGCATATTTGAATGAAAACCTCTTAACTGCAATAGAAATAAGCAGTCCTTCTGAGGTAAGATGTTTTTTCAACTTTACCATATTGAACTCATCTTCCAGGATAAGATTTTCAAAGCATTAAATTGAGTGTAATGTTGAAATACTATTTGAGTTGTAAAACATTTACCCAAATTCCTTAAAACTTGGAATTAAACCAGAATAGTAAAATAGATTCAATTTTACTGTACTGAAAATTTAGGATTTAATCTGGTTTCCAAAGTATCTAAAAGTAAAATATCAGCCTGAAAGAAGAATCATGTGGTTAAAAAAAAAACCTTAGCTCTTCAGTATGTAGTGAGCAAGCTACCTGCCTTCCTTGCTTAGTGCTGCAATAAATATCTTACATCTGGAAACTTAACCAGAAAACGTAGTCCATATTAGTCCTTGTGTCTTGGAAAAAATACAATCAATTTTTAAAAAAGGAAAATACTGTGTTGTCTGTTCTCAACTTGCTTAGTTTTGCTCTGTGCTTCTTTATGTATACTGCAGTGTGCATGAGTTATAGCTACATTTAGAAAGTCTGTACATTCCTTTGGGAGAAAAGAAGGTTATGTATTTTGATGAATTTTGTAACAAAATATTTTGCTTTAAAATTATTGCATATGTTTGAATATCATGTGTCTTGCATCAGTGCATGTATTTTTTTCCCATTCATTTCCGTGGGGTTTTTTTGGCTGTGGATATTTCTAATACTTAAAACATAAGAGAGTATTTAACTATTCGTATTTCCCTGCTCTTCTTCTTTTGAAAGGATCTGCAGAGTTCCTTTCCCCTGTCAGCTGGCCCGAGCAGCCCCACTGGTGGTGAGTTCAGGAGTGCTCATCGGTCAGTTCGGTAGGTGCTTATGTTAAATGCCAAAGGTGGTTGGTGTCTGTCACTTTCTCTTACAGCTGGTCTTTGTACATTGTCTTAGGTAGTTTTGAGGTAATGAGAAAACCATTTCCTGTATATTCCAGAAACTACCTGTTTGCAGCTTGGAATTTACAAAACTTGTGTTTGAGTAACTCACTGCTTGTTTCATGTGAACTCACCAGGCCAAAGCAGAATTCTCTATCGTCAAAAATACATTTTCCCCAAGACAGAACCCAATATCATACTTGAGTTCTTGTGTTCTGCTATTATACATTATTAATAAAATGTTATTATTATAATATTTAAAACAATAGAATGTCATGATAGAAAATGTAATAAAAATCTTCATGGTAGAATTTTCTATTTTCAGCTCTGTAGAATTGCCAGCAAAGCTTCCTTTCATTGCAACAGCTAATGCAAAGCAGCGAGGTAGCCCTTCTCTGGGTGGAGCATCAAATTCTTATGAGTGTACCACTAATTTGACAGAGGAAATGCATTCAGATCAAGTCAAGTTTGCATCACTCCGGCCTTCTGGTACAAATAATCAAAAGTTAATTGAAACAGAACCAGTGGTTGACAAGAATAGGTTTTTGAAAGGTATGATGTATTTCTGTGTAAGTGATTTATTTTTCAAGCTCTCTGAGAGAGAGTATTTAATAATTTGTTACTCAATGTGCAATACGGAATGTACAGGAAGTTTCCTAAACTGTAATAAATAAATGCTCATCCATAAGTATAGGTTTCCTTACAATCGTTTATAGAATAATATTCATTGAAATTACATAGCTAAGATAAATAATAGCTGAAGTAGTTATAGAAAAACAGTTTTATTTATGTTGAATTTCAAAAGTCCAACTTCAGTAAATTATGAAATTCGCTTCAGTTTACTAAATTTTTAAGGACCAACCATAGAACGTGTGTATTCAGTTAAAAAAAAAAAGTGCCATTTTCCATACTTCTGGTTCAGCCTCGAGTAGTTTTAGGTAGATAACTACACTCTATTCTTCTTTTCCCCAAGCTGCTGAAATTTTTCTCTTTGCAGAAAATCAACGGTGTGCAGAATTAAGTTCCAATAGTGCCTTCCTGACTCATGGAAAAAATACACAATCCTTAGAACAGTCTGAGGAGCCTACAGAACAATATCATGGTAGTTCATTGCCATCCTATGAAAATGTGACTGAAAGAAAGAAAAATGCAGTACTTTGTAAGTCAAAAACTCAACCTAATATAAAGGATTTTGATAAAAAATATATGTCACTGAATCTGCCTCATCATGATATCAACAGCAGCAATGCCAATGACAGGAATTTACAGGAAGGTACAAGTGACTTGCCTGGCATTATTCCTTCACCTCTTAAATTTAACAGTGAAAGTAAGGCAGATTTTAACAAGGTGCTTTTTACTGACAAGATGAAGCCTGAAGAAACTGTTTATGATGCTGATATGGAGTTGACTGCCAGTGATGCAAGTGAACTACTCACAGTTACGGCAAAAGGCAATTATAAATTGCATCAAAATAAAGTTAATAATGCCAATTTTGACAAAATATTACCAAATTTCAGAAAAGTAAAATATTCTAAGAAGGATAAAGAAAATATTAAAAGCAAGACTGAAGTCCTTTCAAATTTGCATGCAGAAGAAAGGCACTCCAGGACTGACCATAGTGAAACTTCAGAAACTACTGATTCACAATCTCAACTATTCCAAAGTCAGACAGAACAGCTACCTACAGGAAGTTCTGTAGAGCAGCAGAGTAGAAAAAGTAAAGCTAAGGATGCCAGGAGGACATACCAGGTTAATGTAATTAGTCCAAGAAAACAAGAGACAAATAAAGGAACTTTCTCAGAAATGTTTGGAGAAGTGGAAAGCAGAATGCTAAAACCCAACTCAAGCTCATCTGTTGACGAGATCCCACCAGAAGTTTACTGTGCTGAACATCTACCATTCCAAGATAACACTTCTGGTGTATTGCCTTTACAGGAGGATTTTCTGAATACAGATAAGAAAGATAACAAACCAACAATAAAAAGAAAAACTTCTCAAAACCTTTCCAAAGCAAACACAGCAAAATCTTGTAGAGAGGAAAATAGCCAGTATGGAGAAAATATTTCAACAAAATCTCAAACAGAGATAAACCAATGTGACAGCAGCACGAGAAAACAAGACCAGAAGAATATTACAGAGAGAAAAAACAAGCGAAAAAGTAGCTACAGAAAAGGTAGAGAAACTGAAAATGACATTCCTCATAACGTTAGTCAGAAAACAGACCAAAAGAGCAGCCATTTTTCACCAGGCAGATTGAAACGCACATTGGCAAAGGCCGGCCGGAAGGCGTATGTAATACCAAATGACAATCTTACACGGTTCTCAGTTTGTAAAAATGAAGAATTAAAAAATAAGGATTCATTGCTTGGAGAAGCTGGAAAGAAAGTAACTGTAACTCAGCAAATGCAAGTAGCTTTAGTTACTCAGAATGGTGTAGCTCTGAATACCCCACCAGCTAAAGAACAGGTTGATGATGATGCTAATAGGTTAAAGAAGGTAGATTCCAAAGCAGTGGCAAATAAAAAAACCTCCCACATAAGTAATTTTCCTGATCAGAATGTAAAGCAGAAACAGAGGTTTAGCTCTGATATTACTGAGACCAGACGAGAAAAAAGTTATTTCAGGCATTTTGATCAGGGGGGTCAGAATACTTTGGATGACCAGGAAGTCCCTCATGAAATTAATTTCTTTGTGAGTAAGTTGAAGCCTGTGATTGAAGTTGAATGCTGTAAGAATATGCCGTTTAAGGCAGATAGCTTCTCCCAGGAAGGTCTTTCCAATGTGGAGCTCCCAGCTCTTGATACCCACAATGCTTCCAGCAACTTCTCTATACTGAAAAGCTCTGAAATCTATGGGCAAAATGATTGTCATGAAGCACTGGATGCTGAAAGAGCAGAACAAAATATGGATCGTATTTCCAAACAGAGTAACAAAAATACTCTGACACCTTGTCATGGTAAGTGTGAGGGCTAAAAAAAGCAAGGCATTTTGAATTAGGTAGTGCCTGAAATAGTGGTAACATGTCTGCTCTTAATTCTGTCCTCTCATTGCTTGTTTAGAGTAGATAAAACAGGAGTGGAAAAAGGTAAGAATGAAAATCACCAAAATCTTCTATATCATGTATCTGTCGCAATATCTTTCTAGGTTGTGGTGACTAAAATCTTTATTTTTTAATATATCTCAAGATGATACTTAGAAGGGCAGATGTAAGTAGTCTACATTCTTGAGAAGCAATTTTAATTAAAGCATGTATTCTTTTTTTGAAGAATTCCATTACATTCAAAAAGTTGGGAATTGAATGATAAAATATCTTGAGCTTTTTTATCCCAAGGAACCAAGACAGGACTACACTGTTCCCTTCTTAAATGGGAAATATAGCTGGACCTGAAGATTTCATTTTTGATTCTTTAGAAACAATGCAACTCAACAGGAATTCTGATATCTAAAAGAAATATGTTGAGTAGGTTTTTCTATAGCCTGCCCATGTACCAACTTTGATGTGACAATCTCTTTTTTTAAGTAAGATACATTAGGAACATAATAAAACTTTAATGTAGTCTGGAAGATAGGTTTAAATTCTTCTATAATAAATGCAGTCAGTATAATGCAATATAATGGCATAAATGGAATATAACTAATACTTCTATACAAGAGTTTAACTATAGTTTAGAACATAGCTTTGAAATTTCATAGTGTTAGGGATCTATTTTGTAAACGTACTTGTTCTCAATAAGTTCCTGTTTATTTCATAATCTGAGAAAGCCCCGACACCTAGACAGTACCCTAGCTCAGGTTAATAGTTTGTATCCCAAACTATTAAGCTAATACTGCCTTGGCTTCATTTGGATGCTAGGACACAATGGCCAAAAAGATCTCCTGTTTTACACAAGCACAGAATAGGAACATTGGCAGAATGAGAGCACTGTGTGAGGTATCAGTCTTTGTGATTTGCAGTTGTGTCTTCTCATCTTCAGTTCCTTCTTTGGAAGGTGGAAAAAGCATCCCATACTTTTAGTAGGTTTAGGGGTAAATTTGTAAGCCCTTGTGATCAGCAGTATCAAACACTGCTGGCATAAAAAGCTAGGTAGTTATTTGATCTTCATCTATTTAAGCATAGTTCAAAAGACAAGTGTTCATCCTATATCCAAATCTTGAATTGAAAGATTGCTATGCTCATTTTTTACACATAGGCCTAAAAAGAAAGCATAAAGCTGAAAAATGCAGAACTAAAAAACACTTGTACAGCTTGACTCTTCAGATTATACATGCGTGCCCTCCCCCTGTGTTCAAGGCCAGGAACTGTGTGCAGTGTTACTTTGCAAGAAGGGAGTCCTGAGCAGTCACGGGACTCTCTGAAATGTCCCATGAGCTGAGGCAGACCTCAAACAGCTCCAAGTTTGTACAGGATGAAAGGTGCTCTGGTAGTATTTTCTTTGATCATCTATCCCATTTTGTGTTGAGTATCTTTAGTGTATGAGCAGTAACCAATGTACCTGAATTAAGAAAGACATATTAAAAAGAATTATTGATTGATGTTTACATAGTGATTCTGGAAATACTTAAAATGAAGCATATAAATGACTGTATTTACAGGGAGAAAAGCTTTCCAAGATCTGACAAATACTGGTATACAACTTCACACTTCTGTACCTAAATCCCCCCAAACTTTAGAAGACTCAGCAGTACCACTGAGACGAGGCAGACCCACTATTTGCTACAAGGAACCCAGTCTGCACAGGTAGGTACACATAAATAGGGGCTTTTGTTCTTGTCTTTTGCCTACATAACTATCCCCAGTAAAAACTGGTTATTAAAGCCCCAAATAAACAGTTGAGATATCACAAATCTCTTTCGCAAAGATACTTCAGTGTCAATATAAAGCTTCTCCAGTTAGTGTTGCAGAATTTCCAAGTGCCAGAGTAAGACAGCAATAGTATTTAAATTCTAAAATACAGTTTGGACTAATTGAGAATAATAGTGAATCTTAATGTTTATTATTATATAAACCCCTTTAGAGATGAATTATGAATGTTATACTTAACGGTAAATCATACCATAATAATGTCCTTGTAATCTTGTCAAATGGAAAAGAAATTTATGTACTCTATAATATAACTCAGTATTTTTCCTTTAACTAGCTGTATGTAATATAAGAAATAATTTAAGGTATATTAATTTGATAGTTATATTAGATACATTATTAAGTAATTTGCCTCTTAGGAATCATAGCAAAGTTAGTGGCACAGGATTTTATAGGTTATTAAAAGACAAGACATAAATTCTGAAATAACTTCTAAAATTAAAAAGAGGATTTGAAACCCATACTTCCATTAAGAAAACTAATATATTTACTCTTACATGAATATATCTAAATATAAATGGACCTTTATGTTCATTACTTCTGAAAATATTCTCCAAGTTTTTTGCCAGAAAGTTGTTGAGGGTTTTTTTTTGGTTGGTTGTTTGTGTGGATTTTTTAAAAGTGTAATATTAATTTAAGGAATGGTTCCACTGAGTTGAGTCTGTGTTAATAGGATGTGTATTCATGAAGTAAAGACAATAGAAAGGCTTCACTGGAACAGTGTTGAGAATGAAAGGATTATAGCAACTTACTTAATGACAAAGGTATAAAAAAACTTTTTTTTCTGGCAATACTGTGGCAGGAGAAGAAGATAAATGCACAAACTGAAAAAAAAATTGGAGCACTGTTCTCATACAAGCTCAAAATATTTTTTACTCCTATAAGTAAGATAACAGTTGAAGGAGTGAAACTGAGGAAAGGTAGGAGCTAAAAGTAACGTAGGAAGTCTTCACTTTTTCACAAGCAATTCAGAAATATTTATGCCAGATAACTTATAAAAAAATTGGAAAGGGATTAGTCACACTTTTATTTTACTACGTGACTTATATGCTAAAATGCTGTAGTACTATATAATTGACACATTGCCACTCTTATCCCAAAATGATAATGGTTCTGTATTTCTGAGAAACAGTAACTAATAAAAAAAAATGTTCATGTCAGTCAAGATTTTAGATGATTGTCTTTTATTTCTATTTTATTTAGATTTATGCTGTCCTGAATGGGTGCTGTTAAGTGTTTGGTTTAAATAAGTTTTGAATTTTGTTTTATAGGAATATCCCATCCTAATATGATAGAGGTCACATAAAAAGACTAATTTTCTAGCATTATTTTGGAAAGCAGTAGTTATCTATGTCTTGCCTTTTCAGACATACTTATTTTCCACAAATTTAGTTTCTTTAGTGTATCAAGCTTTCATTAATGCTATTTACTATTTGAATTATTATGATTACATTACTATAGTTGCATACGTGCTTGATTATATTCATACCTGGTGTCTTTTACTTCTTTTCTTTACAGCAAATTAAGGCGAGGGGATCGATTTACAGATACACAGTTCCTGAATTCCCCAGTCTACAAAGTAAAAAATAAAGGAAATTTTAAAAGCAAATCAAAATTTTTTGAAGAATAGAGAATGGCCTTTATGGACAGTACTTCTAAAATGGGTACAATTGTTTATGTATATATGTAAATGTTTAGCAATATAGACAGTTTGTTGTTCTTTGATTAGTAACGGTCTTCCACAGTGAAATTTTCTGGAGAAGAACCTCTCTAAAAGGGGCACAGAGTACTTTACTGTGGAAGGCATATACAGGTTAGGCTCACTTGTGTTTTGCATTTCTGGTCAGTAATTTATAATCTGTTTAAATGTCTTGCAGCACTTCTTAAATTGTTAGAAAATATATGTTATAATGAAAAATAAAAATAAACCTGCTTTGGGAATTGTACTGTGAGTTTTTCATATTTATTTTGAGTGGAACCATTTCTCAGTGCTGGTTGGAGCAGACACACGCATCCTGAATTTTTATGAATTTATTGAAGTAGATGGAGATAGTCCCTCTTTTTCTGATAGTTGACTTTTGGATTTGATGGAATCACACTGAGATTTCAATCTCAGGAAATCTCATTGAGAAATAATGGAGGGAAGTCAAGTGTCCACAGTATGTGCCAGAAGGCAGCAAGGAAGGAAAAAGTACTTCAATAGGAATTCAGTGGCAAATAGGATCCAGACAAAGCAACACCTTCCGTTTCCAACTGAGAGTGCCAGTGTGACGAGTATATGTCATACCATTCAGCTTTGAGCTTTTTGTACTGCTTTCCCTCTGCATTCCATAATGTGCTCTCAGCTGAGGGTTTTCTGGCAGTATCTGATTTGTAGATGCTGCCAGATGCAGGTGATAGCTTACAACCCACACAACTTATACATTACAATGGATAAGATTTGGGCTGATTTTGCAGAGAGTAATTTTTGATGAGATAGAAATGAGTTAACTTATTTTGGTTATACATGGTGGTTCTTCATGCATATGCAGATGTTACTAGTTTACACGGGCTTAAAAATTGATCAGGCACATTAATGGAAGAAAAATCTATGGAATTACCAGAAACACCATTTCTGGCACAGGATGTTCCTGAACTGCAAATTTTTGAAGGCTGGAAGATGATTCTGGAGAGGCCTTACTATGCCTTTGACCAATTTTTGTACCTTTTCCTGGTCCTGTTAACACTTTCAGAGACAGTTCTTTGGTTAGCTTGACCTTTTGTCTGGTACAACATTTTAAGAGGTGTAACTGATAGTCTTAAATTTATAATATATTCCTTAAAAGTATATTCTTAAAATATAATATATTCTTTAAAAAATTATATACTAAAAGCATTCTTTTAAATGTATTCTTTGTACTTCATTGTAGATTACATTGTAAGCTGGGAGGCTGATGGAGAAAACAGTCCTTTAATACATGTTAAAGACAAGAAGGGAGTAGCTGGCATTGATTTGCAATCAGGAAATCAGGCTTTATGAACCTGGTAGTCTTCTACAACTGGCTTGGTGGGTGCGGGTAGAGCATTAGACGTTTGTCTCAATTATAGTAGGGCTTTTGACATTTTCTCTGATAACATTCCACGGACAAACTGATGAGGTGTGGTTTGTTAAGGGCACAAACCCTTAAGTGAATTTGTGGTGAGTTGTGAGTGACATGAGAAAATCTGGAAGGCTGATTAGTGCCAAATGGTCCAGCTGGAGGAAAAACATTAGAGCTTCTTAGGGTTTCTGCTGCCAGCAGTGATTAACATGTTCATTAACAACCTGTATGAGCCAGTGCACCCTACACAAGTCTGCAGTTGACACGAAACTGGAAGGAGTGGCTGAAACACCCATGGTTCTGTCACTGTTCAGAGGGATCTGGTCAGGCTGGAGAAATGTGCTGAGAGGAATCTCAAAAAGATCAACAGGAGGAACCTACATCCTTCTGTGAGGTGCCAGAATTTCAGCTGTGCATTTTGACAGAAAAGGGACTCATGGGAACATGCTCCTGGATACAGCTTTCAGCTCTGTCCATTCTACATGTAAGTCTGGAACTATAACTATAAACACTAAGAGGCATAAATGTATTATTTACACTTAAGTAATATCACAACTATTTTCTGCTGTGGTTATTTAGTATGGTCTGTAGCCCTAAGGCACCATCCTCAAGATCCTGTAGGACTTTCCATGTATGAATTTAGAGTTAAATGTATCACTGCTGAGATAGTTTACAAAGGAGACATTTATTCCCTAAACAGAGGGTTGTCTAGCTGTGGTTACCAGTTGCAAAGATCATGTAAAGACTGTAATTATGCAGCAGTAAGTAGAGCAAGGTATTTTCATGTAAAACCTTGCAGTACAAATAGAGTACTCAATCGGTATGAAAATTCTTCCAATAAAAAACTTACCTCATCACCCAGGCAATGTGATCTGCATTGCAAAACAGAGCTGTTAACATTACCTGGGAAGTTTCAGCAGACAAACTTTTTTCTTTCAAAAACATGCTGTGCATGTCACCCCATTAGCAAGACTATTATGAAGAGGTGCAGAAATGGTTGGGAAGATAGATTCTATCCTTCTTCAATGTTATTTTTTTTAAAGAGAAGTACACATAGAAAATATTAAGCATTTTTCCTTGGTTTTTATTACCAAGGTTTTAATTAATCTTATTTTTAATTGAAATGTTCTTTCAACATTTGAAGTGAAATGTTATCAACATCACCAGCTGTGTCATTAGAAAACCACAAGAAATACCTGTTAAAACTTGTGTTCCCAGTGCTGGCACTGCAGCAGCAAAACACAATGGTATTTTAAATGGTTGTTTCTCTCTACTGCCCGCGGTTTGAAAGCTAGAAACAGAAGCACATGCTTTATCTTCCTAGAAAAGAAATAATCTCTTTGAAGATGGGCTTAATTATTTTTTCAGTGAAGGTCCTGTTGTTCCACACAGCCTCAGGTGTTACTGGCTGGACTGCTAGGGTGTCTCAAATACAAGCATGTAATTTTCAAAAAAAGTAAAAGGCCTAGGGCTTTATGCCTTCATTTCTTCCTTTCCTTTAGTGTCAATATCTTTCAAAGTAAAAAAGGATAAAGAAAGTGCCCTGAAGATGCACAGAAGTTCGTTTAAGTAACTGTAAAATCATATTATTGCTACTGCCCTTCTTTCCTTGTTTTCTCTGTCCTCATTCTTGTTGCTCAAATGGATGTTCAATAATTGAATACAGAGAAAACTCACTTTGTTATTTACTAGGTTGCATTTAATTGTTTATTAATTTATGTGATCACAAAACGATCATGTAAAGCAGCATAAAGAACGTTGCATTGTCTTTGAACCTTCACTATACATGCTTGTTTTACCAGGTCATTTGATATATTAGAAGCTCTTTCCAGGAAAATGGTGTAAAACCAGCTCATGATTTTTGACCTAAAAATCAATTTTTCACCATCACCAGGAATTAGGATACTTTTGCTGAGGATAAGGTAATTTGAACTTTTTATAGCTTTGAAGTTGCTTTTTTCTCATGTTTACTCAATCTCATTGAAATTTTGGATGAAATTAATTCCTTATATCTTGATTATATAGAAAGAGGAAAGTATTTTTTCTATAAACCCCTGCTGCACAAGTAGCTCTTACAAATGATTATGATATCTGGAGCTTACTGCTGATTATTTTGTGAATGCAAATATAACCAAAAAATCCCACTGGTCTCATGATCATTACATTGCTGGATTTTACCTCAATTTAAAATTACTCTTGATGATTTTATTATAAGAACCTGATACCAGCGCACAGCGTTAATGCTGCCGTTTTGCTCTGCAGGAGCACCTGTATCCTTTGAGAAAGTGTAGGGTATGGCCTAGCTTTCGAACACTCAAATAACACCTTAACAGGCTGAAGTAAACAAAAATCTGCAGTCAGCTCAGGGCGTTGAAAACAATGACCGTGTCACCCCGTGGGCCGGGCGGCCCCGGCTCTCCCCGCCCGCCCCGCGGCCCCGCCCCGCCCAACGCGGCGCCTCCCGCTCCAGGGGCTTCCCGGCTGGTCCCCGCTCCGGGGCTGCCCACCATGGCTCTGCGAGGAGCCGCCGCGGCCGAGGAGCTCGTTTTCTATGTGAATGGCAGGAAGGTAAGTAAAGCCCGGAGAAGGAGGGGCTGCTGTGCCTGAAGGAATCCCGAAGGGCACTGATTTGACTTCCTCAGACTTATTCATGCGACTGTAACCGAATCCTCACACAAACCTCCAGAAGAAGGTTGGATCGTTGCATCCCATTTTGGCTAGCTCTGCTGCGTTTGGGAGAAAAACCGTGTCAAAGTGAAACACACTCTCAGCTGGGTATAAAACTTGGCTGGTAGGCAAACCACTTTTTTCATTTGTATGTCTGACTTCTCATCTTTGATGGTGTCAGGTTTTCAGAGGCACAACTGAACGCAAGACTCCAGTGTTTAAATTTGGATTGTTGCCCATAAAGATGATATTGCAAGGACGGCTTGTTGATCCAAAGCAACTGTAAGGAACTAGCTGATTCTAAGCGACTGAGTAAGAAATACTGTACTCAGCCAAGAATGTGGGTATTTCTGTTGCTCCCTGTTGTCAGTTTCTTACAGCAAGTGAAAGTTAATATAAATAATACTAGAAAAGAAATTGCTACAGCTGATAGCCTTGCAGGCTTCTTCTAATGTTTATTCCAGTACGTCACAGTGCCAGAGAGACTTGAAAATCTGCAAATCATTAATTAGTTCTTTATGCTGCATTTTTATTTTTAGTATGGCCGAAGGGCAGTTCCCTCAGTATAACATTTCACTGAGCAGCAGTTATTTTTACTTCTTGCAAGGTGCCCTAACACTTCTTTTCTGGAAATGTGTCTGTCTGAAAAGGAATTTGCAGAAGGAGCCAAAACTCTCCCGCGGTGTTTGGCAATTAGTGTAGATCTGTGAGAGAACCAGAGAAGGATTCTCTTCTGGCTCTGTGTGAATGTAGTCTGTGCCCTGAATTTTGAAAGGCCTTGGTTCCTTAATTAAACCTTGTTTTGACTTTCTTGCTGTAGATCATAGAGAAAAATGCTGATCCTGAACAAATGCTCTTGTCTTATCTTCGGAAGAGGCGTATCCTTTTCGTGTCTGTTCCCTAAAGTCACTCATGTGAAAGCCTTATTCAAGCAAAATTCTAATAAATTTTAATTTAAGGTTTAATTACCAGATTAAGGAAGTTGTGATTGCTTTAAGATAAATCGACCACACTAAATGATGTCTCTTTCTTAATCCAAATATTCTTCAGTTGAGCTGCTGTATTTTTAGCCTGACTTTTTAAACACACAAAGTTATGCCATAAGACACGATGAACATGTGCGTGTGTTCCTCCCCTCCCAGCTCATAAAGTGGTCAGTATATATAAAGCTTGACAGAACAGAACTCTCTGAGCTTTATAATATCTCCTGGTAAAGGAGTAATGAGAACCTGAGGCTGATAGAATTTTGAGGGGCAAAAAGGCATCTTCCTTTTGGTGGCTTTGGAATGTTTAATTAGCTATTTGTTGATTCACAGTTTTAGATTGGCCACTGTTCCAGATTCACAGAAATGAGCACTTCTCTCAGAAATGTGATCTTTCAGATGAGATGCAAGGCAAATATTCCGACTAAGTGGGCCTTCTGGGAGAAACTGGGAAATTGGTTTGTGTTCCACTAGAATTTCAGATATACAGCTGGTTTGCCCATTACACATTTCTTCCTTTCATATTTTCACGTGGAGAACTATTTTTCACTTCCCTTTTCTGTCCCAACTTACTCCTCTTCCAAAATAAATCATAATCAAGTTTCCTGTTTTCCTGAGAAGAGGATTTTGATCATGTAATTCCTTAGCTTCCATCTTGCTTTCATTGAAAATTTTATTCCAATATAGAAAGGAGTCCAATACATATGCTTATACCAAACCAATTCTGTGTTCCTTAGGGGTTTAGGAAAAAAGGTGGTCTCAGGCTTTTGAGTGGAATAAAGACCAGAATGGAACCAGATAATTATTTTCCCTAATGACAGCATTTTCAGTCTGTCTTACAGGAACTAAGTACGGCTGTGGAGGAGGTGGCTGTGGTGCCTGCACAGTGATGATATCAACTTATGAGCCAGCTTCAAAGAAGATACGGTATCCTCAACAGAATATTTTGAAAACTGCAGAAAATTTTGTGATTGTAGATACCATTTCCAGATATGAAACTTTGAAAACAGAGTTGTAGAACTCATACTAAATAGTAAAAGGATCTAGATGAAGGGTCAGTTTAATCCAAAAAGAGAATGCTGTAAAAATTGCTGCTGATTCAGCTATATTGTAAATTTACTGAGCTAAAATACTCAAATGCTTGATTTACTTATAAATACTGACAGCCCCTGCAAGAGATTGTAGGAGGCATTAATTTAAGACCCTTTGGCTTGACCACTTGAAAGTGGCTCCTACCTGCAGCTCTGTATGGTGGTTTAAGTCCCGCTGGCAGCTGAGGACCATGTAGCTGTTCACTCACTCTCCCCAGTGGGATGGGGGAGAGAATCAGAAGGGTAAAAGAGAAGCAGTTTAATAAATCAAGCAAAAGCTACTTGTGCAAACAAAGCAAAATAGGCAATTTACTCACTATTTCCCATCACCAGGCAGTTGTCCAGCCACCGCTGGGACAGCAGGACACCATCATCTGTAATGGTTACTTGGAAAGACAAACACAACCACTCTAAACCTTCCACCCTTTCTTCTTCTTCCCTCAGCTCTGTGTGCTGCTCATTATGCCATATGACATGGCATATGACTTCAGGCATTTTGGGTCAGCTGTCCCAGCTGTGTGCCCTGCCAATTTCTTGTGTCCTCATTGGTGGTGTGGGGTGCGAGGCAGAAAAGACCTTGACTCTGTGTAAGCCCTTGTCTGCAGTAACTGAACATCTCTGTGTTATCAGCACTGTTTCCAGCACAAATCCAAATCACAGCCTCACACTGACTACTATAAAAAAAGTTAACTCTATCCCATCCAAAACCAGCACACTGTCATATGATTGGTGGAAAGGTAGGGTAGGCAGAAGTGTGTTTTACCAGCCCTTTAATACTGAACTCCATCTGTTACATCCCCCTCACAAAAAGAAAGATTTTGAAACTCAAAACCAAAGTTTCATTAAGCTAAAAACTGGAATAAATTGCTTTTAAGTTGAGAAAATCCCATTAAAATGGTTAAATGGTTGCATGTCATTGTGCATTGAAGTTTTTGTTAGGTGGGGAAAAAAACATTCCAGTTGTCCTTTTGTAATTACATTAAATTGGAATGCAACACAAATGAAAATGTTTAAAGTCAATGAAAGAGCTGAAATTAAAGCAGACTCCTGAAAAGGAACATTTCAGCTGTATTAAAAAACCAAATAATTTTATTAAAATTATTAAATGCTTTGAAGAATTTTCATTTTGGTGTGTTGTTCCTATTTAGTATGATATTTACTTTACATCAGAATTTCCTTTGGATCAGAATTTTGATTATAAATTTACAGCAGTAATTCTTCACTTCCTTCCAATGACTACACCGATCTTCCCTTCCCTATCTTCCTCCTCCAAAATACAGTTGACAGATTGCTTGTGGGCAAGAGAGACAAGAAGGCAATTAGAAAAGACTGAGGTATTAAGGAAGATGTAAATTCCATGGAATTGTCCTCATAGGTACGTTTTTATACGGCATACAAGAGACATACATAGCTAGAAAGTGATCCCGTCTCATTCCAAATGTTAATAGTGGCTGCTTTGTAAGTATGAACTATGTCTTGATTGACTGAAAAATAATACTCAGACTTGTTTTTTTAAAATAATACTCATGTTCTTTATTCTCCTTTATGTTCCAAAGGCACTGTTCAGCCAATGCATGTTTGCTTCCCATTTGCTCCTTGTATGGTGCAGCAGTGACTACAGTGGAAGGTGTTGGAAGTACAAAAAACAGGATTCATCCAGTTCAGGTGAGAGTACAGTATCACTGTATAGGAGGATTCCTGATTTCTTTTTTGGATGGAATGGCTTTAGTTACAGAGCTTTTAGGGCATAGGGAATTTCATAGGATGGTGTTTTCCCTGCTAAATGGCAGTAGAGGACAGCGTTGGTTCCTGGTGGTTGCTTGATCAAGGCTGATAACATGGCTCATGATGAATCTTACTTTAATATTGACAGTCTTAATAAGTAGTAGGTATGTAATGATTGTTGGAGTGGGTCAGGCTTTGCTCTCATTGGGCTAATGACACATCTTGGACATTGTCTCTTTGGTTCATGTTTTGGTATAAATGCAAAGAAGACAAAGTCCACTGCAGGTTAATTAGTGTCTTTAGTAAGATGTGCCTGAACATCGCACCCAAAGTAATTATTCTCATTTGATATTACTTAAAGTGTTTTACTTTAAAAGTCTGATTCATTGTGAAGGCAACATTTTGTACGGCATCTCCCATTTAAGAGAGCATTTATTAGAATTGAGATGAGTGCTGGAATGAGTGGTGTTTGTGGTATTTCATTTCAGGAGAGGCTTGCCAAGTGCCATGGCTCCCAGTGCGGTTTCTGCACACCTGGAATGGTGATGTCCATATACACTTTGCTGAGAAACCACCCAGAACCAACTTCAGAGCAGATGATTGCAGCTCTGGCTGGTAAATATTGCCATTTTTTAGTTTGTAGGTTTGTTCCTGAAGCATTTCTCCAGATGCTTTGTCCGTGTGAGTGCCTGTCTATGTTAGTGTACATGCCTGCCTGGATGATGGCAACTGTGCTTCCTAGAACAGTTGCTACTGGATGCAAACCTTGTATTCCTGTCATTCTTTTCTTCTGAAAAATGAAACATGGAGCTGTGGATTGTTTCAGGTGCTTAAAACAGCCCCATATGTGTCTTTTGAAGTGCTTAAAATCAGATGTGGAAAAATGATGTCATATTGAAGAGGCAGCTCCAAGGTCTGGCATTGCGAATGTCATAAGCTTTTCAGGACAGGCCCTTTGCAGTAAGATTAAAACAGATAAGGCAGAGAGATGCAGACTATCTTCAGTAACAGAAAGTGTGAGCATTTATTGTTGGTAAAATAGCCTTCTGTCATCTGTACTGCTCCAGAGTCACAGTGGAGGCAAAGACATTTCCTATTGCTGTGTGGTGAACTTAGAGGTGTAATGTTAACTTCCTTCAGCTCTAGAAAAAAGTCAGGGGGAAAGAGAACAACATTTTGAGTGGGTGAAGAATATTGTACAATCTCTTATTCTCCTGCATACTGAGCTGTAACCAGCATTCATTTTAGTGCAGATTTCAGCTATTTCATACTCCTCTTGAAACAACAGCATTTTTTGTCAGGAATTGCAGGGTCCTAAGTCCTGTGACACTGTTCTATTTTGTCTTTTTGGGAGCTAATACTTCTCCTTGAACTTCAGAAACACAAGATTCACATAAAGACATAATGTTCTAAAGCCATGGGCTTTAGAGCAAAGCTTTTTCTGACTGATTTCCTTTCTTCAGGGAACTTGTGCCGCTGTACTGGATACAGGCCAATCCTAGATGCCTGTAAAACCTTCTGTAAGGTAAGAAGTAGTGGCGATAGGATTGCTACATTTGGGCCATCAGTGTAAATACATGTACAGGCCATCAGGATTATTAGATTAAGATTATTTCTTCCCTCTGTTTAAAGATGACATTCTGAGTAAATAGCCTAACCTGTTACAAACATTGATTAACACAAATGAACGTAGTATCTAGCCTGGGTTATGAAGAGTAATCTGAAGTAACTCCATGTGGTTTACTGTGGGTTAGTACTGGCATGAATAAATGCAGAATTTCAGTCCACGTTCTTAGTAATTTATTATGCAATGCAATGTGTCAGAAACCTGCAGAGGGAAAATGGGAGAGAACAGTTGGTAAAGGAAACAATGCAGACCATCTACATCTGCTCGAACAATATCAACTGAATTCTACATAGTAGGAATTATTTTGTATTAAGGACTTTAACATCTGATGATTTAAAATTATTTTTTGAATAACACTCCTTTAACAATCTTTCTAACTCGGCCTGTTAATAAACTTCATCTAGAAGTTTATTGAAACACAATCACTCTTATCTTATGAGCTTTAACTCATTGCCATTTTGGGCAGTATTGCACTAATGGGATGTTCCTGTTTTAGGAATCCATTTGTTGTCAAAGGAAAGCAAATGGAAAATGTTGCTTGGATCAGGAAGATAATTTGTTTGACAATGAAGAGAAGGTAAAGTTTTAAATATATTACTGAGCCTACTTCAATATAAAACTTAGAGAAAGAATGTTGCATATAGTATTTGATAAATGAGATATTTTATTATTCCACGCAAGAAATTTGAAAGTATTTTTAAGAATTGGGGTTTCTATGTTTATATTTGTATGAGGAGGCAGTGATGTGTCAGATAGTTCATATAAGGTAGTTTGGATCTCCAGAGCTGAGATTTAAACAGCTCCTCAGGTTCAGTAATATTAGTAGTCTGAGCTCAGTGAGAATTATATTGTGCAAGACATTAGGGCATATGTGAAATTTGCTTAAATCAATGATCAGTGGTGCTCTAAGGTCTCTTAGGAAAACTGCTGACTTGAGTCTGAAGAATTGATATACTCCTAAAAATTAGAGCTATGATTGTGATTTTTGTGAAACCTCTTATCCTTACAAATATTTCACCTCGTTCTCAATTTTCTTTCAGTAGTATCTGTTCTACTTATTTGGGTTTTGAGTACTTTAGGTTGGCTGAAACTCCTTTATTGTAGTAGAGCCTACAGGAAATCTGTACTTAGTCCTTCAGTTGCTTCCTTCTGCACTGTCATTTGTGTTAGCAGTAAAATTTAAGAAAATGTTATGAAGACTTCTTTCACCTCAGCACCTCCAAATGGTGCATGATGATTTAACAACAAATCCAAATGATAATGGAATAACTGATTTCTTACTGACTTCAGTAGCAGTCTCCTGGTTTGGTTTTGCTTTTGCTTTTATTGTATGAAATTAATGATGAGAGGAAATTCTTGGTCTTTGCTTGTCTTCTTTTTAAGGTCTCCACCAGCCTGTTTTCAACAGATGAATTCCAGCCCTTAGATCCCACCCAGGAGCTTATATTCCCTCCAGAACTAATGGTACTTTTTGCTGCTAATAGACTGTACTGATGCTCTGTTCAGAATTAATTCTTAAGTCTTAATTCTTAGCAGTAATTCATCAGAAGAAATGTGAAACCATTATAATGTTATTGTACACCTTTTGGTTTTTTTGACCTGTAAGCTTATTGAATATTCACACACCAAAAAAAGTCGTATTGGGAAAATAAAGTTGCACAGTTAGGTGTTAGATGAGAAGATAAGAGAAGCAACCTAAACCGGGTTTTCAGTCCAGCAGCTGAAGATACAAATACTTGACAGCAAACTGGATGGCAAACATTGGAAAACAATTTTGTGGCTTAATAGTTCTGTTAGTCTGTTCTCAGATAGCCACCCAAATCAGAGAGTGTTTAGACCCAGTGATTAAAGCATGCCAAAGATATAAACCAGTAGAATGGAAAGTGTTAGGCATCCTTAATTACTGACAGCAGTATTTGCCCTAGAAAAAAAAAAAAAAAAAGCTGTTTGCTTTACTTTATTGTCAGTGTAGAGATTCCAAGCTAGATTCTCTGGAGCTAGCTGATTGCTTCTGGAGAAAGGTTGATAACTGTAGGACAGAAGTTCTTGACTGTGTGTTTGTACGAGCACTGGTTCACAAGCTATTTCCAGGTGATCAGTGTACAGTGCTAGAACAGCCAGAGACACTTAAGTGGATGCATAATCTGGAAGGGGATGCTGCTGTCAGTGTCGTTGATGCTCTCCAAGCAAGCTCAGTGGGCAGATACCTCCCTAAGTATTTTTTATCACTTTTCTAACAGTTTTAGCATTTGCAGGATCTAATCCTACATCTTTTGCTAGGGGACTGTTTATTATCAGTCTTGTTTATTAGCCCATTAGCATTACTTGAAGACATTTCACCCACACAGTATCAACTTTCAGCACTGTGCAAAGAGCCAGCATAACATTTCTGTCCCCTTTTTGTCGAATTTTAAAGGATTGTATAGAACTAGTATTGTTTAAAAACATATTTGACTTTCAGTCTAGTATCTATTAGACCTCACTTTTGTCCATATGTCTGACTATCTAAATATGCCATGTTTCTCCATCAAAGAATGGCAGAAAATCAACCAAAAAGGACTCTAGTTTTTCGTGGGGAGCGAGTAACTTGGATATCTCCTGTAAGCTTGGGTGAACTGCTGGATCTAAAAGCTGCCCACCCTAAAGCACCTCTTGTGGTTGGGAACACCGGTGTGGGTATGTATGTGACCAGAATGGCTCCTGCTGCTTTAGTTCCAGTGTGCATAAGAGGAGTGGGGCTACATTTGTTGTTCTTTTTGCATCTTCATCCTTAAGCTTACATTCCATTTTGTGGGAGTTATTATGGAAAAGCCTTTTGTCTAAGTCTGTTCCTGTCTTGCAGGACCTGACATGAAATTCAGAGGTGTGTTCCATCCAGTTCTTATTGCTCCTGCAAGGATCCCAGATCTGAATGTGCTGAAATACACAAATGATGGTCAGTGGACTTTACTTTTTTCAGAAACAGGAGATTTCTTTGCAGTAAGGAATACTGCACCATTCCAGAGTGTGTTAAAGGTGTGAAATGCTGTGCAAGTAATTCCTAAGCATGCTTGGCTCTTTCCCAGGTCAAGGGGGCTGTTGCCAATATCACAGTGCAGGATGCCTTTGTCTTGGGGCCTTAGTGGTGATTATTCTGGTAGTACTGGTTCTGGTGCTCGGTTTTGCAGCATTTGCTTCGTGACTGCTGTGCCAGGCTCTGCTGAATAGAGAACAGAACCGCAGGGACAGTGGTTCATATATGTGGTTCATACAGAACCACAGGGGCAGTTAGCACGTGCCATGCTTGCTTACATTAGAAAAAAAGGCTGTGATTAAACTGGCATAGCTGATACGCGTTAACTAATCTTGTTCCCAACCATAAGAGCATTAATTATAATAGGTTAAAATTTTTGTACCTCAATTTACATGTTTATAACAAGCATGGAGGTTTGTTTTTTTTTTCATTAGACTAGGTTTTGGGTTTTAAATAAATTGTGGTGGACTAGAAATACAACTAGAAATAGGTTTCAACTTGCTGTAATAGCCTAAAATAATTGAATAAAGATTACCTTGTACAAGCTTATAGCTAAAGTTTCAAGGAAAGTTGTATCTGATGAAATTACTTGGTATATGCCTGAAGCCACTTCTTTTTAAGTGGTAAACTGTGTTTGATAGTTCTGTCATTGCATTTAGAATATATGTTTTATTTCAGATCAGTCATCCAGTTCTATTCAAAGCCTAGTTTGTTCTTAGCTGAAAAGTGTCTAGGAATTGAAAAGAAGCTGGGAGAATGCTTACTGCTTCTTTAAAGTGTGAAAATAAAACCTAGGTATTCGAAGATGAAACTTACTAGTTCTGAAACAAGAAATACACAGTTTAGTTTGCCAGCCAGAAATAGCATTTCCTCTCTTTAATCAGATTTAAATGCAAAACTTTTTGATTAAATATTTCATTTAAATACACAAAATTTAATATTGCTTTGCTTGATAAAAATTCATTAAATTTATTTATACTTTCATTTATGCATTTAGTTGAATCCCAGTATTCATTGAAAACATCCATATATTATGTAAATAATTATTTTAATAGAAAGGAACTGTGTACCATTTCAAAAAAATAGAGGTATAATCTTACAAAAAAACCTAAATAAATGCATATGAGTTGTCTTTCTAGTGGAAAAAAGAGTACTGTCTTCATTGTTAGGAGTATTTGGGGTTTTGCTGCCCAGGCTAACTACCCTCACCTTAGAAGAATAACTAGAATGTACATATACAAAGCAAGATCAAATTGGGATGAAAATCATGCTTAAAAATAGGAAGAGTCTGTTGAAAGCATTTTGAAGCTGACTCACCTTTGTGTGAAATGTCTCCTACATGTTTACTCAGTCAAAACAAGTGCAAGGGAAGTATTTGGGATGTGCAGCTGGAAAGCAGAGAAGGGATTTTCCTTTAAGGAGAAGAGGTGAGGTGTTAGTTTAATTTCATCATTTCTAGGGATTTTACCCTCAGTCTCCTGAAATGAAAGATTGCAGTTCCTTTAAAATGAAAAGGCCCCTCTCTTTTTATCTTCCTTAGCCCACATGAGCTGTCCTAACTCTACAGTCTGAACACACTTTAAAACCCAGGCAATAAAGCAATGCACACGTTACACTTTCATAATCTTTTGGTTACAGGATTAACTCTGGGAGCTGCCTGCAGCCTCTCTCTAGTGAAAGACACCTTGACAAATGCAATTGCTGAGTTCCCTGAAGAGAAGACGAGGGTTTTCTGTGCTGTCTTGCAACAATTGAGAACTCTGGGTGGAGAGCAGATAAGAAATGTTGCTGTATGTTGGGAATTACTTGCAATTACAGTTTGAAAACATCGTAACAAATGTGAAATTGGTCCTGACCACATGTACAACTTGCATTTTTGATTTTGTCATGAATTTTCTATCAATACCTCTTTTTGTAGCTTTTAATATGTATAACTGTACATATAGTTTGCACGTCATATTGTCACTTAACACAATAATAGTCAATTATAGAGAAAGGTAACATAAACTACTTTCTTTTTTCAAGTCATTTGGTGGAAACATCATAAGTAGAAAAACAACCTCAGACTTGAATCCTGTTCTGGCAGCCAGCAACTGCATGCTCAATCTGGCTTCAAGAGGTAGGAGGAGATAGCCTGTCTCTGTAGTATAAATGAGGTTTTAAGTGTTCAAAGGGCTCTTAGAGATATAAGTTTCTTGCAGAATTTTGTCATATTCCCTTCTGAAAAATTTAACTTTCATAATATATATCATAGAACAACAAGTATGGTCAGTTTTAGAATAAAATATCTAAAAGAGAAAGGAAGAAGCAATAACATTATTTGTTTCTGGAATCCTGGAAATGTTTAGAATCTCAGGGAAAAAGCAAACAAGAAAAGAAGAAATAAACCCAAAAATGAAACACTCTCTTAATAATTTTTTACTTTTACAGCAGTTCTTTACCACTCAGTTTATTTCCTCATTTTTTATGCTTTAGAATGTAAAGTAGTTATGACAGCAGCTGCAGAGATTTGGAATAGGTTGACAGGAGTGAGGGTGGGATCATCAGGGCAGTATCAGAAGGGAGGATTACAGAATGGGGATTGATTTCTGGGTACTTTTTTAGGAATTTGGTATTATGATGTTATGGAAGACAGAGCAACCAATTGAATTTATAGAACATATCACTGATAATTTTTATGTAAGCTCTGCAGTGGTTATTTATTCAGGAACATATCAGGTATTTCTTGATATGTGTTAATTGCACAATTGTATGGAATTTTCTGGATTTGGGATTTTTATTTGATTTTTTTTTTTTTTTTTTTTTTTTTTTTTTAGGACAAAAGCGACAGATTCCTCTGAGTGATATTTTTGCAGATGGAGTTGGTAACAATACCATTACACCAGAAGAGATCTTAGTCTCTATCCATATTCCCTATTCTAGGAAGGTAAGTTATTAGTTTGTTTAGATTTGTTTTATGCAGAGTTAAAGACTTATGAAATAAAGAGCAGGAGGGACCATAATTGGTCTGTTTAAACTGGCACTGTTACTGCCCGCTTTCTGAATTCCTTACATTTACTCATTTCAGTGCCATACTGTCTCCCAGTTTCAGCCAAAAAACACAACTCAGCAGGTAGTTGGCAATGCTATATAAACAGTAACATTCAGATAAAAGTTTGCCCTGAAATGATGAGGGCAGTAGCAATTGTCTAGATCTCCCATGGAAAAGGATCTTGGACAAGTTGCTGTTGTGCTCATCCAAGCAGGCTGCTCATCTGTGGTATGGCTGGCATCAAATAGGTAAAGCATTGTCATCTCCTGAGGATTTTTCTTAAAAATAGGATAAGATTGGATGTGTGTGATGGTTCCATAAATGTTGCTGAACTGAGTAATAGTCTTTAACAAATACTGGGTTTGCAAGAGTGGATATGAGATTGAATACTGAAGTGTGGCAATACCTTGAAGCCTCTAAACTTGTGGTCTTGTTATAAATACAACTCCACAAGATCCCTGACTTCCAGTTATCTACCATGAAAAATCTAGGTCATCTGAACTGTGTAGGTGATGGAGGACTGGGTGTGAGCTGCTAGAAAATCAAAGCTGGTCAAGAGAAGAAAGTGCATGATCTTGAATGTTCAGGAAGTTGAATTTGTGCTCTTCGTTTTTTGTTCTCTTGCTTCACATAGTGCAATAACAAGTTGTACTTTTAGATACTTAGATGTCTGTACTTCTGTTTGATCTTGCCCAGAGGGAGTATGTCTCTGCATTTCGACAAGCACCAAGGCGGGAAAATGCTCTTCCAATAACCAATGCTGGGATGAGAGTCCTTTTTGAAGAAGGTACAGACGTTATAAAGGATCTAAGCATTTTCTATGGAGGTGCTGTCTCAACAACAGTCTGTGCAAAACAAACCTGTTGGACACTAATTGGGAGGTAAAATTTCTCTGTCATGTCTGTGTCTCTGAACAAATGGACTTTGAAAGCTTGGGTTAATGTTCCTTGGGACGTGAAAGTACAGAAAGATTCCGTTTGCCTGACGGATGCCTTGTTCGTTCAAGTGAATGATCAAGCCTTAATGATGACTTTTCAGGATTGTTACATTTTGGAGTTTGCACATGAAGTGCAACTCCAGTGTCAGTTATGCAGAGAGATAAGACAGATGAGCTGTGAGATAGGTGGATGAGGTATGCATCAGTCAGTTGTGCACCTAAACCCAAGTATGGGTAAATTACTCTGTGTCCCATACATTTGATAATGCTCTCATCAGTGTCCTTCAGCTTGTCTCTAAAAGATACAAAGTTTGAGAACTTGAGATGTGCCCAATAAGTTAGAAGCAAAAGTCAAGTCTTCATCTTTTCAATGTCTCTTCATCTTTTCAATATCTCTTCATCTACAAGGTCCCAATAGTGTCTAGAATTAGTCTGACTTTCCCTCCCAGTTTGCAGCACTTTTCCAAGTTTTGGAGGAAAAAAATTACTAATTCAAGCAGCATAAAAAGAACATTAAATGAAGCCCCACTGGCCTGGTTTGCCATTTAATATGCAACTGTTTCATTAGTTGAAGTGCTCATTATTTTTGTTGCTTTTTTGATTATTAAATTTTTTAATTTTTATATTTTTTTATTATTAAATTAAGTCCAAGACACTAATATTTTGATATCTGTGGGAATTAACCATGTTGAGATACTTGAAGAAGACAGTGCTTTCAGGAGATGTAACAGCTAATTAGAGCCCTTGAAAATATCTACATTTTGCATCTATATCTACTTTTCTTCAAATATAGGATAGTATCTGCAATATGGTGAGAATCTGTAAGACTGCTTAAGCAGCTTTAAAGTTGTAATAGGGTTTGTTTAATTATGTATTTGTTTATTTAAAAATGCTGGCATAGCACTTATTTCTGTTTACTTATGGGAGCTGAGCTCTGTAAACAACATTGATCTACACCATTTTAAAAATTGCAAACATTATGAGAATCAATATTTTGGCTTCATTGTGAGTAAGATGATGTCTGTGGTCAATAGTACGTATATATTACTGCAATCTGTATTTATTTCTTATTAGTCTTAGTCTGATTATATCTATTATTCTTCCTAACAGACACTGGAATGAACAAATGTTGGATGAAGCATGCAGACTAGTTCTTAAAGAAATTGCTCTTCCAGGCTCAGCTGATGATGAAAATGTAGACTATAAGAAAACTTTGATGGTCAGTTTCTTCTACAGATTTTTCCTGGAAGTATCAGAGTCATTGAAGACAATGGTAAATTAGTGCATAGAATCATAAAATCATGGAATATACTGAGTTACAAGAGACCCATCAGGACCATTGAGTCCCACTCCTGGCCCTGCACAGGACACCACAAAAATCCCACCATGTGCCTGAGAATGTTGTCTAAATGCTTTTTGAACTCAGGCTAGGGGGCTGTGACCACTGTTCTGGGGAGCCTGTTCCAGTGCTCAAGCACTTTGTGGGTGAAAAATCTCCCCTCCTGGCTTCATGCCATTTCCTCCAGTCCTATCCCTGGTCAGCAGAGTGAAGAGGTGAATACCTGCCTCTCCACTTTCCCTCATGAGGATGTTGAAGACTTCAGTGAGCTCTCCCTTGAGTCTCCAGGCTGAGCAAACCAAGCTTTCTCCATGTCTGCTCTTGGGCAAGAAAATAAAAGTGATAGTCTTGCTATATATTACTGCTTGCAATTTGTTCAGTGTGCTAAACCATAGTCTGTGGTGTTTGGAGCTACACAATAACCTAAGTGTTTAACTCCCAAAGAGACTGATGGAGAGATGCCCATTTAACTTTTAGATGCTCAGATATCTTTACCTTGGACATTAGTCTCTAAAAGACATTTGAGCAGTATTAATACGACAATCAGTAGCAAGCTCTCAGACCCAAAGAAAATATGCAAGAGATCTTACTCTGTCTACAGTTGAAAACACAAAGAGTTGAAATAAAGACTTTAGAAAAAAAACCTGTAGATACTAAACCAACGTTCTTTCTTTGTATGAACTGTTGACTGAGAGATGAGGGCACTGAAATTTCACTTGCCAAGACTTTCTAGGTGTAATTTACTTTTTTTTTTGGTCTTAAATATGTTGTTATAGAGAAAAATATCACTTACATGTTTTTCTTCTGTTACCTTGAGCTCTTTCCTCTAAATTGCCATTACTAAGTAATGGTTTATTACCAGGAGTGATTCTGAGCCAGTTTTGATCAGACCTCAAAACAAAGCTCCTCTGCCTGTCCCTACTTGATGTTGCTTACTTTAAAAAGCATATATGTTGAACCCAATATATTTTGAAATATTATTTAGTAACATCTAATACCTCTACATTGTTTTCAGATTGTTGTTTTAGAGCCTTTCTAGTTTGAACCTGGCAAGTATTTCCTGGATAAAGATTTTGTGCTTGATTTTAGTTGTTGGCTTTTTTAATTGTAATGTTCAAAAAGTGAGTTTTACTAGTAATTCACTTCCTTTTCAGGATCCTTGCCATTATCCTGGCATACCTATGGAATATAGGAGTGTCCTACAAGATTTCAAAACCAGAATGCCCCAGAGTATCCAAATATACCAGGCAAGTGATTTCATTCTGACGTTGTTTTATGCTTCATAAGACCAGGTAAAAAATAACAGTTCAAGCATGAGCCTTGGTCCAAAGGTCAGGCACATATTTTTCCAAAGGACTGGAACAAAGAGGCTTTTAGAGGTTGATTTTAACTGTATCTCATTTGGAGAATCCTTGTTTGTAAAAATAGATTCTGGGGTATACTCACTTCTTCTAGACAGATCTTTGAAGATAAATATGCTAAGCAAACTCCATTGTCAGACTGCTTAAAATTGGTCTATTGCATTGTGCAACCCAGTTAGGAAGAAATGAGAAGAAATGAGAAAAAAAAAGATTGAAAAGCCCAGGTATAGTATATATATACTGTAGCATTGCTATAGTGTTGCTATCTCAAGACCTCAGGGAGCTCTTAGGTCTTACTGTAGATTTAGGAATTAAGATGGTGTGTGATGGTTGTGTGCTCAAGTTAATCGTGAGCAGGTTGTCCTAAATCAACAGTAGAGAGCAGCAAAGAACACGTTTGGTATTTTCTGAGGTCACGATGTAAATGTTCATGGTGGAAACACCCGCAAGGATTTTTGGTATTTTGGTACACAACATACCAGCTTTTGAAAACCCAAAGAAAAATTCAAATAAAACATAGGCAAATATTTGGGTTTGTTTTCATTTTTTGGATATTCTCTAGAAAAATACTTTAGCTTTAAATATTTTATTCAAATTGTTATCTTATGGTTCCTTCAGAGTTACTATTATTCTTATTAAGAAGCAAAAGGAAAAAAAAGACAACAGGCAATAAGAGGAGCCAGGATTAAGGGGGGTATTTCTCTGTGACTTTTCCCCGATTTATTTCCCATCTGTAATAAAGCGACTGAAGATCAGAAATCTAAACAATTTGTTACTCAGATCAATTGGCACTGAACAACAGAAATTTAGAAACCCAGAAAATCTCAGGTTTTCCGCTTTAAATTTCTATTTAGATTTTGTAAGGCCATAATTTTTGTCTGCACTCCTTAATTTGGACATTAATAAGCTTTTAAAATTAAGATTAAAAAAGAATACTTATCCTGAAATCCAAATACCTTGTCATTCTGTTGTGGAAATGTTGAAGTGGTTTGCCTGAGACATCCATTTCAGGAACTTTAGACAGTCAAGTGAGGAGTGTTTGTTCTTGACCTTGTGCCAATAGCAGACAGTGTGCCCAGTGTGCCAGAAAGTACAGGAAGTAGAAGTGTTTAGCCTGAACACTTGTGTGCTGGAAGCTTTAGAAGTAAAAACATTTTAAGTTGTAAGCAATTAATTATAAATGTAGAAAAGGAAAATGTTTGCATGAATACTGACACAAAAATTGGAAAGGTATTCTGGAAATTGGCAACATCAGATTCAACTGGAAACACTGAGTTAATTTTCAAAAAAAGTTAGCAAAGTAAGATTAATAAGACACTAAATTCATGCACAGGTGCAAGAAAATAATTGGGAAGAAAATATTTAGGCAATATTTTCTCAGTGACTTACACTGATCAGTTGCACTCTTTCAGTGAGTAAGACAAATCCTAGAAATCATTGCAAATAGCTCACAACACACCACCTGACATTCATAACATTCAGAGCAGAACCTTGTGAGAATAATTCAGAAAATTATCAAAGCTTCATGACACCATTCAGTAAGGAAGGAAAATATCCTTCTGAAAAAGTGCTGGGCTTATCACTTTAAATAATTAAGGAAAAAAATCCAAGTAAACAAACCTGTGTGGCACTCTCGGAAGGGTCCTTAAGAGAAGAGGAGAAAGAAATCTCCAGGAGCAGCTGTCATCTCCTGCAGCCACATCTCTTTCAATGTTGAACCAGAAGATGATAGCATGAGCAGTTGTTCATTCATCTGATTTTCTGATTACTGTAAGAGCAACAGGACTGTGCTTTTCTTACCTGGGGGTGCTGGGTGTGTGTTTCTGCCTGTACAGGAGGTAGAGCCAAGGCAGTCTCCCCAGGACCCTGTGGGACGGCCCATTATGCACCAGTCTGGGATAAAGCATGCCACTGGTGAAGCAGTCTACATTGATGACCTTCCTGCTGTAGATGGGGAGCTCTTCCTGGCCGCTGTCACTAGTTCCAGAGCTCACGCTAAGATTGTGTAAGTGTTTAAAGTGGACCTGAAGAAAGTGTTATCATGAATTGCTGCCTGAGATTTTTAGAGACTAAGGAGTTACTTACGTACAGAACAGTGTGCCTGATACCTGCAGGCAAATCCATGCTGGAAGCAGTATTATTGCACTAGTAGAAGGGTTTGTTAGGATTTAACCGTATTTTACTGTACTAGTAAGGGTGAACTGTTTCTGGTCCATAAACCAGCCCAGAGCTAGCCTAGATACCTCCACAAAGTGTTCAGCTGTGCAGTGCAAGCAGACTTCGAGATTCAGTTTTACTAATACTGCTTTGAAACCTCAACTCTATGATGAAAGAAGAAAATTGTTCAAAATGTAGGAAATAGTGTGGCAACATTGCAGCAATAAGGTGGCAAAGCTCCTATGTGGCTTATAGGAGAGAAGGGTGGAAAAGGGTGTAAGAAAACTGTTTTCACATATGCTTTTATGCTGCCAAGAAACACCTATTCCAGCAGTTTGTTCAACATTTAGGCCCCAAGACATGTTCAAATGATCTAGTCAGGATTAATTGTCCTGACAGATAGGACTGGGGCTTCTAGCTACAGAGTCCTTGTCATATTTCCTGGCTTATTCTTAGGTCAGTGCTGGGTTTGGCAGCCCTCTTTTTGGTCCCATCACAGAGGTGACATCACCCCCATCTCTGAGAGTCAATAGGATCTATTCAGTCTACTTTGTCTCCTGATCTGTCCAGAGAAGATGCCTGTACATGTGCTGGGATGTGATGACCTGCTGAGCTAGATGCTATCAAAACATACTGTTCTTATAGACCTTCTGCTGTTCCTTCTGTTCCTTCTACACCTAGACAATTCCATTCCTTCTCCATTTATACTGGTCATGTCATTTCTTTTATATGTCTCTACATGAATCCTCTATCTGAAGATGAGTATTTGTATCTTGCAATATGTGTGTAGGCTGAGGTCTTAAAAATTTGCAGTTGTAACATCATAATTGTGCTGTGATTTTTATTAAATCAGTGCAGTTTAGGGAATCTAATGGGCCAATGATTTCCCTGTTGTATTTAAAATATCTCCTAAAAATTAAGCCGATTATAATCTTAAATTGTCTTGTAGGTGCACTTCTCCACATGCCTGAGACAAAAAGAAAAAATGTGTGTGAGCCTATGAGAAGATCTTGGTAGTACAAGAAATATACCTCTGTATTGTGTTCCCTTCTTCTGTGAACAGTTTGTAAAATTAATGAATTACACTTCTCTCTTCCCATATCCCAATCAGATCCATAGATACCTCAGAGGCCCTAAAAGGAGCGGGTGTGTTTGATGTCATAACAGCTCGTGATGTGCCAGCTGCAAATGAGTTTTATTTTTATGATGATCCGGAGATTATATTTGCAAGAAATGAGGTATAACTACAGTCTTTTTGCAACTGATTTTCTCAATTTTAACTGGTTTTTTTCCAGCCACTATCCATTTCTGAGTACTATGTTTTCCTCGATTCTGTACTTATGGTGGTTTTTTTATAATTTGTTAGCTTCATGGATGATGTAAAAATACAAAAGTCCAAGTCAAAGAAAACTTCTGAACAGAAAACATAAGCGGTGGTTAGGTAAAATAAGAATATCAATAGCACATATGGGAATTGTTTGAATCCACTGTGCTGTTACGTGCTGTGTATTTTACAGGTGATTTGTGTGGGTCAGATTGTCTGTGCTGTGGTCGCAGATTCAGATGTTCATGCCAAACAAGCAGCTGCAAAAGTGAAGATAGAGTATGAAATGCTGGAACCAGTAATTTTAACAATTGAGGTACTAATAATTCTTCTGCCTTTTTATTGTTTTACCTGTTTAATTAATGGAAGCAGCAGTTCACACTCTTTAGTTGCTTTTTAAATATGATTTTTAAGGAAACAAGATGAATTTGAACATCCAGTTAACCAGTCTGAGTATCTCCCTATAAATAATTTTTTAACCTTTTGTCTAATCTTGATCACTGTTGCCTGATAGGCAAGAGTCTCAAAAATACGAAAATTTCACAAGTTTTACAGTAATAAACATTAGAATGAAAAAAAAAAAAAATTAGAATGCTCCTAATGTTCCCAGTGAGGAAAAGGCAATGAACATGCTGGTTTCTAATTTTTTGGTAGCTACCAGCTGGTCAGTCAGCATGTGTAGAGTGGCTGACAGTCAGCTCCTGATTATCTCTAGCATTTTTATCTGTTGTCTAGCTTGAAAGCTAGGCTGGAGATGTAGGAATTTTTGAGGCAATATGAAGGAAAGGTGTTAGGAATGTACAACATTTTAGAAGTGTGATGTGGGAGTCACATGTGTACTTATCCTGGATTAAAGAAAGTAGAAGTAAGGAACAAATTCACTTGCAGGGAATCAGCATTAGCTCTGGTAGTCACTTTACAACTTGTTTTAATAAAGTGTGTATGGTCTAATGGAACAGTCTTTCTGATAGAAAAATAGATAAAGACAGACAAATTTTGTTAAGATTTCATTAGAATTGAAACTCCAATGAAATCTTACTAGAAATAAAGCAAATACTGATTTATAAATAGATTCCACCTTTACTTAGTTCCTGTGATTTCTTCCCCTCTTTATTGGCATCACTCTTTGGGTGATGCAGTTGCATTCTTACTCTGTGGTGTCTTGGTCTTCCTCGATGTATGACAGGGAAGAGCAGGTTGAATAAACTGAATGCATTTTCTTCAGAAACTTGTGTCATCAGTTAAATAAGATGTATCAGGAAGGAATTGCTGGTAATGAATAAACAAACTCGACAATGACAATAAAGTAATGAAATACAGTTCTTCACTGACTTTGGTAGCTGGTAGTTCCAATCTCTGAAGACAGTGGTGTTGGTCCTGATACTAAAATGCTGCAACAAGCTGGGAATCTTAGAAATATTTTAAACCCCCTATTTCTCTTTTTCTCCATTGCAGGAAGCTATAAAACACAACTCATTCTTTGAGCCAAAAAGAAAATTAGAACATGGAAATGTTGATGAGGCATTTGAGACTGTTGATAATATAATTGAAGGTAAACTGTAGAATACATTTGATGAGAAATTTTTGGTTGTCAGTATTTGGGTTTGGCTGTCTGCTCTTCAAGTCCCAATTCTACCTTTTTTCCATGTAGTCATTAGGCCTGAGAAAAGTCTTGGGCATTTGGAAGACAATATGACTAAACCTAGCATATTGTTGTACTACTACTACATTCAAGCTTTCTGCATCACCTGTTCTTCAAAAAAGTTACATAATCATTAGGTTGTAAGGGAATCTTTTAGTCCAATCTCCTACTTAAAGCAGGTCTGGTTAGAGCAGGTTCTTAAGGGCTATGTCCAGTCATGTTTTTAATATCTCCAAATATGGAGATTATGCAACATCTGTAGGCACCTGTTCCAGTGTTTCATCACTTCTGTACTGAATTTGTTTTTTCTTATATCTGTCTGGAATTTCTTGCATTCATTGCCTCTTACCCGTCTATTGGTCATCTCTGAGAACAGCTTGGCTTGCTCTTGTCTACACCCTTCCATTAGGTAGTTGTAGATAGCAGTGAGATCTCTTCTTGAACCTTTTCTTCTTATGGATGAATAAATCCAGTTCTCTCAACCTCTTCTCTTACATCCTGTGGTTCAGCCCCCCGGTGATCTTGGTGGCCCTCTTCTTGACCTGGTCCAGCACATGCATGCCTTGTTTATCTTATCTATGCTTTATTTATTGTTGTTACCACTTCTGGGCAATTGTGCTCTGCTCTTAATCCAGTTCTGGTAATGCTACTGGAATAAGACCTATTTAATCTTACAAGGATTTTAATTTGTGTTTTTATTTTAGATGTTGCTCTTTCATACAAGAACTATCAGAGCATTTGACACCAATTGCCATAATTTACATGATGGTGGGCTGTGAGTTCTTCTCTGGTTCATTTCTTCTGTCCTTTTCCCTCAGTAACACTTGTGTTTTTTCTCATTGCATCAGGGGAGGTTTGCCTTGGGGGACAGAAACACTTTTACATGGAGACTCAGAGTATGCTTGCTGTTCCAAAAGGAGAGGATAAAGAAATGGATTTGTATGTGTCAACACAGCATCCAGCAATTGTTCAGGTAATGCCGAACATTCACAGAGAAAGTGTTTGGACTTTGAAATTGAGCTTTTAAAGTTTGGTTTACAAATCAGTAGGAACAGAAGCCATAGAAACATGAAATTGCTCATCTGGATTGTCCAATAACAGCTACTTTGTAGTACTGTTGTATTCTGATAAACACTGAGCACTGCACTGTCAGGATAAGTCTCTCCTTTCCCTTTGAATAAAGTACTTCGTACCCAACTACTGAGGTGCTGAGGCTCCTCCATCTCTGTTAGTTTTCCACTGGAGTGAGGAGCAACCAGTTCCCTACAGTCAGAACCTACTGAGGATTTGATCAAGTCTAACAGCTGTAGGTGAGACTGCTACTCCAAGCAGCAGTCTCATAATCATAAATTAGTTTGAGTCTCAAGGAACCTTTAGACTATTTAATTCAACAGCCCTGCCATGGACAGTGTTGTCTTCTCTGCATCAAATTTCTCAAAGTCCCATCCAATATGTCCTTGAACACTTCCAGTGATGGGGTGTCCACAAGTTGCCTGAGCAACCTGTTCCCATGCCTCACCACCCTCATTGTAAAAAATTTCTTTCTCTTGTCCAATCTAAACCTGCCCTCTTTTAGTTTAAAACCATAGTCCTTTATCCTGTCAAAACAAGCACTGCTAAAAAGTCTTGCTCTGTTTCTTGTAAACATCCTTTATAATTTGAAAGGCCACAGTAAACTCTCCCTGGAGCTGCCTCCTCCTGGCTGAACAGCTCCAAGTCTCTCAGTCCTCATAGTAGAGGTGTTCTAGCCCTCTAAACATTGTCATGATGGTAGAGGACAAAACAGAGCTGCCATAGCCTGTGGCCTGCACAGCAATGGCCATAGTGCATGAAATTGATGGCATTTCAGGCTCAACTCTGGCATCTTGTATTCAAAGCCCAGTTCAGCTCCTTTTATAATTTCCATTATTATTATATTGCCAATAGTATGAAAAACTTTGTGTTTGAGAAAATTATTTCAAGCAAAAACATTTCTGATACTAGCAAGACCTTACGTTATTAAGAAACAAATAGTTTTATTTTAAATAAAATTAAAAGGTATTGTCTTAGTAATAAAAATAATAGAAACTGTATACTAACCCATTTTTATTATACCTGGAGCTTCTTACTGTCTAGATAATGTAATTCAAGGATGTTATTCTTCACATTGCCCAGTGGCCTTTTCACAGTCTGCATGATAAAGATTTGAAATATGAGCACTGTTGAGAGTTTGTTGTTATTCTTTCTCTGCTTTTTAACCTAGGATAAAGGAAAAGTTATATTCATCTGATAGAAGAATAGAAACATCTATGGAAGCTTTCAGAACCTACCTTCTGGGGTTAGGTTGAGTTGGCATAAAATATTAAAACTTGTTTTACAGGAGATGGTAGCTGCAAGTTTAGGTGTTCCAGCCAACAGGATCATGTGCCATGTTAAACGAGTTGGTGGAGCTTTTGGTGGGAAAATCCTGAGAACTGGCTTACTGGCATCAGTTGCTGCAGTGGCAGCAAACAAGTAAGTGCAGTATATGTCTGTTGGGATAGCAAAAAAAAAAAAAAAACTGAAGCAAACAGGTTTTCCATTTTGGCTAAGTTGCTTTCTCCTTTTCCAAAGGTGCTAGTCAAAAAGTCATAAAATCTGACTTCACATTTTGCAAGACTGTTTGGTGCATTTCTTAGTTTTGTTTTGTTTTGTTTTGTTGGACTATTTATGTTAAGCAGCTCTAGCCTCAACTAAATTAATGGGCTGTAAGAAGCTGGTATTAGTATAAGCTAGAAACACTCAAAAGGACCAATCCCTAACTACTGAGACTTTGTACACACATTAAAATATGACATTAACCCTCCAGTTATGAACTTCACTGACACAGCAGAATGCAGAAGGACGAGTTCATAACTGGAACTGCTTTTAAGAAAAAGTAGTTCTAGCTCAGTCCTCAACATCTTTCAGTTAAAATTAGCTTGAATCTATGACATATTATGCTTTTTCTAATACTGCTTGGATTAGTTTAAGAACATTAACACATAGAGCTCCATCCCCCATCTTCCACATTTGGCAGGAGAATATTGACAATTAGCTGTCAGGGGACACTAAACTCCTTTATAAGCATAACTGATTTGCTGCAGAATTCACGTCAGGGTACAACCTGTCAGCTAAAATGATCTCATCATCTGAGGGGTTAGCTCAATAGGTTTATGTTTCTTCTACTGTCACTGGTATAAAATTTGCTCTTGATTATTTTGGCCACGTTATCTGTGTTTTTTTATTAACAGATCATGCTAAAAATAATATTTCTTTTAAACTATCTTTTTCATTCTTAGGACCTTATTTTACAGTTTATGTCCATTTTTCTGAAGTAAATATTTTAAATAGTATATGCATTTCTAGACTAATTTTCTTATTTTTATTGTTATTCAAATATTGATTTCATTCCAAGACACTCTATTTCAATATGATTCTGAATAGCTAAGAGCTGACAAACACTTAACACTGAAATAGTTTCTTCAGAAGTAGTTTGCACTGAGTTATCTTGTTTGCTTTCAAGAGATGAAATTAAAATTCTAACGTGATTATAAATGTGAGAAATATGAACTCTGGACATAGTGTTAAGCATACATTCAGGCTTATTATAGTTAAGTTTAATCTAAAAGCATGTTTATATGCATGGCTGGATATGGATACATGGTGAGTAGCTACAGCCATCTTCTTAATAACATTCTTTATTTTAATTGCAATTTGACACTTCTTTTTTGGATTTAGAACCAGCAGAGCAGTCCGTCTTATTCTGAGCCGTGAGGATGATATGGTAATCACTGGTGGCCGACATCCTTTCATTGCTAAATATAAAGTGAGTGCCTCAAGAATTCAATGTAAAAATACCCACCTAAATTCTGCAAATCTGTATTTCAGTGTTACTGGGTAATGTGTTCTATTAATGAAAATTGGTATAACCAATTCAATTTTAAAATAAAACTACAAGCCAGGAACCCAAGAGAGAAAGTTGCTGTATAGCCCTTTTGTCTGCTTCTACCTCTTCTCTTTCAGGGTTTTGTTTTAGTATTTTTCTAGTTTCTTCATGTTCTTTATCCTTTTATAGTTCTTTCTGTCTTTCTTTCTGGCAACAGGAAGCTACCCTATAGCAGACTTCTTCTGCAGAACTTTATTTTAAACTCTCCATATGGTTAGATTCACACAAAGAAGCAGCTAATTTTTCACAGAAACAGTGTCATGCAGAAAACTCACCCTGTGGAGGAAATGATTCTTTTCCCTGCCCATGCACTGTTAATCAGTCATAATTATTCATTAGGGTAATTTCTGCCTTCTTTTCCTTCTCTACTTGTCATATAAATTATGTATGCTAACCACCATAATGGAGCTTAAATCCAAGTTTCTGCTGAATCAATAAGCTGAAAGATTTCTCCTTAGAAATACCTTTTGTTAATAGCACTACAGCTCAAGCTGGATGCCTTCAAAGAGGGACCCTGAACATGGGACTATACCTGGGCAATTATACCCTTACAATCTAAGCTCCTCATCCCTCACATGACAGTACAAACCAATAGTAATATTAAGGGTCTGGTATCTTCACATTCTTCATGGGTTTCTTTCATTGTCTGTAGCTGGGCCGCTTCTTACGTCTAAGTGTGCAGCTTCTGCTAGAGACTGTAGCTTCCTTATCTTTCAGCTTGAACTGACTCTGAGGTCTTCTTTTACTTGATTAGGTAACAGTTCAACATACCTAGGTGAAAGTTCACAGCTTGCAGCCTAAGGCTGCTGCAAATTTAATTGCTAATACTAAGAAAGTTGCATGACATTCTACATAGGTCAAGTAAGAGAGCATTTTATAAGCATTTTATAAAATGCTTCCCTAAAGTTGAAAACGAGCTCTACTTCATGTTGAGAATTCAGGAACTGTTAGTGGCAACAGGTGAGAAGAGGGATGTGAGATAAAAATAACATTTCTTCATTAATAAACATAAATGTCATACTCCATCTGCCAGACACTATTGTTACCGTTAGAGTGGGATTCGATTTTATCCACAGTAAACGCTCCTAGGTGACACACTTGTCAGCCATCTCAGGCAATAGAGAGGAAGCCACTGCTTCTTCCTTTCCCAGTGGGCTTAGGTTGCTTCCTCTATGCTGTACCCATACAGATCACAGATGCCAGGAGGGAAAGCCTGTATCTTAGAAACATTCTTTCCTTCTTGCTCTTCTATAGTTACAGTGAACACTGCCCAGAAATTAATAGTGCAGTATGACCCTGAATGTGTGGGTTATGTTAATTTCCAAAATACACAAGCACTTCAGAAATAAATGAATGCTGAATTCTAAATAACATACTATTGATCCTTCTAGGTTGGCTTCATGAATGATGGTAGGATCACAGCTGTGGACGCTAAATATTATGTTAATGGAGGATGTACCCCTGATGATTCTGTCCTGGTAAGGATTTTATACTGACAGACCTTACAACATGGAGGAATCATTAGCTGGAAAATTATGAAGCCAAATTCCCTTGTCAATGCATTATTAATATTATAGATTTCCGATATAGGGATTGTGGGTTGTTGGGAGAATCTACACTGAGCAGGTTAACATTTCCTTATTAAATTTAGTGAAGCTTTCTTTTACTTTCTTTTATTGCCCTACACATTCACTTCATGAATATTTTCTCAGGCTTATTTTTCTGTTATGAACATCTCAACTAACAGTGTATTTCTTTTAAAATGCGTAGTACCTGCATTTGTCTCTGCCTAAAGTTTTGTAATTTCAGGGCTAGGAAGACCTTTCTTGGCCTTCAGAAAATTCATAGTGATAGTTATCCTGTTGCCATCTCTATACATTTCATGGTCAGCATTTACTGTGCTGTATACCTCAGTTCCTCACTTACAGGTTTGCAAAGTATAAAATGTTTCTTGCTTTCATATCATCACTAGGTATTTGTGTTGGTACAGGCTATTCTAGCTGTAACTGATATGTTTGCTGTACTATCCCTCCTTTGCTTGTCATTGCCCCACCTATGAGTATTTTCTGCATCCTGAAATCTGTCAGTGTAACTGCCCCATGGTATTGCTGCCTAACCTGGTTCTGAAAAATAGCCTAGGTTGGAAGAAAATCCATTATTAGAAGCATGTACATTAATGCAGATCATGTCAGAACTGTCTTAAGATGAAGTCCTGAATGATACAGTGAAGCTTCTGGACCTCACAGGAATAACTGAGGCTTAAATTTTTCATTCTGAGAAATCTACTTAACATTGAAGAGAGACAGTGACCTCTTCACCAGGCATCAAACCATTTTTTAATTTATTTTTTTATACTGACTCCTAGAGCCTAATTTATACTAGGTCTCTAGTATAACATTCTCCTCTTCATGTGGTTTTGTGTTTGTCCTTTAAAATCTCTAAATGGAAAACTAAAGGACCAGAAGACACTGTTGACTGCAGTGCATGTGCTTTCTGGTGGAACTAAACCTTACGTGTGGATTTCCATAGGATGTGATAGTTCCCAATGCTTTCACCAGTTCCTTTCATAGCAACTCTTGCTTTAAATCCAATCTGCCTATTTCTAGTTTGTGGGCTTTTGTTACATCCTTAACTACTGATAACATTCAAGTACAAGTAACGTCAGCTGTGTTCTGTATCAAAAACCCTGAAAATTAATATATTGCATGAAAACTATGTTACTGCAGTCTGTATGCGTGCATGAGTACTCTTACTACAAATGATTGCCAGAAACTCAATTTTAAGGCTAATTGTCTCAAGTTAAGGTCTTTTATATAAGAGATGATTAAGATTTAAATGTAGATTTGAAAGAAGCACTGTTCTGACATTAAACTAGATGTGTTTGTTCCCTACCTCAGGTAACAGAAGTATCCTTATTAAAAATGGACAATGCATACAAGATTCCCAACTTGAGATGCTGGGCTTACGCCTGCAAAACAAATTTGCCATCAAATACAGCATTCCGAGGCTTTGGCTTTCCTCAAGCAGGACTCGTGACAGAAACTTGGATAACAGACATTGCGGATAAAACTGGCTTATCACCAGAAAAGGTGACTATATGAGCCATCTTCTCTCCTGAAATGAAGTCCATGGAACTGGAAAGTTAAAAACCTTTTGATTAGTTTAACTGTTTGACCAAGTAGTTTCTAAGTCAAACATCATTTGTGCTGAAATTAATATTTCTTTTAATCAATGTCTGGTTGTTGAATGAATAGCATGGTCTTACAAACTAGTAATTCTTAAAAAAAACATACACATTAAAAAAAAGCAAGTGATCCTGTTGTCTGTTAGTCTCCCCAGATGGTCAGTTTGCCTTTATCAGGATTGTGTGATAGCTGTAATTTCATTTTTTCAGATTAGAGAAATAAATATGTATAAGAAGAACGAGCAGACACACTTCAAACAAGAACTTGATCCACAGAATTTAATACGGTGTTGGAACGAATGTATGCAGAAATCTGCATACTACAGTAGGAGAACAGCTATCAATGAATTTAACAAACAAAATTACTGGAAGAAAAGAGGGATTGCCATTGTACCAATGAAATTTCCATTTGGACTAGGCACACCTTATCTTTCTCAGGTGAGTTTCATTAAGAGTAATTGAGCTAAGCATTTTATCCATAGAAGATTACAGTCACTTTATTTTAACATACAAAACAAATATGTTATCTTTTCCTGGAAAATGATCATCCTCCTGATGATTGTTCCCTGAAGAGGCTGTAGTAGCCTGTAGCTCTTTCCAAGCTGAGATCAAAGCCCTTTGGTTTTCAGGACCCATGCAGCTTGGACCCTGCCTGCTTAAAGGCTGGTCCCATCTGTTGTGGTGCAGTGCTGGAATAAGTGAGTCGAATGCACTTAGAAAAAAATTTTGAAGATTGATAGTAAAATGTTCATTGAATAAGTTTTCCAGTCCAGAAAGAGTTCTGAGCCTCCTCTTTCTGCCCATGGGGGCACTATGGGATGCTGCTCTTAAAGACTTAAATCCTTTGATGCCATCAAAGGCTAAGGTTAAGGAAGCAAAAAAGAAGACTAGTGTTTTTGGTCCTTGGTGGTTTTTTTATGTAGGTCTCCAGTGCTTCTGAAACAGGAAGCATTCTATCAACAGAGAATTAATTAATTGACTGACTTATGTCATATCAAACTGGCTGTTCAAAATTAAAATCACAGGGTCTTTGTTGTCTACAGTGCTACTTCTAGCTGAGTCCAGGAAAAAAAATCTCATTCAGACATTCAACCTATGCCATTTTAAAACCTCCAGGGCTTTCACACAGCAGTGAGAGAGAAAATGGAACTTGTAGCAAATTCCTCATAGAGCTGCTAGTGAGGGGTTTCCTCCAGCTTCCTTTGGAACCACTGAGATACTACTGCCAGCTCTAGGTTTGTTTCAGGATCTACTAACAGAAAAAGCAGACGACCAAGGATTTGTATCTTTTTCTTTTGAAGTTTATTACAGGGAAGAGCAGCAAATAGACTTTCAAATTTTGCTTTCTATTCAAAAGCATTAACAGATAAACCGAAATACACTTAAACTCTTTGTCTTTTTTTTAATTCAATTCATCACCACATACAACACATTTCTCATTAGTCTGATCTTGATTTTGTTTTTTTTTTTTAGGCTGCTGCGCTAGTTCATATTTATACTGATGGATCTGTGCTTCTGACACATGGTGGAATTGAAATGGGGCAGGGTCTTCATACAAAAATGATCCAGGTAACAAATGATCTAAATAAATAATGCTGTGTGCTTTATCTGTCATGCAGATAAGCAGTGTGAAGGTTTTCTTTTTAGTTAGTTAGTGTACCAGGAGGACATTTTCTTTAACAGCGTAGCCACTACTTCTTTACACTGATAGAGTTAGAAAGCAAAGGTACCTTCATTAATTCATAGAGGCAGAAGGAAACTAAAAACAGACTGGGTTTTTTGGGGTTTTTTTAATCCAGTAGCATGTGGAGAGGCTTATTAGAAATAAGATTTCTGGAGACTGGTCCCATAAAACCCATAGTGAAAAAAGCAGAGATTATTCAGATTGGTATATTCATGATGATAACATTATGATCTTGTTTGGTTAATGGATAATTCTGAGACAGATATGTAAAGATACTTATCAAGTCAATGAAAGTTTGGGACCTAGACTTGCATAATTTGCTGTAAGTCTTACACAATATAAGCAGGAAAATCAGGAATGATTGTTGGACTTCAGAGTCTCAATCCAGAGTTTGAGTACAGCTAGAACATTGTCCTTTTCTGTTTCTTAGTACTACCAAATTGGACAGAATGATTTCAGCTGGAGATTGGAAGAGAATTTGATAAAATTTTTATCTTTCCTGCTATTACTGACTTCTGGGGAATTGTTGCAGTGTTTAGATTTTTTTCTAAAACAACGACTATGTTGTTCTTCCTGGAACAGGTTGCTAGTCGGGAATTGAACATCCCCATGTCATGTATTCACTTCTGTGAAACGAGCACAACAACTGTTCCCAATGCATGTCCCTCGGTAGGATCTGCAGGGACAGATGTCAATGGCATGGCTGTGAAGGTAAAGAATAGTATTTAGTTGAAAAAAATACCCTGTCCCTTGAGGTGTATGCTTGCCAAACTTTAGGCCCTAGTGATCCTATAAAAATCAAGTTTGGAATTACTAATAATACTGCTGAAAATGGCCAAGAAGAAACATGACTTGACAGTTTCTCAGTAATGGTCCTTCTGAGTTTTCAGAATATGATCTGGACTTTCCCAAAAAGGCTTATACTTGACAAAATCTCTGTTTCATCTAACAAGCTAACTAGTCCCATACAAATCTTGCACCCGCTTCATGTTTGAAATCTACTGATTCAGATAGGTCCCAGCCTTTGTAACTTAACCATTTAGAAATTTTATGTCTATGTAATTAATGTGACACTTCCTGCAATACTTTTTCAAACTGAGATGACAGTAAAGCATATACTAATTAAGTAATAACTAAAACATAACTTAAATAGTACCAAATGTATCTGTGTTAATTTTGTGATATATTCTCCTGGTTCTCACCAGGATGCTTGCCAAACTCTTCTGAAACGCCTGCAGCCCATCATCAAAAAAAACCCAACTGGGACCTGGAATGATTGGGTAAGACCTGTGTATCCTACTAAATGTGTTTGAGTGCTGGCAGAAACTGTGATATATGTACTGTAGTCTATAAATCTGCTCAGCCTAATAATCCTAAAGTTAAAAACTGTAGAAACAGGCTACTTCACAAAAAAAGTCAAAGTCAAGAGAAGTTCTTGGCCAGGCAGAAATGATTATGTGGAAAGTAACAATTAGATTTATTGCCAGTACAGTATTTAAATATTGCCAGTGCAATATCCAAATAACAAATCTATCATCTGTTACAATGGCTTATAGTAAAATCAGGTTATGGTCCCTCCTGTTGAGTCATGAGCATCAGTGAGATCCCCTGGCTTTCGAAACTTTTGAGAGGAGTCTAGGTACAGCCAGGTCTGCTTAGTCTCAGATTTGGTCCACAGCCTATCTCTAAAGGGTTACAGTATGTTGTGGTGTAACCTCAGCCAGCCACCAAGCACCACACAACTGCTCACTCATTCCCCCACCAGTGGAATCAGGGAAAGAGTCAGAAGAGTGAAAGCTAGAAAACTTGTGAGTTGAATTAAAGACAGTTTAATGGACAAAGCAAAAGCCATACACACAACCAAAGCAAAGCAAGTAATTCCTTCACTCTTTCCCATGGGCTGGTGGGTGTTCAGCCATCTCTGGGAGACCAGGGTGCCATCACACATAATGGTTACTTGAGAAGACAAACACCAGGACTTCAAATGTTCCCCTGTTCCTCTTTTTTCCACTCACTTTATATGCTGAGCATGATGCTACATGGTCTGGACTATGCCTTCGGTCATTTGGGGTCAGTTATCCCAGCTTCCCGTGCACTTCCAGCCTCCTTGCCAGTGCAACAATCCAAAAAGCAGAAAAGGCCTTGGCTCTATATAAGCTGTTTAGGAATAACAATAAAAGGTTAATCCAAAACACCTAATCTCCTCTAATAGGTATACAATTAATTGGGATCATTCAGATGCACCAGAAGTATTATCAGAAATGGCTGACCAAAGAAGGAATGTTAATATATGCAGAGAAGTAACTTTCTATCTTAGAAAGTCAGTAAAACCAGCCAAAACCCTCACAAAAATTTCTTGACTTGTAAACTGAGTAAATCTAACATGAGAATCAGTCAAAGGGAATAGATTTGGGACCTCATACTGTCACTTTTATGACTGGCAGAACTTTACAAAGAGCATTTCTCTCAAAAACCGTCATTTTTGTGCAAATAGGTCATGCAGATCTTTTATGTCAGTGTGGTGGTTTGACCTTGGCTGGATTCCAGGTGCCCAACAAACTGCTCTATCATTCCCCTTCTCAGTGAAATTGGGGAACAAAATGAGGTGGAAAAAATCCCAACAAGTCAGTGGGTTAAGATAAAGGCAGTTTATCAAAGAAAAAGCAAAAGGTTGCACATGCAGACATGACCCAATATAATCAGTGACTTATCAACCACATAGTCTAACCAGTCTGGTTAGCTGACTGAGGGGGGCCCATCTCTATTGAACTTGATCAGAAAAACTGAGCTCCCTTTCTGACTATGACATTGCCAGTAATAAAGATTCTGCATGAGCACCACTGTTGACAGGTCTGTTCGTAATCTTGTATTGCCAAAAGAATTCAGCTTGTTCATGCAAGAGGGGTTTAGTTCTGTAGTATTAGACAACATGTGCAGCTAAACATGCTTAACTTGGCTTGTCTTCCTTTCTTTACAATTTTTACAGTTTGGGTTTTAAATAAATATGTGTGGGTAAGTATATATATGAAAATAAAGTAAATATGTCTGTGCTGTGTTCCTTCCTGACTCCTTCCTTGGTTTACCACAAGCACTGCTATATTTTACAGGTTAAAGAAGCTTTTAAACAGAGTGTGAGCCTTTCAGCTACTGGCTATTTTAGGTAATATATTTTGTTCCTTAAAAATGCATAAATTAGACCAGAACTGATTTCTGAAGATAATTAATACTGAAAAGAAAAGATCCTGTCTAATAGGTCTTTTTAATAGCTCATTATATGTTTTATATAATTAATTGATATATGGAGGGTAGGAAGTATAAAGTTTAGGTGTTAATTTATGTCTAGTCCTCTGTGGACTCTTTAGAAAGTATTAAAAGAATAATTTGTGCCAACTTTGCTCCATGATTTGACATTTAGCAAACCAGAAAGTGTCAAAAAAGTGACTGTTGCCTGTAACTGTCATGTGCAAAGTGGGATGTAGTTTATTTACTGGAGGCTGGATTGCTATAAGCTATAAATATTGTTCCCACTGCTCTCAAAGCAGTCTCTTGGTCCTTTTTCTTTGAATTCTTTCACAGTGTTTATAAAGAGCCAGAAATGAAAAATTCCTGTGCTATAACACAGGTGGGATTCAAAGCAAAGCTTTTCTCTTTGCCTGCTGTACCTTATCTCTTCTCTTCTTCTGCTGGTGGTTCTTCCTTATCAACAGCAATTTTTCACATCTCTGGGCAGTCTGTAGTAAGTTGAAAGAGCACTTGGAAAACCCATACTTTAATAACACACTGAGAAATATCCAAATAAAATGTCCCTTCCAGCTCTTAAGCCTGTTCATGTATGTTTTCTGCTTATGCAGCCCTTTCAGAATGTTGGTATCACCAAAGTAATGAACAACAGTCATACTTTGCTATCTATATTTACCGGTGTCCAAAAACACCTGCAGATCCCTGAGCTTCAGATCCTGTATTGGTCTAGTTCTTATCCAGTCATATTCTCTACTTCTAAGAATCTCAAAGGTAGCTGAGGTAAATGGATTATGAGAAGTTGAGTATATGGATTTTGTGTATCCCTCTTTTGGTGCATGGTTATGTACTATAATTGCTTTATGATGATCCTAAATATGCTCAACAAAGACATTTCAGTCATATGTAGTCAGAAAATATACCTTAGTCACACAGCTCCCATGTTTGGAAGACATCACATTTCACTGTCCTCTCATGTCCTTGGATTTACCCCATCATTCCTGACTATTATGGTTTCCTCAGTTAATCCCACTCCCTTCTAAATAATCAACCCTCAATATTCCTCTTTTAACCTTCTCATTTCTGTAGGCTGTTTCTGTAATTTTCACTTTTTCATTTATCTCTTGTAAATTATTCTTTCATAAGTCCTGGCAAGTTTTCCTGCCTTTTTCTAAATTCCTTTATGTGCTATTACCCCAGTAACCACTATCTTAAATGTTTATTCTGTATTTGGTTACTGTGCTTTTATTAGTATATTTCTAGGGTTATGCTGGTCATAGACTTTCTTGAACTGAAAAAGCTTGCTTGTCTGCTACATAAATACCAGAGGCATCAAACCTAAAGTAGTAGTGCTCTGTAGGCTTTCATGAAATTTTGAAGTTCTGAGCTGTTACTTAAGATTTCACTTAAGATTTTGTACTTAAAATTTCAGTTTCAAATTTATGTGCTTATCTGCTTTGTTATAATGCAAACTGTGGTCAGTTGTCTTCTTGGGGACTTTGTTTCTTCCATCAGAGGTTACAATGAATACATGGACTGGGAGAAAGGGGAAGGACAGCCATTCACATATTTTGTTTTTGGAGCTGCTTGTTCAGAGGTTGAAATTAATTGTCTAACAGGAGATCACAAGGTAATAACTGAATGTCAGAGAAGTTTTGAAAGTAATGTGAATGAGGCTTGTTCCCACAATCATTCAGATTTGGGGTTAATAAGTCACCCATCTTCACATGATAGTAAGTATATCAGTGATGTAAATATGAATTACAAGTGGAACAGAATGAAAGCTGTGCAGTATTAACCAGCTCCTGACACACATGTCAATGTCATATGTGTTCAACTTTTGAGTTATGGCTGATATCTGTCATGTTCTTTGCTTGTTCTGTCCCTGTTTGCCCACAATATTCAATTTTCAGGTTTTTGACCATCTGGACAGCTAAAGGCTATAGACTGATGATCATATGCCCTCTATCTGTACATTTTTATGGGGATTTCCTTGAGCAATGGAAAAATCTGGCAGGGCTGTCTCTGGCTAAACTTCTGTAAAAGTTGAGACAAGCCCATTTTGCTTGTGATGAGATATTGGAAATTATTCTGATATTATGTATGTTGAGGGGCCTCTATCTCAGTATTTCTTATTTCACTGAATACCAGCTCTGACCCACATTATCTTCTAATTCTCAGTACATGTCTCTGGGTGATACAAATTTGAATTTTATTAACAGAACATTAGAACAGACATTGTTATGGACATTGGATGCAGCATAAATCCAGCTGTGGATATAGGACAGGTATGTGCCAAGAATTTTCTGATGCCTTATTTCTATTACACTGTTGTCCTTATCTGAAATGAAGATCACCTCTTTAGTTCAGAAAACATTCATTTCTTACTAGATTATAGATCATATTAGAATGTCTTTTGCCTATCGACTTGCTCCAATTGAATTAGTTCAGAACTCTGTAGATGTCAAAGAAGCTTGAATTTTTATCCAAGGTTTCAACGTGTAGTACTTCCAGTATGTGTCTACTGGACTTAAATCCTGTTTGTGATCTACAGTCTCCAAGTTGTTTGAGACTTCCCCATTTGATATCAGGGAAACATCTTTATTCATTGCAGGCTGGTCCACTGATCTCATCACTTCATCATACAAGCATTTGTCTTCTCAGGTATAAGTATTTCCATTACAGTTGCCCCAAAATGTTGAAGAATCTCATTAGGCAAACAGAAGTTCCTTAGGCCTCACATATATTACAGTAACAGCTAGCGATACAAATGAGTTCTTGGTGAAGTTTTGTCGGTTAACCAAACATGAGAACATAAATGCTATTTCTTTTCTCATTTAAAGATTGAAGGTGCTTTTGTTCAAGGCATTGGACTGTACACAATGGAGGAGTTAAAGTATTCTTCAGAAGGAGTCCTCTATACTCGGGGTCCAGATCAGTATAAGATCCCTGCTGTTTGTGATATTCCAGAACAGTTTAGTGTTTCCCTGCTGTCATCTTCTCAAAATCCTTATGCCATCTATGCATCCAAGGTAAGCAGATCATCACAGTGCCAGATTTTTAGATCCCAGGCCAAACTGAGAAATTACTTAGATATAAAACACATACAAGTTTTCAGTTCCTCTCCTTAGTATTTCAAATAAGTGTCCAGTAAATTGTTTTATTTATGACATCAGGGAAGCTAATAAGACATAAAGCCAGATATTATTCTCACTTTAATGGTTGGCAAGTAGTGATTTTAGAGTTTTGTTAACAGACCATACACAGAAGCTGAAAGATGAATTTAAAACCAGACTTCTAAATGTGTTGATAAACTGAAAGGTTAGAATAAAAATATTAATTGATGTAGAAATCATAATGTCGTTCAGTGCGCCATTTGTGTGTACTATGCAGTACAAAATAGGACTGTATGTGTGTATTTATATAAGAGTGGCTTTTTAAAATCTTTTTCAGGGGATAGGTGAGGCAGGATTTTTCTTGGGATGCTCTGTGTTCTTTGCTTTGAGAGATGCAGTAACTAGTGTGAGGAATGAAAGAGGACTGAAAAAGACCTTTGCACTGAAGAGCCCCCTGACTGCTGAGCAAATACGGGCAAACTGTGCTGATGCCTTTACTGAGATGGTAAGAGAGGCTGGGGAACGCTCTGTTTAACAATGGCTGGGTAGGAGTGTTTACTGATTTTGACACCCCTATATAGTGAAGTGCCTAATGATGTCTCCTATCAGTCATGCTTTGTATATAGCTCCTTGTAATTGAAGTGTCTGGTAACAGGTCTCATTTACACAAGTTATTTCAGCAAATGCTATTCAAACATTGTATTGGAATTTCCCTGCGTTTTGTATAATTTTTTTTCTTTGAAATTTACATAATTTTTACAACCTTCTCTTTTTCTGAACCCTCCTCCTTTCTTCTCGATGTCAAATCAAATAGAGGATTAAATAGCTCATCTTATTAACATGCATTCGATCAGCCTCTAAGCATCTTCAGTCTCCTTCTAGGTGCTTTGCCCCACTGACTGCCTGCTGGCACTGTCACTTCATTCTAGTACTCCTTGCTATGCCCAGTACTCTTTGAGAGAAAAGTAATTAACTCAGGGCTAACACAAAGAGACAGAAGAAAATCAAACAAGGCAAATACACTTCATATAATGCTGATTCTTTATGCTCTGTTTTCTGCAACTGTTTGCTGTAGTCATGTTCCCACTGCTATTACAATTTCTGGGTAAGTTTTTACTTAGTGAAGCAAGATCCTTGCCAGCATATAAATCCATGCTGTGCCCTGAACCTCTGAGGCTCTGCTGTGAAAATTCTTGAGCTCTCACTCACAGATACCCCCATGGTATTTCTGTGATTGTGGTGAGGCATCATTGGCCCCTGGGTTTGTGGATTTACTCTCATTGCAGGAACTTGAAGGAGGTGAGGTCCACCAGAGCAGGGACCATGCTTCTCCATTCCTCTTTAGTTCTAATCCCAGTTATTACTGACTTAGAGGCACCTGATAAAGGCAGTGTGGAGAGATTGTCCCACACAGTCAAATAAAGTCCCTGTTGTAATTTCTTGCTTATCTCTTAGATGGCAAACAAAGAAGCTGCATCCTCCTCGGGCCACATCTGTGTGAATGACAAACCATAGTGTACAAGACTGGAATGGAAAACTGATTTACTGCCCCCAAGACACACTAATCAACACACAGATAAATGTATTTTCTCTTTTTTTCTGAATGAATCAGCTACCAGAAATATGCACTTTATATCCTACATCCTTATCTTCATTCTTCCTCCAGTGTAGTCATGGCAGTATTTTGCTTAAATGACTGCATTTAATTATTAGAAATAAATCTTCTGCATCTGAACAATGTATTTTCAACAAGAAAGGTCTGCTGATCAGCACAGCTCAAATGCTGCAGGAGACAAAAGTTAGAATGAAGTGTAAAGATACACTAGATAACTTACTGCCATGTATTACACTAAACAACTTCATATGATAAATGATTTCCTAATGGTTTCAGCTAATTTTCTAATTTAGATTTGAGTCTTGCAGTGAAGTGTGAATGCAGAGATCTCTGTCAAAGAATCAGAACCTTGTTTGTTGGATTCAGAACCTTTTTGACCAGAAGTGATGCTCTGATTTGTAGTAAAGCTGGTTTAGAATCTTTTGGCACAGGTATCTTTGTGTTAAAAACATGCAAGAAACAAGAGTTATGATTCTCTTTTGCTATGCCAGGCAAGTTGCCATGGCTGGCCTGGATATACAGAATTTTATCCCAAAAGTTGACAGAGTTGTAACTTCCACCAGAAGCTTTATCTCATGGAGCAAGCTAAAAGCCTCTCAAAACAATGGGAAAATTGGCATGGAGTTCAGCGTTCTTTGAATGGAAAAATGGATGACATGTCAGCCTGCAGGCCCTTATTATTTCACCCCTTCTCAGTGCACCACAATTTCTTGTCTTCCCTTTGTTGTGCTGTTACTATATGTGTGACAGAAATCAGGTCAGTCACTTAAACAGCTTTTGCATTGGCTATTAAGATATGAACTCTTTATTGTTTCAGTTTGTCTCTCTGTAACCATGATGAATCAGTGTAATTCAGTTGCTTAAACATATGTGTCTAGACCATTTTAGGTGTCTGTCATAAGACAGTAGAGAGATGGCACAGGAGAGTACAGGACTGGAAGATATGATACAGCAGCTTGAGACCAGGCAGGTAATAGTAATTGTAATCATTGGGAGTGGTGCTGAAAGGGATTTAGGCAGCTGAAGCCTTTTTGGGGTTTACTTCATTTTCTGCACTTTCTTTGTATTAATTTGTCTTCTATATATTGTTAGAAGTCAATAAATTAAATGTGAATGCTGCTGCCACAATTAGTTTGTCTGATTTGAAACATCTTAGTTTCACTGTTTGGTGTTCCAGTCTGATTGTAAGAGATGCCTCTGCCCCACCTAAGGAGCAAATGAGACCCTGTGCCAAAGTCATTAATCCCAGAGTCATTCTTCTGGAAGTACTACTTTCATACAGTCCAGATCCTGGGTATCCATGGGACATACGTGCCATTCCAATAAACGGAGATAGCGTGTGTATAAGCACTTGTTTCCTTTCCCAGATTTTGTCACAGTGGGAATTTTTGTCTGAATGCTAACCAGACCTTTACGTCTGTTAGGTCTGGAATCAGCTCCTTCCTGCTGTGCCAACTGTGCGTATCTCAGGTTCCATTATCTTAAGGGGACAGTGTTTTGAGACAGGAAACTGCTTCTCAGTCATTATTAACAAAGATTCCTCCCTGCCACTTTACAAGTGGCTTTTTTGTCTACTTGCCTCAGTAAATTCTATAAATACAGCACATATGGGTTGTTGATTTTTTTGGGGGTCTGAAGCATATTAAGCTGTCTGCTGGCTTTTAAGTGTTTGAAAACAGTTACACCCAAACTGGAGATGGTTCCAAAGAACTCTTTCTACTGATTTTCTTCATATGAGAAATGTTCCTCTAGCAGTCTACCCTCAGCAGGCCTATTCCATGTGGTGAAAGCTTAAATACATAACATGAATACTAGGTTCTGGTTTGGAGGGTTAGCCTGTAAATTAGATATTGGACTGCCAAAATCAAGGATTTGGTCTGGTTCTTTCTGTTCTTAGGCCTTTGAGCCTGCATTGTTGTACCTACAATGCATGAGGAATACTACAGTGGTTACTATTACTGCACTTGGCAGGACCCATTAGGGCTTTTTCCTACAGGGACCTAGTGACTGACATCACTCCAGTGCTTGTGTTGTGGTAGTTCTCACAGATATGTCAGAGGATAACCACAAAACCAGCAACATATCTCTGCTGAGAATCAGCTTCTTGGCTTCTAAGGGGAGTGGCAGAAGATCAGGGACTGGCTAATTTGTCCTGCAAGCCTTCACTCACTCTAAATGAAATACAGCTAGCTTTGCTGTAAATTGTAAAAATGGTAAATGAAATGAAAGACAAGTACATACAATGAAGACTTTTAAAAGATATATCCATAATTCCTCTTTAAAGAAAATAAAGGCCAGCAGTAGTAAGATATTTAAAGATTGATTTTCTGGACATGTATACAAAGAAATGGATCAGAATCTAGAATCCCAAATCAGGATTTGGGATTTCTCTCTTTAAGAACACAGCATGTGTTGAATATGGTACCCACAGCAGAAAGGGCATAGAACTGGCATAGCATAGACATAACCAGAAGGAAATTTTAAATGTGTGTACAGTAGTAATGTTGATTTTGTTAAGACATGGACATTCTACAGAAAAAAAGATTATAGATAGTTCAGGTCAAGCTAAAATGAAAACTGTGGCTTGTGGCTCCACAGCTTTGCTTTTGACACCCCAGAGAAGAGGGTAATGTTGCATGTCTTTGGTTTTAGCTTCAGGTATGCCTGTGTATTCTGAATTCATCAGTTACTGGGTAATATACAGACCTGGAAATAAACAGGATAAACAGACTTGGAAGTTGTAGCTCAAACCCAGAAGTTCCCCCTCACTGTTATCTCTTGTGCTGCAGGGTTAGAATTAGAGGAGCTCAATTTCTTTGCAGATTATTTCAAGTCACTAAAGAGCTAGGGTGAGGAGTAGGAGGTGGTGCATTAGCATCTGAACATGCCTTAATTGCTGAGAAATGGCAGACATTGTTCTGGCTCGTCCCCACCTGCTTATTTTCAGACTGAGCATCAAATTAAATTCTGCAGGACAAAGCAAACTCAGTCAACCTTTTGGAGCATACGGCATTTCATTAATTTCTCTTGATTTTTCAGACTTTGATGCAAGAGCATGGCTTGCTCTTAACAATCAGATAAGCAAATCTTTTTTGTGACTGACTGGCAGAAAGATCAGTTATGAAGAGAAAGGTTAGTTTATGAACAGAACATACCCATACAATCCAGCAGTGCGTTTTCCCACAGACATTGCACCCAATGTGGCTGCAACACATGTTATGACCAGTTTCAGGAAATATTGGAAGATCTTTCTTAAGACTGATGTATTTCAAGCAAAGGTTTAAGAATTATCAGTCTGATATCCCCTTGTTGAGTAGTCCGTGAATAGATTTAACAGAATTAAAGATTAAAAAATTAATTTGGACATCTTGAATTTTTGAGTGCAACTCAACCTGTAAAGTGTCAAAACTCCTTGTCACCCAAGGAAAGAACCTCATCTGTTGACAAAGACTTGCAACGCAACCTGAATGTGTGCCTTCTTCCCCCATCCACCCTCAGTTTCTTTGCAGATCCTTTTGGGTCTTTGCAGTCCAGAACAGTTCCCACCCATGGATCCAATACAGGAATTTATATTTCCTCCTGAACTAATGGTAGGCCTTACTGACATTTGTTATCTCAAGCATAACTGAGTTCCTACAGACATTGAAAACCTGATATTTTTGTGAAACTGAAAGATCTGTCCTTAGATAAATAGAAGATGCTAGTTTTAGTCATACATAATGAGACATTACAGTGTGGATAATCTACATGTTGACATTATTATAAATACTCACTTTTTCAAAAAAGAAATCTTTTGCCTCTGCAAAACCAGCTTTTCCCATAAGAGCTCCTTACTCAGGACTGTTTCCTTTTGGACCAGTTAGATTTTTTTCTGTAGAATGTAGTATTTTCTTTGAAAGATCCCAAATGAACTTCTCCATCTTTTCTGTCTTGTATTCTCTGTTGGGTGGCTTCTTCCAGCTGGGACATAGACCCTAACAACCTGGAACTGGACTTACATGCAGGTCCACAGGAAAGGCAAAGAACTTGAAGAGGAAAGAAGAGGGTTAATTGCAGTAGTTACTGGAAATTCACAGAGGGACAGATGAAAGCTTGAAAGGAGGGGTAGGAGGAAGAAAGGGCCCATGATCTGTAGACAGAGGCAAGAAAAAAGATCTGTAAAAATAGTTGTGCAGCATTTATCCAGACCAGACTGAGAAGAACCCAAGCAGTCAGGTTCAGACTCTTTTTTTAATCCTCACTTATGTTTCAGTAGCTTCTTGCAAAATTCTTTGTTTGCATTCCTTTTGCAAATATTCGTGGGCAGTTCTTGCTGCTATTACACAACCAGTTCACAAGCACAAAAGTTCATTTGAGTTCTGAAAATGTAAGGCACAGCTCTTTGGTTTGTCATGCTATCACTGAATGCTATTTTCTGTAAGGCAATTGGCTTGGTAAACATTTGTCAGAGAGTACAACTTTCTTACTTGATAATTGCCCCTCAGTGCAGAACGTTCATAGTAAGGCATAAAATCCTTTATGAAACCATGAAAGAGGAAGTAAATTTCCCTTTCTGCTACTTGCCCTGCCTTTGAGAGACTCATGCTTTAAGAATGCAAGTATTAAATTAATGTTTTACAAATCTTATACTTGGATTAAAGATCTTGGCTAAACTGCTGCTAGTTGATAAAGCTGGTCAGACAGAAAGATGCCACAACCTGCTCTGTGTGTTCAGACTGAGCTGCCGGGAGGAGTGCACTGCTTCTCCAGCCTACACAAGGTGTCCATACCAGTAAGATTATGATTGGTTCCACAGACACATAAGAGTTGTTTTTTTTTTGTTTTTCAAGTATGTCATTTACCTAGAATGCCAGTCCAGAGTTGCAACAGTTCTTTGGCTTGTCCACTGGTCTTTTAATTGCATTGTCTACAAAGATAGGTGTTTCTCAAGGATTGCTTTTGCATATTTTGAAACCATGATTCCACATGGCACTTGTCAAATATGAAAAGAATATATATGATATCCTCAGGGGAAAAAAAAGGCTTTATACATAGTCTGGTAAGAAACAAGGTGGCAGAAAAACACTTTGATTAAACAAAAATGTAAATACTGATCAACCATCCCAAGGAGACAGTACTTTTGGAGACACAAATTTTAAAAACTTTTTATATATTGTAGAAACTGGTCTGAGTCTAGTATGGTAGATACCTGACTCAGCAAATGGGGATGTAGTGATCCTCCCTAAGAGAACACTACACACTTCTTGTATTCTGTCACATATGCAGTGAGATTTTAGCATCCTGATTTCCCCAAAGTCCAGTAACATTGCTTCACTGTGTGCATTAGACACAAGGGAAATCTTTCAGAATCATCAGAGTAGAAAAAAGAAACATACTGCTAGCCATCTCCTACCATTTATTTAGTGTGTCTCTTACCAAGTCATTTAGTTCATTCTTATTTCAGTTTCCTGAGCAATAATATAAATATGATACAAGCTCAGCACTGTTCAGCACCACAGGAACCTCAGGTGAAAAGCCTCATTAAAGTCTCACTGTCTATCATGACAGAGTCCCACTGAGCAATATGGTGGTTCATACTGGCACTAGTCAAATTTACCAAAACTTTGTCATTTCCATCACAGAGAATGGCTCAAGGGCAGCAAAGAACAACTGTGATTTTCCATGGTAAGAGAACAAAATGGATTTCTCCCCCTAGCCTGAAGGTGCTGAGGGAATGGTCCTGCCTTTGAGGGGTAGAAAAGTAAACCTGATTTCTGTCAACAGAGATGACACGAGAAAGGACCTCTGAAGGGAACAGTAGAATAAATCACATTAAAAAGTACAAAGGTAGAACTTCAGTTAAGATTGAGCAAAACAAATACAATTTCTAACAGGTCTTTTAATGGAATAAATTGGGGTTTTGGTACAGATCTGTGTTACGTATAAGAAGGGCAAGCTTAAAACTAGCCTCGTTGTTTGTTGAACTCTTTAGGAAGACACATTGTAAGCAGGGGACCCTCCTGAGACTTGAGCCCAATCTCACCAGTTGGCACATATCTCCTGTGGCATCTGAAGGTAAGCTTTGGCCCCCCTGCCAACTGTCTTTGAGATGGGCAGAACACTGCAACAGAGAATATGTCTGTGGGTAACAGTTTTCAAATCAAATACTACTGTGCATCTCTTAGATGACTTAGAATGGTACATTCAGGAGAATGGGAAACATTATCCTGGTATTTTCTTGTTATTTTAACTCGTGAAAAGTATTTTCCAGTAGAAAACACTGTCTTTCTGTTCCATAAGGCAAAAGGAAATGGCATCTAGCCATCTCAGAAAAACGAAGTGGGTGTGCCTGACAGGTAGGAAGGCCTCCTTTCTACCCTCTGGTTATGTCACTCCATTTATCAGGTTAGCTTTTGTCTTGTAACTCCACCACTGTTTGCTTTTTTTGCTTCTGCCTGTCATTTTAAAAGAAAATCTTTGGCTCATTCTCTAGGGTAATGCACCTAGAAACTTCCCTTGAAGTCACTGGTACATTTGTGTATATACATGTGCATCGTGTTTCAATAACACTCCCAGCAATCAAGCCAAAGCAAGACCCATCCTTGCAACATAGAATCTGTGAGAAGTTTGGAAGATCTTCACAATTTCTGCAGTCTTTGAACTAAATATGGACAGGGTTGATTCCCCATCTTACTGCAGTGCTTGATAGCTACTTAAAATTTACTGTAATTTAATGATTTAATGGTCTGAAGTGCTTTTGAGTAGAAATAGGATAGCTGTTTTTAAACCTAAATAACTGGTTTTCTGACTGTTATTAGCATTTTAAGACATATACTTTCTAGAAAGTTTAAAACACTCCGTGTTTTATGTGTGATAAAGAACTATGGCATTCATATAGGGAAATCTATAGAGATTAGCCTTTCTGCTCTAAGGCTAGATCCTGCTAAATCCATATTGGCCTTCATATATTCTTTTGCACAGATTCAACAAAATTTGAATCTGCAATGCACAAATGTTTCCTTCTTGCTTCACATTCAACAACAAACTACAGTTTCCTCCAACAGATGGTAAAAGATTCATTTAAATTATCAATTCCTTGCTGGCTGTGAGCATGCTGATATAAATGCCAGGGAGTTCACTGTTTCTGTTCTCATGCTGTACTCTGTAAAGATAAGACTCCAACGTTTCAGTAGTTTCATTCAGGTTCCCATGTAGTTATTAGAAATATTTCCATTATTTCCAGTAAGCGTTGGAACATTCAGGCTAGTCCTGCTTGGAAGTAGCAAAATTCTGGCATCCCTCCATGACCTCTCCTGCTTCTTCCAGCTAGACATCATCTTCTGCTTCTTTGGGCCTCTTGCTGTTTTCTCCCCACTTTTAAATGTGCACTTGTGCCCCTTTCAGACACAGAAATTTAGGCTGCCTGAATATTTGGAATATATAGAAAAATGCCATATTGTCACACAGTCTTCAGCAATAAGCTCATTTCTGACTTACCTAACTAATTAGCGCTTTACAATGAATAATTCTGAGTTGGTTGCAACTGCTCAAAAAATAAGGTCCCAACCACTGTGACCAAAGGCGGCGGCATGTGGCATTGGGAGACTGGGGGCAGAGGAAACTGTCCTTGTTCCTGTGCTCTTAGGTATCCCTCTAGTGGCTGTGAGGAGAAGGACGGGGTGGGCAGCGGGTGACCCAGCCACAAACCAAAGTGTTGTGATTGAAGTCAGTGAAGGAGTGACCACGGGAGTCTCTGCCAACCTTGACAACAGAGGGTCAGTCCCCAGAGCAGCTGCCCACTGCAGTGCAGCTCACTAAACACGCGTGGCCTCATGATGAACGAGTGCCTCTGCCCATGAGAAGTTGGCTAGCTGGGGCAGGTTTCCCATGAAAATCAAAAGGATTCCCTTGAGCTGAAAGCCTGCAAAATGCGTGTTGGCAGCAGTAAAGGTGCTTCTGATGCTCAGAAGTTTTGAGCCATAGTAGTGATTTGAGAAACAAACAGCCTGGAGGAGAAAATTCAGGAGAAACATGTTAGTTCCTTCCACAAATTAAAAGAAAAAAGAAATCCCAACCTGTTTTGTCCAATGACAAGTCGTGCCACAGAGCTAAAGCTATCACAGATGGTATTTCAGAGTTCTTTCCTTCAAAGAGAGATGGTTGAACCCAAGAACGGTGGAGATGGGGACAACAAAAGGAGCAAAATACGATAGTACTGCTGGCAATCAAAAGGTCATTTTGAAGAACAGGAAGATTATCTATCAACTGTCACATGAAAAACGTGAGTTTAAGCAGTCTCACCATGGGAAATTAACACTGCTTTTTGGGGAGGCTGCTTCTGCCCCTCTCTTTCATGCTGAATCGCCTTTTTAATTAACTCTGCTGACACAATGAAAAGGCACATGGATCTTTTTTTGTGAGACTTGTCAACAGAAAGTGCAGATGAAAACCTGGCTGTCAGTTCTGCCTCTTGTCCCTGCCAGCTGCTGGCTCTTTGTTTTGGGTAGTTTGGTGTTGCTTCAGTAAAGCAATGTAAATCCTGCTGAGAGGATTTTCCATCTCTGACAAGACATATTGTTCAACATGTAATCCTGATTTTTACATTTGTCACGAGAGTATTACATAGTAAATATCTAACCTGCTAACCCCTACTTTAAAAGTTCTGTGGTTGTCTGAATCTGAAGTTTCTTTCTGGGGCTACAGAAAGAGCACTTTATAAACTTTCTTCAACAGACTCATTCGTGCCTGATTGAGAAAAATATTGCTGTTATATTTTCTTTTAAAATGTGTGGCTTTGCCCCTAGAATTTCTGACAGTAGAAAGCCCAGATGCTTCTAGTGTGTCTCTCTGTAAATGCTGTTACTGTAGCATAAAAATTTAAAGTTTCTGAGTGTAAAATCAGATGTACAGGTAAAACAAAGTATTAATGGTGGGTTCAATGCACATATGGGCCATTCACTTAAAAGTTGGAGTTGATGATCCTTGTGGATCCCTTCCAACTCATAATACTCTGTGATTCTGTCATACTTGTTTCTTACCTCTCTAAATAACCTTAAAGCTGAACTAAATGACCAGGAGTTGCTTTCAGCTTTCTCTGTTTCTCTTGAAACCCCTTAAGGGTGTTCCAAATTCAGATTAATTTATCTGAATCCTTTTATGAAAATAAGTGGCCTGACTGCTGCTGCTGAAGCAGAATAGAACAGCAGGTCTTGTGCTGTTGGTATTTTACAAGGCAGTACAGACACAAATGAGCACTATGAGTTACTATGGGATGAACAAAGGGTATCTTGGATAGATAGATAATATGACTGTAATCTTCTTGTGGAGAAAAGACTAATTCTGTCTTAGATATATTGGTCAAATCCTCCTAAAATTAGTGACAATCAGTACAATCCAGGACAATCACTTTTATTGCAGTAATGAATGTCTTCTCCTTGAGAAAGTGTATTTCAGACAAGTTGAATTGCTTGTATGAATAATGACATTGATGATGATGGGGTCAAAATCATGTGTAAATAATGATAAATGAATATGTAAATAATAATAACATATGAATGGTATGAAGTTTTTTTGGGAAAAAAAGCTAACAGGTCTCAGTTCACATTAGAGTTGGATTGTAGGCCTGTAGCAAACAACAGTTTCAAAGAATATATGTTAATTTCTACATGTTCAGTATCAGCTTTTGCAGTTCATCACTGGCTTGCATTTTTTTAAGCTTTTCTTTTTTGTCAGCCTGACAAGTTAAACCTCTATTTACATCTTTGGAAACACTGTCAGAGGAGGTATTTTCAAAATGCAATGTCAGTATTTTAGTTACTCTGACTGTGTGCTGTAAACAATCCCTCAGTTCCATTTGGCTTGCTGTTTTAGTGCATGCTTTATCTCCAGCTGCAGATGGAACATGCAGTTCTATATAGGGATTATCATATCTGGCATCAGATAATCAAGCTACTTTACAGAGCTGTTTTTTACATTTCCACTCTTCTTTTAAAGACTAGATTGTGCTTTCATTGGCATTTTTAGTTGTTTGAATTTTTTTTGTTTGTTTGTTCCTATAGCAACTCTATTTTTCTGCCCTGGAATCTTAAACCTGATAGCTTTTAATATATAAGTAATCATAGAAAATAGGCATTTTTTAATATGTATTTTGATAGGTAAATTTTTGAATGTTCACTTTTGCAGGAATTGGTGGCTTCAGCTTTAAACCTTGTCCAAAAAAATTATGTGTGCCATGTGAAAGGTGTTGGTGGAGCATTTGTGGGAAAGATACTAAACCATCACTCTTTGTTGTAATTGCAGCTGTGGCAGCCAACAAGTAACTTGATTTAACTAAATCAAAGGCGTGATTTAACTAAAATTAATTAAAGATGACAAGACTAAATGGAAAAAGGAGTTTCAATCCTGAACCCTCCTTGAGGGGTTATCCTGATGACATCATCTTTTTTATCTCTTTGGCAGTAAATCTTGGATAGAGGCTTGAAAATTCTCTGGCCTCTTGGCAATGGTAGTCACTGTCTGAAAACCAGAACAAAGGCATGGAGGCAGTTTCCCTCTGGTCTGATCTGTATAAATACCAACAATTCAGGCCTCTCTGAGGCATGGTGACATGAATTTCACTCAAGATATTTAGTGAAAATGTTTTTTATCTTAATACATATGTATGCTCACATCAGCCACACCTCTCCTGTGCTTTGACTTCCTTGCCTTTCCATGTCCTGTCCATTCTTCAGGGAACTTGCATCTCCTTGTCGAGAAGCTGAAGAGAAAACTGCTGAAAAGCTAATTTCCATTGTTGCAAAAAAAAAAAAAAAAAAAAAAAAAAGCAAGCCAAGAAGAACTTGCTGAATCAGCCTGACCTCAGGCATGGCAGGTTAATAAGAAACTAAAACATAGAATGGGCTGATTTATTGGCACCACTAGGAGTTTGGCCATGTGCACGTAATGTCATTTGCAACCTGCATCACGAGGCTGTAATAAAAAGGGATATTTCAAATGTTCCTTTTAGGAGTGGGTGTCCACTCCATCTTGTCCTGAAGATAAATAGAGATGTGTTAATCATTGGTGGACAGTACTCTGTCTCTGGAAAATAAAAAGTGAGTGACATGAGAAGGTATTTTGCCCACTTGCTGGGTAATAGTTTCTTCTGAGGCAAATCAGCATAATTTCATTGACTATCAAGACACAGCAGGAAACCAAAGTTCTCCACTTCTGAAATCCTAACCCAGCACCAACCTTCCCCAGTCCTAAGAGTGCCCTGATGAATGCCATGAATCAAAACAAATGCTATCATCCTAGAGCCCGTGCAATATCCAGAAAAAGCAGAACCATCCATCCCTTTTTTTCCTTTGGAATACTGCTAACATCCTACCTGCCCTATCCCATCTGTAGATGATAAATATGTAACTCAGAATTGAATATGAGCCACTTCTCAGATATAAAGCCAGCTCTGCAAGGTAATGCAAGATCCAACTTGTAGTAAACTCTTACTTTTGACTTCTAAATCCTCACATTAAAAATAAACAGGTAAACAGGGTCAGCACTGAAATCAGCTTGCTAAGTGGTGGTGACAGGTGTATGAATTGAGCACCCTAAAACCCCCTGGGACAGGGTTTATGGTTCAATATGGTTTGGATAAAGAAGACCTGGGGAGCTGGCTTTTCTGTGGACTCTTGCATGAGTGCTGGAGTTTGGCTGATGACTGTTTCTAGGAGAGATTGCTTGTACTTTTAATTTTGCTGAAGATATTGGTCACAAAGATACTGTTCAACTCTGGTTATGATTAGAATAGGTTTAGAACTGGTTTGGGAAAAGAAAGGAGGAAAAATTCATTTTTGGTTAAATCTTGTATTAACCATAAGACAAGGAATTGGATTGTGATTGATGTATGTCAGTAGCATATGTATTTCATATTCTTCTGGGTATCCATTACCTGACTATTAGTCTCTCTGGAAGTGCAACACAGTACCAGCTCTGGCTGGTTTTCACATGCCATATCTTCTCTCTCACAGAGATGGAACACATAACCCACAACTAGTGGACTATGCCCTTTTATTCAAATTTCTTCCACAGTCACTGAAGTTATTTGGATAACTATTGGTGTGCTTTCCCTCTGCTTTCTTCAAAATGAGAATGGCAAGAAAATGCACCCTCACCCTTGAGTTCTGTGTTTCTTTCCAGAATAATGCCTTCAATCTGCTCTTCCCGTGTCTTGCACATCCCTCACTCCAAGGGTTGGCAGGACAGCAGCAGCCTCCTGGAGAGCACTTATTTTTGTAGAATGAGGCAGGAGCATGTTTCCTATGTCAGTCGCAGCCAACAACGATTACACAAGTGTTTCTGCAGAAAGCAGGGCAAGATTGCAATGATGACATTGTTTCCTGACAATAGCCACTTCACAGGTTCTCCACTGCACTCATCCTTTGGCACTGTAAAATGAGATACATCTAGAGTTGCTTAATATCTTGTCACTGGGCCCAAATTTCTGTTTATTTATAAGTTAAACAGGGAAAAAAGGAAATTTAAAAAAATTAAGTAGTAAAGCACAGGAGCAATTATGAAATAAGGAGTAAGATTTTACCAGCCATTCTCCCATCAATGCATATCCAATCAGAAAGCAAACTAAAAAAAACACTTTGGGAGACTGGAAAATAGGAAACATCTGGTGAAACTATGTCAAGGTCCGTTAATTAAAGCTTTCAATTTAAAAAGCTCCATGGGCCTGAGTTTGAACAAATCTGTTGTGCTCTAGACTGAAAATTTCTCTATGAAAAGAGACACAAATTATGTCAGGCAGACCTGCAGGCCCCTCTCTTCCAATAGCAGCCAGCTAGAGACCCCTACCTCAACCTGCCTGGAGGTTGGGGCTGGGAATTCTGCATCCGTCCACTTCTGCTTCCTTCTGTGCAGGATATCCAGCAGTCAAAGTGTTTCTCAGTGATAGAACTTCTCATATCTATAGAAGTCATAACCATGATCAAGAACCTTCATTGGCTCAGTGTTGTGCAAAAACTTGGTAACAACTTAGAATTTAAATAAAGATGAATTTGTTATCCAGGCACCAGGACATGATGTACTATCTCCAGGAGTGCACTAAGAACTGTAGGCTTTCTTTGCAAACACCATGGCCCAACGATTCAATGCAATCGCATTAAACTGTATTGCATAGTGGAACTTTGTATGTCAGTGCCTGTAATCTGAGCCTTTCAGGCTGAGAACTCACCTGTGCTATGGAGATAGGAGCTTAATTACCTGTTCAATTACAAGAATGCCACTGTTCACTAGAGGTAAGTTGGTTGATTTCCCAACCTTTTATAACTTGAGAAAATTGAGATATGTGTGTGCAATGACATTTGTGTGGATGATAAGGAACATGCATTTGTGAATTACAGCAAGTTTTTCCCCCCTTAGCAAAATGATGTTTTATATTTTATTTCAGTTTCCTAAAACGAACCTGGAACTTGCAAGCCATGGGCCATTGATGTAGATTAGCGCTGCTTTCCTAAGGATCAGACAACCAGATGACTCCTTCAGCCATTTACTGACTGCAAGCATTCATGCAAGAAAGAATTAGAACTTACACACACACACATACACACACACACACACACACACACATACACATATATATATCTCACACCATCTTGGTAGAACAAGATATAAGCACCAGTTCTCTTGTCCTGCCAGGTAAATGACCTGTCATTAATATGTTTCATGCTACACTGGAACAGTTCTGGAGTTACCTCAAGAACTTAAAAGAATTTGCATGCAATTTTGAAAATACCTGCAACGAAGACCAGGTCACAAATAGTATTATTTTGTCACTTCTGCATCCAGTTTGAGAGTCACAACTGTTGTTATCTATTTTTTCTGTTCTTCCAGCATATGAAAATCCCAAAGATCAGAATGAGAGACTTTACAAATTACTGATGGGCAATGTAACAATATTTCAGGCACTGATATATTACCACCCCAGTAACACACCAGTTCAGCTCTGCTTCCTGGCAGCCCCCCTCAGGCCTGCTCCACATCATCAGATCTCTTTGAACCACTGTCAGCTCTGGCCTCTCCCAGAGGTGGAATATAATCACTGCTGTTCACTGCCTTGTCATCGCTCACTCCTCCTCTGCCTTACCCAGAGTTTTTCCCCTTCTTTTCTTTCCAGCAAAATGGTGAAGCAGGACAAAGCTGATGCATTCATCCCTGGGTGAAGAGAAGGCACAAGGTGAGGGAGCAGTACTGGAGGTAGGAAGGGTTAAGCAGCAGGACAGGATCCCAGTACCAGCTCCTTTCCTAACAGAGGTGAGGTTGCCTATAGCAGCCATATAGCGACCACAGCAGCCACAGGCAGGTGTGCAGGGCAGGTGTGCAGAGCTGGTGTGCCAAGAGGGAAAGGTGGAGGAGAGAGCCAGGAGGGGAACCATGACAACACGAGTTCATTGTAGGTGTGGCAGCTCACAGTTTAACTCAGCTGTGCCAAACTGGCACTGGCAGACAGTGTTTTGGAAGGGAGGTTTTAAAGTGATCCAGTGGCAGCTGTATTAATCTTGCTGGAACATTTCTCCATGAGGAGAGGAGTCTGAAAAACAAGTGTAAAGGTATTTGAGAGGGAAAAAAGGAAATGGCTGAGCTGAGCCAGTGTAGGTAGGCATACAAATCAATATTCAGCTTTGATAGTAGATAGTTCAAAGCCATAAAATTAACAGTAACAACACCTTTATCAACATCATTCTGTACCCAAAACACTAGCATAAGAAATAACTGTGGAGGTGCTCAACAGGATGCATTAGTTCAGATCCTGTGCTCATTTACATAAAAACATTTTTTTTCCATTTAATTGAACGATGACAGTGCAGGTTTAAATTGGCATAGTATGGAAGAGAGTGTGACCTGCACACACCCTCAAATAAGTCACATATAGTCTAAATCTGATCTTGTTCCTTTACATTGGTAAAATTTTCCTGTTCCTTTCTCTTGGTAAAGTGTGAGAAACTACAGCTAATGGGAAAAGCTCAACTTTGATATGGCAAAACTGCAAAGCCTGTTACCAAAGACTGTGGGGAGCTGACAACAGGAACTATACCTTTGTGTTTCCTTAAAATGTGATTTTAATAATTACTGATTTTTCTTCCTGGCTTTTTAATTAATTGTGATTCAGACAAATGCTCTCATTTTAGAATGAGTACCATTGTAATCAGTGCCTTGGGTTTAGAGTTAATGGACAAATCTTTGCTAATATTAAGGTGAAAATGCTTCCTCTGAATGTGGTATTTTTGAAGTTAGTATTTTGGAGATTTCATAGGGCTGTTACCTGGAATCTGCAAAAATGTTTCTTGAATAAAATTCGTAAGGCAGTGTACTGCTATTTCATGGCACTGGGATCTATCACCAGTACTGTTTCAAGGACGAAACAGTGACAAAAATGGTGATGAAAAATGAGATGAAAGCTGGCTCCTTCGGACAATAAGAATGATCACGTTTTCCCTACTGCAGCCCAGTGATTTTTTCTATTTATACACCTGATAACTGGTCATTTTAAGAGCTTTAGTCACAGGAACATTGCATTTAAATCTGGTGGAAATTTGCAGCTGCATACAGTCTAGAAGGAACCTTGTGTTCTCTGTTGGTTTGTTGGTTTGGACTTTTGGGGAGTGTTGGGAAAGATGGGACAGGAAGGGCTTGTAGATATGATTGCCTGGTAAGAAATACTAGAGATGTGATCCTACAGGGGAGCAAAGAACTGTAACTGCATCAGCCATCCTACACCAGCACAGAGTATTCCCCATGTTGTCTCCAGCTGTGTTGCTGTGAGTTTGGCAGCCCATCTTTTTTACGTAGTACTTCAAGGGCCTCTACTAACAGAGTGGGTGTGTTTATGCTGTCTGCTGACAGGCTGCCCTACAGCCTGAAGGTAGGATGAGACCTAGTGAAAGAACCCGTGTTTAAACGGCAGTAGGAAGGCCTGTGCTTCTGGAGCGCAGGGACTTCGCTGTGTCAGATGGGCACAGCTTGTAACTGGTGATCTTGTCTGCACAGACTATACAGTACAAGTGCTTGTACGGTGCTGCTACCACCAGGATCTGAAAGAAGAACTATTACAACTGCAAGAGCAAATCCAGGGTCAAGCAGCACAGCAGGTCCGGCACTGAAGTTCGCAGCCCTGCAGGTCCCGGCGCTGCCCCAGCGCTCAGAGCGGCGCTCCGTGGGCCGCAGGCCGGGCATGGGGAGCTGTCCCTGCGGGGCCGGGGAGCGCCAGGGGCACCAAGCGCTGGGCCCCGGGCGCGGTAACCCCGGGGTAGGGCTGGGCTGTGCCGGGCAGGTCCCCTCGGGGGCACAGACCCCCGGGCGGCAGCAATCGGGCCGCACACGCGGCTCCAGAGAGCCCGCCCCGCTCCCGGCCCTGCCCTCCATCCTCCCGGCGGGGCGGGGCGCAGCGCGGCCCTCCCCTCTTCCTCTGGCGTCGGTTCCGCTCACACAGCTCTCGCTGCCGCCGCTCCTCGCTCTTGTTCCTGCCCGTCTCCGCTCCGGGCCGCTCGGGCATTTTCTCTCTGCCTTAAAGTCGGTGAGGAGACGTGCTCGGGCTGGGGGATGGCCGGCCGGGGCCGGCTGCGGCAGTCTGGGCCGTGAGGGCCGCGCCGCGCTGCGGTGGAGGCCGGGGGAGGGAGGCGGTGTAACCCCTTCTTCCTCCCCTGCACGGGTGCCCCGGAGCGGGGCAGTGTCGGCGGCAGCGAAGGTAGCGCTGGCTCGAGCCGTGCTGGGGGCCGGGGCCGAGAGGCGCGGGCACTGCACAGGCACAGCACGGCCACAGGCACAGGCAGAGCACAGCGCGGGCCCGGCCCCGCCCTGCGCCGCCCCCGCCAGAGCGGCCCGGTGCGTGCCGGGAGCCGGGCGGGGGCCGGGGCCGCCCGCAGCCGCCCGCAGCCGCCGGGGCCGGGGGGGGAGGGAGCGGCCCCCGCCTGCGGCGTCCTCACCGCGCCTTCTGCTTCTTTGCAGGGTGTCTTTTATGAATAATCAAAAGCCGCAGAAGCCGACACTATCGGGCCAGCGTTTTAAAACCAGAAAAAGAGGTGAGTTACGGCACCGTGCCCGCCGCCAGGACCGGCTGCCAGCGCTGTGTGTACGGTAAAACGCCGGTTTCTGGCAGTACACAAACCAGTGCCTTCATACACTCGCCGTAATTTTTTTTATATGAAACCATGCTAAGTGCAGAGTCTTGAGGCTGGCTGGAATTTTCTCTGCACTAATAGAAAAATATTTGGCAGTCAGAATTGTTGCTGAATTTACTGTGATAACCTTCACCTAAAAGATGGTCATTCTAGAACTGTCCTGAGTGTGTTGAGCCTGCAAGCAGAAGGATCCGGTACCCCTGAATTACAGGGGAGATACAGCACAGGCTTGTTGCAGGTTAACACATACATGTAAGCGGCATGTAACGTAGTAAGAATTTCAGTCTTAGCCACTGGATAAAAGTTGCACTGTGCTCTTTTCAATTTTGAAAAATTGATAGAAAAAAGCCGCAACAAAATCTCACAAATCCACCTCCCACTCAAACCCCAGTCAACACCCAAAAAAGCCCTTAAGTGTGGGATCTACAAAGGCCTCTCTACATGCACAGTTACTTGCATAAGAAGAGTTAGTGACTGAAGAGGTGTCATGAGTAACTTAGTATTTTGGTGGAACTTTTTTCCAACAGGAAGAGAAAGTGGGGACGCTCTTAGGGCTTCTGTTCAGTACAGTTTTACTTGTATGCTGGCAGTGTTCCAGCTCTAACAGGCGGCGTTAGGGATGCTGTGTCTGCAGAAGCACACTTGAATTTATGGAACTTGTTTGAATGTCAAAGACTCTTGAATGATAGAGTTTGCTGTGGCCTGTCTAGCAGACAAAATTCCAGCAGCCATGGATCTAGTCTCTTTTTAAACATTTAACCATAGTTTGCTGTGAAGGAGCTCTTCTGGAACAATGAGCTCCATGGACCTGCCCTGGAAAATAACTGATCCAGTATTTCCAAATTTGCACCCAGCTGTTACCAGTGTGTTGATACTTGCATTGACACTGGACACCAGTGTGCCCTACTAGGCTCCTAACAGAATTGACTAAGCTATTGTAGACAGCACTCAAAGTATGATCTGCAGTTGAGTTCTCTTATCTTTGGAAGCTTTTCATCTCATGATTTCCATAATCTAAGGGCAGATTGAGATGAGGAGAACTGAAGACCTCTTTAAGACTTCGGGTTAGTTATGTGGGTGGATTTGTTGCATGTTCATTCACTGTGCCCTGCCAGTAGTAAAAACAAGGCAATGATCAGCTGATGTGTCAGGTATGAAGATGCATCAGTGTGTTCTGCTTAACGACAGCAAAGGATGCTAAATAGATCTGCAGTTACAGTCCATTAAGTTAGCTCTTAAGTCTACATTTCCCTCAAGCACTTGAGGAAAAGTCATTGCCTCAAAATCAGCTGCAGGTTAAGAGGAGGGGATGGTCAGAAAGCAAATTTCCAGGTGACTTGGATGTGATAATGGTGTGCAGTTTGTCAGTCAGATTTCATCTAAAACAGAGGCCCAAAAAGCTGAGATAAAACATGAGTAAGGGAGTCAAGTGTACAAAATTATAGGAGTATGTATTAAAAGTTGCCTTCCAGCATGAGCTAAGTCTCTGGTTTTGGAGGGAAAGAGTGATCTAACATGAGAATAGGGATATAGTAATCAAACTGGGAAGTCAGGTAAGCTTTATTAGAGCCAAGTAATGATCATCACAAAGAACTCTTCATGGAAATCTTACTTCAACACGTTTGCCTTACAGATGAAAAAGAGAGGTTTGACCCTACTCAGTTCCAGGACTGTATTATTCAAGGTTTAACTGAAACTGGCACTGACTTGGAGGCAGTAGCAAAGTTTCTTGATGCTTCTGGTGCAAAACTTGATTATCGCCGCTATGCAGAAACACTTTTTGACATCCTGGTGGCTGGTGGAATGCTGGGTAAGTCCCTTTGATGTGGCTGCTGTCAGCTTCCTTCACTTTACTCTGCAAAAGCTGTTTTCTTTCAGTGTAAAATCTCTGCTAAAGAGCCCATTGAGTGTGTAGAACAGGGTTTAAGTTAGTCTGTGGTAAACCACCCGACCATCTTGGTGCCTGAACAGTTACTGTAGAAACACTCTGTATAATCTGCCTCAGTTTTACTTGAGCCTGTTTGCATTCCTTGAAGTGTAGATTGTACAAACTCTGCTTAGAAGAAAGTGTTTTGGATTTTTGGGTGTGGTAGGTGTGGCTGGTTTTGTTTGTCTAATTTTTGTTGGTGTTTTGTTGTTTTTTTGCAGGAGAGGTTTTGTGGTGGTTTTTTGTTTGTTTGCTTTTTGTTTTGTTTTTCTTTACTAGAAATAGATCTTGACTCTGGTCAAGATCACTTCTAATGATGAGAGATGGATGAATGCTTGTTTCAGGTGTGTGGGCTGTGGTAACAAGACCAGTAGTTGCCTTAAAAGATTCTGACATGATCCTGTGTCTGTGCATCCTGCCCTGTTATTTTGGAAAGGGAACTTGTTTACAGAAGAATCTGAAGTGCTTAGTCTTGGACATGCTATTACAAGTGATTTGTTGTTGACAATAGTGAGGTCATGGGCTCTAGCAGACATCAGGGGGTGAGAAGTGAGAGAGTGATCGAGTCAGCAGAAAACACAGGGACTGAGGAATTGAAATGTGATGATGAAAAGTCTTGTAAACTCAGGTGCACGCTCTGTGTACAGAGCAAAAAGGAACAGATGCTCACCAACCAGGTAAGCACATACTGTAATTGTTACAATATGTGGGTTTGCATTCAAGAGTCTTAACTAGTGGATCCTATGTTAGGAAGTGTTCCTTCTAGGAACGAGGCTGACGGGGAGGGGAAGAGGGCATTGCTGTGTTAATGGTGATGGGGGGTGCTTTATTCAATTCCCTCTCTGTAACATGTAGCTAAGAAGACCAGCTCTAATCTTTAGTCAGAGGCCAGAAGAGAAACTGACATCCTGTTACCATACCAGTTTTTAATATTATTACCAGCAATATTCATGTCTGGTCTTGAAGTCATGTTTCTGACAAATACATAACAAAGGATCTCCACTGTATGCAGAATGGCATAGAAATCAATGACGAGGTGTTCTGGCTCTGAAGCTGGTGACCTGAATGCACCTTCATTAGTGAAGCAGCCTAAATAACTAAAGTTTGAAGCTCACCTTTGTGGCACTGAATTTTGAACTGTGTGTCTCTATGTGTTTCAGCCTACTGTGGTGACTTACTCTGTCATGTAAAAGGCACAAAGCTGCACTATTGCAGCAGACACTAAAAAGACACTTGCTGGAATTAAGCAGCTCCAGTAGCTTCCTTTAAGGGAAGAGGAGCTCATATGGCCTTGTTAACTTACTCAATATGGAAACAAGATGTGTTGTTTCCCCCCTTAGCAGTAGGGGGCCAGAATAGTTAAATGTTCAAATCTAAGCTGATTTTAAAGTTCTGGTGCAGCAGTGGAACAGAGGGAACTGTAGGGGTGTCTGTGGTGATCTGGTCATTGAGTTCATCATGAAAGGACATGTTGCATGTTATGTGTGTTGGAGTTCTGCTGTGGAGACTGCTCAGTGCTCTCCCTGGCAGTGACACAACTAATGCTGAAATCCTCCTGCAGCCCCAGGCGGGACCCTGGCAGACGACATGACACGCACAAACGTCTGTGTGTTTGCAGCACAGGAGGACCTAGAAACCATGCAAGCATTTGCTCAGGTGAGTTCTGAAATTAGGACAGTTTAACTACAGTTTAACTTCAAGCTGTTCAAGTCAAAAATTAAACATTTGTGTAATTGGAAGTTAAGGTAAAAATAATTCATGGCTTTAAGCATACTGGAAGTGGTAGAGTAGCAGTATTCCAAGCTGTAAGTGCTCTAAAGAGTTCAGACCTATTTTACTGAACTTAGTTTTTTTTGTTTTTTTAAATTCTAATCAAATGATAGTTCACAACAAAATATAATGTCTGTTATATAAACTCTGTCTTTTTAGGTTTTTAACAAGCTAATCAGGCGTTACAAGTATCTGGAGAAAGGCTTTGAAGATGAAGTCAAAAAGGTATGAAGTGTTTTTTATCAGCAGACAAATAAACCTTCACATTCTGCTAGTTAATCACCCTGTAGAAGGGTTACATCATTAAATGGATTATTAAAATACAACCCTTGAAAGTTCTTCATGGAAGAGTGGCTGGCTTGCATGACTACCAGTGACTAGTGCTTCTGTTAGCTTGATGAAACAAAAGTGTCACAGGCAGTGGCCAAAGTTTAGTGAGAGGTGGTAGTTTTGTGCTCGTCTTACTTGTCCTGCAGTTGCTGCTGTTCCTGAAAGGGTTCTCAGAATCTGAGCGGAACAAACTGGCCATGCTGACGGGTATTCTCCTTGCCAACGGGACACTCAATGCATCAATTCTCAACAGTCTCTACAATGAGAACTTGGTTAAAGAAGGTAAGTGTGGCCCAGCTCCTCCCTTAGGAAGGGGAGACAGAACCATGGCAAGTAGGAGGAAACTGTGATGACAATACACCCTTGCAACTCATGAGCTTCCTCTGGTGTTAGATTGACTACAGGATTAGCAAAGGTAAATGTCATGCCCCACAGCCTGGAAAATCGTAAGACTTGAAAAATTAGTTTCTTGAGAAAGCTTGTGTGTCGGACTTCCCTGCATGACACTGCTGACACTAGAGTTGCGCAGCAAGGCACTACTGTATTTTGGAGAAGAACCTTTCAGGATGCAAAAGGTGTGTCTTTAGGTTGCTTCCTAAATTGCAGCAAGAAGAGTTGAGTTTAGTACAGGGAAGACTTTGTGATGCTGAGTGGTAGGAAAAGTCCAGCGTACTGGAGGCTGCAGTGTCCTTGGGCAGGGAGTGCAGACTGTACTAGGGTTGCTTGGAAGGACAGCTACTGCTCTGAGCAGTCTTGACAAATGAGGTGCCCTGTACTCAGGTCTGTGGATCGCTGTGTTTTGAATTTCACTAATAATAGAACTATTCCAATTGCCCAGGTGTTTCTGCAGCTTTTGCAGTCAAGCTGTTCAAATCATGGATCAATGAGAAAGACATCAATGCAGTGGCTGTCAGTCTTCGCAAAGTGAACATGGACAACAGGCTCATGGTGAGTACCACTGGAGCTACTCTGCTGCTCCATAAGCCAGTTCAGTGAACAGCATTTGCCAGCAAGGTACTCAACACACATTTCTTTTACAAAAGAGTTGTAAACTTCATTTTCAGGAACTCTTCCCAGCCAACAAACAAAGTGTTGAACACTTCTCCAAGTACTTCACTGAAGCAGGACTAAAGGAACTTTCTGAGTATGTTCGGAACCAGCAATCCATAGGAGCTCGGAAGGAACTGCAGAAGGAACTGCAGGAGCAGATGTCACGGGGAGATCCATTCAAGGATGTAGGTGTTTGTAGACAAGGTGGAGGTGCTTTCTGTCTCTCTATCTCTCATACAGAACTTAGCTCACTCTGGGAACAAAAATGAGGACTGGAGGGGTTGATATTACCTTGGTCTTTCCTTAATGTCCTGAATCCTACTGTATGATCAGGGAGGTTGGTTGTCATTCTGAAACCTTCTGGGTTACCTTTAGAAGAGAAGTTTTAATTTAGCTTAGTGCCCTATGTGGCCTTTATGCTGACTCTGTGCTGGCTCTCTTGGCAGATCATCTTATACGTGAAGGAGGAGATGAAGAAAAACAACATCTCAGAACAGACTGTGGTAGCCATAATCTGGTCAAGTGTAATGAGCACAGTGGAGTGGAACAAAAAGGAGGAGCTGGTAGCAGAGCAAGCCATTAAGCATTTGAAGGTATTGCAACTTCAGTGTGGACTTCTGCACCCCTTAGGCAGAGCTTGGTTTTCCCTCTGTCTGCAGCTCCCTTTTAAATATTAAGGCTACAACCACACTAGTGCAGAGACAGGACAGGATGGGGAATTCTCCCCCTGTGAGGAGCATCAGCCAAGAGGCAGAGGCAGGGACTGCTGCACAGCTGCTCTGGGGTGGGACTGTGGTTGCAGATTTCTTAGCAGTGGCTGACGGAAACTGCAAAACCAGCTTTAGTTGGGGGGTAAATGTGAAGTGCTCTGTATGTGCCAATCTGTTGTTTTTGTTACAGCAATACAGCCCTCTACTTGCTGCCTTCACCACCCAAGGTCAGTCAGAGCTGACTCTTCTGTTGAAGATTCAGGAGTATTGTTATGATAACATTCACTTCATGAAGGCCTTCCAGAAAATAGTGGTGCTCTTCTACAAAGGTAACTTTGTGGGGTTGTAGTTTCAGGGGTTTGTGGGATTTTGGAGGGGTTGGTTTTGGTCGTTTGGGTTTTTTAAAGCTTCTGAAACAGAATGTTTTGGTTCTGACAAATTCTTTTAATGGAGATCAGTGCTACAACTTCATAAGCTGAAGAATTTTCTACCTCCTGTTTGTAAAAATGCAAAGGTATATGTGGCTGGCCTTGCAGCATCTTCGTCTTACACATGGAGAAGTGCAAGACAAGATGCTGCCGGCCTACAGTAGATCTGCTTAAGAGTTGCAGAACAAAGCTAAATTTAGATTTTTAAGGCATTTTATTAAGTTCCATGATAGTGTATTCTTAGTTCTCTTAACATTGACCCTTAGCAGCTGAAGATTGAGACCACCAATGTGGAAGCAAAGGGTGCCAGTCAGGTTCTCAGCAGTTTGCTGTGTTAATACTGCTCTTGCCCATCTTTACAGCTGAAGTTCTGAGTGAAGAACCCATCCTCAAGTGGTATAAAGATGCACATCTTGCAAAAGGAAAGAGTGTTTTTCTGGAGCAGATGAAGAAGTTTGTTGAATGGCTCAAGAATGCTGAAGAAGGTAACCAGCAGCTTCACTCATATGGGGACCTTGTTCATTTTGGGAAGCCTAATGCAGTAATGCTGTTTTGAAGTGGGGGATGTTAATTGCCCCTCTGAGAATAGTGTGCCCCTCCCCTGGTCCTGGCTAGAAGAGCTTGCCAGGACAATCCATGTGGATCCAGTGGCAGCTGTTTAGGGCAGCAGCTGGGCTGGGGGCTGGGCCATGGCCAGGCTGCTGATGAAGTCTCTCTCTCTGTTGCAGAGTCCGAGTCTGAAGCTGAAGAAGGTGACTGACCTGTGAAACTCTGGCCTCAGTAAAGCAAACAGGAGCTGTAGATAAGTGTCATGTCTCATGTGTCTTTCTGATTCTTACATCCTACCTCCCTGTATCAAGCATGATATAAGGGCTCTCATGGCAATTTATTTTAACTGTTTTCTATAGTTAATGAAATACTGGATTTAGTTTTTAAAACCATGTTCAAGTAGCTTACAGGAGCTGTTAGATTTGACTCTTAACCTGCATTTGTCCTTTCAGTTACTTTCTACCTCCTGTATTTTCTACTGTAATAATGTAATTTAAGGCCTTCCACGGTGAGATCCACGTCATCTGTTGGGATTTCTGTCTGTATTGGAGTAGATGTGATATGGTTAATGAGATTTAGGGCAGTCTGCTTGCAAATTAAACTATAAAAAAGCCTCCCAAGTGAAGAGGCCATCATTTGTGTGGCACTGCAGTTCTGTACCACCAGATAGCCCCTGTCATAGGTGGTTGTCCATGTCCCCAAGCACTTTGTCATCCCTTTACCAGACTTCCAGCATAAAGCAATCCTCTACTCCAACTCCTGGAAAGCAGCTGTTGTGTTGGCAGCAACTGGTTACCCTGGTGGAGCATGAAGGGGCATCTCTGAGCCTGCTGCCTGTCCCAGCTGGCATCCCGAGTTCCTGAGGGGCTCTCAGGTGCCCTTGCAGCTCCGGGGGTGCTTCCTTATCCTTTTTCCCCTTCCCTCATGGGATTACAAGCAGTGCTGTTCCACACAGAGCTGCCCAGCAGCTTTCTCAAGCCGGGCTGCTGCTGGCAGGGCTGGGGCAAGGGAGCAGCTGCTTTGTGCTGCTCTGTAAATGCACAACTGCTGCAACCTAAGGCAGCCAAAATCCACCCTTCCCCCTTGAAGTTTAGAGAGTCTTTTATGCTGGCAGCTCACATGATAAACCAAACAACTTATCTGCTCCCTGGAACTTTAATTCCTAATGGAAATTCTCAGGACAGTTCGATTCAGAAAGACTGGGGGAAAAAAAGTGAAGTCTATACTGTTGCAAGCTAACAGTGAGCATTAACTGAAATACTGGTAACCAGAGTACACCTACTAAAATAAATGAAAAAAACTGTCATCACAATGCAATCTGTTCAATACTACAGTGATCTTCCTTACTTTGTAACTTTTTTTTTTTTTTTTAAGCAAATAAAGGCCATCCTTACACTTAATGCCAAGGCTGCTCCTTTTTTCTCCCCAGTCCAGCTGCAGAGAGCAGGGGCAGTGTGGGTGTGTTTGGTGGGCGTCTGTCACCCAGCCAGGGTCAACCCAACACATCTATCTAAGAGTTAATAAATAAAGTCTGAAAACTGTTCTCTGTCTTGTGTTTAGTACATCTCTGCGTCATCCTCTGCATTCTTGCATCTTTTCCTTTGAAAGTTCTGGAACAGCACCAAGACTGTGCAGCCAGTCAATAAACTCAAGTGAATTCAGGTCAGGAAAACAATTCATTCAGCAGGGACTATTTACTCAGGCAGTTAGATACACACCAGGCCACAAACAGCAGAGCAATTTCAAATTCAGTCCCTGGAAATTCACATAGTTTATGTTGCAGGAGAAAAGCATGGCAAGGAACAGATTTTCAGATGAGGTACTCAAAGTAGGAAAGCAACAAAAAAATACAGTTTTTCTTTTAAAAGATTGGTTCACTTAATTTTACTTAATGATTTCAGGACCTTTTTTTAAAAAAAGGCAAAAGGATTTAACAATTATCTTTTATATATATACACACATGTGACAGAAGAATTACAAAAGGCCTCATAAAATCAGGCCTGCTCTATTTAATTAATAGCTAGCCTGTCCTCTCTTCTAAGGGTAGTTAAGCAATTTGCAAGTTCCCATGTGAAAACAATCTTGGTATGAAAGGTTTGTTAACACAACCACCGATCCTTGGGTTGAAAAGTGCATCTGTGTAAACAATTAGATCTGTTCATGAGAACCCATAAAGGAAAAATGTGAAGCACCTGAATCTTAGCACTTACACGAATCACCTTCTGACCAAAAAAAGAAAGAAAACTAGCAGCCAGTAGGTGTTGCACACGGGGTCTGTGAAAACTGTATAAAGTAAGTGATGTGAATAAAGAATTGGCTTTTCTCAATGATGAAGATGGAGTCTCGGCTGACTTATTTACAGTATCTCGCTGAGTGTCTGCACGGCCAGAACCGCAGATGGGGGAGACGCCATCGAGAATCGTGGGAGAGAGAGCACGGCCCTGAGCCGGGAGACAGCGGCCAAAGAGTGAAAATTCGCTGTGGAAAATTCGCGCCGCGGAGCGTACTATGTGCGTAATTGCGCACGCCGGAGTAAACTGAGTGCAGAGTTTTGAGTTCGAAAACTACGCTGTGAAAGATTCGCGCCGCGGAGCGTCACACCCGCGAAGTTACGCACATGGGCCGCGGAGTAACGTCCCGAGTGTGAGTTTAACACAGGGTTAAAACACGGGAAACCTTAGAATTTCAGCTAAAAAGACGAGAATACGTGTGTGGGCACTTATATTGTGCAAACGGGATAAAACAGAATAAAAGGAAATCGGGAACTTTATTAATGCGGCGTAGAACAGAGCAGATGTACAAAATGCCTTTTCTATGGAAACTTCTATGGAGTTGGGGCAGTTCCTGTGGGCAGCGGCCAAACCACCCCGAGCGCTCCACAGACCTCTCAGCCAGTGCCTCCTGTGTCTGCACGGCCCTTCCTGTTCCCTCGGCCCACGAGCGATGGCTCAGTTACACTTTAATTCTGATTTACATGTTGAAAAGACCATTAAAAACGTTCCAGCCACTCTGGACCCGCTCTCAGTTCTCAGCCCTGTGAGGACACGGCCGCACAGAACGCCGGCAAACGGAACGTGTGTGCTGCGCCTCCGTGAAAGGGTTCCGGTGGGAAACAACCTCCCCGGGCGGCGATGCCGGGGGGGCTCCCGCTCCCCGGGAAGCCGCGGTGCCGGGCTGTGCCCGCCGTGGCTGTGGCTGTGGTGGGGAGCGGGCTGAGGCCGCAGCGGCGATGCGGGGTGAGCTTTATCCTCCAGAAACCCCCGAGCCCCGCTCTGTTCGCGGCTCCGTACGGACCGCACGAGCTCTGCAGACCCGGAGCCGGGGCCGGCCGCCGTTTCCCGCTCGCGGCCCCTCCCCACAGCCGCCGGCTCCGATCGTTCCCAGCCGGGCTCTGCCGGCCCCGCCTCGGCGGCTCCTCCCGCGGAGCTCCGCCCGCCCCGGGCCGGGGGCGGGAGCCACAAGCACATTTTAACCTTTCCCGTATTTGTTTTCGGTGCTTCCCCCCGTTTGCTGCAGGCGGCCTTTAGGGGGTTTGTGCCGCTCTCCCCGCGGTGTCGGGGCCCGGGCAGTGCCGATCCGGGCTCTGATCCCCGCGGGTCCCGGAGCTCAGCTCGGCCCCTCGGGGCTCCTGTCCCTGCAGCGGCTGCCGGGGGGCGGCGGGCGGAGTTTCCTCCCTCTTCCCTCCTCTCCTTGTTCCCCGCGGGCAGCACGGCCCCCGCTCTGGTCAATGAAGCTTTACGCAGTGTGTTTGCGTGCCTTGAAAACGTGGTGATATAATTTTAAGTTAATTCTGTTTTCTGACTGAATTCTAATTTTTTACAGTTTTACGGTTGGTGGAGATACAGAAAGCAGTAAATGCTGTACTTTATTACCTATTAAAGATTTTATCAGTTTGATTGCTTTAACAAATCTGCCAGATGAAATTACAAAAATACAATCGCGACAAGCTACTCAGCTGTTCAGCGATCTGCCAAAATACACTTTATTATATTCTTTTTTCAGTAACCTTGCCCTCTAAAATTTCTGTTTCCATGAAGTTTACAGTTGCCATGGGTTTTTCTCAAATAACTAAATTACTGAGAAGTTTAATATGCTTCTTGTGACTTTTATCCCTCTAGTACACCATCATGCTGTTACTTCTCTTACAAATTGTTCACTTTTTCATTTTCTTTTTGTGTTGATGACAGTAGAATAAGCTACAACTTGTATCTATAATTTTTAAAGTTCCTAATTTGCAGTTATGTTTAGTTAAGGTCCTTGACATAGTCAGTCTGGCATGACTCCCTTGCTATTTCAGTGATACTTAGTCAAAATCCAGTTTAAAAGCTTGTCCTTGGATTTTTGAGTAGGGGTTAAACAAATGCTTGTCATAATATAAATTTTGAAGGCATGAAAGTGATGCCTGTATTTCAAGCACTGCAACTGATGGTTATTGTTCATTAATCTGCTCAAATATATTCCAGTGAACAAAGAACAGAACCATGTTCTGTGGTATCACAAGCATGTGTACAAACCATACACTTTCACTGAAGGAAACGCAATCCTAGTAAAAAGGAGTCAGTACTAGTATGACCCAAAGGAATAAACTTCCATTACCCACAGAATTCCCCAGACTTGACACTCAGTTATTACTGACAGATGAGAATCTATCTTCTTAAAATAACAAACAAAATTAAAATTGGTCCCATCACCCGTGGACATTTAGGATGATGACATGTATTGTAAAGTGTTTGTATCTCCTCCTGCCACCCGCTGTCACATCAGACCAGATCCCTGGCCCAGTGTCCTTGCACTTGTGACTGCAAACTTCAAAACTGTCCTGGACAACAGCCTCTTTCATTCACAGAAATGGTTTCAGAATCATTGCTAAAAAAAATTAAAAAGAGAGTAAAAAATCCAGTAAATGTAACTAAAATAATTTTAGTGCCACTATGAAGGCAGCTTTTTGTTCTAAGCTGCAAGACATCTTTCTTGAAATACCTTCAACTCAAAAATTAATCTGGTATCACATGAGCTGATCAGAATAATGAAATCATAAAACACGCCTGCTGATTTCAGAAGTGCAGAAGTTATTTACCTGCCAGGAGCTGCAGAAAGATGGTGGCAGCACTTTTTCTCCTGTGCACTGCTGAACGGTGTCCCCTTTCCACTCTTAACATTGCTGCACCTCCTGCAAAATGGTTCTTATTCTTTTATCTCCGCCAGGACCATTAGTTTGACTGGAATTCCCCAAGTGTAACAAAGGCATTTTACTCTTTGAATTACATTCCACAGACAAACAATTCAGTTTCAAAGCAATTAATTATCAAACTTAAACGATAATGAAGATTGTGTTTTTCCTTAACATCCCAGGTTTTGGCTTTTTTCTCCGCTCCTTCTTCAAAGTTATTTTTTAATTTAAGAGCTTTTTTTCAAGTAAATTATTTTTGATAAGGGAACTTGAACCTTTAACCTTCCCCTTAAAAAAACAACGTAAGGACATACCAAGGCTCGGACACTCCTGCCAAGCTAGAGAGGCCCCCAGTGCTGCATTATCCTGGGGAGAGGAAAGGCTTCTGTGTGCTTAACACGGCCAAATACTGCCCAGTGGGCTTTCCAAGAGTTCAGTGAAGCTTTTCTATGGGAGACAATAAAACTCGGGTTATCTCTCAGGTAGTTTGCCCCAGGAGGAAAAGCGAGCTAGCTCATTACCCACCCGTCTTGACCTTCCCTTTCCGAGCCCGAGCCGAGTGCGGCGCCCCAGCGCGGAGGGACCGGCACGGCACGGCACGGCACGGCACGGCACGGGCGGGCGGGGGGACCGGGGCCGGCCCCAACCCCGCGGGCCCCGAACCCCGGCCCGGCCAAAGGCTCCGCGCTCGGCCCGAACAGAGCCGGGGGGCTCCGGAGCGCTCCGGGCCCGGCACAGCGACCGAGGCCATTTTCTGCCCGCCCGGGAAGCGCAGAGAGAACATGGCGGCCTGAGGGGGCGGGGGACTCCCAATGGCGAAATAGTCATTTCTTACCCCGAGACGAGGCTCTTAATCGTCTCCGAACTGCTCTGCACATGGTTAGTGCTCCTCTGGAATCAGCCTAGCCTACGTATAAGTCTGTCACTGTTCAAAAATCATGCACCCTTATTTTCTTTCTGCCCAAGTCCAGGAAAGCAGACAGAATACAATTTTGAAGTTTGTCTGTCATTTTGTCCCAATAGGATCACTCTCCTTTCAACACACAACATTAGGGAAAAAAAAAAATTTTAAAAAAAATATATATATATATTAAAAAAAAAAAATTCACATTTAATGTGTATCTTCCAGAGAGCAAAATACTTGGTGCTGCCGTATTTCACATTTTGTACGTAACAGTCCTCTTTTTGTGGAGGAAAAAAAAAAAGGACCTGAAATTGTTTCCAGTTCAGTGCAATTTTAAATTATTATTTCCAGCTCCTTTGCACTGTACGAAAGTTCCCAGTATGCCCCTCCTCCTGCGTGGCAGCAGTGCCAGCCAGGAGAGCCACTGTACGCTCCTTCCAGCTGCCACTGCTGCTGCTGTAGGGGAGAGACAAGAGCACAGAGCTAGAGGAATAAAATCCTTCACCTGACTGAAGTATTACACTAAAATATATTAACTCTGGAAAAAGGGCTGGGAGCTTAAAGCAACATTCCATGAAGAATATAGAAACTTTGTCCCCTCCAGCAGGTATTAACTCTTCTCATTAATGCCTCAGTAAACTGTACCTGGCATACCTTTGCCTTTCTCCTGGAAATGAGGTCTCATTATTTTAAGAGGACAAGTCTCAAAATGGGAAAAAATGGTCTGAAGCAGATTGCAAGTCAGGCAGACCCTGAGCCCCCCAAGGATTACAAAGCATATATATAATAGGCTTTGCTAAGGGATGCTCACTGAGTGGAAAGAGGACTGGGGGAAGAAATCCAAAATGGCTCTTTATCTGTTCAACATCATGTGACCACAGCCTTTTTGGCAGTGCTCTTTGTTGTGTTTACTCCCTAGTCTTTGTGCAAAAAAGTGATGAAAAACAAGTTACAGTAAATCCATGTTACCTAGTTTCAATCAAGAGTTATGTAAGGACAAATATTTACTCTTTCATAGCAACAGAGTTGAAGAAGAAATTACTCCCATCTACCTTTAGGGGAGGCTTGAAGAGGTTATCATTCCAACACAGCAGCACAAGAGCAAACATTCCTCTAAATATGTTCTTTCATCTTCTTGAAGGGATAGTTTTCATCTATTTATGACACTGCTCTCACCTAGGGGAAAAAAATTGTGTCTTACTTTACTCTTTTGAGAAAACTGAATAAGGAAGATGACACTATGAGAAAGTTTCACAAAATTGGTAGCATGAAATTATGGCAAAGGACATTGCTTTAACATCACTCAGAAAGAGAATGCAAAAACCAAAGATTAGGAAAAAAATAAAAGTTTTGGTTTTTATTTTACAAGTATAAAAAATTGTTTAAAAATCAAAATGCTGGAAGATACTCCGGAAAACCTGGCTTCAGAAGCACAACACCTCTCTGTGACAACTCCAAACAATGTCACAGCTCCTGAAAATTCTGCATTCAATGAGCAAAGATATGATCCAGCTGAAGTACCCCTTTTTGATGGCTCTCACACCCCATAATGTGGGAATTATCTGACCAGTCTCTGAAGAATGTGTTGAGGCATTCTGTGGCTACAGAGCAAAAGGGTTGGCATGAATTGTAATGTCTTTAATGCGAACATCATTAAGAGGTCGATAGGTTTTCTCATTCACAGGCAGCTTCTCCAGCTCATCCAGGGTCTCCAAGCCATCAATAACTCTGTAAGAAAAACAGAAGTGCTGGAAATTGCCTTCTAATAATGATTTAAATTTCAAAACACTTTACACTTTAGTATCACAAGGCAAGGACTTTGCAAGCAAATAATACAAAATAAGACAACCAAAACATGTTATGTGGCAAATAATGTATTTTGAAAGGAAATGTTAAGCATCCAGTGACTGACTCTGAGAAGTTCAAGCATTTGCATGTGCCCTGAAATACTCATATCCCTCACACGCTCTGACAGAGGCATGCAGTTGAATCACTTACTTTCCAAACACCGTATACTTCATGTCCAGGTGTGGCTGTTTGCCATAAGTGATGAAGAACTGTGATCCATTGGTGTTGGGACCATTGTTTGCCATGGAAACCACCCCACGGACACTGTGCTGAACAAGGGGAAAACCTCAGCATGAATACACATCTGTGAAACCAGGACTAACCTGTGCAAAATGCTCTGTGTCTTAGAGCTCTTCCTCAATACCATTATTAAGAATAAATCTTGGTTACTAATATATTCTATCACAATCAGTAATTAGTTCCTCAAAATGGCTCTTACAGGGAAAAATTACTTCTTTGCCTTCAGTGCAGGAACAATGCTGTCAGAAATTCTTTCTACTTCTGTTTTCAGTGATGAAAACCCTCAAACTTAACTTGCCAAGCACAGATACACCTATTCCTATTTTAATAATAAGCTATTGTTCTCCAACCAAGAGAAATTTTTTGTAAAGAAAATTGAGATGAAAATGTAAGTGCACATTGAGAGGACAGAAATACCTTTAGATATTCACTGAACTCATCTTCAAACTTCTTGCCCCAGATGCTGTTACCTCCTTTCCCAGTGCCTGACAAAGAAGTACCACAGTAGAAATTACTGGATTTTCAGACTGAAAAATCCAGGAATTACATTCTGTTACAACATTTTACAACAAAGATACTAGATAGCCTGCAATTAGTTTGAGGCAGGTTCTTGACACGGCACTGAGACATAACTCTATATAAGGAACCTATTAAGCAGCAGAACAAAACACTGACATATCCTTAAATTGAATTCAGTATGAAATCAACAAAAACAACTGAATCAGCTTTTCTCTCAAATAGCTGACACCATCTGGGGGCCAAATCCCCAAATGCTTTATACTCAGCCTTTCAGGCAGAAACCACACAAAACACAGTAGCAGCTGCTTCTACTTAAGTCAACAGAACCATCATATTTAGTGGAAACAGCTGGTAAAACTCAAGTTTGTAGAATGCATAATTACATAAAACTGGGGTAAGGCCTGCACTTTTGCAAGCCCACCACAGAAAACTAATCTCATCATAAAAACCTCTTATCAACAATACAATAACTCTTACATTTTTACTTTGCTTACATTTTGGTTTTAATACCTATAATTCCTTTTTATTTCCTTGTATTTTATTTTTATGTATGTTTTTTCCATAGAAAGACCCAGACAGAAGAATTTACCTAATGGATCCCCTGTCTGAACCATGAAGCCCTTTATATTTCGGTGAAATACGCATCCATTGTAGTAGTTACTAGCACAAAGAGCCAGGAAATTCTACAAAAATCAAACAAACCATATTAACAAACAATTGAAAAAAAGTGTTATCTTACTAAAATGAGAGCATTGGCAAACCAATGGTTTTATCTCTGCTTTGCTTTGCAACCATGCAAATTCCACAGGGTATTGCCACAGAACAGTCATAAACAAATCATAGCTAATAAACTCCTTTGACAGTGTTACACACACAAAGAATAAAAAGCTTTCAGTGCAAGGTTGTCGGACTTGAGGAACAAACAAGAAGTCTAAGTCATGCTCTAAAGTATCTTTCCCATTCAACAATTTCATTTTGCACGTGTAACTTTGTAATCAATAACTTCATACTTCAGCTTTTTCATTAAATGAAATTTATTTCAATTTCAGTTTTTTATAAAAATTCAAAATTGGGGTCCCTGACAAACTGTGAGTGAGTCTTCTAAATGAAAATCAAATCTGCGAGGGTATGAATAAACCCATGGAAATTTGGGAATCCTACGCTAGGGGCTGTATTTCCCCTTAAAGGCAAAAGACACTTTGGGAGATGCTGGAATGTCAAGAGAAGCACTCCTTAACTAAACCTTATCAAGTGAGAAACAGGTATCAAACTCTAGCAGTATGACAGAGAGCTCAAGTTCCATGAGTGGAATTGCACCAGCCTAGAATGCTGGTATTCATTACATGAAAAGGTGGAATTGCAAAAGCCACTTCACCTCCTCCACAGTTTTCACTATTTCTACTGCTTTGTTTCACTACTAGGCAATCCCTTGGCAATCCTACTCCTGGTACTCAACTTACTTCACAAGTCTTTGGAGTACGTTCACAGAACAGTTCAATTTTAATATCTCCCACATCAGTATGCAGCGTGACAGCCTGAGCAAAAGGCAGAAAACAATAATTAAATCAGCAATAAAATACTAACAGACTGATTTTCCCAGCCCCACCAAGAACATAAGCAAGTTTACACTGCATATAGCCACTGTTTCAATATTTGGCCATAAGCAAGGCTACTGTCACAAACCACTGGCATTTCCAGTAAAATCACCAGAAAGCACTCAGCTTCATTTAGTTTCAGGACCAATCAAGTTTGCCATGGTAATGCAGTAGCTGCTGCATGCTGTTATACTCCAGAAATACATTATCCATTTGCAAACAGGACCTACTCAGACACTTGAATGTAAAGGTGAAGAATCAAGGTTACATCTACTTTGGATGGTGCACACATCTCACTCTTTACAACTAGAGGAGCAACTGATCCTGCAGCCTTTTGATTGATAAGGCCAGTTCTGAATGGCAACATATACAACGTGCCTTCATAGATATGTAAATCTACAAATTAACTTACTTTTCTTAAAAATTATTACGCTACCTTAATAAAATTTAAAACCAGTAATCCAGTAACCTAAGCAAATTTATCTCTATAGGCCAAATATATCACAGTGCGTCTATGAAAAGTGGTAAACTATGCAAAAACAAATACTGTGGGATAACTGTGCAGCAAAACTAATAAAAATCAGCATCATGTTGATACTAGCATACTGCTCCTAAAGTATACAAATAAAGCAGACAGCTGCCCACAGTGTCCATGAAGATGCTATAGAAAGTGTATGAACAGTTTAAGACATATATAGTCTTATGTCTATTTCCTGAATTGCTAAACTTTTAAAAGCCTGTGAGTGCAGAAGTTTACATATACTGAAGCAGAGGTATATTCTTGCAACTAGACTAATGCTTCTGTGAAAAATAAACCAAACTAGATTATCAAATACATGCCAAAGTAGCATTAAAATCTGGGATCTCTAAAGTGAAAGCATAATTATGTTTTAGACTGATGTAGAGCAACCGTTCCACGGCATCTTATTATAACTTTGAAATGAAAACCCTGAACTTTTCATGACAAATTCCTCACAGCATCAGACTAAAATGTGCAATCCTTTGAGATGGAGAGCAGCTATCCACTTTCCAAGAGATTAGCATTTCAGAAAGAACAAAAATATATAAAATGTGCTTTTGTTCTTACCATGCCTGCTTATCAAAAAGCTGAGGTAGCCTTCTATACAGTATTTCCTGCAAAGATAACATATAAAATTTGCTGGGCTTTTTCCTGCTAATCCCCATTTGTTTTTTATTCTAAAATATTTGTTGGTTACATGCTTTTACACCACATGTTCTACAGTGCCATTCCAGTGACTCTGTGGCTAAATTTTTGCATTAAGCAACTACACAGCATATAAAGAATGGAAAATTAGTAGAAAAAGACCGCTTAAAAGAAAAGGGAAGAGGGCAAAAAACACTCTTTCCTAGGATGAAAATTTATACTAAGCAATCAGTTTTTGCAAATATTATGGCAGTTGGTAGAACAGCAGATGGCAGAAGTTCCATCAGAAATTTCCACAGGTAAAAGCCACATGCCAGTACCGAACATAAATGTGATCTGGGGCCAACTCGTGACAGCTGAGAGTGCCTGCAACAGACAGGTACCTGCGCCCAAGCACAGGATCACATCTTTTTAATCTTTGTCATACTTTCAAATAAAGCGCTTAGAATGACAGCAATAAACCCGCGGCTGCGTAGAAGTCGACAATTTAGGCGCTAATATGTCCTCTATAGACCCGCCCTCGCCGGTGAAGCCCCGCGGAGCCTGGGGAAGGGCCGACCCCGAGTCCCCCCCTCGGCCCGCCGCTCCCGGCTCCCCGCACCCGCCGCCGCCGGGGGTACCGCTCCCTCCCTGCCCGCCCGAGGCACCGCCACCGAAACGCCGCGCACCGAGCGGGTGGGCCCGGGCCCCGCCCCCGCCGCCCGGTCCTCCACCGGCGAGCCCTGCCCGGCTCGGACAATGCTTTATTTAACCTGCCGGGGCTGATGCAGAGCCGGCCTGGCCGCCGGAAAAGCGGCGGCTCTCCGCGGCCTCGGCCCGCTGCCGGCGCTGCGGAGGGGCCGCCCCAGCCCCGCTGAGCGCGGCGGAAGCGGCGGGGCCGAGCGCAGGTCCCGCCCCGCGGCCCGGCCCTGCTCCCGCGGGAGGTGAGCGCGGAGCCGCCGGGCCGTGCCCCGGGCCCGTGAGCTCTCCGCCGCCGGGGCTCTGCGGCTCGGGTTGGCCGCGGGAAGGGGGAAGAGGCTTGAGCTCCGCGCGTTCGGGGCGGGGCAGCGCGGGGCGGGGAGGGCGCCCGGGGGTCCCGGCGGTGGCCGGGCGTTCCCGGGGCTCACGGCGGCCTGTGTTTGCCCCGCACAGGTCCCCGCATGCCGCTGCTTCTCCCGCCTCTGCACCGCGTCCGTGCCCTGGGCCGCCCGCCCGTCCGCGCCCTCATGAACCTCCGGGAGCTCGTTTCTGCCCTCAACGACTTCGCATCCCCCGCTCTGGCCGAAAGCTGGGACAATGTGGGATTGCTGGTGGAACCAAGTCCTCCCCACGCCGTGAACACCCTTTTCCTCACTAACGACCTCACTGAGGAGGTGATGGAAGAGGCAGTGCAGAAGAAAGCAGACCTCGTTCTTTCCTACCACCCTCCTATATTCGCACCACTCAAGCGAGTAACATGGAAAACTTGGAAGGAACGGCTGGTGGTCCGAGCCCTGGAGAACAGAATCGGGATTTATTCTCCGCATACGGCATACGATGCCATACCTCACGGAGTTAATAATTGGCTAGCAAAGGGACTCGGTGAGATTCTGTTAAGAACAAACAAGTTAAAATTATTAAAGATGTATGCTATTTTAGGTGGGATCTTTCATCATTTGCCCCCCAGCTCTTTCAGGTGTGATTTGAGGACTGTTTTTATTTTTCCTAATGTTTTTTATAGTACTGTAACCTTAAAAACATTTTAGGAAATTTATCTTGGTGATGTATACCACATAACAAAAACAAACACAAGGTACTTTCAGATGCACGACTCTACTATTGGATGTGTCTGGAACTGGTGGAGCATACTTATTGGCCACTGTGGTTGCAATGCTGAGACCACTGACTGTAAATCACCCCTTTTAATTTATAAAGTACAAGATCTCAATGTTTACAAAGGATTTAAGCTATATGAAATGATTTTAGATTTTTATCCTGTATTGTGGCTCACAGATGTGTCTTTTCCAGCCTGTCACACAAACCAGAAACTCCTTCTGGATTTGTACAATCGTTAGGATAAAATTGGTGGCATTAAAGATGGCAAATAATATACATCCATCAGCTTTTTTGGACTTAAAACAGACTGTGCCTAATGGAGACAGGAGAACAAAAAGCGCACAGTTCTGGTCAGGGAAAAAGGATTTGAGTGCAAAATTTACATCTGGATCTCTTTAAGATATGTGCTAAATCAGTGTTAGGATACTTACCCTGCTTTCTAAAGCAGCAATCTTGTACTGTTTTCTCAGGTGCCTGTACTTCTGTCCCACTGCATCCATCAACTGCACCAAGCTCTCCAGCTGAGGGCACTCACCGGGTAGAGTTCTGTGCAGATGCTGAGCATCTGGATGCAGTGCTAGCCAAAATCAAAGACATCCCAGAAATCTCTTGTCTCACTACTCTCCCAGCCAGGTATCTGCTCCACTCTAACGTTGTATTCTTCCTGTTGTTTGAAACAGTAAGTTGCTGTAATTGTATTTTACTGTTCTAATAATTTTGTTCCTCTGTGCATTGCTGCTGTATTTTTCAGCAATAGAGTGAGAAACTTAAGGAATAATCGTCCCTTTCTGGTCAGTCTTTGTCATGCTAAATGGTAATAGCAACTCAAGTCTAGCACCACATAGATTAGGGGTGTTAAAGAAGAGTATTAACAGGAAACTTGATGTGGACAATTGAGTTAAATTCCCATATTTGTTTCTTCCAAGACAAGTCTTGGCTATTACAACACTGTCTTTTTTTTCTTTCTCAGTGGTAGAACAGCCATTGGGATAGAATAATAATAATTATAATGCCAAAATTAATAATGATAATGCTGTCATATAATAATTACAATGCTGAAATTTTATCTAGCTTCTTAACAAGCACCAGGCATGTCTTTCCTCAGGGTTGAAGGTGAGGAACAAACACGAGTCAGTTTGAACTGCTCTCAGAAAGCACTGCTGGATGTGGTGGCGTTACTGTCCCAGAACAGCCTTCTTTATCACAAGACCGAGATTCTCTTACTACAAAAGGTAAGAAAATCACAAAATTACTTCCTGTGAATGTATTACTTGTGTGAGTTGAGTACCCTAAACACTGAAATGCAGCAGTCAGTGGCATCACAGCTTTCCAGTCCTACCCTAGTAACTCTGAAGTACTGGCATATGGGGATTCGAAGCCACACACATTTTCCAAAGCAGTGAAAACTATTTATGTGGTCTGTACTAATTCTTATATCAGTTCCAATAGCTGGCATTGTTCATATGTTACATTGAACCATGTTACATCACGTACACACTTTTTTGTAAAGTTCAGTGATGTTCCTGCAAGCCCAATATACTCATCTTGTTACAGTGTGGAAAGCAGTGCAAGCATGTGGAGTCAGTTTTCTGACAGTAAATTTGATTTTTTTTTCAGCCTCTTCTTCCCCACACTGGAATGGGACGCCTGTGCACCCTGAGCGAGGCGGTGTCCCTGTCAGACATCATCGAGCGCGTCAAAGGCCACCTGCAGCTCCCGCACGTCCGCGTAGCCGTGGGAGCGGGCAGGACGCTCGGTAAACGGGCCTGAGGGCCAGGCTGGGACCATGACTGGGTGCATGGCAGTGGGAAACATTGCTGTCTTTAACAGCTGTACTTCCTAGAACTAGGGAGCACTGCTAAGAAACAGCATCTTAGAATTTACAGCGTATGAAAAGAATCTCATCTGTATTTTAATGGGATTTTTATATTACGCTGGTGGTTGTGGTGAAGAAGGGACAGCACAAGTTGAATGAAACATACTGTTTTTTGTAATTTATATAATGACTAAGATTTTTTTCCTGCCCAGGATATCAGGCACAAAGGTGTACTGTTCCATTGTATGTTCCCTTTTGTGACTGAAGGTTAAAATTCAAATTACTTTGAGTAATATATTTTATGGTATCATTATGAACACAGAACTGTTTTGATGAAAGATAAGATAAAGAAGGTGAACTAGCTCAAACAGTGGGGTCATTAGTAAGATGTGGAGTAAATAGCCTCTTGTCCCAGCTACCTATCCTAATGTCCAAGGAGCACAGCCAATAGAATTTATGAGACTAAAATTGTTGAGAACTCTTTGTAACTTAGGAGGCAGAAATCTTATTAGATTGACAATTGCACTAAAAAATTCCCAAACTACTTCAAAGCCTCTTTTTATGGTGTGGGATTAAAGTGGTGTGACTCCACTTAAATCAACAGTAATTGCAAGGCAATGTACTGTGAAACCTTATCAGATTTTGAAAACTCCCTATGTTGTATGTCTCCTCTTTTAGTGAATGTAATGTATATGAATAATTAAAACGCATGTCACTGTCATATATAATAGCTTGGAATTAGCAGTCACAGCAAATGGACATTTTTTATTGGCATGGAGCAGCTTTCAGCTTTTGCATTGACTGGCCTTCTGAGATCTCTAAGTTAAGAACCAGTATATCTCAGAGGCAAAATGCTGCCTTAATTTCCCAACTAATGATGCCACCAATGCTGGTGGAACACAAGACTCCTGCAAAGAGTAGTGGCCTATTGAAGAGTTCAGAAACCTAACACTTCACTAGGAAAAAGGTCACCAGCAGCCAGCCTCTGTGCTGAAGTTTTCTGCAAAGTTTCCTGCCCCTTGAAAAAAATCTACCTATCAGAAGATTTTGCTGTATTGTCAGAGGTGTTACAGACCCATTGACTCTTTCAAACTGACACGTCTCTTCCTCCCACAAATTTACATTGACTCTAAAATCAAGGTAGTAGTTACCTGAAACAATTACTAGCAATACACACGTGAGGGCTGAACATAGGGGAAGGAGTTTAACTGTGGCACCTTGTGTCCTGCAGAATCACCAGTGAAGAAAGCTGCTCTGTGTGCTGGTTCTGGGAGCAGTGTCCTGAAGGGAACAGAAGCTGACCTCTATCTCACAGGTAATAGACTGCTGTTTCACTATTTTTTATAAAAATAGTCATTAGAGAAAGAAACAAACAGACCCCAGCAAAAAATAAGAGGGTTGACTGGCTGTTGAAAGATTTGACCACAAAGAATTACCTGATATTTATAATCAAGAAACAGTTAGTTATAGGAATGACAAACTAATATTAGAGATAGTGTGGATCAAATGGCAGTGTGGCACAGTGAAAGATATTTGAATTAAAACATTACTTCACAGCATTATTTCAACACAAAATGAGTGCTGATGGCAGTGAGTTGCAGCTTTCAGTGTATTTCTCATTTAGCAACATACATTTCTTCTATTCCCTACAGAATTCCCTAATGCAAAACAATATATGTAGTCTACAGAACCTTCCAAAGAAACTCCATAGTGTGTCTAACCAAAGGAACACTTAGTCCATTATTCTCTCTTCCAGCAGTGGGACAGCTATTCCCTGTGGCTCAATAATGTGAAGGCTGCCTTGCATTCTGTAGGAATTGCTGCCCCTTCTCCCCCCTTACATGTAGCCCTGCAGAGCTGACCCTCACGCTTCCCAACTGCTTTCCTCCATTCTTTTCCAGACCACTCTCAGCACTTTTATTTTCTGCCCAAACTGGGAGAATTTACAACTATTCAAAGATGGCAAGGAATTTCTGTGGTTTGACTCAGCTGCATACAGAGATACCAGCTGAGTGTTTCAAAGGGCCCTGCAGCAGGAGTGTTCCATGTTCCTGCTGAGTGGGGGCTGTTGAATTTCCACTTATGGCCCATATTTCATTACATCACCACAGCTTTTAACTGGGATGCTTTGTACATTGCAGAGACCTGGTTACCTGAACTGTACCATTAGTGATCTCCATGACATTTCTTTCTCAAAATGGCAGGAGAGATGTCCCACCATGATGTGCTGGATGCAGTTGCCAATGGGATAAGTGTTATTCTGTGTGAGCACAGTAATACTGAGCGAGGCTTCCTGTCAGAGCTGCGCGACGCACTCGCCGTCCACCTACAGAACAAAATCAACATCATTGTGTCTGAGAGAGACAGAGATCCTCTCCAGGTGGCATAGGGGGAAAGAACTGGAGAGAGAAAATTCAGTCAATAGTGTTATCTTTCACAGACCTATCCAACCGCAGAGCTTAATGAAGGTGCTCTCAGTTGGTCCAGTATGGAATGATTGTATTATATGATCCCTCAAAGTCTGGGGTATATTTTGTCATGTCAGAAAAATAAATGTTTGTTTTGGAATACCAAAGGCTCATTTACTCAATGACTGGATTGTACTTGAATAAATTTACTGCTTAATGTTATTAGATACAGTTGATAACCATGATACACAAGGATTGGTTTGGGTAAAATATATAAAACCTGACTTACTTCCAGATTTAAGCTTACACAGCAATTTTACCCTAGTACAGTTATGTCAAATCATGTCAGTGCAAGTCACTGATATTTTACCTAATAAATTACAGAAACAGTAATTAATGAAAGGATGGAGATCGATTGTTTGCATTAACAGTGGTACTAAGGCACCACTCAGATGCAAACAGAGAACACAAAGCAAGTTGTTGGTACTTGTATTCAGTTGCACAGTCTACCACTAATGCAGCTTTAATGCTTTTCAAAAGAGGGACTCAATCCAAAAAAAGCTTTGTAATGTTCAAACTGAAATCCTTAACAAAAGCTGTAAATTCACGTGTCTTTGTTATTTTCTTTAAAAAACAGTTTCTGTAACTGTGGCTTTTAATTACAGGATTACTAAAACTGAACAAATAGTGTTTTCACCGCTGATAATTTTATTTTCCAAGTTAGTTTTTGTTGGGATTTTTTTTAAGAAAGAAGTTGTATACCCTACCATCTCTGAATGGTAAATGTTTAATAAAATATTTCATTAAAATTTGTAAATTTGTTAGCTCTATCATTTTAAGTTAATAAAAGTGGCTCATCAAGCAATGTCTCTATTTAATAATTGCATGTGTTGTTCCCCTTTAATGTAAGTGGAAAGAGATGACTGGTTTATCTGAAGCTACCTAGGCTATATAAAGGTCATCATTCTTACCAATACCATGAAGGCACCTCAGTATGCTGAGAAGTGAGAAGAAATTTCTTCTTTCCCAAGTAAAGGGAGAGGACCTATACAAAGAATCAAGTTGATAGGGGCTAGGTAAATGCTCTAGGTTTCTAATACAAAAGTCAGGCCATACACCTCCCTTCTGTCTGTGAGAGGCAGATGAGGTAACTATTTCTCCATGGGATGTTTTGATTCTCTTCAAAAGCTATATACTGGTATTAAAAGGGAGGCAACTGATTCTTGATTTTGATGTAAGAAACAATATAAAATATTTCTGCTCAGTAGTTTGAAATCTTCTGCGTGGATATTTGACATCATAATGAAAATGAGGCTTTTGCACGACTGCCACAAGGATCTCTATCTTCCTGTAACATAAAGAGACTCTGAAAGACAAGACAAGCTAATGAAAATTAATAAAGTACTTTATTTGAATGATTTGAACTATTACAACACTGAGCTGTAACACAGCTACCAAATATTAGGCATACAGAGTCCCTGAAGTCTGGCTGGCAGACTAGATGATGGAACTATAGAACTTCCTCCCACATAACTGAGAAAAAAAAGAATTGAAAAGATGTCAAACTTCAGCAGCCTTCCAACCTCTAAGAGCTTAAAAAAAGGGAGAGCTTCTAAGCGGCATTTAAGGCCTCCTCCAGGAACAGTGGACACTCCTGATGTAAAAAATATAAATATACAATCAAGCTTTTTAAAAAATCAACAAAAAAGCTTCATGGCCTCTTCATATTCCTGGACTGCACAGTGGAAAGTAGCAGGCAATGACATGAGTCCATAATAATTTTGATTATCTAAATCTTATAGAAAGATGTGGGTTTGGGACAAGTCCTTCAGTTTTATTGCCAGAATTGACTAAGTTACCTGCAGCATCCCAAACCCACTAGTATTCTCCTTTCCTCATGCAGTCAAGGCAGGTCTCATGGCATAAATCTTGTCTTCATACACTGGAAGCTAGTTTTGTCTAAATGGTAGAGGAGTAGTGGATAGCACTCTGTTGAGAGAAGTTGCACCACTAGTACAAACTAAAGCTCTTAACCATCTTGTGATTTGCACTTCCCAAGTAAATTGCTCCAATAAACCCCTCATGTCTACTGAGGTAGAGAGCAGAAGGCACAATCTCACCAAGTTTGTTTTCCTGGCTGTGAGGTTGGCTGCACAGATAGGAAGAAGGCTTTGTCTGAGCTAAGAGACAAAGCAGACAAATCCAACTAGAGCGCAAGAGAGGCCTTGCTTCCCAAAGTCATCGTTCCAAACTACCTGAGGTAACTGAACAATGAGCAGAATTCATTAGAATTATTACTTATCAGTGCAGCAGCTGTGAGGTTGGAGAAAGGGAGATCTGAGCATAGACCCCTCTCCAGCAGCCATTGAGAGCAGTTGCTGTAGACACTGAGGACACAGAGACATTACACATCTTCATCCTCTTTCTCTAAGAAGTCAGCCAAGGTACTCTCATCGACAGGAATCAGTAAGTATTCCACACCATCAGCTCCCTGAAAACACACATACACAGACATTGTTAACACCAGTGTACAGTGCCAGGCAAGCCACTAGACAGCACTGCAATGCTGCATTTATCTGCAGTCTGGATTAGAGCTGGACAGCATTCTGAACAACTACATTACTGAAAACCTGGAATATTTCACTAGAGCAACACAAGAAATGCACAAATACTGAGAAAAGACACTAAATGAGAAATCTTCTGGTGGGTTATGCTTGTCTGACACGACAGAGCTCCTCAACACTGTGTTCCTATATCTAGTACCGCTATACTGTCTCATTATTATGATAAGTCTGCATTCTTTCCTTAGAGAAATACAGGTAGTACTATTGGAAGCAGACTGGCAGGCTCCATAGTCTACTACTTCTCACAGGCTTCAAAAAGAAGACATGTAGGCTGCTGAATAACCAAAGCACACTGAGTTTCTACAGCCCTCTATCCATGTAAAGGGTGTTGACAAATTGGAGGCATGGAAAGAGCTGCAATTACAGAATTTCAGCCCCTTGCCAGTTCCTAGGTGGTTAAAGCAATACAGCTTAACTTAGTAGCAAATAAGCATCTCTTTTATTCAAAGTGGCTGAATATCCAGAATTTTTTCCTGGACTCACCCGCTTGGTCCGGATGAGCTTGTGGTCCCTGAATTCTGTCAGCTGTGCCCTGAGTGTCAAGTCACTGTTCACGAGGAAAGCCTCCCGACACTGCTGGTAAAAGTCTTGGAACGACAGCCCTGGAGACAGAAAAAGGCAAGAGAAGAAACTGAAGTAGTAAGATTGTCAGATTTTTCCAGGTCTCACACCACATGTTGTCCACCTGAAAGTCTTGCTTTGGCTTAGACCAGAGCAGCTACAGTAACATCACTTCTGGCAAGTATACAGCCAAGGTAATACTTCAGTAATTAATGGAAAACAGCTGAATTAACATTCCAGTCACCCTGATGCCTAATGGAATTTTAATAACACTTTAAATGCACTTTCTACAATCATTAATCTCTCTTAATTTCCAACTCCTCTATCTTGCTTTATCTACCATTAAAATGTTATTCATATCCACTGCAACACCTATTACAGACAGTGATAGAATATTCCACGTGTATCCTAGAAAGCAGGGGTACATCAGAAGTCATTTATACAGGACATTTAAGTGCAAGTTATACAAATTCAATCTTCATTTTAATTTTTTTTTTTACTCCACAGCCCCCCATGAATGGTCTCAGTCATGTCCAAGCATGTAAGGGGCAGTCCTTCAGAACCAGCCAGTCTATTGATTGCCTGTCTGAGTCAGACACTGCCACTAGAAAGACAGTGAGGCTCACTGAGCCAACTGTTCCAGCACTTCTGCTGCTGGAGATGTAACCTGCATACCAAAACCCAGGGCTGCTGTGAACAGCAACACCCCAAACAGATGAGAAAAGGTGGGTATTTACCTGGATAAGATGGGTTGTCCTTTTTCTCCAGCTGGTGCTGAGCAAGCAGTCTGAATATCCCCCTAAGTGAAAGGAGGAAAGGGGAAAATAAATAATAATAGTAATAATAAATAATAATAAAACCCAGCCCAAAAGTCCCACCATTAGAAAATATTAACTAATTCTGCCTTATGCACAAAGACCTGGTTGTGAATCTCATCACTGGACAAGGTTTGCTACCCAAATGCTGCTCAATCAAAGTAACTAATCAACTGAAACCCAGGTCCTACCATCTTCATCTCAAACACTATTATCAGCAAACACAGATTGTAAGTAAGGACTGGGTCCTTGGCAAGTGCTACTGTGAGGTGTAACAGTGTCTTACCTGGCATTGAGAGTGAGGCTATGCAGGACATGTGTTAGGGAGCTCAAAGCCAAAGATCCAGACTGTTGTACTAAAAGCGAGTTCTCGTAAGACGTTTCTTCCACATAAGGATTAAATGTGGTTGTTTCATACCAAAGCCAGTTATAGAGACTCAGCTTTGCCTGATCCCACACTAGACAGAGAGAAAAGAAAGAGCAGACAAAACTGAGAGATTTATGTTTTCTGAGGTGTTAAACAAGCAACATTAAAATGCATGTAGTTCTGCTGTACGATTGAGGAAACAATACATGCTTGCGAAATTCACATTACATAACCGTGATAACTGCAGTTCCAGTAAGATAAATTCTCTGCAACAAAAGATTTGCAGGCATCCCTTTTCCACAGATACATTGTAAATCCTTCCACAGTCGGGAGTGTGCAAACAATTTCTGGCTGTAGCTGGAAGCTCTGCCTAGAGAGGGGGTCAAAAAGCTGAAACAAGGCCCTTCTCAGAGGATGGGGAGATTCCTCCCTCGAGTGGGGATGCCCCTCAAGGTTACTCCTCCAGGCTGAGCTAATGAGATGTGCCCATGGTTGTTGGTATGGGTAACATCAATCTCTACTTGTATTGTTTTTGCTAGCTTTTATATAACTGCTTCAATATTGCTTTAAAAAGAGTGAACTATATCAATAGTTATAGCTACTTGTGCTGTGTAGTAAATAATTCTGATTAGGATCTTTTAATCTAATCATAATAAGTAAGTAAAGTATAAGTAAGTAAGTAATTTATTTAAGTATATTTGCTTTGCCATCCTTAATTTTGTGAGACAAAAGTTCAATTATACCTATATAATCCTTTAACATAAACCATCAACTAAGTCTGGGGCTAAGATTGAGTTCAGGCACACCTAGAAATCCTGTCTGAGAAGGGGTTTAGAAAGGAAGGGGGTCCTTTCTGCACCTCCTGGCCCAACAGGAGGGCTCCTCTAATAAACTTTGTCTGAAACTCCCATTCTGCCCAGAACACTGACTGATAAAATTGTTTAGATGCAACGACAGACAAAACATCCTTTCTCCAGTTCAATCAGTTCCTAAAATCAAAGGGTGCCAAAAGTTTGGAGTCTATTTGTATATTATGCTTAGTGGTATTTCTCACTATCTTTATACAGTTTTGGTTCAGCACAGCCACACTCCCAATCAGGACTATACATACATCAACAGCTCTGTTCTACACATCAACAGTAATACACAGTAAGCAATACATAAGCTTATGAAACATGCTTAGCAGCCCCAAAGCAGAACACAGATCCTTCTCTTGGCTAGATCAGGCCCAGAGGAACTCACTGAGAGGAGCATTGATGTGGTCGATAGAGGCAATGAGGTAAATGCTAGGCAGGGAGGATAACTGTGCAAGGATCTGCTGACTCCTTTCTCCTCTCAACATCTGGCTGTCCAGGTTATGAATGAGGAGATAGAGCTCCAAAGATGAATCTGCAAGGTCAGAAAAAACAGCAAAGAGCCAATCAAAGAAACTGTACACAAGCTGGTTTCCCATTCCCAGTGCAGTGTAGGTCAAGTCTATTTCACCACTCTCCATATACATCACTCCAATATAACTTTCCTTGTACAGCTTAGTTTGAACCTATACTGGGTGTTTCTGAGCACGTAAAAGGGTTTTTCTCAAGTCACTGTCATCACAGCTACAGGGTTGGTTTTTTTCAGTTTAAGCTTTTCTGTTATAATCTTCTTTCCACTTGCTCACAGTGGAAAAAACATCCCTTTACCAGGAATTTCCCCTTCAGCTGTGTTTCTTTTGCAATTGAAGATCATTGAAATATATTTCAGAATGGAAGTTTAAGCACAGTTTATTTGGCTGCTTTTGATTTTACATGACTAGCATCTTTAAGCTCCTCCTCACAGTAAAAATGCATTTTCTATTCAGGGGTGGATCCAAAGCATCATAATTTCATTGAAAATTTTAACAAGTTCTGAAAAAAAGTTAGTGACCTAGCTCAGATAATGCAAATGGTAGATGTTAAAATTTCCAGCTAGCTTCTTGCTGCTGTACTTATCCCTGGGAACAACCATTTCCTGAGTCCAGAAACAATTCTAGAACTGTAACCAGTTTTTGTGCAAATCCATACATATTTGCCTGCTAATGGAAACCAGTCAGATCAGCTGTAGCATAGTGCAGGACTAATTCATACATTCAGGTGGGAACTGCTGTTACCCTGCCTTTTTCACTTTGTCCCACCAGAAACACTCAAAAGGTAATGATGAAAAACAGAATGTAAACACCAATGCCATGCACAATTAAGATTCCATGGCAATTTGAGTATGAACATACAAGCAAGTAAGACATAATATAATTCAGATATAATTCAGCAAGTATTTTGTGAGGCAATACCTGTTTAATTTTGTTTTTGAAACCAGTTCTAACCTGCTTGTTTGACACAGCTGTCCTGCTGTAAAACACTGACTGAGGTAACAGCTTACATGGGGTTGTTACACATGTATGTACACATATACTCCTGGTGCAGGCATGTTTTCATACATGTTACATAAATTACAAGCAACAAAGTATACTAGCTACAATGCACTAAGACACTGTAACTGCCTGTATAAAAATTGTAAGGGAAGAAAATGTCCAGGCTCTCTTAACAGTAAGTAGACTCTGACATTTTTATGCATGAAGTTAGTCACTTTACCTTCTTTAAACCTTTTGGTGATGAATTCAAGTTGGTCAAGGGGGCTGCGGAAGGTTCCTATATGGTCCAAAACCTCCTCTGTGATGGAGTTGAGAATCTGAAAAAGAAAAGAGGAGTTCCTTATGAAAGGCTCTGATACAGAAGTGCAGAAAACCTGAAACTGAGCCCTTGGCTGCCTTCTGAGAGATAATCTGATTATTACCATAAAACCCCTAAAACAGTGAACACAAACAAAAAAAATTATACCCCTTTTTAAAACGGTGACATAAAACAAGGCTTTAGAGTGACGAGTATCTATTAATGACAGAAATTGCTGCAATTCCTTGGAAAATGTATGGGATAATTTCTTCAAAGTATTAGAAGAGAAAGGAACTGCTCTTCATTTAGAGTCTGTTGCTATAGGGCGCAGCAGGTTTCCTTAACATTTTACATTGAAAGATTCTACAGGCATCTCTAACACAGGATGATTACACAAACCCACAAGCTTTTCCCACACTTACAGATCTCACAGTGATGCTGGGGAAGTATCCATTAACCACCAGGTGAACAGAATCCTGGAGCAGAGAGGTACGAAACTTCTCCAACAGATCACGCTTTGAGCCCAGTCCATAAAGCACAATATTGAAACCCAAGCTGCAGAAAAGCCAGCAAATACACAGGATCAAAAAAGTGCAAGTCTGGTTTTAGGTCCATACATTCATTAAGCAAAATGATCATTGCAATCTTGGTTTTAAAAATTTCACGTCAACTCCAGGCTTACCTTAAGCTTGCAGCTGATAAATGAGGTTAGCTAAAAGGAGTCTGAAACCTGCCATGTGCTTCCTAGCAAAAGAATCATTTTAGTAGCCTAGAGGCTCACAAACTCTAGCAGAACATCAGTGGAAGAAAATGTTATTGACTAAGAAGAGAATACTAGATCTACAACTATTTCAGGCAAGAAATAGTAGTCAACATTCACATGTCTCCCCTCACCAGTAAGTCTATTACATGTTTACTACAGATCACAGTAATTACAAGAAAAGGAAGCAAACCTTCATACTGGTTTTCCACTCTGATCCTCAGGCACAATTTCAAAGCAAAATTACTCTATACTCACATATATTTCTTATCCTAATTGTTCCACAGAAAAAGAGGCAGGAAAGCATAAAGACAGCATGGTATGGAATTGCAAAGATCCAGAAAAGGTGACTTTAGTCACATCCCTCACCCTCTCTCAGGCTACACTATGATATGGGAAATGTTCATTAGGCTGAAGCCCTTGATGAACCACACCTAGACTAAACCCCTCTCCAGCTTATCAGAAATACTGTGTGTTCCCAGGAACTAATTTTGTCTAATGAGCACCCGTATTTTAATGAGCAGCCTTGGAAACTCATTTTTCTTGCCTGAATAACAATCCAAGGGGAGTAATATTTTTGCTGCTGAACCTTCAAAGAAAGTTACTGACTCAAACTGTGGCCAGGATGAAAAAAGCACTGACTGAAGCCCACTGTTTTGTGTCTGTTTGTGAATGCCCTCTAGCTTGGTTCAGAGAGGCACAGACAAACTTAACCAGGTAGAATCCAACTTCACTGCACTTCAGACATTAGGTTCAAGGAGTTAATCAGATATGATTTGGTCTACAGGAAGCATTAAATTAAATTAATGTCATTCACTTTTAAATTTAAGCAAACAAAGAAAAAACCTGCTCCTTAATTCATCCACAGGATGTTACTGACATGAGGGTAAGTTTACTGGCAGTGCCTTTTAACTAAGCTTCTTCAGTGATTCTCCTTGTTTACTTACTGTAATTGCAGCATCCACTTGGAAAACAAGGATTCATGTTGCTGGTTAAGGTCTCTAATTTCAGCAGCATAGGCAAGGGGAGCATTTTTCAAAAGATCATGCAGTGTTTGCTGTGTTGAGAAAGAGATGATAATCATTCAAAGCTGAGAAAAAGCAAGATATACCTGGAGTCCTTAAAACACCCTCTAGCATGCTTTCTACCTAAAGAGAATAGTTTTTATTGTCACTGCACTCAAGTTTGTGGTTAGTTTTTTTTTTCCTTTCTATGAAGACCCCACTAAGCACAGGTTTGCTACTGGACATACAAAGCATAGGTACAACCCTTTTTACAGTATAAGGCAGCTAGACTAGGACTAGAACAGACAACATACTGTGTTTTTCTCTTCCTGCCAAGTATGGGAAAACCACTACAGGAAAAACGGACACACACAGAGCTTACACAGCACCAAGCACTGTACCAAGATACAACATCACATCCCTGCTCATGGGAACAAAGGCTCCAAAAGTCAACATGCTTAGCAAGAGTTCAGGTGTTTGTCACTGCAAGAGAAAGCTCAAAATGCCCACCATCTTAAAAAATGCAGCAGAAAGGATATAATTTGCAGCTGATAGCTCAATGTAGAAAAGCATCAAGAATCAATGGATTAATTCAGCTTTGAAGATATGCTGTGATGCTGATGTTTAAACAGCACAGTAGCATGATAGTCAGCACCAAATTTACACCAGCCTCTCTTTCTCTTCAATTTTAACAGATCTGCTTCCCACTCCTTTGCAGTAGAAGACAGTTCACACTGGAAAAACAGCTGCAATGTATCAGACAAACAAAGTACTGAGAGACAGAGCTGCTAAACCTTCAACTACTTTGAAGCCAGCAGTAGTTTTAACACTGTAAGCCTTGATTTCCTTCCATAGCTGTTATGAAAGAACTTGTTAAGAATCCAGACATTGCTCTGGGCAGCAATTCCAGACAACAGGCAGTCTGCATATATGCCATATTTTAAAAACACAAATGGATACAAAAAGAGGCACAAGAGCTCCAGGTACTCTACACAGTTCCCTGAGACCTGTCCTTGTAGGGACACACAACTGCTTGATTTGAACTGTCTTGTGGAAGTGACATGTGGAGAAAAATAAAGTACTTCAGTCACCGCCATCAGACTATTCCTGTCTCCCAGAAACTGCAAGGGAACAAAGTACATCTAACAAACTAAGTGACAACATTTAGAGCTGTTCCAGTTCTGCAAGTGGTTTGACCCAGTAATGTTCAGATGAAGTCAGCTCTCTTGATTTCCTCTATACACATTAAGTCAAGACAGTCTGTAATTCCCCCTACCATTTCATTGACAAAAACGATGTTTTAAAACAAGTCTCTACAATTCTGCTTCTCTTTCTTCTCCTCCCCTAAAAGCACCTCCTCCTTTGATCTTTTGTGGCAACTGCAGCTTTCAGCTGTAAGCTCATCTGATAGTGCCTTCTCCCTGCATTTTTACTACTGCCTCAGGTTCAAACAACTGGGCACTGTCCCTTGCTCAAGAGCAGCAGTACAAAACTGCTACCTAAATCAGCATTACCACTGACCACATAATCAATAAAGTGAAAATAGCAACATCAAAAATTTTGATGAGGGAACTCTCTATCATAAAAATCAAAACCCCAGAGTTGTGTGACTCACTACGAACTGTACCTGGTTCAATCTTCTTTTCCGCAACTTCTGCAGCGTTCGGTCTGAAGTGAGCACTTTGGAACTACTGTGAGCTTCAAAGTATTCCTCCACCAGGTTGCCCTAGAAAAGGACAGCAAGATCAGCAATACTCCTCCTGCTATCAAGTTACCCCTGTCCCTTAGATGGCCACTGAGACACAGAGCAAGGGTGAATATAGAAAAACAGAAACTATTTGTAAAAATGGCTTCTATAGCAGCATTCTGCCAAAGCTAACCTAGTCAGATGATTCTTTCCTGAAGAGTGAGCCAGAAAAGAGATTCTGAGAGAGGTAACATAACAGTAATTCTTAACTGGTGTGGGGATCCCTGGTGCTGGTAGGAAATCAGACAATTAAGCTGAACACCAAGCCAGAACACTAATGTGTGCTTCTTCTGATACTACAGGAATCAATTTCTTCATCCTGTCTCACTACAATGTCTCCTGCTCCATGGACATCTTAGACTTCTCCTGAAGCTGCTAATGATGCCAACTGGATTAGCACACAGGTCCACATGGTGCCCGTCCAAACAGTGATTACTCAAAAGTACAGCAAAAGCCAGGCCAGCTGGTTTGATCTGAAATGAGTTTAGCAGCTCTTCCCCAGGGTCAGGTGTGGTCACTAACAGCTTATTGCCACTATACATCCCTTCATGTTTGCTAGCTCAGGGATATATTTTTGCACACTCACCATCTTTTGCTCCTTAATTTTTTTGGCTAGGCTGTTTCTGGGAGGAGGTGTAGATGCAGTCTTAGTTTTTGCTGGAGTCTTTTGATCTGATAAAACAGTGATGACTTCTTTCTGTTCTTCCTCATCCTCCTCCTCTGAGCAGGAAGCAGAATACTCACTCTCACTCTCTAAATAGGGATCTGGAGCTAGAACATAAATTTTAAGGTTAAATGCTAGGAATGACTTCTAACACAGAACTCATTTTGCTCCATCTCACACACATTCTCTAGATGTTTTACAAGCACATGAATCCTAAATATATTTCACAGAAAGGTAAAATCAATACTTAAGAGAACTGCAAACACAGGTGACCATTTCTTTTGCAGCTGTAGGATCACAAAGTATTGTTAAGTAAAGCTTCCTCCTTGATACCAACTAAGAAACATCATGGTATACCATAAAAAGAGACTAAAAATGGACAGTGGAATTCCCTATTTCTCTTAGCATCTCTATGTCAGTTTCCCCAAATGCCAATCATGCAGGCTGAGTCTCTTCTATGTCACATTCTGCAAAAAAGTTGTAAAATACCTCTGTTAGCAGCATTGACTGAAGAGCACAGATGAAATCTGGCTCAGTCTTGATCTCTCAACACAAAAGAATTAGAAGATGAAATACCATTTACTAAACTCTCCTCTGCATTCATTCTGGTTTAGCCAACCTGTTATTGGAAATACTTTGACATGGATGTCCCAGCTATCATTGAAAAGTTTTATGCCTGGTTCAAGCAGTTGGGCTGCACTAAATGTCAGGATAGGTAAGATTACTGTAAGTTTTATCTCTTTTGATCATGTTACTGAAGTTCAGTAGCTTGGTGCTTCAAACCCTTCCACCCCTAAGCTGAGCAGCGATCAGCTGTAGAGGGAAAGTCTACATAGATTTTCTTAAGGATATTTCTGGATACACTCTCAAGGATACACTCTCTATAGGATGAATCAGGTTGTTTCAGTCACACTGCTACCCAGACAGAAGCTCAACAGGAAAACACTCTCCCTCAAACACAGTGCCTCACTGATTTTGGCAGCTGACTGCAAAGGCTGATCTTTACCTGCTAGTCTCTTTCTGAGTCTGTAAGGTGTGGTGGACACAAATTCTTTCTTTTTATTCTGGAACAGCAAAGAAAAAACATGCATTAGAAGAAACATCTCTCTCCTCTAAACAGACCTCTGCCAACCAAAGACAAGTTACATTTCCAAACTATTTCAGCCCACATGAAACTGGAAAAGCAGAGGCAGTTAAGTATGGAGAGAGTTCTTGTTTTCCCATTCAGAGGGAGATAGGATCAAGTTCCAAAAGGGGCTTAAATCTTTCAGCTCAAGATGGAGAGTAGAAAACTGTGAAATCTCCAACCAAGATGCCAATCTCAGCTCCTCAGGAACAGTCAAACCAAAGCAACGAAAAACTGGAAATGCTTCAGTTCCCACTGCAGCAGTCACCTTCCATATCATGATGTCTACTCAAAGTCATCTGCAAATCCTCTATGAAAACAACTACCAGAATGACAGAAGACCACTCAGCATACTAAGCCCAGTACAGCAAAAGAATCCAAGCTGCCTGTGCTTACCAAGTTGCAGTGGCACATCTTCCTTACATATGTGTAAAGCGCATGCCTGACTCAGACACTGGATCAAGTCTGCAATACTTAGGAAATACTTTTGTTGATCCTGACAAAGTGGATGTGAAATCATCAAGCAGTGAATATGGCATCCCCAAACAGCATGTCTTTTTCAGGTGTATTTCATCCTGAAATCTCATACCAGAAAAGCTGTGCACACATTTCTGCTATGATGCTGTACCATTTTAGAAAGCAAACTCTTTCACTCTTTCACTCCACAGCCACCACAACTGGTAGCTCTGGACTGTATCTCTTTGTAGCATCACAAAACACAACATCAACCCATTACCCCAATTTATTCTTTATAAACCAATGGTAAGTAAGAAATTGAGCAGCATCACAGTTCTGGAACTCCTGTTTTAACAGTGTTTCTTACAATTAGGGCTGTTTCTTTCTTTAGTGAGAAACTAGAAAGCTGTGAGTTTAACTGTGTATTAAGGAACTGTCTAGCATCCTCACTAGTGTTGCAAGGAAACACTTTTCACCTATCATAATTAAGCTAACCCATTATTTGCCCACCATCTCCAAACCCCATAGTCCTGATTAATGGTTCTCAGTTGAGTTACTCCTGTCTGGTTAGACTAGAAGAGACATCTCTACCGTGGATTATGCTTTTCAAGGTCCTTCCTTTCCAGAACTGTAGTAATTGGCCAGTACAAGTGGAGAAGAAACCCAAACACAAAATCCAAGCAATATAAAGTTATTACTCACCCTCTGCTGCACTTTGTTTGAACTTGAATGTTCTGAAAAGGAAGAAACAACATTGTAGAGAGCATTGCAAATTTTCAACAGTGGCACAAATTGGTCCATGAGAAAAACAGGCATTCACTGTCCAAAGGTACACTGCACCAGAATATCAGCTCCCTGGATAGTTAATCCCATGAGGGAAGCCTCTAGTTCCTCACAGGCAGGCAAGGAGAGAACAAGAGTTGCTGGGAAGAATGAGTTAGAAGTGAAAGACTGGCAAGGACAGTTGTAAGTATGTTCAAGTGACCATGCAGCTGGGGATAGCAAAGACTCAAATGGCAATGCAGAGAAACAGATATACAATAGCTATTGCTGTTTACCCTGTGTATGCTTTGAGAAGTAGAACATCTGTTTATAGATAACACAGGTGCTTGGTAGGCTTGGAGGCACCCTAAAGGACAGTCCTGAGCACCCTGTCTTGGTACAGAGAAGATCAGAACACACTGAAGATCACAGCATGGGGATAAACCACACATGCAAAATTGCTGACAGACCAGTATGAACAGCAGGCTGGTTCGAGCACTGAACCATGTGTAAGGGTGCCTGCATCTCCACTCATGTCCTTCTGCCCAGGAGTTGCTTCAGGAAGATAAATTTATTCTTTGCATTGTGGCTGTGAGTTTGTGGTGGCTCCAGCAGCCTGTCTGTATCAGCTCATGCAAGAGTCAATGTTATTACCACAGAAGGCATCTTTTAATTCTTGGTCACAGCTTTGGGAGGCCAGGAAGGATGGAGGAGGATGAAAAATGACCTAATGTGCTCTCCCTGAGCACATCAGACTCCATTTCCAAGCACAAATGCACATGCTCTTGCCAGTGTTGACCTGCATTGACTTCTAGCATCAGTATTTGTCTCTGCAGCACCAGGTGCTAAATATTATATAATAAAGTGTGAATTTATACATGAACACCCACACAGCCCAACCCAGTTGGTGTTCAACACACCAACCCAGCTCATCACTCTCTCAAGTGCAAGTATTTTTATTGAATAGAGAGGAAGTCATTAAATGTCAAAGAACAGATGAGAGAGAAGTTCATGTTTCCTCTAGAGCAGGAGGGCAGAAGAAGAGATCTGACACCCAGGTGAAGCACAGGCCAGGCACATCAAACAGCTCAGCCCATGGTGTTATCCTGACTAGAAGCATGAAAGAAGCTGGAACTCAAGCATCCACTCCACCACCCAAAGAGAAACATAACCCCTGTTCACTCAGCTTCAGTTCCCCAAACCATCACAGGACTTACTGCTTTGAGGGGTTTTGGCCCCCTTATCAGGGCACTTGGAGTGATCAGGTGCTACATTCTTTTCTGGTGTCTGGGCTAATTCGGAAGCTGTAGGAAACAGGAGGAAGGGAAGGAAAGATATGTCAGGTACAAAAATTCCAGCTCTGTATAGTCAGAGATGGAGCCTTACACCTGAAATGCTCTCTACATATTAATTCCCTAGCTATTTAGGGAACCAAATACTTCTGGATTTTTCTAACCCAAAAGGTGGCTGTATTCCTCAGCAAAGGCTGAACTCATCAATGAATTAATTTTACAAATATGGTTGATGTAATGGCAGAACACGTTTTGGTCTCTGGGAGATTTCTGAATTAGAGCAAAGTTTTGGTCAGGCTCACTTAGTCCTTTAAGACTGCTCAGCTGGACATACCAGATCATCAGATATAGTAAACACATCAGTTCCCTAGGAGGAAGAATTTACCTCTGTCTCCTCCTTATCAATACAAGATGAAGTTGAAGGACTGATGTGAATCTGAAAGGTCACCATATCCTGCTAACTGTCCCTACCATTGTATGGCCAACAGCCTATTCCACGTAACAACACTGGGACTAACAGACTGTCACAGTATGGCTTCCCTCAGTTTTCAGATTGAGTCACAGCTCCAGCAGGGAGCACCAGGGAAATCCACCCTGCTGCAGAAGGAGGTCTAAGATAGGAAACACAACTTCCTAAGACACAGCAGAAACTAAGAGGCACCAAAACCAGCTCCTGTATAGTGATACTGTAGGATGATCCTTCTCCCTCAGATTATCCTTGGTAGGATGTATCACTAGCTGTGACAAATGAACACTAATGAAGTTCAGGTGGTGCTGGACATACAAACATTCTTCAAGTGAGTGACAACCTGGCCCAAGCACCTTATTTGAACCAAAACAGTCCACCCTCTCTGGAACTGCCACTTTCTGCTTGCCTATCCTAAGTCCACAGAGAAAAATGAGCAAAACATACCGAGTTCAGCCATTTTATTGGAGCGTTTGGGAGTCTGGAATGAGTAAACTTCACCACCACTTATATTTGAGCCATTTCCCAGTGGATCTGTGAAAAGAAATGTTACTTGCAGCTATTTTAAAAGCACTGATATTCCCAACCCAAGAAAGATGGAATCCAACATTTCACTACTTATATTGCAGGTGTTACAAAACAAATATAACAATAAAATCCTAGAATCATAATCTTCTCTTCTACCTGTTACCACAAGCACAGAGCAGATTGAGCCCTCAAAATCAATTTCACCAACACTGTACAACCCTAACACTGCAAGAATCTCCTGAAGCCAGAGCTGTGTTAGGTTTTCCCCTGCTAATACCTTGGGCAGAGATTCCAAGAGCAGCAACATAGTTCTTCTCTTCCAGGATCTCCTGAGCTTCATTATCAGAAATATTCTCAAGCTTCTTCACAAATCTCTTCACACTGACACTCAGCTGAGCTTTGTCCTTCCGTACTTTAGTTCCTAGAATTGCAATAAAAGCTTTAACTTCTTGCTATTTCATTATTTCTATTGCAGTAGTACACAGCCACACAATTCAGAGACCAGGTTCCTGTTATGCAAACTACTAAACAAATTCAACGCTGAGATTCCTACTAAAAGAACAGCTGGTCAGTAGATGACCCTACGGCCATTCCTCCCTCCTTCACCACAAATGCTGGTTCCTGCAGCCCATAAGGGTAAGAGACCCATTTCAGCTAACACCAGCTCCACAGAGAGAAACGGGAGAAATTACAGCGGCTCCCGCATTACAGTATGCAAAAAGGATGGTACTTGTCAACGCTTATTTTTTCTAGAGAAAAGGAGCAATTAGAAAATACCTTGCCTGTAGGCTGTCAGTACACTGACAGTATTTAGAGAGAATTGAGACTGAGAACTCTCTGGAGACCATCTGCGTGACCTTCTGCTCAAAGCAGGATCAGCAGTGAAGTCTGAACTGGATGCTCCGTGCCTTGCACTGGCAAGTTTCAAGCATCTTCACAGAGGTTCCCCATCTTAAAAGTAGTTAAAACTGCTGCATAACACTGCTATGGCACACACCTGGAGCCTCGTTCCGCTTTGACTGTGGAGTGTTTACCCACTGTGTCAGGCCCGAGCAGTCTGGCGGCTCCCGGCACCGATACACCGATACCCGCCCGCAGCCTGCCCGCCGCCGGGCCGGGACACAGACACCCCACGGGAGGGTCAAGCGGGGCACCACGACTCCGGAGGCCTCGTCCTTCTGCGGGGCTCTGCAGCACTGGAGCTGGGTGCTGCAGAGCCTCTGTCTCGGGGGCCGCCGCCGCTCGGACCCCTCTCCCCAGCGCCTGGGCCGGGCTATGCCCCAGGCCGGGCTATGCCCCGGGCCGGCTGTACCTGCGTCGTCGGTGATGTGCTTGAGGACGTCCTCGTCGGGCACGAACTTCACCTGCAGAGCGCGGCGGCTACTGCGGGTCCCCTCGGGCCGGCTCATGGCGGCGTCCGTCACGTGGGCGCGGCCCCGCCGCCGGGGGGCGCTGCCGCCGGAGGGGCGGACCGGCCCCGCCTCAGCCCTCACGGCGCCGCTCCCGCGGGAGGGACCGGGCTCCGCTCCCCGCGCCCCCGGCACAGGCGGCGGCAGCGGGAGGTGGCACCGGGCTCACGTGCCGGCCCGTGGCCGCCCCGGGGCAGCCAACCGGGGCTCCGCGCCTTGAGCGACGCTGGCCGGGGCCAACCCGCGCCCCGCTCCCAGCCCGCCTCGGCCGCGGGGCGGGACTTCCGCCGGCGGGCACGCGCGCGCCCCGGGCTCGTGCCCGCGGTCGCTGTGGCGACGCGAAGCCGCCGCGAGCCCCGGGCCGGAAGCGCCGCCCCGCCAGAGCCCCCTCACGGCCCCGCCCCCGGGGAGAGAACGCCCCGCCCCCGCCGGGACCGCGCTTCAATAAACAGCAACGCACACAGGGTTCACTTCTGCTCAGAAACAGCACGATATTTATTTAACATCTTTATATATTTTTATATATATATATATATATATAATTCTTTCTGCATTGCAGATTGTGTCGAGTTTTATACATCTCTATTTACAATGATTTAAAATAATTATATTTCTTCTCTGGCAGGTATTTACAAAGTCAATAGTAACTACATTTCACATTTCAACAAGTCAACGGCATGAACCAGCTCAGTAAGACAGTTAAGATAATGGCTTACATGCACCAATAACATGATCTTCAATACGTGCCTTCTTCAGGACTAAGAATGAAGACTTTCCCTGGTCCCCAGGTTAAAGGACATCATACAGCAGAGGTCAGGGTTATTAAAAACCTGTTTGATTTAGTCCTTCAGCAGTACCGAATCTCGATCGTCTGGGGCTGACACCAGCAGGCAGGGCTGTCTGTGCTGGTCAGGGGGGCTCACACCACCAAACCAGGTCCTTCTGCCCAGCCTCTGTGTCCACGAGAAGTGGGCTACGTGCTGCTTATGCTCCTTCTGTGAGATTACAGAATGCTAAAGTAGTAAAAATCCTCAAACATTAGTTCAGAGAAACAAACCTGGTATGACGAAAAAGTAAGAAAATAATCTTTGAACCCTTGCAGAATGTTTCTTTTTGCTAGTAAAACAGAGAGCAAGTCCTGTAATCTTACAAGGACAAAAACAGATCAAAAAACTCATTGTCCAGTACAGGAATTACAAATTTAAAAAATGCAGCATGGGGTATATATCAATTTAGTTGTTGGGGTCTTTTAATAGCAAATAAAAGCTACCATAGTAAATCTAAAATGTATTAAGAGTAGCTGATTATTAAAAATCTTTATTAGCTTTTTCCTGGAATCTTCAATATGAAAAAAAGTGTTAAATGACTCTGTTTTATTTAATCATACGGTATTTGTCCATAAATAACCAGCTAGTAATATCCACCCCTAAAGTATGTACTATGTGCAGGAAAACAGAAGTCTTGTTTCAAAGTAATCATTGAACACTGATACACACACACCACACACCCCAGTACTAGGAATCTATTAATACTTTGACATGTTGATTTATCCTGAGTGATTGTTAACTCACATCTACTGTATACTTGAAGCCACAAAGTTTTTACTACTTGCATTTTTCATAAACTAATAACATGAAATTCTAGCACAACAGTAACTGTCTGAACAGAAAGAACAGTGTCAATAGCCAGTATTTCTGTTACTCCCAAGTACTTGTTTTAGAACTAAAGGTAAAAGGTTGCTCTACTTTTTCGGTTTTGTGATCAGTTCTGGGGAGGATGAGGACTCAGACAGAGAGGATTCACTACTGATTTGTAAGGAAGTTTCCATGACAAAGCACCATAGAGACACTTTACCAGCAGATACTTCTAAAGAGAAATCTCACCTGATCATTTTACCCTCTAAAATCAAAACATGTGAGAATTCTAAACCACATTTTTAAGCAATTTAAATTTTAACTCCTGAATAAATCATTAATCATTCATTAAAAAGTTGTATCAGAATGCAAACACATTCTCTAAAACAGCTGAAATCTTACAGACTGTAAAACACTGGGAGCTCACAACCAAGTAGCTGGTCAATAGAACTTGATCTCATCACTCTGCTCATCATGCACAAGCTAAAATGTAGGGTAACGTTTTACTGTACAGATACAAAGCTTTAATATACATCTGTTCCCATCAACAGCTCCTCACAGGAAAACCTTTGTAATCCTTTATGACAGAGGGGGTAATTTGGACCCATTTTAAATTCAGTTGGTCCCTCAGATACCACCTTTGGTAAAGTCTGATGAACATAGTTTAAAAAAAAAAAATCAGGGAGAGGTATAGCCTGGAGAAAAATAAGTAAAATTATGGAAGCAAAAATTGGTTTTGTTTTTTTGGTGTTTTTTTTTTTTTTTTTTTTCATTAAATCTCAAATATAGATAAGTAAATGGGAGAGATTTTTACTAAATCCTTTTCTTGAAGCTGTAAGGTACCATTACGACTTGCACAGCTTACTTCTAAACTTTTAATACCACAGGCCTTGACACTTGACAAACTTACTAGGCAAGTTTATCTAATATGGTTGGCTGTTGTTTTAAAATCTTGTTCCAAGATTTATTTTAAATAAAAATTCATAATGACTACGTGGGAAACCTTGTAAATATCAGTCTTGCAAAATCAACTTACTGTTTTCAGGAACAAACCAAGTTGCTCACACCTCACCCGCACCTTCCACCACTGCGGAAGAGGCAGGGAAGTATTTTGTCTCTTCAGATGGTCATGACAGAAATTTTGACAGACTGATACATGTACTCACTGACACAACACCCATGTCATGATTTACTACCTTGAATCACCTACAGAAAAGCTTTCAACAGCAGAAGCTCATCCAAGTGCCAGTGAGGAAAAAACAAAAATAATGAACAGGGATTAAGGCCCATATGCTAGAAACAAATAGCATTTAAAATCCTGAAGAAAATATAAAATATTGGGAAATTATAAAAATCTAAATTATATTAAAGAATGTGATGCAAATACAGAGGATCTGGCTTATTTGCTTAGCATGCTTGAAAAGGAGTGATATTTTGCAACTTTAGTTCTGCAATTATCCTAAACAAGAAACTGAAATAAAAGGGGCACATTTACTCTTCTGATGAAAACTATTCCTATGATATAAATGCTTGTTACAAATGACAGCTAGCTAATGGCTTTAATGTTATATTAAACACACCAAGGTAGCAATATCTTTGGCAATGAGAGAATTTAAGGATGAAATTATTAGATCTAACATCAAAGTATTTTTGTTTTGTGTGCAGTACATTCATTCAAACATATTCCGTTGTATTTTCCACACCTCCTCTAGGATTATGAGCACAGTACTTATACTGTACAGCTTGATTTTTATGAATTATTAAAAAATTTATTCTTGATTCTTAGTCTTCAAAATAATTTAGATTTGTAAGCCAAGATAAACAAAAATGTCTGGTTTGTGACCAAAGTTAAAATGCTCAACACTTACAGGAGATAGCCATTGGTTCATGATAAAATAGGACAAGTTCAAACTCTTAGGTTAAAATACAGCCATAGCATAGAATTATCTATTCCAAAATTAATTTTTCAAAATATAATTCTCTGAACATGTTATACATTAAATATTGAGGAAAATTTCCCTGGAGCTACAATTTTCCAAGAACACTAATATACTTCATTAAAGAAGTAAAACAAACCACGTAGTATCTGAAGACAAAAAGCAGAGTTGGGGTCACCTTACTGCAGAGTAGCTTTACCACCACTAAGATGCAGGTTTCCCCCTTAATCTTGAAAAATACGTTCCTATTTACATACAGTATACACACAGTTGAGGCAATTGATTGTCAACACGTGACAAATGTATGTACCTACTCACACACAAGTAAACCTCACATGGTGAGAAAAAACCCTGTCCCAGTAAACTCCAGTATTCATAAGTAGTGCAAATAAATACTTTCTCAGAAAACATCTTTTTTTTTTCTCACTATTTTGATGACTTGAATTACATTAAAGCTAGCAGGCGTATGTTGGAAATGCATTTAAGACCAACACACTTGCAAACTACAAATACTAGATCTAACGCTTACTGGCTGCAACATGATGCTCAGCATTACAGAATGAAGTATGCTGTTAAAAAACTTCAAATTCACATCAGAAAGGGGGATCAAAGAAATCTGCACTTAAAATGGACAGTGATACAGAAGTATCACTAAAGGGATAATACAGCAATTTAAACAGTCATCTTGCAACATTAATTTTAATAGGTATTTTTACTTCATCACTTTGCTCTCTGCAGAATGAAAATACGATTCACCTTTCGAACACCCTTCAACCCAAAAGGTTCTCACAATAAATCCCTGAAAAGGATAATCAAGCTAGAGTTCACAATCCCAACATCTTGTATTTTCTTAAAATTACAAAGTCAAGACAAATTAGTTACAAAATGGCAGCATATTGTGATGTGTATCAAGGAATATTTCATTTTTCCCTACTGACTTATATGTGTACATCAGAATATAGAATCTACCTTTCCTCACCTAAGAATTGCATGTATGTGTGTGCATGCATGCACACATATGGAGGGAAAAAAGCAGTGTTCTGCTTCCTGTCCTTTTATAATGCTGCAGTTGCACTCAGTGCAGAAATCTAAATCTAGTGCCTCAAGTACAAATGTTCCAAAAGAAGAGACAGCAGAGTGAATTTAGGATAAGGAGGCTTGATTTAAGTCTAAACATTTGTCACAGGTGTCAGAAAATTTAAGTATATTTTGTACTTTGTTTAGTATTTAGCATTTATAATCAGAAACCCAGCAGATTATTCCCTCCACCTATATCCCAGACACTTCTAATTTTATTTCTGCCGCAGTACTTTGGAATGTACTGAACATAGTGTACAAAGCTTTGCTATGATCTCGACACACCTTAGCATAGCCTGAGACACGTCTAGAAGCACTAACGATAAACGTGATACACAGCACTGCAGAGCCTGCTACTACAGCTGGTTTGTAGACACTTGTGATGACTTGATTTGTAAGGTAAATGTTCAACAGTACTTGGCTGAAAAACAACAAAACAAGCTCCCACAACTGGAACACTGCACTAAAAGGGCAATTTTTGAGAAGTCATAGATGTACCACATCAGCACATAGAAAAAATATTTTTTTTACAGGGATAAATTTGAACTCTTTTTAAAGACTGATATGGAGTAGGTATATGCACACAAGAACAAACCAAAGTACAATGAATGAAACCGTAACAAAAGGCACATGATCCAAATGAGAAGTGTAAAAATATTTTAAAGGTAGTTTGACAGAGGTTTTTGCCAATTTGAATTTACACATGTACATTTGACTTCCCCATCTGAAGCCAGTAAAGCTGTCTCACTTTCCAGAAATAGTTTTCATAGTGTGGGACCCCACACAAAAAAAACCAGTTTTTAACAAAAGGTTGTAAAATTTGACCTGATGCCAGTTTAAGTGTCCTAAAACTTCAGGAGGAATTAATCTAATGACAAAGATAAAGTAGAGAACCTTGCTAATGAACAACTTCACTTCTTCAAATACTAAAATTAAGTCATTATTAGGAAATTAGCTGACACTCCTGACCTTTTCTTTCCCAAATATTTAAGCAAATTTCCTTTTTTGATAGTCTCTGCAAAGTAAAAACTTGGTACTTCCAGTCATGACCTACCAATTTTCTCCACTAGGAAAATGTTATTTTATAGAGAAAATCTATTTCACCATTTACAGCTTTTGACATTTTTACAGAAATTTAAGCCTTGTAGCTTCATCTCAGCTTTGCCTTAGTTCAATCTGTGCATGACTAGTGGTCCTTAAAAATTAATTTCCGTTTAGAAACTGTCAGGTTTTCCTTCTGATGAGTCTATTTACTCTTTAACTGAATTTCTACATCAGATGCCACTAAATTTACTTTATGACTGTATGATATGAAGACTAGGCTACCAAAGTGACTCATCAGACCACAAAAAACCCTTCAAATATTTTAATGATTTTTAATGTAAATTTGAAAAAAATCTATTTGAAAAAAAGCATTAAAAAAAACAACCCAAAATTAACTATCAGCAATACCACACCATGTCATCCATTGTTCTGAATATCTTAAAGAGTATCATTCAAAGAGAGCCTGCTGTTTGTAACTGCTTACATTTATCCTTCACAGTGACAGTGAAGCCATAGTGCCCACGTAAAAATCGTAACTCTTTCCTGCGGGTTTACAGTTTGTAAACTTCCAGGATATCATACAGGACTTAAGCAGAGAGGATGAATTTTCCCCTTTTCTATCAATCCAAAAAGAAACAGAGAGATGGAGAGAGAATGCCAAACATTCTCCAGTGTAACCAGAAATGTGCTTCTAAGCAGTGTCCTCTAACATAAGCACCAGCCAGTGCCCACATCAGTCATACACATTTGAGGCTTGGCTCAATGGCACGAGTTCTGCATTTTCTAGAGTAGGGCCAATCCACAAAATTAAGAGTTAAGAAAACTGAAAAGATTATATATACCAAGGCAATGAAGTGTGATCCTTCTGGGGAAAAAATAAAAGGACTGTCAGTACCCCTTTGCGCAAACGGCACTGCTAGAAAAGCATTTCACATTGAAGCTTCAGTATTTCTAGCAAACTATTGTCTCTATCCCTGAGACAGCACCTTGAGAGTATGGTCTGTCTGGACTGCAGGATTCCTCAAATGACTCCATCATTGAATTCAGGGACATTGAGAAAGCAGCTGAAACAGGTAGGGGTGTCCCAACAGCTATGACACAAAAGACAGCAGCCTGAGAAATACTCTTTACCCGAATACACCTTTCAATTCGGTGATCAGCACCTCACAACAACAGCAAAAACAAAAACGAAGCAGAGCTAGCCATTATTTCCTGGGGAAGTAGTTTCCTTCCCACTTACAAACCAAATTGCTTTAACAGCATGGTGGTGTCTAACTTTTAGTCTAAATGCAGAATGACCCTGTGTCCTGGAGGGGAAGACATGTAACATTACAAATGGCTACAACGCCATTAGAAGTGCATTGTAACCTACATTATCAACCTAGAATCCTCTCTCTGAGGGAAAACAGCTTCTTAATATGCATGTCTCAGTTGCTGAACATCAAAAGCTTCTGGGATGAGAGACTAGGGGCAGTCAAGAAAAAACTACCCTGATTTTAATGAAAAAAGTGCTGTAGACAGCCAGGAGCAGCAATGACAATCCCCTCCCCAGAATTGATTGCACAGACTCAGAGAGGTCCAAAGTCACACTAGAATCTCTGAGGCACTCCTGGTTCTGAGAAAGACAAGTCAGGATCCAGTAGTCTTTGCAGTACTGCAGACCAAGAAAACAAACCCGTTTCTATTTCTTAACAAAGCCAAAGCATCATCTCATAGGGATCACATTCACCATTTCTGCCGGTGTCTCCAGTCTCACAGTGTTGAAATGGGACTGATCAGCCTACGATGGATTGCACATCACCCAAGGAGAAAGGAAGGCATGGACAAAGGCATACAGTACATTATATACTGCTTCACAACCATGTTTACAAGGGGGAAGGAGGATGAAGGTGAGGGAAGAATTATTGCTGTTTCAGTAATACAGTATGATAGCTAAACCAAATCAAATGAGATCACAACAGTCAGTATTTTCACACTGTGGGATGATGGTTCATGTTTTGCTTAAGGATGAACTTGCCAGGGATTAAGGGGGAAGAGGGAATACTAAGGAAGGGAGTCAAAGTTACACCTGGGATATCAGCTGCATATTGAAACTTGGAGATCGAGACTGCTTGGTTAGGGGAGCTCCTGGGGAAAGGAGATCTTTACCTTCCCCAGCTTGGCCTAGCCGGTCCTCCTGTAGACTGATAGTCGAAAACCGATTGGTGTTGCCAGCTGCTAGGCTGGTGAAACCCTCTGTACCAGCTCCAGCACTGGAGCCTGCTTGACTGCCATTCACATAGTCAAATGATTTACTGGAGGAAGCACTGGCGGTCCTGATCAGGCCCAAACTGTTGGCTTTTGGCACCACCTGCCCAGCAGGCAGGCTGAGGTGTTTCTTAGTAGGTGTCATCTCAATTATATCTCCATCCAGGTCAGAGGACTGGTGCGTGTACTGCTTCCGAGCTACTGAATCTCGAGGGCTCTCGTTGGATTTTGCTGCAGAAGAGTTTTCTTTCTCCTTAGTGGAACGCCCACTTGCTGTTTTCCTTAAGCTGCCCTTCTGGGATACAGAGGAGAGAGGTTTGGTCCCAGCTGGCTGGCTGCTGAGGGAAGCTCCCGATGAAAATCCTTCATCAGCATCATTAAGGTTCACGGACTCCTCTCTTCCATTTACACCTTCAGTATCTATTAAGAAAAAAAGAAGCAACCAAAAAAAAACCCCAAACCAATCAGAAAACAGAAAATGCATTCAAGTTACATGAAGACAAAGATGTGCACAGAACGTCAAAACAAACCTCATTTGCTAATCCAGTTGGATTCCACTTGCTTAATTTTTTTTTATTCTCAGCCAATTTTCCTGCCATATTTAGCAGAATAACAGAGAGTGACAGTAAGTGTTCCCTGAGCTTGATTGGCCTTTCATCTCTAATACTCTTACCAGTCAGAATATTGGTCCCAAACTTTGTCTACGAACAAGAATTGGCCTCCCTTTGGTTAATTTGTTTTAGCTTCATCGGCAGATACTGCTACCCATTCTACTACTACATCGTTAACAAAACAAACCCACCACCCTTTCAGACTATTTTTATCCTATTCTGAGGCAAGATCTAAGGATCTCTTCCAGTCAGAGTAAGTTCTGGTGAGTGCTCAGTAAGCTTCAGAATTAGGCCACTTCCTAGGCTAGCAATCACAATGTTCCAACAGAGGTAGAAGGCTTCTCTTGTGCCTAGCTGGCACTTTGAACAATGTGACCATACCTTCTATTGGAGATTAACCTAATTCCTAGTTCTCTCTTCTCCAAAATTCAATCCTCCCTGAATTTACATCAATCCCATCCAGGTGCTTCTACCATACTTGCTTTTATCTTAACATCTACATTTTTCAGAGAAAAAAAAAGGCAACCTTTGCACTAAGAGAAATTAAATCTCTGAAACACTTTATGTTATAGAAGAGGTGCTGTGCTTTTGACTGGAATCTCAAAGAGCAAATAAAAATATTATAATATTATTTCTTAAATCCTTATTTTTAGGCCTATAATATGATTAGGGCTGCACACAAATACTTTTTTCTTTTAATCTTATTCCATTCTTTTTCTAAGTTCCAAATTCTCAGAAGAAGTTATTGTTTTAGTAGAAGACTGAGCAGCATTTAAATTTCAAAACTGAAAATGGAGCTAGTTTTGCTCCATGTATCTCATTTCAATGAGAAAAAGGCATAAATTTTCACCATGTCAGCAAAAAAGGAGTCATACAGGCTATAAGAATTTTGCTTTTCTCTGTAAAAGCTGTAGAATCTGATTATTTGGAAGAAATACAGATCCAGCCCAGCTAAAGCTGCTGTGCTGCTCTACTGTTAAGATTGTTCAACCCAGCTTGCTGCCAAGTAAACACGTTCAAATCTTTTTTGTGGAATGGGAAAAACATGGTGGCAATTATCTGAGACAGTCCACCATTTGCGTGGAAGCTCATCCTCTCATGCTGAGTGTTAGCTAAGAAACATTTTACATCATGGCAAACAGAACAGACAGAAACCTTTTGGTGTTGTTTGGCCACCTCTGTGTAGCAGGAATACAGCCTGATCAAATTTCACACTTCTGAGGTGTAATGCAAATCCAAAACTTTACAGGGAGGTTTCATTACTCTGCTGTACATTTACTACTTCTTTTCAGGAAACTTTGCCTTGGAATTACCATTAAAGTGTGTCAGCTTACAAAAGATATTAAGACATCTCCAAATCAGAGCACACTCAGCCTCTCTCAAAACAATGCAATGAGAGATGATTCTGTAGTTCTCAATAGTTCTACTTGTCTCATTAGCCTGCCAGAAACAGAAGAATAATATAGTTCATGTTACTGCAGTCTTCCTTGGTCAAGCCTTTTGCCTTAGATAAAGGAGCTCCTTCGGTTCCCAGAGCAATTATTGAAATGAAGGGTGCATTACTTGCTTTAACTTCCCATAACCATATTTAAAATGCCATGTACTTTCCTGACTTCCTGACTACCCCGTATGGTCAAACTAGGCCTTCCTCTTCTCCTTGACACCTGTCTTTTCTTACAGGTATATTACAGTGATATATTTTATCCACAATCCACATCAACACTCCCCCCTTCAAGCTCCCCACACACAGTCAAAGGTACTGATAAAAATCAGACATTACTGGACCATACCAAATGCAAGACCACTTTTTCAATTAACCAACATTCATGTTTCTTTATATAACCATGCAAAGCTGGATGAAAGCGTGTTCAGCTACAAGCAGCAAGAGAAGCAGCTGAAGCCCCCTCTCAAGCCCTTCTAAATTCAATAGAAAGATGTGGAGCTTGTAAAAAGGTATCTCCAGACAACACTGCTAAGTTTTTTATTATTACAAGAAGATCAGTAGTTTTCAAAGCCTATGTTAAAACACTGCCGAGTAACAGGAGGCTAAAGCACGTCCTATTCGGGGACAGTGAAGCAGAGTAGTTACACTGAAAAAGTGGCATTTTATGGACAGGATTTAAAGATAAGACTGAGAGGGGTTGTTGCAAGCTTTTGGATGCTGCAGCTATGCAGAGGCCCAAGCTGCTCAGCAGTGCTCAAAAATGAAGAAGATAGAGAAGATAACATGCAAGAGAGTTTCTGTCTAGTCAGACCCACACACCCACAGGAGTTCCCAATGGGATTAAAGTAATTCCACAAACACATTCTTTTCCTAATACATCTTATTTTTCCTCTAAAAACTGCCCTTAGAAATAATAAAAAATGTTGGAATCCTTACATACTCTGGGAAGGAAGACAGGATGATCTAACAACAAAGTTTTCTCTTTTTTGTTTGTTTGTTTGGTTTGGTTTATGTTCCAATAGATCGGTAAGACGATTTCAAAATGAAAGAAAACCTAAAAATCTACTCCTTTCCAAATACTTCTTATTTTAAAGTCAAAAGAGAAAGAGACAGCGCAACCCAATAGATATCATATCCATTGCACTACACTGTGTATTCAGGACTGTCACTGTTCCTTATCAGAACAAATCTGTCCTCAAATAATTTATTTGTGCATATATACAACTAGTACTTTAAATACAGACTCAGTGTTCTCCATTGACCCAAAATAGTGCACATAACTGCAGCTGCAACCACCCAGAAGCAGAATGCCTTGTACTGCATTACTGAGTCATTCTTGAAGTCTTATCTTTTTCTACTTAAGGGGTCAAAACACTGATTTAAAGAAGGGGTTTTATACACCTTTTTAAAGTTACTTTTAGCATGTTTATCTTTCCTATACCTGAAGATTGAAAAGTCACTAGAAGTGATCAGTCTCTCCTTGTACTGTTTGACATCAAACTGGTATTTATGAGGGAATTTTCTGGCTGAAGCTTTCTGTGAAATCAGGGTCAGAAAACAAACATGAGCTGTGGATATACGCCCACAATTTTATGTTGATAATCAAGCCAAACTCCTTTCCTTGGCCTTCTCCCAGATGCTATCAGCTGGAGAACTCAATTTGATCAAGAATGCAATTATATGTTGCTGACGTTACAGAAGTAAATGGTATTCAATCCATTTGTATTGAAGCAGAGAATGTGGAGTGATGCCTTATCCAAAAATATGCTAAATTACATCAATGGCTTCAAACAAGACTAAAATGGATCATCTTTATCAACTTCTCTTCCCACTTCCTGTCTGTCCCAGAAGGTTCTCTGCAGCTCAGGACTTCTCTATATCCTTCAGGTCATGCACATGCAAAGAGTTATAAAACGGAGTAAGACCAAGTGAACAGTGAATTTAAGAGAAGACAGGATCATTTACTGAGCATGCTCAAATTCATAATGCACCAAGTAGATTAGAAACCTGCACTAAGTATTTTATGCCACTCTCTTCTACAGAAGCATGAGATCTTAATTATTGTTCGATAGCAACTTTAAATGTGTAATGTTTCTGTGATAACACTACATTTAAGTCTCCGAATTCTCCAGATAATTGTTTCCTGAAAAACAAATCTGAAGAACAAATGTAGCTCATGTCTGAATGTGCAAATAAATCTAATTTATGATCAACTATTATCCTTACAGAGGCTGGAAACAATAAAGGAATGTTCACATAGAGAAGACGGCTTAAGATAGGAGAGTACTTGAAAATACGTTCAGCTAAATCTGTAAAAAATTAATTCTCATCTTGAGGAGAAATCATGATTCAAGTTCAGTACTTGAAACTATGTCTATGTCTTTCATCAAGGAAATCACCTTTACTCAAAAGTAGATGAACTTACGTAAAATAAAATTCTACCACCTACTCTATCTGCTATTCTTGGCTGCCAAGCAGACCTCTGAAGCCCTACAGCATTTGTGTGGACAGCACGATTGAGAAAGCAAGCAGTAATTGTTTCTAAAGTTTTTAGAAACATGACAACCTCATTTCTTCCTGAAAACACAAAGCACTTTCTTTGTGCTTGTAGAGCAGCCAGCTCTAAATGAGTTGTACGTGTATGAATTTTCAATTAAAGGATGACTGACAAATCAAACATCAGTAATTGTATACCTGTTTTAGATAGGCTTGACTTTTAATGGCAACAGAAGCTTCATTCTTGAAAATTTAAAAACTGCAGACTAACAAGACACTATTTTAACTAAAATGGAGCCAAATCCATTTATGCTCTGTACTGTCTACTTTTCAGGACGAGATTCATGTTCATCTGGTGCATATTTTTCTTCTCAATATCAGATTAAACATGCTCAGTAATAGAAAGTTTCCAAGCAATCCCAAAGCTCTTGGATATTACCCCTGTCTTTTTTTTTTTTTTGTGCCATGCCAAGCAGTGTTTCACCACACAGATGCAAGCCCCAGGCCAGCCCACATGATAACAAAAGGTAGTTCCTGACCTGATGTTAGGTATATAGGGGATGTGTGTATTGCAAAGAAAGCTAATACACCCTGGGATAGCGGAAACACACACTAGAATGGAAAGAAGTTCTGCTTGGGGATAGGGAGCCAGGATCCTCCTCCAGCAACTGCCTCACTGACTTCTGCCTCCTCATCTCTGTCCTACCCTCTGTTGTGGCTGCTGCCAAGGTGGGCTCCGGGAAGCCATGCTCAGGGGTCCTGCGCATCAGCACCTCCCCCTCTTGCTCACGTTTGATCCCTAGGTCTGTGGAGCCGTGTTGGATCGGTGAGCCAGGAATGCTTGAGTCAGCCTCGATTGAGAAGTCAAAGCCATCTGGGATTCAACACATAACATTTTAGTGCTTTTCTATTCCTTTCTTGGCATTCCAACCCAGGCAGGGAAAATAGAAAGTTTATGCAGACATGGAACAAACATAGAACACTACCCATGCTTAGTTAAAAGTGGTGAGAACATCCACAGAAAGGGACAGGCGGGCTGTACTGTAGACCATAGACCAGCAAATGAATATAATGGTAACTACAGTGAAGACAAACACGACGCAGAGTCCTGGAAACAGGAGACAGCTACTTGTTGTCCTGGACATCCTCATTCAGCTGATGACCAGTGGTCATCAAATCCTTTCGCACGTGACCAAGAAGAATAATAAAAAATAAAAGGGGAAAGAAATGTACCACAGGAAAATATGTACTTCCTGTTTTCAGACTTTTTACTATCATTTAATTCTTATTTTATTCTCCTTTTTACCTTCATTGATTTATGCAGCTTTTTTAAACTAGTGTTTTATACATGAAGTAACAAAGCTTTAAAAGTAGACAAAGTGATTTCAAAGCAAGGTTTTTGCTACACCTACACTGAAGATGTCATCACATCAAGGTAAAGACTACTTTTTTTTTTCTTCATACAGTCAAGCACACTTCCATATGATGTAAGTACTCACTGAGGAAAGACTAATTCTAAACTATCCAAACCTCTTTTATAGCCCCCCAAAAATCTGGGTCATATGATGGTAGGTGTGATGTTCAGTTTTTCCCTTTTCCATTGCCATCAGTAGCTTTAGGCAGCTGGAATCCCATTAAGGTCTAGATGTTAGCATTCATTCTCTGAGCTATTTACAATGGGAGGCAGTTGAGTTTTAGTGCGGATTAAACAAAGAACTCAAATTCTAAGCCACACTTTACCCCTACAATTTCATACTGTGTTACATGGAGAAAAAAGAAGTCTTATTAAACATTTTCCAGTTTCTCCATTTACTCATCTACCTCACATTTTATCACAAAATCAAAACCAAAACAAACACCCAAAATATTCATGTTCATGCAGTGCTCTGAAGATGTAAAATACTATATACTACTATGGAGTATCACTTTCAAAAACAAACAAACAAAAAGCCCCCCTCCAGGTTCTGTAAACATTCAAACTGAGAAGCCAGATTACAGTGATGATGATGATTACAGTACACTGTAATATGTGCTCCTGGCAGAGAGAGCTCACCTTCTCTCCTCCAGCGATGACGACGGATAGAAGCTGTTGTAATAGCACTCCGAGAAATTCTTGGAACTGTTGGAGTAACTTCTACTTTCAGTACCTTCTGGCCTTCTTGTGATGCATCAGGAGCATCGAAAGGCAGCGAATTCTTCATGGCATTTGCAACCTAAGACAAAAGTAAGATGATGTGCTACTACTCTCCTTGCTTGCACTAATGGCAATATTGGATCTTTTAATGGATACAGAAAGGAGAACAAGCAAGAATTGGTAACTACTCCAGACGCCCCTCAAGATGGGTGACGCCATGCCCAGGATTCAAAGTTGATTACATGGAAAAGCTCATCACAAACCTATTCTCAAAACCAGAGTTAATTTGCTCCATTTTTTTTGAGGCAATTTATTTTGTTCTATCTTTGCCATCTGTAGTGACAGATGCTAACAACACATACAGGAAGGTCTCCATCCAAAAGAAACTGCAATATGACAAGGCAAATATCATTTATGTTTTATGACAAGAGTGTCAATAAAAGTAAGTCACAGCCCAAGCCAATGCAAACAGCCACTGGCCTTGTGCACAGGGGGACAAGACTGATTTCCACTACACCTTTCCCCGTACCACTCCCCACCCCTCCCTAAAACCAACCCCAACAGAACCTAACCAAGGGGATTAGACTGCAGATACTTGCAAGATTTATTTAGGGAAAAAAAAAATTGCAACCTAAGCAATGAGCATCAAGTTATTAAAATACACTCATCTTTATTAAACCTACTTTTTTATTGTATAAGCCTATTAAAAGTCAGAAGTTATGTTTTGCAGCTTTGAGGAGAACAAGTGACTTCTTTTGGCTTTGATGTTTTAATTGCTTCTTTACGTTTCCCATAAAATGCCTTTGGGATTAGAGGTTTACTTTAAAAAAGACAAAAACAACTTTCAGTAATGTTTCTTACTTTACCAGTAAGTAAGAAACAACAAAAGTGAATTTTGTCCAATAAAAGTGAATTTGTGTACCAGCTCCAGAAAAGCAAACTGGCTCTCTATGGCATGTGCAGTATCAACAATAACAAAGCTGATGCACACAAAGTATTACTTTAAACTTCAAAATCCCCCCTAAACTACAACCCATAAAATGAACACACCCTGATTTTCCAAAATCTTCTACTCACTGGAGTTGCTACCTCTTGAATAGATACCCTTGTCAGTATCAGTATAAAAAAAAAAAAAAAAAAAAAAAAAAATAAACACCACAAAACAAACCACACCACCAACCCCAACACTACAAATTCATAGCAAAAAACTTCTGCACCAGAAACATGACCAGAATCATGACAGAGCATTTCTGCTTGTTGAACCTTTTAACAGCTGGCCCTTTCTTGCAGCACAAACTGTACTTCTGGGGAGTGAGGAAAACCATATGGAGATAAAAATCAATGCAACAGTAAATCTTTGAAACAATCCAAACAACCAGTCTGAATGAGTCACAGTCCTTGTCTGACAAAAACACCCTAAAAACCACGATCTTTCAGGATGCAAAAACACTTGCTCACGATGTCTAATCCAGCACTGAAAGGCAGGAAAACAAACACACAGCACAATTCAGACTTGGCAAGCCAAGTCTGCAGCTATCACTGACAAAAGAAGGCTGGTTTCAGGCCAGACATCCACTCTTGCCTACCAGAAAGGAGCTCTAAGGAAAGAATGTTCAATATGAGCAATAAGTGCATCAATAAAATATATTGGATAAAGCTGCTGTCACAATAGGGATTTGCTGACCCATGGTTCCTGTGCACTGGACTTGGAAAGACTGTGTGTCTTTGCTCCGAAGACTGGGATTTCTGTCTGGAAAACATGCAGAACTCCTTGTTCAGAGGAAAGGACTGACTGGAAGCAGTCTGCTCCCCAGGTCCAAGGTGCTACTAATTCTGACACTTGGTGATTAGTTTGTGTCTGTAGAAGCTCTCAGGTTTCCTGACCACTACCCAGTGTTTGTTAACAGAAATACCTTTCTTTAACCAGAGAAAGCCTTTCCCTTGTGTTACTTCCTGCCCTTTCCACTGCAGTCTCTGGGTAAGAGTGACAGATTCTTAGTGACACTTCTACATTACAGATATTTCATAGCTTTCTGATGCTGTTTTTCCATTTGGATTTTTTTTTAAGCTTAGGGGTTTTTTTCCACAGGCAATAAAACCCTATGTAATAACAGCATGGATCTACTAAATGGTCAAAAATGTTTCTCCAAGAAACAAACACAGGGATCATGATGTTTCTCATTGTAATGATGACGGAGGGTATTCCCACAATTACAAAAATAGGTACTTGAATACAAGTATCTAAAAATTATCCTAATTGAAGGGGAGGGTTGCTTGAATATCAAATAGAAATTAAATTCAAAGAATTTGCTGCTCTTAGGAAGTTCTAGACAGAAGCTGAGCTTAGAAACTTACCTGTGAGGCATCCCAGATGATATTTATTTGGTGCTAGTAGTTTTAGGTTTAAGATACAGAATTTATGCTGCTAAATTATACACATTTCCTGAAGAATTCAAGGAGACCAAAGGACTCCAATCTTTGAAAAAGTCAAATTGCTTGAATATATAGCATTAGGGCAAAGACCTGCATTTATTTTTTAAATAAAACTAACAATTTCTTAAAGCTACTTTTAAAAAAATGTTAGTAAAACAAGAAAGGAAGCAAGCAATGATGAGAGTATTAAAAAAAGCCAACTCCCCCAGTAGCCTGCATGCATATGCAGGAAAATCCTGACAACCAGGAAGGGATAAAAATTGGTGATGTCATGATGTCACCCAACAACAGGATGGAGAATCCATTGGAGCTTTGGAAAAAAAACAAAGACATTCTAGAAGATTCTTACAACCAGAAGTAATCTCAAGGGACAAATTGATTAAAAGTGAACAATGAAAACTAAAAATTGTCATATCATCAAGTTCCAGATCCTCCTACACACTTTTCAAATGTAGTAGTTTGATAGGATGGCCCAATTCAGCAGGTTCAATATTTAATTTAAAACTTTCAATCTAATGGAGTGATGAGTCATTGCCAAAAGGAACCAACTATTATAATAATTCAGTGCATAGCAGGCATTTTAAATGCAGCAGTGTCAGAAAGCCTGTAGCTAATTTTTACAGCCAATATTAATACATTTGGAGAATAATTTTATGCAATTTAGTTCAGAAAAGAGTGATCTCAGATTGCCACATAAAAAGATTTTTGCCAATCTGCTCCTTTGTCAGTTATGTAAAAAGCAATGACATTTTACTGCTGTTAGTTCAGAGGAGGACTAAAGGCTTCTAGCCACAATTCTGATGCAGAAACTGAAACAGTAATCTAATTTACTTTATTCTCCATAACTTTCCTTCTTCGTTTAATTCTCATTCCTACATATGACAAAAATTTCCCCTTTCTATCTTTCAACCTTCTCACCCTTCCCAATCACATCCACCTGCTTCCAGCCCAGTTTCACCACTCTCCTCATTTCTTTCTTTTCATGATTGGAACAGGAAATACAGGGAAAACTAAAAAAATCCTCACCCCAATCAGAACTACTCCATTCTATTGCTGTTCCTCCAAAAAAGGTAAAGATTAAGATCTGTGTGATTTTTATCAAACGAAATCTGGCATTAACTCTGGGATTGGAGCTCCTTTTCACTTTCACCTGTATCCTGCTGTTGCTTTCTCTACTTTGTTATCAGTTAAAACCCACAGTTTATTCTCAACCCTGATGAAGGTCTAGAAACAAAGAAAACACCTTTCTGGCAACCAATGCCCTATAACACACAACTCTTCAGTTAAGCTTCTTTGAACCACTCATCAGTAGCTTATGTTAAAACAAAATAAACATTTAGAGCCAACTGTAACGTATTAGCAAAACCCTAGCTTTCAGTCCCACTGAGTCCTGGAAGATCCCAACACCCTGGCTTAATACTCAGTGGAAAAAGTACAGTATAAATAGCTATGCTGCAAACACCAGCTGTTAACAAATCACTTGCATTTGATAGTGCAGTGAATGGACACAAAAGCTTTCATTACCAGGCCACTTCAGAAACACATCCATACTCCTCTTAACCAAGGCTATAAATTACAAGGGATTGTTTCTTACCAGCAGGGGCTGGGAGTAGAGTTCCAGCTGTGCTCTGTAAATTATGTCCTCCAATACCTCCTGGCCAAGCTCCCACTGACCATTATATCTAAAAAGTAAAGACAGATATTTATCTTCCACATCTTATGAAAACAAACTTGTCCTTTCTTCTGCCCAAATCCAGCTTTGTTCTTCTCACCTTATGTAGAAAATTCATCAACTATATGTACACCCCAGTGTACATTCACTTCTTTTAACACTGCGACGTATTTTATTACCTTGTTGGTGTAACAAGAAAGCTGTTCCATGTTCTCTCCTAACAGGACAAAACTGATGCCATAATCAGGACAAATTTTAAAAGAATGGGGTCAATATGCAAATGTTAATGCTACTTAGCAGAACTCAATTTGCACCAGAAATGTATTTCTGCTACTTCAAATGCTACTGACATTTAAGAGGTCTGCATTTCATCAGTTTATCTTGGCATCCAAGCTCATTAAGCTTGTGAACAGAAGGTATCTGTGGTTATAGCAAGGTGGAGAAAGCTGAAATCAGAAGCCTGACTCTCTTCAGCACCTACTGCTGCACCTTCATCACCTAATTCAGTGCTGACAAAAATATTTTCAAATTATTTGGTGGCTGAATAAGCAAGTAATGGGAAATACTAGTAATCAAGTACAAACTTGTATTACGAGTCTAACTATTTTTTTCAATTATAAAACAAGTGGCATTTATATTTTAATTAATATAAAAGCAGATCTTTCTCTTTAAGTCAGAAAACCCTGTCCACTTACATGGCATAATAGACACCTGTGAGCAGCTGCACCATGAAGTCAGGGTCTAACACCACTCTACCACAGTGCTCTTTCCAGCGTTTCTCATGCTGCCGTGGAAATCCACTCACACACAGCCTAAAAACAACACCATTACAAGGAAGTATTAACTCCACAAAGACTACAAATGTCTTTATATCACAGAGATTTTAGTTATTAAAAAAAAATTAATACAAACACATAACATAGACCATTCCTATGTTGCATTCCTAATCATTAGAGCAGTTTTGTAGCAGTGCCTTGGTATGTGGCTCGCTGATAGTCCAGTCTTAATCCCTTGTAGCCAGCAACTACACCTGTTTGCCTCAAATCATAACCAGCTTCTAAAGAACAAGGGTGGCAAGATGTTCTCTACTACCAGGCAGGAGACTCCCTAAAATTCAGTAAAAACTGAAACCATTTTTCTTTAAAGGAAACATTTCGGTGGTACAGAAGGGAAGTATGTCACCTCCCATCTAATGTATGATGACAACATGCAGTCACCTTATACATAAAGTCAGATAACACACATACTATGATCTTGAGAATCTCAGCTGCCTTGTAAGGAATATTTCTGACCCTTGAAAAAGGGGCCTGCCTTCCCATATACTGCCTACATTAAAACCAGGATAATTTATTATATGCTTATTGCATTAGTTTACTATCTGAATCTTCATGGAAGCAACACATGGCCACTAGTAAATAGCAACTGTGGCACTGTCTCCAAAACAACAGAAATCCCTTGCATATAAAATGTCTTGCTTCTCTACTCAAAGAACAGATCTAATTTTCAGATGCAGGAAAATGAAACATATTTGGCAAATTTAGCATAGCCACAACTCAAAATGAAAATGATGGAAGCACACCAAGAACCAATCCTTCCCCATCAGAAAGCCCTTTTCATTACTGGACAAATATTTAAATGTCCAGATGACCCTGAAGACTACTTCAAAGGCAAGTGTCTCACCTGGAACCCATTGTACAAAGTGACTGGTAAGAAGAAGCAGGCATGTAGACAATAGCTGAATTGTAGCACAACATAAGAAAGCTCAGCACCTCAAACCTGAAAAGAGAAGAGCAAAATCTTGCATTGTTTATATTTTTTATATTTCACTGAAATTTAACACAAGAAATCTATATTTCAGTCTCAAAAAGCACTCCACAGGAAGAAGTGTCAGAAGTAAACAAACAAATCCTTTAATCCACTTTCACGATAATTCACTAACTTGAAACAGGCTATCAGAGGTTCACTATAAACACTCAAATTTATTATTCTGAAAATCTTGAAAGCCATAAGCATATGCAGTACCTATGAAGGAAACAGGATAGGGAATAATATTTGGACAGTTACAGAAGTGGAAATGTCTGCAATGCATTCAAAGTTATTTTATCAGTTTTCCCTGTGCTGTCTTTAGACACAGGTAAAGCTGGCAGCCATTAAACAGCAGAGTGATTTCCCTCACTCCTGGTTCTGTCTATCCACTTAGCTCCATTCCCTTTTTCCAGTAGAAAAAGGAGACACAGCCCCTGATCCAAAGCTGAATTTTGTTACACTTACAAGAAAAATTGAACAGATAGCCATAAAGCCAGATATATTCTTTGCAGCCACAGAAATGACAGAGGAATTATTCTTCAAAATTAACTAGCAGAAAAACATACAGGAATGGAACAAAGAAAAATAAAATTATACCTCAAGATTACTAAGATTGTTCTCTAGACTTATTTCCAAGGACTTAATTCTGAGAAAGGACTGACAACGAAATATTTTTGTTTTGTTTAAGGTCTTGTCTCCCTAGTGAGGCATCTTTAATATAAAGAGTACATCTACCTACCGGTTCTGTGCTGTGAAGGTTTCTCTCTGAGGATGAAGATCACTGTAAACTACCCTGATAAGATCATGCTGACTTAATGCTCCTTCAGTTAAAGCCATAGATCCAATGGTGGAGGGCTAGAAGTAGGTGATGGGAGAAGAAAGGAAGGAGGAGGAGAAGTTTTAAGTAAACATTCCTCAAAAGCATTAAAACTCCCAGCTACCTAAGGGAAGAGACACATTTACTTTGTGATCTGTGAAAATGAAGATTACTCCAGAACACAGTAAATCTAAAAACATTACCTAGTTTCATTGTTATAAAGTTTACACATTTACAAGTAATACAGTAGGTGAGAGCAATTTTCAACTTTGATTCTTACCTATCCACATATAATATTTGAACTTTGATTCTTACCTATCCACCTTCTGTCCAGAAACAGTAGTGAAAGAAAAAAAGAATCCCAAGTTCTAACTGAACTAAGGAAGGGTTAGAAGGAAGACTACTTTTATGCTAACATGTAAGAGGCAAAAAAACCCATAGTTGCAACTGCGGCGTAACTACCTCTATTAACAATGGGCAGTCAGCAAAGATTTTTTTAACACTTATATTCCTGTTCTTTTACAAATTCCATTGCATTCTATTATACTAATTGCAAGCTACAGACATTGAAAACTTACTGCAACAAGATGCATCTATAATAGCCTGTGGCATCAAATGGATCCAGTTTCCATTCCTCTTATAGATCCAATTTTAATTTACCACAGCAGCTCTCTTACCTCATGATATATTGAGGGTTTTGATAATGAAGGGATGGTGAAAGACAAAACTTTGTTGTTTCCATCTTTGTCAGCAATTTCCTGCATTAAAAACAAAACCAGAATTCAAACAGAAATAAGGAGATAGGAGTTGGAATAACTTTCAGGTCTTAGAAGGAATTTAACAAGTTAGATGTCCTGATCTGATAAGACTATTAACACCCCAAGGACTTTGTGCATTTGCAGAATACCAACAATATCCACATACATATTTATTAAGTGGGAAAAGACCTCTATCACAAACTGCTCTGCAGAATTCGTGTGCAATACTTAAAAAACCCTCAGCACTGGATCCTTGATGACTAAGACTAAAGATACTGACACAGAAGGGCTGATGAGTCACTTGCTGACAATGGGTAGTATTTCATAATAAATGTGCCACGGAGAAAAGGTGAAATCAAGGGGACTGGCAAAGCTTCCTCAGGAGGAATCACACACAATGTTTACTTCAAAGGCTTTCAAATTGGTCAGATTTTGTAGTTGCTAGGCTACTACATAAGCAAACCCTGACACACTAGGAGCAATTACATAAGACTACATAAGCCAAAAAGGAGTTTAAAATCTTGCTTTTGCACTTTGTACAGCAAATTTTCAAACAATAAGCTCCAGTCATTCCAGTTTATGTAAAAGTTTAGCCCAAGGTAGATCAGTGTAGCGGGCTTCAAGGATTCTAAGAGGAGGATGGCTGACAGAATTTGTCAGAACACAGAAGATTTATTTATCCCTTTCACTTTCTAAGTATTCAAGAAACAACTTCACTCAGTATATGTGCAGAAAAATATCAGCTTCATTAAAGATAAAAAATAGTGGAAGCCACTGTTCATTTTGAGGTCTCTTTCTGAATATGGAGAGAATGGAGAAATTATTATCCTTAAAAAATATGAATCACCTACATGACTTTCAACTGAACTGCAGAACATTCATGAAAAAAAAAGGGAGAAAAGACAAATATGGTACTTCAGTCCAATACACAGTACAAAAAAAAAAAAAAAAAAAAAAAATCAGTTTCCAAGGAGTTTCCAGTGGGGTTTTTTGATCAGAATAAATCTAAAATAATTAGATATTCCAGCTGATAAAGCTGATCTACAGACAAATAACTAGAATACATTTTATTTTTAGAAATCACAGTTTGGCTATTCTGTGTCTTATGTGTAGAAATACAACCCTCAATTTAAAGGAGGGGTTTACAATGACATTAGAGAGAAGGGTGATACTTCAGTAGAGCATGTTTTAAGGAAATTCCCACAAGAGAATGTCTCTTATGGCAGTATTGCTGAATTCATCAAATAGCCTCATAGCATTACAAAAGTAAACATTTGCAGGCTAGGGTAAGGATGTAAAAAACTGCTTTTACCCAACAACCACATTTAATAATTTACAGTTCCCCTCAAGACAATTACCTGACTCAAATGTACACATGCATGTATCTGAGTGCTCACATGCAGAGTGCCTTCACCTTCAAACTACCCCTAAAAAGGACTTGTTCAGAGTACGTGGGAGGGCAGGGGAAGTGACACATCAAGACTGACTAAGCATATGAGCCTGACAATCATAAAAAGTTGTATTTTGCAACATTAAGGAGGGCTACCTAATTTGCTTACAAACAGAAGTATATAAAAGTTTGAGAAAGCTCAGGAGATGATCCTTTCCAGTGAAAATGTTTTTTCCAAAAAATCTAACTATAAACTAAAAAAAATTTGCAAACATATCTTTACTAAACTTTCATTACATTATGCTTTTCATCATATTAAGTACACTTTCCTTTAAGTGTATTTTAATTTAAAATATGTTGTCAGCGATGCAAAACTTCAGATCAAAGCTTTTCTCAGCCATTCGCACTCATCTCACCTACCAGGTTGTAAATGCCAAGCAGCAATGCTTCAATGCAACCATTACTCTGCCTGTCTCTGCTGGCAGTGAGACGCAGATAAACCCAGATCAACTCTGGCAAAAACTGCAGCGTGAATCTCTTGAGCCGAACTTCGGAACTCCGATAGAGTTCAAAGAGCTGGTGGCAAACAGGCTCCAGGAGCTGTGGAAAGGCAAAAAAAAGCTAATCACTTACTGGTAGGCTTGTCTAATAATGGAGAGTGAAACAACAAATCTAAGGGCAATATCATACAGCCACTGCAGTGAGTAAGAACTGCACTCCCTGATGGCTGGTAAGTAAATGAATCACACTGGTATCTGCATTCTGTTTAAGTAGATCCATAAGGACAGACCTGAGGGGCACTGGTATGAGTATTTGGACATGTGGCCACTACAGCCACTACCATGTGTGCTTGGAGAAGATTCTCCTCTAGGGCTGTCAGTACAAGATTTATTTTCTGTACAGGTACTAATTTAAGGCGTGTGACAGACATGTGGTTTGAACTGTGTGCACTGTCAAACTTTAGTGTAGTTGTAAGGTCTATAAAAGTGCAAAGGTTAAAGATCAGCTACTAATGACAAGTCCATTGACAGAAATACAAATTACTTTCTTATCTACACTTTTGAGTCTCAAAATGAATACCTGAGCATGTTCATTACAATGCAAACTGATCTTTTCATTTTGAGTTGCACTCCAGGTTTCAGTACAATAATGAAAAAAAAAGGTCCCTATCAAGTCAGTGTGATAAAAGCATGAGGCAAACCTGCCATTTTAAGAGCCTACAATACTAAACCAATACCTAAGAACCATTTGTGGAACTGTTAGGGAACAGGAAAAAAAGCAGAAAGAACCACACTTAAACAGCTTCATTCTTTTCCATGACTAATCAAGTTTTCATTACTAAAACCAAAACTTGTGGAAAAAAAATTGAAAAAAATTTTTAATTTCCAAGATAATTTTTTGTAAGTTTTGTGACCACTACCTAATATTGTGTTCTACCAAATGAGATAATCTGACGTAAGGAAAATACTTATGGGACAGAGGCATACATGTAACCTAAAGCATCTATATTTGCATAGAAGAGCTACAGAGTCAGAAAATAGAGGCCAGAATTTCAAGTCTTCTTTCTAACAACATATGCTTCATGCAGCTCTTACACATACAGACATAAAGATTAGATAAGGCATATATGACTCCTCTTTCACTCCCAGGCATATGCACCTTAGGACTTTCAGAGCATTAGCAGGATATTTCATGGACTTTGATGCATTCCTTTTTCATTAATTTGTCTATTCATCTTAATCATAGTACCACAAATTTTCTGTAGAATTGAAAGGCACACTTTTGCTTTGCTGCACAGAGATGTATTTCTGTGGTTTATTGTGAACCATCCATCCTCTTTAAAAACTTAGGAGTCCCTTGCTAACAGCAGAGGGACCAATATTTCTGTAAGTGAATAGTCTGAATGCTTGATAAATGTGCAATGCCATAAAGCTCTATGAATGTACAATTTCACATACCTATATTTACAATTAGATATTTTACAATGGTATATCACAAGCATAAAACATAAATTTGATAGAATTATCTATTAAGAGAGCATCACCTAGGAAACAGTTTCATTTCCAACACACAATATTCTGGTCAATGTAGCACACCATATTTAACCACTGATTACGTAAGCCATAACATGACATTTACGTAAAATAAAACTCAGCTGTCAGAGAAATCTCTTCTTAAACAAGGCTCTGGTGTAAGTACCTTGTGTAACAAGGCTTCTGATTGACAGACTTGTTACTCTAAGCTAGAAGCCAGCATTTACAACAGTCAGAGAGAGACTACAAGGAGAACAAAGAAAGATGACATTGACAATGTTGATACAGAATGCGAGAAGTCCAGTCATTTAGAACAAATGGGTTTTTACAAGTCATATCTATACACACACATCTGTATTTAGATGCATGTATAGACAGAAAGACAGACAGACAGAAAGACAGACAGACAGAAAGACAGACAGACAGAAAGACAGACAGACAGAAAGACAGTAACTGACCACTTAAGTTTAGGCTTGGGATCTAAATGAAATTAGAAGTCTTTAAAGCTTCTATTACAATCATTTTAAGGAAGAAATGGTACAGCTTTCTGGTAGTACATTTATTCCAGTATTTCATACATGTATAGCACTTTATGTTCAAAAGAGGCATAAGTATGTCCTTTCTTAATTAATATTTACTTAGTAGAAATGCCTATCTAAAAGTGACAATAATTATTGAAACCAACTGTTACAGTAAATGTTCAAATCCTCAGAACTGTATCTTTGTTTTAAGAAAGGCCTAAAACATTTCAGATGTTCAAATCTAAAAAGTGGTTACTAAGTAATTTGGATGTCTCTAAAAATATTTGTAGATTTTTCTTTAAAAGAAGATATGATCAAGAAGAGAACAGAAAGAAGAAATCTCTGAAAACAAAACATACAACCATATCTGCAGGGAGATGACAAGTGGAAGAAAAGCTAAAAATATTAGCTGAAACCAGATATATACAATGGCAATGCTATAAATAGTACTTCTATTAGATTAGAGATGACAGCAGCCCAAAGCTGTTTCCTATTTGAAATTAGCCAGTCTAATCCAAGTCCCATCAAAAACAGTGTAAAAGAAAAATTTATTTTAGCTAAGTCAGATGACACTCAACCAGAGCAGTTACTAAGTTTATTCTATCTACTCTCAAATGAAAATTTTATAAAATTAGTCTTTTGAATAAAGACTAGGAAAAGAAGCTCCCTAGAAAGATACAAGCAATATCCAGTCAGTGGTGTTGCAAGCATTCGAATTCTCCTTATTTTTAGTAGGTGTGATATTTGTTGTGGAAAATGTTTAGCAACTGCAATTACTTAGGTAAAAACCTGCAGCTACTATAGCACTTCTGGTGTGTTCAGAGCTGTAAGAAAAGTTGCCATCACAAAGATGCTAAGACATCAATATTTGCAAAAGCACAAACACCCAGGATTTTCTGATCAAAGTACAGTATGATAGTCTCCCACCCGGAAACACAAAACCTGACACTCTGAGAAAGAACAAATGTTTTCCCTGCATCCTAGTTATCTGGCTTTCCAAAGAGCCAGCCTCTTCCAAGTAATTCTCTGAATACACATACTGAGAAGACACTGGGTAAACAGAGGAAATGAAGCTTTTGTCATCAGCAGTGGGTGTATACATGAACAGGCACACATTATTTAATTCCAAAGATCTTTCAGTCCAAAACCAAAGCAAACTGAATAGCACAGAAGTCAGCAAAAAAATCCAAAGTAAAGTATCTCTTATAATCCTCTCTTTCCTAACAAACAAAATAATTTTGATTATAAGAGCTTTCCTATTAGCATAAGCAGCAATAAGCATAAAAAACAAATGACATTTTTACTGGCTTAAATAAGCAGCGAGTGTCAATGATCTAATTTTCACTCTTCATTTTATACCTCACAGAGATGCAAACCGCTCATGTTTTAATGAAGATGACGAATAGCTTTCCTTTGGCTTACTTTACAAGTTTTCCAAATCCTAAGAGCCATATCTTGAAGTTAAATATAATGCTTTATAAAATGCATGACAAATATGGGAGATATTTGCCTTTTGGAAAAATTCAATTGTAGAAAATAAAATGTGTTTATTTTAGACTTAACTATAACATGAAGGGTGAAACCATTTATTATTTGAAGAGTACTGGGTCTGGGATTGCTTGGCATTGCAAAGGTGAGCTCACCCTGCTTCACAGCTGCCCTGAGCTAAACCTAATTAGCCCCACATGACAACTCAATATTTGAATTTCAGTAGTGCATTAACTTGGCATCCATAGAGTATTGTCTACAGCCATAAACCAACCCTAAAAATTATAAAAACATCTGAAAAGCATTACTTCAAAAGCACTTCTGAATTCGAATACTACACAAAACCCAATATATTATTCAGTTAAATTAGTTGTTTATGAGCAAGATCACTCTCTACACTTTATGTAAATCCCTGCTCCAGTCATCTTTACATTTAAAAAAGTCAGGGCACTTCCTCAAAGGTGAATAGTAACAATTGTGTATTTAACTTGTCAATATGCTTGCCTTCATTGAATAGCTCACAAACTAGTAGACACCTGTCAAAAGTGAGAAACGCCTTAGTTGTTTGGGACCTAGGCATGCTGATTCCATGGTAAATTAATAATCCTGGTCTTATCAAGATACAATGATGTGATTGTAGAAAAATTCATGTTTGCTCTAAACAGCTTTCTACTTTCCAGAAGTTTTAAAAATCAGTCAACTTTATGATTAAGTTGTACTAAAGAATTACTTGCCCATCAAGTTTAAGAATCCAGAAAGTGTATTTTTATAATAGTCTACCACATATACCTAATCTTCATAAGGCATGAATTATCCTGCTAACAAATAATGCCCTATGAAGCATATTTAAAAACCCCTCTCAGTTAGAGTCAAATATTACTACAGAATTATGTAAATTAGTGAATTCACTTTGGTTATATTCCTCACACGCAAATAATGCTGGAAGAAGTGCAACAAGGAAATACACCCTGCTTGAACAAGTAGAACCTGAAGCTGGACATCTTTGTGTCTAGGATTGCTTATCTTATGCCTGGTATCAGAATCAGGCCCAAACAACAAGAGCTGTTCCAAAGAGTAATATTTGACAAGCATCAGCGAGCAATAACAGAAGATCACCCTGTAAAGATACCCCTTTTGCAAATCTGGTTGTTTGCTCCTTAAAACAAAAAAAACCCAGATGCTTATTCTCAGAGCAATGAGAAGCCTTTACATTTTCAGGAGTCTACACAAACACAAATACACAGACAGAAGCAATGGTGGCTTCAGGTTGAAGAGAGAATAACAGCATCTTTTCAGTACAAAGAAAAAGGTCACTGTGCAGGTTATTTATAATACTGAAATGAAGCTGACAGCTATGAAGCCTTTTTTTTATAAATTACATGAGCATTATGCAATCTCCTTGAAGCTCAATCAAGCATTCAGCTTCCTAAAGCAGCTGAGCTGTACTTGGGAAAATAAAGAATTTCCTTGCTGTGTACACTACCCATTTAATTCATAAATCTATGAGAAGTCGCAGATGATACATCAAATATTTGTAAGCATTTTATCTGAAGTATTTACATGTCAGAGAACAGTATGCTTGCACAATTTATTCAGAAGTTATTTTTCACACACTTGCCCAGAAATGCTCCTTGCAGAAGCCAATGGGTTGGAAAGCTCAGTTCAACGTCACTTGCAACATGAATTATGTACAAGGGTAAGCTGAGTTTTCATTGTGTCTATTTATATTTTGGGGCCGTGGTTCTGCCCTTGTTTACAGCAGCGTAAACCAAGTTACACAGAAGTGATACTAGTATAAGCATGAGAAGATCTTGTTATCTTAATGGCATTTAAAAAATTGATTTCATCTTCCACTGAAATAATCCACCACATAAAAAGTACATTGGTCTTTCTGAGTTTCACTGTAAGGCCTACTTTGTCTCAGTTATGACTGAAAGATGGTTTCTGGGAACTATATTTAAAAAAAATCAAATTAAAAAAAAAAAACCCAAACTCAAACCCCCCCAAAAAATGCAACAGAAAATAAACCCCAAACCGAAACACCAAAACCAGCTCGTGCCAAAAAAACCACAAGTCAGCTATGGTGAGGAGAATCTAGCAGACAGCATAAATAGTATTTCTGGAAGCAGATGAGATTGTGTCTTATTAGAAAGGCATTAAAGTAACTGAAAAAAAAAAAAAAAAAAAAAAAAAAAAAAAGACTAAAAAGAGAGATGATACTCATGTGTCATTACATTAGAAAAAATAATCAATCTTCCTCTCCATTACTTTAGTTTTAGTTGTAGAGGTGAAAGATCCAGGAATGAGAATAAAAATAGAGGGTTTTTAATCTCCTACCTCATTATTTGGGTCTTGAATGACCTTATAAAGAGCTGGTACCAGTGGTTTTTTTCGGTGCAATGTAGCTGCATAGCTGGAAATTTGTGATTCAGGTAACGCCTAAAATAAAAAAAAAGGTTACCCTGACAAATAAATGCTTCCAAGTATTCAAGATCTCCACAAAAGAATGAAGCCTCACCCTAACATCAAAGAAAAGTCTGAAGTTCAGTAAATTTTCAGACTTGTAACTTAATTGTTGAGTACAAGTCCTTCTCCATACAAATAGCATTTGGGAGCACTTAAACTACTTTCAGGGTTAAATCCAAAAGCAGTTTAGATTCATCCTTTATAAATCGTTTGCTCTAGTTTGATATGAAGGCTTTCTTTCTTGACAGCCTGTATATAACAGGCTCTTTTTGAAGACTTTATCAAATCAACTCAGCTTATTTAAGAGGTGTGGAGAGTATAGAAAGCATGGACAGCCTTGAGTCTTCCCCAAGCAACCATGTTTGTGGATTTTGCATCCTTGGAACTTAAACAAACGTCCAACAACAGCACATAATGACTTACTCTCACCAATGATGTGAGGAATTACTAAGTCTTAATTTAAATAACAGACTAATTTATTATCAGTCACAAAATCCTTTTTTCTTGTATATGTCTTATCCTGTATTTCACTCAGCATAATTATCAACACGCAAAATAGCTTAAAAATACTTCAGACTCTCCATGATGAAACAATTATTTAATGCAGGTCATGGGGTCAAAGTATTTTTCTTTAACTTTTCTTAAAGTTCAAATAAATATATACTAATCGTTTTTAAATTAAAAAGTTCCTCAATTGGAAATTTGGGCAGCATTATCCAGCTGTTAGTTAAATTCTATCAGCTTGACCTACACAAAATATATGTTTAAAAGACCACATTACTATTGATATGTTCTGCTCTACAACAATAAACAATGAAAATAAACTATTAGAATTATGCATTACATATTAAGTACCAGCCAACTCAATTATACAGACCTTTGCATGCTTCATGCATTATAATAAATTGAAAGATCAAGTAATAGATACTTAAAATGTTAATTCTTTGATGTTAAATGAACCCCACTACTATGTTTGGTGGCATTAAGCAATGGTTTAGGTATCATTCATCTTTTCAGTTCACCTTGAATTCTGACAGCCATTCTTCCACAACACCTCGTTCTGATCCCAGCATTTTCTTACTTCTTTTGCTTCTCTTACCTTTAGAAAAAAGAAAAGTTAAATATTAATTATGGCAGGAAAATTTAGTTTTTTACAATCTTACCCAATGAAAAGGTGTTAATACCTTTCCAACAGAATTATATAACACAGAACAATAGAAAACTTGCATTTTGGGCAATCAGTCTCATTATTTAACAATGGTGTAACTGTTTTCTTTGCTTAGTCTAAAATGCTGTGCACAAATGGGGAAGGAGGAAAGAGAAGGATTAAGTGCTTCAGGCCAATCATCTTTCAGATGTGTTTTGAAAATTATTTAGGTTCAACCAAAAATTACATGTTTGACATACAAGTTACATCATGGAAGTCCTACAAAAAATGAGCTTTTAATAGCCAGACAACATGACCAGAATCACCAATTCTCTTGTCAGAACATACTTGTTTTGAGTTCTGAAAGATTTGTATTTAAGAACTATCAGTATTTGTTAAATTAAAAATGAAGTGAAATAAGATAAACGGCTTCCCAACACAATTTTTAAGTTAATCTATCATTTTTTCAATGGCCCTTGGCAGGAAGTCATTAAGAAAATAGCAGCTCTCTTGTGGGTCAGGAACTGCTTCAGATTTTTAAAGCATGTTTAAATATTCTAAAATACAACAAATTCATACATAACATTAATTTAAATTCAAGTAACACTTGAGTGACTTATTTCAGCAGAAACACTGAAAAATAATTCTGTAAAATAACAGAACAACTAATTAGATTTCTGCAAACAAAAGTTTATAAAGACATCCTTTTTGATATAGGGAAATAGATGCTACAGAAGAAGCTGAGATCTAGTTCACTTTGCTTGGAAAAAAAAAAGCACAACATTCAACTTTACCTCTTTAAAGAAGTCAGTTTTCTAAAGGAGGAAGAGGAGAAGGAACGTAGAAATTTTTCAACCTGGGACGCATTTGTCAAGCCTTCAAGTACTGCCTTGCTTTCTAAAAGATTAAAAAAAAAAAGCTATAATGATGACTAAATAAGGAAAAAATATAGTAAAGTAAAGCAAACATTCATGTAAACATTTTTTGGCCTTACAAATTGAAGTTTATCAAATCCTTTAAAGTCCACATGAATCCTTCTGCAATAAAGCAACTTGCATTAAAAAAAAAAAAAAAAAGGCTCAGTGTTTTAGCAGGAGGAAGGGTGGAATTACCTTCATCCAAAAAAAAAAGGCTTTTGTCACTCAGCAGAAAGTAGAAAATCCTTCCGTATTAGTGGTGCACAGCACCACAGGCAAAGGACTTACAAAGAACAGTGTAAGATGAGAGTAATCATTTTATAAAACGTGAACTGAATTAATACCCTGACTTCAGAGAACACATAATTCTTAAATTGATTATATTAAAGACCTATACCATAATTTCCTTAGTACATATTTGTCACAGAGCCAAAATTTCACTGTCATCATGAAAATCACGTATTACACTAAGTTCACCTTTTGCTGAAGAATCCCTCCATAGTGAGCCTGAGGAAAACAACATGCACAGGAGCAGACTCTGGGTATATAAGTGGTTTTGCCACGCATTGAGCTTCGAGCTTCCCTATTTGGGAACTTCTTTCAGTGTAGATCAGCTTGAGAGCCACAACTGCTGTATCAATACAGAAGCAGTCCACATCTGCTCTGGCTACAGTCACTGCTGGTTCAGTTTTAGGACAAAGCGTCTCTCCCCTTCAAATGATCTGCCTGGATATTGAAGACATTTTTAAGGCCTTGCAGGAAGAGGCAAGACAGGCAGCTGGTGGGTTCCCAGCACACAAGCTGCACTGACCCAGCTGCACAGGAAGCCTGAGGAAAAGCAGGGTGAGCCCCCCAGCTCAGGCTGCACCAGGCACACTCAGACCCTGTTGCAGAGGCACAGGAGCACAGCTCAGTGGGACTGGCTCAGCCTCACACAGATGGCTCTCTGGGATTTTCAAATGGCCATCTGGAAAGCACACCTCATGCTTACACTCACTCTCTGCTTTACTGTACCTTTGGGGGGAAAAATATAAATATATCAAACACTGTGTGGGTGTGTCCCTAAAGTAAACTGGTTCAATACATTAAACCCTGTGTATATTTATTCAAGGTTGAAGTACCCTGAACCAAGAGTATTGAATTTCATTTCCAGAGTATTCACATCTCTCCCAAAGCAAACAAAATACCGGGAATATAAGAGATTTCTCATGTTTATTTTAAAAATATATTTTTTCTATTATGATTCACAGGTTCTTATCATATAAAGGAACCATAATTATTAATCAAAAATTTAGTTATTAGTAACAGTAACAATAAACCAAAATATTTTTACATATGGTCTGATGAAGACTTCTTAAATACTGAACAAGTAAGCAAGTTTGAATTCATAATAAGCACAGTACAGGAAAAGTTATAGCCAGGAATGCAGTCACTCAATGTTAAAATCAAATGCAAAAAATCAATTACCAAAAAGCTTCCCCATAGAAGCACCTGAAATGATAGTTTAAATGTTCACCTAAACTTACTCATTTGGCATATACAAGCAGAGTACGACATATAAGGTTGTTAAATTAGACATGGAATCTCTATGCTTAATATTAAAGCTATAATACTCTGTTCTGAAGGAAGTCAGTCTTGCACTGTGCATCTGTCAATTACAGTTAAGATGTAAACAGGATTTTACCAAGTCAGAGCACTCTCCTGGATCATGCTACGCACACAAATCATGGAATCCTAGAATTATCTTGATTGGAAAAGACCTTTAAGACCATCGAGTCCAACCACTAACACAGCACTGCCACCAATATACCACGTCCTTCAGTGCCACATCTACATGGGTTTTTAAATCTCTCCAGGGATGATGAATTCACCATTCCCAATATTTTAACATTTGAAAATACAAAAGTCTGAAAACAAGTTTATTCCAATAATATACTAGCAGAATAATGAAACTTGGAACTCAGATAACTCCTCAAGAAGTTTTGACTACAGTAAAAGAAATAAAAAAGGGTTTAATCAACTATGCTTATTGGAGAGCTTGTTTTTCACTTACATCTAGAAGAAAGACATACTGAGTACATTACTATTTACCAGTCTGCATTTAAACCACTATCCAGGATCACTCTGCAACAGCAAAATGATTACCCAAATCATCTCAGCCAATACCACTTGCTACACTATCAACTGTAACAGTGGGGATTAGAAGGAAAAATAAAATGCCACCAATTAGATATTCATAATTGATGATATTTAAGAAGATATAATTATTCAAGTACGCAGAGGGTTTTTTGTTGGTGGTTTGTATTTTATTCAGGGGTTTTGTTTGTATGTTTGTTTTAAAGAGGCCAGTAGTTTATACAGGTTTAAACATAAATGGGAGAGATTACATTACAGGACATGCACTTCAAAATGAGTCCAGTTCTTGGCCATTATGTACTAGATGGCATGATGCACATAATGCAATTTTAGTCCTGGTTGTACAATGAATGAAAATATGATGTATCTTTTACCTTAAAGGCCATGAGAAGAATAATTTGCAATTAAAACCTGAACTGTGTCAGGACTGACAGGTCTAAAAGAACAGAAAACTCCATTATCAATTATAGTTTGTTCTTCCAAGCTACATAAACACTCCTCCCATATTCATTACTGAGCATGGAAACAAACATATTTGAAGAAAGATTTTTCTCTGCTGCCTCTGTAAAAAAAAAGTAGCGTGGAAAGCATCAAGAAGGCATCCTTACTCTGAACTAAACATACACTCAGTTTTCTTTGATCCAGAAAGTTCACAGCTCTGCAAGAAGAGCACCTGTGTTAAACGTGATTAACATCCTGGAAAGCAGAATAGACAGAAGACAACAGAAGATGAGGTGGTCAGAAGCACACAGGAAAGAAGCTTCCCCACCACACACCCACACTAACAAGACTGGGAAACTCTGGAGGAAGGAAACCAAGCAACATGCTGACAAATGCAGATAACAAAAGCACAATTTGAATCTCTCGTGATGAGCTATTCCTGAATGCAGAGGTGTAAAAGGCTAAATGGAAAAAGACTAAGTAATACTTTTGATGATGCAATGAAAACATCTGTTCAGGAATGCATCAGCAGCCAGAAAATAAATCAAGATGCTTGATCATACAAAGTCATTTAAAGTAAATCTGAAAATATAAAAGTAGAGCATACAAAACTGGCAATATGCTCTTATTTGAAATACTGGCCTACATTTGATGCAAACAACCTAAAAAGAAGTATGTATAAGGTAGAAAAATGTTTAAGAAGCAGCTGAAGGCAAGGATTGTGAAAAATAACTTCTAACCTGGATACGGGAAATTTTTTTCAAAAACAGAGAAATAAAGAACTCCTCATCTTAGAAGCACATAGAATTATGTGGTAGAGAAGGTAGAATGGACTTTTTCTTGTGACAGAGTAATAAAAAATGTTTGAATGCACCAAGATAGAAATCTTGGATTGTTAACAGTGTACTGTTTCTCACACTATAAGTTACCTTAAAATATCAGGAAAATAAGAAGCTATTTTGGATAAAGATTGTAACATTTGTTTTACATAGTTACCTCATAGTTACCATAATTTTGCAACAGAACAAGAAGAGTAAAGAAGAAAACTTAATTGTGTAAACTAGAACTTTATTGATACGCTTTACAAAAAAACTTCTCTTAAAAGCAGCTCCTTGCCTAACCACTCAGTATATAGCTGTAAACAGCCTCATCCAACTACTCTAGTTATATACCAGAAGATATTAAACAGCCACTGTATGGTCTGTTTCCATCCTAGAAAAGGTTCTGACTCTTATGCTAATCTAATCCCAAGGAAAAATAAAACCAGCCTTGGAAATGTTCAACTTTGGTGGATGACTTCTTGTACTTATTTAAAAGTACACGTATTGTAATATACATCTCTTATGATAAATATAGTACAAATACCATTGTGATTTCCCTGTATCCATATACATAAACATATTATTCTACCAGAATCCTATTTAGTAGACACTTACATAAACTGCCATTTTGGTAAGAACACAAAATAATGAATTTAAAAACTATTGTCCTCAACAATTCACAGCTACAACTAGAACTTGCCATTAGAAACAGGTTCAAACATTCTGCCAGAATTCTCTTGGGCATACAGCTCCACAGTACAGTGAAACAAGGTAAAAACTGACAAAGACAGAAAGAAACAAAACCTCCTCTGGAGAGTTATTAATTTAAATTATCAGCTCAAGCCTTCTCCTTAACAGAAAGAGCACTCTTCCAACTCTAGTTTTTAGGTAATTTAATTGCAAGCTTCAGCAGACAGGCAAGCACTCCAACTTTAAAATATAAATGCTGATGTATTCTGTATGTGGGATTTAGGTTGCCAGCCATATTAGACAAGCCTTAGTCATGCAAAACAACTTGGATAAGACATTTCTTCCCTGCCCACTCTGACTCACTTAGTAATAACCAGGCTAAAAAGCTTTCTTTTTGGATACCAGCAACAAAGTTATGTGAAAACAATGGGAGAAAGCCTTACCACAGAGAAGTCAAAGATGATTGATAATAGTCTCGTAAACTTTCACGGTACCACACTTGCACAGTAAGATCCACTTCTTATCAAAAAGGACACATCAATTTCAGCAACTGCCAAAAAAGGGGTAAAGAAAAGGTACAGCCCATCTGTTCCAAAAAGCCTTCTCTAAGTCATTTTCAGCTCTAAATTATCTTCCCTGCCTTTTCAAGCACCACAAAGCTCAGCTGCCACCCTCCATCTTTCTACCATTTCTACAGTGAAACTGTGCTTTACAGATACAAAATTGCTGAAGACAAACAATTAGGGCAATGAGAATGAAAATACAACACTGAAAATAGAAACTATATAACAGTTTAAAAAACTACTTTAAGGCTGATATTTTCATAGTATGGCACAGAGTAGTTGTAGAGAGGTACAGAAGTCAGGTGACCCTACAGAGGAAAATTTAAGTGCCATTTGCCTCACAGAGGCAAATAAGCAGAACCTGAATAAACACAATTGTACACTCATAGCTAAATCTCTCGCCTAGGAGTCCATGCAACAAATAAAGCAGAAAAGAGTTGAGATGATTGAGAATGTGGAACAAGAAACTTATCTTCTGTATTTGAAGAAAATACTCTACATTACTTACAGGATTTTGGAAATAATAATAATAAAGACATTATCCTGCAGCCTTAAATACCACAAAACACACATTAATTATTCTATTACAAGGACCTGACGCACTTAAAAATATATATACACACACACGTAGGTTAGCCACAGAAATGTTACCTTATTCTCTCAGCACCAGTTTCCTTAGAAACAACTTCACGCAGTCATCCTACACTAAACCTAAAACATTTTCTTGTCAGGATCCTGGTGATAACCCATCCTACGCCAGACAATACAGGTTTGTCCTCTCTTTGCATCAGTTCATATGCAATAACTCTTCCTGTGCTAGTTTGTCTGCATTAACTTCTTTACTTACAAAAACATTTCCATGCAAATTACTTTCCGTGTAACCCTACCTCTCCCAAGCACCTTCTCGCTCATGGTTTTGGTTCATGAAGTAAATTACTTCTAGATAAGTAAAGACACAAAATGCATAGTAAAAGAAAGAGCCTAAAAAAAAGCCTCAGGAAACTAACACTTGCAAAATCACAGTTAAGGTGGTCTTTTTAAGGCGCTCAGTGCTAAGTACTAAAAATGAACAGACACAGGCTAAGAGAAATCTTGAAACAGAATTTCTGTGGGAACAAAACCAAAACAAAATTCAAAACCAAAACAGATCAACAAAAAGACACACCATCAAACCCCCCGAAATATGCATTTTGGAATAAGACTGCAAACATTATACAAACCAGATAGTGATCTTAGCAAAGGAAAGAAATTCATGCAGAAACATTCTAGAAATACCAGCTGAAGAGTCCAAGAAGCTTCCCACTTTTGAGCTGTAAAATCGTCACTTGAGAGAAATAAATGCCTGTTATATTATAAAAATATCCATAATAAAGCTGAAGTCAATCCCAGACCAATACCTAAATTCCTATACCAGTATATATTTCTCACTGCAGTATTCCCTACCAACTGTAATTCACACAAAATGGAATTTAGGTTATATATTCATTAATTAATTTACCTAACCTCCTTTCTTCTACCTTATTCTCAAAGAGATCTAACCCAGAGGGATCCTCTGCTGAAAGTAATAAAATCCCTTATTCTAATCTTTCCAACTTCCAGATGGTAAAGCCTCCACCTCCGGGAAGAGGAGTGTAAATAGATTAAGCTGAAGTGACAAATTCCCCCCATCCATACACTTACTTACACATTCACAAATTCTTAAATGAGTGGAATCTCCAAATTTATCTGAATTTACCTCAATTATAGCTAAAATTATGTCATCTTGCTGACTTTTAAAAAATGATGCAGTAAGAATACAAAGTTCCAAAATAAACTTTCAAAATGGCAGAGTTAAAATAAAGATCCATAAGACATTGTTTTATTGCACGATGCTATAAATTTAATATGTGACTCAGATGCTTCATTCACATTTAAGATGCAGGGCTTTCAAGGATAAAATTAATTCTGATTGATATGCTGGTCTTACTTTTCCATTACAAGTTCTCAGACCTTAAAAAGCCAACAACAAACGTAGTTAAATGAAACATCACTAATCACACTACTCCTCATCAAGATGACACAATTTCAGAACAGCCCAGATCTCTTCTGCTTGACCTAATGGAATATATGAGCAAGTTGAACCCTACACACTAAAAAGAAGGACTTAAGTCACATGCAGAGGCTGTTCACGATTCAGAGGTAAAGCAGAGTAGCATCGAGAATTCTGAAACCTAAAATCTGCTTCAACATTCACAGCTAAAATTGTAGCTGCCTTTATCACTTCCAACTGTCACTGCAGAGGAAACAACTTGTCTTCTTCCATGTCATCCATCACAGCATTATTTCAGTGTCAGTCATTTTCAGTCTCACACTAGTTTTCTCAAAGTTAGAAAGGAGTTTTAAGAACTGCAAATCACGATCTCACAAAAGAGAGAGAAAACCACTGTTAATTTTATATTGAGATTAGACAGACTGTACAAGTCAGAATTTCCACATGTAAGAAATAAAACATGTTCCTGATCATATTAATTCTATATAATGCAATCCATAAGAGCTGTGTGAACATCAGCGATCAATATATTGGACCCAACTAATTAAAGTGATTATGCTACAAAAACTGATGCTCATGACCAGCCCTACTACTAACTTCACTAGGATTCCTCCACAGCAGGAAATTACATGGCCTTTGTTGGACTCTCCTTCATAGAAAACAGGCAAAGAAACAAGTGTCTCTAAAGAAAGGGTAACTCTTTTTCATCATCTCATTAGAAGCTCTCACAAAATTCTGAAACCCAGCTTACTATAACTGGCACTCTGTGGCCTATTACTTGGCAGTACATGCTGCTTCTCAGTGAAATAACTGTGTGAGAATTAAAACAGTAGTAAATGTAAATTAGTGCAACAACTACACCAGGTACCCCCTTTGTCTTGGTATGAGTTTAATAATTAATCTTCACTGCTGAATAGTTAAACACAATGCATATTGTTTACAGTCATTATTCTTCCACTGTTAAACCAACATTACAACACAACACAAGCCGACCAGTCATAAGAAAGGACTAATGAATATTTTAGTGTGAAATGATTCATTTTTCATGTATTTTCTAAATAGTGAGGGCACTAAGTTACTAACATATGTGAGAGTGTTACTTGGGATGGGTGTTTGTATGGTTTTGGTGGGATTTTTAATCTGAAATTTAAACTACTTTTTTCTAGGGCAAAACTTTGTAAATAGTATCTTTAGGAACACAACATAAACACAGCAGAAACAAATCAACCCAGTTTTTCATGCACCATGTTAGGCAAGATTTTCCACAATACTTTTTCACTCATCTAAGCTATAAATCAGTATAAAAAATAAAGTAGTGTAAAACCACACCGTAAACAGAGAGAAAAAGAAAACAGCCTTCCACAGGTGCTTGATGACTCCAGATGGAATACACGGCCTTCTTTCCTCCTCTCCCCAACACCCCAACAAACAAGAACAAGATCTTAAATGCACAATACTATTTTGAGACAAATTCTCTATTTACAGCCTGAACAAAATTAAAAGTTTTTGTCAAACACTATCCCAATGTATACTCAGAAAATGTGAGTCTTTCAAGATGATGGAAAATTACAGATTTGACAGGCAGCACTGAAAATCCATGCAGCAAGCTTCATGGGTACGCTTCCTCAAGCCTTTCTGCATGGACATGGGAATGGTATTTATGTGGAGATGGTTAACTTCACAATGTTCTAGGTTTTCAAACATATTTTCTTGCACTCAAAAAAAAACCTCACTGAGGACTCAATGTTCTAATCCTCAGTCATTTTTACATAACCTCATCCATACACAGAGATACTCTGGGTTTTTGTTTGTAATACTGAATAGTTTTCCTGCTTAAAAAAAAAACAAACCAAACTTCAAAAGCAGTTGGTAAAACAGTGCTTTTCCTTTCCTCAAGTTTCTAGAATAAATTTACCCTTGGAAAACGAACAGAGATGGCCTTACAAGCAAACTTATTAGGAGTTATACTATTGCTTTTTGCAACATTAATCTTCTTTAAGAAATTCCATATATTACATCTACTTCCAATGGAAATACACCCAATATTAACTATACTAAACATAAATAGTTTCTCTAATCTTTTACAGGTACTGCCCATATAGGTAACATTTATGACCTTTTACTTTTTTATTAGTTATACTGGCACAGAGAAAATTCAGTTCAATCTCTTCAAACACATCAAAAGATTTTTAATCAGAGCCTGAGTTTAATTAAAGTCTGTTCTGTTTCCCTATGCAATTGTGCTGATAGGGATCAGCAGCATTTACCCAAGTTCAAGCAGCAGGTACCTGAAATTGCTAGATTATACATTTTTGGTGTAAGCAATACACTCATCTTTCATACAGCATGCTCCACAAAACATACAGTCTTTCAAGGGCAACTTAGACAGAAGGTTTAGAAATACTGAGGTCACTGGAAAGCACAGTGGACCTGCAGAGAGAACGTGGAGTAACTTCTCAAAAAGTAGGGCTGATCAGGTATAAAGCCAAAAAATAACCAATAAAAACCCCACACCACTAAGACAAAAAACCCCCAAGAACAAGCCAAAACCAGCAAACACAGTCCACACGTGACTCCTTCAGTACATGAAAAAACTGTTCTGAACAAAACACAACCCCAGACCTAACACCCCCGTAATTGCAATTATGTTCAGATTTGCAAGTTAAGATGATTACACCATAATTATTTCTCATCAGTGAGCAGCAAGGGTTTCATACTTGGGGGGAAAATCCTCGTGCTTTTTTGCCTTATCTGCCAGCTATCCAACTGGCACTTTGAAAAGATTTTCATAACCTCTTTTAACAATTTTATTCCCTAATCAGTTCTATCTGTTTCATTTAAACTACTAAAACCAAGAAGATGGCAACTTCAAACGTTCCCCTGCAATAAAAAAGGAAATGCTAATAAAAACCTTTTCCATTTTCCAAAAATGTGACGCATATGCATAAACATGCAGAATTTACTTATAGTAACCTTACACATTTCAGAAAGCTCTGAAGTCTGCATTCAGAAAAACAAAGAGACAATCATTGCAATCTATTCAGAGTCAGGACACATTACTAAAGCAGAATGCCCCAGCAGTTCATAGAAATAGCAATAAAATAACTACTATGAGGATTCTGCATAAAGCAAAGAGAAGCCTGCATCCTTTCCCTGTAGGAGATATTTTGTCTTTCAAAAGCTACCCATTGGAATATTAATTTGAAATCCATCAAAACTTGATAGAGCTGACAACGGATAACATAGTGATTAAGGTTTCCTAATCAGCATGATAATGTCCATTTAAGATTTGTTCCCACCTCTCTCCCACAAGACCAAAAATTCATTATCAAAATAAGCCATCAAATACAGCAGTTTGCAATCATGGGAGTATCATCAGCAGAGAAGAGCAATGGACCATCACACCCACACACATCTTCACCAGCCAAGTGTGGTAAGGTTCCTGCAAAATGTTCCAGTAAAACGACAAGATGCTCTGCTGAAGCAGCTCTTTCCTAGCAGCTGACAAAAAAAAAAAAAAAAAAAAAAAAAAAACAAAAAAAAAACATAGTAGTCCCACTTTCCCATTGACCAAGAAATATTTAAGCTTTCTGTATTTATTAGAATATTAGTATTTACAGTCACTCTACTTTAATTTTCCTGAACTTCCTTCTACTTTTCATATATTGAACCTACCTAGTTTTCTGTCTTTATCACAGACCAGAACTTGCAAGTCTAAGAAAAAGGGCACAGGGGAAATAACAAAACTAACCTTTGAACATTTGGTAAATTTTAAGTTGCCAAATGAAGTGGGGGGGAGTGGAGGGGTGGCACAAAACACTGTGACAATCAGTACAATACTCAATTACACAATTTCAGCAGCATCAATGCCAATTAGTAGTGGCCACTGACCCCTAATTTGATCTGGAATCCGTCCACGATCTTAACCTGATTAGGACTTTGTGTACAACAAACATGAAATCTTACTGTTGCACATTTATTTTTCTGCTTTAGCATCCTAAGTTTTACTCAATTTAAGCCCTGAAGTATCTAGGGGAAAAAATTTACAAAGTTAACACATAAGCACTATTATGGAATCTACTAGAGCATCTTCAACCATTTCCCTAAAAATGTCAGAGTTTAATTTTGGGCTAATTTGGCAAGCTAAAAACTAGATATATAGGGCTAACATTTTAATTTAAATTAAGAAGTAAAATTAGTGCAGTAGTTTTAGTTATGCCATGTAAACTGCACCATTCCCTGTGAAAAACCTTATTAAACCTGCAGCTGACTGAAGGGATAGAGAGGAAACAGCAAAGCATGTACTCTCTCTCAGAGTTTAATGTCATGATTCCTGGAACATAACATATGTGTGGAACACAGCTGCCATTTGAATGATTTAAACACCCAGACACCTCAGTAACATTTTATTATGGCTGAGGAGACAAATGCAACAAACTCTCAAATTGCAACATCCAACAAAGTTTCATTTCTGCACCTACAGGAATGACTGCATGCCTGTTTTCACCACTGATGCAGAAAAGGCGCATATTCTGAAGGTAGCAGTTGTTCTGACGTGACCACGCATAGTTCAATCCACTCAACACCGGCACAAGCGAAAGGGCATCTCGGTTATTTCTGCTTTCTACTGTATGTCTGCTTTGGAGACACACAGACAACAAACATGCCTTAACTGTGGGAAAATTTCTATTTGCTGTCTCAACTTCTAACACAAATTGTAGTGAGGAGAAAGAAAATCATCTTCCCTCCTTCTCCCCCAAACAAAAAGCAAGCTAAGAAGTTTTCTTATTCAACAGATACACAGAGGCTTCTCAAACTCATGTGGTGTTTACACTGACAGGGGGGAAGGCAAAGCTGAAGACTCAGAACACATGAAACAAGTCTTGGCAGACACACAGATCTAAACAAACAGAAAAGGCAGTAACCTGCTCCTAGCCTTCCTGCTCAATGGAGAATCATGCAATGCATGTCACACCTGTGATTTTAAGGAAAGGTTGCTGTCACAGGATGTCTATGAAAATAAACAGTGCAGATACACAGTTTATAAATGTTTAGCTTAAATCCATTTAGTATTTTAGGTATTTCTTTTCCACTTGCACTCAACTTACCCTCCAATCCAAGACTCCTATCTCCAACTGTATGTCCATAGTCAACGAAGAACTGTTTCAGAGATTTTCATTGCCACTCTGACATGGCAAGATTTGAACTGCAATTTGCTGCAGTCCATTAACATGAAGAAAGCTATCAAAATGGCTCACATGAAGTCTAACAAAATTAGCATCTCTCTTGCCAAGAAATTGCCACAAATATGGTTTAGTAACTTCTAGAAGCTTAAGAATGCTACAATTTGAAATTATTGCACAGATGCAACATTGGAGACCATAGGGTGTAGTGCTTTGCAAATTACACAACTACCAAACAGAACAAATGCATAATTAACAATCTAGAAGCAGCTTTGGAAGCTCAGCAATTTCATCTAGGGCCTGTTCTATGCTAAGAACAAGAAACAAGCACCTTAAAAAACCCCCAAACCACAGGCATAAGGATCTAGTAATTTTTCCATTTCACATTTAACCCCCCTTGCTCTCCCCCCCGTGTCCATATTTAGCTGATGTCTCTATGCTGTTTCGGCACAACAAAACATCCTAAAAAAAAAAAAAAAAAAAAAAAAAAAGCAACGGAAAGTTCTCCACTGTTACACAAAGAAATATGAGCTTGTGCTGGGATAAATCCTTTGTCAGCATGTCTTACATTTCTATGTAAAAGGGCACATTACTATCATTTAAGCTCCTCAATCAATTCTTGTGTAAGTTCACTACAGTAAATGGACTTTAACCAATCATCTGTCTATCCCACTGCTGCAGACACTAAAGACCAGCACAATATCTATTTATGTAGGGAGCTTTTTTCAATTACCATTTTTTAACTGGGTGTGTGCTTCCAACCCTAAAGCATATGATACACTGAAGAATCGAAAATACTTTCAAAAAAATTATACCTCTAACCCAGAGTAATAAACAGATATCAAAACTCAAAGTTGAGCATTTAAATTTTTGTTCTTTGCCCTACTCTGGTGGAATGTACCAGGGTGCTTGATAAATTGCTCACTCCACCCCCTTTATAACTAAGTTTACATAGAAGCCTACTACTTTCTGAAACATGTCTTGTCTAAAAGGTTATTGACCCTCATCTTCAGCCACCACAATGCTAAATGGGATGGTGGAATCACCACTGTAGCTCACACATGGGGCACACCAGTTTTAAGACACCACACCTTCACAAAGCTCATGTTTAAAAAAAAAAATAGAATTCCAGCTAATTTTTCACATGCAGGCAATACAATATTTAAATTTACAGATACAAGCTAACTTGAGCTATTTCTACAACAAAATCTGCCATGCTTATGCACATGTGTCTCCAAGATCTTGTGCTTAGGATATTTAAGAAAGTTATTTGAGTAACTACCATGGACTTCTTCATAACCTTTTCTAAATCAACCTTTCTACCCTGTGGCCCTATTTCAGAACAGAGGCAGGCATGAAAAGAGGCTGCTCTCCAGCCTCTCCTTAAGCTCAAGATATCCTCAAACCTAAAGGAAACAGAAAAGACAAAGCAGAAATTAAGAAGAAGCAATGTAAAGAAGAAACAGACACCAGAATTCTCAAAAATAACCAAACTATTTGAATAAAAAGAAAATAAATCAAGACAGGAAGGAAAAAAACCAAGCAAATTTTACACATATTTCAGCTCATTATCTTTCAGTCCAATATCTTCTCAGCTGAATGGCCATGAAAAATAAGATTATTCTTTTAAATTTTCTCACTGTCTTTCCAGATAGATGTCAAATAATTCCCCCAGCTCACATATGGGTCAAGGCAAGGCAGAAGAGGGGAGGAGGACCCTAAATAAAATTCCAATTTAACATTTATAAACCACTAAATATAGGGAGTGCAAACAGAAAAATCTTCCAGACGTCTCAATTTTGCCCTGTATGAATCAGCAAACTGCAGTCATGCAGTCTGCACAAGTGTCCATGTCACACATCTCAGTTAAGCAGAATTCAGAGGAACAGCAACGTGGAACTATTTAAAGAACTCACGAACCCTACACAACACAGACACCACTAAAGGAGATCTAACCAGTCTTCTGAAGAATCACAGTAATTACAATAAAAACATAGTAAGATTAGCTAGATCATGGAGATTAAACACAAAAACACACACTTTGCACTTCTGGAATGTTAACCAAATGCTTGTGTAAAGAGACAATATAAAATGAGATGTCATGAACTACTTTGTCCTGTAGAAAAGAAAAAAACACAAAATATGCAGAAAGAATTCCTGGAAGAGTTTTTTTACAGATTTGAACTGCATCAACCATCTCCATCAAGTCCTGTGCTGAAAAATGTTACACAGCCAGGGAATTTGGTGTTTTTCAATGTCAAACGATAGCATTGATAATCACTACTAAGAGATAAATAAATAAACAGTTTACCACTCTGCAGTAGTTATACACCTAACATTTTTTTCTCTGCCTTAGCAAGATCTCTTTCCAAATGTCACTGGCTCTCTGTTTTCAGGCAAAGTTAATAAATTTGACCATAAAATCTCTATTTCTCTACAGAATCACACCAAGAGGTCAAGGCAGCAGATCTGACATGGGCAGTGAGCAGCAGAGGCAGCTGGACTGCCTGCAGAACAGAAAACAATCAAGGAAGACCAAAAAGGTGACTTGCCAATGGTATTGTCTTTCACTGATCATCTGAATTGATTAATAATAAAAATATCTGTTGAACCCTGTGCCCAAATTAATTACATTTGATAGAAAAATGTAACACTTACAGAAGAAAGAAAAATTGCTGTGTGGCCATTCATCATACAATAAAAATCTTTTACTATTATGGATAATTTGCAGCATGGACTGAAACAGTTTGCAGACTATATACTATTTTACCCAGCCCCTGATCTTGGCTTTTAGGTTCTCTTCTTTGTAGCACAGCTGGCAATACAGAATTTTGTTTTATAGCAGGGTTTTCCAAAATAACTCTATTTTATCTCATCAGAAGTTCTCCTCTACCTCTTGAGCTTTTATTTGGAGCTAAAAAACTAAAGTCAGAATTCTATACAAAAAAAGAAGATCCACTGAGTCACTCCATAAATCTGTCCTATGACTAAATTTAAAAAAAAAGACACTTGAATTATTTGTCTTGCTATTAGAGACAGAATTATCCAAACAAAGGTGCAGAGAGAAAAATTCAACCAGCTTGCTTTTTTTATCTACAGTGAGTTATACCAGCATAAACTCAAACTACTTTCTTACTCAAAAAACCCTGTTGAAAACAGCAATAAATAAGTCAAGAATTCCTTCTCATAATTATTCTGTTAGGAAATGAAAATAACTGACTGAAGAAGCAGTCAAAGTGTACTCCTCCTGACTGTCTCTGCTCAGATCAGTTTTCCCTGAAAGGGATTTCTTTAATGATTATTACTATGGCACAGATGTCCTTCAAGACTCAGCTGGGGAAACCTCCACCTGCACCACCTGATAACTCATTCATATCTTAATACAAGGAAACAAGGATCGAGAAAAGTAATGGAATCAAAAATTCTTTTCCAGCCCAGACAAGTCTTTGAGAGAACACATGACCCCAATCTTTAAAGATCCACAACTCATATTAAACTGCTTGGTAAAGAGCCAAACAGGTCTGCCTCTCCTCATACAGAACATAGGGAGTATCACATGCAGTTCTCAGGTAACAGGTTAGAAACAGAAGAGAGGAATGACTTATTGACACCACACATGAAGTGCAGCTCTTACTGACAGAAAACATGGTAGCTGCAAAAACCATACAGGAACTCAAAGATTTTTATAAGTTAAGTGTATCCATGAAACAAAAATCCATACAACACATCTTGCCCACTGAGACTGGGAGAGCTGACCTAAGGAGTAACCCTATATTCTAGGAAAGAGTGTCAGAGTAAAGCACCTGCTGTGAAATGAGCACCTGCTCAGCTGCGGCACACAAGCAGAACTGGGAACAATGATCCTGTCACATTTCAGGTCTCAGAGCTTTAGGCTTCAAGAGAGAATAACAGATCAGACCAGCATGGCTGTTCCTGCAAAGAATAGTCTTCGTGTTGCTCAAAAAAAAAAAAAAAAAAAAAAAAAAAAAAAATTAAAAAAAATTAAAAAAACAAAAACAACCCACCAGCAAACAAACACCACAAACAGAAAGAAACTAAGACCACTGCTCCAGCCCATCACTTCTCTAAAACTGAGGGGAAACAGTGACTGTCATACTGCCCATAAAATATTTAGCTCTCTAATGATGCCTGAGAAGATAATTTCCTTCCCCACCATTCACAGCTTTCTTTTAAAAAGCATTCAAAGAAACCAAGGTGAACTAAAGAAAGATCTTTTCCATGCTTACTGTAATTAAAGCAGCATTAACCATTTTATTCAAATGACAACAGGCTTTCAATGACATAACTGACTACTAACACCACCAGAAGTAACGTGCAATTTCAGGGGGAAAAAAGATGCAATATTTAACTAGTTCAAATATGTATTCTGATATTGAAGGGGAAAAAACCAACACAACAAGCCCATAACCCTTTCTTGTCATCTCAAAACTGAAAACACTTCAAGTCACTGTCAGTCACACGGCTCTCTACTCCAGAAAACAATTATGAAGAGCATCTAAACACTCTCCAGTGCTAGAGAGAATTTTGGATGTACAAGCAGAGAAGAGTGGCTCCTATAATGTAGCTCACAATCTGTTAATCCAGAATGCACAGCAACACAAATTGCTGGAAACATGGACTTTTGAAAGCTGTCCAAGAAACCCTGCAGCCCTTCTCTAGCTTAACACCACAAGCAGGAATCTCAGCAAATCATAACTAGCTTGGCTGTACACATGCTAACATAACTTTATTCTAGAACCCTTAATCTTTGCAGTAATTATCACCACCATGAACTAATAATAATAATAAAAAAAAGAAACAAAAAAACCCAACTGAATAAATCACAAAAAGTACTGATTATTTGTACATGGAGTTTCAATGACCTTTCCTTCCTAGAGGACATTCAGTTGTTTGTTGGGTTTTTTTACACAATATAAAAATCTCCTTTATGTTATTTCCTTGTGCATATTATTGATTTCTCCAGACTGACACTGTAATTATGGTGAAGCTTCCTTCTCAAAACACATTGTAGCAACACTTGTAGGCCCCTTGAAATTATGCAGACTCACTTACTTGAGGATACAACATCAAAGAGCTTACTATATTCCCAAAATATCACCTCCCTCATATTTGCAGTCTAATTTTTAAAAGAGTATGGTCCACACTGAAAGAAAAGGAAATACAGGAAGCAAAACATGGCAGAGCAGATCAACTGATCGCACAAAGTTTTTCTTAACATGAGTTTTTATGTACTTGGGGGGTGAGGGGGAAGGTGAAAACAGCTCCTGAAAACCTTGTTAAAACTTGAAAGTGATGCTGGACCTGAAAACAAACCCTGCCAAGGGCACTCCTCTGCTACAATTCTGTTCATGCACAACAGATCACACAAAGCCAATGCTCTGTGATCAGAGCTGAACGTCCCTGGTGACAAACTCAGCAATACCAGCAGAGTTTTGTGCATAAAACTCAAGTCAGGCTTCCAAGCACCATAAAGAAAAACAAAATGAACAAAAACAACCCCCCCAACAAATAATAAGGAAAAAACCCACCAAACATCAATAAAACTAGGACTTTTATCTTTCTCTCAAATAATAAAACCAAGGTATCTGGTATCTGACATGTCTATGGGTCACTGAAAAAAAATTCTGAGCAAAATATCCACATTCCTCAGCAGCACTGGACTTTGGACACATAAACTTTCAGCCACAGAAACAAACAAGAAATACTTTGCAAGTCTCTGAGAGAAGTGCATTCTCTGTAAGACAGGGATTTAAGCACCTCACAAATAAAGAGGCCTCCTACAATTCCATCCCCCCATACGTGACAGCAAAACAAACGTGTCTTCTCCCCCTGAGAAAAGACTGCTCTGAATCTTCCAGACTTTATCTCACAGAGAAAAACATTCAACGCTGAAACCAGACTGAGGCAGTCTGGATTAAACAGATGGCACTCTATTTAGAATAGTTTCACTGTTAATAACATGATAATGGCATTCCTCCTGGAAATCTTCTCATGCACTTTCAATATCCCCATTAAAATACTCTGAAACCCAGAAGTAAATTTCCATCAAAATATATTAGAAAAAGGCACTACAGACTATCTCAGAATTCTGCTGGCATCATGCTGTAATGTTTATTCTCATGTTAATAGGGGTATCAAAAGTTAATATAACAGTTAGCATTCTGCAAAAAAGAAACATCATATTATATACAACTGGGGAATAATTTAAGTCTTTATAAGTCACTGACTGTGTAGTTAACTTTTACCAGTCTCTTTCCAGATGAAGTAGACTGTGCTCAAGTTAGATGAACATAAAAGTGATTGTAACTAACCAGATACTACGGCAATTGACACTTCACAGTCACACAGCCACACAGGCAAAACGCCGAGCCCCCGACACAAGCACTCGGTGAAACCGAGTCCCCACCTCACTCCAGAGGCAGCTATGAAGAGAATTCTTCACTTTCACCGACCTTTCTGTGCACTTCCAGGATTTCGGGACGCCTCCCCACTTCTCCTGTGGAAACAAACACCAATGTTCTTTTAAGACATCCCCACTAAAAACCGAAACTCGTCTCCCGGCGCCAGGCGGGCTCGCTGGGAGCCCCGATTTGTGCCCCGGCTTCTCCCGTGCCGAAGCGCCCCGAGGGCGGGCAGCGAGCGGGCACTGCCGGGGCCCCGCACCGCTCCCCGCGGGCAGGGCGGGGGGCCGGGGCTTACATAACCGCGGGGAGGGGACCTGTGTCCGAGCGGAGAGCGGGACCGGGACTGGGACCGAGGGCAGGGAGAGAGCGGCAGGGGCGGGAGAGGGAGCACGAGCGGCGCCCGCGCTGAGAACGGTTCGCGCCCCCGCACGCACAGACTCCGCGGGCGCTTCCGTCCCTGCCCTGCCCGCACCGCCGGCAGCAACAGACGGCGACGGGCGGCCCGCGAAGCGCGGGAGATGCTCGTTCCCGGCGCCGGCCCTGACCCCGCCGCCCCCTCACCCCGCTCTCCTCCTCCGCCGCCACCTCCAGCCGCCGCCAGCCCAGCACCTCAGCAACGCGCCCGCCCATTGGGCCACGCCCCCCGCAAGAAGCCGCGCACGGATTGGCCGCTTTCCGCTCCGCTTCTCCTTCCCCCCGGCCCCTCAGCCCGAGCCGGCGGCGCCGCTCCTGGTGCGGGGCCGGCCCCGGTGGGCGGCGGCGGGAGAGCTGCGGGCAGCAGCGGCCCGGGAAGGGGGCCGGGCAGCGGCTCCACGGCGTCCGTGTCCGCACCAGGCCAGCAGGAAGGGCCGGAACGGAAGCTCCCCGGAACCCGCGTGGCTGGCCCGCACTTCACGTAGCGGCAGGTCCCGTGCTGGGTTCCGGTTCCGGGTGGCGGGCGCGTCCTGAGCAGGGTCGCGGAGCGGGCAGGTACCGCGGGCGGGGCTGGCACCGGCACCGGCACCGGGCCCTGCTGCTGCCGCCGGGGGGCCGTGCGCGGGCAGAGCAGCGCAGGCGGCGGGGGTGGGAGCGGGGGTGGCTGTCACTGCGGGTTGTGCCCTCCCTGCCCCGCTCCGTCCGACCTCTGGGCACAGTTTGTGCTGGTGCTGCTGGCAGAGAGCGCCCGGCTGGTGCTGCAGCGCAGCCCGCTGGCCGCGGCCTGGGCCTAACAGGGCATAACCTTCTCTCATAAAGGTGAATATTGGTAGGAGAGAGGGCTTGAGTTTCTGTCATAGGCTTGGAGCCCGGGCTCTAATTTGGGGGGAGCTGTTCGGGTAATGACAGCGTTAATGCTGCTCTCCAAGTGTCTCATGCAACGAAATCTCTGTTTGCCTTCACGGCCTGGAGTCACCAAGAATGACAGGCTTTGAAGCTGTGTCCTGCTTTCCAGTCAATTTTCTAAAAGTTAAAGACAGTGATTTTGTTCTTTGCTACCTGATATGCATTAAAATGGGAAACCTTGGCTCAAAGAAGATTCAGGTGCTTTGTAAAAATGGAGCCTTAAAAGCTATAATTTTCTTCCAGTCCTTCGTGATCTTGCTGAAAATGTTCAGTTTCACATCTGTTTTTAAAGAGAAACCTAATATTTTTATAGTTCTCCAAGGTGTATGTAAATAGAGCATACATATTTCAGCCTCATCAAGCAATGGGTGAGGCGCATCTCCTTGTCCATGCATCTATCCTGGCCCTGCTGAATGCCACAGTTATATCTGACTGAACTGAAGGCAGCTGAAAAGGAGCTGAGGAGCCAAGTCTTTGTTTTTCTCAGTTTTTTATTCAGAGCTTAGCAGTCACAGCTTTTCCACAGCTTTCTGACCTAAGTCAGAAATATTTATTCTGAACTCTTTGTGATTATTCTGGAAAGTCTGGAAGCTGGGGGGGGCTGGTGTTGCTGAAGTGCATTTACAGACACTGGAAACCACTGGTTTCCTTGCACTCTTCTCTGGCATAGAAGGTTGACATAGCTGCTCCAGGACTGTAGTGACTTACAACACAGCAATGCTTAGGTTTGCTTTACTGCACGTTTTGCTGTACTGTGTGTGATCACCAGCCTTTGAAACACAGCACAAAGTCCCTTGGCTCTTTGTTCTCTGTTCCCTCTTGTTGCCTCCCTGTCTTTCCTGTCCAGGGGCTTGTTCTTTGCAAGTGTACAAGAATAAGATGATGCTCTCTCTCTTTTGCTTTAGGAATGGGGCATGGAGGTGAGCATGGGCACGGCCATGGGCACGACAAGGTGGAGCTGCCCGACTACAGGCAGTGGAAGGTGGAGGGGACGCCCCTGGAGGAGGTGCAGAAAAGGCTGGCCAAACGGGGCCTGAGGGATCCCTGGGCTCGGTGAGTGCAGCAGCCTCAGAAACCATCCTGATGTGTCACCTGGGGCCATCAGCCACACCTTGCCACTGTAGATAATTCTTTCTTCAGTAAAAACAGTGAAAATTAGTCAGAATTTCAGTGAAGTCTTTATTTATTTACTTTCTGCATGAAGGTCACACCTTACATCACCTTGACCAGTCTTGGTGTTTTGTGAGGCAGCCTTGCACTTTGAGATGTTTCATGCTGGCACAGAACCCCTCAGTTACCAAAATACCTAAGTAGTGTTAGGTCTGCACATGTGAGTAATCCTGTCCTTCTCTGCAAATAGGTTGTGTGCCCGATGAAGGTGATGGAACTTGCACTGACATTCTGAGTAGGAATAGCATTCCTCATATACAGCAGGAGGCTTTTATTTGAAAAGAAGAAATGTACGTGTGTACAGGGCGGAATTGCATTAAACTGTGAATGACATCATGGAGAGTCAGGTTTTTACTTCTCGTGCTATCACTCTTCAATGAATATCTCCTCCTTTTTAGATGTTTAGGCAGCTGTTAAAACAGGGCTTAATGTATTTCTCCCACATCATGAATTATGCAGTACTTTGTTCAACCACCCTTTCATCTTGGGGAATAAAAATACCAACTGTCTTGTGCTGAGTAGTCTGGTCCTTCTGTAAGGGAAATGTTGCATGACTTTGAATCACTACATGAAAAATGGAAGAGCAAATAGGTGATCTGTTAAAAAGTTGTTTCATGCTATAACCTGTGGAGGGATTTAAGGTTGACAGCATTCTTTGGAATAGTTTAAAGATGTAAGCATAAAGTAAATCATATTTTAATGATGATAAGAATCATTAGAAATATCAGTCCTTAATGAACTTTCTAGGCCTGTGTCACATTTATCTTGCCTCTATTTCTGTGCAGTGCAAGCAGAATAAGCCTGTTTTCCCTTTGGTTCAAACAAAATTGTTTTCAGCAAACAATAGGCTTGTTCCCATTAAAAAAAAATTATATATATACAGTTTAATATTGGAGTTTTAGTGTAAATTATCCTGACCTTTAGTGCCTACACTTCCAATTTCAGGAAGCTGCAAAACAACACAGTGGAAAAGACACTAATATTTGTTGCTCCTCCAAGATAAAAGAAAATTTTTGTTTCTCTGGTAAAAGAAGGAGATTGAGCCAATCATATCAGGGGTCAATTAAGGGAAAAAGTCAAACCCAAAGCATGAGATGATTCCTTCTGGACTTTTAGAATTTTTTTATAGTTAAGCATTGCATTGTGTGCATTGTGAAACAGAAGGTGCCTCCACACTAAGATGAGCTATGACTGGATTTGACTGTGCTAGACTGTCTAGTGCAGTGCCCAGCCTTTGTAGTTAGTCCAATGCAAGTGCTGGTGGGCTCTGATTTGTTACAGAGTAGAAACAGAAGGGTACAATTACATGACTTCGGGAAGGTGATTCTGTTCCTATAACTGTGTAGTTGGCTGGTAGTACTTGTATCACATTTGTGGTTTTTTTTTTATTCATGTATATATGTGTGTGTGTGTGTGTGTGAGAGAGTGATGAAGGTGATGTTAATTCACCTTCTTGTTAATTTGTATCACAGTGGCTCCACTGATCTTTTTTCCTTTGGTTTCATTTTCCTTTCTAGTAATGAAGTCTGGAGATATCAGGGTGGCTTTGCAAGACCTATCACCATAACAGAAATCTTTACCAGGGGATTCAAGTGGGGAGCTGCAGCTTTTGTCATAGCTCTGGGCATTGAATATACACTGTTTCCTCCAAAGAAGAATGGAGGCCACCACTGAAGATCAAATATTACTACTCATAAGCTGAAGCCTACATAAGCCTGCTGCTCACTCTGTACTTACAATGTGCATATTAAAGTCTATCACAGACAAACCCGTGTCTCCTTGATTTTATTATACTTTTGTGGAAGGATCAAACAACATGGCCAGAGCAATTTAACTGGCTTTGATCTGGGAAAAAAAAAAAAAAAAAAAAAAAAAAAAAAAAAAAAAAAAAAAAAAAAAACCAACAACCCAAGATGACTCTTGGGTTTGCTGTACTGTCCTTTAAAGAGCAAGATAAACTATCAGACCACCTCTTTCCAAGCCCTGCCAAGATTCTGTTCAATGAAACTGAGAGGTTTGTTGCTTTTAAGAGAAAATTTGTACCATATTTATTACAGGTTTAACAAGTATTATTTCCCAGTAAGTGGTAATGAATGACTTGTCACTTCTTAGAAGTGTTTGCTACTATTCACTCTTATGTCTCTAAATAAAAACAAATATTAACTTAAAGCTTTAAAACCAACTCCAAACTGCCTCAAAGTATATAAAACCTTACCAAAGCTTACACTTTAACATATTGAACAGTTAATTAGCCTGGCAGACACTGTACACCAGAATAATCTGCTGTGTAAAATCCAGACATCAAAAATTACATTGCTGCCAAAAGTAGAATAAAATGTTTAACTCAGCAATAACTGTACTTTATCCTAAAATGTCTTCCACCATACTTGACTGTATTGTGAAAAAAGAAAACAATTTTTTCCTTTGCTCTGGTGTATTTATAGTTTTATTTCTTTTTAGATCTAGTCTCTTTTAGCAAATTGTTTTAAATGTCCTGATTTTCCTTAAATTATCTTAGCAGTTTCTAGAGTGCTTTAAGAATGCCTGGTTTGAAGACTGTAGCAGAAAAGGACCTGTGGCCAGTATATCTCTGCAGTACCAGGAATTATAATTGTCAGAATATTCTACTGTAAATTTTGTTATGTCATTAGTAACAAAGTAAGGAGGATATATTACATAGTTTTTCAATCCAAACAACAGGACACCTATCACTGAAATGAAAAGCAAAATTAGGCAAGTGAGAAATGGTAAATGCCACTAAACAATTACACAGTGTACTTCCATGGTGAAGAAATTGAAATTTTTAAACAATCCTGTCACAAATTGCAAGTTTACAAAGAAGTTGAAGGTCCTACCAAAACATGGCTAAAATACCTCTTTTTCAAACATACATATTCACACACAATGCTTCTGAGTGAGATTAAAAATAGAGCTTTATTTTTGGAGCCAGTAAACATCTGTTACTGTGTGAGTGCAGATGTACTGTTCAGTGGAGTTTGTCATCTTGGTATGACATTGCTCAAGGCACAGTTCATAGTGCAAACACTCATTTTAGTAAACTCTTGCCTAATCCTTTTCTCAAACATTCCTATCCAGTTGCATCATTCCCTGAAAAACAAACCAAGGACCTACAGTGTAAGATCTGTTGCACAAAACATTCCTATTGTCCCTTAGGTCCTCTTACCCAGAATACACATTTTCAAAGGCTGGTACTCACTGCTTGTTTTCTATTTGCTTCCAAGGCAACTTTCTAGGGAGTACTGAATTTCAGATGGTTGTTCAGGAAAACAAGTAACAGAGTTAATTATTGCATTGTTAATAATTGTTACTATGTTACTAATGTTAATAATTACATGCAGTAGAATCAGTCTTTTTAAATGGTACAAGCCTGCCACTTCACTGATATGGCAACTATATCAAGCATATTCAGTTAGACTAGACTAGTTTCAGTAAAATTTATGCATTTGTGAATTAAGGTGGTACCATTTGGTGGTTTAATAGCCAGATGGCAGCCACTGCCCTAAATTATTGTCTTTAATTTATGATGGACATCTTTTGCTAATCTTGTAGAATATGTCTCATCATTGTAACACATACAATACTCATAAAGATTTTCTTTCATGGGTACAATAGTATCAATCCTGCCTGGGGAGGAGTATTCTCTGTGTATTAAAATAATAGTACCAAATGCGTCTTCACTGTAACCATAGCAATGTCTGTCCTTATATTAAAACGGCCTTTCTACCAGCACAGATATTTTACATTGCAAAAACCAGGTCACAAACAGCAGTGGCACCAGCAGGGCAGGAACATACACAGTTGTAATACCAGTCAGGAAGCTCTTTTTGTATCATAAGGTTTGAAAAATAAAATTGATGATTCTCCACTTTCTGAAATGCAGGTGGAAATCTGTATGGGACAGATCCAAGGAGAAACTGTGCATTCACAGTAAGTAGCTAGTTTCCTTCTGAATCAGCTACATATTAATAGCAGGGATACTGTGATAGCCTTGAATGATTGATATTACAGTGGGAGCCTGATCATACAGTTTCAGTAAGAATACAAGTATTTTTTCAGAACATAGAGCTGCCACTTGGTACAAATTCTAGTGTGGGTGAATGTTTTCTGTCTCCTTTTCCCTGCAGTTCCAAAGGCAGTGTGACTCCTCATGTGTGCTATCCCCGAGTGCTGCGCTTCCGCTGCTCTATTTTTAACAGCACCAAAAAAATGACTCACTCTTTCATAAATGCTTTGAAATCCATTGAGCTGGAAGCTATTTGTGTCTGATTTCACCCTATATGGAGATGGCTTTTGTATAGTTCAGCAGAAATATTTTAGATTTTAGGCCTTTTGGAGAGCAGCTCCAGCTGCAGTGCATCCCGCAGTAAATCTGTTCATGAAAGTTGCTAGTTAATGTCAAGGGAATAGCAACACCCAGTTTTCATTAACAAGGTGTTACGCAATATTTACTTAACAATTTACAACGGGAAGCATACAACTTTCACACAGCTGTACATTATCCTCACAGCGAGCAAACAAATTCAGAGTGAGCGATGAGCCCTCCCAGGGGTCACGGCTAAACTCCCGTCAAAACACACGGTGCCCGCACTGCCCGCAGGCCTGGCACCGCTCACCGAAACCCTGCTGCTGCTGCTTCACGGCTCGCAGGGCCACCACACAGCCCTTCCGTGTGTCCCCAGCCCGGCAGAGGACAAAACCACGGCCCACAAGCGCCTGTGCCCATGCCGGACTGGAGAGCACGGACACGGCCTCCCCTCAGGGCGCTGGCCCGCCGCAGGGCCCGGGTCTGTGCCCGGCCAGGGCTCCGGGACGCGCCGCGGGCCCTGTCCCGCCTCCATCGGCCGGCTGTGTTTGTTCCGTCCCGAGTTCCGTCTGCAGCGAACAGCCGGAAACAAAACTAAAACCACCACCCTGCCTCGCTCCCCCGGCCCGGCGCTGGGCAGCCCAGGGGCCGGTACCGCCCCGCTCCGCCCGCCGCAAATGCTGGACCTGCTGCCGTGAGACCTCCCCGAGGCGTCTGGGTGCGTTATTACCTTCCCCTCCTTTCCACACGCTTCCCTTCCCACCCGCCGCTTTCAGCACGGGCGGCCCGAGGCCCCCCCGGGCTCCGGGGTCGTGTCCCGTCCCTGCCCACGGGGAGCGGTCCCTGCCGGGCCGTGTCCTGCAGGCCGGCGGGGCCTCCGCTCCTCGGCCTTGGCCACAACCGAAACCCAGTGCGATTTTAAATGACGTACTTAGAAACATTACTGGAAATCTGCATAGACCACGTTTAGTAGTTGGAGATTTTTTTTGTTCGGTTTTGGCTTTTTTTGTTTGTTTGTTTGGTTGGTTGGTTTTTTGGGGGTTTTTTGGGGTTTTTTTTGTTTGTTTGTTTGGTTTGTTTTGGTTTTTTTTTTTGGGGGGGGGAGGAGGGTGGTTTTTCTAGGGTTTTCCTTTTTTTTTTTTTTTTTTTTTTTTTTCCTTCTTCTAATTAGGAGGACTAGGATGTTAAAACAATTTGGCCTGGTCATACTTGTTTACCTCGGGAGAAAGCTATTCAAGCGCAGCAGGCAGTGCCGTGGTTCCGCGGACACTCCCTGGCCTTCCCGAGGAGGCCGCACTGCCCCTGTTAGAGCCGTGGGGGAACAGGGAAATGCGAGAGCTGTGGGGCGTGCTCTGCAACTTTGAAAAATGCCAGATGGCCTTGGCTCCAAGGGCCGCCGCTCCACCGCCGCCACCCCTTCAAACAATGCAGAGCACAGCCCGCCGGGTCATCCTCTGTCCTCCCCTTGCGGGATCTTCCACAGGAGTTCCTCTTGTCAAACAAAGATAACTTCCCAAATCAGAACGACACCCACTGGTGTCATATCCTGGTTTTGTTGCTGCCAAGATGACTGTGAAAGGTTCAAGATACAACATGCCAGCAAGGAGTGAACTGGAGCCTTGTGCATGTTTGTGTGAAATTCTAGTATGTTATTTCCTGCTCCTTTGTGTGGATGTTTTTTTTTAAAAAAACCAACTAATTAGACATGCTCATGAACACCAAAATTATTGAGGCAGTTTTACCTCTGATGACTATAAACTTCTTTATTTTGTCTTAGAAGATAAGCTGATTTTTCTCTTCTCTTTGTAGAGAATTTACATTCAATAAGTCATCTTGTTGCAGAGCCCAGATAATCAAAAGCCAGGCTGCTGGGTTTATGTTATGATTTCCTTTTTCTTTTACTTTTTCAGCTATGCTAACTGTATCTGTGATGTTAAAAAAGTGCTCATCAGATGGAAGAGTGGAGCATGATGCCCTTTATCTATTGTGGTGGAGTGGATCTGGCTAAGATGTACAGACATGGACTGTATCAGGCTTGCCCTGGTCCTGTCACATTCCTGCTGTCAAAATATGGGCACATAGCTTTGGGATGCAAAGTTACAAACTTTTAGTTTATACCAAAAATCACTTCCCCTCTTATTCATTCCCCACGCAGTGAATGTATGTGCCCAGCTGGTTTTCCTTGTACCTAGAGCATCATTCCTGGTTCACTGCAGTCATACAGAAGAATGACCTTGGTCATTTTCTTTTGTTTTCCCACCCCCATAAAATTAGGATGTAGCCCCCCCCCACAGCAATTTGTGATCTTGATATTTGTCCAACAGAGAATGAGTTAATGTAATCCCTGGAAAATCCTGGATGGAAACCAGTGTGTGCTGGATCTGGATCAGTGATTTGGCAATGGTCAAATGCCAGTTTTCCAGTGTTCTTGTGAAGAGATTTGTATACAGGTAACATAATTTCAATGCTGAGAGTATAACCAGCATAGCATGTGATGTACCATTTATAAAGGAAATTCACAAAAGAAGATGATTCATACATGTGTTTTAAAAGCAGATTATTTTTAAGTTAACATATGAATAGTAATTTTGCATGTCTGAAATTCCAAGTCGCTAGGAAATTCCTCCCTAACACACCCTCCCCTTCTATTTTCTTAACTAGTTTTAAAAGATTAGATAAAAGTCAACTGGAGTAGTTAAAAAGTTTTTCTGGTATTTCCAAAAATGACCAAAGGTTGTAAAATTCTTGTTTCACTTTAGAGTTAAACTATGACTTCAAGTTCTTTTAAAAGTCACAGCTGAATGTACCAGGGAGATACTTTCATATGAAGATGCTTTGTGTCTCCCCCTTCTTGACTGCATTATGTGATGAAAACAGTGAGATTCTACAGAATTCTCACAAGTGTTTTATGCTAGATTGAAAATAAGTTAGCGATTAATATGCTTTTCTTCTGATAGAAAACTTTCCAAAACACATTACAGTGCATGAAGGGTTCCTCTGTTTTAGATGAATTTGTTTCACCTGCTTAATTATGGACACAATGTGTGACATTTTCGATTGTGACTTCCAGAATGTAACAAAAGGAAGAAAATGCTGTAAAGCAATCTTATTCAGGTGCTGGAATCTTTTGGTATATTAGGCTTTGAAGTTGAATTGGCCTTTGATTTCCAATATGGCTTAAATAAAACTCTGCAGTATGGTGATCAAACCCTGTGGAAGAACTAAGACTTGTCTTTAGGTTTGCTCATCTGCCATTTCACCATGTGTGTAATAGAGGTCAGAGGAGGTTAGATAGAATTTCCATAGTTGGTGGCAATGGAAATTGAGCACAGCACCCTACTGATTTTGTTAATCACAAGGCTGGGGGGTTTTTCTAGGTTTGAATTTTTATTCCAGTTTTCAGTGTGATGGTACATGAGTGTTTAGTGAAGTAAAAGGTGGTCTGTGGCTTATATATAACTTCAGAATTAACCAATTTGAATATTTAAGGTTGGGGTGTTTTCTTTCAGTGGCTTTTCAATCCTTTTGAGCATGGAGGGTGTGTGTGGAAAATCCTTTTAACCCCAGACTGGAATCACTTTAAATTATTCCAAAATATTTAAATTATTTAAATGTTAATAATAAGAAAATCCACGCACTACTGAATTTACAGTTAATTATTGTTTTAAAAATTACATGTTATATTGTTGCTCAGAAAAGGGCAGAGCTTTCGGAAATACTTAATCTACCACTCATCAGCAGGCTGATGACTTTTGTTTCACTTCCTTTGGAATATACAGAGTCATGTTAAGGTAATTTACTCTGAAAAGAACTTGCTTGTCTTTCTGATAAGTATGACCTTCCAAGTACTTTTAGTTTTGTAATGAACAGCTGGGAGAGTCCCCTGAATAAAGGAGGTCTGTGTAGTGTATGTTGGAGTGTTAGTTGAAAGTGAAATACTTTAGATAGGAGAGTTAATTGAACTTGTGCAGCAGATCAGTGATTTATTGTCTTTTTGTTCTCTCCCACAGAACTGCCCTTGTAAAAATGCACCTAGTTAAGAATGAACACAAGAGAAGTGTTGTGGTAGACACAGGCTTCATGTCATGCTGGTTTCCAGTTTAAAAACCAGAAGGCTGGCAATTTTAAAGGAAAGCAACAAAGTGATGACCAGGTGCCAAGTGCCTGCTTTCCTTATTCATCAGATTCAAGAAGAATTGGATAAAGAAGAAGAAGAGATGATGGTTTTCCTGTGCCGAGACCTTGCTCCTGATTTGGCCACTGCTGATCTCAAAGAGGTCTTGGTGGCTTTGAATGAGAGAGAGAAACTGACTCCTGCTGGCTTGTCGGAGCTGTTGTACAGAGTTAAGAGGTTTGACTTGCTGAGGAGGATCCTGAACACTGAGAAAGAAACAGTGGAAGCTCACCTTGCCAGGAGTCTCAGACTTATTCCTGATTACAGGTAATATATCTATTTCAGATTTCAAAGCTACACTATCTTGTTCAAAATAAGTGGTTTGCTTTTTTCCTTTGTGTATGGGGGCAGGGGGGCAATATGGATGAGGTTTTTTTGGTTTTTGGTTTTTTTTAATACTTCACAGATTCATAGAATATTTATTGAAGGGAGAAGAAAAGCAGAGAAGGATGTTATATCTAGAGTTATAGTTAAAAGAATATGTCGACTTTGGTCTCTGAATTACTACTACTTTAGTGGTTTCTTACTAGTCACGGCATTAGAAGCATCTGTATTTAAGGAGCTTGTGTGTTTGTGAATAAAACCAGTGATGTTTGTAGAGTTCTAGTTTAGCAGCTAAAAAGGGACACTTTAAAGGCATATAATTGGTTAGAGATATTTTCTTTTCTGGTTTGCTTTGGGCACGCAGCCATGTGGTATAACTTTTCCCAAGGGACCTCTCTCTTACTCGTTTTACTCTATGAGTTTTGAGAGGCTTAAATTAAGAAATTCCAGTTATTTTCTTCGTCTTTGAGAGACTTCAGAAAGAAATCCACATACTCATAAGGAAGATTTTCCTGTATTAAATTCTCACTAAAATTACAACCCTGTAACCAATAGGTAAAAAAGTTAAGGATGTGTTCTGTTGTCTCATTCTCTCGCTTCATCTCTATTAAACATTAAGGAAACTTCTGTTTTCCTAACAGTGGCTATTATACTGTCAGTCCGAAAGACGCTGTTGCTGATTAGCAAGAAGAGGTATTTTATAATTGGATCTTGAAACAGGATAGTTTTTATACCTGTTTATTACTTATAAATGGTGGATTAAGACTGGAACATGGAGAGAAGTTGAAAGGGAGGAATCTTGCTGCAAGCTAATTGTTTAGAAATATCTCAACTTTATTCCAGGGTGCTAATGGTAGAGATAAATGAAAATCTGGAAAAAGATGAAGTGGGTTCTCTTGGTTTTCTACTCAGAGATTATGCACCTCGTATGAAAATGGCAAAAGATAAGGTATGTTTTCTGCTGGCATTCTCCTCTGGAGCAAAGACATCAAAGTGAAAAAATAAGTAGCTAGACAGCAAAGGAAAGGAGACAGTACTGCTAGGAGTATTGAGGCAGGAGTACACAATCATCAGGAAGCAGACAAACAGTTGTGGCTTCTGTTTCATTTTGTTGATTTTCAGTTCAAGGAAAGAAATATGTAAAGCTAGTAAAAAAGTAAGAGGGACCAGTGCTTGTTATAGTATATGGTGGTTGAATGAACTTCATGAGCAGAAGGCATTTTACAGAAGTCTTTCTTCAGTATTTCTGACCTGAAAGTTTATGTAAGAATGATCTCAAACCAATAACCATTTGAACTGAATCTTGAAATACAAGGTCACTTTTTTTTGTTTGTGCTCTGCTTCACTTACAAAAGAACAGATAAATTGTAATTACATCTTTATACCTTTGCATTCTGAATATTTTTAATAAGTCCTGTGAGAAAGCAGAAATTCAGTAGAGAGGATTCAGAAACCATGACCACATACAGAGAAGACTGAATATTTCTGTCTTCTTCCTTTGAGAGATTTTTTCCTTTTCTGCCTTCAGTCGAAGGAGAGAGGCCCTGAAAATTTCCCAAAGCTCTTCTTGCCTCTTGCTTTGTGGCATGTGAGGTGACATTCCCAGTGGTTGGCTTTGTAGCAAAAACAAAATGCAAAACTGTTTCCTCAAAAAATTAAGTTTGATTTTTAAGAATATCACTTTGTAGTTTCTTTTACTCCTGTGCTAGTATCAAGGAGTCATATGTCTCTAAGATAATTTTCTTAGAGGGTGTAATGTCTCTAGTTGTTTATATAGCCTTTATGACATCTCCATGGTATTTTCTGGATTGCTTTGTTACTTCTGGTGGAGAAAAAATTACTGATGTATTTGGGTTTATGTTGCTGTTCTAGAGTTTTCTAGCTCTTATAATTGACCTGGAGAAGCTAAATTTGGTGGCTCCTAATCAACTGGATTTGATAGAAAACTGTTTTCGAAGTATTCACAGGATAGACTTGATTAGGAAGATTCAGAAGTACAAAGGTAAGATGCTCTTTTTGCACTGGTTACTTTTGATAGCAACGATCAGATGTGCTGAAGATAAAACTATGACTTACAAATAAGGGCATTTGCATTCTTCAGAGATTCAGGTTTTTAAAACAGTTGAAATATCATGATGTATTTGTGTTCCTCTTAAAATTGCAGCTTCACTGTGCTCCATTCATTCTCAGCCAGTATATGTAAATGCTCTTCAGGCCTCTCTCCCTAATCTCAGTCTGATTGATCCTCCTTATCATTCAGGGGTAAGTATACAAGAAGTGAAACAAATCTTTTATTTCTAAATATTGCCAGGCTTTAAAAGGAGTTCCATTTTTCAGAGCCTGAGGAAGGAGAGATGGCTAGTGACTAAAATATTGCTTGGTTTATTTCTGTTTTTTCCTGTTATTTGCTGAGTTTAGGGTCTGATTTAAATCTTCTGACTGAGAAAGTCCCTTTAAAGGACTTCTGTGAATTTTATCCTATTAGTTCAACATATGAAATCTGTATCTTGAAAGTTTTTTCTGTACTATACAGTGGAGTGAAAAGTTTTGCTTTGACTGTTCTTTGCAAAACCTATTCTTCTTTGTATCTCTGGACTTTTCAGGGAAAGTAGCTTTTAATTTTTGAAGCTGAAAATTATAGCTTTTTTAAGAAGAGTTTTTCAGGGTTTGGTGTTGGTGGTTTTTTTGGGGTTTTTTTTTTTTTTTTTTTTTTTTTTTTTTTTTTTTTTTGTAGTTTGTTTTAAACTCAGTTTAAGAAGATATCTCAGTACCTGAAAAGTCATCAAATCCTATTGCATGCAGTATTTTTTGTATTTGAGTTAGCTCTGATATTGTATTAGTATGACCTTTCTTGAAGTCTTTAACCTTGCTAAATTTGATGAGATTACTTGTCATGTGTTCAGTAAACATGCAGCTACCTGCTGCTGTAAGGAAACGAAGTTCACATCTTCAGAGGCTTTTCCTTGCTGTTCATGACAGGCTGGTGATTTTTTTTTTTTTTTTTTTTTTTTTTTTTTTTTTTTTTTTTTTTTTGAGGGATGTTTATTTTATTTGTCTGTGCTCTGAGTAGGTTTTTTAATCTGTTATGTTGTAGTTTTATTTAGCTGATAGAAATGAATCTAAAATATCCTTTTATTGAGAAAGAAATATTACTGTGTTTTATTTTGCAACATGTTTATTAATTCTTGAAGGAGAATAGGAAAATTATGCGTTTTTCCTAATTTCAGATTCAGAATGCGAACACAGAAAAATTACAAAATGGATCATGTCTTACTCTGGGTAAGAGCATTTTATCTAAGTTTGGATAATCTAAAAGAGCCAAATGATGAATTTCATTGCATCAGAATGGCTGTTGTTTGATAGCTGTGTTCATGGCTAATCCTGTTAATAACATCAGGAGTAGAGAGTGTTTGAAACCTCAGAACTGAGTCTGGCCTTACTGTTTGGTCTTGTATTTACTTTGCTTGTGCTGCCACATCTTAAAAACATTCTTAAAAGTTGTAAGCTCCCACTGTCAAAACTTCTTAACAGAATAAATACTTTATTAGTAAAACCATGGATAAGATTGACTAGCCAGCTCTGGAGTCCTGTGTAGTGCAGTTCTGCCCATTAACTCTGGAGTAGGAAGTTTTTGTGTCAGTTCAGCAGTGAACTCCCCGCCAGGCCAGCCAGGAAGTTGTGCATTGAACAGGTTTTTTCCATGTGTCTTTGTGTTTTCTCTGGAAACCCCAAATACCTCTCAAAAATGGTGATATTTAAAACTAGTTGGCTGAGTTCTTTCAGTGTAGAAGAGAGTCTTTGTTTCTTCTAGTCCCAAGCAATGTACAATGAAATCCAGATAGCATTTTAGAGGTGAATAATTTAGGGATTTTTAAACTTCAGTAGCATAGGAACTAAGAGGTCCCAATGGATGACAACTTTGCTGAAATAGATACATTCTTCTTTATAACTGATCTGGTGATAAAAAATACCACTGGTATTTACATACTGAGATTACTTCTGTATGTTTTAATTGCAGCAGAACCAGTTCACATGTCCATTCAGGAGTCAGGATCAGTGCCACATAAGGTACGTGCTTATGTATATGCATGTAAATAAATATAACCTCTGTGAGTATTTACCTTAGTTTTCTTTGTGTTTCATTTTGAGATTTCCTTGAGTTGTGTGCAGATAGAGCAATGGGTACATCCTCAGCCATAAACAGGTTCTGTGAATTGTTTTTGCAGAATATATTTTAAATATAAAATACTTGCTGCTGCTCTGGAAGCAGCAGTGTGCAAAATGCATGTATATATGATGTGCCCACAGAACTTATACATTTATTAGTAGAGGCCAAGTTAAAAACTGTTGGAGTTCAAACCTCTCTTGCCACAGGCATTAAAAATCACAGAGCTTCTTTGCATATAGTAAGTGTTGTTCTTAATTACCTCCTCCCCTTTGGTCTCCAGGCAGAAGACAGACTTGCTTCAGGTATTACTGATAAGGATGGCCAACTGCTATTTTCACTAGTTCTCCTGTAGGTCAGGAGCCAACCTGTAGCAAACTGATTTGCTTCAATCAGTTCTCTTCAGAGGGGAGAGGAATTGTGATAGAGTTATTATGGATTATTTAGGAATAAGGAAGTTGTTCCACTAAATAAGGAAATAAATTTTCTGATGAGCAGTGCTTGCTTGCACACCTGAAGAACAAAGAAGTTCTCTACATTTATTGTGTTGGCAGTACGAAGCATGTACAATTTTAGTCTCTGAGAATCTTTATGGTAGTGAGATTGCATAACACAAGGACACAAAAACTAAGTCTGTACTAGGAATAGAGGGAGAAGAGTCATTAGTCCCTTTCTCCTGATTTTTTGGTGTGTAGATAAGACACATTACAACTCAGTAGAAAGATTTCTGCTAGCTACTTGATGGAAAACAGCAGAATGTTATTTAATAGATCTGACAAAAATTTGAGAAAATAATACGGTCTAAAAGTTGAGAAAGTGATGTATTAACTTTGTAATTGTCCTTTCACATTTCTCAGATGTCTGATGATTCTTACAGAATGAGAAGTCAACCTTTAGGAATGTGCCTGATAATAGATTGTATTGGCAATGACACTGGTAAGTCTCTTGAATTTGAAGTCCTTTAACTCATTAATCCAGATAATTAGAACAATTTAGTATAAAGAATATAATGTACATTTACCAGCCAGATTAGGGGAGTGTTGGTCCAGTCATTTAATCTACCAGTTCTAGTAAGACTTCTAAAGCAAAGAGTTGGAAGGGCCAACATCATGTTAAAGCCAACTGTCCTAATTATTGGAGACAACGTTTGGTTTTTTGGTGCAGAATCTCTGAATGAAAGAACTTGGAAGAGGATAGACTAAACTTTGGGAGGGACAAAAAGGATGTTCAACAACCAACAGAAAAATTAGGCTTACAGCAGTCATATAGCAGATTATTGGCAGAGATGGTAGTGTTTCCCACCAGTTAACAAGCTGAAGCCAAAGCTGTTGTGGATCTGAAGTACAGTCATATTAGACACAAGAGATTTGGAATAGCCATGAGATCCTTTATTAATAATGCACCTGGGCTTCTGTCCTATCTTGCACAGTTTAGCTGAAAGTGTCACCATAGTGAAACTGAAAGTGTCACTGCAGCTGTCAATGTAGTCACTGCTGTGGTTGAAATGTGGGGGTTTTCTGATTGCCTTTGTAGAATCCTAGAATTAGACCTTTGCACAGTCACGTGAGGCTAAAAGTAAAAATGAAGAGAGTATTTGCAGTCAGTTCTGTAATAGGCTGGGAGGTGTAGGGGAAGGAGAGGCTTTCCAGGCATGTCTTTTGGTTTTCTCAAATGTAATGGTCCAGCAGGTGAACTAACTCAAAATTGCTGATGTGATTGAAGGGCAGTGGCTGTGGAGCTCACACACAGAAAGTCTGTATCTCAGATGTCTAAAGTCACCAGTGCATTGTCAGCATTTAACATGATAGAAGGCAAGACCTGCACTGAAATGCATTATGGTGCTAGTGAGATTCAGAGGAGAGATGGCATACAGCATTGCTTAGAGGAGTTTGCTAGAAAGGCAGAATAGTTGTGCCACACTATTCTGAGGTCTGAGTCCACTGAAGAAAAAGAAGAGGGCAGGGAAAACATTAGAAATTGTTTAGAATCTGTAGCTGTCCCAAGATTTAATCTCAGGAAGGCAAACTAGTAATAGATACTGTAGGATCAAGAATTACAAAAATTTATAATGCCTAGTGTAAACAGTATGAATTTATCAAATGCTGATAAAATTCAAACTGAGATGCACATTGCTGTTTTGTAAATAGCTGCTTTTGACTTTTCCATTTGGAAATCAGTTTTAATCCTTACATTGTAAAGAATGAAGGGAGAAAAGGCTAGTGTTTTATGTAGAATAGAAATACTGGAAAATCAGTGGAGAGAGTCAGTTGAGAGATAGCTAATGTTGAAGAAATAGGTAGTTTCTGATCTCAGGCTGTAGCATGTAATGCTGCAGTATGTCTTTCCTTAGAGTATCCAAGGCTTACCATGTATAATTTCTGATTAATTGTTAACTAAGGTGTCAGCTCTAAGTTTTTGAGTTGTTTTTTTTAAACTGTGACAGTTTGTGTGGGGGGGACTAAGGCGACACCAGGTTTTGAATTTGTATATGTATGTGCATGTCCAAGTGAGATCAGGACATTATATTCTCACTGCTGCAATTCTCATTTTGTACATGTACTGCTACCCCCTGACTGATGGAGAGCTTCATTGAGCGTGTAACTGCTAGACTGTAGCGATACTGAATAGTCTGAATTTTGAGAGCATGTTTTATTGCATAAAATAAGGGAGCTTTATCTTTCTACTCTCAAACTAAAAATGTCTGGACAATTTTTGAATTATTTTACAAATATTAATCAAACCAGCAGAACTGGAAGGAAGCTGTAGGGGTTTTTATCACTTCACTACAGTGTAGAGTTTGTATCTACCCTTTATTTTGCTGAGGAAAGTTATGAGTTCTGTTTCCGGTGTTCACTATGGGCTTTTTGGAGAGAACAGTGTGGTAGTAGAGCTGCTTTGCTGCCATCTGAAATAGCCCCTGCTAGTTAGGGCTTGTTAAACTTTTGAAGTCAAGGACAGCTATGTGTAAGCTTCCTATATGTGTAAGGCATTTTACATAAACATGGCACTTGATGATTCTTTTCCTACCAGAAGCTGTGCATGGGCAACGTGTATGTGCTTTATACTAAAGATACAAAGCTACAGCTGTAAGTCCTAGTAGCTTGTGGTTCTCTGAACACTTAATACCTGTGGTTTTAACCACCACGTATCTGGTTTCAATCCCATATTAAGAAACATCCAAAATAGTTATTCAGATCTTAACACATTTTCCTGTAGCACAGGTTAACACAAATACAGTAAGAGTTAAGTCTTGAGGTTTGGCTACCTACCGTTTTAATTTCTTACACAATTGAAAGAGTTCATTATTCAGCTTTCTTTTTTACCTGAAAATGCCATTCTGTCCCAGTTAAGACTCCAGTGTCCATTCTTCACCTGGAGCTCATCACTTCAAATTTTAAGAAGCAAAAATTTTAAGAAGCAGCAGGTTCATTTTTGACTGATGAAAGAGAACCTCTGTGTTTCTTATGCAGTTATGTGTATCTATAATAACCATTCAGAATAATTTTGACAAATTAAAAGGTGAAACAGACTTCCTATGCTGTCCAGATCACTCTTTATCGTTTCAAGTGTGTTTTTTCTTGCCTTATATTTTAAGTCTTAGGAACTTGGAATACTGGCTCTAAAGGAAAGCATGTAAGTGTCTGTGGAATGTAAAACAGATAACAGTGTCTCTACTGCCATGAAGCATCTGGCTCACAGGAAAGATGACATGCTTATAGTACTATAACTATGTAATCTACTGTGATCAACATCAAGTACTCCTGACTTTTTAATTATTGTGATAAAATAAAATACTTAGTGTCAATAGCAAAACACTCCAAGTACTGCAGTTCAATATAGTTGAGATTAAGCCTTGGTGTGCCTTGGTTTAATTGCATCTTGCTTCTTTCAGATGTGTTGGAAGAGACCTTCAGAGGCTTAGGCTACGAGGTTCATTGTCACAGATACTTAAATATGAGCTCCATGAATCAAACATTGATTGAGGTTGCAAGGTGGCAGAAGCACAGAAATTGTGACAGCTTCGTTTGCATATTGGTCAGCCGTGGAAACTCTCAGAGCATCTTCTGTACAGACCACACCTTTTCTGGATTCCCTTTGGAACAAATAAAGAAATACTTTACAGCAGACTCATGTCCTGGACTCCTAGGAAAACCAAAGCTGTTTTTTATTCAGAGCTATGTTGTGCCAGAAAATGAGCAAGAGTGTACCAGTCTGTTGGAAGTTGATGGGAAAGGTGATAGTGCTAAAGTCACTATCCCCCATGCAGCAGACATCTTTTGGAGTCATTGCAAGGTGGATGTGTCTACACTAGAACAATCCCCAGCTTTATCCTCATATTATCTGCGTTGTCTGGCTGAACTACTCCGTAATCCTTATAAAAGGTAAATTAAAATAAGAGGAAAAGAATAACCCTTTTTCTATGATAGCTTATTGTCATGGAGAATGAGAAATCTTAAATTTCATCCCATCCGTTACTGAAATGTACTTTTTTGCAGTGTCATAGGCTGAAAGACAAGTATCCTCACACAATTGCACAGAAAGGTAGCCTAAACTAGGAGTGATGTTTCTGATCTTGAACAGTAAAATTAAAGTGTGTTATGGCATTGGGGTCTGCAGAGTGAGAAGGGAAGAACCTGTCCTGGATAATGCTTAGACAGTATTGGAAATTTTACTTCTCCAAGATAAACAGGCTTCTGTTACGCTGAGGATTGCCATGTACCATTAAGAAGAGCTGTGCTTGCAAATATTAATGGTCCATGCTTAAGTTCAGGACAAAGGCAGTAGAGAGGGAAGGATTTTCTACTTTCTCTAAATTTAATTAACCCTTTGGTCACAGAGCCAATTGATTGCCAATCTTGAATTTCAACTGTCAGAAAACTTTTGTCTATTTAAAGAGATCAAAAGGAATCTGCACAAAAATCAGATACATTTGGATATATAACTTACCCACAAAAGTTTTATTTATACAGCTGATCTACCAGGGACCTAAACTGTTATTCAAGGCAGTTGCAGTGCTAGCATTCAGTACGTTTTTACAAATCCTAAAGCCTTGTCATGAAATCACAGACCATCATGTCAGCATAATTAATATTATAGCAATGATTTGGGTCATAAGAGTTTGTCTTAAAATGTGTGTACAGCCTTGCCATTTAGAGGTCTTGCCTCTGCAGTAAAGACCGAAATTGAAAACTTTCTCCACGCTGAGTCTGAAGTTTATTTTCTCTCTTGTGAATTCTTAAATGGTGTCTTGCTTCATTCTCTAATGGAATGCTTTTGCTTTTGTTGCTGCAGGAAACTCTGTATACTGTCTCTCCATATGGAACTGAACAAAACAGTTTATGATTGGAATACTACCGCTGACCCAAGCCAACAGTACTCACTGCTGCTCCAGCACACACTGAGGAAGAAACTTTTCTTTCCCACTTAACTGCTGTTAGAAAGTACATATCTGAAAGAGTTAACAAGAAACATTTGCTATGATGCAGTTTAATGCATACTTTTACTTTTTGCATTGTTATTTCATGTGTATCTAAAGTGCCTGTTGCTTCCAAACACAGGAATTTACAAGCATTTTAGTATGCTAAGACACTAGATTTTATATTTTTATAGTAATCTCTGAAAGCTTGGATGAGCATGGTAGCTATTGTATAGCAGTGAAACATATATTGCTAAGTACAATGGGTTAACAGACATCTAAACTGTATAGCTGTTGGGTTTTCCAGGAAAAAACAGAAGTGTTTTTATTGTTTCATTGGTGATTTTTAACATACCTCCTAGCAGTTAATACTTAAACAAATGCAAGCCAGCCCAAACCACTGAAATGTGCTAATTACTTCACCCTGCACCTAATAGTGGCAAATGTCTCAGGAAGGCTTTCCTAGCCAGTAATGCCAGATCTTTGCTAGCAAGTTCTGGCTTGCATGCTTCTACAGACTGGCAAAACAGAAGGGAGAGTGAGACTTGTGGTCTTTTCAATAATCTGGAGTCCATCTGTTTGCTGCATTAAAGATTGCATCTTTAGAACTGTCCACAGCACACAGGGGTTCTGTGTTAATACATGAGACAGTCTGCCATGCTTTGGCCCAAGTATGTTTTTTGCTGATGCAAAACCGAGTCTACATGTGGCAGGACATTACAGTAATCTGCCACACAGTTTAAAAAATGTGGGATATTGGCAGATGTCTTGTAGAAGCTGAAATATGATTCACATTCATTGCCCCAGGCATAGTTGTAAAAAGATACTTTAAAATATTTGAACTTGAATGTAGTATGTTTCAGCCATGGGCCTTTAAGATTGTATTATGTTAAACACCCCAACCTCACTGGTTTTGTTTTATGAAAAAGAATATGCCTCTATTAATGATTTTTTTTTCCCAAGTGCTCTTGTTCTTGTGAAAAAAAGAAAAGGGAAAATTGTCCTAAATACAAAAATTTTTCTCCTATGTAGCAGCTGCCTAACAAAAATTTCAGTTAATCTACTTCTTGTATATCAGTATAACCTGGATGGGTTGTATTGAAGTTTGTCACTGAACTTAGTGACAGTAAAGTAGGCCACTTGTAAATATTTAATTTTTACATATAATATAGTCTCCTATACGGGAAAAATATTTGAGGCCCTGGTGTGTCTTGCTTGGTTTCTGGTCAAGTTTTTTAATGGAAAAAAGAGGTACAAAATGACAGATATGGAATCTTAAAAGTTACTTCCTGTGGTGGCTGGTAAATGAACTAAAATGGTGAAACAAATGTTTCCTATGGTTGTAGAAATAAGATATCATTTCAAGTTACCTATATATCTAACTAATGTTAATGAATACAATCTTATTCACAGATTAACTTCAATTTCCCATTTCCCTTACTAGCTTTTGCATTTGACAAGCACTTCTGCTACCCTATAGGAAACCAAAAGCAGGGAGAATGGAACCAAGAGGAGGCAGATGAGGAAAAGAAATGTGGAAATTTTAAGCAGGACCAAGAAGGGGGATGGTAGGGAGCATCAAGAGAAGAACAAGTAGGGGAAAGATGATTCGAAGGAGAAATACAGTATCAATATTGGAAGGAGAAGAAAACAGGAAAAAGGAAGTGAGAATAGTGGCTGTCCTTACAGACTCTAATGATGTGGTGAGTTGGTCGATGTTTTGTGGATTGGTTGGTTGGGGGGTTTTGAGTGATGCTAAATGCAAGTGTTTACTTAAAATATTAGCAGTAGAAAATATTCTGCTTTTACAGTTTTGCAACAAGTTTGGTTTGGGGGTTAAGACGTATGTCTGTTCTTTGCCTTACTGCAAGACAGAGTAAGGAAAGTCTGTGTCCCTTTTGTTAAGAAATTATGCAGAAATGCTGTTTTGAAAATTAGAGGCTCATGTAATTAATCCTTTCAGTGGAAAAGGAAGGGACTCTCTTTGTGTATGGCTGCTTGGTTGGAAGTGGTTATAACCCTCTAGAGAGTTGTGGGGACAGACATGTATCATGCAGCATTCATGGGTGTCAGATACTGATTTTTTTATGCTGATCCTCAGTAGATTTTTAAACCATAGCCATATGCAGTCTATAATCATGCATCTAAGCAGTATTTATTCCCTTGACACCTCTTTAAAGAGTGGTATTCAGGTAGGCTGATTCCCTGTACCTGCTGCATAGTGAGTATTTATGCAGGACTTTTGGGATGGCAGTTTTCTGTCACTTGTCCCATAGCTTATAGAATCATAGTCATAAAATAAGCTGACTTAGAAGGGACCCATCAGGATCATCAAGTCCAACTCCTGGCCCTGCACAGGACACCCCAAGAATCCCACCATGTGCCTGAGAGTGTTGTCCAAAAGCTTCTTGAGCTCTGGCAGGGTTGGTTCTGTGACCACTTCCCTGGGGAGCCTGTTCCAGTGTCCAGCCACCCTCTGGATGAAGAACCTCTTCCTAAAATCTAACCTAACTCTCCCCTTGACACAGTTTCATTTTACAAGTCCTGTCAGTGGTCACCAGAGACAAGCAGTTGGATGCCTTAAGTTTTAGCTTTTGTATTTTTCAGATTCTGCAATGCATTAGTATATAACTCTGAACTTCTTATAAAGTGTTAGCAAGTTCTCTTCACAGTTTAGTTAGACAAAACAATCCTTTCTCAAGCTGAGAGCCAAAGACATTGTTACAGCTTCAGGCCCAAAAAATATAAACAACAGTGAGTTGAGGAGAGCAGACTGGGAGGATGGGACTCCATAACCTGAAGCTGTAATTGGACAATTAACCCCAATATGGATATGGACCAAAACTTACAAAAGTGTGAAAACTCATGACATGCCGTCCATCTTGGTTGTAGCCTCGGCCAGGCTCTTGTACTGCCCAAGGTGTATTCTTTGAAGACCTTTTTAATAAATATCTACTTTATTCCTTTAACCCTGTCCAGTGTCTGTTCTAGGTAACCTCTCAAGGCATCATCTGCCCCTCAGTTCCCCCTTGTGAGGATGTTGAAGACTGCAATGAGGTCTCCCCTCAGTCTCCTCCAGGCTGAACAAACCAAGTGACCTCAGCCCCTCCTCACAGGGGCCTCCCCTCCAAAACCCTCACCAGGTTTCTGTGTCCCTCCGTACACTTGATGGGGACTGTCTCTTCTTGCTGTAGTGCACATAGTGCACACATAAAATTTGAGTCTAGAAATGGATGCACAGTATGGACTGCATCAGGTTATCCCTGTATTGCAGATAGTGAAATGATTTCAGGTTAAATGATCATTTAGCCAAAAGAAAAGGGAGAAGAGAATTTTGGATCCATCGTGAGTTTAGGGTGTTAGTACTGGAACATAAAGAGTGACATGCTGGTGGAATTTCATGGTTTTGGACTGCCAGAATGTCTCATTTTCAGAACTTACTATTGATGGAGATAAAACAAGTGATGCTGCTCCTGCATTGCCAGAGCTTGGAATAAGGTTGTCAGAGTCACTGCTCTGGCACTTAATTACAGTTTTAGTTTCTGATAACTGGAAAAAAAAATCTTGTAGTTTGGTATGTGCTCTATGTATGGAAGAGGGAAAAGGGAATTAATTGGCAGAATATGGGTGATGCCTTTAAGTGGCTTGGAAGATGTACTCATGAGGCAAGAGATTCAGTGGTGTTTTGTATCAGACTTAAGTTTGCATGGTTTTTCTCAGCCACCTACATTGATGTGCATGAGCCATAAATTGAGTTTACTTTGCACTGTTACGTATTTGTGTATTACAGTTGTTGCCAACTCATTATCCAAAAAAAGTTATGTTCAGGAGGAAGTTACATGCTAGCACTTGTAGATGGAGCATGTTGTATGGCTGATATGGCTGATCTTCCCTTTCAACTCTGCATAAGCAACAGTGGCTCCTATTACAGATACCTGAGTTAGAGAAGCTTTCTGTGGGAGCTTCTGAGAATTATTTTCTGCTCTCCAGAATTTTAAGTTTCTGATATGCAGAATGGTATTACTGAGAAGAGGCTGCTATCTGTGTGGATGATCTATATTCCATTTAAATTAAATCTCCTGTACTAAATTATTTAACAGCTTTTCTGTGGCTGGTGTAAAGAATGTCTATTTTTCAGCTTCTGTATTAGAAACAATAAGACACTATAATTGGAAACAAATGCTAGATATTCTGAATAAAATTTCTGTATGCAGTCAGATTGATTGTCCCTGTCTCCCTCTAGACCATAGAATAACTCTGAAATTCTTGGTGTGTTTATCCTGCAGACTTGTTAACTTGTTAAATTATAACTTGTTAAATTTGGTGTGAAGTTTACAGCTCTATAAAAATGAGTTGATTTAAAGGACAGCAAGCCTTATAGTTTTACCAGGTAACTTGGCTGTTCTTCATGTTTTGGACAACAACTTTTGGCATGAGCGAGGAGCCACTTCCCATCCTGTCCCCATTGCCCCGAGGTCGTGGGGGGATGGATACAGGTGAGCCCGGAGATGCTGAAGGGCCCGAGGAGCCTGCCCTGAGCAGAGTCTGCTTACCTTCCTCCTCTGCCACAAACACTGCTCTGAACCTTCCTTCCAGTGGGGAAACAAAAATTAAAATAATGTGCCTAAACTATTTGAGGTCTTTTTTGCGATGTAGCCTGCTTTAAAACGGCTTGGCAGCAAAAGCGGGGGAAATTACGGGTGCCGTCTTGCACTTGGCAGCCGAGGGCTGCCCGAAGCCTTTCCCGGAGCCTGGCAGCGTTCCCCAGCTCTGGGGCGGGCTCCGGCGGGGTTTGCCCGGCGGGCGGGGCGGTGCAAGGCCCCGCAGGCGCTGCCGGCCTCGCCCGCTCCCCGGCCGGGCCCCTGCCCCTTCCCGCGCCCACCTGCTGGATCCCGCATTCCGCCCCGCACCGCCCCCGGCACCGCCCCTGGCGAGCACTGAGCGCGCCGGGCGCCACAGGAGCCGCAGCCGCCGTCCGGGGAGCGCCCGGGACAGGGATCGGGACTGGGACTCCTGTCAGAGGTATCAGAAGGTGGGGCTGGAAGGGAGCGGGAAGGAAGGCTGGCTTCATCTGCCGAGCCCGGAGCCGAACTCGCGCTCGCTGTTTGTGAGCGGCCGCGGCTCCTCCTCCCGCACGTGGGGCCGGCCGCGCTTCCGGCACTGCGGGCGGGCCTCGCACCGAGACCCCCGGGGAGCGCTCCAGCCGGTAAAAACTAGAGAAAATCAAAACGTAATTTTACGGTCCTTATCCTGCTTGTTTCATACGACTTTCCTTCTCTGAGGCGGTATCTGAAAGCGCACAGCAGACGCGGATTCCTTACCTTTGTGTGCCGATCCCTGCCCGGTCCCGCTGTGGTGTGCGGCTGAGCCGCGCCAGGCCGGGCAGCGAGCGGGTCCTGCTGGCTCACCTTCCTTAGGGACAAACTTTTGCTTCCAGCTGCTCTAAACAAAAGATTAGAGACCTACCAGCTAGAAGGTACTGAAGCACCTTCTTACCTATTTAACCTTCCCCAGGCAGAGCAGAACTGCCTGGGGTACATGGGCGAAGCTGTGGTAGCGGAAGGTTGATTAGTCACTATTAAACCTCAGAAGAGCGAGCTGCTCGTGCAGAGCCTGTTTAGACTGAGCATTGGGTACTATTACATTTAACTGCCATTTCCTTGAAAGGGAGGCTGGTAAGGGTTTTTCTATGCTAAATGTCAAATACAACCTGGAAACAAGTTACAGCTGGGAGTGGATGGATATTCCACAGTTCCAGCTTGGGTGTCAGCCTTGTAACAGAGCAACACCGCCCTGCTACAGCCAGAGAAGAAGGAGGACTTGGGCTGCAGATCAAGGAAAATGCATGAACCACTGCACTGTCTCCATTAATAGTTGTAATAAGTTACTGCAGGGACTCTTCCCAGATACAATGGAGGGAGGCAAAGATCTGAGCACGGAAGATGTTTAAAAGTAAAGAAAATTCAGACCTTGAGGTCATCTAGCACAGGTTTTTGCTCTGAGCAAGGATAACTTCATTTATAGACTGGGTTGTTCTGGATTCTGCCAAATCTGGTCTTTTTTGTAGTCTTGTGTTTAGAGAAGGATGTATATTTCAAATTTATTTAAAACCTTATTTATTAAAAGATAATTCAGGACTTCCAAACATTGGGTAAAATTTTAGTAGACAGATTGCTGTATTGAAGATTCAAGTGTTACTAGTGTTTGTTTTCTGCTTTCAGGCAGAGAGGCTGTTGGGTTCCAGCAACATGGAGAATGATGCCAGCTTGGAGTTCTCTCAGCAGCTTTTTCTTATTAGTGAAAATCTGGTGACTGAAGATGTAACAGCTTTAAAATTTCTCTGTATGGACTTGCTCCAGCTCGGTAGACTAGAAGGTGTGAAGTCAGCAACAGATATCTTCAAGCTTCTTATGGCTCAAGAATACCTGAAAGCAGAAGACACTTTCCTACTAGCTGAACTCTTATACAGAATTAAATGTCACTCCTTGCTCGAGAAACTTGGTTACACCAAGGAGAAAGTACAAAAACATCTGCATGAGAAGGGAAGAATCTCTCCATACAGGTAAGCTTGCAGTGGAATTCTCTTCCCTCCATTACTCCTATCTATGCCATACTATTTTCCTTTCAATTTTAAAATTCTTAGATTGCCTTTTGGTTTTATACCATCTTTTGTTCCACTTTTATCTCACTGCATCTCTGTTACAGGCAGATGCTGTATGAATTATCAGAGAACATCACCAATGAAATGTTGAAGGATATCACATTCCTCCTGCAAAACCGTCTTCCAAAGCGATGGATAACTCCTGTATGTGAGGAGTGAGCCAAATGTGTATATGGTGGGAAGGGAAGAAGGGAGGCAGGAAATAGGAGGAAAAGTGTGAGAAGTGTTTGGCAGAATAGAGCATAATATACAACTAGGCTGGTTGTATTCATAGGGATAGTAAGAAGGAAGATGTTGACAGGCAAGAGTAGAATTTGGTCCCTCATGCCAAGGTCTGGCAGTTCACTGTCTAGCATCAGATTATAAAAAGGTGACAAATCAAATCTTTGCCCTGCTTGAGCCATATGCAAGGGAGATCCATGTCCCTACGTCATTGTTACTGTTTCACAGCAATGAAGCCCTCTTGAAGCCACCAGTCGTTAACATGGTTTGGATGAATCTGTTTAAACAGGACCATACCAAATAAAAACACAACCAGTGGCTTTCCATGAAGCAACATTTCTGCTTAAAGGTGGTATAAAATTGACTGATCCTTGTTGGTAGGGAGCAAAGCAGATAATAATGTGACTGATTGAGGCAAGGCTGAGAGGCAAGGTTTGATTTCTAAGGAACAATAATTGTATTTTACTCTCTCCTTTTGGCTGTCAGTCTGCTTTGGATTTGCTGACTTTATTGGAAAAGCAGGGCCTTTTAACTAAAGACAACGTACAGATACTGGAGTCCATCTGTAAGACTGTTTCACCTGATCTCCTGGAGATAATAGACTGCTACAAAAAGGCAAAAGGTGAGAAATTCATAGTCTAGGAATAGGTTTGCTAAAATACAGGAAGCACTAGATGGGTCTGGGCAACTGAACTTCAGGTCATATGTGTGTATTGCTGAAACAGGAGCTTGAGTGGCATAAATCTGGTGTAACAATTTCTAGCTTCCATTATTTCCTAGATAAATCCCTAAAATACAGGGATGTGCTGGAATATCTGAGGCCACATACAGCAGCCCAGCACATACAGAACAGGCTGGGAAACTGAAAATCTACTTATAGATATGTCCCACTTCTCCATTTCCCCACTAATAGTATTGAGATGATCACAACTGTCCTGTAGAAGGCACTTTGTGATCTGTGAATGTGCACTACATAAAGGCAGTTGCCTGCTAAGAGGCTGGCAAGACAAACTGTGTGTGCATGTGTGTCTGACACATGGGCTGTGAGCATACAGATGATTTCTGGTTTTATTTAAAAATGAGATTCATCAGTAATTCAGCAGAAAAAAAACCTGGCAACTTCGGTTGTAAGAATGCAGATTCTTCTTAAATACAGGTAATTTCCAAACTGATTTCCAGATGAAAAATTCATTTGAATGTCTTGGGTACAATCTATCCTTCTACCATGGGTATCTTTGTTTTGTAATATTGATACAAATAGAAGCCTTGCCTTTGTCAAAAAATAAATATAATAAAAATAACAAGAAAATGTTCAGAATAGATCCATTGAACATGACCATGCTATCTTGTATGGAGGAGTTATTCCTTTCAGTGAAACAGTGTTTCAAATACAAAAAGTGATGTTTTGTAGCTAAACTCCTTTTTGCTGCATCCACAAATATTGGATTTACCTTTATAAATATCTGTGGTGGGGTTTTTTTCTAGATAACAAGGCAGCTAATTTTACACAAGGCTTCCCTGAACTAAATCTGGAGCTGCGTGGAGAATTCAGCAATGTAGAAAATGAATCCAAGGTTTGAGACAATCTCTTAAATCCTTTTGGAATACCTGGGGGTGTGAGGTTTTCATCCTCTCTCAAATGACATTTATCATGAAAAGACTTGTGAGGTATCTGTTTCTCGTAAAATTTCTTAACTTGACTGATAAACCAAAATGTTTCAAAGACTATTTTAACCTCAGAGGCCAAAAATTTTGCAATATTGAAAGGTGGATTGTAGGCAAAATGGGCATAATACCTCTGAAGTTATTCACACATCAGTGCATGTGCTTATCTTCCTGGTAAAGGCAAGACATTTGGCATTTGTCTAAGTTGTGCATTTTGGAATGTGCAAAACACAGAGGCAAATGGAACTTCACAGTTCTCACTTTTTGAATCTGGCTTAGAAAAGGCCTCAGGGCATCTTGAAATTAGAAGTCATAAGGGATATCATGCAAAGCCCTTGTTAGAAGGATTAAAAGGAGGCAAGAGTTTTTAGTAAGCTATTGCAGAGGTCTTGGTACATGAGAAAAGATCTCATTTGTGAGATCCCATCTTAGAGGCCTTATGTGCACTCTCCAACCACAGCAGTGTAACCACTGAATTCTCCCTCTGGCCTTCTCTTTGCAATGACCATGGATATTGAAGGAGCAAGTTGCTTCATTTGTTTATAGCTATTTAATTTCTTGCAGTTCTTTGCTATAACATCTTTTCATCACCTGAAACTGCTGCAAAGCTTTTGAAGGAACTTGGAGTGCTGCCTTCATTTTGTCCTAAAATGCACAAAAGGAAGTGTGTATTGCTCTGTAGTGAGCAGGAAGGGACTCCAATGGATGGAGTTTTTTTTATTTCAACCCAAGGTTGGACTTAAATACATGGTACTTGAAGTTTTGGTACTTTTCAGCCTTAAAAATACTATTTTTTTAACAGTGGGAGGTAATTTTAAATCTTAACCAAGAAACTTGCAGTGTGGTAGGTTTATGCACTTCTGAGATTTCTGTTCTGCTTGCATCCTTTTCCAGTGGATCAGTATGAATCACCTCCTCCAGGTAGTCATTACTGTTCTCAAAAACACCCAACTCAGATGTCTAACATGCTATAGTTTCACTGTGATCCCTCTGCCATGAAGCTAAAATACTGTTTTGACATTGGGAACAGTTGGGGTCCCCATCACCAACTCAGATTGGGGAGTTTGGCTACTGACTCCTGCCTTTTGCATACAGATCAGAACCCAGATGCTAAACCCTTCTTCTGCAGTTTGACAGGATGGTGAGTGTGTGCTTGGAGTTTCACTGGGTTTTTTGCACAAGGAGGCACCATTGAGTTCCAGATGTTCAAAAACATCCCACAGTCTTAGGTGCCTCTAACTCCTGGATGGCAATTTTGAGACATGTTAAGGAAATATGAGTAAGTTGAATAAATTAATCAAAACTGTAAGCTTTTTTCTTCTCCTTTCTACAGACTGTTTCAAGTTACAAAATGGATGGGCCACACAGAGGATTTTGTCTCATTATTAATAATGTTAACTTCAATAGTTCTCAGAGGAAGGGTTCTTGGAAAGATGCTGGTAAGTACCTGAAGTGAGATTTTTGGAGGATTAGTCTCTCTGTATCCCCAGGTGAGTGCTCTATATTTTATTGTCTATGGTTAGTTAATATTCTAAAATAGTAAAATATTTGGTATGTGTTAAATTATGTCATTTGTGTATCCTGGGGGAGGAGAGGTTAAAGGATGAGTAACCACTGAATAATTTTAAGAATCACTTTTTACTTATCCTTTATCTACAGCTATAGCAAAGAACTAAAACTAAACTAAATTAAGCTATCATTCTACCTAATATAATGCAGAATTCCATAATCAAGCAGCTCTGTGCATACTTCTTACTTTGTCCTGTTTTCTCTATTATCTTTTTTGAATGGAACTCTTAATAGTTAAAACTGCAACTGGAAAATAATGATGTGAGGAAGGTTTTGAAAGATCTTACCTGAAACTGGAGAAGGGCAGATTCTTTGTGTTCTGAAGTGTCATTTGCATGGTCACTTACAATGACAATGTATGCACTATTTTCTGAAGCTTGTCTAGAAAAATCTGGGAACACTGCGTTTGAGCTAATGCCATTTTTTTTTATCCCAGTTAACCTTTAGTTGGTACTAGTATAAGGATGAATCTGTAGAAGTGTCAGGGTGTAAGGTCTTTCCCCCTCCCAGATTAGCTTGCATGGTGACTTCATAAAATGTTTTTCTCTTGCACTGAATTTTCCTTTTATCTTTCATGTATTTACAGAGCAACTGGAGAGAGTATTCACATGGCTTGGCCTGGATGTGAGGACTTACACAGATCTGACATCTGGGGCTATTATAAATCTCATGCAAACTTGGCAGCATGTGCAAGATCACAAAGACAGGAACTGTTTTATATGCTGTATTCTATCTCATGGCGAGTCAGGAGCCATCTACGGGACAGATGACAAACTTGTGTCCATCCGTGTGCTCACGACCCACTTCACTGCCAAACAGTGTCCCCAGCTGGCTGCAAAACCCAAACTCTTCTTCATCCAAGCATGCCAGGGTAACAATATACAGTGTCCTGTCTTTGTTGATACTGATGGACCAACTCCTGACTCGGCTCCCGTGCAAGAGAGAGTTTCTCTTTTGGAAAGTATCCCTGAAGAGGCTGATTTCCTCCTGGGCATGGCCACAGTGGACGGATGTGTCTCTTTCCGGCACATTGAAGAGGGTACATGGTACATTCAGGCCCTCTGCAGCAAGCTACAGTTGTTGGTACCAAGGTAAACACTTGGCTTAGTGCTCTGATTCCATTTTTCTTCTCCAAAGAAGAAGAACTATTCTTCTTTGGAGAAGAAGAGGAACACCCACCCATGTTTGTAAGGTGGACGGAATTAGTTAAAGTGATGATTTTATCCTGATAAATTTACATTAGCTCTGCTAGTACCATACATGTAATCTGTAGAATGTGAAGTTTTTTGTGAAAAACACTCAAAACCTCACATCTATAATCTTTAAGACAGCACACTTTCTTGAGTGATAGGTAAAAATATTTTATTCCACTGTTTTTCTTTATTGGTTGAATTAAGCAAGACAGAACAAGAAAAGGTCTTTTGTTTATAATATGACTCAAATAAGGACAAAAGAGAAATTTGGAGAAAAGTATGTGTTTTCTTTTTTGTGTTTCAAATGTTCATACTCTTATCTTCTAGCTGATCAGGGAGATGTTAAGTGGATTCCCATCTGTTCGCTAATTTATTTTTTCTTCTTTTTTCTTTTTTTTTTTTTCCTCTCCTGGCTATAGGGGTGAAGATATTTTGTCAATTCTTACACAAGTCAATGAAGATGTGGCCAAACGTGTTAACCCTTCAGGGACAAAGAAGCAAATGCCCCAACCAGCATATACCTTAAGAAGAAAATTTATATTCCCAATACCTATGGCCCCTCCTCCTTCACAGCAACATCGAGGCTTTTAAAACTCATCATTTTATCATCTCATTTGAATGCAGTTCATCATACTACATGTTTTAAGACAGCCAAAACCCTGAGGGTCTGTTAGCTTTGATGCAAGGCCTCATCAATTTTTTGTCAAACAAACTGTGAAACTGGAGGAGACACAGTTCAAACAATCCATGTGCCAGCTATTTACATCATCTATCTATTCAGAGTTATCAGTGCTGGCAGAACCATGCTTCTGTCATGTTAAACATTTTTGTACCTGCACAGGAAGCAGATAGAAAAGGTTTTTCCTGGCAGCATAGGGATTGCGTGTAAGCTTTCATATTTAAACCAGGATTCTTAATGGTCTGGTTTAGACTCATCATGTTTTATTTTGCAGGCTAGCAATTTTAAATCCTGTTTCTAAACCCAGTAGCTTTCTTCATAGAGAGAAAAAAGTGGCAATGAAGAGACAAAACCTTAAGTAGTAGGTGGAAAAGGATTTCTTCAATCTCTAATGAAAATTACATTTAACTTAATAAAGAACCAGTAACCAACTGAAATCAGCAATTTGTTCCACAGTGCACACTGATACCCTCAAATGGCTAACATAAGCTTCATGTACAATTAAGTTTTCCAAAACAGTAAAGCCAAAATGCTGCTTATTATTCCCTCTGCAAAACCTTGTGAGCTGTTATTTCCTCATCACTTCTGAGAAAATGTAGGGTAGAAGATTTGCATCCTATGAAATACAGCAGTAAGATTAACTTTGTTAAGCATTAGATTTTTCAATTATCATTTGTTGGTTTAGGATCTAAAATGGAGCCAATTTGAGGCTCCTGTGGACTAAGATGCTGATAGAATTTTGTGAGTTAACTGAAATAATGCCATGTTGTTTTGTTATAAACACTTACTATGTATGCCTGTGCCTTTCCTCTTTGTTACTGCATTAAATTCATACTTTTTAAGAGCTTGGTGAGGTAAAAATTTTGTATTGGGGTAAGGGTTTATCCTCGTTTCTGACTGATTCCTGCACTTTGTTGGGCTGCATGAATCAGTGAGGTTTTAACTGCTTCAGGGTTTAAGCTGAAGTGAAACTTTATCAAAATACTCATTGTTATGTATGATTAGCAATACCTTAAGCTGAAGATAGGAAAGAGTACTGTCTAGTGCTATTGGGCACTATTTCTAGCTTGGACTGTTTTTAGGAGGGGAGTTTTGCATTACACAGAGCATTGAAATGCAGCCAGTTTTCCAAAACATGATGGTCCCTTTATGATAATGAAGTGGTACTTGTGTGACCCATTACATTTTAAGTCTTCTGAGTTAGCACAGCTACCACACCTGAAGTCCCATTCATGCCACAGATAAGAAAAATGTTTAATCCTTTACTGGAATATAGAACATTGGGATTGAATTGTGATGTTTCTGGCTTGCAGTTACTGTTCAGACTTGATGAACTAATTTTTCATATGTTTAGGAAACAATTTTTTATCAGTATGGAGTAACCACTGACTGTTCTTTGGGATCTTGTTTTCATTTTTAGTTTGGTAGATAGGGAATGCCATCCAGCTCTCTTGCTTTCTCTGTAGAGACTTCTGCCTGGGTAATTTCCAGTGAAATCAGGTAGATAAAGGCAGTCAGAAGAGTCTGAGCTTACTGAGCCTTGAGTTCCATGGGGGGGGGAGATCCACACTTGTGAAGTGTGAAACACTGGCAAAGTCTCCCTTGCTCAGAAGAAGTTTGTTTACACAAAGTTTACGCTACCCTGATTTGGACTACTTGTGGGTATTTCACTTGTGTGTGTTGATAGCTGTGTTTATGTGGCTGCACAGGGTAATACTGGCTGCATGCAGTGGTATTTGTCAGCACCAGCCCAAAGGCAGGGCAGGCTGCAATTGGAACTGCAGCTGCCATTCAGCCAGTTGGGCATTTCTGTGTGATCTCCTGGAGGGTACTGCGAGATGGAAGTTTGAAACTTGGGGAGAGTGGGTCAGTTTTGTACAACTTAGATATTTATCACTCCTTCCTGTCCACACTGTACACCTTTCCTGTAACTCCAATGACACAGAGCTGTGCCAGAAAGCAGCTACTCACAAACAAACAAACAAACAAACAAATGTGGTTTGTTGCTGTTGAGGCTTACTGATAGCATACAAACCCCATGCACGTGTGCACTCTCCACCTACAGAATTAAGAAAGGATACAATTGTGTCTTGTGCAGCCCCTGTATAGACACAGATTTAAGTGGAACTAATGTAAAAAGTCTTCTGGGAAAGTTGCTATTTTAGCAAGATTGTGATCCTAAAGTAATCAAAATTTCTGGTATCCTGTCCCTCCGTGTCATTTTTGTGCAGGAGCTGTGTATCCTGCCTTGTGCCAGTGCAGGCGACAGTCCCTACAGTTGCTGAGCAAGCAGGAGGTGCAGCAGTTCTTCTTCAAGATCGCCTTCCGTAGGGAGATGAATTTTTGGCAGGCTGTACAAGGAAAAGACTGGGTCACTGAGACAGTTCTGGAGGAAACCAGAGTACAGGGGGGCTGAGGGAAATGAGGAAGACTAGTTCAACAAAAGAACAGTAACATTTCCAGGAAGGGTGAGAGAAAAAGAAATCAAAAGTGAAACTTAACAGTGCCAAAAGGGGTGGTCCTTCGATTGAGAGGAGAAGCCATTATCCATTTGTCACAGTGCATATCACAGCACGGTGGCACTTCAGACTGGAACCGAAGTCTTGGTTCAGGTAAGACACAGAAGAATGGATGGAGGAAAACAGGTTCTTAGACTTGGAATGACATGGAGACAAACATTTTGACCTGAAGATGAAAGAATACTTGTGTTCCTCTATGCTGTTCCCAGCCTTTGGATGACGGTGCAATTCCTGCCTGTTCAAACAAGGTTTGCTGATCTGTTGATACTAGAGTGTGCCTTTTTGAAGGAATTTGTACCCCGAGTTTGTAAAGATAGATAGGTTGAAATCTATTAACAAATGAATTACTGTTTTCATTGCAAAAATTTAACAAATTTCCGAGCTCCTAATTCTCTTCGTAATGCTACCTTGAGGTCTGCTGAGAGTCTGGCAGCCATACTGAGTGTTGTTTTATTTCCTGTTTCGTGGAAGATTCCGGCAACTTGCATGCTGGGGACCTTTTCATTGAAGGCTGAGTTTTTTACTTTAAAAACAGCAAAGATGTAAGAAGTTAATTATGTTCAAATTCTCCTCTAAATGGGGAAGTATATTACATAAATAATTTCAGAAGAATGCTTACTTGTTGATTTCCCTGCATTTACTGAATACTGCTACTGAATTCCGTGCTAATAACTGGCTTTTTTTCTTAATTTAAAAAATGTCTTCCTGTTAAAAATAAACGGAGGTGAGTCAGAGAGGGACTTTGGAGAAAGGGAGTAACTCATGACAGATCAGATCCAGATCCCACAGCAGGACAGTGGGACTGAGATGTTTTAAATGAAAATATGTAGATTCAGCCATCTCTCTGTCTTTTAATTAGGATTTGTGTATGAGAGCAAAAGTGCCGAGCTGTGCTCTATGCTAGAAAGCACTAGGTATGCTGCTTAGTTGCCGTAAATCAAAAGCAAAACCTGATTACTTCACGGCTTGTTTACCCCATCTTTTTCACAACTTCTATAATAGTTCTCTGAAAATGGAAGTGTGAAGTGGCTGAAGTAGGGATCACCTGCTTTATGAGCATTTTATTCCATTGTAACATATTTCTTGGAACTCATGTGACAATAGCGTATCATAAAAAAGACAGACTTTTCCTGGAGCTTTAGAGACTGGCTGACTCCCTGTCTTCAGAGTTGTCCTCCCATGTAAGTGATTTAAAATTACTACTATTATTAATATGAATGTTAATTTTACTTGTATCAGTTGTGTCTTTAAGTTAGCAAACTGGGAGAAAAAGACAGTGGCAGTTAAATATTGCTTTAATTGTGCTCCCTGTAATTACAGACAGGCTTAAATGTAACGTATAGGTGGCACATCTCTTCTAACTGCAATAATTTGATGAGTTTGAAACTTACAGCCTGTGAGAAATAAAATGAAAATTCCCTTTACAAGAAAGATTTGCTTTTATAAGCAATATCTCTTGTATCTTAAATGAAAGGCATGATTTATGTGAGAAAGAAGACAACTTCATAACTAACTACCAAAAATATATTATTCTTTCCTGTGTGGTTATAGAAATATAAAGTCAGGTAATCACTGAATTGTGAGGTTAAGCATATGCAGATACTGGTTTATATGGGCTGAATGATATAGATTCTTGCCTGTTTAAAAGTTTAGTTTGAGTGGATTTAAGAAAATAGTATTTTGGGGCAGAACACAAATTGTGTTCTGTTGTGCTGTGTCACAACATGCTTCACTGTTTTATCAGTTTACTTGAAATGCAAAGGTTTAAGATTCAGTTGTACGTTCACTCTTGCTAACCCACACAATGCTGACCCAGGGCATGCCACAAAAAGCTCCGTGGCTGTAGAGTGGTCCTTGGAGGAGAGCAGAATACATTTGTCTGCTAATTATTAGTACTAATTAGTCAGCTGGGCTACTTTGGAGTGTTGTTATTGAAAGCTTTGCAGTAGCAGTGCGTAAAACGGATTGCAGCATTCCAGTAGTGTAGGAGTAGGAAGTTCTCTTTTGGCATTGTCAACTTTTCTGTCTGCCACTGCCAGTGCCTCAGTATAAGACAAGAGACCTCTTCTGAATGCATTTATATAATCTCTCTTCAGAGGTTCCCAGGTGTCTTACACCTAGGGCAGAGAAAGTAAAGTGGCAAATGGGTCCCCTACCAGGAGGAAGTGGAGACAGGTCCTGTAAGAGCCAGCTGTCGGCTGATTTGTCTCAAACATTGTGAGCATTGCTGCAGGAGAGCTGTGATCAGGGGAGAGCTCCTGAGGCAGTGGGGCAGCCCTGAGCCAACTCCTGCTCTGCCCCAGCCCAGCTCACTTCCTGGGGAAAGGCTGGCTGTGCACATGTGAACGAAAAGCACAATCTAATTGAGATAAGGGGCATGCAACCAGGCTAACTAAGCAGGACATGGATTGAGCACATGGTCTGTCGTGGTTTTGGTTTGCCAATGCGAGTTTCTTGGGGCTTGTTCGTCTTTAAATGGGATTTCACAGAGGCGGACTGAGCTCTCTTAAGTGGTTTAACAGGGTGTCAATATTCAAAACTAGCCAGCTGATTGGTTCTGTCAGGTCCGAGGGAAGCTGCCAAGGTCCTTACAGGGAATCACTTTCTTCGCTCGTGGGTTTTTTCCTTAAGTAAAAAACAAACTACACTAAACCACGACACGCCCCTTCCCCCGTTGATGCCCTCTCTGTTCTCTCTCCATCTCCAGACTATCCATGTGGCAGCACCAACACAGGATCTAAGGACTGGGGATATTCTTTGCTTTCTTCTCTTTCTTGGCTTGCACAGCTATTCCATTTGGAAGTTTATTGTGGGAGCGAGGAGCTTGTGGAAGTTTTTGTGGTTCGTGAGCCAGCACCTTTTGAGGAGTTTGTTGTGGGAGTAGTGAAGTGTACTGTGCAAAATTAAGGGCTTGTTAGCCTCTGCTCTTGTGGAAGTGTATTGTATAAATCTAAGGGCAATGTCAGCCAGTACCTTTTGAGTTTAAATATTGGGCTGGTTGCTGCAGTTCAGAGGATGCTACAATCAAACAATGAGAGCTCCTGACATGTGTCTGGTGTCTCTGCTCAGGCTAGACAAGAATTTATAACAAACACTGACATGCCCATGGATTGTCACATCAGTGGAGGCAGGTCCCTTAAGTGTCAGGGGGAGATAGCTGGAAGGCTTGGTATTTTCTAACTTCCCCTTGTGCTCAAAAGTTCAATCTATAAGCCAAATTTAATATTTCTAAAACCGATGGAGAAAGTGGAGGAGAAAGGAGGTGGTATTCCATGCTCAGTGAAACAGAGACAGTTTGATAAGAATTCTTCTAGCCTTTTAAAAAGGGTTGACACGATCTGTATTTACTTTTCCTATTACAAATTAGTTGAGAGCTGAGAATGGAGTGACTTTCTCTGCTAATGACGCATAGTACAGAGGTTTTAATATTCTTTTTAAGTCCAGAGAACTGAAAGAGCTAAGCATCAAAGCTACAGTAGCAAGACAGCCTCTCTCTATTGAAATACTTCTGATTGCATGTATTTATTATGGGCTATTCTACATGATGTGATACCTGTTATATAAATCATGTTGTTGTACTAGTCTTACTGACAAATGCAATCAACTGTGGTTTGTGTTTAGATCCAAATCCTGATGTGAAATGAGTACAGACTTCCTCAAGCTGCTTTTTGAAGTTTCTGAGGCTTTGGTTACAGAAGAACTGGCAGCTCTTAAATTCCTCAGCCTGGAGCATGTCCCCAGGAGAAGGCTGGAAACCATCCAGGAGCCCAAGGCCTTCTTTGAAGTGCTGCAGGAGAAAGACATGATCGGAGTGGGGAACCTGTCCTTCCTGAAGGAGCTGCTCTACCGGATCAGTCGGATCGACCTCCTGACGGCCCCGCTGGGCTCCAGCCGGGAGGAGATGGAGAGGGAGCTGCGGGTGCCGGGCAGGGCACAGGTGTCGGCTTACAGGTAAACACGGCAGCGCGCAGAGTGCAGCACTGCAGGGGCACAGCTCTTTTCTGTCTGCACTGTTGTCTCGTGAATACCCCAGCACAACTGTATTTATTACACATCAGTCCCTGCCATTGTGAGTTTTACATTTTGCAGTTCAAATGTTTAATTGTGGTGTTTACTTCTTATAGTTTTCTTCAGGGTCTCTCTATTCTTTGTTGTCAGGCAACTGCTGTATGGAATTGCAGAGGATTTGAGTGCAGAAGACGTCACAAGTGTGAAGTTCCTGCTCAAAAAACTCTTACCAAAGAACAAACTCCAGGAAAATGCTGTATGAAAAGTGGTCTTGAGTTTTTTGCTAGTTCAGAGTCCTCTAGTTCTTGCAAGAAGGGAGGAAAGAGAAAGCAGTCTGCTCTCATGAAAACCTGGTTTGAAAGAACTGTGATGTTAGCTAATAGCTGTTGTGTGAAAGAATGGATCCTTATTTTTTGCATTTTATCCTTGCCTTTTTTGCTCTCTTGATTCCATTTTCTTTCCACCACCTGACCCCCTAATCTTGTCTTCTTGCAAAATCCATCATGCTCTTCCTTTAATCTTTGCTTGGCATTTATAAGACAAATGTCTTTGTAAGACATATGCTATACCTAAGAAGAGTGATGTTTGCTAAAGGAAAAACAATGTTTTGGACACAGAAAATCGAGTTCTAATGTGAGTTCAACCACAAATTTTTGTGTGTCAATGGGTAAATTTTCTTCTTTATTGTAATTTGGATTAACAACATATTGTTAACTTCCCCCCAAAAGTATTAAAAGGTTGGGTGAGAATAGTTTAATATTTGTAATGAGCTGTGTTATAGAAGTGCTTGGTATTATTAAGAACCTTCCTTAAAAGTCCTATTTATATTGTGGCATGTAGAGGAAAATTAGCAGGTTTACCTCCACCTTGGAGGACAATTGAGCTTTAATAAACAAAATGAGTGCTGAACAGCTTTTCTGTAATAGAAAATGCAAAATGGCATAGTTACAGGACTTAGCCAGAACACAAAGGCACAACAGGATGTTATGTTATCCTCATCAGTGCTTTGTACTGCTGAAACAAAGCAGGATAGCCTAGTTAAATAGGCAATTTCTAATTGTCCTGCTTTGACCTTCAAGATGATGTGTTTATTCATTTGCATTGCATCTTGAGCCTCGCTTTAATGAGTTTTGGAGGAAAAAATAATAGGTCTTTAGCTGGTCAGTCTCTGGGAATGAGGATGTTGTCTTCTGTCCTATTGCAGAGGTGCCAGATACTGCAGTTATCAAAGGTCATTGGATGAGTCTGGGTTATGTGTTTTTGTTTTACCAGTCAATGTTGCAGATCTTTCTGGAAATGGAAATAAAGGAGATAATTAAAGAAGATAACCTGAGAATGCTGAAAGAGCTATTCCAGAAAGTTAGACCTGACTTAAAGAAAAAAATTGATGCCTATGAAGACAAAAAAAAAGGTATATTTATTTAATCTGTTGTTTAAGAACAGAGCTGGGGTCTTTTGTGGGTTTTATGGCTTCATCCTTGGCAGCTTAGAAGTTCAGTGATAACAGAGAGACCTTATGGTATCCTAGGACAGGCAGAACAGCTCTGAAGAACTCTGATTTTTGAAGTTTCCTGCTACTTCATTATCCCATCATGGATTCTTGTATCTATCCTTTCAGTATGTTCTGTGCCTTGTAAATGGTCTTCTTCTGCCTTCTCTTTGCCTTAAATGCAAATTATCTGTTCAGGAAAAAGCACGGTGCTGGTTTTGGACCAGCATAACTTCCAAGTCACTGTAAGAGACAGGAAGTGACAGCTGACTTGGGGAAACTTGTGTTGGGAGACTGTTAGCACTATCTTCTGTTAGCCAAGCCCTTTGCTCTTTGTCAAAGGAACAGCCCTGAGAACCTGTCCCTTGGCTAAAGTGTACCTTTCTGTAATCACATAGGAAATTTCAAGGACTTCAGTATATCCGGGCTGTTGCAGCTAAGGTGGTGCTTTCTGGCACCACAGCTGGGTGTTCCTTTGGGAAACAGGATGTCTCAGTCAATAACAGCCTCCTGAATGACTCAGACCTGAGTTTCCTCAGATACATTTAAACAGTCCATGCAGTACCCTGCAGAGCTGCCAAATAGTTTTCTCTGAATGTCTTTGCTGTCCTCTGCTGGTGTCTCTAAAAGAGCAGAAGATAATTGCCAAGGGAGGCTAGTGCAAGCAAGTCCTGTGTCAGGGGAATGGCTTTCTAGTAGTATTGTTATTATTTTGTCCTCTTGATAAGTAGGAAAAAAAACATGTAGTGTAGAGCTTGCTGCCCTGACAATTGAATTTCATTTAAACACATTTTTGTAACTTGTAAAATGAGTACGGTGATTTTGTTTCCTTGGTTAGAGTCATGATTTGATGATTTCTTCACTTTTTTCAGAAAGTTGTATTCAAATAAGTGCTCTGAGGAGATCTTTCATTATGCTGGTATTTTGCATCCTTGCATCCACTCACACAGTCAAGTTCTCTGGAGAAGAGAGAGTAGCCTCAGAAGTAAATGGACCAGCATTTTATACTATTGCACAAAAATGGGTCTCCTCTTTCACTTATATATCCCACAGTGGAGATGCTGGTGAATGGCTTGCCTGAGATGATTACTGACACTCAACCTTTTATTATCTGTATCTTGCTACCAGTAGCAGAGCAGAGGATCAGAGAAGCAGTGGAGCACAGCCCTGCATGCCTTCTATAATAACAGGTGGTCTGTGAAACTGGAGGCATGCTTGGCCCAGCTCTACAAAATGCCGGTGTCTCACTGGTGTGAAAACCCCCTCCACCTCACTCCTTGTTCTGCTTTTTGAGTGTTGAAATATGCACAGTGGGAGATTTATCCTTTTAATTCTAAAATGTTTTGTTTATCTTCTCCTTCTTAGAAAATTACTCTAGGGAAGAAGTCCGCTATCCTGTGTCTGTGCATCCAGAGGAACAAGGAGCAGGGGAGGGGGCAGCAAAACCGGTGAGAAATACCTCAAGATGACCTTTAAAGTATTTACCCATCTCCTGGGAGAGGGAGCATAAATTCATAACAATAAGCAGGTGGAACAGCCAAGATGGAGGGGTTCTGGCTTTATATGTAGGCCTTGGAAGAACTCCTAACAAATTCTATTTTCCAAACAAGACCAAACCTTCTTCATGGGGACCTGGTTGTCAGCAACCTTTTAAGCAAGAAATGAAGGAACAGTTGAGTGAAGAAAACCAATCCTAATGGAGACTGGGACATTAAAGTCCTGGCCAAGATACTCCTGCACAGATGTGAAGGGAATAGCAGAACCTACTGCCTCACTGGAATCACAAGAACCCTCAGAGGAAATGGTGGGGTGCAGGAACTTTTCCTGTGCACATGCAAATTTGTGTTTCTGGATCCTTTCTCCCATGTCAAAATCATATCCTGACAGAAGAGAGAGAGGGAGACAATGCAGATTCTTCTCATCTGCAGCTAAATTGTATCCTTAGAATTTTCCTTTCTCAGCCTTTGTGATTTTATTTTTTTTGTACTTAGATAATGATGGACCAGCAATCTCTAGATAATGTATTTCTTTTTGAATGCTTGGCTCTGCTTTCCAACTGTTTTTTTTTTTGTTGTTGTTGTTGTTTGTTTTGTTTTGTTTCTGCAGCATGGGAAAACATACAAGATGAAAAATATCCCCCATGGTTACTGTTTAATTCTTAACAACTACATTTTTAAAAATCCAAGTTACAATAGAGAGGGAACATTGCAAGATGGAGGTAAGTACTTTTTGAACCCAATTACTGATTTGGTTTTTTTCTCTGATAATTCTCCAAAGCAATTATCTAATCTTTGCTATGAGGACGAATCATGTCCATGGTACTCCCTGGCCTCCAGAGACTGGAGGGAGTCACTAGACCAATTGGAAATATGCCACTTCCAACATTTAGCTGATTGCTTAAAGAAGGATCTACTTTTTGTTCTAGGAAAAAGGCATTGTCTTAATTGGTTATATCTACGACTAGTGGAAAAAGTGATTATTATTTCACTTTTCCAATTTTTGATTGTTTTTTAGTTCTTAGCTATCACAGAAAAATTCTCTTCAATGCTCAAACAAATGATCTGTAACTTTCCTTAAAGCCTGTCTTCATGCAAGTCACTTTTAAGATAAACAAGAGTAAAAAAGTAAAATCAGATTCCTGAAAGGACATATAACAGATATTTTAATTCCATCCAGCCCATTTACAGGCTGCTTTCTTCCCAGCTACTTTCTCTCTGCCCCCCAACAATTAGGCCACCATTTCCTGAGAAGTCTTCATGACATTTGTGAGCAGGTTACTCTGACTTCCTTCTTGCTGCATCAACCATTCTCACAGAACGAGAGACCTACTTCATTTAAGTGTGGCAGAATTTCTTACTCCAAAGAGGTGACACTTCTTTAACTTGCCAAGTGTTGTTCTTAGGCAATGCAATGCATAACATTGCATTGCATTGCAATGCATAGTTAAAACTAGCTTTAACACAGTAAACTTCACTAATTTGTACACATACAACATAGAATCTGAAACCTGATTTTGTTTTAGATAGCATGATATTTAACCCTGTTGTATTTTAAAAAAAAAAGAAATTAGGCAAATTAGGCATTTGGGTTTTTATAATAGAATTTGGCAGGCTAAGAGCCAGTCAGGTGATTTTACTGGTGGGATCTGAACACTTTTGCTAATATCTGATCTACCACACAGACAATGATGTTTCAGCATCTTCTTTGTCACTGTGTATGTTTAACAAGTTCCTTTTGATTATTTTGTCCCCAGAGGCTGTGAAGAAAGTCTTTACATGGCTTCAGTTTGAAACAATTGAGTACATGAATCTAGAAGGAAAAACAATGTATGACACAGTTAAAGAATACAGCAAAAAAGACCACAGAAATATGGACTGTTTTGTGTGTTTCATTTTCTCCCATGGGGAAAAAGACAAAATAAAAGGTGTTGATGATGAGTGCATAAATATTGAAGATTTAGTCTCCTGCTTCACTGGAACTAATTGTCCTTCTCTTGCTGGGAAACCCAAGGTGTTTTTCATCCAGGCTTGCCAAGGCTCTGGACATCATCCATCTGTTACAGTAGAAGCAGACTCTACTGGACATCTTGAGGTGGATGCCAGTCCTTTGACTTCCATTCCTGACAAGGCTGATATCCTGATTGGCATGGCTACGGTGGAGGACTGTTTGTCCTTCCGCAGTACTAAGACTGGCAGTGTTTACATTCAGTCCCTCTGTAAGAAGATGGAGTTGCTTTGCCCACTGTAAGTACTACCTCTAATTCTTGTACATTTGGAGTATTGCAGATGTGCATACTAAAGTGTGCTGTGCTGAAACACAGTGGTTTGCATTTGTGCAATTAATGCTTTTCACATGCAGGACAGTGGAGAACATATTTATTTTGAAATTGGGCACTGTTAGTCTTCTACAGATGAGCCAAAGTATAAGTGACTTCTCCTGGTTTTCCTGTGACAAAACCAGGGTTGTAATGCTGCAACATTACACACAAACAAGTGTAATATGTTTTTTAATTTTTTTTTTACTGATAAATTATTTTTCTTCCAGTGACACCTGATTAGAAGTGACTTTGTTGAGTCATTACACAGACAAAACCCTCCAGTGTTCTGTAGGCATGATTTTCATTGTTGCCTCCCACCCATCCCCTCATAAACTTCATTTACAAAATAGAATTTCCCTTCAGATTTCATTTTCTCATGGTGTCCGGAAGAAGCCATGGACAATGTATAGGTTTGTTTCATCTTGGTGACCTCTTCTGGCTGTAACCAAAGCACTGCTACATGGAGGTTGCTTTTATTTCCCTAAAACACACTGAATTGTGTGGTTATTCAATGGAATGTGCAATTTCAGTGGCAATAGGGTGAGGAAGATACCAGCCTTCCTGGGGATACCACTTTATTGGGGCAAACACACATCACCACCTTGGCCGAGCCGCAAGTACCATGTGTTTCAATGTAACTTCTCTTCATTGTTGTTCAAGGCGCATGGATCTCACAGCCATCCTGACAGAAGTGAACAATGAAGTGGCAAGAAGAGAATTAGAAGGATCTAAGCAGATGCCAAAGATAACATCAACCCTACTGAAGCAATTGATCTTTGAGGTTCCACAATGAAAAGCAGACAAGTAAGAATACACTCGGTTAAGAATGACATCTTGAGTGGGCTTTGACAGGGAAGAGAATTTACATGAGAAATCATCTGGATCTGTGTAGTAGCCCCAGCCCTTTAAGGAGGCATAGGACCTAAACTTCCATATTGAATCAGTCTTCCAACACCTGGATCTGTAGCGGTCGGTTAAGGCTGTGGAAAACTACAGATGACTGGGCTTTTTGTCCTGCAGAAGCAGTGGAGTATGTTCAGTCTGGGTTTCAAGTGAGAAAGAACTTTCAAGCATTATTGTAGAAGTTATTGGAAATGTCAATGAAGTCCCATTTGTGTCTGAGTTATTTTAAATCCTTAAAATCTGAAAAACTTGAACAGTTTCAGAATGCTGGATGCCTTCCCAGGCAGCATGTGTAAGGTTGTAACTGCTTTACCCAGAGGCGAATCATTGTCTGTCTTTGGAAGCTATAATTGTTCATGGAAAGTAACATCCTGCTCCAGAAGGACCAAACCCCCATGATTATGTTTGTTTGGTTCCTTTCTTCTAAATATTTGCTTTGGTTTATGCCAGTCATTTACTTGAATAAGCACAACTGTATGAGTTTTTCAATAATAAAGGTTCTTACTTCATTATTTCTCAGAGCTCTCAGGGCACAGTGTGTCTTGAATGACTGTGGAATACTGGAAGGGAGCTCTGTAATCATGTTTCTGTTAAAATAAATTACCTCCAGTTTTATATCACCTCGGTTTGTGGTGTGTTCCTCTCTTGGATGAGCTTTCTGAGGGACAGTCAGCATGGCAAACACTTTTACCCCAGTAGGTGTCATTTTGCTCTTGTTGGAGTGTTTGTTGGCAGCCACCCAAGGGGCAGCAGCTGGAGAGATGGCTGAAAAGAATAAATGCAGGACTGTCAAGATAATGGCAGCTGATGCCAGTAGGGCCATTCAGTAACGGCTTCCTCTGTGAGAAACTTACTGGAAGGTGGCAGCTGCTCCAGAAGTGAAGTTGTAAATGTATAGCATTTCTGTTTCTCATATTTCTGTGTCAGAGTTCAATACACTCAGACCAAGTTCTTTCAGCTATTCTACATGAGGAGGAATTGGAGATCAAATTTAATTATTTGGTATCTTTGGGGCTACACAGGATTTTGATTTGGTAGGGTAAGACAGCTACATAGGTGTGCTGTCTGTCATGACCCTGGACATCCCCAGCCATGGTGGAACATGGTGGAAGCCAGCTCAAGCCCATTGCTCTTTTTAAAGTTTAAATGTTTTATCAGTTGTCCAGGTTTTATACTTCTATGTTGGGCTGGGGTGAGCCACATATCCACACCCTCCATGGTGGTCTTGCTCAGGAAGACATTATTCCTTGTTAATTGTCTTGGGGTACCTGATGATTCACAGGTGCAAATGTCTTCTCTAAAAACTAAGGTCACCCTCCAATCTCCCTGGTGTTGAGGTAAATTGGACTTTCTTTATTATCTGTTCTTTCCTGAGATGGTGTGGTTTTTGTCCTTCTCCTGTGAGCTGTCCTCCACTGGAGGGGGGTACTATAGATACTATAGAGGGTGCTGATCAGTCACACCCTGTGATTTAAATTGATTTGGTATCTTGTTCTACCATCACCATAGTTTACCATTCTCACTTGTGGATGACGACCTACTAGGAGGCAGAGAAAACCCCATCAAAATCCTACAAAGAACTGCAGAAAACAGCCATACTGTGAATTTATTTGTAGGTTATACAGCAATCAGGGAAGGAGAAAACACACTTTGAGTTTTGCAGTTCTGAGCAAAGTGTGGCTGGTAGGTTTTTGCAGAGATTTGTGTACCTCCCACAGAGCTGAGTGGTAAGAAGGAAGTTGGTTCTGCAATTTCCTGACTATTTTGTTCTCTGTAGCACAAGCTAGAGAATGGTGAGGGGCAATCTCTTTGTCTCTCCGAAGGCCCTCAGCTTTGTTTTTTACTATTTTTTATTTTGTTGGGGTTTTTTTTTTTGGTTTTTTCCTTTTTTTTTCCTCCTAGCTCATGGCTGGGAGGCCAAATCCAGCCAAAAGCCTGGCACTTAATTCTGTTTTGTTTTCAGACAGCAGAAGCATTGCCACCAGAAAGTGGAGCCAGAAGTCTGGTAGGAAAGAAGAGTTGGTGAGTTGAAGTTATGCAGACTTAAACTGAAAGCAGGCAAGAACAGAGTGGTGCTATTTGAAAAGGAAAACACTTAAAAGAGTTGAGGAAGACTGTTAGCTGAAGAAGAAGAAATATTGCTGTCCAGGGACATGAGTCTTTGCCCAGTCATTCCCATTTTGCTACTTATTATTTCAGTTTAACAGCAATTTCCTAGAGAGCTCTTTATGACCACCTCCTGTGGGAAGTCTGTCTTTCCATCCAAATGGTTTGGGGATGACTTGAAAATGTGCTGCACTTGGGACAGGCTGGGGCACATGTGAGGATTCAGCCTGTGTTCAGCTGGTTGCCAGCTTCTCCCACTGCACGGGCTGTGGTGAGATCCCCACCACCTGAGTGTTCCCACCACCTGTGTAAGGGTTCCTTCAATTCTCAAAGTGCTGCAAATTCAGGTGCTGATGAGTTTGGATTGATTGAACTGCTGGTTATCTCTGTGATCTCTAAGATCTGCAGGAAATCTGAAGACCAGTGAGAGGTGGAAACAAAATACACACCATTAAGGAGATTAAGCTGTACAGCAGGGAGTCCAGTGCTACATTTTTCTCCGGAGGTGTTGAGTGTTCAGCCTTTTTATTCTAACCCCTAAATAACATGGGCACATTCTCAGAAATTATTGAAGTCTGTTTCAACTAGAGATACTTCAAATTATGAACAGAGAATGGCATGTTTAATCTGCAATAACTTATTTGCAATGTGATAAAATATACAAGTGAGATCTTTGGGAATTCCCAGATACTAATTTGTGTGTGTCCTCTCTGTAAGTGTGCCTTTACTTGTCACTCTGTTCTCTTACTGTCAGCCACTGGAACTCCCCAGGCCCCAAGCGTGGCCAGCTCTTGTGGATGCCAACCTTACATTCCTAGCTGGGTGGAATGTTATCCTGGACACATCTCCCGAGCTTGGCCTAAGTCTTCTTACATTAGTTTTGTTCCTGTAGCCACTTTGTGCTTAGGCCTTTGTGATTTGTCCAGGTATGTGAGTGCAAAGATGGATCCATACAAAAGATAGGAAGATCTTGTTCTAACATGTCTTGAGGAGATGTCAGCTTATGGCCTGTTGAAAAGTGCCTCACTTTCTGGATTCCTTCCATCTTTGACCCAACTTGCCATGCATGTAGTAACCAAATATCTCACACAGGGTTTTGAACATTGATAAGGCACTTCTAGGATAACAATGTACAGATTTCTGTTTAATTTATTGTTAAAGTGTTTTTTTACTGGACTTTTGGGAAGCTGGTTTCAAATCAGTGCTTAGCAAGAACACTGGTTCTTTATAGGACAGGATGGATGTGCTGAGCGTTGCTCTCTGGCTCAACGCGAGCATTAAGGTGTTAAAGTTCGTTTTCAGAAGGATGAAACTGCAGTTGGTAAAATCTCTCCCCTCCTGTTGTGAAATGCCATCTATTCGTGGTGCTGCAGCAGGAGGGAAGCGGCGGCGGCGCAGGGCCCAGGGCCCAGTGTCTGCTCCTGCCGCAGCACTGCCCGAGCGGGCGGGGACAGCGGGGGAGCAGCTGCTCTCCACGGCTGGGGCCCAACGCCTGCAGGGGGCGCGCTGCCTCTCCCGACAGCAGCCCGGGAGGCTCGCAAGCAGGAACGCGAAAATCAGTGGTGGTATACAAGCTTCCTTCTCCTTGTATGAAAACCGCAGTGGTTTGTGAGTGCCTGGGAACCAGCGAGAGGCGACTGCAGGAAAAGGCCGGGCAGAGGGAGACCCTCGCACCGGCACTAGCAGGCTCCGTTGGCTCAAGGGTGGGCTCAGCGCCAGGAGGAAAGGCGCCAGGCCCGGCCCGAGGCGGGGCGTTCCCCAGGCCCCGCTCCGGAAGTTTCGATCCAGAGGGAAGCGCCGTCCCCCCCGGCCGGGCCGCAGGGCCATGGAGCTGCCCCGGGCCCGGCTGCTGGCGGTCAGCCACGAGCTGGACGAGGCCGAGCTGGCGGCGCTCAAGTTCCTCAGCCGGGACCACGTCCCCTGGGGGAGGCTGGAAGCCGTCCGGAGCCCGCACGACTTGTTCGAAGCGCTGCAGGAGAAGGGCGTGCTGGAGGCGGGGAACCCGGCCTTCCTCAGGGAGCTGCTCTACTACATCGGGCGGATGGACCTCCTGGTTTCCCACCTGGGCTCCAGCCGGGAGCAGGTGCAGCGGGAGCTGCAGGCGCCGGGCGGGGCGCGGCTGCCGCGCCTCAGGTGGGTGAGGGCGCCGGGCTGGGCTGGGCCGGGCTCCTGCTGTCCGGGACAGCACTCCTCTCAACACCAGGCTGAAGGGTTCGGCTTCAGGCGCTCCTGGGACTTGGATCCTCCATCTAAAGCGGAAAGATGGGGGAATATGTGCTGGGGGAACAGCAGACAAGAGGAGCAGGAAACGCGATCAAACAACGCCCTCCCCTTCTTTCTCTAGGTACTTGCTCTTTCAGCTCTATGAAGATGTCACTGAACTTGACCTGTCGTATTTCAAGTCACTTTTGGACAAAGAATTACCAAATAGCAAGCTAACCCGTGAGACTGTAAGTATCTCTTTAACACGTTTTAAAAATTATTACTATAATTCATAGAGCCTATTATATTGCTCATGGGGGAATGAGCATCACTCTTGTTTATGGTGTCACTCTTACGGTAAAAACACCACAAGGAAAAGAGTTCCCCTGGGTGCATATGGGACTTGTCTGTGCTGTAGTCGGGCACAGCTTTTGCAGCAGTGTCACAGCCAGCTGTGCCAGGAGTGCCAGGCACTGAGGCCATCACCAAGCACCACACAGGACTCAGGGCACTCAGTGGCTTTAATCAACAAAAAACTGATGAGCACATTTACTTATCTTGCCTAACAGACTGGTTTTTTTCTTCTTCTTTTTCTTCTTTCTAAGTCATCAAATACAGAAAGTGATCCACTGTGGATATTGTATTTTTTAATTTTCTTTCTAAATGTAGAAAATACGGATCTAAGCAGCAGATTCTTCTCAAGGCTAAGCCAAATGAGTTCAAATTTACAAGTAGCCTTGCAGGAGATCCAGTGCTTTTATGCCATCTCAGCCTGCAGTTCCAACTTGGTACTTTGTTCTGTCTTATAAAAGTTTTGAGGATTTTCCTTTTGTTAGAGGGGAGACTGTGAGAGCTGTTCTAGTTAATTCCTGGGGTGACCACTCTGCTCTGCCATTCACTGATGAGTTCTGTCCCTTGTGGTCCCCTTTTGCTTCAGAGCAATCTCTACACCCTTTTTGCCAGTGCTTAAGATGGTCACTGCAGTGATTTTTCTGTTTCAGTTGAGTCCAGGATAGCCACTGAATGAAAGCTATCATTAAAAATACTGTTCCTGCATGACCACTGTTAGATATCCTGGGTTGGATCTTTAGATCTTGGCACTTCTGAGTTACAGAAAGGAAATGAGTGTGTTTTGAGAAGGTGTTGGTACTTAAATGCAGTACCTTGTAGGTTTTGTTAGACTGGGATTAACTGTCTCAGCTGAGGTCTCCCCTGAGCTCCCAGTCAGCTGGATTGACTCTGTGGGTCGCATGTGCAGTCACTACATTAAACCTTAGGTGTGCGTGCTGCAAGCTTTGCTCCTGGTGGCAGCATGGAGATGCCCTAAGAGCAAACTGCCTTTCTGATTACCCAGACAATGCTTGACATTCTCACTGAGATGGAGAAGAGGGGCCTTCTGGGGAAAAACAACCTAAGTATGCTGAAGAGTCTCTGTGAAAAAATTAACATCAGCCTGTGGAACAGAATTGAAGATGGATTAAACCGCTTTGGTAAAACAACAAAACAGCCTCTTCCCCCATAGTTATTCTTGAAGTGATGTAGAGGTATTGTACAGGACTAATCATGAATGCTTTGCAGGCCAAGAAGAGATGCTCATCACAGAGGAAGAAAGGGTCAACACAGGACGCCCTGAGGGACATTTGGTGTCATCTGTAGCACCTGATCCTCCTGGCAGTTTTAATGACTCTTCCCAGGTAAGTTAGTTTATTTCTTAGACACGTCATCATTTTGTCTTCAAGAGCTCACCCATCCATGAAGTGAACAGTTGTTCTAAGAGGAACTGTTTAAAACACTGTCTAGAAAAAGAAAACTTTTTATTTCAGAATAAGTATGCACAACTCTGCATCCTTTATTCTGAAGTTATGTCCCAGGCACAGCTGCTGCAGTGCTGTACTTCAGAAACACCAGCAAGGGTAGCAAGGTAGGCCGAGTTCACCATAGCAGGAATTAGGCAGTTGGCTTGGTACAGAGATGTGAGTGAACAGAGCACCCGTGTGGGCTGAGCCTGACTCTGGTTGTGCAGCAGGGTCCTGTCCTGCACAGACTGCCAAAGGCAGTGGGGCAGGGCTGTGCCAGGCCCTGGTAGCAGAGCTGTTGAGGAGAGCTGCCCGCAGAGGAGGCCAGCTGGCTCTGTACCCTGCCACTCCCAGCAGCTAAGCAGCACTTGGAGGAGAGTGCACGAGTTTCACCAGGAGTCTTGTCTTTTCAGTTGCTTGAAGCTTACAAAATGACCAGCCGACCCTGTGGAGTGTGCCTGATCATGAATAATCACAATTTTGCAAAAGCTAGGGAAGGAGTGCTGGAACACAAACACATGAAGGATCGGGATGGGACAGATGTGGATGCAGGTACAGTGAATGTTAAAGATGAATTTGAGAATCTTTAAAAATAGAAACCTTGTTTCACTTTCTAAAGGTTTGAATTTCAGCCTTCCCTTTCTAGAGTTACTTTTGTTATAGCGGCTCAGTTGGCTGTTTACTGTGCTGACAAGTCCTAATCAACTCATCAAGTTTTTAGTGCCTGACACTAGACAGTTCACTTGCATTTTGCAGTTTTAGTGAGGTTATTGCAACCTTAAGCAGCATCCTGAGCCTGCACCTTACAAGCTAGGCTAGCTTTGCATCAGCCCTATGCATACTAATTCTAAAATATGCAGAAATAAGCAAGGAAACCTTTTCATGACAGTTAAGGGAACTCAGTAGATGTATGATCAGTGATTAGACTACTAGAGTATTTTCAGACCAGGAATGTAACTGTATGGATGTAGTAATGTAGCAGATGACCAGTTATGTCTAGAAATGCAATTTGCAGTTGCAGAGTCCAATTTTCATATAATGAAATGTCTCCAATTTCCCTTCTCTTTGCTTTCCAGCGGCTCTGAGGAATGTCTTTAGCAAGCTTCATTTTAGAGTAGAAGAATATAGAGACCTCACTGCAGAGGGAATCCGTGAGACTGTGAAGAGCTTCCAGAGTAAAGACCATGAGGACAAGGACTGTTTTGTGTGCTGTATCCTGTCTCATGGGAAAAAAGGCATTATATATGGTGTTGATGGGCAGGAAGTACCTATCCGGGAACTGACCACTGCTTTCACGGCACAGAATTGCAGTTCACTTGCTGGAAAGCCGAAAGTTTTTTTTATTCAGGCCTGCCAAGGTGATGCTTTCCATAAAGGTGTGACCATTGAAACAGATTCTGGAGAGCAAGATTCTTCTGTAGAGCGAGATGCAAGGTTTCAGCTCGACTGCATCCCTGCAGAGCCAGACTTCCTTCTGGGCATGGCCACCCTGCAGGATTATGTCTCCTACAGAAGTACCAGGGAGGGAACCTGGTACATACAGGCACTGTGCCAGCACTTGGAGTACAGCTGTCCTCGGTATCTATGTTTCCATAAGCTTATTTTTGGCAACACCTGAATTTTCCTTTTGGATGACAGGAATTTGATTTAGATGCAGAGGTAGATGATATGCAGTGGGATTGCTCACTCAGAGTGAAAACGATGTAGGACAGAGCAGCAAACGGTTCAAAGCAACTTAGGGAACTGCTCTGAAGCCTATTTAAACCAGGAACTGTTAGCACTGGTGTATATCAAGATAGTGAGAATGTTATTTTGCTGGTGTTAACTGCCTAATACAAACCGTACTCATGTCTTTGCAGAGGGGAAGATGTTCTCACCATCCTGACAGCAGTAAATCAAGAAGTGAGCAAAAAAAATTGTGAGTGGGGAGCAAAGAAGCAGATGCCACAGCCCAGTTTCACACTGAGGAAGAGGCTTATCTTTCCTGTCAACTAAATGGGAGGGAACTGCATGGCAGAGAGAGCTGCTGCAGCCTGGAATTAGCTGGTTTCAGCTCAGAATACAGTCAAATGCAACAGACTTTCAGTGCCTGCTCTTAGCAGAAGAGCAGATGTTTTTAATTGAAAATACAACTGAAGAGAAAAAACCTTCAGAAATTTGTATTAATAGATTAATTTGTTTTAACACTTTATACTTGACAAAATCAAAGATGGTCTTTGATTTATCTTTGATTTATTTAGCTGATCTCTCTGTGGTTTTCTGGCTAAGATACACTTGGTGTTCTCTTATCAGTTGTACCACATTGATATTGCTTTCATAAGGTATCTTTACAAGGCAACTTCTGGAAGACAACCATTATAAAGACATGTGTACTTTGTGCCTAACCTTTGCAAAATAAAGGGAGGAGTGCTGTAAATTTTATAGGACATAATCAGTGTGTTTTGTTATTTGTCCCCATCACTTAGAATCATTCATTCTTAGTAGTACATTCATCTTTGGTTCATGTCAAGATAAAGTTTGGCATTTGTCATCTGGCATATTCGGCAGGCTCTGTCTGTGACCTGAATTTCACAGTATCCTCTACATAGAGTAGTCAACAGTGAAAATCAGTTGCTCTGGTACAGCTTCATGGTTGAAAATGTCCAGTTATCCTATGTTCACTTACCTTGCTGTATTTGAGTCTTAGTTCTAAGCACAGGAAAAGCCACTAGGTAAGTACCCAGCTCCTTAAAACATTTTATATTGCCTCACGTGGTGAGGCAGTACCCAGAACTGCTTAATGTCTACCCCCATTTGTCACAAATCTAAAGGGCTCACATAACATCAGCTCCTGAGATGAAAAAAAACCATAGTGCTGTTAGCCAGTGCTGCAGTGCTAACACTGATGTAGAGGAATGTGACAGGTAGAAGAATTATAAAAGAAAAGCCTCATAAAATCAGGCCTGCTTTATTTAATTAATAGCTAGCCTGTCCTCTTTTCTAAGTGTAGTTAAGCAATTTGCAAGTTCCTGTGTGAAAACAATCTTGGTATGAAAGGTTTGTTAACACAACCACCAATCCTTGGGTTGAAAAATAAGTGCATCTGTGTAAACAATTAAATCTGTTCCATGAGAACCCATAAAGGAAAAATGTAATCAACCCAAATCTTATCACATACACACAAATCACCTTCTGACCAAAAAATGAAGTGGTAAGAAAACTACCAGCCAAGAGGTGGTGTGCATGAGGTCTGTGAAAAATGTATAAAATAAGTTATTTGAATAAAGAATTGGCTTTTCCCACATTAAGAAAATGGAGTCTTGGCTAACTTATTACAATAGAAGAACACACTAGTTGCTGTAAAAGAGCGGAGGAGAAAACCCCAAAGCATCACCCATGCACAAAATCCCCCAAGGTACTAGAAAATATGAACAGATTCATTTAAAGTGAGGCTCAACACTTAAATACTGTCTAAATCAATTTATTGGCTTCTAAAGCCACCACTTCTGCAGATACCTACTCAGTCCACTAGGCTTGTGTACAGCATAATAATCACTATAAATTTTAGCCACAAAAAGGCCTGATTTTAGGTTTGTTATAGAACACTGTAGTACAGATGAGATCTGGAACAAACCACAGAAGATCAGCAATATACTGAAAAATGGCATGTTATACATGTTTATTATCAAATTTACATTCCACTATGAAACAACAGTAAGTGCAAAAAGCAGATGGAAAAAATACCATGAAAATCCCAGACTGTTCAAACATTGTGTGTAATCCCCTCATGTAACAGCCAAATGAAGCCCAAACAATTATTCTCCTTCCCTCTCTGTTGCTATTCAACTGCAGTAGATGTTTAACTTTGATCACAGGTATTTTGAGCATGCAGGTATCACTGAGTTTATCAAAAAAGTAACAGTGAAAGCTTTAAGTTTGTGCTTTAAGACAATTGGAATAAAATAAATATAAGAATTCCATTCTGTCTCTTGTAACCTGCACAAGCAACTTCTAGCATGCATGTTTGACTCAAACCTGCAAGATAACAGTACCTTTGCCAAAATGTAATTCTCCATTCCTTCTAGGTGTACCTCTACTCAAAAGAACTGGTGCAGGATGTCAGCCATGCAAGTTTGTCACCTCTCACCTCTCTTACTGGAGACAACAAAAGCCAAATCATTCCTAGAATCATGGTAACTTCTAAAAGGTTGTCAAAACCAGACATTATTAAAAAAAGGTTTATCTTCTAGGCTTTGGCACAAAATGGTAAACTTGGAAAAAGTATCAATTTTCCCTGTTACTGCAGGCCAGGCATGTATATCCAAACTGTGCATGACCATCCAAAGGCATAAATGCATGACGGAATTTGAACAACACTGCACCACACCATCAACCAGCTGGGCAAACACACACAAACACCATGGTATAGAGGTTCTTCCATTTTCTTTTTGCCTTATGTAAAGTATCTGATGATACACCTCAGCTACAGAATAAACTGACATCTCAACATCCACAGCATTGTTTGAACTGAGCCAGTTTACATTGCTGGGCTATGGAATAGGGAAGCGTTCCCCAAGAGAAACATGCATTTAATTTATATGCTTGTAGATTAGTTTTACCTGAACCATGGTCTGCCAAAGGAATTCTGCCTTAGCTGATTTGCCACTCTGCTGATCCAATGGCTGGAGTTATCTTATGAAGCCAGTTAGAAACAGTGTAATACCTTCAAAAATTTATCTGTAACTCAGGTATTCCTACAATAAACACATTAAATGGACGGACTTTTGACATGCTACACACTTCTCAGTTGATACCAAACTGTCTAAGCTTTTGCTAACTTGTTTCCCTGGAAGTTACATACATACAGCAGACATACCCATCTCAGGCCACTGGAGACCAACACTGGACTCCCTCCTTTCCCTCCTACCTTATGTAGCTAGGCAAGATACCGTGTGCAGCTAAATACATACAAACATAAATACTTACATGAAAAAATTAAATATTTTTCATTTAAAAAACAAAATTAACCCGTATATTGTCTTTTAAATAAAATTCACCTTTTCTAAGTGGAAGATTTTGCTTCGAGAGCAAAAGGCAACTCCAGGAGTTCCTGAATTTTTCTGTGCGCGGCTGACAGACAAGCTTCTGCTAAGAATCCCTGTGCAAGTTTGAAGTGGTTACTCCTTTTCCTTTTACAAAAAAAAATATCAGAGTCATCACAAGATCTATAGAACTGCTAAATCAGGAAGGCCACATTACAAATTTCCTATAAACAAGGTTAAGAAGCTTTCTTTTCCTGCCCTACTCCCCTCACCCCTGCAGCAAGGAGGGTGCTGATTATGGAGGATGTGCCTTAGGGCAAATGCAAATCAGTGTAATTGCACCGATGCTTCACACCACACCCCCAAACAGCTGCCAGCTATACCCCACTTACATGGTAACAGGCAAGGTAAACTTAACTGTTTAATCTAATTGTATGGAAACAAATCGTTTTATAATGTTGATAGGTACAGTGAAAATTTACATAAAGACTAAGAAGCTGTTTCTGTTCAGGTCACTAGCAAAGACAACTTCTCAATTTACACAAAACATCTGTTGTAAATTGTTCACTTATGATTAGAACCTTGGACAGGAAGGAACCAAAAAAGCAGCATGGGCAGTAATATTTTGATGATTAACACTCAGAAACCAGATTTCTAAAATGAAGTTCTTTTTTTGAGTTGGAAAGTCTTCCTCAGCCATGTTCAAAACCACACTCCCTCACTGATTTCAATATTCATTAAAATGCTACAAAGAACACCAGCTTTTTTCTTCCTGTTTCTATATAGAGACTGGCAAATTTTGCTCTTAATGAAATCTTTGAAACAAAATCCTGCTTAAAATCAGAAATAAATGAATGAAAGGCATTAAGTTTGCTGGAGAACTCTCAAATATACAGCATGTGTACCTGGCAAGACAAGAGGCAGTTTTCTGAACTTCCAACACCTTCCTTGAAGTAAATGCTCTCCATTCAAGTCTTTAAAGAAACCCTGAATCAAGCACCTAGGGTTTATTTCCTTTTGCAATGCTGAAATGTGCCTGAGATATTTGTGTGTGTGCACAAAGCTATCCTCATTTAAATAGATGCACACTACACTTTGGAAAGATCTCTTAGCTTGATGTTTGCACCCCAAGACACACTTTGCTGCTTCTTAATTTTTATTCATTGCACATTTCTCTGTGTGCTTTGTTCACAAGCTCTGGAAAGAAATTAACTTCTGTTAATACTTCACTAATACAATTGCACTCTTTCAGAATATAAATCCTGTGTTTGTAAACTGAAGTGTCACTTTCTCGCACAGAGCTTTTCTCCCCCACTTCTCAAAGTGAGGAGGACTTCAAAACAGCAGAGTTGATGAAATGGAATATAAAAGGATTTTTAAAAATTCCAAGTTTTCATATTTGTTTGCTACAGAGAGGAACTTGGACTGATAATGCTAATGGTCAGACTGACTGTTATTTTAATATTATATTTAAATTATGCAGCCTGACTGCAAACAACTAGTAAATACTATGGGTGTATGGTAGAAAAAAATAAAATATCTACACCTACAGGTTAAATGGTTAAAACACTGAAAATGTCTGTAATAGTCTTCACTTCTAACTAAGTTAAGACAGGATGCTGAAGGGGGTCTTGAAATAAAGCTTTGGTTTTACCTTTCTATCTCCCACAAAATCCTTCTTCCTCAAACCCAAGCAATGTTCCTTTGGTCCTTGGTCCCAACACTTGTCTCTCCCACATTTTAACATGCACATGCCTTCTCCAACTCTTCTGTAACACACCTAACAATGCCTGTACTGGATGTTCATACCTCCAATTATTTACTGTGCTCTAAGTCAAACACCTTTCAGGCCAGTTAGTCTTCCTTTAGTATATCCATTTTTGGATTTGATGACTGTGTGCAAACAGGAGCTCCCAGTGCTCCAATCATGGCTGGAAGACTCTGGTTTCTTCTCAGTCCTGCCATTAAGTTGCTACCTGCATTTAAAAACCCAGCTGAGTCCCGCCTCTGCAAGCCAACCTCTGGCCTTTGAGTCTTGCCATGGTCCTGTGTTTCAGGGGGCTTGATCACCCTGGCAATGCCCAGCCTCTTCAGTCTGTCCACGAGGCTCATCTTCATTTGCCCGACGTCCGGGCTGTTACGGGAGGCGGGCTTTAGGCCGTACACTTCCTGCAGGAAAGTTTCTGCTGGGCGAGAAGCCAGGAAATTCTCTGAGTGATGCACTCGAGGCTCAAACAGCGGAGGGGAAGGACAAGGTGAATGCGAAGGAGAATTTGGTGGAGTAGAAGGAATGGGCAGAGTTCGAGAGGGTCGTAGCAAAGGCAGTTGTTCTAACATGGGGCTGTCGTAAACCTTGGCAGAGATGCCTCGTTCTTGCAGAAGTTTAGCCAGGCTGCTTGTGCTGCTGATAGTAGTTGAGTCCCTTCTGTTGGTGAGAAATTCTCCAATACTGAGTCTGTAAGGAACGGCTGGAGTGCTCACTACTGAGTTTCCAGTGCTGCTGCCAGTATTCCCCAGCGAAAATGGAGCACTCATGGAGCTGAAAGAAAATAAAATTTAAACAGAGAATATACACACATTAGACATTTTTATACCTGCTCTTCATTTGCCTTTTAGTACACAGGAGACTCAAGAAAAACAAATTATTGCTACTAGCTGTGAAAGCTTCACTACTCAGATTTATTGTTCTGCAAAGTACCAATGAATTTACCTTCAATTTACCTGTACTCTATTAGATAGAATATTAACATAGTCATCCAGTTGGTTTAAAAAAATGTAACAGAATCAGAAAATAAATTATCATAGAATCTTTTTTTCCACAATAGCTATATGATAAAAGGCATCTGCTACTTAAGAGTTAAAATTTACTTCAAGTTACCTTAACCTGTTTTAACTCTCACTCTAGAGAATTCCAAATTTCTCTTTATAATTGCAACTATTTTTACTAGTAACATCCTGCTACATGTTGCCTAACTACTTTAGTATTTTTTAAAACTGGTCCATGTACCAAAAGCCAGAAAGTAGCTGTTTAATCCTATGCAGCAACATTTAGGATGTTAGCAGTCCTCATACCTGGGAGTAACTTGAGTGACATCAGATGGGTGAAGGATCCTACAGGTAGTGAAGGTAAATGTGGAATTTGTTGAAGATAGACACTTCCCTGGATTTGAGGCTGCAATGTAAAGAATTTACATCCTTTGAGGTTAAAAAAAGACATACAAGAATGAATCAAAGTTTAAGACAATGTTATTATCACTGCTAATTTTTTGAGTCCTTTCTTTTGAAGTAAAGAACAAAACAGCAAAGACAGCATTACCACACAGTAAAATACTTTCCATAGGGAAAAGGACCCTGCTAAACAGAATCAGGGAGAAACAGTAGTGGTACTTACCAGTGAGTGGTACTGCTGCTGAAGTAATAGGTGGCAGGAAAATCCCTGCCACTGGCTTTGCCAGTGCACATTTCTTTTCTTCAGGGAAGGACTGCTGTGCTTGAAATGTTATACCTCCTTCACCCTCTTCCTCATCATCTTCCTCCAGGTCAGAGATGTGGTGCACATCAGTATCATCAGACAGAGGGGTAAAGCCTTTAGTAACAACACCTGGTCTTGGGTCAAGAATGGTGCCTAGGTTGGGTCGAGCAAGCTGCTGCCAATGAAAAAGGGTCTGAGATCCTGGTGTGACAAAAGACAAGAGATTCAGAGAGCCATTACCTACCACTGTATCCAGTTACAAGAATGCATTATGAAAACCAGTGCAGCTGGCTGGTGCTCACACTGTGATCCACACATCCACTGGATGGCAATGCCAAGAAGCAGCCTAACACTCAGCACCCTCTAGGAAAGCCAAACAGAAAGTGATGCTGATGAGCTCGCTGGCATGGAGCCTACCAAATACTACTGCTTCCTGTTACTGCACATCATACCTAGCTATACACACAATGATTTAGCTGGCAAATATAAAATCCTTTTCTGCTAATGAGAGAAGGAAGATCAGCCTCTTACCTTCAATGGGTTTGACAATTTGCAACTTCTCTGGTAGGAGAACACGGAGATTACCAGAGCTGGCGGAGAGATCTGTGAATTCTGAGTTTGTACTTGGGGAAAAAGAGCTTTCTGTTGGTGTACTGCAGCCACTAGCCTCGTCTTTCTGCTCAGCCAGCAAATGCATCTTTCGGTCCCACTCCTCCTCGAAGAACTGCTTCTCACTCAGGTAGTTCTGACGACGCAGGGAGAGCCTGTGCAGAGCTGTGACCAGGTCATTGTCTCCAGGGGTTCCCGGCTGGCCAGGACTGTGAGCGTCTCTGTGAGAAACATCAAATAATAATAGATATTAAGCCTATTAAATTCACTATTTCTCTGTTATACAGCAGAAGTCCAGTCTGAGTTTAGTTTTGGATCAGTTCTTTAAATCAGCTTCCTACTTCAGATTCTTGTCAGAGCTGCTCCCCAGGGCGATCCGTGGGTGGCTCTCCAAGTGGTGCACGCCAGACTGGAAGGGCTTTGCAGTCATAACAGCACTCGAGCGATTTGATCCAGGGATTGGCAACGGGGCAGGAAAGGAAGAGCAGCGGCCACGGATGATATTGGCAACCTTGACAGTGTCAAACACCCGCTTCTGTTGACCCCTGCAGAGAAGACAAGCAAACCAACGTGGTTTTCAGAAGCAAAGAAGATATAACAAAGAACAATGTCTAAAAAACAAACTTTGAAAAGTCTGCAGAGACCTCACTAAAAAGATGTTCAGAAAAACATGACTGCCTAAAATGCTCATGTCTTCAGGAGATCTACTCTATTAAGTATCAGAATTACCACTTTTTTTACCTGAAAGACCTGAACCTCTACTGATAATTGCTTTAGACTATTCAGAAGTATGTGTTTTACTTACTTAATTTGTATATGCTTTCAGAAACACACATTTAGTTTACTACTTCTTGCTCAGAATTATGCGAGCCACAAACAGGTCTTCAGGGTTTTGAAAACTGTTATGTGTCTTTACGCTATGTCATTTGTTCAGTAATTTTTCTATAAGCATTAAGAGCTAAAACTAGTCCTGTGCATCAGAGAATTTGGATCAAAAAATTTCACAAATTAAAGAATGAAATAGCACCCTTTTAGCAATTTGCACCTTCTTCATAGAACCAAGTAAGAATAGCAGGTTTCAAAATTGAAAAGATTACCAAATACTACAAACATTTTTTTATTTACAATGAAAACATTATAGAGGGAATATATGCATTTATGGAGAAATCGGTTTCACATTAATTAATACAAGTCTATGGATAAATATCAAAATAGCACATAGAGATCTGAAAACATACTTTTGCTTGGAGAGAGCAGATTCATCACCCTGACTCAATTCCTTCCGCATTGTCCCTTCAATTTCTGCTGCAAGGGAATCCTAGAGAAAAATGGACACCGTAAGAGTTGACAAATTGGATTCAAGTCTCCCTTCTGATAATTTTAGCAGAAAATATCTCTAGAAATTACTTTTAATAATCTGCATTTGTTTGCCCAGCATCAGTATGTTTTGTACAAACCCTTCTGCCCCTGAAGGAAGGGCACGTGGGACAGTTTCCCAGCATAATTACACCCATGTGTAATCAGGATTGGTTCAGTGTTCATTAACAACATCTGATTTTTCTTTGTGTTTCTTTATGTACTCTGCTTTAGTTAAGCTACAATTTTAAGAGCACTTCTTACAAGTGCACACAGAGTGATTCTGTACACACAGAGCAACCAACCAAAACCTCAAGAATTCCTAGATTTTTGAGTATGTGAGATGCTGTATTTCTTAAAGGAACACTGTTGAGTTACAAAATTCACACCAACATCAAACAAGACACTAGCACAATTGAGCATAAGCTATAGAGCATGCCCTTTCCCTTATTAAACAGAACTGGCATATAAAAAGGAAAAATAATCGCAGTGTCAAAATATGTCAAGTGAACAGTTAGTTTCCTAACTACTTCTCTAAATTTCTCACAAGTGCACAAATTGAAGAGTTGAAAGACCAACAGATCAGCTCCTTTGCCTACTACAAAGTAGTTCTGGCTGCAGCTCCTGCAAAGACTGTTGTGCTCCTAGAGCTGCTCACTGGCACAGCTGTGTGTGCCACGCTAGAGGTGCTGGTTACCACAGGAAATGCTCCACGGGACTGTGGGTGGCACAGACAAGCAGAAGAGCTGGCTTTGCTGCGCAGCAACTTCACTTCTTCCTGGGACTCGTGCAACATCCCCAGGCACTCTACATTCCGATCTTGCAACTCATGGAGCTGGAAGAGAAGAGAAGCCATCACATGACCTCTTCAGAGAGAAGATAGAGTGAAATTCAATGAACTCCTACAGTAACCTAGAATGGCTGATTCAACACAGGAAGAGTCTTCCAGCTGCAGGGCACATGCTCACAACTGGAATGGACAACAGTCAGCACAGCACCTGCAGCGGTGTTAGTGACAAAGCACAAAGATTCAAAAGAGGAAGAAGCAGGATGAAATTCAAAGGAAAATACATGGAAAAATGCAAAAAAACTAACTACTGATGCAAAAGAAGTAAAAAAAGAGAACTGCCTTAAAATCTAATAAGCTGCAGTACTGTTGATATAATCAGCAATATTCACAGTAAAGCATTCTTCTCTTTCTCTCATAGTAAGACCTCCCTATTTGAAACACACTCCTTGCCTTTTATACTCCTGTGAACTACAAAAATATTTGTGTAGGCTTAAGTAAAATAATTATTCTTTTCCTCCAATCATATGATGTAACACAATGAAATATTAAAATCCTACATAATTAAAAAGCAGTAGTTCCCACACTCTGTTTTCCTCCTCCTGTATTCTATCTCAAACATTTATCTAAATGTATGTTACAGATGTCTTGAGTACCTCTGCTGTCAGTTGTCTCTGAGCATCTTTGGAGGCTTGTAAGTGAAGTTTCAGCTCCTCCTTCTCAATCACATTCTGAAAGCACAAGAAGGTGCTTGTCATTTTCTCAGCTGATTTCCCCAAGAGAATGAATCCTCAGTCAGACTTTCCTGGAACAGCCATTCTCTTGCAGTGCAACCCCGTGGCTTGCCAGGTCAATTTTTGCATGCTATAAGCACAGACACCTCTGTGCATGCTTTAGGACACTTTATCAGCATTCCCTTACTTCTTTGAGTTTATGCTGAAGATCAACAATCTGGGACAAAAGGGATGAGATCTCTTCCTGGTAGCGAATCACCTCCTCGCTCTTCTCTGACAACTCCTCTGTCATCCTGGAAATCTGAGCATTTGTTTGCCCTACAAAACACAAAAGTGTCTTGGTCAAGACTTTCTCCCACAAAAAAACCTCACCAAACCTCAAACCAAACCTAAACCCTAGAAAGGATGAGTGAAAGTCAACAAAAATCCGCAAAACCTCCAATACTCTTAGGAAATCAACTCATAATACATAAAAAAGTAGGTGCCTTAGAACATCCATGAGGAAAAGACTAACAGTGGGGAGGAGGAAGAAAAAGAGTTAATTTCAAATGCAGGTGTAATATATTAAGAACTAAGCATGCAGAATCTGAAATACACATGACCAATATGTGAAATGACCACAATAAAACAATTTCAAATGAGGTAATGACTCATGACCAAGGCCAGACTTGGAACATGCTGGAAAAGTGGAAAAGTCTAGTTCTGAATTAATCTTGTTATTAACTGCCACTGTAAGCAAAGGCATTTGGTTGAACCTTGTCAGCTGTAACATACACTCTTGATCCTGGTCACTATCTATCCCCCAAACATCCACTGAACACAATTCCTTGATTCTTTTCTTTTTCTTTTAGCAAGTGCTTCACGAAGTGAGATGACAAAACAACTCCAAAAGCTGAAACATTTTTATGCATTTAGCCTTGTTTGTACACTTGCCCTGAAAGCATTGCAAAGGCATAAGAAAGTCTGATCAATCTTGCATAAAGGTCACACTACAGCTTTGGTGCTTGTTGTACCTCACACATTTACTGCAAAACAAGGCCTTGTTTATGGGCCTGTGGGCATTTAAGCTCAGTCAGATACCTTTTTCCTGAAAATGCAAATTTTAAAGCTGTAGGCAACACAGCTTTAGGAGGAGATTCCTTCTGTGAGTCTAAATTACCTAGCATGCCTGCCTACTCATGCTATAGAACTGAATAAAAAAGTGAACTTACAGACATTCTCATTGAAGGTAAATAGGAGAGCATATTTGAACTAACTCTATTTGCAAAAGATGCGTATTATCGCAGCAGGATCAGAGTAAATGAACTAACTAAGTATCAATCCATAGTATTTTATGACCACCTGTAACAAGAAAAATAAAGCAGCAACCCAGTCTTCTTTATGGTGGTTGTATAGAAGAAAATAATCTTAAATATAATTTAAGGTTATTATGCACCAAGGAAGTAGTACACATCAAATGACTACAGATAAAAAAAGGTATTATTCTTTATTGTTTCAGAATACTTAGCATGCATTTATATAAGAGTAGCTGCAATTCTTTGCAAATAAGCAGTCCCAAAGCAAATACAAACAACTGCTCTAGACAAATTAAGCCACTTGCTAATTTAACTTTGGTTCATAACATGCATTTTAGAAGTAATGTGTTCATAGTTATAAGAGTTTATACACTGACCCATTTCAGTGTCAAGTGTGCTGAATTTACAAGGAGAACATTTTATTGATTTTCTAGTGTCTGTGGGCTTTGGTTTAGAAAGTTTATGGACATTACCTTAATGTTCCCCTTCTGAACACGACACACACAGTGCTGAATTTGAATGCCAGAGTGAAACCTGATGAAATACAGAAACAACCTTGCTCTTGGGCAAAGGCAAGACTTCAATGATTGGCATGAATTAGTGAAGCTCATTTTTGGATTCAGGGTTAACTAAGAAGGTGTAGGTACCAGGTATTTCACCTACCATCCTGCCCATGCAAAACACAGCCTGGATACTCACGGAGTTCTTTGACACAGTCATTGACCAGCTGCTGTTCCTTCTCTTCATATGTAATGGTTTCTGACTTCAGATGGCAAGCCTTTAAGAAAATTATTCATTTATCAGTAACAATTTCATTTTATCTATAATATTATAAATTTTTACTTCTAAAATTCTTGCAACTGAAGAATCTCTCCTCTCTCTTTAAAAATTCTATGCAACTGGGTTTTCCACCATAACCTGTTTCCCAGAATTTTACAGGTGTTTTGAGTGAAAGACAGACAGACACATAAGCAAAGCCTGATCTCTTGGCTGTAATAAAAAAAATGTTGCAGAAAGATGTCATTTGGTAGGGAAAGAGAACCAAGACAGAAATCGGAAATAAGCAATTTGTTTCAAAAAAGTTTAAAAAAGAATCTTGAAAATTGACTGATGTTAGCCAACTCTCTTATGGCACAGAATAGCCCTCGGTAGAGCAGCTTTTCTCCATATTCCTGACTTGTCTATTTAGACTACACTTTACAGGCCAGAGACTGAGTAACACAACATATCTAAACAATATGAAGCACTCTAGATTCCCACTTCTCTTTTGATTGTGAGGATGGTAATACTTAATTTAGCACAGACAAGTCTTCTATACTCAGGACTGTTTGCCAGTAAGGGACTCACACTGCAAAACTCAGTAAATGGTTTTAACAGCAAACAGTACATTTACACAAGTGCAGCCAAATACACTTCTTTATATAGTGCTGTCGCATGGAAAGAAATAAAAAAGCAAATAGAGGCTCATTGTAATTGAGGCTATTTCAAGTCACTGAAGGTTATGTTATATCACAGAATAATTAAGCTCTGGCTGGTCTGTAAACTTGTGCAATCATATACAAGCTTAGGAGCAAAATAAAGGCAATTCCATCTTCTCTTTCTTGTCCTACAGCACTACTAACACATCCAGTTGGTCTCAGGGAGTTTTAGGAAGAATGCGCATCTCAGGCTGAGTATTTTGGAGACAAAACAAGGGCAGAAGTGTTTTTTGTTAACATTAAAGTCAACAAACAAGGAAACAATCTGGTCTGGTTGTGGTATAACAAGCTTTTATTGTGAACAGTTCACATAAAATAAATCAGAACACCACACACACACAAACAACTCTCACCTTACTTACAAACACTCAGCAGCAAAAAAACCCCAATTTTAAACAATGTCCTATTTTACAAGTTCCATTCTTCACTACCAGAGAAAAGACACTGCATCCATAGATTCCAATTCTTGGAACCTTTGCTGTTGGTTCCATTTTATAGCCATTTTTTATCTGGCCATTTAGTATCTATCTTTCTAATGGCACATCTAGTTCCTGTATTCAAGTTTTACACACACAAGAGACGGGTTAAAATAGAGAAACTGATCACATAGTCACAACTAAGTGTGTCTTCAAAATAATTCAAGTGGAAGTTTATTAACCCTTAAATATCTTCTGACAAAAACAATGGCAACAGAATGGAATTCCCCAAATACTCCTGTTCATTGCAGTCAGATTTATATCAAAACAAACTGCATGAGCTTGAGGGCCTGATGTGTCCAAGTACTTTTGCTGGGTCCTTACCATGTATCACAACTGCACTGAGAACAGACTGCTAGAGAACTCTGGAGACAATGAAGAATGAAGGAAACAGAAGGATGTGGGCATAGGGGGAAAGTGCTCAGAAATGATGTGCACACAGTGACACAAAATAGCCATGTGCTTCAAGAGAAACCCTGATGGATTTTGAACCCGACTCCTTTCACACCCAGCACACAGAGCACACGCCCTCAGTGGGGTGTACCTTGGATCGCAGAGCCAGGTTCTCCTCCTCCAGCTCTCGGAGTTTGTCCTGCAGGACATCCAGCTGCAGTGGGTCATGGGAGACAGTGAAAGATTCGTTGAAGCGCAGCGGGGTTGAACAGCTGGAATCCGTCTCGCTCTCCTCAGAAGCGATGGAAACAATACGCAGCAGGTCATCCTTCTTTGACAGCTCGTGCTGCAGCTGGTTAACCTAGGACCAGTGAAGATCACCACCATGTGAAATACACTTTACATATACAATATATATTATTTATGCAGCCTCTAGAACTGCTCCTGAATAGCTCACACCTCCCTTTATCTCACAGGAAGTTTGCAAAATCTTAATTTTTCACTGCAAGGGAGACTAAAAATTCCAGACACCACAAAAGTGGACAGAACCTACTTTTTAAATAGTTTACTGAAAAATCATTTTTCAGCTGCCTTGATACATCATTTCATTTTGACATGCTAACTATCATTGTGATCATGGCCATTACTCTGAATTTGAGTAATTTTGTTTCTGGAGAAAAGGATTGAGAGACAACTATTTACATGTACAGAGTGCTCCCCTCCAGTATGCATATTAAATGACCCATAGGATGACTAAAAACAAAAGAAGAGACAGATCTCATTTAGATAAAATCTATTTTGCCTATCTACATTTTTATACTAATATCTAAGTTTATGCTGTCCTACAGCTGATTATGAGTACATCCTTGTTACCTGCATACTGTTTTATACAAGCAGCTGAATCCATTTCACTGTAGTTTGCAGTACATCTGTTGACCATAGGGTTATTTGTCAACTATTTAATTCTTTTTTTAAGAAAGAAAAACAAAGAAAAAGTTAGATTAAGAATTTGTGCTTACAGGAAGAAATGGACAGAAGAGCCTGGTGAAAATTCACTTTTCATTACATCTTATTTATTAATTTGTTTACTCTTAGTGTAAGCACCCCATTAACCAGCTTATTTTCTGTGTTTCCTCACCTGTGGAGGTTGCGGTATAGCAGCTTATGTTAGATACCAATCTCTTATTTTGCCTTATATTTGTCCATTTTTAGTTTAATGGTGAGAAATCAGATTGATGGTCTGATACACTCTAATGATATCTAATATTCTAATAATTTCTCACCAATTACAATATGTTATCTTCTTTTTCAATTCCTGGACTGCAAAAAGTGATTGAACAATGATTAGGAGACTGATATTAAAGCACACTTCTGTAGTCTGAGACCACCAGTCACTACGAAATGATGTATTTCTATTAATCCTCTTATCACCACCATAAATGGAAAAAAAAAGAGAAAAAAAAAGTAAAAAATCCCTAAATAAAGAAAAAAAGAAAGGAAAGTGACCACTTACTCTGTCTAGAGTTTGTCCTAACTGTTCTTCCAGTGCTTCATTCTGTTCCATCAACAGATGATTTCGCTTAAGGAGAGCTTGTCCAATTCGCGCTGCCAGTTCCAGGTCCCGATCTTTCTGCTCACAAAATGAGAAAAATTATTTCCTTTTGATCATGTAAAGTTTAAATTCAGAGTAGCTTTAGATTCTCCTAGACATTGCTCAATGCATCACCACTCTGAGATCCCCCTTGACTCTCAAATGGATCAACACTGTTAGAAAATTATTAATGCTTCATCATTTGGATCCAGAACACATCCATAACTGTGTTTTGATACAGCATAATCTCTTCCACAACCATCTGCAGTAACAGGAATGGAAAGCACCAAACCTGGGCACAGTTTTGGGGTTTGTGCTGAGTGTGAATCATACACACACACAAAAATCCCATTTACTTAGGCCTGTGGCCTTCCCAGTGACACTTTCTCCAGACCAGAATGCTCATCTTAAACAGTGGTGAAAGGGTACAAGCAGAGGAGCAACAGGAAATCAGAAGAAAGCTGTTTCTTTCTTATACTCACTGGCTTCATGGGTGCCCAGAGTTTTGTTAAATTTTGTTTCTGAGGTGGTGCAAGCAAATGGGCAGCTTCTCATTACCCATGTGTTTGATAAGCAGCTCTTGAAGAGGATCAGAATAGTCAGCAGCTGAATAAAAGCCTCCTTCAAATAAATTCCCTCAACTGTATTAACACAGTGATAGAGACAAGCATACCTCAGCTAAAAGACGTTTGACCATGTCAGCTTCACCGTAGTCTTTCTGCTCCGCATTACCTGTGCCAAGAACTGAAGAGAGACAAACAGGCTTATTTTGTTGAAGGAAAGACAACAAGATTGTGGGAGGTGGGAGAGCTGAACTCAGAGGATGTTGTTTGTATACAAATACAGTACTTGGCTGATGAAGCCAGCAGAGGCTATGAAAATGCCTCTTCAACTTAAGAAATGGGAAACAATACTCATTTGGTGGACTGATAAACGAGATATTGAACTTTTACACCTTTCAGCAATGTTAACTAAGACTTGAGGTGCTCAGACATCCTTCAAATTTAGAAAAAAGAGAAAAAACTCCTAAGAGCAACTTTTTGAATACAACTAAGCAATTGAATCCTCCAGCCTGTGGAAGAGTATATTGGAGCATATCCAAATATAGCTGAGCACATACTTTAACCCTGAAGCAAAATTCCCACTAGGCTGTGTGACAGCTATATGCAGGAAGTATGGAGACCCCTGAGACTAGTCATGAAAATGCATTTATTAAGGGCTTGACCATCTTAGAAACAATTATGAAAAAATTAGATAGGTCTGTGTTTCAAATGTAGGTGTAAATGCTATCTTAGCAATCAAGTGACTCTAATGTTTGAAGAGTTTGTAAAATTATTAAAAGACTGAGAAACAGTAGGATTGAATAAACAGGAATGAGTGAGGAATAAGCAAAGCATGAAGAATTTGTGACACCTCTGAACAAAACACAGTGCTAAAACCGCAAAGCTCTGGTCTAGTTCATGTCCTGATAAAAAGAAGATGGTAGTAACAAAGGCATCTCAATTACCTTGGGCAAATTTGTGAGATCCATCCAAGGAGGAGGAAGGAAGTTCAATAAGAGCTAGAGTGACAGATAATGAAAGATATGGAGGGGAAAAAGAGAACAAAGAGGAGAAAGAATTAAAATGTAAGGAAATAGGTGATTTTCTGGCATGCATCTACCACAATCAAAAAATAAATGCATGTGCAAACATAGTTTTTTCCCTATTAACACTTTCTTAGGCCATTTAGGGAATCATTTAAACATAACTTCTTTTGGAAGCAGAATCATACATGTGTGAGCTGACGAATGTTTGTGCTAAGCTCAACAACAGCAATTTGCTATTTTTGCTCTATGAAGTCAGGATCATTAAAGTGAAGAAGTCAGCAACACAAATTCAAAAATTACAGAAATATCTGCTTCAGCTGAAGGTTTAAGTTAACTCATTTTGAAACTAATTCCATCATCACTGAACTGCAAAATGAGATTACTAGGGCTTTGATCTTAAGATTTCCTCCACTCTTCTACCTTGTTTAAATCTCACTCTGAATACACAGTATCGTTTATCAGTTCTTTTCTTTGTTTGATTTGTTGAGGACTGCAGACTTAGTTACGAGATAGTAAGTGCCAATCTAAAGTGCACACTAACTTTATTTACATATGTTATATAAGCTGTCTATACCCTTTACATACATAATGCCCAAAACTAACCTTTTAAAGCATAACACTACAGGCATGCTAAGATCAAAACCAAGTTGCATTTTAGTAACAAAAGAAACTTTTTTGTAATCTCGAAAGACAGGAGAACAGGAAGAACAACACAGAAGGAAAAGTTTTACTGTTTCTCTATAAGCTTAAAAAAAATATATATATCAAAGTAACAAACCAAATGCTTTTCATCAAGTAGATCAGTAGGCATAAAAACTGAACACACTTATAGCACTGTCACTTACTAAATGTATTCCTAAGCAGGGAAAAAATAGAAACTCCCCACTAAATTTAAAGTACATATCTATCAGTAGCATAAAATGCATCTGGAAGACAATTTTGCTTCTTAGTTGCTGTACTACTGACTGCTGAAAGGGGACTCCAAACTCATCTAGCTTATTTGAACTTGGAAAATTCACTGCACATACATAACTAAATTACAGCCATTACAGGCAGAATATTATAGCCAGCTCTCCAGTGGTAACTGTTCCTAGCAGGTGATTTTAAGTTACACATCTCTATCAAGTCCCTTTAATAAAAATTTACACTAATTCTATATAAGGTTACTCAGGTTCCTAAAATCAAGAGCAAATATCTTTACTCTGATAACTAAAATCACAGAACCAACAGCTTTGAAACTTAGCTCTATATAAATTTCAGTATTTTCTCTCAGTACAGGATCAAAACTATATGAAGTTTATTAAAATTCTCTCTTGAGAACATGCACGTGCAATACTCACCTTGTAGAGTGAAAGTTGCAAGCAACTCTTCATTTTGGTTAAAATTCTTGTTATATTGTGCCATGACCCTTTATTCACATATACAAAGTAGTTCCAAAGAGATCTTTTGTAATTCAGGATTTCTTATGGGAGCACAATTGAAGCAGAAAATATTATTCCACCTCACTGAAAACACAGCCAGTGTGAACCCAACAGTTTATGGGGACAGACCTTCTTATAGCCAGCAGCAGCCATAAAAAGAGGAGGAGCTCAAGTGCAAAAACTGCTGTGTTGTTTTGGGGCTTTTTTCTCAACTACAAATTCACTCAAACCATATATTTAGCATTCTGTCTTGGAGAAAGTTATAAAAATGTTTCCATACATATACACAGGGAGGAAGATACACACCTAAATGTCATGCTTCATGTCACATTTATTCCAAATTCAAGACAACAAAGAAAGATTAAAATTTCACCAGCAAGTTATTCAACAATAATTATAACTAGAATTTGATTTATATCTGTATTTGTCTGGGACCTTCCCAGTATATCCCTGTAGGTTACTAGTATCAAAAAAGCTACTATGCTTTCGAGTGTAAAAAATGTCCGGACAACTTCTAGAAGAAACATAAACCATATTTATCTTGAGTTTATATGACTCAGCAGTTATGAAACTAATTCTTGTATCATTTAAGAGTACTTTCATATGTTATGCTTAACAGCTATCTTTTAATTTGATTTCAGTCGTTGTTACAAAACAAACATTTATAGCTTAAAAATCTGCTTTAAAACTCCTTTAAAACAAGCAGTTTACAGTTTTCACAGGACACCTTCTCTATTTGAAAAGAACTTCCCTCTAGGAGAAACAGGAAGACAGCCCTTCTGCAGTACCTTGACAGCCAAATAATACACAACAGGCTCCATTAAAACTTTGATGATAAGCCCCTCCCTGTCCCTGCAGGCTGAAAATGCAAGCTCACACTGACTGAAGGTCCTTTGGAGCCCAGTGTTCCATCACGCGGGTGAGGTGCTGAGCAGAAAGCTTCGGCACAGCCGCGCTTCATGTCAAGCTCCATCCAGCATGGATAGACTCTGATCCCATCTCTTTATAACTAACACTTAGAGGCAAGTACACACCCCATCGACTACACAGCTGCTTCCAGTGAAGTACAAAACATTCCCTTGACTATAAAATCATTTATGCTTGCGATATTATCACAAAAAACAGACTGAGCAATAAACATTAAGTGGCTTTCCAATTACTTTCCACAGTTAAAAGAGTTCAAAGCCTGCAAGGTCAACTCATAACAAGATCGCTCTAAATTGCCGAGTACTGCATTCTTGGAATATATTGTTTTAGTCTTTCTTACTCCTTTGCTATGCACCCTTGGGAAGCTTAAACTATAAAGAAAAATGACAAAAACCCAACTTTTTAGAGGTGGCATGTACAAAGAAGAGATAATCATTACAGATTGTATATAAACAACAAGTTCGCTCTATGTGGTTTGTTCCAATAGTTCCAATATATGGAGGAACCAGGACTTGCCCATTTCTCTGAAGAGATTACAGTGCATTCTCCTCACAAGAAAACATTTAGAAACTACAAGCAAGTAAGTGTTCAGTTCTTTCAGCAACTTTCTATACATTTACTTTTCAACATATAATGGTTTCTTCATGTGAGTGAAGCTGTCCATTTTCTCCTTTATCATTTGACAGGTTTAGGAATAAGTTACTTAGTCTTTTCAGAACTGGAAGACAGTGATCAACATTGATCTAGTACCTGCCTATCTGCCATTCATTTCTTTCCTATCTCCAGAAGAAACCACTGACAGCACTTTACAAACGTTGCTGATACAAAACATCAGGGGAACAGCACCAAATCAACCACAGCACTGTTAACACTCCTGAAAACAGAGCTGCTGCATACTCATACTTTTTGTATTACATCTCTTCTAGCACAATTCTAGATTTCTGCCTCTTTTTCACTATCACATGTTCCCATTCTTACTTCAGTGTGTAATCTGATGATCAGGCAGTCAAGGGACATCCTACATCAGCCATTAGAATTGCAGTCCTGAACTACAGGCACTTCCCCTGAACTCAGCCTTTTCTTCCACCTGCCCAAAGTTTTCCAGATTTGACCATTTCCTAATACCAATATTAACTGTGTATCCAAATGCTGATCTTCAACATTTGGGGAAATAAATACCGACTCACTCATGTAATGGAAGGAGTCCTCCTCACGAGCAGAAGCGACCTCCGGCAGGCGGCCATGGCAAGCCATGGGCTGGGCCCACTCTGGGTTTTCATACCGGTACAGAGAGTCCACTCGTAAGGTGTAGTCTGGCAACTGCTCCTCCAGCATGCTCACCAGCTCCACCTCAGGAAGGTCCTCATGGGAGCAGCCATCTGAAAGAGAGTGAATGCCAGTAATAGTGCACTGTTAAATATATGTAAAATTTAAGTGTTGCTGCAGTACTATACATTTTATGCACTCTAAGATATTTCATAAATCTTCAGTAGATTTGGAAATAATTATTCTGTACCAGACAAAATACCAGAATATTTACTGAATCAATACTTGATTTATACTGCAATACTTGTAAGTTCCTCACTCCCAGCTGACCCAAAAACTTCCTGAAAAGATGATATACTGTGTCCCTCCAACTTCCTGAATATAATGTATGTAATGAGTTTCAATTTCTATCTTTTTCTTTTCCTTGAGCTAAAACACAAACCTATATTTTATCAGCTATTGATTTCCTAAAGTCTCATTGACTTTTCATAGTTGTTACACTTCCCTTTTCTGAACGAAATTCATAGTTTTCTTGTTCTTCTGTTTTAGGCATTGGTTTGATAATGAACATAGATGTAAACAATCTTAAAAGTAAGTAAAATCAACTAAATACTGCTTTGAAATCAGGGAACAAGTATAAAATTACATTATCATCCTTACAGAATCACACTCTGAGAAACATGATACTAAAACCCCCGCAAAGTTTAGCTCTTTATGTGTTGTGGGATGTTGTGTGTGTCCCTTAATATCTTCACAATCATTGCAAAAAAACTCCCATTAATACTAAATTGGTAAAATATCAATGGTATGCAATGATTATCTTCACAACATTTCCACTCCGGATGAATACTATCTGCAGTTTCTTTCAATGGAAAAAACATCAATGTTTACTATTGACAGTGAGAATTTTTCAAACATTATTTTACAGTGCACACTGACTTTACAAGTTAGTCAAATGGACTCACTGTCTTTGTTCCTCTGCAATATCACATAAGCAATACAAAGATTGTGAAACATAAGGTTGTCTGCAGATTGGTGCTTTATGACATGCTAGACACATTCAAGATTTGTAATAGTAATTGTTCAACTTACCAGGGATGCTCTCCGAGCCCCTGGGATCAAAACTCATGAGTCCTTCCTTCACAGTTCACTTCCTTGAAAAGACCATTCTGTAATCAAGCTGTGCATCATTCCTTTATTGCTTTGGTAAAAAGATGGCTTTGGTTTAGAGACAGAGTAAGTGAGAGCCATCACGCCACAGAGACTCACAAATCTGGCATCAACTCACTTCTGTAGGCTGGTTCATACTCCAGATCTACTGCCATCCTAGGACATGCCAATTTCATCTGGGCTACTACTGATCAGTAGAAGTATTTCATGTAAGCTTCACCAGCTTCTCAGCTCACCCATCACCTAAAAATAAAACAAAGGGAATGCCAAAGTTTAACAGATTTCACTCTTTCAAAGGAGAGAGGTAAACTGGTATGACTTTGTCTTTTTCAGTCTGAATCTCCCTTCTGTACTATAATTAACAATAAAAAAAAAAAGGCAAACAAGCATTTTATTTCCAGTTTCCACAGTACATGTAAAAGGTAGCATTAAAATACATTTTCTTCTTGCAGACATCTCACCTTAAACATGGACTTAGTCAAATATCTCTTTGTCTGTACTGTTCATCTTCTTTCACATAATATTTAGTGTATTCAGGTCATTCACTGAAATGAGGCATTTCCTTTTTATGCTAACAGACAGCAGCTCCAACTAAACAGAGATTTTCTTCAGGCCACTACATTTATTTAAAGTGATGGATTCTAAAGTCAGGATTTTAAAAACATCACTCTTAACATTTCCATTGTTAAACAATTTAGTTTTATACAACTGTTTGCTTGAGTGTCTTTTCCTTTAGGAGTCTGTTAATTAAAAATTGGACCTGTCAGAAATTTACTTTGTGGATCATGGTAAAATTTGTGTTTTCTCTTCAGCAGAGACTCATGTAAACCAGATAATGAAACTACTGTGACTAATTCAGATAAGCTATCAGAAGAGTTTAATAAAGTAAAAATATGCTTTTCCTTTGCCACGACTGATTAACCACCTTCCCTATAAAATAATAGTTCTAGATGACAGAAACATATAAAACTGAAGACAAAACAAGTCCCCTTTTCCTTCCTCTGGCATTCAGTTAATGTAAAATTCTCTTAAAATCTTCCATTAATTTAAAATTTGCTCTTAACGGTTTCCTGAGATCTCCAATCATCAAGCACAACAATCAGAGGTTTGTTTTGCTGTCTGTAGCAACCTCTCATTTGACAAGATTAAAATGGACAGTGCAGGAGCTTTTTAAAGCAAGCCGGGACTCTGCCAGTTCATCTGCTTGTACACTTTGGCAGGAGATCAAAAAAGAACTTTCTTCCATTAAGGCCAGTTCGTACTTGTGAGCAGTATTTTCTTGTTTTGTCATTCATTTCTTTATGTATGTACTAGGCTTATCAGTTGTAATTATTCTGCATATTAAACACTTATAAAAAAGAAACACTTGACATTTCAGAAACGTTTTCTATCTGAATGTATAGATGCTTCTAGCCCTTTTAAAAAGGTTTTTTCTAAAGGCTGTTTTTTAAATGGATTGCTGAAAAGCATGAATTATACATACTCCCTTCTCTAAAACAACTTAATACAGCACAATAGAAGATATTTAAGAAGACTGCTGTAGATCCACACATGCAAATGACTTTATTTTGTAGTGACAAGAGTCACTATATAGCTAGACAAAGTTCAGCAGCATAGGATAGTTTCTTCACAACTCTTAACCCAATCTTTTTCCCTTCAGTTTTAAAAACGTAAAAATGAATGCTGCTACTTCTCAAGATTGGTTTTAATCTCTCTTCTAAGTGCAAAGCAGAAGCACTGTTTGTCGCAGGTCAATTTCAGTTCAGCCAAAGAGAGGAAAAAAAAGAAGACAAAGGTGATTTGGCTAAATGTTTTCTAGAGCAACAGGCCAACACCAAGCTATTGAATTGAAAGGGCAAACTCATTAGTAAAAGCTTTAAGAAGTTTACTAGATAAGCAAGCACCATAAAAGTTAATGCTTGCATTTTCAGTGCTTCTCATAGCCTTAGTTTCCTGTACCATGGGGCAACTTCTGTAGAAATTCAAGCACTGGGCAGTTCCGCCCTGAAAGTGACTCTATGACCCTTTTACACTGCAGCTATAAAACTATTTCCTAACTGCGGATTCCTCCTCCAAGTCGCAACTATAATTAAACACATTTAAATAAAACCCAAACAATTTATAATGTGGCTTTAAAATATATGACCATGCTAGAAAAAAATAGAATGCAGAAAGACATGTCCAAACGAGAAGCCAGAAAACTTTCTCAGGTATTGATTTTAATATTTATTTATAAAGGTTATTTTAATCTTTATTTATAAAGATTATTTCCACGTCAGTTTCCTATATTCATTCTACACTGATCTACATCTTATTAGTTTTGTCCCACTACTTCCTCACAGGCCAATTTCCCATTGATGTTCACATCTTTTACTAATAGGTTAATTAAACACGGAAAAAAACAAGGGAAATTCAAATATTGGAGAACAACTCATATGCAAGGGTGGTGCTCTCAGAAGACTTTTTCAAGGAATGTTCATGAGAGATAGAAATATCAGACAACATTTTATATACATACATACCTACCTATCTCAATCTTAGTATTTCTGTACTCTCCAGATCATTTTTTTTTAACACACTCCCCAAGTGTGTGTCACATTTCAGCTATTATTTGGCTCCAAACAGTGAGCTAAAACCTGGGGTCCATACAGCACACCTCTTGTAGAAGTGGAAACTATTCCTACACCTTCTGTATCTGCACTAGAGAATTCAAGTTGCTTTAAAGAGATTTTACAATTTTTTCCTTCAGTGAATCAGAAGGCCCTAGTGAAGGTTAACTTGAAAAAGCAATACTGACCAAAGTCTTCGATAAAGATAAAATAGTTATAAAGCATTAAAAATTGTTCTTGTCTTTTTAAGTACCACTTTGAGCAATTTCAGATACAGACAGAAAGATTTGAGGCACCTCAAGATAGAACATAATTCTGAAGATGTTCTACCATTAGAGAACTCTAATTCAAATCTGAATTATGAGAAAGATGAGGGAGTTGCTTTACAACTGGAAACCACAGATAACTGTATGTGTTACTTCTTTGTGCACAAAAAGTTAAAAACGTATGCAAAATATTGGCATCTGTACTGACAATATCTAAACCTCAACTTAATTAAACTGCTATTTCTGCTATTTTTCATTTGTTGAGAGCAGCTGGCTCCTGTACTTGGTACAAGTACAAGTACTTGGAAAGACTAAACTTGGTCTGCTCCTGTGTACAATTCCAGGATGCAAGACGCTACGCCACAAGTAACACAAACAACATTTTGACAACAAAGAAGATTCTAACTTGATTAAGAGAGAAGGCAGCATTTTCCAAAAGCAAGCCAAGTAAATGTGTGTATTATTCTCAGATGCCAAATTTTACTGCCATGTAAGTATGCAATTAAAAAAAATAGTATCAAGTCATTAACACAGTACTTTTTCCATTGCTAAAACTGGAATGCTGTCAAGCCAGCTAATAGCAATCAACATATTCTGCGTTTCAAGGTTAATGAAACAGTTCTATTCTTATAGCAAACATGACCACACTGAATTGGTGCCAAAACATTCCTGGGACTGGTGCTCAGAAACACAGGCTAAATTCTTCAACACCATCCAGCAGGAGATGAAGGACAAAGGATTATCAACTGAAAAACAAATCTATGTAAACACAAACTTTGCCTATCAGAATTAACATTTGCTGTGTGCCTAACACCTGTTATTTTCAGCCAGTACTGTCCCTACAGAAATCTATTTAGTGCCTGTTTCTCTCATGGAAGGAAAAAAATATTTAAAAGAGTATGTCAACACAGTCCTAAGAACAACTGTAATAATCATAAACAACCCTGCAAAAGACTTTCAATCATTAAAAAATGGTATAAGAAGAAACTGTAAGAAATCAAACAGAATACATCCTTCCACTCCCATCTTCTGGATTGTTTTTCTTTTGGGATGGGTTTAAGGCTTCAGAGGGGACGCTGGAGAACACCCCTTGGAGAATGATGAATCAAATGGGGATCATGAGGCCGGCCACAACATTCCCTCATCCTATTTCATCTACAGTTATCCCAAACCAGGCTCACTTATTCTTCTTGTCTGTCATTTGTAATAGCTCATATTCTCCAAAGTGGCAACACTACCTGTTAAGTACATCTATACATGCTTTATGTACATATATACACGCATACTGTTGAATATCACAGCTTGATAGTCAAGATTTATTTAAATCCTACACATCTGGAGGTTGTCTATACCAATCACCCTTAGTACAATACAAAAACAGCAAATGCTGAATTGAAGTCTCCCTTAGTCTGAAACTATGAGTGTTACCTACACTGAAGACACATACTATGTTTTATTAATTCCTAAATTTTTAATTTTTTTCTGTCAATGCACAGTCAAAACATTACTATCTGTATGCATATTTTCTTGCAAATTTTCTTTTTTCAGAAGAAATTCTATATATATGTAGTAATGTTATGATCTCAAAAGAATCAAGAACTGTCATGAACTGTCTATTTGTTAGTTAGAGTATAAAATACAGTAAATGCTCTCGCGGCATTCTGCTAATGCCTCATTCTGCCAAGTTCTCTGCTAATATTTCATTATAAAGGCCGTAATAAGTTTCTTTTAAAACTCAAGCTTGTTTTCTATGAAGTATACTTGAAGGTAACTTGAATAACACTTAACTGAAATAACCAACACTTTCAGTCGATGCATGGCTGATCACCCAAAAAAGTAGTTTCAATTCCTTGACCTACACCCCGGCCAGTGCTCAGCATTTTAAGTTATAATTCTTTATCAGAATTTACCAAACTGATCTATATGACTCAGTCACCTAAATATCACTAGCAATCAAACCAGAAAAAAAGCATGCCTTCTTTTTTGTAGTCATTTCTGTGAAAATGCTCTATTTGTGCCTTCTTGGAAAACTAATCAACAAATCACGACTATCATTCCTGAAAAACAGCACTTGTACTGCACAGTATTCATTCCGGAAGGCCACTATTAGAGGCAAACCACCATCAGGAAAGTCTGTGGTTTTCCAATGCTCTTCAAACTACATTTTCAGACACTCATAGCAGAAATTCGATAAACATGTACAGCTCTAATAATCACACTTGCCACTACAGAGTGGAAAAAATCCAGGTATCGGAATTTTTTTTTTCAATTTAGCTTCAGTGTCAGAAGTGTAATTAAAAATAAGTTTCTGCCCATTTTTATTAAGAACTACATCTTTTACAAAACAAACCTAAAATCGACTGTCGCTTTCTAATGTTGCTTTAAGATATTTATTAGTACATCAAACACCTGCATCAGATTGTCATAACCGGTCAACAGTAACTGTGAAACATAACAAAGAAACAGCACCAAGGCAACAGCTGAAGCTTGCAATAAAGATAACATACGAGCACGCCACATACACTTCTCCACTAGCACGGTCGACAGAGTAAATGACATTTACTGACAGACATTCGTACTCCAGTTTAATCAGCTGATAAAAATGTAACAATGTGATTAAGAAGTTGCTAAAAGCCAAAATTTTCTTGCCTTCCATACCCAGGCAGGACAACAGCTAAGGTGTCACCGAGGAGTGGCCCGTGTTGGCGGTGCCAAGGCTCTCCGGGAGCCGCTGGTGACGGGCACCCCGGGCCGCTGAAGGTCACCCCGGGCACCTCCGGCGGGCACTGCCGCCCCCGCTTATACTGGAGACTGTGCTCAACACAACATGTTACATTAGAGCATCACCACCGCCAAAAGAGTCCTGTCAGCTGCCAACAGACAGGCGCCGGGATTCCTTCTCCGCCCGGGACCGCGGGGCCAGCCCCGGGCACCGCCTCACGCCCGGGCCCCGCGCCCCGACCCCGGCCAGGCTCAGGGCAGCCGCCGCCCGCCCGGCGCGGCCCGCCGTACCTTCCTGCCCGGGCGGTGCCCGGCCCGGCGGGGAACGGCCCCGGGGGCGAGAGGAGGGAGGGTTAACCCCTGCAGGGGGGTGAGCACGGAACGCGCCGCTCGCCCGTGAGGCGGCAGAGCAGCGCCGGGCCGGTGCCGAGCGCTCGCTTACCGCCCCAAGCCGCGCTCCCTCCAGCGCCGCTCCTTCCCGCCGCAGCCCCGCATGCAACACGGCGGCGACTGAGGAAGGGCCCCGATGGCTTCCGCTCGGCTCCCGCCCAGAACTACAGCCCCCGGCGGGCCGCCGCCAGTGACGAGCCCCACAATGCGCCGGGCCGCGTGGTGCGGGCGGCCCCCGCCGCTGGGCTCGGCGGGGCCGGGAGCGGGGCGGGGTTCTGGCGGGCGGCGCGGCGGCGGCGCCGGCCTCCGGCCCTGGCTCCGGCGGCGGCGGGCAGGAAAGGGCGCTGCCGCCCTCTGAGGCTTCTCGGCTGCGCCGGGGCTCCGTGCTGGCCGCGCCCTCTGCCCCGCTGCGGGGGAAGCCGGGCGGGCCGGGGACAGGGAGCGGCGCACACCGAGCTCGGAGCCGGCTGCGGGGAGCGGAGCCCTGTCCCGGCCGCCGCGGGAGGCCAGAGGGAGGCGGGGGCCCAAGCGAGGAAGGCGAGGTACGAACTTCACGGAGCGAGTGAGGAACTGCGGGGGAGCCTGCGGGGCGTCCTTCCGCACGTTCCGGTGCTTTGTCACGGACGGATCGTTTCACTCGAGATACACGACCCAGAGCTGCCTCAGTCACTGCGAACGCTGAAGTGGGAGCTGCGGCTCAGCGCCCGCAGGACCCAGTAACGCGCGTTCCCGGTACCGCGGCTTCGGCTCCGGAGCCTTCGCACCCCTCTAGCTCACAGGCACAGGCTTCTGTGGCTTTTTCCTGCCCTGCACTGTTCGCTGGCTGAAGCTTTGGCCAAAGTGCGAGGAATGTGTATCATTTTACCTGTACAACACTATCTACAGTACAGAAAAAAAGCAGCCTGCAATAGAGAGGGGAAAATGTGGGGACATGATCCAAAGCCGTATTGGAAAATGGAAACAATGTCAAGCTACATAAGAAAAAAATTAAAAATCTTAAAATTGTAGTGTTATTTGAATAAATGTGCATCACGGATGTTTCTGTTGGCTGGCTATACATCTTTGAACTAAGTCTACAATAATTTGACTTTGGTATATCATAGTTATTAAGACTGTTCTTCAGCTTAGCTTCTGTGGTTTCGTATTGTAAAAAAACAGCAGAAAAAATTGTCTTGTGTAGCAGAATGAGACATCTCCTTTCCAGGTAGGAGAAGGATGCTGTAGCCGTTACAATGCTGGGGAGTATCTTAAAGCACCTGTATTCTTTTTTTTTTTTTTTTTTTTTTTTTTTTTTTTTTTTTTTTTTTTTCTACTCTGCTACAAACTTCCTTAGTGAAGTTGTTTAAGTCAATTGCTGATCCTCTGAAGCTGCCCAGTACCTGCTAAGGATCGACTTTTGTCTCCATTTGGTATCTCTAATAAGGAATTGCAGCAGATCTCTAAGTAGATCTACAGGGTAAAAATGTAACTGGAATGGCTTGGATATTTGGCAGTGAATGAAGTGGTGGGGGCTTGTTAGCTTTTCAAGAGTGTTCCCTTGATTAAGTAGGATACATAATTTAAATGCGGGATATACTCAAGTTTAGCTCCTTAATAAACAAAATTATTGGTTTCTGGTATAGTACTTTAGCTTTTATAAGCTCATTTTCATACAAAAATTGCATATTAACATGGAACTACTTCATGTAGCTGACTTTTTATCAGCCACCACATAGGATTCCTCATGGTGGCTGGAAAGTTGCCTATCAGAAAAGGACCTGGGATTGCTGGCTAACACCCTAACAGCTGGCTGAACATGAGCCAGCAGTGTGCCCAGGTGGCCAAGGCCAGTGCCATCCTGGTTTGTATCAGCAATAGTGTGGCCAGCAGGACCTGGGAAGTCACTGTCCCTCTGTACGCACTGGTGAGGCCAGTTCACATCTCAAGTACTGGGTTCAGTTTTGAGCCCCACACAAGAAGAAGGACATTGAGGCACGGGAGGGTGTGTAGAGAAGGGCAAGGAGGTAGTGAAAGGTCTGGATCACAAGTATTACAAGGAGTGGCTGAAGGAGTTTAGCCTGGAGTACAGGAGGTTCACAGGGACCTTCCTACTCTGCAATTACCTAAAAAGAGGTTATAGTCAGGTGAGAATTGGCCTCTTCTCCCCTAGAACAAGAGATAGGATGACAGTAACTGGCCTCAAGTTGCACCAAGGGAGGTTTAGATTGGATGTTAGGTATATTTTCTTCACTGAAAGGGTTGTCAAGCATTGGAACAGGCTGCTCAGAGAAGTGGTGGAGTCACCATCCCTGGTAGTGTTCAGAAAATGTGTAGATGTGGTGTGTAGGGACATGGTTTAATGGTGGGCCTGGCAGTGTTAGGTTAATGGTTGGACTCTCTGATCTTTGAGGTCTTTTCCAACCTTAATGATTCTACTGTTGAAGACTTGCTTATAGCTAAGGTAAATAGTCCCATTCTGTACTTAGAGAAGCTTTGATACACTTACTAGACATCTCTCTCACTGCCTAAGCTTTCAAAGCATCAGACATAAGTGTGCTAGAGGACATTCAGAGAGGCTACTCTGATCTGTGAGGGAGTTGCTTCCCTTTTTTTTTTAACTGAAATCCCTTACAATAGTATTTCTTCCCTCGCTTGTGAAATGTAAAGTGCAATTGCTTCTGCCTTGCTTTTTTTTTGTGAGCTAGTTCAGCTGCACACAGCCAAGCCAAGATCTGCCTAGCACAGCTGTGCTCCTTTAAAACAACAGACAATGATTTCTTTTCCTACAAACTGCCAGGGATTCATGAGTGTTCTTTTTTACTTTTTGCACTTGTGCAGTTAACTTGCAATTAAATTGTTTGTTCAGAACTGGCAATAAAATTTCTAAACCCATAAATTAAAAAACAGCACTTGAGTAGACATGTAGTCTCCAGTGTGGAGTTTGAAATTGATATGATACTTAAATAGAAGCAGGCTTTCCCTGAGCTGGAGTTCTGGGGTTTTGTGTTTGATAGCTGACAGGAATGCCTCACAGTTCTGATTAAGGAGATTGAAGTTTATCCCAGGTTTATGTATCATCTTACTTTGCTACTTTTTTTTTTTTTTTTTTCTAGGATAAATGGGTGTGTGTGACTTTTCCCCTGATCTAAAGCGGTTCCATGTCTTGTTTGGTAAGTTTGTCTTTAAAAATTTTGGCTGTTGTACCTTGTTACCCAACTATAATATGAAAAGCCCTGGTGAAATGTCTTGCTTGAGGGGATTTCCACAGTGCTGAGATGTTTGAACTTCACTGTGTCAGGTTTTGGTGAAGGAGACCTCAGTGTCTCTTCTCTCTAGGTCTGCTATGTGTGTTTGTTATGCTGTTTCTTAACCCCTTGATTGATTGACTTGTAGCAGAAGACTTTCTGAACTGCAGGTTATGAGGCCTACTTTTTTACGTTTTTGCACTGGCGTATTTAATAAATTGCAGCAACTCCACCAACATTCACTTGTTTCTGTTCTCAAGGACTGCTCCTGTATTCTGCGTACACCAGTTGAAGCAATCAGACCAGAAGAGCTATCTCAGAGCAGCATCCATGAATGCCTGGTAAGAATAGAAACTCTTAACTCCCAAGGTTAAATAAAAAGCTGGTGCATATTAAAATAGCCTGATTAGGGAGTACTTCTTGAAATGTTGACAACAAAAATAAACAGAGTACTTTGGGGCTTCCAACTTTCATAGGAGACTATAGGTATCTAAGTGTTAATCTTGTGCCAGTGTGAAAACAAACACACACACAAAACTTTTAACTCATAAAACTAAGTCATGGTAAAAGTACCAGCTTAAATGTTTGCATTTGAGTACTGGGCTTCAGCATTAATAATATTTTTGCATGAATTCAAAAAATACAAATTATTAAAAATTACATAGTCATTTTGAGAACTGTTTCTTCTCTCTGTTAGGCTGATTCTGATCTAGCCTGGATTCCCCCATCTACAGGAAAGAATGAAATGGTATTTTGCTCTTCTAATGTCTCTCATTATGAACTCCAGCTGGAAATAGGTAACATAAATGGACCTTAGAATATTTCTTCTCCTTCCTGTCAATAGTTTATTGCTAACTGCAGTAAATATTAAGTTTGGAAAATGAAGGATTATTCTTGTGCCTCTTCGGTTGAGAAAAGTGCAGAGCATTGCTTATATTTTAGTAATCTCTTATTTCAAGATCCCAGACAAATCAGCAATTACTTGAAATTGTCTCTTGATGTTTGTGCATATACATGTCAGTTTTCAAAATATGTGGTATGTGACAATAAATACAGCCTTAAGTCTCATAACTTGGCTACACAAGTTGATTGTTCTAAGGATGGCTGCCTTAGATCCTACTATGCATGCATATCTTTATGTGAATATGCATGCTAAGTGTTGTTCATTTAAATGTATAATTGATGCTGACATATGTTAAAACACTTTTACTTGTTCTCAAAATAGCAGAGCCATGCTTCAACTAATTTGCTGCATATATTTTGCTGCAATTACTTAAGGTCTTGGCATTCTGAAGGAAAAGGTCACACTTATCAATTGCAATTTTAAAACTGGAAAACGATCTCTAAATATGAAGGAAACCACGTGATGGATTATTATGCTTTCCAATGTTAAGGCAGCCATTTCTGGTTTCAGGAAGGAGGTTCAACAATTTAACTTCAGTCTACCTTGCACGGCATACACCTACAGACAGGCAAGTTGCTGTAAGGATCACAGACCTTGAGAATTGCTCTGAAGAGCACCTGAGAGCCTTACAGGTAAAGGAACAGCATTTCTGCACAAAGCCTGATGAAGATAGTGAGGAATACATATGAGATTACTGAACAAAGGTAGCCTTTGTTTGCACTGGGTCATTTCAGTCAAGTTTTTCCCTCCAAATGAGTAGAATATAATAAACACAATGCAGGTGTAAATTTGAGAGTTGCTTTCTGAAGATGGAAACTGACAATTGCTTTAGAAATACTTCTGTAATTGTACAACTTATTTGAAACCTGTTCTGTACTCTTATTTAACACCAAAAATTTGGACTATGAACAAACCAGATTTACTTCAGACAAATACAATTATGGGCAAGCTATTTACATTTCTGTTTCAGCCTCTCCACATCACCTGCAGTCTTGTATAAACAGACAGTTCTCTTTACTGATTACTGATGTAGTTAATGCTCTTGGTAGCACTGCTGTTCTGTGGTTAACACATGCACTTTCATTTAATTCCACAGAATGAGGTGGTTTTATCGCACTTTTTCCAGCATCCCAACATAATGACATTTTGGACAGTGTTTACTGCTGGAAGCTGGCTTTGGGTCATCTCCCCATTCATGGCCTACGGTAAGAACTGTTAATGGCAGTTTTGGAATAGGAAAAAGGGCTGATAGAGGTCCATGAGAGGTTTCTCTGATCATCTCCTGTCTTGTAGAAAAAATAGACTCTCCCAAACCGTTTATTTAGAGAAGATTTCCTCCTCAATGAAAACTGGTAATTGAACTGCATTAAATTCCACTTAGTCCTAGCACCCACCATGTGAAGAATGGTAACGGGGAGATGTATTTGACTTTATACAGCTTCTGCTAACAGAAGACCTATTTACATTGAATACAGGCTGGACACAGACTTCCAGTTAACAGAAGCATGACATGGGGCATCAGTTACATACGTGCAATAATGCAACAGTCAATAAAAAGATGAGAGTGCTGCTCTTGATGAGAGTATACAGTGAGAGAAGCATAGACAAGTGATTTAACAAGACTTCTTAGGCCTAGCTAGGTTTTTTTCACTTCCAGGTTCAGCTAGACACCTGCTGAAGACTTACTTTCCTGAAGGAATGAGTGAAGCTTTGATAGGGAACATTCTGTTTGGTGCAATCAGAGGATTAAATTACATGCACCAGAATGGATATATTCACAGGTAGGAGAATGTCAATAGGTAAGAACCAGATTATAGTATCTTAAGTATTGTCTCCTTCCTTTTCCTATATACCTTCTTATATCAGACAGTGCACAAGTAACAGTTTTTTCAATAATACAGGAGAACCAAGTTTGTAAAATCTTAACAGGAAATGTATTTGTACATTTCTTCAAACCAATTGTTACAGGGATTATATGTCTTCTCTTTGAAGCAGAAGAAAACATGAGGTATAGAAAGGGCTTCCTTAGTTTATACTCCTTGTAGGGAACAAGGGCCCTTCTCCAATTTCTGGCATTTTCTTCCTGATCATCTCTCTTACTAGAGAGATGAACTCCACACTAGCATCTCACTGTAAGTGAATGAAATATGAAAGCCTTTCTGTTCTAGTAGTTCTATGAATAATTCTTACTACTAAAATTTACCACTTTATGTTACAGGAATATTAAAGCTAGCCACATTCTGATTTCAGAGGATGGGCTAGTTTCTCTCTCTGGCCTAAACAACCTCTACAGTTTAGTTAGCAATGGACAGAAGTCAAAGGTGGTGTATGATTTCCCCCAGTTTAGTACATCTGTGCTTCCTTGGCTGAGTCCTGAACTATTGAGACAGGTTTGTATAATTTACACATAATTTTTCCTATTCAAAGTTAGTGGCAGTATTCAATTTCCAGCTTAAGTCTGCTTGTAGAATTGCAATGAAAGACGTTGAACTACAACTTTTAAAAGTACATATATGTACTGAATTTTTAATTCTTTAGAGAGAACCAGCTCTAAAGCTGTTGGTAAGGCAATGCTGTACTAAATCTCTATACCCAAACCTCCTGGAAACTACTGCAAAACCTGAAACTTGTGCTTAGTACAGCCATCAGATTTCTGAAAAATGTCTGAGGTTTCACAATTTAATTGTTTCAATGCTGTGTAGGTTATGGGGCATTAGAATCTTGTTTTGAAGCAGACATTTGTATTCTTGTCAGCACCACTCAATGGCCTCAGTGATCAGTAGTGTCTTCCTTCTCTCACAGGATTTGTGTGGCTATAACATGAAGTCTGACATTTACAGTGTGGGAATTACAGCATGTGAATTAGCCAATGGACACGTTCCATTTCAAGATATGCCTCGCACTCAGGTACAATGCTAAACGTTATCTTTAGTTAAAAACGTGCTGGGCATTTTGTTTTGTTTTACTCACAGAAAACAGTGCTATTGCTGCTGAAATAGTGGCTTTTTTTTTGTTACTTCAAATATGCATGCCTCTTTCTAGAACAAATAATCCTTCCATCCCTGGAGTTCTGGATAGCTCTTGAACTTCATACTGCTGTTCCTTCCTACTAGATGCTGCTGCAAAAGCTGAAAGGTCCCACCCACTGTCCTTGGGATATAAATACCTTTCCCCGAGGAGAATCCAGGATGAAGAATTCCCGATCAGGTGTTGATTCTGGAATTGGTGAGAGCATGACCCGCACAATGACCAGTGAAAGACTCCAAATGCCCTTTTCCAAAACATTTTCACCTGCTTTCCACAACTTGGTAGAACTTTGCTTGCAACAGGACCCTGAGAAAAGGTAACATTTTGGTGAAAACTAATTTTTTTGTCACTTCAATCTAAGACCAAGCATAGCTCATGGGTTAGGATACAGTAATCAGTTGAATGCAGTTAGAGTCAGAATTTGAGAGCAGATGTAGCAGATGTTTGAGTACACTTATATTTGTACTTTAAGAATTGTCTGATAAAGTAATTGAACTTTTAAAGTCATTTGACCCCTGAATTTCTTGTAATATGAATGTGCTTTTTAACAAGTAAAATTAACTTTCCAACATATACTTTGTCCAAGAAAAAAAACTCAGAAATCTGAAATATATGTTTTCAGTTCTATGTCTCTTTTGAATTGAGGCCTTAAATTCCTTGTTAAACAGAAACATGAACAGGCATTTAAAAATAGATTTCTTCAGTAGTGCTTTCACTACAAATTGAGGTATAGAATGTAGGAATTGTGTGCTGCTTTTCTCATTCTTCACATTTGTCTTGTGGATGAAAACCCACAGGGCTTAAATTTATTTGTCAATCTGGCCTGTTATCCAAATGCAGTACTTTACTTTCCAAAACATAATTATATTGTTCATTTTATGATTCAGGCCATCAGCAAGCAGTTTGCTTTCGCATACGTTCTTCAGACAGGTGAGTTTACTATATTTCATTAAATGACACAGCTATAACCTAAATAAGCCACAAAAAGAGCTAGATTACAAAATAATGAAGTTACCTGGAGCCAGAAAGTGTCTTGTAAGAGCATACTTGCTTCAGAATTGTTAACAAAATTATATCGATAGAGTACAGGACACATAAGATTAATCAATTTTCCCATTGATTAAGTTGATTTAACTTAACTAAAGGCAACCTAACTAATTTAAAAGATGGTTAATATTCTTAATTTAAAGCAGAACTGCACAGCTGATTTCATTAGTCTTGAAAGACTAATAGAGTGGTGAAAGCAAAACCTCTCATCCTTTTACTTTCAGTATTGTAAAATGCAAGAACATGGCTCTGATTTCACATGCTTTTAATGAAGTCAGTTGCAAAGTTATGGAGACTTTAATGTGCAGCTTTAACTTTTTTTCTTTCTAGATAAAAGAACAAACACAGAATTCATTACTGTCCCTATTACCACCTCCTATTCAAAATAACAGATCAGAGTTCTTGGCACTGCCCTCAACAGCAGTTGGGACTCAACTTGGACGTATTGCTACAAATCAAGATGATACAGACTGGGAATTCTAAATAAATACCAATGATACCTCTCCAGTGTTTCAGAGAAGGAAAATGTGATTTGTATTTGCTGCTTTTGTATGGTTAAAATACAGTTAGACCAAGTATACTTGAAATGCCATGAAGTGGCTATAATTCATTAACTTCCTCTTGGCATCACAAAATGCAGCGTGCCTCATTCTCTGACTGCAAGGAAAACTCTGTATAAAGAATGGCTGAATGCTCACCTCTCTCTTTCAAAGTCTTTCTTATCAAGAAAGTCCCTGCTGTAATCTTACTATGTACTGTATTATCAGCTCCTAGTGCTGCAGTCCACATGCCTTTCTGAATTCAGGCCTGGGGTTTGTCTTTGATTTTACCTCATCATCTATTTGTCTTCTCATTATGACACAAATCATTTTAGTAAGGAGAAATCCTCCACTTCCAAGTTGAAATGTGAAACTGCACAGATTAGTTGCTTATGTAAATAAATGTTTCTCTCTCAAAAGATATTTTTCTCACTTGACATGCTGTCATATTTGCCAAAAGTTAGCTATGCATCATTTTTCATGCAGTTTCAATACTGCGTGTTTCCCAAAGAAGTTAAGCTGCTTGGAAGTGGGACTCCTGCTCTTGCATCTGTTCACATTCTTAGTACAGATCTGGACTTCTGCACCTCTGTTTGTTGTTGTGTCATTTTAGCAGTTAATCTGAGGATGTATCACTATGCAAAGTATGTCTCAAGTTCCAGCAGGTACGGGTTAATTTTGAAGAGTCATATTAAATAATCTAAAGTTACTGTACATATTTTTATTTATACTGTATTCCTGTTCACCACCAGAATTTACCAGAACTTAATACTGTTTTCTTAGAAGAAAAGGCAACATACATTAAGCTTCACTAGCACAGCTGCTGGCAAACAAGCCTCTTCTACAAGGCACAGTTAAATTCCTGTGGATTAATTCTGCCATACTAAGAACCTAAGACCCCCCTAGTATCCTAGTGAATTTACCTGCTCTAAGTCAGATGAAAAGCAGTCTTCCTACAATTCAGTAAATTCTTCTCTCTCATACTGCACCAGGCAATTCAAACTGAACAAAAGCAGCTTTTTTCTTTGAAAAACCTGGATATTCTCATCGTGTTGTGGCAAAAGTTGTGTCCCAATGCCACTAGTACGTTTCTGATGTAAGCAAGATGGTGGTAAAAAAGTATAAATAGATACTGGATGGATATATTTTAAGTTTTTAACATAAACAACATTCCACATAAGTCTTCAAGTCTTCCATAGCTGAGCAGGCCTGTAGCCAACTTTGAGAATACCACTGCATTGCCAGCAGCTTTGCTACGAGACCTTGAAGACCAAATGACTGAAATACCAGCCTGAGAAACACACAAAATTCTAAATGACCACATAAAAGTATCAACAAAAAAGTTGATTCTACTCATTATGCTGTGAAAAGAGCTCTATATTTCTAAACCTAACATGTGAAACTTGAGATTAAAGACCTGTCAATAAACTTTCCCTATCTGCCTCCATTTATATCTATAATTCTTGGACTTCTGTTTTCACCAACAGTCCAGCCATTCTAACACTTCTTGTTACTACAGGGAGAAAAAAAAATCATATTTATGTCAATCATTAGGTAAGGAAATAGTTGTCAAAACTAGAAAATTATTCTGATTTTAAAAATTAATAACTTAATTGTGTACTTGTGGAGAAGATACTATTTTCATGTGAACCCCATGTTCTTAATTCTTAACCATTACAGATTTGGACTGTTTGCAAGTCAAATACATTAGACAGCATCTACAAGTAACTTTTGACTAACAGTACATGGAAAAACCAAATCAAATAAGTGAGAACACACATGAAGTTCTACACATTTTAATTACAGACCTCTGAATAAATATTACTACTGTTAAAACCTGTAGAAAATTTCAGGCAGCTTAACTGTTAGTATTTTCAAGCTTCTCTTACAACAAGGGTCATGGACTCTATAAAAATGAATTTGGATACTAATAACAATGTCAGTACAAAGCTATTTAAACTACTGTGTGTTCCAGTGGAGTTACTTTGCTGCCCTCTCTGTGAAAAGAATTAAAAACATTCCTAAACACTGTTCCAATTTCTGTATTGGCATTAAGAAGAAAATCACATAGAATAAGAAGGAAATCAAATAGAATTTTTTAAAGTTAAAAGCTCACAAGTCTTTACTCTTAGAACTACTGCTTTTCAACAACTGTCTCTTCAAACAAAAGCAATTACAAGCCCCTGTGACTTCTTAAAATAACCAGAAATAATTGAAAATAATCCCTGGATTATATTTACTGAAAGGTTTGATATAATTTTGTTCATTAACTGTGATGCTTTCTATTGAGGAATAATACAAAATAAATATTAGTTAGGAAAGAAGATGTATAATCATATTATTAAGGTTTCAACTACCTGTCACTGAAAAGATGATCTGGGAAACAATTGTTCTGAAAATCTTAAGTTTTTGCATAAAGTTAAGTTTTAAAAATCTGAGGTTTAGGATCTGCATTGTTAAGATCTGAGTTGCAGAGACTTCCTATTCCAAGCTGACAGTTTTGAGCACAATAGTTTTTTGTTGGATTGTGGTTTTTTTCAGAGCACTTGTTTACTCTTGCTCATACCAACGATGTGTGTTATCAGCATGTGAATTAGAACTAAACTTGGACTTGAAATTTCCAAGTATCTTGCATTTAGGCTCCATGTGATCTATTTTCAAAGGGGCTTATAAAACCTATACATTTGCAAAATCTCATGGCCAATGAAACAGAAATCTATAGCCTGGTTACTGTTGAAATACTTGTGAAAACAACACAAGTAGGATTTTGCAGCTACTTTTCGTTATGCTAGCATTTAACACTATGTAAAATACATACCTGTATAATAGAAAACTTCTGTTAATTAGCATTATCCTGAACATATGCTCAATGCTGTGCAGTGTCTCACTGTCTTGGTCTAATACCACAGCAGTTTGTGAATGACTGAATGGATGAACACAGGAAAAAAAGTGATCTACTCAGAATTGACTTGCTCTGACACATGAATTCTTCACTTTAAAGAGTCTCAATGCAACAAATACCCATTGAAGAGAGAACAGTTTCTTCCACTTGAAGAACAGAATTTTTTTTTTTTTTTTTTTTTTTTTTTTTTTTTTTTTTTTGTTACATTACGGAGTTTTACCTTACCTCTCTCTTTTCTCTAACCCTCTCCTTCTCTTCAAGTACTGTCAAAGTTGTTAAGCTAGAGGATGGGTAAAATTACAGGAAAGCATTTGAAAAACATTGTCCTGAACCACTCTTGACAAGAGACAGGTACCACAGCAAGTGGCTCACATACCCTGCCTTTAATGCTATTAAGTAGCTTCCCTAAAGTATATTAACTTGTCTAACAAACCTCTGAAACATCTAAGTAGCAGTAATGACCCATCCTAATGATGGCCATCCCTATCCTGTATGAATGAGGAAAAACTAATAAAATTCAGAAACAGTACACATTTCAGCAAAGACCTCAAAGGACTTTAAGAACCATACTACGAAATGAAACAATTGGATGTAACAGACAAGCAAAGACTTGAGTTTATAATAAAAGAAACCACTGAAAATTGAGGTGGTCTACTAATAACCTGGCAGCAAAATAACATTTGGTATTTAACATAATTAAATCTATCTAGAAACTTCAGATAGGATGAAGGAAGGAATATTAGGTTTAAACAGGTGCCTATGGAAATCTCCATAATTCTCAAATGAAAACAACTAGTTCTACTCTACAAACATATATGTTTGTTTCTTATCTGAAAGTCTCAGAGACTTCTGGAAAAATGTGCCAAAAGCCCATATGAAGTTAGCTGCAATCAAGTGGTGGTTTAATTTTTTGGTAAGATTATAGAATACACCATTATTGCTAGATTTACCTTCATACCCAGATTCATGGAATTCAGTTGACCTCTCATGAACTGCATCTGCTATGGAGGAGAACAGATTGCTGGCAGGATGGAGAGGTTTTCCTCTGTTTTGTCAAAATTTACACGACATATAGGCAAACAGTATCAATGCTGAGTTTATCTACTACATTTATTTTAAAGTTTGTTTATTCTACATTCAATATTAATTATCTAATTCTCATATTTCATGCAGTCAAAAGAAAAACATTCTTACAGGCAGATTTTTTTTTTGCCCATGTGAAATCTGGCAAGTCAGTTATAGATGAATTTTCTTTAAATGCTTTCCTGCTTTGAGGTGGCTGTTGTTCTACAGTAGCCATCACAGACCTGTGGAATGATATATTTGGCTGGCTGTCATGCTCTTTTTCCTGCTCCATTTTATGCTTCAAGTTTTCCTTGTCATGGGAGAACACATGATTTTGAATCCTTGTAGCTTGCAGCATGTAATGTTGAAAAAGGAGGTTCAGCCTACTTTCCATGATTTTTCTTCACTACATTACTAGATTTCCTCAAACTGGTTTTGAAGACAAAGTAGTTTGTTTTTTCTTCCTAAATACCATATTTATTAATATTTGACCCAGATGTGGGTGCACATTTCTCTACTTTACTTCTCTTTTGACTTCCAGTCAGGATTTTTTTGGCTTTTCTTTTTCCTTATGCTGGACTTCTAAAATGACACGTTTTGGGCAGCTTGTTGAGCCATGGCCTACAAAGGTAGTCTGCTTGAATATCAGCATCACAAGCATTTAAAACTGAAGAATTTTACTGTTTCAGACTTGGTTCTTACTCTTTTGCTGTGAGACTTTTTAACCATTAAAACAGTTACTTTTTTTTAATTTTTTTTTTTTTTTTTTTTTTTTTTTTTTTTTTTTTTTTTCAAAAGTGGTTGTTGGTTGGCTTGGTTTGGGATTTTGGTGGGGGAGGTTGTTTTGAGTTTTGGTTTGAGTTTTATTTGTTTGGTGGGTGAGAAGGGGTGGAGAGGGTGTTGTGTCCCCCTCCCCCCCCCCCCCCAAGGACTTCGGTCTGTTTATTTTCACTACAGGGATTAACTATTATATCTGGCAGTGGGTGTGGATTTTTTATGCACGAGATCTTGCTTTTTGTCTCTGTATCACTATTTGAGGCCTGCCTGTGTCCATCTGAATGGCCGTGCTCCCATGGCTATTTTACACTACAGGGAAACTGTACAGGGAATTCTCAGCTAGGGAGGGCTCTACATCTTCTACAGTTAGAAGAAAAGGTGACATAAATTTCAAATACTGAATTATTAAAGCGAACAGCTTGGTTCATGTGGGAATTTTTCCTTTTTGATTGAGTCTCCCGCGGCCGCTTCCCTCAGGCCGAGTCCGACATGGCGGCCCCGCCACCGCCCCCTGGCGGCCGTTACCGCTGCCCGCGCGGCGCGAGAGCAAGGCGGGAAAACGGCTGAGGGGAGCGGGGTGAGGGGGGAGCGGAGTGAGGGGAGCGGGTTGAGGAGGGCTGAGGGGAGCGGGGTGAGGGGCGGGCAGGGCTGAGGGGGAGAGGGGTGACCGGGATGAGCAGGGGTGAGGGGAGCGGGGCGGGCAGGGCTGAGGGGGAGAGGGGTGACCGCGGCGGACAAGCTGTTCGGCGAACAAACTCACCGGGGTCGGGAGGGCGACACACGGCACGAAGAAACATCTCCTAAAGTACCTGTCCCCAGAAGTTTCAGGCGGGAGGCTGGGAGTGCTCCCTGCCCTCCGTGAAGGGAGCGAGCAGCCCCGGGGGCACAGTACGAAACTAACACCCAAGAAAAATGGTCTTTCTGCAAGTATCTGTGAACTTACACTGCAGTTTCAAGCACAGACACCCTGAGGAATTCAATAGCACCTTCCACACCGCTATGAGGAAAAAGGAAGAGACAGGTAGGGCTTAGGCTTAGCAGTAGCTACTTACCTGATGGTTTTCTCTGATGTCCCAAAGTCTTCAGTCATTTAAACTAATTCTGCTGGAAATATGCAAGCGAGTAATTCTCACCTAATCATAACGCTCCTAAAGTTTACCTCAGCAATACCAAAACTTCTTTAAAAAGACACTCTGCAAATTAATGTCACCTGCTACGTGTTGAGAAAACTCTTGAGAGAATAACATTTAAACCAACTCGAAATTAACCAAATATTAAATTACTAGAACAATTAAAGTAATGAACACAATTCAGCTTTGGAGCCCAGCCTCTGATCAGGCTAGGTGGGGCTTTTTCCACCCAAGTCTGGAGCAGCCCCAGACAGCCCCTCAGCCTCCCATCCCAAATCCACACACAGACGGATTTATTTTAAACAGACTGAACAACGGGAAACAAGACAAAGTAGTACCATCATTTCTAACTAGTTTACAGCAATTGTTTAATTGTTTCATATATGTAAAAACAAGAACTTGGCACCAATATATCTGAAAACTTTTTGTCATTACCGCAAATGCATTAAAAACAATGATATGGAAATGCACAAAGACATTTCAGTTAAGGCTTCTACAAATATTGCATGTTCTAGAATTAAACATCTATTTTGTAAACTTGTTCTAAGACATTCCAAGAAACTAAAAAAAAAGCTCACTCATATTCCACTGTGAGGCTTAATGGAATGAAAAGTATTTTGTAAAATAGACAATTAGCCAATGAACTGTTTACTGTGCTTTTTATATGGCAACCTTAAAACTCATTAAGTTAAATATGGCTATACTCAGACCCTCCTACAAATATACACTGGAAAGGCAAGCTTGGCTTGAAATAGTGATCACATTAAGTTCATTAATTCAATCCCTGCTCAACCATATAAAAACTACTGTATTTCACATTAAGAATGAATCTGGCTCTTGGCTGGCATCACTTTGTCTGAGGGATAGTTGGCCAATTACTAGTGTTAATATCAGAAATCAAGCAATGATGCTGTCCAAGTTTTTCCTGTACTGATGTGATGCCTCAGCACATTTCTGCTGAGCTCCATATTTTATGGGCAAAATTATACTTCTGACCATACCAAGATGAAAGAAAAGTCACGCAGCCATGCCATTAATAATCTCATCTTCAGGAGGTCAGTGACTCTGCAAGCAAACATGCAACATCAGGAGAAAAGTGTGGTGGCAAAGTACATGGAACACTTCCTGTCTCATCCCTCATCTCCTACAGCCAAATCATGGCAAAAACATCCAGTGCACAACTGAAGGAGACCAGCACTCTGAATCTCTCCATTTTAATCTACAGTGCAGTGCCAGCTGTAACTCAGCTCTGGTTTTACAAAAATACAGACACAAGAGCCATGACAATTTACAAAAACGCTAAGGGCTCCTTCCCACAGCAAAGTGAATGCCTCAGAATGTAGCCAACCGCTGTAGACCATGTTTTAATTCTTGTAGATGTCTTTTTCCTTCCTGTCAAGATTACCACAGCATTTAAAAGATGTCATGAACACTGAATTTTTGAATAACTAAGATTTGCTGAATGGACACAAGAGAACACGAGTTCTCAACAGAGCAGCAACAGCCCTATTCATGTAACAGTATGAGTATCTAGGTAACAGCTACTCAGGTAACAGCACAAAGTTAGCACAGAAAGCATTGAAAGCTCTTTGACATTTTCTTTCAAGTCTTATATGGCTATTCTTAACTTCACTACTAAAAAAGTTCAATAATCCTTCAGTGAACTTTGACAAGTGCACCCACTTTACAACCACCCATAGACACACTTATCAAATCAAACAAGGCAAAATCAATATATGCTAAGTAACACATACAAACAAGTTTTGGGCTTTAGGTGACATTTTCTTGAGAAATGGTTTTCAAACTAGACCTTGTCTGCGTCTTCTAAGGAGATTGTTTCATTCTGCAATACATCTGTATTTATTCACATCTGCAATGCTTTTATTTTGCCACTTTAATCTAAATGAAAGAGAATGTTGCTTCTCATCAGCAAAACCCATCACCTGCCACAATTACTACTATGTCACTGCATAGAAGATGGGTTGCTGCAGACTTTTTGGGTTGATTTACTAAGCATTTTCTTGTAATTTTAGGAAAAAGTTTCCCATTCTATCCTAACACAAAACGACAATTTGGCAGAAAACAATCTATCAAAATAGGTGGGAGTAGGAGCATTTTTAACATTTATGAAATCCAAGTTTGTTTAGAAAGAGCAGTGAATAAAATGATTGCTCTTGCCATACCACATTAGGAGAAATCAGAACACTATTCTTGTGAGTGGCCTTGGAATAGTTATTCTTCCTGACTGTTGAGAAATTACAGGACATGGATATATCCTGTTGGCAGCACAAAAACACCCTGTTTGATGAGAAGATGTATTTAACTGACAAAATGTTGCAACATTAAAACTTCTTTGTCTTGTATCTACATCAGCCTGTAAGAACTTGTTATCATCAAGATTTTTGTCATGAGAACTAAATGAAGATAAAAAAGTAACCTCTTTTATGGATTATTAAAAAAAACTCTGTCAATTTAATCCTTTATTTTAGAAAAATATTTTATGACAAATTAGATTATTTTAAGATTACTAACTTGGTGGGGTTTGTTTCCTAACTCTGTTTAGTTATAAGTTTTTCTTAGACTACTTTTGTTGAAAGATTTTATTTTAATCTCTAGAAAATGTTTAACCAAATCAGATAAGCTAACTGCAGTTTGGATTAATAACAAAAGCAGGTTGTTGAAGACTGTACAGCAGTCAAAAAAGCACTGAACACCTGATCTGCATCCCTCTAGTGTCTTTGGCTATGTAGGTAGCAATATTTACAAAATCACCGTGACTTTATGCACTAGGGATATTCTACTTTGTAAAATAAAAAGCAAAAGTATAAAAGTTTTCAATCACACTTGGAAACTGTAACATACATAAAAAGATCAACATTCAATATATACAATATAAAAATACATTGTTTTCTTTATGAAAATTATAATACATAGCTATAATACACAACATGTTAGGCCATCAGTCACAGCTACAATGTATGCAGATTCTTGTTCCACATTATGGCTGGACTCTGGGTATGATATCTCGGTGAGGAAATTCCTCAATTTCAGAATGAAACATCAATTCTAAAAGAGAAAGGAAAGAACTATGTTTTCTTTGAAAACTTTCACCTGAATACAATTCCATTATTCTTGGAAAGTACCCTGGCATTCCCCCAAGCCTCCTGCTTTTCATCCCTATCATAGCATCAACAACTCAGCGATGGCAAGGGCCACCAATGGTTTTATTTATTTTTAACTATTGCTGCTCCCCCAAATGGACAGAATTGGTGACAATGTTAGCAGCTGATCATGTGCAGTGCCATTGTGCATTCAACATGGACACTGAAACACAACTCGGAATTAGACTAAGGGATTGTTAAAATGTTGAGACTGTCAGACTCAGGAGGGAAGACTTCTGTTTAGAGACTTGGTCATTTTTAGAAGTCTTTGCTCTGTATCTCACAGTATTAAGTTAGCATACCCCATTCTTAGCAGACTAAATTTTCTCTGCTATTTGGAACAAGTACTAATGAATTTCTCTCTAGAAATTTCCAAGGTGGTTTTCCAGTCTTCGTGGGGACATGTAAGTATCAAAAAATTTAATCAAAACCTGAGTAAAATTCTGCCACTGGATTCCTTGAGTAAGTCTTCATTATTTATGGGTTTTAAATATGATTTAAGCATCTATTATAAATTTTACCATTGAGGACTGTAAAGGCTGTCACTTAGTTTTTTGGTTTTTTTTCACTCATTATTTATTAGAAATAAACATAGTAATTAGAGCCAGCTGAAATATGGCCACCCAAACATTAAAATTCAAAACTAATTTGAAGAGGTGTGTTTGAGAGGCTCTGCCTCCCAAACACAAATCTGTGCTTCAATTCATGGTCTTCTTAGGACACCTTTTGACTTTTAAGTTGAAACTTAGGATTTCTATGTACAGCATACACTCAAGTGACAGGCTGCACGCACTTCACAGGAACACTGAGCTAGGACACGCCTTTTGGATCCCAGGTGGAGCACAAAAGGAAGAAGGCCCATTTTCTAGCCAAGTTTCTTTTATGAGAAGAACTTGCTTCCTCCTCCTCCAGCCTGGACCAGCACAAGCAGTCCTCATCCAAAGTCCTGTTCTGCAAGCACAAACTCCCTTTTCAAAGCCAGGGAGTTCCCCAAACTACTGCAATGACATACTGAAAATACTACTGAACTTGTAAACCATTTAGCACTTGCAGAAGGAACATTATTAACATTAGGTAATTTTCTAAGACACAAGTAGAATAAATACATTTAAAATACTGTTAAAATATTTTAAATTATTTTTCTCTTCATTGAAAAGAGACATTCTGTAATGTTTCAAAAGCCACGTTGCTTCAGACAGGACAAATAAAGCTTTTCTTTGTAAATTAATGTTTATAATACCAAACACAGACACCAGCATCCTAAGAAGCATTTGCTGTGAAAGATTGCTAGGAAATACTTGTTTTTCCTCAGTCACAAAATTTCTCAGGACTACTCTTGAACACCAAATGCAGAGCACAGCAGATAGAAACAATCAACAACTTGAATAAACAACACTTTGCCTATTAATGTTTCCTACCTTCACTGTGGTCTAGCTCTGGTCGGGAACTTAAGAAGATCCAACTTGTCCCAACTAGAACAGACACTATGAGATTCACCACAACCCACGAATGAACAATTTCTGCCTCTGTACCTGCAGTCCTGGGAAAGACACATCAAACCATCAGTCATCATTGGTGCACAGAAGTTACAATAATAACTGCAGCAAAGTAACGTCAAACCAAGTTTGCTAAGCCAGATGTGAAAAGGGAGCTACTTGGACCATTGGTCTTGCATTACAAAGGCCTGGTAAAGAGAACAATTACCAAAGACCACAGAAACCTTAAGCCTCCACTCTCTGCAAAAACTAACTGCCCAAACCAGCAAATTTGCACATAAATGCTTTTGTTCTACTTATCCTGGTTTACTTTAAAAATTCGTGCTACCGGAATTCGAGTCCATTAATAGGTACTTCAGAAATAACAGTTTTGGATGGGATGGCCTAACATGAATTGATGGTTTTTATTTAAATGTCAGCTGTGTCTGCTCAGCCCATGCATCCTGTGGCAGACTCCTTTAAAAACAGAATTGACTGTCTACAGAATGTCCTGCCCTTGAACCCAAAATGGTTACCTCAGTAGGGTTCTACTCTCAAGCAAAAGAGATTATTAAGGTTCCTGCCAGATGACATTTCCAGCATCATTCCAACTCTTGTTTGAGGTATAATGGATTTGCAAACAACGTGACCAAACTCTTCCTTGAGTTTTTATTTTTCAGCGAAAATATGAAATATTCAGGACAAGCTCAAAGGCAGGTTCAGAAATAAAATGCTTCACCAATACTTTCTTACATATCTTGTACAACCTCTTCAATCTGCCACTTTGACAAGGGTCCCTAAGTGAGCTATGTTATAATTTACAGAGGTGGTTCCTTGTTTCCTACCAGATACTGCCATTTTCCGAAGGTGGCGTGTAGAGGTTGATTCTGTCACATGTCATCTGCTGGCTTAAGGATAAGATAAGAGCAGCAAAGTACACTGGAAGAAATAGAATTAGTAGTGTCAGATATAAACTCCCAAAATGCTGTCTCATCATGACCTGGTATCACTACATTTTCTTTCCTTTCACTCTACTGCCTCCAGTCGTAGTCTGCTTTAATTCATTCTATTTTCTATAACATTCCCCTGACCCCTGACCTATCAAAATCTGGTTTCTGCACTTCTGCAATCCATGAGCTACATCAAAGATTGTGATACTGTTTCTTTGTTAGGTTTGTGTTCTATATTCAGAAATGGAAAAGAACTGTCTCACTAATAGCCCCACTAATGCTACTATTGCAAATGCTTTAAAAATATGGAACAAAGTGTTTATGGCCTTTACTGTTATCAACTACTGGGAAAGTCATTTATTCTAATGCAGAAAATAACCTGGGAGGCAGATTTCAGTATAAAGAGTACAGAGGAGCTTTCCATTTACCGTATTTTCTGGACAGCTTCCTATCCACTTCAAAATACTTACAGAAAGAAGCTAGTGCTGCTGGGTCTAGGGTAAGAAAGCCCCTCAGTGCAACTGATGCTTTTGCCAGATCAATCCTGATAACAAAATCAAGAGTCATTAACCCAGCCCAGCAAGACAATGATATTGTTCCTCTAACAGCATTCTATTGTTCTTTTACTTTTTGCAAGGTATTTTTTCTGCCTCTGTAACAGTGCTTTAATATACAACTATACCCCACACACATAGCAATGGTCCTCATTATGCCAATTCCAAAATAAAGGAGGATGTTCCATGAGGTTTCCCACTGCAGACCTTTCTGAAACAGGAAGAACCTGGGGACATCTGTCCCCTCTAATCCTTGCCATTTGATGCAGTGTCCATGCTAATGTAACTGCTTACACTGCTTACAGGAGCAAATGTAACTTGGGACTCCTCCCTGTCATCCTTCCAGGGAAAAAATACACTTTTTTTCATAGCACCAACTCCTCCCCTGGCTTATCCTACCTGTAACTAAAAGAAACATTTGTAACATCCATGAATCTAATCTAGTTAATGATCTTTTTTGAGCTTCTGTCTTTTCATTCCCAGTCTTAATCTGTAATGCAGAAGCCCCAGCTAAGCCAGGCCAACTGTTTGCTCAGCTATGTTTCAAACCTGACTAGGCAATGGATTCCTATGAAAAGGGAACCTGATAGAAGCATTTGTTGTTCTCCACCCCTCTTCACAGTCCCACCTCAAAAAAACAGGTCAGCTTGGGCATTTGTTTCAGTTCCTGATCCCACAAACAGCAGCAATACATTGAAGTAGGGTGCAAACACTGGACAGAAATGAGTACCAAAGGTCTGGATGTATAAGAACACTCCTTCTGTGTTTAGTCAGCCATATGAAAAATTAGTCTTCGAGTGTATCAGTTAAATCATCAACAGCAAATCAAAATGTGCCATAGAAAGGAGAAAGGAACATCATATACACAAATTATATATATATATATTTACACCTTTCAAATACAAATATGTTTTACCTGTCAAAGGCTGAGACTGTACTGATAGACAGCAAAAAATAGAACAAACTTTGAGCTGGGTATGCTATTGTCTTATACTGCTCAAGTAGGTTAGAAACCATGGAAAGCTCATTTCCTGCCAAAATGTAGATAACCACGATGTTCCATACAGCATAGCCAGCAAGGAAACCATGGGTGAAGAAGCCCAACACCCTGAATGGAGGAAAGAACATTAGACCAGTTTTAACATCTTGAATTAGCTACAGATAGAAAAGGCCTATGAATCCATCTGTGCAACCCTGCTTTTCAAGGCCCTTCAGAGATTGTTTCTGAATGCTTTTTCTGATCTAGTTAAAAAAAATCTAAGTAAGAGTTCTGTTTCCTCCCATCACAGCAGACTGCACCAGAACCTGAGCACTTAAAGAAAACAAAGATGTTTTGCCTTCCCTTCATTACAACCACAGACATCAAATACTTTCACTTGTAGCTGTAGTTTCCCAAGACCACTGCCCCTTACACTTACACAATGTTCTAACTTGTCCCCAAGGCAATCTTTTCAATATCTTCATTTCTAAGGAAAAGCTTAAGCAGGAAGCCCAGGCTTCCAGCTAAAATACACCACAGAAGAAAATAGCTGTTATCTTCCCACTCTCTATCACAACACAACCACATATTTAAAAAATAACATTTTTGCTGTTATGTGCAAGCTTATTCCCCCAGTGCAATTTCACTCCTCCCTCTTTCCCACCAATCAGGATTTTTCTTTGAGAACTGTCTGAATTCAGGTATTTTTATTCTGGTGATACACATGATGGGTCAGTCTTATTTTCTAACACATTTTTGTAGGTGACTAATGTTTTGGTTATCAGCTCCATCTCTTGCTATTGAGATTTTGTCTGAATCTTTGCAATGTGGCTTTCTTAGTTATTCTTTTTATAAGCTGTTTTTCACATGTGATATCTAAACTAGAAATACAAAATCTTGACTACAAGTATCAAAAGCTAGAGGACTGATAAACTTTATACCTGTTGAATCCTGAACCATTAGGATATTAGGAATATCCAAAAGAAATAAAAATACATCACAACTATAGTGGAAAGACACTAATTTTTATGTAAGAAAAAAAAAATTACCCCAAACCCCTGATTTATGTTTATTTACATCAGAACATTTATTTTTCACCTGAAACTTCGGTGCACTGAGAGGGCAACATCTCTAGTAGTCCATGAAGCCTTCACATCCAGAAGTACATTGATATTTTCAGTGGTTTTAATCAATTCTGCACGGTCAGCTGCCTGGAAACGCCCTGAAAGGATAAGGAAATCAGTTCTAGACAGCTCTATTTCTTTTCACCTTCGTTTCTACATTAATGCTTATTAGTATTAAAAAGCTGTAAGCATCAGAATTTCAATTAGAAAATTTCTTCTCCCCACTTCCTGCCCTTTGTCAGCTTACACTGATACAAGATGCCTCTGATGATGCACCCTGGTGGATCAGGCTATGGAGATAACAACGCACAAAGCACTTTGGGAAATCACTCAGTGTTCCTGAGACAAAAAACCCCAAACAAAACAACAGAAAACCACAAACACCCTGCAAAAAATTCCACTTTAAAGACTTTCTGCAAGTAATAGTTTCTTCTCAAGGTACTGTGACAATATTAAGCTGAAAAAGCTCAGTTGGGAACTCTGAAACCTTTTTCATCCCCACCATGGAATTACAAAAATTGAACCAAATACAGCAGCACAGCAACACCAGCATTCACTGTTGAAAAATTATCATGTGTATTTATATCCAAATAATTTTTGTTTTGGAAAACTTTTTAAAAATTTCTTCCTAATATTACAGTATTTAGATTTTAGATACAATCATGCTGCTTCTAATTGCAAGGATGTTCTTAAATTACTTAAATCATAATATGAACTCACGATTTTTTTCAACAAACACTTTGCTAACAGGCTGACTAATTCCAGTGGGAGCAGCAAACACAGGCTGCTGATCTGGGCTCTTTCTGTGCTCATCTTCAATGATGTCTTCCTCCTCCACTTCCAGCTCATTGGAGCTCACTTCGGCTGGCCGAGGTTTCCTGTTGGCATGGAACACACAGTGGCACAGAGAAAGAATAGGAGGTCGTGTGTAAAATCCAAAGGCTCTTATGAACATTTAACATGTCTAACCTGACTGATGAGAACCCATCAGGCTGTGATCTGTATAGTATTACCCTGTTTATAACTTTAAGGGCTAAAGTTCCCACGGAGTTAGTTGACTAAAACCATAAGACTAATTCCATACCAAGAGATTAACTATTAGAACATATTAGAACAATAGGGAAGAAATGCTAACTTTCATAAAATTAAGATAGTAGAATGATAGAAAGCAGTTCCAAATTCTAATTTTTTCATGTCTGTGATTGAACTATTAAGCTCATGAAAATGTATTTACAGCTGTAACGCATCCAGGTATACATAGAACAAAGAAGTAAAAAAGGTTAGATCTTAACCCTGCAAAGAACTGTAACATAGGCTGAATGGCGTTGTGGGCTTCAAGATACTACATTTCTGTCAAAGGACAATGTAAAATACTCCTCTGCCACATTCATTGTCACAGTTACTCCAGATTATGAGCTATACTAGTTTTGTCTCACTTTGTTCTTTTTCTCTGTTTGCGGATCACTGTTCCTTCAGCTTCAGGGACATCCATGCCATTTCCATTCTGAAATAGGGATGCCACATTTTGCTGGGTAAAAGAGGTCTCAGAATCTGAAGATAAAAAAAAACCCAACTCAACATAAAAGTTTCAGAGTTTTCATAAAAATGGAAATACATTCATCTAAATATGTAAATAGTTATTATACAAAAAGAGTGGCCAAAAAAGTAATGATCTGAGCTTTGAATGATATAAAGTATTATATAATTTTCAAAACTGTATATCCATTATTTTCATGGAGGTTTGTACCCTAGAAAATCTGAAACTAGAAAATGAAACTCTAAGATACCACTCACCCAGAGATTACTTTCATCTGTTTTAGGTAAAGAAGCACATGAAATGTTTTAAATCTAAATATATGTTCTCCTATAATATTTCTGTGCTCCCAAGTTTTATTTACTGCTCTTTCCCATCTACAACCGTCTCACATACCTGTAGGTACTTTCTTCTTCTTGCGTTTCCTCTGAGGTGGGGCATCAGGAGGCTCAGGAGTCAGGGGCTCGCTGCTTTCCGACTGCCGACGACCCGCTGCTGGCACAATGCCATCTGAAAACCACAGGAAAAGACCCAGCAGCCTGAACTCAGAGCCACTGAGAAACAGGCAAGAGAAAGCTGCCATTTACTACACTGTTGCCCAGCTGAGCAACAACTGAGATGAAAATGCATTGGCTATAGGAAATATAAGAGTTGGGAATCAATGATGAGAAGTAGAAATATACAAAAGTATTTCACTGTGAAATGCTCAGAGAGAACTGAAGTATCCAAGAAATAGCACAATTCCCATTTGGGCATACAGAAGAGGACTGCCTGAAAAGAATTCATCACTGGAAAGAACTACACCTCTATGTTTCTCCTTTTTATATGCAAAGATTATAATGCAAGAGCCAATAAAAAATTAATAGTTTATTACAAGGTGATTCACAAAGATACGTGCTAAGACAAAAAGGCATCACGTCAAAGGCAAATTTAAATGCTAAACATACAATACAAGAATAAAGAAGGAGCAGAAAAAATCCACTGAAGGATATTTACTCCAGTCTGAGAAATGAATTATTATACTTTGGAGGAATTGTATTTCTCTGGGAGGTTAACAAGAATTCACATTCTAGTGCAGGAGCATTAACTTGCATGATCGGATGCAGAAAAAAAACATTACTTCTCCATTTTATATCACACCTGTTTTTTAATAGCACTTTCAAGGACTGCAATTTTTATGGTAACAACTGAACATTTGTTTCCACTTCAAACTCAAGTTTACCCACCTTTTATAAACCCTTATTGTGCAAAAATGCAAAATTAACCAGCAAAGTAATGGCAAAAGGTATACTTGGCACCATCTTTCAGCTCACTGGAAACAACAGTAAACAAAACTTAATCCTTAGGATATGCTGCTGGCAATAACTCTACTTGTTGCATTTAAAGGTCTGTTAATGGGGCCTCACTTTTAAGCAAATAAAGGAGGTTTTCTTGTCAATCTTTTATATGGATGCAAGTCAACTGGTTACAGAAATCCACTAGATTCTATTAACATGTTCTGCTTTATCAAAATAGATCAAACTTACAATCTTGCTTAAAACAGTGTATTTGTTCTGCAGATCTGCTTCTTGTAAAAACACAAAGCTCTCATACTAATAATCTTTACAGTCAACCCTTCAGTGACAATGGAGTGATTAACTTGTGGCTTTATTTGGCCAAGGACTGAAACTGAACCACACTGCTAAAGGAGTTTTATCTTAGTTCTTTCAAAAATTCAAGCGCTTAACACATTCAACATAAGCAGCTTACAGCTGGAAATGTCTATTTAATGAATTATGCAAAGAAGTTAGAAAGGAAAAAATTGCAGGAATAAAAGAACAGTTTTTAGTCGTGGCAGGACCTTACCTAATGGAGTCTTTCCTTTGGGTTTCTTTTTTTTGGGACGACTGAGTGGAATTTCATCTGCATAACATAAAAGAGAAATATGGATGCACAGCAAGGAGAAACCTCCATTTCCCTTTTTTAACAGCCATTCTATTGCACGTTAAGAAACAGATTCTTTTTTACAAATAATGACATGCTTTTTTTTTACAGGTAGGTAGGATGACAATTCACCAGTTCACATGAGGAAAAGGAGTACAGAAGATGGCAGGAAAACAGGGTAAGCAATTAGGGTAAAGAAGTCTTATGTGCAGCAAAGGTTCAATACACACATGCATGTGTGTTAAGTGATAAACTGAAATACTTTGAATAATGCTCTGAAAAATAAACTTATTGTTTAAAGCATGGTGGCAACATTTCAGTTACCTTATGGAAATAGCAAATAGTAAAGAGAGAGAAGAAAAACAACAATTCTAACAATGCACAGGTATCCAGTTTAAATGATCAGTCTGCATTTAAGAAAAGTACAAAGCTCTGTCTTTAAAGAGAGAATGAGTGGCACCAAAAGGTACTACCAATGTTTGTAGTTCTCTTTAATAACTCACCTTGGCTTCCACTTCATATTGAAGAAGAAAAGTTATTGAGGAGCAGTGTAAAAAGATGAAAAGAAAGTTATTTTTGAATCAATTACAATTCACAACTGTGAAATTCACACTACTGCTTTTATGGTTAACTTCCTTATCCCCCCTCCTCTTTATGAGTATGTGTATAACAGGGTTAAGGGTATGAAGCAATCAGCAAGATTCAACACTTTGTTGGTGACTATGCACAATTTCTTGATTGGCTAGTTGTGGATCAGATTAAAAGCTTTAATCACCTGGCTAATTAAAACTTATCTTACTGCCTGGTATATAACAAACTGACAAAAGTTATGAAACATTTGAGCCCATACATCACTAAAAAGACACTGTCTGTCAACAATCATAAACACTGCATTTATGTACCTGTACTTGCAGGTACTTTGAAGGAATTCTAAAGTACCATCTCATAAAAACTATGTAATTGCTTTTCCTTTCACATTGAAAAATAGCCCAATTTTTTCCCTATACTACATCAAACTAATAGATACCTAAATCCTTATTAAGGAATATCTAGCCTAATTCCAGAAATTCCTGTTTTAAAGGATTTGTGATTCAAATAAACTAAAGAACACAAAATAAAAGAGAGGAAGAAGAGATTAAAACAGACAACAATTAAACAAGACATTAAAACTGGAGTGTTTGTCTGCAAGTTTTTAGAGGGTTTATCTCTCACGAGTATTAAAACTGAGATAATATGGTAAAATTTCTTGGCTTCTATAAAACTTTAAAATGCTTTGCATTCCTTGTAAAGCATTTTGGGACAATAAATTAGCAAGATAAGCAATTTTACTACTCAGATGTTTATCAGACTTATTTCTCCTGATGTTATTACTTTCAAAATCTGCAGTACAGCATCATGACCAGTTCCACAGAATGCAATGATTTTACCTTGGCACTGGAGGAAGGGCACGAGGCGGGCACTGAAAGATAAGAGAGAGACAAGTCAACTTCTGCCACTATGAAACCACCTCTCAGAAAACAGCTTCAGATCAGGACATCCAAGGTACGTTTTGCTCTGTATGCCCCCTAAACGGCCAAACACTCCTAATGGAGATGTTACATAAAAGTATGATGTAAAAGATGCTGGAATAATATGACTTTACCAGAGTTCTGATGGGCACTGCAGCAGGAACATACAGCTAACCTCTGTGTGTGAGAGACAGCTTGCATTTCAGCTCCAATAATTTTCAATTTTCATGGAAGGTACCACTTTCATTAGAAAGCCGATTAGTCATTCTATTTAAATAGATATAAAATATTGCAATAATTTATGCATTCAGTATAACTGTACAGTATACAACATGAGCTGAATATTTTCTATTAATGAAGATGTAAATTCAGAACAATAATAAAAGTAATAAAAGGAAATAAGCTCACATATGAAAATACTTTTAAGTATTATAAAATATTATTTTTCTATATAATTTTGAACATATTTACCAGCAGGTCAAACACCTAAAATTGAAAAGTATCTCCTGATAATAATCTGAAACTGAGCTCGTACCTTTCTGTCATCTAGAAAAAGGAGTTAACTTTCAGATTTTGTACTACTCAATTATATTGAAAGAATATACACAAAGAAGTATTTCCCATGCACAGAAAATTCAAATACCAGAAATAAAAAGGACTGTAAGACTGCTAAGACTCAAGGATGCACAAACTTACCACTTGTTTCTTTCCCATATCATTTGAAGCCGTTCCCTGAAAGAGGCACTGTGAACTGGTCTATGCTCCCTCACGCTGCTCACACTGAACCTCAGCTAATTCTGAACTAAAAATAAACTTCAGGCAGCCAGGATTAGCTGGATGTGAACCCTCCTGCCCCTGGGTCAGGACCCAGAGCTACTCCCTTTTGAAACAAGGGCAGGATGTTCAAATGCAGCAAATGTTACTTACACTAAAACACCCTTGACTCTGCATGCTAGTACAGGTTCCTATAAGCAAATTTTACATTGTTTTGTTTACCCAAAGCAAATGAGATGCCTCATGCAAGGAAGGGTTTGTGGGATTAGATGTCAAATCTCTCACTTGGATTTTGGCCATGCTGAAGACTGACAGCAAGTGCCTTTCACACAGGTAAAGAACTGCACACCCTAAGTGGCACCCAGCAAACTGCTGGGACTGGTCACACTATACTGGTACACCATAAGGGAAAAAAATATCGGTAAAGGTCTTTATTGTTTCCAACATTCTAGTGGCAATAAATATTAAATGTTTAAGATCCTTGGTATTTAAAAAACTTAAAAGCTAAAAACCCCATAAAAACAAACAAAAGCCACAAACCTCTTACACAGCATTCACTGCCTATGCAGTAGTAATTTTGTACTCTGTAGTACCTATTTGTTTTATTACCTTCTACAAAACAATTAGCACAAGTGCATTGATTTCTGTATCATTTATTCCTTGCAACACATGAAACCATATGCAACCAGCCAGTCATGAATACTCATCTGTCCATCTGTGTGACAGTCCCCACTCTGCTACAGAGCTATCAACTTTGGTCTATTTGCAGTTTCACAGAGTCTGAAGTAACTCACGCCAAACTTCATAGAAAAGGGTGAGTTTGGGGACAGATGGGTCCCCAAGGACATTTTGTTATGGACAGAAGAGTCACCGAGTGCTCCTCTAACGTGCCCCCGAAACCAAGAGAGTCCCACGAACCAGGCAGCCGCTGCCTCTGTGAAAACCAGTGTTGCACACCTGAGCCAGGCCAGACAGTGGGACGCACCTGGAAACTCAAGGGGAAAAACGAACTACCCAACTCCCCGGGTGTCCAGGATGCTGAGAATGAAAGGTTTAAATGCCCAGAATGTTTAAAAACGTTGAAACAGTCTTTACAGATTGTTAAAGCCTTGCAGGTTTTGAGAGATTTTTATGAAGAAAAAAAAACGCAATAAGGAAATACTTGGTTGCTTTTACAGCAAAGATGGGCAGAAAGGTGCCACCCTGGGCGGTTACATTCCGCCTTCCCGCGGGACGCCGCAGGGCGGGCACCGCAGCGGAGCGGGGATGCAGGAGCCGCGCTACCAAGGCGCTCCGCTGCCAGGGTGCTCCGCTCCCGCGTCGCGCCTCAGCTCCGCCTCCCCGGAGCAGCGGCTGCCGCAGCGCCCCGCCACATCCCTTCAGACACAGCGCTCGGGCGGGCCAAGCTCCCCCCGCCCTCCGAGCCCGCAGCCGGGCCCCCCGCGCTGCAGCCCCACGGAGCCGGTCGCGCCCCCCGCCCGCTCCGGCCCCACCGGCCCCTCACCGCGCCGGGGCCCGCCCGCCGCGCCGCCATGGGCCGCGCCCGCCCAGCTCCGGTCTGCGGGGAGGAGCCGCGGCTCCTTCCGCCCCCGCCGCGGCTGCGCCCCCTCAGCGCCGGGAGGGCCGCCCGCCCCGGGCCTTCTCGGCTGCGCTTTCCCGCCGGCGGCTCGCTCACCGGAGCCAGTCAGGCCATGCGGCTCCGGGCGGGAGTCCTCCTCTGTCGGGCTGCAGACAAGTAAAATCAAGGGGAAAAGGGTTCTGCTTGTAGCCTGGATCTCAAACTGATAAATGAAGCAATCATTAAAAAAAAAAAAAAAAAAAAAAAAAAAAAAAAAAAACACCAAAAAAGTAGGAAATAATACATGGGAAAAAGGCAAAGAGATAATAGTCGACAAATGCTGGACTAGGCAGAAGTGGGGAAGCTAGTCATGGACCAGCAGCACAGAGCTGGCTGCTGTTTTCACCCTCTGCCAGTACTTACACCAATGACATACTGGGGCTTCGGTCTCCCATTTTACGTCTAAACAGGGAATACAAGCCCTGGCTCCACAACAAGCAGGCATCCTGATGGCTGTAACATTTGACTTTAAATCACCTCTTTCTAGACTGCCTAACTCACTTCTGTTGATTTTCCTCCAAGATGAGGTAGGCCAACAAAATAACCATCTGTGTACCTCAGGGGGCAAGACAGCTACAAATACGAGGTGAAAAGAGTGAGGAACTATTTGCCACAAGCATTACACCCTTTGAGAAGGAGACTGTGCTACCACAGACCAAACCAATTTGAGAAAGGGTTTCTGATTTTCCTCTTTGGTAAGTCCACATTCTATCAGTTTGTACTAACTTGAGTTGATGAAAGAGAAGAAAAGGTATTTTACATGTGTTATGAAGATAACTGGGTTTTGGAGCAATTCATATTATGCTGACACCATTCATATCTTAAAAGGTAAAAAGGATTACCAACAAACCAATACCTTCATAAATAACACTGCTGACGGACACCATGCAGAAAAAAAAAAAAAAAAAAAAGCACATTCTGACTTAATATCATTTGTAAGGCTTACAGAATGTAGAGGCATCACAGAACCAGAACAAGCATAATAAAAAAGGAAACACCCTTTCTGAATTTATGCGTAAGTAAATAACACAGATATATGCAACAAAATAGATTTTTCTTTATTCTTGTAATTGAGTGCTCACAGTATTTCCTTTCTTTTTTGTACAAAAGTGATGCAACTGTAACATAAAATGCTCAAGAACTACATAGAACATAGTATGATTATATCTCCCATAGCAGCTAATCCTCTTCCAAATCCCTCACATACAAAGATAAATTCTTGCAATCCTGACATTAGGATTATTCTTGAAGTAAAACATAAGCTGTAATCTTTCTGAAGCTGCCTGCTGCTCAGAATTAGGGCTGAGTGTCTGAGCATATCCACACTGCAGGGACCCACTGGGGCTCATCCTGTGCACGATGTACTGCAGACAGCAGCTGTGCAGATGCTTCTTGTAAATTGTCATTCACAATCACGTGATCAAAGAACTGACCAAACTGAGCTTCCATTTTCTTGGCCGATTCCTCCATCTCCTGTAAATCTTCTTCCTGTGAGACAGAGTAAGTCCATAAAACTTCAATATTGTATAGAGAAAAATACCTGCAGAGCATCTGCAAAACACCTTCGGCCACATAAACAAGGTGAATAGATAATGTCAGTCTGCTTTATTTCATTTACAGTTTGCTATAATAAAGTACATCTGCTACAGTCAGTTCCAGGTCTCAAAACCAGAGCTGCCTGCCATGTGCTTCCCAAAGAAGTGCCTTGTGTCTCAGTACCCTCCATTTGCCCTAAAAGAGTTACTCTAATGATAAGTGCTGGCAGAGAATGTTAGGGACTGGAAGGTAAATCTGATAATGCTTGTGTTCTTATTCCAAATTTTAGTTTATTTCCCCTGTGTCCATGTTACTTTGTCATAGCAATCATGAACTATTTCCACATAATTATAGACTGAGGTCTCCAAAATGTTAGGATGCTAAATTCGATGATGATTTGCATGGAAATGATTGTATCAAAGTGCTGTATATATTCTAAATGTAAGATATGCATTTCCTGCAAGCAGGATCTGTGTTTTATCTACAGAACTTAGTATAGAATTGATACTATCATTAAGCATACATTAAATACTAATTCCCTGGAAAAAAATAATAATACTACTGAACAAAGCACATTCCAAGTATTTCAGTGCAAACAGTATATATGCGTTGACTCAAATATTGACACAAGGCAGCTAATTAAAAATATGCAAAATAGCTTTTCCTTTTTGAAGACATTTTGAAGCAAAATGCCTCAGCCACCTAGATTACAAATGACAATTCTTATGCTTCAAAGCCAGTCTGGAAGGGGGAAAGAAATCCCAACAAAATCTACAGAAAAACATAAAAATAATTAGATTTGATACTGAAGACACAGTAATATTTTAAGAGTTAACAGTGTAGCATAGTAGAATGCATTATGTTCTAATAACAGAATCTCAGATTAATAAACTCAATCTTTTATTTCCAAATCTCACCTTGAACTTCATGTTCACATAATAATCCGTAATGATCCTGGCATTTTTACGTGTCTGCCTCATGCAACCTATGCTGGGTGGCTTGATGAATATAATGTAGGGCTTTAACTCATGGGTCCGGGCTATTTGTATACCCTGCAAATGAAGAGTAAAATGAAGTATTTCAAGTGTATTCATCCCAGTTTTACTCCCATAAAAAACCAGTTGTTTACAACATACTGTTATCCCCAGACCTAGGAGACACTTTTTTCAGGAACACTTACTTGAAAAAGATCTCACTAATAATCTCTGGAGTGGACATTGTTAAACAACTGTAGCATACAATCACTGAATTCTGCTAGGTAGCCTTATTAGGAGATGCTTTCAATACCAGGAATGAGGGAACAGTGTCATTAACAGATCTCTACAATCAACTACATTAAAGATGCATTTGAAACCTGTTCTTTTTTAACTGGGAGCTACTTTTGGAACAAGTACCTCTTAATTGTTCCATGCTGGAATAAAGTATCCTGCTTTCAGAACTCCTTTACTGTATAACATTTCCTAATGCTAATAAGTATTTTAAATTACTGCAGAACAGTGGAGGGAATAAAAAAAAAAAAAAAAAAAAAAAAGCTCAAGAAAATCATAGCATGTAAACTTGGTCAAACCACCAGATTTAAAGTATGCTATTCAGCACTAGTTCTGCTACCTCATTGGTCTTACTTAACACCCCTTCCCAAACTGGTCCCTTTAACTCACACTCTAAAAAAAATGAGAGTGGCACATCTGTCCAAGTGGCAAGATTACACAGCCCATGCCCCAAAACCCCTCTTTTACGCCTTTGCTTAAAAACGTTACGGAAGAAACCCAAAGGACAGTTTTAGGTGTGAAGACTAAGGTGTGACCTCATCTGCCTCTTACAGCAGTTTCAGTTTTTGAGTAGTACCCCCACAAATGTTGTAACTTAATTTCTATTTTAAGCAGCACAAATCACTGCACTAAGGCTCAGACACACTGGCTCTGCATAATCCGAGGGAAATATCCAAGAATTACTGATTCTCTTACATTCTGTTAGAGGAGATGTTGAAATAGCATAGCCCAGACAGCTCCTAAGTACTAAATATGCAAGAAATTCAGAGAAGGTTAGCAAGGTTTAGCTAGACACAGCTCTAAGTATCTTAGATATTTACAAGATATTTTATTAGCCTTATCTTCATCAGCAAATTCAATGCAAAAATAGAAGGTAAAGAAAAGTGAATAGCATTTAAGTGAAGAAGCAGGTTACTAAGAGCTGTAACTTCTGGAGAGAAATACAGGCACAAAGGCACACTAGAATTTTCAGCCTTTTCTTGATTACTTTACCTGTTGCTGCTTTTACCAAAGGGTGTTCTGAGATTGCTAATAGATGGACAAAACTCTTAATTAATAGGGCTTGGAGGAAGAAAAAAATCTCATGCAACAGATCTCCATGTGAAATACTAATCCTTACTTTAAGTATGAAAACTCATTTCCATTCCATCCAAACTGATAATGTAGCTGCTGGCTTGGTAAAAAATGCACTGTTCTCAACATACTTGTCACTGTAGTACCACCACCACCCCCTAAGACACATGAAAAGAATAATCTATCATTAATAAGCACCATGAGGTAAAGTGAAAGACAAGACAAAGCAACTAACACTGGCTCAAGAATGTAGAGAAAATTATTTTTCCTTCCAGAAGATTCCCTGCCCCTTTACCACTCACCTGTGGTTCTAAATCTATTACACAGATCTTCCCTGCATCCAGGACTGTCCGCACTGCATCAATACTGGTACCATACAGGTACCCTTTGTACTCCCCGTATTCCAGCATTCTGCAACAGTGGTGAGGAAGAAGGAAAATGAAAGAGCATTTGAGTTTCAAAAAGGTTCTATTTAAAGGTGAAATCTTCAAATATAATCCAGTGATCAGGACTGAATGATCATAAAACCTACTGAACACTATTCACCTTTGCTCTTCCCTGCTACACTGGGCACAAAAATCCATTACAGTTCAGCATCTCCAAAACATGCATTTTTTTACTCATCACGGTTTTATGAATTTTGTGTCTAGAGGTTGTGATTTTACTTGTCAATGCTTGGCAATTACATACTACAAATAACTTCTTAAATCTGAAGATCTCAAAGCACTTGGCACCGCTCAATGAGTGTCACTTCTATAGTGCTGAGCTAGTCTGTCTTAGAGAGATTAATGATGCATAGGAAGAAGCAGACACTTTTGAGTATTTAGCCCTTAGAGTTCAACTACTCATGTGTCATCACTCAGAGATCCTGCAGGGGAGTTGTAGGTCAAAACCAGGTGTGATTCACTGCTAAATTTTCAAAAGCAGTCTGGTTTCCAGGGCAGTTAAATGCATAACTTAAAAGCACATCTAATGAGCTCAGGACTAGAGAGCGCACTGCCTTTTAGAAGGATTCTGAGATTAATTGTGGAGGAGCTATTTGCAACTGCACGAACCCAGTCTTTGAAGAAACAGTCTCAAGTAGTTTGACCCAAATTTACACTACACACACAGTAAGAGTGGAGGAGTCCGAACTTGGGACCTAACTACAAAACTGTGTTTTCTTGAATCATGTTGCATTTTAGGTAATAAAAATGTAATTCATCTCTTGTGCTCACCTGTGGCTGTACACCATGTTTTCAAAAGTTTCTTTCGATATGTAGTGATATTCACGACCATTCATTTCGTAACTTTTCTGAACACGGGTCGTGTCTGAAGGAAGATATAACACACAAAAACAATCAGCTGCAACAAAATTATTGTAACTTTGTAAGTGGAAATGAGAACTAATGAAGAACTATCAATCAGTATTTTCATAAATAATAATATGAGTTATTTCCATTTGTTAATCCAGAGCAAAAGCCCCATATACAGTAATGGTTTGCCAGAGACAAGTCATTGAAAGTTATCAAAGCACAATTGTATTTCTTGGAATGGAAGAGTAGTTTAATCCAAATAGTTGTGAATCAAAGCAATCAGGAACTACCTTGGAACTGGTTGCACAACTCTTTTTACTCCTCAGAAGCAAAATTTTTTAAAGTTCATTCGGAAAAAACCCACAAGCTTCCCACACTTGCACCTTCCCCTTATCTGGGATCTTAATCACTAAGTCCTGAATTTTCAGCTAGCTTCAGATACATAATTTGCAGTTTGGTTATCTAAATTATAAGAAGCAAATAAACACAGGTAGAAATAATTTCAGTTGTTACGTCAGAAGTTAAGCTGCATAAGTCTCATCTGAGACTAGAAGGCTAATAAGGAAAGCTGCAAAGCCTATTAAGCACCAACTTCTGTTGTCTTCATTCTCAAATCTGAGCACTTAAACCCTAAGAACTTAAAATATCTCCAAGAAACGTGTGGTTTTTTTTGGTTTTTTTTTTTTTTTTTTTTTTTTTTTTTAAACCTAGGAAAATCAAACACCAAAATTAAACTAAATCATGCTGATAACTTTTCAACTCCATAAAGCTTTTAATGGTTTCAGAGGCTGGAACTTGAACATACCTTTGTCTGATTTGGCAAAATGAGATAGTATTTTAAACTAATCCTTATGAAAGCAAACAGTAGAGCTGAAGAAACAGCCATACACAAAGGCAATAGGAAGGTACTTGGCATTTCCTATTCATGTTTGAATTGGGGTAGTGGAGGAAAGAGGAAAAGCATTACATACGAGGTGTGGCACTTTGAAATTCTCGTGGGTTACTTGTGATCAGCCTTCGCCGCAGCTCATTCACGCCAACTCCTGCGGGACCTGGAAAGTTGGAAAAGCAGCAAATATTACTGACAGGGTACAAATCACTCCCTAGCAATATAGCCATACCCAGGAGGCAACTCAGCAGTACTATTTTAAAAGGAAAAACTTATCAAATACTTCCAGACTTAAAAAGGTCAGTGGATTTGCCTTTACTCAGTTTGCTTTGTCAGGATCATAGAACAATGCAGAACAACAGCTTCCCTTCAGTGACCACAATTAAAGTCTCCTTGAGAGCCTGCAGACCACTTAATACTTAGTATGTTCTATAACAGGTGTTATTAAAGGCATCTTTCTATACTCTTCATGACTGAAATTGTTCTAGTCTGGAGTTAAATATCCTTCCTATTATTATCCTCTCTGTGCATTTAACACTGGTTGTAGAAATGCCTGTAAAGATGTTTTCTATTTTCTAAGTTACCAATGTTTTCTCATCATTTTCATTCCCAGCTGAATATAAAACTGAACCACTTCCCAAATTAAATCCATTATCAAGCAGCATTCATAACTGTACGGCTTCTTCTAAGCACTTTATTATTGTTGTTTTTAAACATCCACTATCTCAAGCAAAGATGATAACTACATTAAACTTTAACACAAATAATGGGGTCAAATGACAGTAATTCTTGAAATGTTGCTTTGAGAGCTGCCTACACAGTCAGCAACCACCGCAAACAGCAGGAAGAAACCTCAGCAGATCAGAGCATGCGTGACTGTTCCCTCTCCTCTGGCAGAGGAGGATGAAATGTGCCTGCAAAGGTTGTTAACTCCTTACCCACGAGGATGATTAGCCTGTGCCGGTCTGTTGGGTGCCGCTGGTACCTGACCACCTCTTCATAGGGAGCTGCCAGGGTGCTGTAGCAGCTGCTGGGGCAGCGGGAGTAGCAGGACTGCTGGTTGAGCCGCGCCTTCCTGCGACACAGCCGCATGCTCCTGCGGAATCCAGCTGGAGGGGTAAAGGTACAGGACTGGAAAATACACCCGACACGCAGGCAACTAGTTCTTTAGCCCAAAGGGGCTCTTTCTAAGCCACTCAACATACTACCTTTTCTGAGCTCTTTGCAAGGTGAAGGTTAGTGAATTTCATTGCTGCTCTTGGTATGACAGCTTGGTAGAATCTCTAAGCATTAAGTGACAGCTGCAGAGTAGTTAAAACCCGCTGAAAGTCACCTGAAAATTAGCCCAGAATTCCAAAAGACTCCCAAAACAAGCTGAATGAGAAGTTTCTGACTACCTGAGGCATCCCTAGGAAACAGGTCAATTTTTTTGATACTGTAGGTGGTTTGCTCTCATGAGGCAGGTCTGGAACATTTGCTCCAGCCTCCAGAATGTGTATTTTAAAGGTCACTGTGGTTTAATAACCACAGAGGTAGGTTTGTTGCTCCACTTGACCATCCAACTCTGAAAACTTCACAAACAGGTATACTTTTCTAATGAATGTCTTCATGATTATTCTCAGTGGATGACAGACATTACTTTTGAGCAAAATTATTCATGGAGTCAAGTTTAAATAGCAGTGGCCAAATCTCTGCAGAAACCTGGCAGGATGAAAGATTTAAATGGAGAGATTGAGCATTATTAGGAGGAAAAAGACTTCCTGATATTTGGAAAACAAAGAAAGCTGTATTCCATTTAGTAAGCCTTCAGGTGATATAAGTAACAAAATGTTTTATTTAACTTTAGACAAGCACTTACTCTAGATCAAGCCCCAAACATGCTACTTATCTTTAGTCATTGCATACCAATAAAGACTCGTTGACCAAATTCACCAAATTCTTCCTCTTCTAGAATACAAAGAACAAATACTTATGAAATAAAAAGAACAGAAAAAGCTTAAAAGCTAGATGGCAAACAATTATTGCTGATCTCAAGGAAAAAAAGGAGTTTCAGTAAATATGTGGAAGTATGATGCCTAATATAATTTTAAAAGCATGATACTCCACAATGTGAAATATTTTAATATTTCACACAACCAATGACCAATTCAAAAGGGTTATTGTAAGAAAAAAAACAACATGGAAAGTCTTGCTATTTTCTAAATTAAATTTGAAACTTAACATTCTGTTTGTTTTATTCCTACAATATCTAGATACCAGACAATGTTTTGAAATTGAAATTAATGAACAAAGCCTCCACATAATTTAAGCTTTTCAGGTGAAATCTGTCTTACAAGAACTCTGTAGTAAAAACAATAACTAACAAGTCAGTAGCTCAAAATCAGAAACAAAATATTTGTAACTCAATTTCTGTCCCATAGCACGTTTGGAAAATGCAACTTGTGTCTGCTTAGATCTTTCAGGCAAAATGAAGACCTGATTTTAATATTTCTTTTTCTTAATTGGATCAGTGATCTTTGTGCTCCAGCATGGGAGCATAACCTGTTTCCTCCAATTTTTTTGTCCTCATTCTCAAGCTGTTCTTCATGAAGGCTTCACTATTCAGGTGAGACTTCTAAAACTCACTGCATGTATTTTTTTTTTAATTAAGTCCCTTGTATAAGGGTCAAACGTACCAATTTTCCAATAAATCAATGTTCAGAAAGTTTAGGAACTGTTTGGGAAAGGTGATTAGAAAACAAATAATGAAGGGAAAAAATGGTGGCATTGTTTAGCTTTCTTTTCAAGAAGGACTCCTTATTTTCCCCTAATCATGCATGTAATTTTCCAAGCTGTGCATTCCCTTTATTTAGGCCTTGTTAAAGCAAGAATGAGATACAGAAGTACAGAAGACATAGGCATGTCTTTAAAAACATTTCCTTTGTTCCAAAGAACATTATTTTCAAATGGTTTGAAATGGTTTTAGCACTAGACTCTTCGATTTACAATTATCTCATAAGTGTGCAAGTATTCAAACAAAAGTAGATGCACATTAATTGCTCTTTCACATCTATGCACTCTTCATTACTTGTATCTTTACAATACAGGTTTATTCCTACATTTCTATATGTACTAACAACTAGTTTATGACTATGAACAAAAATCTTTGGAACAAAACTGCTCATTCAGGGCAATGTTCAGAGTAATGTTCAGCTGACACATGCTCATATAATTTCTATTTTCAGGTCTCTTGAGTCATCATTCAAACATATTTAAATATTTCTCCTTTATCTACCCTCTCTTCTGGAATGGAGAGCAGTGTGGAATTCTACAGGGAACAGGCAGTTCAGCGACCATGTATTGCAAGAAGAGTGCTAAAGCATAAACACAGATAAATTCTATTAGATTACTGCTTACAGGAGACAGGGAGAGAGAAAAAAGTTAATGTTACCTTCTTTAAGCTCCTCTGCACATTCAGATAGAAACAGACATAAAACAATTAGTTCTGAGAAGACAGTCTATACTATGGTCTAACAAAAAACCCAACCAGCATTGTCCAACGCATTTACAAAATGTAGAAAACAGGTACTGCAGACATGAAAATAGGCTTCTTTGAGCATGAATTCTCAGTTCCCAAGGAATGCAAGAGTCATCTGTGTCAGTATCTTAGTGCAAAATACATCTGCAACTGCTGGTTAAAGTGGAATGTAGGATAGCAGATATTTGCACCTTTATTCTTCTGTGTGGATATAGCAGAGAGCTGACTCAGCACTGAGCAGGATTTGCAGCGGTAATCCCCAAGTGCGGCTATCAGAAACATCCTAGTCTGAAAAGAAAAGACTACCCTGCAGACCTGCTCGTTGTGCCTTAAAAGCTGTGGGCATTCCTTGAGAGGTAGAAGAGAACAAACCACTTGTGATAAGAGAAGAAGGTGCAGAAAGAAAAACTGGCAGAAGAACTGGCAAGTAGAGACTTTGTGGAGAAGAACAAATGTAAGGTAAAATGACACTCTTCTCCACAAGATTACCAAATACCTCAAATGAAAAGTTTAGCAGTAGTTTTATTTTAGGGAAGAAATGATTTATTTTAGAAAACTTAACTTTTGCAGAACTCTCAACATGCTATAAATAAGAAGCTGCTTCCTAAATGAAAAACAAAACACCTCTATATCATCTTTGTTAAAAAAACCTCCCAAACTTAATGATTGTATTTTTTTATACATAAATAATGAATTTTAACAGCATTTTCCTTTCCTGTATGCCAGCCATGCCCATAATCAGGAATCCAGAAGCAGCTTTCCTCTTTACCACATCAACTCCTACAGGCACTGGGGATTCAGGCCTCCGCATTAGCGAAGGTAATCCAATTATCTGCTGACATCAGTGCAGGCCCTGCTGTCACAGCTTGCACGGGTACAACTGACGAGGGCTGGATAAACAGATCTGCTACTGATGCACGAGAAGAAACATTCGCACTCATGGGATAAGAGGACAGAAACCTTACTACTAAGGTAATCAGAGAACACGAGGAGGACTTAAAGCAACAGGATTTTACATAATGGCTTCTCAAGACAGAATGGCTTCTGAAGCTAAAGTGGCATTTTGGTTTTTGCCACCTGCTTGTTTCTAAGACACTTGCTTGTCTCTGGACAGCGTTCTGACAGCAGAACAATAGCAAGGAATTTAGAGTTAGGTCAGAGAACTTACCTGACTCAAATGTTTCTTCATCTTGTTTAGTAATCCAGATAGCAAAGATATTAAAATAAATTCAAAATTTAATTTTTTTCCTTCTAATGAATGTCAGAATCAGAACTCAGTTTTCCAGCTTCTGTTGGTCTGTCTCACACATACTTTCCCCAGCTCCCTCTATCCTGAGGTGGCAAAATACAGCTCATCATACTTGACTTAACTGCTTCATCTCTTTTCACACAGTCCTACAGGATCACAGATCACATCCTCCATGAGAGCTTCTGAACTACCTTGGAGAAGGAAGAATGAACTGCACTGCTTTAGGGAGCAACTCAAGCTACCAATCTTTACACTCAGTGTTCACAAGTAAAAAACCTATTCTTGCTCGTTATTCTCCCAAGATCAATTTGACAAGAAATTGTGTGGGTTCTCCAAGACCTCAACAATCTCTGGTATTAAATATGCGATAGACAAAAAACTATGGTAACTTTACAGCCACAATCCAACACCTGAATCAAAGAGGTTGGATCTCATTCAAGCAGATATTTTTGTGCTGGTCAAAAGACTTTACTATAAGCACTGTACACCTGAACTGAAAACAGCTCAGTTTAATACACTTATACTAGATGAGGTTTCCAGGGTATGAAAAACAGAATTTTCTACCATTAAGTTCACTAGGAGAATGAGTGCTTTTATTTAGGAAATGAGACTTTTAACTAGCTATTGCCTTGAAGCAAATAAAATAATATCTCGTGAATTCAGTTACCTGTTTCCACACACTTTTCGTCAATCTGCATGTCATCTTCTACAGATCAACACAAAGGAAAAAAAATCATCTGAATCAGAAAAACACTTGGGAGGAAAAACACCTTGCAGATCTTACAAGACTGAACTCAGACATCAGAAACAAGGTAAGTGAAGCTCAAATCATCCTTAGACATCTTTAAGGATTTTAACTGCAAACTCCCGTTTAGTGAGGTTCCTTGTGTACAGTGAACAAAAACTCTTAAGTGAGTGCTCTGAAGGGCTTCTGGCACAGAGACAAATACATCTAACTTGAATTCTCCTCTTGAAGTAATGAAAGGTTTAACATGCCTGTCAATCTGTTTGTCCATTAGATATCTATTTATTAAGTATTAGCATGAGGGAATATAATTTTCTGTCCTATAGCTTTTAAATATCTTTCCAACATGCTACACTCAAGGAAAGTGTTTTGCTTTTTATTTTTATTATTACTTTTACAAGGAAGAAAAGGAAAAGATCAATTCAGCTCTCTCTCAATCTCCAGACCACATCAATTTATGTGATCACATGAGCTTGGCAATCTCACGGGCTCACAATACAGCACTGTTAGTGTTTTGTTCTTGCATGCCCTTCCAGATAGGCCCAGCAGGAGCTATATTCCAGTTACAGGGCAATTGTCAGAGTATCTGTCAATCACATTCTGCCCATATGTATTCTTTAAGGAAACACTCTCTCGGAGCTGCTCCAGGAGAGAAAGAAGGAGAAGAAAAGAGAAAGAGGAAATTTTGTCTTTCTTTCCCCAAAGAACCCATCCAAACAGTCACTTCCCTGACAGATAATGTTTCCACTTTAAGACAATGAATCCATCTACTACTTCAGGTGAAAAAAGGCTGGATTTCAATTGTTAAGCACACAAAATACCAAGAACCTGGGCTTCTTCTGCATGTATGTATGAAAATGCCTCATTTCTGACAATTTTTTTAAAGCCTGTAAAACCATGTGCTGTATTGGTTCCAGGTACAGAAATGCAATGCTGTCCAGATGTGATTTCCTACCTTCTTCCACAGTGCTTACTGCTCACAGCATATCCATTGAAGCAGTTAAAATGCAATAAAATTATGGTGAAAGAGAGCCTCAGCTCTAGCAGTCAGTGCAAGAAGAATCTAGTGAATGAAACACATTCCCTCTGGGATTTATCATGAGAGAAAAAATTTGTACTTGCAAAAATATCCATAGAAGAAAATGGGGACAAAAAACCAGGAAGAACATTCTTTTTCTGAGAATAATTGCGTATTTACAGAAAATTGTAGTTGACAGAGGATAATATTTCTGGATTGTTACCATGAATAAATTAAGGGGCAGCATAGCTTATCTTAGACCTCAAGAAAAGAAGTTCTATTATTCTCTCAATAGCTTTGATGGCAAAGAAACATTCTAAACATTATATAGCACTTCTCAGTGCAGAGCTGGTATCTCTGTCCCAGAAAAGCCAGGCCAGTGCAATTGTCACCTCAAGACTTACAGCCATTTCTCCTAGAGAGAACTGGCTGGCCTAGTGAGCTCCTAGAACTTAGAGACTTCAGAAGAAGTTGAGTTCACAGCTTCTCTTATGGTCAGATCCCAAGTGCACTGGAGACAACCATCTCCACCATCAGTACTCCAGGTACAATTATTAAGTATTTGTTTTTCTGGGGATAGTTAACACACTTGAAGGTTGCAATATGGCTCCAGAAACAATCTGTCTTAAGTCTTTAAATTAAGCTGAATTGTATAAGCTTCTGTTTCAGTATCCCTGAAACAGAGACAAGATCTTTCTTTCCTGCTGTACTGCTCAAGTAACTTTTCACTCACACATTGATGATTTGATACAGAGATGGGGCTGGAAAGGCTGAGACCACCAGAATTCTCGCTGCTTCCTATATAGAAATAAATTTATCACAGTTAAAGAAACAAAACAGTCCACATGCATGTTATGCTCCAGCCAGATTCACTGCTTACATGTAAGATTGATCAGTACTGAACTGAGAGAAGACAGCAAGAACTGAAACATTATCAATGTTTTAGCCCACTGCAAAGTCCTGAAATAAAACCAACATGCTATCAGAATTATTCCAATTTCCAAATCAACAGCCCAGAAGTATTAAGAGTTGATATAAAAGTACATGAAGATAAGCCATACTGTGGTACAGACTCCTGCAAATAGAAGAGTGTGTCTGGTAAGAGAAGTAATACTACTGCCTCCATTACTACCCAGAGCCTCTTACTTGCAGCCTGAGTCACAACCCAGTTTGATTTCACCTTGCATTATACAGACTGCAGGTAGGTTTATATTTATTACAAAGGGAAGTTTATCATCTGCTATTGCATGGCCTTATGTTATCCTGAGGGTACCACAGGACATGTGGTTAAAGGTTCAGATTGAAAGGTTTGCTACCGCAGTGTAAGAACTCTGATTCTGAATGCATGTAGTGTAAAAATAATGGTCTATTTATGCAGAAAATAATAAGCAAGAAATGGTTGTTCTTCCTTGAGTGTTTGGGGTTTTTTCTTCATTATGTTCATCTGGTCTACTCAGTTTTGACCAAAGCTGAAGAGGCGACTCATGCATCACTGGACATCTTTAAAAAAATACTATGCTTTTAGTGTCCCACTCTTCCCCTTGCTCTTTTTTTTTCATCATAGATGACAATTCTTTAATAGTCAGGGCCCTCAATTTCCATACATCTTTCAGCTGTTACACTCCACCAGTTGTTTTAGCAACCAGCATGGAGACTGGACAAATGCTGCAAATTTCCTAAATGGCAAATTGAGATTATAGTGGTGCTTTCAAAATCTTGTGCTCACACAGGTGCTCTTAGGGGGAAAAAAAGCAAGAAGTCAGAGATCAGAAAGAGGAAAGATATTTGTCAGATGTCACTCTGAATCATAGTTACAAAACTTAGGAAAAATTTAAATAAAGTGTAAATAACTGGCTAATTTTTAACCAGAAATCAGGAAAATGATGATTTCTTTACCTTTTAAGAAGATGATTTGAGGGTATGAGCCCAGCACAGGCACTGAGATCTGAAACTTTCCTAGCCTGCCACCAGAGAGCATCATTCTGGTCCACAATCTGGAGTATTTCACCCCTCTTAAAAGGCAAACCTGCATCAGCACATGGTATGGCAGGATCCTGCAAGGGCCAGTAATCTGCCATTGCTCGCACATAAAGCTGGGAAAGCAAATACACAGGAGTCAGCAGAAGCCAAGTTTAGAACGGATACATGAGCTTTACAATCACAGGGACAGATATTGCTGCAACTTCAGTATAACGATGAAGTCAAATTTTAAAAACCAGATCAAGCCTTAACCCTCTCTGGTCATTAAATGAGGAAAAAATCCCATTTGTCTCATACATTGTAAGAAGAACTGACCTTCAACCTTGTAGATCACTCTGGAAGTGCCTTCATTACACAGTTACATTTCTACTTACTGTCTTTACTGCTTCAGCAACAACATATTGATGTCAGCTGAGAGGCAGCCATAAAGACAAGGTAACACTTTAGAGATTGCAATAAACTTCCAGGCAACACCATGTCTTTGTATCACACAATTAGGCACTACTGCTACCAGTCTGGAAAAAGAAAAATAATGTTTCTTACTGTTGTTTGGTTGCTGACAGGCCGATCAGAAACTGGAATTAATTTGAACATAATTGTCCCCTGGGACAGGGCCTAAATGATTAGAAAAGAATTAAAATATTGTTGGTATTCAGCACAAGTAATCAAACATAGATAAGACAAGCTCTACACAGCATGGCTTTGAGGATACTGCAATGTTTGTGTTACAGATAGAATTCAGGTAGACAGAGTCAATGTGACAATACTGTATTTTTTCCAAAAGGAAAAATGGATGAAAGAAATGAATGAATGAATGAAACATCAATTTTTTTGCTAAATATTTTTTAATTTAATGCAACCTATGTTTCATTGTAAGTATATGTAATTTCAGCATTGATTCATACCAAACTTTTCTACTGAAATCTTATTTAAATTAGTGGCAGGGTCTGGTTAAATGGGTGATATAAAGGGGGAGGAACATAATTTAGTAATTAAACATTCCAATAGAGTTTGTATTTCTTATACCTAGAAATGGTACAACCACGGCAATAGCACATAGACTTGGTATGATTACACACAGAAATACCTCACTGGCTAGCACTTTAAACTTTTCAGTCAAGAAACCTGAAAAATTGTGGGCAAAATGACAAAACAGGGACATCTCAACAGATTTCTTCATGAGAATTTTGGTAACAGTAATTACACTGCCCTTTTCTTGCAAGGTGAGGTGTTTAGTTTACAAGCTCATTCACTCTGCTTTTGTGCGTTTTATAACATGGACTCTTAGTAGAATAGCAGCTTTCCACTACTTTTTTGTGGAATATTAATTGAGTGGCACTTCCAGAAAAAATTATGAATCACTGAAGTCTGAATAAATCAGTATTTTTTCCAGAAGCTGCAGAGGGGATGGTCACAATTAAGTTAATTTCTGTCCAGATCAGAAGTCAGATTTAATTCTGGTTTCATGTATTTGGATTCATGAGCAGTTGTGGACTTCAGTCACGGCAAGGAAACAGTCAGAATTTTCTGTTAAAAATTTCAGGCTTTCTCATGTGCAAGAGTATGTAAAAGAGTGAGCATACAAATAATCTTAAGGCACAAAGTAGAAAACATATTTTAAAAATATTAAATACCAGAATATTAATGACTTGCTCAGGCTCAAGTCCCTCAACAGGAACTCCATTTACTTCCACCAGTTTGTCTCCAGCATACAGCAACCCTACCATGAAAACAAATATGAAAACAGCAGCAGGAGTTTTATCAAAGCATGATTTATCTTGGATAGGCAAGGCAGGGTCACTGCACCATGTATGGAGGAAGGTATTTTGGATTCAGGCTGCACTGCCCCTGGATGGGACTGCAGATTGCTGTGGGTCACAAGGAGCTTGCAGGCTTCAGCTCTCTTAATCCTTCCCACTCCCCCATATGCCATCTACAATCTACTGATAATTTGCCTTAAATTAGCATAAACATTTTAATATTGCTCCATTTCCCAAAGTAACTTATCCTGTATTAATAGACCATGAGACTTGGAATAAGACCCCTAAAAACTCCAGGTGCATAACATTTTAATATTGCTCCATTTCCCAAAGTAACTTATCCTGTATTAATAAACCATGAGACTTGGAATAAGACCCCTAAAAACTCCAGGTGCAGTGAGAGGTTCTGGGACTCCTCTCTGCCCTTTAGAGTAAACCCCTCACAATGTTGTTTTCTTTTCCATATTCCATTAATTCAGTTAAAATATTAGTCAAACTGGGAACTTAATCAGCTATTTTCTGCAAGTTGGGTTTTCTTCTCTATACAAAGGCCAGAAAAATACTAAAAAGAACTATTTTATAATGATTACAGTTGAATTTTACTTCTGATGTTTTACAGTTTAGTTACATTTCCTAAGGGACATGGAACACATTCAATTCTAGGATGACAAACTAGTAACATTTCCAAGGAAACTCCTTGCAAGATTGCTTAGCTACTACTGCTAAGCACAGTGTTTAGTAGAGTAGTGCTGAAAAGTATTACTATGTGTTCCTTAAAGCCCATTATCTTCTAGAATCACCAACTATTGATATTTACCATTTCTCCATTAGGGAATGTGCTGTATTTCATACTACACTGCAACTTGGGATATCCAGGTATTGGTGCCAAGAACACATAACAAAAACTGGATTTCTACCTCAACTCAGTCTAAGACAGCAAATTCATCTGAAAATTTATGAAGCCAGAATCAAAGTCACTACAATGCATCACTGCTTACAGTGCTATCCCATGTGCACATCATCTTGGTTTATAATGGAAGATTAATCATAGCAGCTAAAGTATTATCTTACTTCAAATATCTTATTTAAAGTTCAGTTTTATGTATCAATTTGTTTCAAATTCCACCTACCACTTCTGTCTGCCAGCCCACCATGGATCACACGGGCAACCGTTATGTCACCTGTTAGCTCATGGCGCTTAATGGTGGCACCCTGGCAGGTAAGAACAAAGAAGAAACACATTGGTCACCAAAGGACCCCAGTCAGTTTCCTTCCATATCATAAGTCTGATCTTCATACTGACCCAAAGGCATTGAGGGATACGGCCTTTTTACCACAACATAGATATAGCAATAACCACAGAATCAAGGAATAAGCTGAGTTGGAAGGGACCATGAGGATCACTGAGTTCAACTCCTGGCCCTGCACAGCATCATCACCAAGAGTCACACACTGTGCCTGAGAGCATTGTCCCATCTCTTCCTGAACTGTCAGGTTTGGTGCTGTAACCACTTCCCTGGGGAGCCTTTTCCAGACACCCTCTGGGTGAAGAACCTTTTTCTAATATCCAACCTAAACCTCCCCTGACAGAACTTCAGGCCATTCCCTCAGGTTCTGTCACTGGTCACCAGAGATCAGTGCCTGCCTCTCCTTCTCTTCCTGTCACAGGGCAGTTGTGACTGCAGTGAGGTCTCCTCCTCAGTCTCCTCCAGGCTGAACAGACCAAGTGACCTCAGCCACTCCTCATACAGCTTCTCCCCAAGGCCCTTCACCATCTTCATCCCCCTCTTTTGGACACTCTCTAGTAGTTTAATGTCTTTCCTACATCCTAGCACCCAAAACTCCCCACTCCCCCAGCACCTGAGGTGAGGCTGCCCCAGTGCAGAGCACAGCGGGACAATCCCCTCCCTTGCCCAGCTGGCCATGCTGTGCCTGATGCCCCTCAGGACATGGTTGGCCCTCCTGGCTGCCAGGGCACTGCTCATATCAACTTGCCATTGACCTGGACCCCCCCAGGTCTCTTTCCACAGCACTGCTTTCCAGCACCTCATTCCCCAATCTTTCCATACACTCAAGGTTGCCCCATCTCAGGTGCAGAATCTGGCACTTTTCCATGTGGAATTTCACATGGTTGGTGGTTGTCCAGGCCTCCCTGCCCTCAAGGGAGTCAACAGCTACTCCCAGTTTTGCATCATCTATGAACCTCCTCAGTACCCTTTCCAGTCCTGTATCTGGGTCATTCATAAAGATGTTGAAGAGCACAGAGCCAAGGATGAAGCCCTGCAGAACCCTACTAGTGAAAAGTCCCCAGTCTGATGTTACACCAGTCACTATAGCCCTTTTCACTTAACCCATGAGCCACTTGCTCACCCATCCCATTCAGCTGGACATTTTGTCCAGAAGGATACTCTGAGACACAGTATCAAAAGCTTTACTGAATTCCAAAAGGTTTACATCAATTGGCTTCCCCTGATCAGCTAGCTGGGTTACCTTGTCATAAAAGGCAATCAGGTTTGATAAACAGGACTTTCCCCTCATGAAGCCGTGCTGGCTGTGACCAATGGCAGTGTTATCCCTCAGGTGTTTTTCAATACCTCCCAGAATAATCTTCTCCGTAACTTTACCAGGCACTGAAGTGAGCCTGACAGGCCTGTAGTTTCCAGGGCCATAATGTATTAGTACTAAGTCCTTCAATGTCTTCAACTTCCATAACAGTAAAATAACCTCACTGGTTGATAGTTAGAAATCCCTTTTATCTCCAATATTACAGCTATCTTTTCCTAAAACAGATTAGCTAAACTATACAATGTTTGCTGCTTGTGAGTACAAATGACTTCTAAAGAACTTTCAAAGTCTCTCCTCCCTTCCTTTGTTTTGGCCATGGGAATAACTCTCAGTCCTGTTTGGTTTTATCTGATATAATGAAAATGCCAAATGTTCAAACCCTGAGCAGACAAGGCACTGAACAACCTACTCTACTTACATCCACACTGCAGGGCTAGATGGTCTCCTTAGGCCCTTTCCAACCTCAACAATTCTGGACAAGAAAACTCTGTTAAAATCTGGACAAAAATGCACACAATCCCCATAACACTCCTGGGAAGAAACCAATATGCATCCAATGCATTATCAATTATTTCTAAGTTAAAATAATTTGACAGATGCAAGAAAGGTCTCTCACCAGTGGCTGGTTATTTTTCACTAAGCAGACAATCCTCATAGCTTCTTCATTTTCAGGTATGTTGTCTGGCAGTGGTGGAAGGGTAGGTTCAAAATCTTTCTGGGCCACAGTATCATGAGCAGATAGCAAGGCCTGTTACAAATGAAAACACGCAAACCAACCAACCCATAAGCAAAGATCATGCAATAGCAGAGCTTTAAAGAGCAACTGGTCAGAAAACAGAAACCACTGAATGTGTTCCTTTGTGAACACAGATGCCTTGCACATAATGACATTTTCTTTTTTCCATGCGGAAAATCAAACCATGAAAGTTTTAAGAACAATTCCTCTGTTTCTTGTAGAAAACTTACAGAAGATTAAATATTTCTATTTGGAGCTCGGGTTAAGAATGTCGGACTTGCAATTTCAAGGAAAATTCTATTTATATATCTGCAGTAACTGCCCATAATTTAAATCTTTGTAAGAAACATCTTTCAAACATAACTTTAAGAAAAATGCAGCCTACTGCAGGTACTTCAGATACACAGTCCACATTTGATCTCATGATCAGATTAGTTCATTATTAGTTAACTATGACTCTTCTGGCTCCTTTACCAATTCTTGTGAACAGCTGCCTATCCACTGCCATTCCCACTGCAGAGAGCTCCATGAGCAAACTTTCTTTCCTTATGCAGGACTTGCCTTAAAGTGTGGAGAACGCAGGAGCCGTCTTAGCTCTTTGATCTCTCCTGACTGAGGGGCTTCACGCAGTAACTCTATCACCTGATAAATGTAGGAAAGAAAGCACAGAGATGGATTCTAGGGGACAATTAGTTTAGAAAGCTCTACAGAGAATGTAAAGGAATGTGGTATGGAGACAGTAAAGCCCCCACACATTATATGAGTCAGAGGATGTCCTTATGGTTTGCTCTAGAACTGGACAATATGACCACAGCTGCACAAAATTCAGCCAGACTTAATTTAGTTCAGGCACAGTGCCATGTGCTCTGAATTAGTTTTTGCTCCCATCTCTCAACCAATTTCATCACTAGTCTCGGTTTCTCTACTTCGTCATTAACTCTCCTACTAATTAAAAGATTAAGAATTCAGCTATTATAATTAGAAAAATCTAAAAAGCTTTTCAATATCCTCATGTCAGTCTGCTTGATTGTAGCCATAACACTGCACCACAGAGTTATATGGGAAGAAAAATACATGGTCAGAGATTAAACAATTAACTTTTGTGTTCATTACACTGGCCAGGATTTGTGTAGTCCAGCAACCACAGCTGTGCCCATTTCTCATGGCCTCCCTCTCACCACAGTAAGGGCTGCTGAGTAGTTTCACAACTGTGCAAGGAGAGTTTCAAGTTTATATACTGTACTTAGACCTGAGACACAGAATAAATAGCAGAACACTTAACTGGAGCAGAATCCATTCATTTGGTATGAGAAAGTAAAGCAATAAACTGTGCATACAATCTCACCTCACGACTCAACGCACGTGCCTGCAGCGTGACAGGAGCTGGTCTTTTTCCAAGGTAGTGTTGGAGGCATTCATAAATCTGTTGCATGCCATGACATACAAAACAAGGCAATGATAACATTGACCAGTTCACATGATCATACAGATACATACATGATGGCAATGGACAACACTATTTCTGGAAACTTCTCAGTCCAACTAGAGCCCCTAGTCTGCAATCTAAATTCTTAATATGTAATGCATCTGGAATTGAGTCTTGAACTCAATGCCTTTCCATATTATCAGGTAGCTAGCCAGTTGGGACTGTAGTTTTGAATTTTCCTAGAAGAAAAGCTGTTTGCACAGGTCAGTAGCTTGATAGTCAATTCTCTGATTCATAGCCTGTTTCCTTCCTCTAGTTGAAGGCCTAATTGCTGCATTTAAAATGCCCTTATGGAGATTCCTATCCAATAAAAGCTCTTCATTAAAAATCAAGGATTTTAAAATTCCTTCTTAAAGAATAGCAGAATTTGTACAGAATTTGTCTCAGAGATAAAATTCTTCTCAAGAGAGAACACCAGTCAAAACTCTGTTCTCTAACAATATAAGATCTTCAATTACAGATCAGATGAATAGGCTGCAAAATAAAAAAATACAGTGTCACAGGCCAAGAAGTGGGATGCACAGTCATACAGAAATTTAAGAACGGGAAAGAGAACTGAGCAATTATGTGTTCAGTCTCTGTCCCCTGCCCTTAATACAGAAAGTAGACGAGAATGTTTTATTTTCCTTTAAAGCATAAGTGGTTTTGTTGACTTTGACTGCTGATTTAGAACTGACATCAGGACCATCAGCACTTAGTGTAAACAAGCATTTATTGTCCTGATGTGGCAAAATCAAGTAGCTGTTCCCTAGAGATTGTTCCATAGGTGACCTTTGCTTTCCCAGCTGTGTGGTACCTTACCTTCAGCAGTGCTTGCAGCCAGCGAGATCTGAGCAGGTCATAGAGCATGCCAACGCCATTGACATCTCTCTTACAGAGCAAACTGAGCTCTTGCAGTGCTAGAGTCAGAACATGAGATACACCTGAGCCCAAGAAACAGAAAAGCGCAAGACAAGACACTTCAGTACAAAGAGAAGACCAACCAAAGCCAAACAGTGACCCAGACCTTTCAAACGCACTTTTCCTCAATTTGTACTTCTCAGAAATGAACAGAAATTTCCTGCCTGCCTTGCTTTTTTTCCTGCAATCAACTCTGTTGCATAAGAGCTATTTTACCATGTTATTAGCCAGCAGGGTTAGACCAATACTAGCAATTTGCAACTGACCTGTGAGAAAACCATACAGGCAATCTCACACATAACAGTCTGGGTTCAAGCTCATACTTCCTACTGAGAAAAGATGAAACAACAAAAAACTCCTTGGCTTTATAAGCCAGAAAAAAATGCCAGGTATTCTCCTCTGATGCTCTCTTAAGTTAAATGCATACCACTACTGAACATGAAGAATTATTCTAATTATTAAGTAGTAAGACTTCAGACACATTCATCTTTCTCATGACTCAGTGGAAGAAGAGTCACAGAGATCAAAGAACAAAACTTTTTTCAAAGGGAAAGAAAACTGAAAAAGAGATGCAAAAGTTACCATTATCTTTACTGCTGACTGTTGGCACCTCCATCTTCTCCTTTATTCAAGGAGATTCCACCCACTTTGAATACTGCATTCACACCACGTTGGTTTCACAAAGATAGATGCTGAACTAGGGAAAAGAGCATCCTCATATCAGAATACTTTCAGGTATTTTACACTGACAAGAAAGTAGAATTTAAAACAAAGGAAAGAGTAGGCAATAATTTGTATTTAAAGTCCACCATGGGTGTCAAAAATAAATTAAATATATGAGTCCCACCTGTAAATTCAGCTACTCAGTACCGTCCAAGATGCAGACAGACTAACTTCAACTGCAATATGACATTTTAATCTCTTTATGGAACTGTCATTTGCTTGCTTCATTAAGTCATCTCAAAGAGAAAGCTGTTTGGTCCTTCTTCTGGCTCTCCAGCTTCTTAAGTGTACTACCATGGGAAGTCGTAATTTTTTCTAAAGACTTAAATCTTGTTTTAAATCCACATAGCTTGAAAAATAATCATATTCAAAGACGGATTACATTTAATTCCGCTTAATATTGACACAATATTATAACAGAAATACTGGATTTTCTACTGAATTTTCACTGAGCAAAGACATGATTTTGAAAAAAGGGATCCCTGTCTCTATCACTATTAGAGTTCAAGGTCCTTGAGGGATTTGTTCCACAGAGATTTCATTTTTTTCTCTATTTCCTCACAGTGAATTAAAGCACAAAACCCCCAAGTCCAGATAAAAAACCCTGCTCCTTACTTTGCTTGTATCATCATCTCTCTCAGGCAATTTATACTGTCACTTTTAGAGATGGAGTCAAAGTAGCTATTTGTTAATCTAAAGATCCGTTGCTGATTTCTTTAATGATAAAAAGCAGCATATACTACCTTATTTTTTTCTTTAACTTAAAAATCAGCATTTTTAAGCAATCCAGGAAGACAACACTTACTAGTTAATAGGTATGCATGCCACATGACCTCTCCACATATAACATATGCACCTTCTAAAATTTTCTTTCGAATTCCTTCCCTCTCTTAAAATTCTGTGACAACCTATCACTAACCTAGTGATAGGTTAGTGATAAGAGTTTTAAGATAGGCTTAAGTTTTCTCTTAAACTAAAACTGGAAGAAATTCTTCAATCTGCTGTTCATGGCAAACAATGCAGTACAGGATTGCTTCTGAGAATCCTCTGAACTCTTCTCAAAGTATTATGGAAACTCCCCAGGGAACACCACACACTGCTTTTATACCCTAAAGCATCAAGAATCTATGTATGAAGGCTCTTAAATAATTCAAAGTCTTCATTACGTCCTAGCTGATTTAACTTCAATACACACTTGGTACAAATGTAAAGATATTGTCATGATTAGCAGTATTGTAGATTACTCTTAAAGAATTAAATATTTCAACTGGCCACTCAAGAGATGACTTAGACTACAAGTAAAAAAAACTAACACCAAACATCTGAGCACCTCAGCCAATAGTGAACCCCAGCAGTGTGGCAGAGCGAATGCATTACCAAATTCTGTTAAATACACAGTAGTTTATCCCCTGAATTAATAAAGTAAAAAGGCAGCCATTTCCCTCTAGATTGCTCTGTAGACAGAAAACAGAGAAGGTACAGGCAGGAAAAGTATTATCTTGATCTGCTTACAAAAGCAGAAGGCATTACTGTCACTTTTACTGCACTTAATACTTATTTTTAGAACACACTTCCTCTCTCTCCTGTTAAATCATAAAACTGCTTTCAAAAGGCAGTGGAAATTAAGGGAGAAAATATCAAACTATGAGATTATGACTCCAACATTTTATTACAGAATCTGGTCAATTCATTTCCAGTTACTTCTACAGGATACTCAGTGGTACATCTTACTGAAATTCTGAACTGAAGACTGCTTTTAAAATTATGATTTCTTCTTTCAAAGATTCACAGAAATATAGTTTGATTCTTCCCCAGTACAAATGAGGTTTGAGCTGCAATTATTTAGTATTTTTCAATTGTCTCAGTTCTTTTCCTTTAAGAATTTGCCTTCCTTGTTTTTAAGCTTAGTTGATCTGCCTAATGATGGATTTAACAAAGCAAGACATAAATCTAGTCATGAAAACCTGTTTCTGAATCGAGACAAAGCACTTGGAAACAAAGAGCAACATTTCTGGAGATGCTAAAATAATTCAGATTCTGCTAAAACATAAACAATATCGTTGCCCCTTTAAAGTATTTGAAGTATTAATTTTTCCCCATAGAGCATTACAGCTTCTGGTATCAGTACAGCTTCCATAGAGAACAGATGTCGGAGCAGCTTAGTGTGTTTAGAAGTTTTGGACACATGAAGGTTAACCTCAGATTTCCCAAAAATCTGGAAAAGCTACTGAAGGGTGATTACTTGCGTTGTTGGGTGAAACCTTCAGCTACAGCTATCAGAGTTCTAGGAATAAACATGCAGTAAGCTTTCCGTCCATTCCTGTCATATTAAACCACAGAGTTTATGCTTACACTAACAGAAGCGGCATTTAAACATGAAAATCTGTCAAGTTCTGAACACCACAGCTGACCTCAGTCATAAATTAGAAGCCGTTTCTTATTTACACACAAGAAAAGGAAAACAGCTTCCAACTGTGAAGCCTGGTTTCAGAAGCTGTCAGTAGCAACAGACGGTGAAAAAGTCACTAGCAGAAGAGAGGAAGAGTTGCTTCTTTTTCTAGAAAGAGACCAACTGGAATGCTTGCTCAAAGGCAAAGGTCAGAGTTCAAATAAATGCAGAATTACTACTGTGCTTTTATTTCCTAAGACTTGAATCTACATAGACTGTAAGGCCAGAGCTCAGGGTCTCCTCATCCAGGGATCAAAGTAAGTTAGATGGAAATTCTTGTTAAAAGGCTTACCTGACTAATCTCTCAGGCAGTAGAAGGGCCTTCCCATTCACGTGTATTGCAAGCAATTACAGATGCTCATTAAGAGAAGACATTTCTCTTTGCCTGTTGTTAGAGACAGAACTGCATATCCACACAGAGTGCGCCAGAATTTGAGTGAGAATGACTCAGTCACCTCAAGTATTCAAACATCAGTTATCCCAAATCTGGGCTACTCCTTCAGCAGCAGAGTATAAAATTCCTTGATCCTAACTGTCAGACAGATCAGGTCTTACTGATACAAGGCTAGAACTGCAAGGGAACCTAATCCCTGTTCTAATAAAATTTCAGAATTGTCTTTAAGCGGACAATTTTGCATCTTGTCAAGCCTCTAAAGGGGACACCACCAGAGAATCTGTCATCCAGAACATCACTCCCCTTCTCTCATACACTGCTTTGGTTAACGTGTTAGACTTGAGCCCTTTTCACAAGGAAAACTACTCCTGTTTTTAAATTTGCCAAAATTAATGATTTGGCATATTGAAGACTGCAAATTAGCTTGAGGGCAAAAAAGTCTGAGAAAGCTTTCGTTGGAAATAAGCCACTCTAATCAGCAAACTGAGTAGGCAAAAAATGGCAGGGAGAGAGATTCAGCAACTCAAACCACATGCCCTGTTCAGGACTTTTTTGTTCTGTGTTAAATAAGCTTAATTAGGTCAGTGTTGTCACTGAAGTCTGACAGTTTCTTTTCTAGTCAGTATAAAGAACCACCTTGTTTTTTGTATACTTTTTGAGACCTTGAAGAGTTTTAGCTAAAACGCAACACTAAATATTAGTGCAGTAAATTGACATATTTTAAGCCTTTGAAACCATTTATCCTTATCTCATGCCAAGCACCACTTAATGCAAGTCAGAGGCAGTAGATTAAAAAAAAAAAAAAAAGACTGAAAAAATGTTATGTTCACAGTAGGCATTTGGTGAGATTTCACAGAATCACATCTGCATACATAAGGTAATTTATGTGGTTACTGTCTGTACTCAGATCTGTACAGTGGTGGTTCATTCTGCCTCCCTCTAAAGCACAACCTCAGAGCTGCAGTGGTGGGGCGAGTACCTTGTTTACATGGGGTGACAACTGCCAAAACATTGCTCCCCAAAAGAGCAGCACTCAGAGAACACTGGGATGCAGCACACTGCAGTCATGGCGGGCACCAAGCTTTGCTTCCAGATGTTTACTGCTTACAGAAGAGAAATCAAACAACCAAAAGCCCCCTATATAAAAACAACCAACTACTGTACTGATACTAAATCAACTTAGAAGTACACGGCTAGGTTGTGCAAAGAAAGGATTTGTTTCACAGTCCCATATCAGTCACACATTTTTCTACATTATCTCTCAACATACCAGAACAGGTAGTTTCCTAACCTACTTCTAAAATCAAGAACAATTTTGTGAAGATCAGGACTGAGGAAAAAATTCTCTTTCAAGCTCCTACTCCCCATTCATACAACCCTCTAATATATTTAGCTAACAAGAATTAAACAGGTATCAGTAGTTTAAATAGCTTTGCTATAGCTATGAGAGGAAACAAATTTCACACTTACATGGGGGAAATGCATCCATGCAGTACAATGGTTTCAGTACAGTGCAGATTTTCTTACCTGCAAACCTCATGGAATACGCCATGTTCAGCTCATGCAGAATTTCCAGAGGGAAAGAGTATTTGTTGGATGTTAGTGCAGCAAGTAACCTCACTGCCCCAGCTAATCTATGGACATCCTCTCCTTTCTAATCCGCAGAAACCTAACCTTAGAACTACTCATTACCAGGGAGAAGAGAACAAATCCCCTTAACCCTTTTCTTGCATTAAAAAAAAAAAAACAACAAAAAAAACACAACAACAAAAAACAAACTACTTTAGATCATCTCTGACTTAAATAATTTCTTATTCACATCAACTTTCCCAGTCAATAGGGTGCTCACTTGGAGTCTGTCTGCAGCTGCCTTGTGATTGCAGTGAGAATCTGTAACACCAGAGTGCTGATCTTCTGTGGCTGGTTACAGGATTTCTGCTGCAGCACAGGAAATATCCGGCTTTCCACTTAAGAAAGAAAGAAAGAAAAAAAAGAAAAAAAAAGGAAAAAAGTAATTACCCTGAAGCAATCCAGCTGGAAAGGTCCTGCAGGTTAACTAATTTCTTTGTTAGTTACAGCAATACACAAATCAAAGCTGGTCTGTACTGATTTCCTAACACATCACAGCCCAGATAGGCTGTAAAATGGAATCTGTGTCAGAAGCACATTTAATCCTGGGATTCTCTTCAGCTAATAACTGAGCTATGTATCAGAAGGACCAAAAATAACCCAGCCCAGACTGTCTGGTTCCCTTAATCAGCCAAGCTAAATTCATAAGTGATACCACTACTTCTTCTAAGAGAATAAGTTTGTATATATACATACCTCTCTCTGTGTTTATATATGTAAAGGCAGATGTATTCTTTGGGTTTTGTAGTCTGCAAACCACTTGAGTTTCTCAGCTTTGCACCATTCACAGTAAATGAAGTTACACCATTAAAGTTGCTACATATTTGTAGCTACACCTTGCTCTTGAAAGGCAGGAACATTATGGAAGAATTTCCCATCTCTAGTTACATTTTCAGTTTAAGGCACAGAACCAATGTAGGACTTAGGTCACATATAACAAAGTGTAATATTAAAATCCTTTCTTCTGAAATATCCAAATACAACAAATGCTAATTAAAATCAGTTACAGGGGAAAAAACCAATCCCAAATCTGTTTTACATGGTCACACTCCCACAAAAGGCAAAATAAATCCTGAGTTCAGATCTTCTGCAGATGAAAATTATTGCCATTGATTTACTCAGTTGTTTGGCATAGCCCATTTCAAAGGGCAGTTCTGGTTCCTACAGGCTTCAGGTAATTTTTTTTTTTTTTTTTTTACATGGAGTTCCAAGAGTGATTGCATGGAAAGGTTGCATCTACTGCAATGTGACTCGTTTGAATTCTGCCTTATCCTTTGTTATGCTCTTCATGCCCAGTCGTGTGTCCTCCCCCTTTCTCAAGTTAGCTTTTTATTCATATTATTGCTTAACTCTCCTTGAATTATTCAGTATCATTTAAAAAATAAGATTAAGCCAACACTAAATTGCTTGTAAACATGAAGTCCACTCTATATTCTTTCATCACTTTAGTCTGTTGTAAGCTTAACAGTAATTTTAAATATCATTATTCCAGAAATACTCTTTCCCCTTCTCTGAAAAAATTACAAATAATTTTGAAAAGACCAATCACTTTTACTTTATTATGAAAACTGCTACATTACAGCTGTTGTTCAACACAACAGTATTTTGGCACATGGGTTCTTTCCATTTAGATTGCAATATATAAGCCATGACCACTGCTTCAAAATATGATAAGCATTATCTATGGCAGTCTAATGTAACTTAAGCCATTATACCATTGTGGAATCTACATTTCCCCTCCCTATTTTTTTGGAGTCAGACCTGGCACCTACAATACTCTAGTTACGCACCAGTGTTATTGGTATAAATGAAATTAGCCATAAACCACAGAACACATGCACACACTCACAGATTCCCCAGGGAAGTGACTTCTCTGCAGCATCCAAAGTGAACTGCTCTAGCAGGTGTCATCAGGATTGCGCTAAGGGACTGCAGGGAGCTCTCCCAAAGTGGGAACACCTTGTAATTCATGCCAAGAGATACATCCCAGTGTGTCCTGCTCCGAGTGGGAAGCATGGAAGCACTGAAGCTCTGCCTCAGAGACAGCTCTGGCTCTGCACGGCAGAACCAGGAGCAGCGGCAGCAGTTCCAAACCCGCTGGAGCAGCCACCCCAATGCAGCCTGTGGGGTGAACTGCCCGGGAGCTTCCCTACAGCAGGAAGAGCTTGGGATTGGTGCCAGGAGTTCACCTCTGGGGCAATGGCTCTGCATGCTGAGCCCTGCTTCCTGGGAAGGGGATGGACATCACTTGCTGCTGAGGAGGGGAGTGACAGGAGCCTGGTGGGCACCTGGTGTTAACCAAGGTCAACCCAGCACATCTGTTCAAGAGCACCCTTTACCCTTCTCACCTCCTACTGCAGGCAGCATTCATCCTCAGGGTAAGCAAACTGAACACTGCATAGCATTTCATTCAGTGCCAAAATCTGAAGTGATCAGTGCCTTTTATTTATTTCATAAACAGAAAGAATGGTAAATGCCTGTATATTTACAATTCTAGTAAACAGGGAAGTCCATAACAGTGTGATTATTTCCACAACAGCACATGAATACTGCATTCAGCAATGCTGTTCAACACAGATGCCTCAAAACCGTTACAGCCAAACACACTATAGATACCCATTATAAATACTAACATATTTCTATTTTCTTAAATAAACAAGCATACAGCTTAATTCAGGAAGATCAAATGGTTCTGTGGTGCAATTCATTCCCTTTAAATGTTTCTGCTGACAAACCAGGAATAACAGAAACAAACCCACTGCTTCAGAAGCCATGCCATCCAGACTCTCACATGTGTTCTATGTAGATGCCATGCCTTTGTGCAGCATGGTTAATTTAAAAGAAGTAAATAATCTGTTAGAATAGGAAAGTATTTCTTCTTGGTAGGTACTTGACAAACCAAGTCTTTAACTTCATTACCACTTCACAAAAAGCTTCTGGCTCCAGTTTTTCAATCTTAAAACTGAGAGTTCAGAAGAAACAACTGAGTATTTTCATCTGTAGCTGCAGAACTATAACCAAGTAATCTCTAAGGGCCATTTCAGGGAAGAAGTGGTCATTAGTGAAGTTCCACTGAGCAGAATATCCCACAGAGGCAGGTTGCAAATGATGGTCTAGGTAAGCTTTTCGTGTTGAATCTGGTAGTAACACGCCTGAGGTAAAACAAAGTTCAGATTACCACAAGTGCCAGTTCACAGCAAAGCACCACACACAAAAAGGTTCATTTTTTTGCAAGAAAACAGAGGACAAGGCTCTCTACAAGCAGCGATGAACTCATGATGAACTCAACACATGACAACCTTCTGATATGTAAGCTAGTAAAATGAGCAACAGGAGACTAAGTTACAAATTGCATTCTAATCAAGCAAGATAACATGATTTGGGAGTCAAAACTTTCACAGCTCCCAGCTATGCCAAGATGAAAGTATATTTTTGGTATATTTTAAGTCTCTCATTGCCCTTTGAGAGAAGAACCCGAAAAAAGGAATTCTTATTTTTTTACAGAACAAGGATGAAGGGGTGAAGCATTTCAAAAGCACTCAGACTGAAAAACAAACGTTTCCCTCACCCTGGCCTCCTGTTGAGAGTTACTCACTTCTAAACGCTGGTTCAAATGTGCACTGGGTCAGGTCAGCCAGGATCAGAAACTTAATATAAAATGTCTCAGACAGCACTTCCCTCATGACAAATTAGATTCTACTTCTGCTTCCACCATAGGTTGCTTAGTAAATTTGAACCAACGCAAGCCTTCCTTTTTTGCAACATTATGAAACTAAAAGGTCTTTAAAAAATCGTCTGGACCCAACTATTTTGAGTTTGCACAGACAGGAAATGCAATCATGATAACACTTCAATTTAAGATTTTTACTTAAGTTTCAGATTAACAGCCTCATTCCAAAACAACACCACTAAAAGGCTCCACACAGCTGAATTGTCCCAAGATCCACATGATATACAGTTTTGAGGTACCAAAACAACATATTTCCATTATGAATGTCTTAGTGTACAACAGGATATTCTTCCAAACATACTCTCCTCCTTTTCCCATACTTTAGAAGATAAGAATACTTAATAAAGTGTTGAGAGTGACAGAATATTTTTTTTACCATAAAACTGCATTCTTGGAAAGTCTTGATTTTAATGTTAGACTTAAACTTTAAAGGAATGGCTTATCTCCAAGGAAGCACTTAATTTCAATTTTTATAGGGAGAGTAAGGCCTGTTAAGCTGCAGGGGAATGACAAGCTCCAGGTGAGCAGAGAAATGTTCAACAGCAACCAATATTACCTTTGGGTAATCCACATTTGCACATTGGACCATTTTTCTTAGCAGTACCTGAAATTAGGAGGTTATCCAAAGCTCTACATTAAATTTCCTTGCCTATCCTAGTAAAAAAATTCAATTAAAAAATCAAAGAAGTTATAGCCTAATGTTCATATAATTATCCTAAGCTGATCTTCATTGCTAAAAGCAGATTATTTCCAAAGAAAGCCTTTAATAACCCTGAATGATTTTCATACCTTCAAGGTAGTGAACATGATGCCTTGCTCCCCATGCTGGAGATAGGGATCCATCAGGTCTTCGATTAAGTGCACCTCAGACCCCAAATTCCTTATCCTGCCACATGTGAGAGTGGAAAAGTGAACATGGGAACAGAAGTTGCCAGTATTATGTTTCTTAATTCTGAATTCAGGGCCTTTTCACAATAAACTGTTCAAGACTTTCAGGCCAAAGCAAACATTAGAAAAGTTATAGTTACAAAAACCCGGTAACTAATGCTGTAACAAGCAGCAGGAGTGTTTAATACACAAGTACTTGTACTGCCTATGCTCAGCTTATGACTGATGCCACCCTTAGTGCCTACCTGGCTCGTAGCACCACATAGAGAAAAACGGGAAATAAGTCATCCATGGACCACAGGAAATCTTCCTGAAGGGTCTCAAGTACACTCTGGGAGATCTCTTCAAAAGTCTGCTGGATCACCTTCAACTTGTCAGCCGGGGTAAATGTGGTACTATTTGGAGAGCAAAAGCAAACTAGGGTAACAGTAAGCAGTGAAAGAGATCTGCATCTAAATTAGGAAGGGTTTTCTGGCCAGCAGGGCCATGGAGGTCAGTCAGACACAGACACTGCAGCAGCCAGGGCTCCCAAGGCTGCACAGTACCCAGGTTACAATCACCACACCAAGGCACACTGCTGCAAGTGAGACTCTCTTCACACTTCTATGGTGTTTTAATACAGTGGTGAAAGGGGAAAAATCCTTTCTAAAATACTTTCAATTTCCTAATTTCTTAAGTTTTTGCATAACAGACACAGAAAAGCCTCCCATGCTTAGGTCACTACCACAGCTGTTTGGAAATTCACATGTGTATTAGATAGACATCATTATGCCTTTGATTCTAAATGGTGCTCCACAGACACCTTTCTGTCGTGTTTATAAGGCAACATTTCATTCCTCAGCAAGAGAAATTGCATTTTTACTCAGAACCGGAAAACATCACAGTGACTTCTCTTAGAAAGGTGAACAAAAAAAGGTGACACATAAAGGATCCCAGTCAAGTAAAACAGATACTACTCTAGCAGGAACAGTAAAACACTGACAGACAAATTGCAGAGAATTACCTGATTTGCTGTAAACATTCAACAGCAGAGGCAAAGCAGGCGTCTTTTGTGTTTGATGATACCTGTGTAATCATGGTAAGATTTATCAGGCAGGTTCAGCACCCCCACTGTTCAGTGTTGAGCCTCTTTCATCATTTCAAGATAATGACTAAGAAAGTAAACTATACATTTTTTCTAATCAGAAAGTATATAATGATATAACCCCTCTTAATTAAACAGCTTGAAAATCTCCTTGCTAGACTTTTATTATCACACTTTCATAACTGGACACCAAGCAAAGGTCTCTTGAATTTATTACCAAGTCAGTCAGTGAGTGACAAAGTTGGACTGATGGCCCCTGTAAGAAATCACAGAATGGCTGGGGTTGGAAGGGACCTCTGGAGATCATCCAGTCCAGTGCCCCTGCTAAGTCATTACCACAGCATTTAAATAGCAGGCGAAATTAAGGGAAATATAATAACGTGGCACATCTTAAGCAAAAAGCCTGGCCAAAATTCTTTGATCACTTTGATGATTTCAGCTTCCTGAAAGAAGCACTGGGCAAAACATCTAAACAAGGCCCAATGAACATACCTTTCTACTCTCTCCAAGGATGGATACAGTTCCTGGCCAAAATTTCCTGCAAGAAACCCAACAGTCCACTGAGAGAACAGTCTTGAAGTATTTTTTGCATTACAGGAATAAAGTCATCATGTTCTGAGACACAACAGCCCTTCCTACAGGATCAACTACACCTCCCACAGCTACCCAGAAAACTGATTTGAAATGTCTCACTCTGTTTTTGTAGAAATGTCAATCTTTGCCTCCCTCCCATCCCTTCCACCTCCCCATCTGGGAAGAGGGAAAGTTTGATTCACACTCTCAACCCTTCTAATTAGCTTGAAGATATGTTTAGATGCATTTAAGTCAGAGAAAATACTTTAGAAAACAGGAGCTTTGTTTTAGTTGCTCTATTTAATTACATGCCACAACCTGTTCCAGTTTCTATTTTATTGTTGCAGCACACTCACGCCTGCACTCCAAGAAAGCTGAGGAGAGCCATGTCCGTTTGTTTGTTCAGGCGTAAAACGCATTCCCAGTAAACGTCCTCCTCACGCTCGTTGTCCAAGGCATACAACATGAACAGAGGGGGATAGAGGCGTGGCAGTAAGACAGGGAGCAGCAAGCCAAAACTGGTGACCACATAGCTGCAATAAAAAAACCAGAAGGGTTGGTTTGCTGAGGAAGACATAAAAAAATCTAATGAGCTATAAAAATTGAATGAATATCATTGGAACAAATCTTTCATGTAGCACAAGCCTATTCTACGAGGGACAAGAATAAAAAAAAAGTAAAAATCCATCAACTACAATAGCAACTCTGATAAGAAAAGATTATCAATTACCTCCAGTGCTCTTATCCCAAATACTTTTCTGAAGCCCAGGCCCAAGCCTTAACTTGCTTACCCTTAACAGACAAAAGCAAATTTTGAGTAAAGAACCGTTGCATGGACAAGCATAAAATGCTTATCACAACCATAACATGGAAGTTTGCTTATCAGAATCTGTCATCAGAACCAAAGGGAAAAAAAGACACTGCCTAGATCCATCAGTTGAATATTGTTTATCTTCCCCCACCCAAGAAAAAAAAATGCAACAAATAAAATAAAGGCTTCATTAGTTTTTATTTGTTTTTCTTTTATGTACCCTGGCTCAGGAGATTCTGATCTGGAATCAGATTTCCCACTGCAAAACGATCGCCTTCCTTTTGGCTCCGTTGCCACAAATGGAATTGTGCTGCCCTCTTCCGGGAGATCAGGAAACAAGAACCTAAACGGAAACACAGGTAACATGTTTCCACAGATCTCGGCATAAAGTCAAGACTGGAGAGAAAAAAGTCAGCAGAAATAATACATGGTGGGCTAAGACAGCACACACAGTACCAGCTCCCTGGAAGAAAACTTAGGAAGGCCAATCCCACCAATGCCAAGGACATCTTCCCTCTATTAATGTCACTTCCCTGCAGACAAGGCTTCTAATTTGGAATACTTCTGCTTTCAGATTGGCAGGACACAATTAAAGCTGTAATTATTCTCAAGAATCTAAGCCAGCTCTTCAGAGGAAGATTGTTCATCCACACTGGCAAGAACTTTAATGCCATGTTGGTAAGCATTTTACGGAATCCATTTGGGTTCCCTATGCTCACTAGTGTTCTAATACCCTTTGAAACACTGTCTTTGCACAGCACTGATATCCACAGAAACTAAATTGTAAATCCATATTCCAGGTGAGCTGCTTACAGCCCCATTGTGAAGTACAATGTAGGATGTAGCACACTATGTGTAAAGAGTTTAGTTTTTCCCTTTTTGACAAAATATTCAAGACTCCTTAAAAATATTAGAAAAATACAAGCAACCCCCAAAAGTAAGTAACAATGCCGCAACTCTGAACACTGGACAGCTTCAGTACATGGGACACCTTTAATGAATTCAGCAGCAGTTTGATTTGGAAATGACTCTCGTTACCTGACCAGCTGGAAGATGCGTTTGAGGTAAGACTTGATCTCTCTTACAGCCTCCTGCAGCAGTCGTCGATTTGCTCCCACTCCAACATAGGTCATTCTGTAGACAGCTACCAGTGTTTCCACCAGCTTGCCCAAGGGATGGAGAGGAGTATCACAAGCCTGAGACAAAGGATATTAATTGGCCAGTCAGGTCAGTGGCAGACAAGGTAAAAAAAATGGAATCCAAGAGACATGGGTGAGAGATCCAACAACAGGCTTTCCAAAAATATTACAAATATCTCAAAAATTACTTCTATTTAACAAATTGGTATTTAGATTATAAAATTTCTGTGTCAGCTAAACACAATTTATAGGAGTCAAGATAGTACAAGAACTTGTGCTACCACCTGGATTAGTCATCTGTCCAGTACTCTTAAAATTAACATGCAAAAATTATCAAGTATTTCAAGATGCTTTACTGGGATCCAACATTAAAGAATGAAAACAGCAACCGAACAGAAAGTGGCTTTAGGAGAGCAGTCATTATTTTAGTCTTAGTTGTGGACTTCAATATATTAAGAAGTGATGAGCAAGCATGAACTATGGATTACAAGACTGCAAATATGTAAGCAATTAGGAAAGCGATTACAAAGTGAGTTTGATGTCATGCCTTGCCATGCCTTATTATGTGAGCATTTCAGTCACAATACCTTTATCAAATATTTTTTTATATTTTCATATTTTTCCAGGGTGAAGGCACCAATGTGCTGTGGAATGAACTCCAAACTTTCCAGTGTCTGAGTATGTGAGCGGCTCAGTAATTCTGGGCTGCAGTTTAAAAAGACAGACATTGTACAGGTTGAGACATAGAATGGGGAAAAAACCCTGACATTAACAACTCAACTAGTAATGAACATCATTATGGCCCTGAAAGGGTTTGTAGTGCAGAGCAGTAAGGTTATGATTTCACTTGGGATTTGCTGTTGCTTTAACTACAACTTTACAGTCACAGTTTCTAGTTTAGAGCTGAGTGCAATTCCAGTTTCCCTGCCCATCCTGTTTTTCTTGCTGACATTCTCTTGGAGCCAACCTGTCTTTGTGCTGCCGCCGGTTGGTGGTCAGAGCCACCGCAATGTTGTCCCAAGCCTTCCATCTGTCCCCCTGGCCAGGGCTCTCACAACCAAGCTGGGTCCAGCATTCTTCAAACACTGCCTTCCATTTCTCATCTGGGGCCACTGCCAGGATCCCGAGTTTCCGCCTAATAAAATGACCAGTGGGTCTGTTAAAATCAAATAGCAATGAAACAACACATTCAGCTTGAAAACCATCCATGGCTAATGTCAATTTAATTTCTCACACTGCTTTACCAAAAGCTAAAAGACTTAACAGTCTCTACTGTGAACCAAGTTTTATCACTAAGAATAAATTTAGAGCCCACTACTGATGAGAGAACAGCTGTGAACCTTGCTCATTTCTTTCCTGCAGCCCTCCAGGAAATGGTACAACAAAGGCCTGGTGCCTATGTTCACTACAGTATTCATTCAGAATACACATTCATGTAGCAAGGACACAGCACAGGTAAGTCCCACATACCTTGCTGTCCTGGAGTGTACAACTAGCACAGCTACCCACATAAATACCAAGGATGGGTACACAGCTTCTGACCCTGAGGTAGTAGCTACAGATAATGCTGCAGGACATGTTAGAGATGTGGTGATAGAGAGGAAAACCAGCTCAGGCATCTTTTCACTGCCAGACAATGCTCAGGGATCATCTATAGCCAGAAGAAAACCAAGATTCTTCCCACGTATATAGATAAAGACATCTCAGACATATAATGAAATTTAGGGCTTTGAAAAGCTTTCTCAAAACAAATAATTGCTGTCAGGATTAACAGTTCTATCTTCACTTAAATTAAGTGTCAGAAACTGTCAGACCTTTCATCAATATTTCTTCCAGCACATTTGAGATGAGAACTAGCAACACAGGTATTTCCCCATGCTGCCAGTTTCACAAAGCAGAAAAAAGCAGGCTCTAAGCCTTTTCAGAAATTATACCAGAATATTTTCAACTTGAAGACAGTCAGAGGAGTGTAGATGAAACCCTTATTTCACAAGCAATCCTCAAAAATATGTACATACATTTATTCATAGACTCCCTACTGGGGTAAAATGCAGACAGCTGCGAAGGCTGCAAGTGTTCAGTTCAGCAGGGAGGCCCTGCTTAACTTGCATGCTGTTGTAGGTGTCAGCACTGTCAAAAGAAATTACCAGTGAAAGCTTCAGGAAGCCAACTGAGAAGTAATCTATGCAAAAAATATTAGAGCCGTGTTTCCCATTTTAATCTGAAATTTCAGAGCATGCTTCCAAGATACTGAATCCCATACAGCAATTGCTAAACCATTACATGGTGCTACCACATACCAGCATCTCACTATCAACTCTTTACTTGGGTATCTTCTACTCAAATATATATCAGTTATACCTTAAACCTGTTTTGGTTTTTTTCCCCAGAAATAATTAAGCAAATTGCCCTAATGCATCAGCTATACAGAGGAGTTTATGGATACTTTTCAAAGTGATCTTTGCCAAGGTATTAAAATGCTCTTTTGCAAATCAGCAACCTTCTATTTTCTTACACACTGTTTGGAAGAGGTGGAGGATCTGTCAATTCTGTCCAAATACAGTCTCACTGGCAGTATTAAATGACACACTTAATGAATGAAGTTGCTAACCAGAAGAGAAGGCAGAGAGGCCTGTGATTAACTTAACTGCTCTAATGGAACTTACTCTTTCTCAGGAGGAGCTCAAAAGTCAGTAGCAGCTGTGGACTCAGGTTCTATCAGTCAGTTCCAATATAAACAAAATAAATTTGAGACTGCTACAGCACAGTAACAGAGCATCAGCTGCCCTGCAATTTCACGCCACTATTTGCATATTTGAGTAGTAATTAAAGCAAGAGGAACTACAAAAATATGTTTATCTTATTTCCTGAGCATCAAGAAAGAAGAAAAATGTTTTCAAAACCTCACTGTTTCTTCGGAAGAAGTATTTTTGACTGGTCTTTGAAAAAAGACAATTGTTCTGTTCCTAAGTATTACTGAACCATATGAGAAATTATTTATTATTCAACACTCACAGTGCTTTAGGCTTGTCCTTCTCATTCTCATACAAACTAGGTTTGAAGTAGGTTCCTGTGATTTTTATTCCAGATCCCCACTCTCCAGTGAAGAGACCTTCAATACAATCTCCATTTGGCAAGGTCAGTGTTCCCTTGAGAAAAGATAATTTAAAAAAAAAATAAAATCCATTTGGAACCAAATTACAACCTTTTTATTTTCCTAGATGGTAGCAGTTTACAACTGATAATTGTAATACTGACCTTTCCATTCAGAGTCCAGTTATCTGAAAATTCCCCCTCATAGACTGTATCATCCTCAGAAAGGAGAATTCCAGTCCCCTACAAAAAGAATCATAAAGAACACAAAGCAGTAATTATAACAGAAGGCCAGACCACAGATCTAAAGATGTGCTTTAGATTCAGATGCAGCTGTTATTAATTCTTAGCAAACAGTAATCTTTAAACTCTTTCTGAAGTAGTCCTAGGTAAAAGAGAGCAGGGATAATAAAGACAATTCTAAAAACATGGACAATAGAAGATTAGAAGAACAGAAGGTTAAAACAGAAGAGCCTAACACACACTTACCTGCCTCAGAAAGCTGCCACACTTAGGTAAGCCCCTAAACCCAGGGTCAGTGTCCAACTCACCATCATTTTGTTGGTGCTGAAGGCTCCTTCATAATACAGTCCAAACTGAGTAACCACAACACCATTCCCTTGGCAAAGATCATCTTGCCACATTCCCATGTACTTTTCTCCTCTGAAGAAAAACAAAGTAGGAAAAACAGAGTCTAAACAGTAGTTTAGTCTTTCTTTGCCTTTACAGCCACATTTGACCATTACAGAAATCATCAGAAGAGAGTCACAGAGCATTTGCTTTGGGTCTGTCAGTTTAGTTTCACCAGCCCCACGGAAATATAGACTCTTTTTGATACAAATAAATTAGAGTGAACTTTCTTTCCTAATTCACATTTCAAATCGGCCATATCCAAGTGAGCTGATGAGTTGAAACAGTGCTGAAGCCCTGTTAAACCCAGTGCACACCCCAAGGAACCTGAGCAGTTTTTGTTCTGCCAAATTTTTTTATTTCTTTTACATGAAGTCAGGTGACTCAAACTGAAGAGAACAAAAATAAAAATAAACCAAGCTGTTCTTCTTTGGGAATAGGAGGAAGACCTAGAAAGTCACATATCACATTTTTGAAATATTAAGAGTGCAAATATTGTAAAGAAACTTCATATTGTAGAAAGTTTCTGTATAACAGCCTAACAAAGGTCATGATATCAAAAATTTATTAGACAATTAAAGATTGCTTACAAATAAACATCAGCGTCTTTCAGACTATTTAAAATATATTCTTTTTCTATATGTAAGTGCACAGATATCAGGCTAGAGTTGTTTGAAACTTAGTGCAAGTCCCAAATATTTTGAAACAACCTGTTTTTCCAGTTGTTCTGAAAGGGAATGTGATGTTTTCACCATGCAATTAATAAAAAATTAACTTGTCAAGGCCTTTTTTTCTGCTTTTAGAAAGAAACTAGTGATTGATTTGATACAATTCTTCTTGTTACCAAGCATTTTCCTTGAAATGTACTCAGGAAAAACTATGTTTATAGTAAAGAGAATAAGCCCAACCATTAACCCAAGCTCAGGGGTCTCTCCCAGCTGACTGGCCCCATAAGGTGCAGGAAGTTTGTCTGATGACTCATCCTGCAACTGCAGGGGCCTCTGCTGGGTGAGGGCCCTTGGAGAGAGATGCCGCATGCTCAGCTGCCAGGATGGAAACTCAAAGTCCCACTTTTCAAATACTTGTTTTGCAACAATGACAGCAGCAATAAAGAGTGTCTGCAGCTATTCCTTGTTTGTCTGGGCCGCAGAGTAAGTGCAGAATACAAATCCTGAGGATACAAACCTACTCAGACTACCTCCCCCAGACCAGAAACAAAACTACGTCAGGACAACTCACTCATGTTTGTGTAGCTCTGGAGTGAAAAGCAAATGCCACACTCCTCCTTCACCATAAACTAAGACTGCATTTACAAATTCTGGAGGTGAGAGGATTTGCAAGAAAAGCTATTTGTCCTAGGTAAATAAATGACTAAAGAAAGCATGCAGAGACATCTTGGCACTACAGTGTAAGAACAACCACCACCCCTGAGCAAGACTAGATGGAAAACTGACATCAGGAAATACCTGGAGACGTTACAACAGCTCTGTTTCAGAAAAATATCCCCCTTCACAGTCCAGACTTTGTCTGCTTGGCTTTTGAAGTGGGCATTCAGTTAAACCAACAACAGTTCCTTGGGCTTTCGCCAAAAGCTCTTTCCAGAAAAACAACCAATAAATTGGTGACTGAAAGACAGACTACATTGATGTGTGCTCAGGGTTCATTTACTGCACATATTTAGTGCAAGTCTCTCTCTGAGACCATCATTTCAATAATCTGTCTTGAGAGGAAGCACCTTCCCTCCACTGCATTGACAGAATAAGCCAGCAGAAAACCTAAACACGGACGGAAATTCATGAGCACCATTATCTGTCACTGAACAACCCAGTCTCACAGGCCTGAGATGAAAGAATACTCCTCACATGAATTCATAACACTTTCAGCACATGCACAACACAACAACACCACTCAATAAGAAACCATATTCAGAACTAGTTTTTAGGCAGGAGTAGGACAGAAATGCAAGACAGAAAAAAACCAGTGCAAACTCTCCACTATTCACTCCAGAAGCAACATCAAAAAGTAGTTCCTAGACCCATTTCTTTACCCATCAACCCAGAAAGCCCAGCAATAAAGAAGAAAAACAGACATGACTGTTACCGGTACTAACAAATCAAATCCTTCCCTACTCTTTTTGCAATTGCACGTCATACCCGAGTTTTAAGATTTGTGGAAGCGTTACCTTGTGATATCATCAAAAACTCCATAACCACACTTCTTGTCCATTATCCACTGTCCAATGAACATACTAGGAGAAGAGGAGGTCAGCTTCCCACTGCGCAGCAGCCCGTGCCCGTGCCGCATGTTATCCTGGAAACACCCCTCATACACCTCGCCGGTAGCGTAGCTGGAACAGCAACAACACCACAACAGTTGGACTCCTGTCAGTGACTGCTCCACTGGGGGGCTGGTTTTGGAGGTTTTGCTTGATTTTTGTTTCATTGGGTGCTTCCCCCAGATAAACCCTCTCTTTCTCCTTCTAGGAACTGCATTACAACCACAGCAAGCAGCAACTACAGTTAAAGCATGTTTGGGATAAAAGTGATCCTTTAATACAAGTCTTTGAATGCTTTGTTGTTTCAAAGCCACTCTCTGCCCAATAAGCAAGGCCACTGGAGGTCATATTTATCTCTCAGAATAAAGAATCCTCTCTTATTGCAAGGTGGCAGCAACATTAGAGCAGACAGCAATAACAGACCACTGTTGCATTGTGAGCAAAGCAGAAAATTAGCCACACTAACTATGACCACAAGTCTGCAGTGTAAGAAAGCTAAAGACAGAGGCCTGGTCAGAGCATCAGGCCTGCTCTCCTGCAGCCGTGCAGTGACAGCTGCACAAGGGCCACAAGTTACCTGTACACTCCATGCCCACACATTTTGCCTTCCTTCCAGTATCCCACATAATGGTCCTCTTTATTCAGTGCTTTGTTTGGCACTCTGTATTCACCATACCTGCCAGTGCAGAGATGGAACAGAAGCAGCTGTAACACCAATACAGTTCATTAACAGAGCAGATACACATCACAGAGCTATTGTAAAATCAGAATGCTCTCTCTCGTTTTTGTGCATCTCTAACCACAACAGTCACAGATGATATTTTTTATAAGAGAAAGCAAGAATTCCAGCATCACGAGGTCAATTCAGTCCATACTGCTCTCTCCTGTTTGATTTTTGTAAATACTGCTCTCACAACCACACTGCAGCATTTTTCTCAGGCCATGAGTCTTTTCAAATCTTATGACTGCTTCTACCTTTATTATTTTCTTCAGCTCTTGATAATTCAAGTGCACTCTATTCCAGGGAAAGATGAGGACACGTACTGCTACAAAAAAGGTTTTTTTAAAAGATGTTAGCTTCCAATTATGCTCAGTGATAAGGAATTATTCACAACTTCAATACATGTGAAAAGAATGAGATACACAACTGTATTTATTGATTTTAATCTCCTGAGGAGATCGAACTCCAGTTCTGAAGGTTCTCCTGAGATCAAGTCCACCCAACATGACGCTGCTGTTAAGTGCTGAGACCATAATATGCATGCTGAAATACAAGTATACGTATCTGATAATTTCAGCAATTACAGCTAAATACTAATCCATTTATTTCTGGCTGGGACTTGTTTGCAGTATTTCCATCTCCAACAACCCTAAAAATCTCCAGGATTAGTTACACTTAGTTACAAATGACCAAAACTCTAATCTTGTTTTATAGTTTGACATAATACCAATAGCCAATAGGAATTTTTAAAAGTTGTCTGCAGTCAGACCCCATTTCAATTTCCTCTTCAACCCAATATTTTGAAAATACATCTGGAAGCCAATAGATCTCCTCATACATTTTTATCCTGCCCAGTACACACATGTCTGCTCACAAGATGCTTATAAAAATGCCTTTGGAAATAAGTTAATCTCTCAGCTTCAACAGTGATCTAAGCAGATTCTTAGCAATGAAATTCACAGATTAATTCAAAGGTGTGTAATACATTACGTTATTTTCAAGTGGTTTTATTTTTTTCGCCAGATAACATGATAATGTTCAGACCTTCCATTCAGCCTACTTTCAGTCTCCTCTGTACTAGTTATCTCCATCATCACATACTCTCACTGGTTTTCACTCAAACCCTGATGTCTCGATTCAAGATTTTGTCTCTGGGCTAAATTACTAAACCTTTGCTCTACCAGAAACATAACAAAGAAAATGCTAGAGAATATGCATCATTGTGTTGTAAGAAAGGTCAGTAAGATTCACTCCAAAACCTTTAATTTAAAAGGCTTTGCTGTTTTCTCCTACAACAAAAAGTATTTCTTGCCTGACTCCTCTTTTCTCCTACAACAAAAAGTAGTTAGAGTATCTTACCCATCCTCCAGCCCAGCTCGGAAAGTCCCGGAGTACATTCGGCCATCTGCCCATTTTAGGATCCCTCTGGAGAAAAATACAAACCCATGCAAATATATAAGATAATCAGTTCACTTTGCACTTTCCAAATATGTTCTGTGAGTGAGCCTACTTATTGTGAGAGCAACCACTTCATTTTGGTTTCAAGAGCTCCATTCCAGTGCCTTTACCTTCCATGGGGTTTTCCTGAAAGCCACCTCCCATCATAAACAGCATCCTTGAATCGAGGGTCCTTGTAGAAGGTGTATTTGGCACTGCGAGAAATAGGAGGTTCCTGTCTTGGCACATTCCCACCAGCTCCATACAGAATCATGTCAGAAGTCCCTCTAAGGGCCTGGTCCACTGCTTGGCTTATTGCCCTCAGCCACTTGGTCTGAAACAGAGAGTGGTTCATCACAGAATTCAGCCAACACCTGTCTTTGCACCAACTCTCACCTTTACAGCAAGCACAATCATGTCCCTGGCACTGCTCAGCACAGTGCTGTGCACTGCAACACTGCTACACCCAGGCACCATGTACAGCCAGCCTGCACATTCAGCTGCAGAAACACTTCACTCTTGGGGAATACTCAGATTGGTTTCACAGTAGGGGAAAAAGCCTCATTTGTATCACTGAAGCCGTGTCAAATTTGTAGAAATGCCTACCTTCTCCTGTGGTGTTGAAGAAACAAGAACAAATTGTTCTTCAGGTGTTGTAATCTTCAACCCGTTCCTACGTGGCAGAAAAGTATTTTAATCTGTGAAATTCCATCCTGAAATCCCAAGGTTTCTTAGAGCATTGATATTGTATCTTCTCTTCCCTACCCTAGCTAGCATTCCCTTTAAGTTAGCAATAAAAAAGAAGCAGCAGGAAAGAAGATTTGCTTCCCTCTCGACAACCTTATTCTTTCTGATGTTTACACAGCTTTTTTTAAGACACAGAAATACATTTTCTGAAACAAGAAAAAAGGGTAGACATGGCTGCAATCACTGTATTCCACTCCAGGTTCACAATAACTGGTTACAAAATGCTCATCTTCTCTCCCAAAATATCAGAATATTTCAGCATCACAAGCAAGAATACTCACACATTACCAGTTTCTTCTGAAAGAGCTTCTACCCACAGTGTGGACAAGGGGAAGATATGGTGTGTTGAGAACTGTTGGAAAGAAGAAGGAAAACATTACCACTTACTGATCCATTAACCCGGCCTCATTTTTTTTTCCAAATGATTTCTTTTCTCCCTTTGTTTGAGAACTAGGAAAAACTGAGCATTAGGGACTCTTTCTACCACTTTGCTTCAAGAAACAGCCAACAGAAACCATGCCAGCCACAGGGCAATGCAAATGTTAAAAAGACACATAATTTCAGATTTATTTTTACAACGCAAAAGCTTCACTGTATGAAAAATATGTATGAAAAATGTTGTTTGAAGCAGAGAGAAGGTTTTGTTCCTGGCTGCAAGCTGACTCACCTGAGCATGCACCAGAGCATCGTTGAAGAGGATGAACCAGTTGACAGAGAACCGTCCCGCGTGCTGAAGGGACAGGCCCCGATTGCTGCTCTCACAGATCAAACGCCGCTCCGGCTTCCGCAGGGAGTCCTGGGGGGGCAAAGGCAAAATGACAATCCCACTTCTCACTGATTGGGACTTAAGGTTGGTGCTTTGGTCTTTCACAGTAAAGGCCCAACCTTTCTGAAGTAAAGAGTACTACAGCAACACCAGCTGGAAAAAACAGCGAGTGCAACTGGGACAGCAGCATCAGTAATAGACACAGGCACTAAGAGCAAGAGATTCAAGGTGCTAATGGTCTGGCAATTGTCACCATACCGTCATCTTCCCAGGAAAGGTCTTCCAGAAGCCAAGGGTGTATTCTGCCTCTTTCATTTTCCTGCTAAGATGGACAGCAAGGCTCTCGTAACATGAACTAGCATCCTGCAGCTTCTGGTATTCTGGAGATGCCTGTAGGGCACAAGGTAAGACAGAGCCAAGAGCGCTTCTGAACCCCTGTACCAACACCACCAACCAAGCTGCAATACAACTGCTCATTTTAGTAAACCACTACTAAGTGCAGGACAGTTGGTCTGGGCAATAAACAGAGCAAAGTTAAATTATTGGTCATATGTCCTACTGCTTTGCTGGTAGTTTTTAAAAATCACAAGACAGTCCCTGAATGTTACAAGGAGAATGATTAATACACAGTTACAAGATTTACTTTCTTGCAACTTAGCAAGTTGTACCAGTAGTAGTGTTCATAACTCCAGGAACAATTTTCTAAATTACTACATTGGGCTAAATGTACAAGTAGTTACTGTTCCAGTTTAGTCATCTTTTATTTCCAAACAAAGCAATTGTATACATCTAAACGGGTGGTAAAAGTCTAATTAATATACATGTAGTGTTTTTAGTAGAGTATTACAGCCAGGGGTAGCTACAGTAATGATGCCAGATGAAACTGAAAAGCAACAGGCAAACATCGAAACAATATATTTGCAGTTAAGCACTCAGGCACACAACCAAGCTCTGGCAGGGCGACAAGTTTCTACCTGTCATGTGATCTATGCAGGTGGTGTAAGATCATGCAAATAAATCTACCAGATCTTCCCTGCAGCAAATACAAGTTTGAAGTAGCTCCCCTGAGGAATAAACTGTTTCTTATTACCTGGTATTTCCTTCACACAGTTACTTCCAAGCTCTAAGTTTCATGTATTTATTTATTGAACTATGGATAGAAAAGCCATCCTACCACTTCAAAACACGTGGCAAGCTTTAGCAAAGTTCTGGCGTAATTATGAAGTCGTCCGAAGGGCATGAAAAACAGAGCATTCGAAACTTCCACTAGCTGCAGGTTTTCCTCATTCTTGTCAGACAGTTTCTGTAACAGCTCCTGGTTTTTACTCAAGAAGTCTCTAAATGATGGGACCATTGGGAAAAAGACAAGAGAAGAAAAAAGACATTAAGACATCAGTGTTGGTTTATGTAAATGAGCCCAGACTGTCCCTTTTTGGAGTGTCATAAACCAATAAAAATTATAAGGGCAAATGCATGCTACTTATTCATCTATTCACAACTTAGTTTGAGGAAGTACAGAAGTAAAGATATGTAGCTAAAACTGCAACACGAAACTTATTTTGCTTTTTACTTCTAATATCATATGCTCAGTCATCAAACTGGCTGAAGGAAGTTGACTATGTTGGTCACTTGGAGTGTAACCAATTGCCTTTTTCCTCTTTACCACTTGATTAGTAAAGATCAAACAGGTGGAAAGACTTCCCCATTTCTTTTAGAGTAGTAAGTTTCTAACACTGCTGATTTATACAAGAAGGCCTGAAGGAATATTAACTTTGCTCTAGTGCACTTCTCTAAATATACTGAAATAATTTCTTTCCCCTGCTGTTGTTCAAGGCAACTGAGCAGTTCTTCCCCTAACTACAAAAATTACATCCTACCTCAGAAAAAGGCAGGAAATCTGTTCAATCCTCAGTCTGATTTCCAAGAGGGAGAACTAATCTAGTTCGGAGAAGAAGAGGCAAATTATTCTGAAGACAGTATGTTAGCACACAAACCCAGGATTTCATTAAAAGGAAAGCACATCCATTTTTCCCTCTCCTTTGCTGTATGTGTGTGCTCACTAGTGCTGGCACATGGGACACTTGCACTGAAACACATCCAGCTGGGAAACATTTAAACCACTACAAGAATCAGGTGAGGCTGAGAGCACAGACCCCAGAGACAGTGAAACAGATCAGAGTTCACAGCAGGCTCCCTAAGAATGCTACACGTTTAGTGAGATGCCATCTCACACAAAATACTGTACCTACTCCAGGTCTGCTGGTGGTATTTAAGAACTCTGTTATTGAACAAGCCTCAGGAATAAAGTCTTTAGAGAGAGAGGATTGTTTTTCCCAATTTTAAATTTATGCCTCTGGACAGCTTACCATTTTTAATTTTGAGATCTTCACATGGAGGTTTCTCTGTTGAAAAGCAATAACAGACAACACTCACTACAGCTTGTCTACTCTGTTAGAGGGCATGCTCAAAAACCTGCCAGCTATGGAGACTTCCATTGAAGCTGGCACTTTTCTTTAAGTGAGGACTACATCTAATGCATTCATGCTGCAGAACATCCATAAAAGATGGGGTGACACCATCAACCATTTACTTAAGACAGTGTCCCTCAGGGAAGGAGTGGGGGGAAATTCAGCAGCAGCAGCAGCAAAGATATTCTTAACTTCCCTTTGCAAGGAGCAGGACAAAACTTGCAGGACATCTCTTCCCTGAAGTGTTATTGACCTAATGAGAGCCTGGCTGCAGCAGGAGAAGCTGTGACACCCAACAGGGACAACTGATGTGATGAATTCAGCATGGGTGATTTCAGTATGAATTATAAACAAGCTTATACTTGAACTAAGATTTCCTCTAAGTCACCCTAGAACTCCTGAGCAATGAAAAAAGATTCTCAGGATCTCTCTGCAGGGGGATTCTGTATTTAGACTTTGGCATTGCTCCTTGAGGGTAGAATATTCTTCGTCCTAGGTACCTGCATTTCCAAGAACTTCTGATACCGTAATTTACACTGCATTCAAAGCTCTTCATAAACATTAATGGATTTACTCCCAGATTACAGATTTGTGAAGGAAAGGCAGCAATTCCACAGACAAATTAAAAATTACCCTCAGTATGACGTGCTTCTGCAAAGCACTAGGGTGAGAGATCCAGTACCATTAATTTTTTTTATAGACAAAAATGCTATAGAAATGAGAAAAAGCTTTATGATCTAGAAACCTCAACTGTACTGTCTCAGGCCTTACAATTCCTTCCTCACATTTACAGCGTCTATGCATGAAATAGGGCAAAGAAACCTTGAGACGAAGAGAATATGCACTAGCAGAAATGTTATTTTTGCATCATTTTAAAGCACTTCCATAAACTTAAAGAATTCAAATGAAAATGAATTCACATTATCTACCACAGCTAATTCTCTTTGGTATTTTCTTGACAGCAACATTTGAAAGAATAAACACTAACACTGAATAATGATGACCATTTAACCTCATTTATCTAAAGCTTTCAAAAAATCATTATCTGAACTCTGTTTCTTTGAAGGAATTTCCAATAACAAGCTTTTTTCCTCCTTTCTCTACCTTCAAGATGAACTAACTGATCTCAGCAGTATTTTAACCTAAATTTTTATCACAGTTAAGAGGAGGTAACTTTATCTGAAAGAAAAGGAATTAGTGTACTCAAGTATGCTGAGACCCAGTCTCTGTATGGTCATTACTACACACATACACTCTCCATTCTTTACAGCTCTTTGCTAATTGATAAAAATGTCCAAAAATGGTAAAGGTTTGCTTACATTGCTGGCTTTGCAAGGAGCATAAATCCTCCCATTACGAGGAAGTTTGTTACTGAAGTACAATACCTAATACAGGGAAGAAAAACATCTTCAGTTACAAAATGAAAACATCCCTGAAAAGAGCAACTGTTGAAGTGTCCAGGAGTTTATAATGACATCTGTAATATCTTTTACTACACAAGTTATATAGTACTTGAGCAACACTGAGTGTTACTGAACACTTGGCATCCACCTTCCACATGGAGCACTGAACATGCATTACTACACATTTCTGCTGCCATTAGCACAATGCAGAGGGCTTATTTTAAATTTATTTTTGTTTCTCTCAGATTTGGGCATGTATAGAATAAACCACGTGTTTCAACCATTTAGTGCTGCTAGCTTCTAATTATAGTCAGGATGGAAATTTCAAGAGAGGAATTTTCTCTTTTCTTGCTACTCAACATTCTATCTATGACTTCTCCCCATCACCATTAAAACAAAACCAAACCACCTTTCTCCAAGGGAAGATGTCTCTGCTTAGCCCATTTAACAGATTATACTTGTGTTGCATGACTGATCCTTGAAAGATGCTCATGGCATAATGCTGAGGTTCTGATGCCATACACACAAAAATACGTAAGCAACAGGGAGCAAAGGGGGAGAGCAGAAAACAAGCAGTAGTGAGAATAGAGATCAGGTATTTCAGTCTCTGAGGAAGAAGAAATCAAAACCTCCTATTCTGAGTAATGAAAACCAATTTTGAAAATCCAGGTTACAAGAAAAATTCAAGCTGAAGACCAAGTAAGAAAATACATATTTAGAATTATCTATACAATCTACCTGATAACAGATGGAAGCTTCTTTTAGGGTGATACAGCATAAGTTTGTCACTGACCTAGCAAAAATGTTATAGGTTGTGCCTGTGTTCAAAAAAGTGCAACTAATTGTTCATTCAAACTGCTACTGCATGACAAAGTCAACAACTATTGCATAAGTTGATAATCGCATAAATTTTGTTTCCTTAGATATTTTCTGATATCTGGTAACCAAGGCTACATTCAGATATGACACTTTTAAACTTTCTGTTAAGCCATTATTTTTCACAAAAAGCTGTAAGTATTAAGTATGATGAGACTTGTCACATTTAAATAAAATTCTGCAGAAACTAGAAGTTACTGACGGGAAAGACAGAAAACAGGTTGACTGCATAGATCTTCTCTCCCAAAAGCATTAAGCCAATAAAAACAATAACCAGGAAAATCCAGACTTAATTCTGAGTACTAAAGCAGCTCCAGCTTTTGGGCAACAGGTGCAATGCCAGATGTTTAGTAGGTATGAGGATAGAAGAATTTTCTTCTGGAAGATAACCTTTAGTTAATGACTATTGAAAAAGCATTTTGTAACCTCAATAAACCCCCAAAGGCAGCTTTAATTAGCAGCCTAACAATGGTAATTCTACCACATTATACTACAAGATCCTTAATAAGTGATGAGTATTTTTAGGCTTATAGGCAGCAACCAAGGCACAGTCTGTACCCAGAGTTTTACACAAAGGAAGGTGATGCTGTTCATGTGCTCCACTGGTGAAGACCTGGAAAAACATCTCACTGCAAAATGAATCCATTTGTGTGAAACTCTCCATACATTTCTAAATCACAACAATACAACAGTTACATAGCTTTCCTTATGACCTACTTTCCCTTAACTCAGGGCTTGATGCAGTCAGTAGATTAAGCCTGCAGAGACTCAAGATGAGAGGGAATTGGATACTTGCTCAGTGTAACTATCCAAAAAGAGACTGGAATGCTTCAGGATGGCCAAGCTCCTGGCTTCTTTTACTCCATGAAGAAAGCTAGTTAAAGAAGCTCCATGTTGACCAATGAGATAGCACAGCTTGCTGAACCTGCTTGCCATTTCCTGCAACAACTGGATTGTATTTGCATTGCCCAAATTATCTGTAACAGACCAGAAAACATGGCGCTGTTTAGATGTTTTATCAGCACTTTCACCTCATGGCTACATTATCCAGAATCAGAAATTCCACAGTTTTGGACTAAATACAGCTCAAATAACAAAGACATTTCAGGTGAAACCATCAGGAAAATGCAAATATTAACAGAATGCACATTGTCAAAATGCAACTGTCTTTCACCTCTTCATCCAAACAGGGGAGAAAGCAAGACCTTAGTTTTATCTCAAAAATATATCATTACTTTTAAATTTTGCATAACAGAAATTTGTTGTGGAACGTAGGGGAAACAGTGCCAAGGAAAACATTAAAATAAGGTCTTACCTAAACCTAAAAGAGGTCTAAGAACCTGAGATTTGATCTCACTCAGTTTGCAATAAAACCTTCTCTCAGTAGCAGCCAACTCATGCAAACTGGCAATATATCCCATTACGTTCTTGTCTACTAAGGCCAGACAGTTGTCACCACCAGCTATCACATTGCTTATGTATCCTATCTGAAAGATGAAAAAGAGAAAAGAAAAAACAGCAGTTGTAAGGTTTGCTGTTTACACACCAGTTTAAAAACAGAGTAATGCAAATAAAGCACCAAAGAGCACTAAGTGATAGTAAGCATTATTTACCTTCAGTGACAAACAACCCATTTAATACTGGCTTAATACAATACAATGACAAAAGCTGAAGAACATTTACAGCCACTGCTGTTCACTTTCCTGACTCTGACAGAACCAAAAGACAATTAAATAAACCACCTTTTAAGGTGGCTCATACAACCAATCCATGTTTAAGAGATAGTGACCTTAAGTTCAGTCACTTTAGAACTGCAATATGTTTGTATCAACAATGTTATTAAATAGCATCATTATATCATACATTTCTCCTATTAAATACAAAGAGAGAAGAACAAGCCTTTATTAGAACTATGATTGTGCTCTGGATAGTTTTTTTCTGGACCTGGAATATGTCAATTTATTGATAAGAGTCCAGTTTGCTGATACTGCAATATTACCAACAGTAGTACTTGCTTTCCAAAGTAGTTCAAAGCAAAATTCTTCTCTAAGGTCAGCACAAGGGGCACTGATGCATTGTGGTTCCTCACTAATTCTGGCTCCCATGCAAAGCCATAGAGTAATTGAGAGTCTGAGCTCTACTTTTATTTCCTTGTTTGCTAAAGAGGATTCCTTTGAAACACTGAGCCAAAGTTGTTTAACAGGCAACTAATTCTCATATGCAAGAGCCTTCCAGTCATCCTTGAAGAGAAGGGAATGGCTAACAACAATCTTACAGAAGGAACACAGGGGTGTGTGTGTCTGCATGCACAGACACAGACCCACCCAGTGTCTACATCTCTGTCCCTCCTCAGAACACATCCCAAATTGCTATTCTGCTCAATTTAGGGAAATAGCAGTGATACCCAGAGGAGCTAAGGCAGAGACACTCTCTACCCTCACAATTTCCTCTTTGTTACCTTAAACTCATGTTGGTGTGAAACCATACACAAAGAACTTGGCAGAGGACATGCAGTCAGAGTTCACACCCGCACCTCATGCCAACCTCAAGGCACATGTAAGATTCAGCTTCATGATAAAAATTGTGTAGGGGCTCCTCCTGTCTCCCATTAACATCAAATGCACATTTTTTCTCAGATATCCCTAGGCACTCATGTGAAAGGGAGGGGTAGGGAAGGAGAGGGTGCAGAACTCACAGGGACCTTCTGCCCAGTCACAAACAAGAGGCAGAATATTGGAATGGAATAACAGAACAGAGCAGCCAGGGGCTTCAGGCAGCTGAGAGACAAGAAAGTGAAGAGCAGTAGCAGTGAACACTGAACACAAAGACTGGTGAAACAGAGCACAATAAAAGAGTGCATTTCTGCAGCATGCACAGACAGAAGGAAATGGATTAAACATACTAGAAACACCTTCTTGTCCCTCAAACAGAAGGGAAGGCCAAGAAACAGGCAGAGGACAGAACAGTAACAACTCTGCCTCCTCTCTGCCCTCCATCCAAAGTGCTCCTCATTTGACTACCAGGAACCAACTACATGGCTTGACACCCTTCAGGATCACTGAGCCACCAGCACTGTGCTGTTTCCTAACAGCACCAGTATGATCTGTACTGACCGTACTCACCTTACTACAAGCTACTAACAAAACTGGACTCTTAGTACTGCTATTTTCATTCAAATTGTTTTGTGTTGATGTCTCCTGGCCACAGTAATATAATCCAGGTTGGAAGTCTTTCTCATCTGCTAAGAAGAGAGAATAATCCAGTCCTGCTGCTGTAGTCCAAATACCATCACCGCACACCTAAAATTCAGGAGGGAGGAAGACATAAAAGATCATCACTCAAAGCTGGAAGGAGAGAAGAGTACATAACTCTTCTAGTCCCACATGTACATAATACACCTGCCAAGATAAACTATTGCAGTACTCAGCCCATTTTTCAACTTCAGTGTCTCATAGCATAAACTCCTTGCACATATACTGAAAACTCTTTCCAGTTTTCTTTCTAATGGCTGGTTTTCTGCCTTTCAGTTACAAATCAGTTTTACTTTTAAATGGGCATCAAGTGGGCTTGATTAAAGTTGGAACACTATTCTCCCATCTACATTTAACTGGGACATCTATATAAACTTGGGAGACAGTTAATCTGCTGTACATTAATTTGCATAAGGCCTAAGCAAGAAAATTCTGCTGCTAGTTTTCCATTAAGATGAGCACCAGAAAACATGGGAAAGGCTGTGGTCTAACTCAAAAATTGTTATTTTGCTATTCACTCAATGTGGTGAGAAGTTCAAAACAAAGAGAAAACCCACTGCCAAAACTCTGCAAAGCTCTGGAAATACAGAAACAAACAACAAATGTGGCTGTGGTCCAGCCAAGCTGAAAACATTAGAAACAATTGTTTAGAATAAAAACAGAGTTCTGAAGTATTGAGAAGTTTCAACACTGCAACACCAGTATCAGATAAACCAAACAAGGTAAAAGTGAATTCTGATAGGAAGATATAACCAGTCACATTTCTCATCCAAGATCCAAGAACAGATCATTCTCAGAAATTATTCTGCACTCACTTGAACAAGAAGAGACCCTAAACTGAAAGAAGAAAACCACAGAAGACAAAGTACCTTTGCAAGACGAGGGACGGTTGTTGGGGAGTTCAAGTGACCGAGCTGGCCAGAGATATTACTGCCCCAGGAATACACCTGCAAGAAGCAGTGCTGAACATCAGAACATACATTTATATACATGGAAACATACTGAACTGTGGTAGTACAACACACCAAGTGTGCAAACACACAAGTCAAGGCTATAAGATTCATGGACTGAGAAGCATTTCCTTAATTTTCACTGCCTTCCTACATTCTCAGATTGTCTTCTCACATTCAGAAACAGAATGCACCAAATCAAATCACAGCAATCTTTGAACATAATGTGGATGGTACATGCAGAACTTGGGCAGAAACAGAATTTAGATTCCACACTACTTCCACACTGCCTCTAGAAGCAAAAGAAACTATAAACTAGAAAAGACCAAACATGATAATTATGTCAGAGATAAACGATAAATGGTAACAATCACTTGTACCTGGGATTTGGCAGTGAGTGCTAAGGAATGATGGCCACCAGCAGAGAGGTGAATCACTTCCTTTCCATCAAGGCTTTTCACACACAGTGGCTGAAGCCTGTGAATCCCCAGAACCCATTAGGTGAGGGAAAAGGGGGAGAAGGTGGGGAAAAAGAAAAAAAACATTATCAGAGGTACTGTTAATGCAAAAACACTCAAGGCATTATTTTCTTCCCCAAAACAAACTAAAAAAACCAAAGATACACAGAACCTTCTGGCAATAAACCAGCTCAGTCAAAAGGGTCAGGAAGGGCAAAGTTGATGACAGACTCCAATTTGGACAAAGTCAAAATATCACCAAAACTGATACTGATTACAAAGGGAAAAGTCAGAATTGATTGATGTCGTAACAATAGAGCATAAAACATGTTACTTGGAGAAACTTAGGTCACAACACTTAAAAGAACAAGAATACAATGCATGGCAGATGTTTAAATTTGAGAAGCTGAGACAGTTCAATACTCAAAATTTTCTAGCAATCTAGTGAATAAAAAACACATTTATCAAAGAAATCTCACCTTGGCAGAACGTCACCATGCCCTAGCTGTCCTTCCTTGCCTTTCCCCCAGCTCCACACCTCTGTTCTTAGAGAGGGCAAAAGAGCATCAGCTTCACCACTGTAGGTTGGAGTCAGAGCCACAGTCCTCATTTTAGCTCGTCCTACCTTCCGTAAGAGCCTTGGGGAAACTGAGCAGAGGCCAAGAATAAGAAAAATTTCTCATCTGTTGGTAAATGTATCACTCAGATTGTGTGTTACACAGCAACAGCACTGCTTAATAGCAAGTGATCAAAACTGCTTAAAGTGGTTTTAATTCAAGCCCGAGAACAAAGGTTGAGAGGTAAGACAATAGGTTATGGATACAAAGAAGTAACAGAGGTGCTGAAACCAGATAGATGTTAAGTAGTTTTTACCAGCTGCTAAAGGACAGCAGACATATGAGAACCATGCAGCTATAATGAAGCAAATGAACCAAAACAAACTATACATTAAAGTGTTTAGAAAGAAAATATATCCTTGCAGTGAACAGAAGACTTCAATACTTCTTAAAACTCCCCTCAAATCCAAGATCAATATAGAACTTAACCATATAGATGTTCAGAGCAATTAACAGCACAAAAATCGGTGAGGGAAGAAGGTCATTAACTTTGAAGTTCAGCAGTGGGAACTGGAATACTTATAGGTGCCTGGCTCAAAACCAGCTCAGTGCAGTGCAGATTACAGACCACACAGATTTTTATCTGCTACAAAACCAACATGAAAGATTCCTCAGCATCATTTGGCAATGTAACTCTTCCAACATGCCCACTTTACCTTAATTTAACAAGAAACACCATTTGTAAACCCACTGTTTTTGGTTTTCTTAGGATGCAGTATCTGATAGTCTTCACTGCTTTCAAGTCCTAAGGTATTGTTTAGCATTCATATGTACCTTTGAGAGATCATTAGATTGGTGTTTAATAAATATTTGGGGTTTTTTTCACTTAACCTCCATGTTATTATAAGTTTTCCAATGTTTTTTCCCCAGTATGTTTGTTTACCTTGTGACAACAAGCCAGGCAGGGAAAGCCTTCGACTCCCTCCTTCAGATTCCTCTTCTCTAATATCCACTAAACTGGAACTCTTCTTCCCCTGCATGGACTCCTGTCTGACCTGCTCTTCCCGACTGTCCTTCAGAGCCTCGGGCCCCGGGGACCTGCTGCCCGCCCCAGGCCCCGGCTGCTCACTGGCGGGGGCACCATAGAAGTTCATGACTTTCTTCAGGGACAGGGCTCCGGCCTCGTAGGTGGCAGCGACTCTCACCCCAACTGCCGAGGCACAAGAGGCCACCAGGCTGTTCAGCGTGGACGTGCTGCTGCCCGGCGGGCCAGGGATACAAGCACTGAGTTGTTCCTCTTGAGATGGCTAAAACCAAAGGGAAACGGGGAACTGTCAGAGCAGACAGCACACAACAGCAGGATGATGATACACGTTCACTATTCAAACCATGGCCTGGACTGAACACCATACGATGTTTATTATAAATGTTTACTGTAAATTATAGATGTGATTTAACTCTATATAATATTAATTATCTACCTTTTTTATGCTTAGGTGTACGTCTATTGCTCAGAATAATTTTTTTTAATGGTAGCAATAAGCACCATTCCTAAATGAACTGGGCTTTGTCTGTTGCACCTGACTTGTAGCTCATCCATAAGAGAGTTTAAGTCTGGGGTTTTTAAATACCAACAAAAAAAAAAGGATCTTTGCAAATAAATATAAGAAGGGACATAATTTTAAGCTTATTACCAATTTCTTTGCCACCAATGAAAGTGCATCAGTGAGCATGCTGTATTTTCAGAGGGAAGTTCTCCCTTCAACATGGTAAAAGATAAACAGCAATTCATAGATTCATTTCGCAAGGCCTATCTCAAAACCAGTCTGGATTATGTTCCCTTACACCACTGTTGTATCCATATAAAGCTTAGTCAATAATCATAAAATCACAGGAGGGACAAACTGACTGAAGGCAATTATTAGTCCCAGCACCATTACCTGTAATAACAATCAGCTGACCCACCAAATAAGAAACAATGCCCAAAATTATCTCTGACAAATAGTTTGAACATTAAAACAAAGACAGCAAAGTCCCATTTTCCCATGCACTACACAGTGCAAAATTACAAGTATTACAGCTCATTTCATTCTGCCAAAATAAAAACAATCTGACTTCTTTAAGCTTCTTTAAAGCTTAGGCTAAAGGACTGGGATTGGTTCTATTTACTTCATCCTATTTCTAAAAGGCACACCTAGCAATACAGCAAAGAAAACTTCATTTGTGTAGGAAAGCAAAGAAAAGGATTTTACTAATGCTGAAACATTACAGCAGATCTCATCTCTGCTCCTCACATGTATGTCAATTGTGGAAGATTCAGTGAATCAATTCCAGTCTTGACTCCTGAAACTGTGCAAGGATAACAGTGCTCTGGAAATATGCCAGGAACAAGGAACTGAGAAAGGAGCATGAAACTCCATGTTTCAGTCATTTCCCAACACTGCAGTTCTTGCAAGAGTCTGAGGAGCCCACAGCTGCTAGAATGCATTTGTAATAGCAAAAAAGCAAAAGAAAGAGCAAATGTATTTACATAACATTCATTTCTCTAAAGCAAGTTTTCCTCAGAGTAAGAAAGTATAATTTGCTGAACTATCAAGTTACTGGACAGATTTTAAAACTACAGGGGTTTTGCTGCCATCAGAGGCAGTAACAAAAATCAGCTATTTTTTAGGTATAGTGAAATTTATTTCCCAGAATCACTGTGGAGAACGTCTTACTGCAACTATTAAATAAACAAACAAACAAACAAACAAACAAATAAATAAATAAATAAATGTCTGCACAACACTTTAAATGACAAAAGAAATTTTCAGAATTCCACCATCAGTTTTGCAAATGAGGCCACAGAGCAGCAGGGCTCCTCACAGGACAGCAGTTAGGGAAGGACTGCCAGACTGTGCAGCAAGATTCTGGATTAGTTTTCTGTCTAGTAACCTTTGGGTTCTATCTTCTTCCCTCTGTCCCTAATTACAGTTCCTTTTTCTTTCCCTGTCCCCCCATAAAAAGCCAGAAATCAGTATTTTGTCAGGGAGCCACAAACAGCTCTTGAACCATCATGTTGAGCATTTTCTGATGCTTAGCAAGAGATGAATACTTGACTGTTCTGCTTTAGCATCAAAACAGCGTTGTTGAATCATTTTCCACACCACACAGAGTAGTACTTACACATCTCCTATCCCTTTTTATGGGTTTATGCCACCCCTACATTATTAACATTAGAAACTTCTTGGTCAAACCTTTGAGCAATTTGCAATCCAGAATTTTTAACTGATTGAGAAATTAGATTGATTTGTGAGGAATTTGTTCCAGGTACAGAGATGAAACCTCTACCTTAAAGGTAAATCAGATGAGTACCAGTAAGATACACTGACTCTTACTGCCCCACACAAATGGAAATCCACGCATCAGGAAGCAGAGCATGGAAATTGGCTTACAGGGTTCTGGTACTGCAGGCCATGATGAGGAGAGACTAAAGCACTGTCAAGGCTGTCCACAATGAAGGCTCACAACTGAACAACTATGGAGGGCAAAAAAATCTTCTACTTAAAAGATGCAAACCATCAGTGAAAAAGTCACTTGGGAACTATGAAAACACCATAGCTATATTAAAGTAAGTTTTTCATTTGTAAAAAGAGTAGTATTGTCACATATGCAAGACAAGTTATAGCAAATTATGAGCTAGTGATTAGGCACCAACCTGTTCAGGCTCTGCACAGATGTTTTTATTCAGGCTCTCATTTAATGAGTTTTCTGACAAACCAATTAAGTACTCTTTCACTTCTTTTTTGTCCGAGAACAAAGTATTTCCCGAACTAGAAATTCCACTATCTTCCCGTCCATCACTGCTGGAAAGGCCACTTGGTCCATCAGATCCTAAACCAACAAGCCTCTGGTGTTCCACAGGTGGTTTCTGACAGTCTTCACTCTGGCCAGCTGTGACACTTTTCCCTTCAGAGGTGTCTGATGAGGGACAGAAAACGTGGTTTTCTGGCTGGTTATCAGACAGCACTACACCCAGTGGGCAGCAGTGACTATCTGAAATGATGACATGATCCTCCTTGTCCGTCACGGTAATGAGAGGCTGACTGCAGTGATTGCATCTCTCTGGGATAGGTTTCATTTCCTGCACAGGGAGACATTGCACCAGAGCCAGGCTGTGGTAGGCTCCACAAGCAATCTGGAGCACAACACGTCCTGCCAGGTGCTCCACTTTCTGTGGCTTTGTCACTGGGAAAGTTGTTGTTATGAGCCCGAGCTGGCAGCCACTCCCCCAGGCCCATATCTCCCTGCTCAGCGATAGTGCCAGCGTGTGCTCCTCTCCACATGCCAGCTGCAAAATCCGCACTGACAAGAGAGGGCTGGTTTCAGAATCACAGATGCTGACGAGCTGGGGCTCTGGCACACAGGGCTGATTAGCGACTGCGCACTGGCCGGCAGAGTTGTCCCCCCACATGTACACCACTCCGCTCTCCGTCACCGCTCCATTGTGGAAGCTGCCCGCTGCCACCGTAATAATACGATGTCCAACCAAAGTGTTCTCTAAGATAGGACTATTAACACATTCCTCAGGTCCTGATCTCCAGGGCAGCTTTCCAAAACTGTAGACCTCTCCACCTGGGAGGAGGAAAAAAAGAAAAATGAATCCTAGTAGGAGTGTAAAACCAATTGTTAAACCAACACAAAAATATGAAGACCGCTTCAGACAAACAGATATGAATTCCTTGCTTACTACAGGCTCAGCAAAACTACAGCTATTGATATAAGAAGGCTGCTTGCTGCTCTCTGTAACTGTTCCTAAGTTCTACACCTCACATTAATGTTACCCTGTGCATGCATGTACTGTTAAAATAAGTTATGCTTTTCTGCTAAAAATTCCATTATTCTCAAGTCAAGTGAGTTAAGTATTCGTTGGCCCCTTCTAATTTAAAATGTACTAAGGACATAAAAATGTGTATGAAGAGCACGAAGTATAGTCCTCATCTTTCCAAACACAGATCCAGTATCACTTCTGAAAGAAAAAAGCTTGACAATAACTGAAGATTGTTACAATTAAGGTATTTATTACCTTCTGTTAGAAGTAACCCATGATGGCTTCCAAGGGCTGCCTGTAACACCGTCTTCCCACTGAGGCCTGGAAGCCTTTCTGGGGTCACAGAGTAGGAACCAGCCTTCCAAACATAGACCAGGCCTCTCTCTTTGGCTCCTTCTGCCTCTTCTGAGCTACAAAGATTGGATGAAATCGGAACACAATCAGGATGAACTTTTCCATGGTTCAGTAATGCCTACACAGGAAAGGCTTAGTAAGTAGTTCAGACATTAGTTTTACTTTCACATCAACATATTTAGATTACTACTATCAAATTGTTAAGTAAATGCAATTTAAATGGAAAAGCAAGTGTCCTCTCTGAAACCATAAACTTTTTTCTCATTTGTACTTTACTGTGTTCCAGTTGCTCCCATTAACAGCGTGTTTAAAGCATTACACCTGTAAGAGCTCAGCCTTTATACATGTTCATTTCTACCTCTAGAGATAAAAACAAGGTTTTGATTGTTTGGGTTTTTTCCCTTTTTTGTAAATTCTTAATGAGTATCTCAGATTCAAATGAGCCAGTTATTCAAATCAACTGAACCATGAAAAAAAAATATCCTGAAATAGTGTGCAAGTATCAGGACTTGCAGGAGTGACTGGAACTATCCAAAACTGGTTGAACACTTCAACACATTGTGGTCTGAATGCTCAGTCAGCAGCTTCTCCAACTCGGCACAAAGCAATTTCTCAGAATTTTAACAAGCTCACAGTTTTAACAATATGCAAAATCCCTTGATTTAAATACAAAAAGTTATATTAAGCATCAATATAGACTGGCTTAAATTAAGACTAGACTTAAGTTAGGAGTCATGCTTAAATTTCCTTAGAACTTTATGTAGATTAGACTGTTATCCACTCAGAAAGAAAAAAAATAGGTTTAACTTCTTATTTGACAGCAGCCAAGTCACTCACTCCTTGCATAAATCAGTTCTTGCAGCTTGACATGAACTTGTGAAATTAAATATATTAAGTCAGCAAGAAAAGCTTTGATAGAATTACTGTCTTTGTCTAGAAAAAAAGGCACAAGAAATAAAATGTACTCCAGACCTGTACCAAACCCAAAAAAAGCTATTCTGATGCACCACACTGCAGGCAAACTCATGCAAGTACCCTATTCCTGCAGACTATGGATTTGTTAAACTATGTATTTTGTTAACTGTGGGGCACGGGATGAACATCTTCATACAATCTGCCTCTGAGACATTCCAATTAAGAATAGCTAAGAAATCAAATTATCTCTTAGCTCCTCTGCCCATCCCAAATACCTTTATTTTTCCTACAAAACAGAAGGAAATAAAAAAATATTAAGAGGTGACAGTCTAGAACTCTTCTAAAATTCAAGTAAATAGTTTATTCCATAAAGCAAACACAGATTTAAAATGGAGAGTCCACCTCACATTTCAAACACATAGGACTTGTGTTTAGAATAGAATTAAATTTAAAAGGAACCAATCAAGTAATATATATGCAAAGAGGAAAAAAAAGGCTTAAAAATTTAATATCAATATAAGGATATTTCACCTAAGATAAAAAAATACGGATTTTACACAGACAGGCAAAGCACTCCAAAGAACACAAAATGATAATATTGAGAGTTTTCATCAACATACTGTACATCAAATCAGTTCAAGGCCTGACATTTGTGCTTTTATCCATTCAACAGGTCTTCAGAAAACAGTGTAAAACAAATTAGGACATCCACATAACAGGATTTGTGACAAAAACATCTGACCTCTATCACATATCTCAGTGCAAGCAAAGTCCACTGCAGGGCTACTGATCCACAATCAAAACTCACAGGTGCAGGTACCAGACAGGATCTACTGCTCACTTGGCAGTGTCACTTTCCAGTTTGTAGCCTGTGGCTATGGCTCCACAAATTACAACCATCAGCTTAGAAAAGAAGTTGCTGTGGCAGCAACTTTAGTGTTCCAGACACAACTGAAGCTGAAGCCAAGTTAATAATCTCCCCTTTAGTGCAAGTTTTAAGACAAGTTACATAAAAAGTATGCTGATATCAGTTAATTTTGCAGGAATATCATGAGCTGGCCTATTTCAGGGAGCCTCTGTGGTTTCACCTAGCTGTTCATTCTCACCTTCTTTCCTGTGAGTCCATCTGTCAGTGGCAGCACTCCATCACCACCAAATTGTTCCTCTTTCAAAAGGAACAATATAATTTTCACAAACTGAAAAACATAAAAACCAGCCATTTATTTGCAAATAACATAAAACAGTAACGACAACAAAACCAAAAAAAACCCCCAAAGTTTTAGCTCCTGCATTCAATAAATAAACACTTCCACAGTGCTAGGATGGTTCAAGTATTTATATTTAGTTCACTCACACTGAGCTGGCAGACAGAAGCAAAACAGCCAGACTTGTCCTAACTACTCAGCTCACAATGGATCTATTGTAAGGACAGAATGAACAAAACCTCGTTCAAAGGCAGAAATTTACATCAATCTCTCTATACAATTCTCATTATACCACTCAAGAAACACCAAATTGATTCATTTTCAGTCATAAGACAGAATTTAAGATGAACAGATTTGCATGAGCACAAAATGATCAGCAGCTGAATTTGTAACTCATTCCTGAACCAAAGCATATATCACCATTAGAAGATGCAATTCTGCCTGGGCAGAAATGCAGAAAGCAGAGTTCAAAACCTTTCTTCATGCAAACTGGTAGCAGAGTGCCTATGGAGGTAAAAGACAACCACAGAAGGCAAGGGGAAAAAAGTGGCTGCTTTAGCTACAATTTCAGCCTCTCAGATTTTGAATTTTGCAAGTTCACCCCCACAACTTTCCATCCTCATGAAGATACCTTTGTATTACTTTTCTTGGAATAAAAAAAAGCTACAGATAATCTTTGTTTCTTATGATCTGTGTGCCTTCTTTTTAGTACTAAAAGAACTGTGATTTCTCTGGATCTACTGCCTGACAATATGAAGTACTAGAAAATTTAGTTACATTAATGCATGTGTATAATCACATTTATTCAAACGAAGTTTCACATACAAATGCTTTAGAGCTGTTGCTGCCTGACATCCACTGCCAACAAAATCAGAAAACAAGTTAGTTAGTGAAAGTCTTAAGACCCAGAATAAGTAGTCTGAAGCTTTTGCATACAGAAAACAGAAATAAATATGGCCAGTCATGAATACAGCAGACAAAATATATTCAGACCTGTAACTCTCATGAAGTTTCGATGCACACTTGGAAACAGTAATCATCAAGTCAACGAATAATTAAAATAACTAACAAAACCTCCAACACTTTCACTGGAGTGTTCTCAATAATGAATTACCAAGGAGACCTTCACTTACAGAAACAAAATAGCATACAAACAATTCCAGTCTTTCAGATAGAGGACCCGAAAAAGAGTGATTTGGGCTTCACAGCTGGGAAAGAACAGACCTCAAAAGATAAAGATCTGATAACATGGTATTATGGTAAGTCATACGCAGCCTGTTCAAAAAAACCACCAAAAACCAGAGCATACTTTCTAGGAACACAAAGACACACTTGTCACCAGAGAGATACTGCTTTCCAGACAGCCTGTCCTTCCTCAAGTACAAAAGAAAAAAAACACTTACAATTGTAAAAGTTAACTTTTAAAATATTAACAAAGGAAGTCTCACAAACAGAAAGGAACTGTCATGCAATGCTTTGGTAGCAGAGGTGTTGATGAAACATCAAAGGAAAATGGAAAAGCATTTTTGGAACCATAACTTTCTGATGCGTTCTTGCTCGGAGCAATTCAGGCTTTTCTTCAGCCTACTCAAAACCACCTAACCCTACAATTTATTCTCTTGAAAATGCTGGCACCTCTCCTTTGTGAAAGACTGTAATAAAAAGGTTCAGTGGGTCACTGAATCAAAGAGATTAACATTTTGATAGAGTAATTGAAGTATCAAGTATACCATTTACATTCCTTATAGTTATTTAAGGTTAAGGAACTATGGCATAAAATTCTTGACTTCTAGGATTTATGAACTGTTCTAAGGACTCAAAGAATCTTTTTCATTTTCATGAGCCTCGACTGCAAAAAAATGTATTGTAACTGTCATAAAACCTTCTGAATGTACCAAAACAAAGCTAAAGACAGGCATTTGATTAGCTGTTTTGCAAGATCTCCCTTCAAGGCCAAACCGAAAAACTATTTACAAAATTATTAAGTAAGAAAGCTGCAACAGTGGCAAACTAGAAACTAAGAGCATGATATGATGGCAGTGACAGATTTTCTTTTCCTTCCAGAAGCTCACACTTAGGGCTGCATTACCAAGCATTTACACATATAAAGGAAAACAAAAAAACCCATTTTCTTTCCACAGATGAGACATCTTTAAGACTTTTCAAATCACTTTCAAATTCAGTTCCCATTTTCATTCACTCCTAGGACAGCACAACATTTTTCCCAATTCACGGCTAATGCAAAATACAAGTTGCTTTGCCACAGCTACCAAGTAAAGTAATTGTAATAGAAAGCTTCTTCCTCCCAACAGAAACGTGTAATTTTCCTTGCTTGCTCTCACATCACATCTACATTATTTCCTTTCCACTAAGATTACCAGAATTGTTATTAGATTTAGCAGTCATGGAGGTGAACATCCAGGCACAAAACAGCACTCCTGCATGGAAGCTCAGTGTGATACCAGCACCTTCACTGCTCTGCCCATACTTTTACCATCTACATTTTTCTTTCAACACTGCAAGTGGAAAGCAGCAAGGAGTGCCAATTATGAAATGGATTTGTGCTACAGACAGATGGTCACTGGCATGACACTGATGTCATACTCTCCACTTACAAAGTTAAAGGCTAATTCTCCAGAAATCAAATGCCACCACAGTGTAACCGCTGCCATAGCTGGGAATGATGTGGAGCAAACACTACTCTCATTATCATGGACTGTGCTCTTTGCTGACCATTTTTAAGTGAGCACCACAGGTATGAAGGTAACCTCACATTCAGTGCTGAACAGCAAGAGCTGGTCTGCCCCTGACCTTGAGAAACACCAGAACTCCCATGAGCCTCATGTGTTTATTTACCTGCTATGTCAATAAACACTGCAAGTATTTCTATAGCTTTCCTACATGTTTACTTACGTATTTCCAAACACATCTTTAATAAATTTGTTGCATCACATTTAGCAATAACTTGCAGGACCAAGACTGCATGTTTGTTACACAGAAATAACTACTCAGGTTCTCAAGAGGTGATCTCCAAGCGTCCTCATCCAGAACAGAGTCATCAACATCATTTACTGTTGGCAAGTGTGGCTTACATACAACGTGTGACCAGTTAAGGAAGCCCTTGTGTTGGTCAGCACTAACCACCGCTTTTAACATTGTGTGAGTAAGATCTGCTCAGAACAGAGCAAAACAACTGGTCACTGAAAGACAGTAGGATCCCTTTGGGTGAGGGGGTAAAGCTTTTAATGCCAGTTCCAGCGAATGCAGGATGGTAGCAAAATACAGTAGAGAAGTCAGGGAAACAAAACCAGCACAGCTGAAAATTATTTACTGTAGCATGCAATTAAAAATTTAATATTTACCACACTCGTAAGAGACAAAAAATTCTGAATGCCCTTCTGCCTCTTTTTCTTTTGAAATCGCACATTCTCACGTGCTTCCCCTTCTGAAGACAGTTCACTCTGCAGAAACTGAAAATGGTAAGTACAGCCAGTTTACATAAGCAGTGATTAACTACAGGTCATCTACCACCACTCCGGTTGCTCCCCGGTGCCTCCCCAAAATATTTTCGTCCCGGAGGAGGAGGTCAGTGGCAGGGACAGAACTCTGTCACCTGTACAGGACACTGCAGCCACAGCGGTGCCGTCACTCCACACGCCAAAACCTGAACTGCATTACGCCTGAGCAAGCAACTCACGCAAAGGGACAGGACTTTTAAACGCAAGTGGAAGGAGACGAAGGGCATGTCAGTTATAGTTCAGTGGTCTCTTTCCACCAAGAGGGAGGAGATCTTACAGACGCTACAGAAACACCCCTCGGTATCTGTGCCGTGCCAGCCCATCACAGCGCGGTTAGAGTGGACACCCAGGGTCCATCGGAACTGCCTTTAGCCGCTCCCGAAGGTGCAGCGGGGGCGGCGCAGGGCCTGTCCCGTGTCCGCGGTGCCGCCCGGCGCTCCCGTCCTCAGCGCGGGTGCGGGAGGTGCGCGGAGGGAGCGCGGCTGCCCCTCAGGCGCGGCTCGCCCGCCCCGCGCCACCCCGCGCAGCCCCGCGCGCCCCTCCCGCGCGCCCCGCACCTGCCGCCGCCGCGCCGCCCTCAGCCGCGCGCTGCCCGCGGCCCCTCGCGCCGCCCGGCTGACTCACGCGGGGGCGCGGGACGCGCAGGAGGCGGGGCCAGCGCCGCGCGAGCGCCGACGGGTCCCTGCCCAGGACAAAACAGGCAGAGACGGGAGCGACACGTGGGTGGGTGTCAGGAAATACTCGAGGCGCAAATAAGGAGGCCGGGGCCGGCCCGCGCGGGATCGGTGACAGCGACAGCGCCGGCCCGGCCCTTCCTGCTCCGCAAAGCCGCCCGCCAGCCGCTTCTGTAACGGGGAGCGGCCTGCGCCACAGCTTCCGCAGGGCCCAGAGTAGAGATTCCCCTTAGGACCAGCCTGGTCTGAACAGATGTGATACCACAGGTGCATGTGCGTGCTGGTGTCTGCACGTGTTTGTGCGAGTCAGGCACACACGTCTGTGTGTGTTCTACAAGTATAGATTTCACAGAATACATTTAAAATACATACACATAAATACATCAATATGGTGTACACACACACACACACACACACACACACACACACAGAGACACACACACTATATATATATATATATATATATACACACACACATCCCTGTATGGGTTTATACATATGTTTCTATTTGAACAAGTTTTGTAAAATGTACTTCTAATGTTATGTCACCTCTTAGTCGACTATTTTTTATGTTGCCTGAAACTTTCATTTAAAAACCATGGTTCCAAAGACAGGTATAGGCTCTCCTTTATAAATTCTTACGTTTTCTAAGGATAACTATTAAACATTTCTATTAGAGGGTTTCCTCCACTAACTGGAATGATTGCTTCATTTTTTTTATTTTTTTTTTCAATACCAACAATCACCAGCTATAAGCATGCTTTCTTCATTTATCAGCTCTGGCTACCTGGCAAAAGTGGGATTACTTCTCTTTGTGACAGTATTTCCCCTCTATTCCCAGACACAAAAAGTACACAAGATTAAAATTTACAATCTTCATATGAATTTACATGTATGTTTTATATTATACTTTATATTGTCCACTTTTTGTGCATTTATGTTTCCAATTTTTTTAAATGCAAGTATCATTTGGTCAAAACACTAAAAACTGCTTTCCGGAATAAAAGGTTACATAACCAGTTTGTTACTGTGTGGCATCTAGACAACCTTCCTCATGCCTGGACAGCACGTCTAAATTACTGCTGTTTCCTGGTGGCTCAAAGAATATTTGGGAAATAAAGTGAAGACCAAAGTCCATGATTCTGGCTATATAGCATATTATGGCTGACAGGAGTGCAAAAGAAAGTCATATGAAGGAGATGAAGCCTTCCATGTAAGTTAGCTCCTTCTTGCCATGCAAAGGCTGGCTGGTTTGGTTGCAACAAGACACAGAAATTGTTCCTGCCTACCCAAGACATTTTTGCTTTACAAAAAATCCTTTTGCTCAAGGAAAGAATGTTATTCTTGGACATCAAAACAATGAAGCAAAGGGAAGATTTCACGTGATGCATTCAAATGAGAACTGAAGGGCCTAATGGGTCAGCATAAAAATACCACAGGACAATGGTCTGATCCCTCAGCCCCTGTCATTTTCTGTGTGTGGGTTGGGTGTTAGTCCTAGGAAGCTGCACAGTGAGTCCTGCTCATGCAGGACTGAAAGAAGGGGACTTTTGTCTGTCCCCGTCCAGGGTAAATCCACTACGTGTTCCCTGCTCTACAGTCGGCAGGATTAATCAGTTTGCTCTGGCTATTCTGACATATGGACAAGAGTGTTTTCTATCAGCTACAGCTCATCACGTCTCTTAGGCACGTAATCCAGCAGGGGCAGACAGGTCCCCGTGCCAAAGCAAGGACAGTCAATGTACAGCTCCTGCAGAAAGCCCAGCTCAGCCACAGTGCTCAGAAAGCTCACCTGAGAGCCTAGAGGCTGAAGTCTGAAGCCTAAAACTGCTACAGGCAGGGAGGGAAGTCAAGGCCTGTTCCTGTGTGAAACCTATCCCTTCGTTATCCAATTTACCACACTGAGAGTTGTTTAACTGAAAGAAATGTGTACAAGCAGAAAGTTTGGATTTATTAATTCTCCATCTTCAGGTATGAAAAATGTTGGCTATTTTTGGAGGGCGTGGACCAAAGGAACTGAAATCAATGGAGCTACTCCAGGGGTGCATTTGGACTTTGAAAGAAAAACTGCAGAAATCACAAGACTGTTTGAGGCAGACACCTCATGCGAATCATATGAGCTGTTATTACAGACACAGAGGGATGAGGAGGAGCAAGGAGAAAAAAAGAGATACAGTTTAATTTAAACAGGACAAACATGGGAGACATGCTGTGTGTAAGTGCTGTCAGACCAGGATGCAGCAGCTGCTGTTCAGAGAGAAGGGGCTCCCAACAAATCCAAGACCTTCAGCACATGGAAGCAGTGACTACAACGGAGGTATTTAATATCACATTGTGCTGCTTCTGCATTGAGATAGGCTAAGCCTGGGTGCTTCCACTTGTGGGAGTGCAAAGCTGTCACATTTGCTTCTAACCAGACAGCATCAAACTTTGCAGCTTCAAGCTTGTGAAGCTGCTGAAACAGGAATCTGTACCTTAGGTGACAATAAATGCCTTCAATGTGATGAGCAGGGAGAGAAGATTGCACTCCAGCGAGTTCTATGCCAATGAGAGATTGTAAAACAGGGAGGCAGCCAACAACCTACAGTTCTGGAGGAGGCAGCATGCCACAGATTGCAAGTCCTGTTTTCAAATGATAATCCATTCAATATAGCTGCTTGGGAGGAGCTTGAAGCCTGCTTGCCATTCATTGCTATTTTTTTTATAGCTGTGTAGTGTACAGCACTGTTATGCTGTATGGACCAAATTAACAGGCTATGTAAATTATACAGTGGTGAGGAAGGAGGTGAGGGATTAAGGAGAAGAAGAATATGTAAATGTAAATGAAACATAAATGTGAACGTCCTGAAATTTCACTTCTGCATTTGGATTTTGGTCCCTGCCATAACAGGTTATTGAGAGATGAATAATTTAGGTGTAAGGGGGAATAACATACATTTAGAATGATGCTGGCAGAAGTAGCCTCTGCAGTTAAGGCAGCTTTATCTTTGTGTGTTCTGAGTGAGCACTACCATTTACCAACACAGGAGCACACAGACAGTTGCTCCCCTTACAGACAGTACTGGAGATCTATGACTGGTAGAGAGAGAGGTGAAAATTATGTGCATTGCTCAAAGCCACTGCAGTCAAGGAGAAAGGAGAAACTCATCAGTAGTATGGTAGTTTTCCAGGGACACAGTTTGTCCCCCTTTCCTATGCCAGCTGTTAGATGTAAGCAGAGCATCCCTTTCTCTGCCCTCCCTGCAGCCCCTGCAGCTCCATACCCTCCAGAGCTGGAGGTACAGGACACAGTGACCTTGGAATTACACTGATTCTTTCCAGGAGCAGGATGTTGTGGAGAGGTTCAAATGGGTGAGGTGCAGCATACACAGAGCCAGACAGAAGATATTTTATCCTAACTGAAGGGCCTATGGCTATTCCAGCCATGAATCAGTACTTAATTACTGAATGACCTGCTAGTAGCTTCTTATTCTACCCAGCAATTTAAAACACATACCAATTTCTTCATGAAGCAGAGACAAGGGATCCCATTTGGAGCTGCCACATCCTATGTACATCTGGAGAAGCTGTGTGAAGGATCCTGTGCAACTGTGTACAAGGGGATCAGCAGGTGAGCATTATTACCTTCCCAGTGCTTGCTGAAAACACCTCCTATGGGAGATAAAGGCAAATCAAAAGTCCAGTTTTGTCTTTAACCAGGATATTTGCAAAGCCCCATCCCAGTTTTTCAGGGAATTCCTCCACTGCAGCTATGGAGGCACCACAAAGACACTTTGATCCACAGCAGTGTGCCAGGAGATTGTCTGGCTGAACCAGAGAGGGAGCAAAGGTTTTCCTTGAAGTGATGGATTTCTGCGTGGTTGAAAAATTTGGCATGAGGTCACGCTGCCATCACACAGGGGCAGGAAGGCTGTGAGAAGGTGGAGTGGGGCCACTGCTCAAAGTCATGCTCTAGCAATACCTGGACAGCAGCACAGTGCTTCCCTAGCCAGGTGGGCTGGCTCCCAGCTCACTGCTAATGAACACAAGATGGAGGAGGTTTGTAATTCCCTTCAAGCTTGGCCTCATTGGGTCAGCAAGCCCTAGAAATTCTGCTTGAGTGTTTGCATGGGAGACTGTTAGTGTTGTTATGCCAAGCACTAAGAAGCCTCATGTGACCTTCTGCTGTGACCTGACAGGATCAACAGCAAGTTGGTGGCACTGAAAGTGATCAAGCTGGAGGCAGAGGAGGGAGTGCCCTTTACAGCCATTAGGGAAGGTAAGACAAAGAGGAACATCACTCTTGAAGAGCATTTGTTTTAACCTGGAAAAACTCCATGATGTCTCCCTCAGTCCTTTCTTGCTTATTCAATGTGCTGGCTGTCCTTCTCCCAAAATTCTCAGTTCCCTTATCCTCTCCTGGAGGATGTCTTCACACTAGACTGGGTAGGCATGCAACGAACAGAGGAGGAATCTCTAGTGTATGCACTTGTGACAGATGCATCCATGCCTGTGATAAGGAAAGTGCCAGCTGCAGCCAGGGCATGTTCTTTCTAGCACTGTCAGGGCCCTCTTGCACCTTCTGCTTGCTGCCTCCTTCACAGTTGCTTTCTCACTCCCTTTAGAAACTACACAGCTTTTGCCACTGCTGCATTGGGCAGTTGTGGACTTGTTATTACAACCATGACAATTTCCTAGCTGATACCTGGAGCATCACAGATCCCAGCCTGAAGAGAGATACTGCCAATAAAACTGATGTTTAATAATATCTGTCATTTCAGTCCAGTGAGAAATTCTTCTCATCAGTCGACTTTGTAGAGCACTGGGCAAATGTCTGCAGATTTCTCAATTTCTTGGAGAAAGAAATGCTTTTGTGCAAGTGCTTGATTTTGGCTGAAAGTATTTACATTTCCCTACAAAGTTCACAAAACTTGACTGAGGTTTCTATTTTCATCTGCTGTACAATCCCAAGAAGACCGTAATCTGTTTTCTTCCATACACAGAAATAAGCAACTGTTGTGGCAGTCTGTTTTATTAATGTATTAGCGAAAGCTATTAATGTAGGATGACACACAGAGGGATTATTTTTAAGTTCTTACTGCACTTGTGAAACTAGGGTTAATCTTGTCACGGGGATGGAGAGTCAGGGACCAGATGTGCCAGCTTTCACAGAGCAGCAGGATGACTCTCATAGCAGTCAACTCAGAATAGCGACAGAGGTCACTGAATCCACTCCAGGTTTATAACTGTAATTAAGACAAGAAAGTTTACAAAGTCCTTAGTCCAATTCCGTGTGAAAGCAGAGACACACCTAAATATGCCTATTTAAAAAATGGCTTGTGTTACAGTTTCCTATACACTCATTTGCTGTGCTGCTTTTGCAATGCATTTACACTTGTAGTCCACCAGTAAAAGAAGCTTTAAAAGCTTTATCTGCATTGAACTAATGATGCACTAAAGATCAGCACCCCTCTAACATGCTCTACTGGACAGGCTGAGAGTCTTAACTTCATTCATTATGGGAGAAAACAAGGCTGCTCCTATGAAGGGTCTGCTTTAAGTAGGTCTTTTGTGTACTGCTGAGCTTTGCAGCATCTGACACCTCAAATTTACAATGTAAGTCAGTAGCAAAAACAAAGCACAAGATTTATTAACGCGGCGCATTCTCTGCTACCCCGGAGGAATGCACTCCCCTGACAAAGAGACGCTTCGCCCCAGGAAGCCCCGCAGAGACAAAATGCGTTTAAAGCTCGGTTCTGGCAGTAGCACCTGACAGCCCAGCAGGGGGTTGTAGAAGCAACAAAGTGAGGAGCAGTTCCCAGAAGCCTGATTGAAGTACAGGCGCTGAATCCTCCATTTTACTGTGGACCCTCTGTGCTGCCCCTCTGGAGCAATACCTCCGATCATATGGAATTTTTGAGGTATCACAGAGTCGGATTATCGTGTTCTGTAGCAGATGGGCTCTGGCCAGATCATCTCTACTAGGTTCATAGGCAATTAGATGCAGTGTGGAGCATGTTTAAGATCCATACTGCTGTGCACTGGAAACATACTAAATGGTGGTAGCTAACTGGACTAGTATCAGTAGCAGAGGCAGTTTACCTGCAGCAACACCAAGCTCTGTGAAGAACTCCTTTGCAGTCTGCTGTTTCCAGTAGTTGTGCTGAACAGGCATCCCTTACTGCTCAGTAGTCTCAGAACTGACACAGGCTTGGGCCACAGCTGTGTCCCACAGTGTAACTCTGGCAGTAGGGCTTTTAGAACCAGGTGAAATAGTTACGGTGGCAAAAGGCAAAGTGCTAATCCAGTATAAATTTGCTTTGTCAGCATGAAACTCTTCAAATATCTTTTTATGATTGTTTGAAAAACAAAAAAGAAGCTTTTAATTGTGACCAAAACTCTGCCTCCCACAGCTGGCCCATGCTCTGTATTGTGTGCTGCAGCTCATTCAGCTGAAACAAGATTGTATGCCCATGCCTTATTTGAATGAAATTTGTAGCACTATGTGGTCTGACAATAAACTAATTTGGTTTTAATCAGGACCAAAAAGTGGATTCTGGAACAGTTCTGAGGCTATTCTGCTATGTCAGAAGCAGAACTAAAATCTCGAGTGAGGGACATCTGCTTTTTTTGGGCTTTGGCGCTTCTCTCTGTGTAGTTTGTGTTCCCTGTCTGTGAACAGCTGGGTCAGATTCTTCAGTTGTGCCAGCAACCTACAGCCAAAGTAATCCCAGCTTCACCTCTTCCCCACATTCATCCTCTGTACAGAGTTACTGCTATATTGTCTCACACCCAAGTAGCAAATGATTAAGCTGTGCATGCTCTTCTCCCGTGAAGAGTTTCTGCTGAGAAGCTCCTTTCATGAGTGTGCTGGCTGGAGCCTGCTCTAACATAGCAAACCCATGCACAGCCAAAAGGCTCAGAAAGCTACAGCTTTTGTTTTAACTTAAGTCAGTGCTCTGTGGTCTATATAGAGTAGGAGACTCTTCCACCTGCTGCCCCCTGCATCACCACACCCAGGATGTGCCAAGGCTTGGCAAAGGCACGTCAGGACCCAAGGAGCAGGGACACACAGTTGCAATGATGCTTTTGGATAGTTAGGCTGAAAGAAAAGCTTGCCTAAGTTTTATAAATACAAACAAGTTACTATTCACTCAGCATCTTCATCATCTCTGTTCTTAGAGTTTTTAACCAGAGACAGTAACCAACATGCACAGAACTAAACTCAGAATTTAGCTTATATCTACACGGATATCTTTTTGCAGATTCTTGCTCTGTTGTTGCGAAGCTGGAAAGTGGTAGAAACTCTGCTTTCCCCAGAAGTCTCTTGTAAGGGCCCTGCTGAGGGCACACACCAGGAGGTGGATGGGAAAAGGATGAGAAGTTCAGTGACAGGCTGGTGGCTGCTGCATTCTGGATCTGGGAGCTCCCAGGTCCTGCCTCTCATCATTTACCTTGAAGAAATTACTTCTTCTCAAGTTATAAGCTGACATCTGAGAACTGTGAACTGTTATTACTGACAGAAGCAAGATTCCACCTCTGAGAGATGGAAGGATTCCTGCCAAGCCTGGAGCACTGAGCTTGCTTCTCTGCAGAGGTGTTCCATACTCCTTCAGGCTTAGTAGCTGCCACCTCTTACAGAACTGCCAAGTCTGGACTATTACTCCCCAGTTTTTTATTTTCACTGCCTTGTTTTGTGCATGATCTCCTTCTACTTCCAGCAGCAGTAAAGTTGATCTTCCTTTTGTGTTTTCCCAGCTTCTCTTCTCAAGTGTTTGAAACATGCCAACATTGTACTGCTTCATGACATTATCCAGACCAAGGAGACACTAACATTTGTCTTTGAGTACATGGTGAGTTGATGTTTTTCTAGCTTCCTGTGGAGCTAGTACTGGAAAGTACTGGGAGGTGGCTGCAGAATGAATTTACTGTGCTATGAGACATTACAAAGAAACGAGTTGTAATGCTTTAGTGCAATGATTGATTTTCCTTCTTGATCCCCTGCTTTCCAGCCACACAGCCTTACTCTTTTCTTTCTGTATATGCGACAGCTGTATGCTAAAATAATTCCAGGTCTTGTGTCCACTGGGGTGGCAGACATTATTTACCTCCATTTCTGCCTTGCCAACACAATAAAAGTACTGTTTTTGAGCCACAGCAAGGATAGGAAATAATGATATGAGCTCACATCCCAGCTGGGGTCAGATTTGGCACTGACCCCAGTGGATTACCATGACCAAGCTGTGAGTTGCTCTCATGGGCAGACCAGGATACCAATAAAATTGTCCACATGAATCTTGCTACTTCTCTTGCTTTTGCAGATAGTCAACCAATTTATAAAGAAAATACAGAAGCTATATCTTCTTATTGCAGCTTCATGATTAGTTCCAGCACAAGTATGAACTCTGTTAAAGAGCAGCTTCAGGTCATGACTTCTGGGTGAGATAACAGGTCAGCCAGGTCCCTAATGTGACCCAGAACTTAAGCCCATACTTGTGTGCTGCATCAGACCAGATGTTCACCTAGTTGAAATAGGCACCTTTGTAGCAGCTGTATATTTTTCCATTTACAGAAGAGGCATTGTTGGTAGAGGCATTTTACAGCAGAAGCTTTGCCTCAAGTTCTTCTCTTTTTTTTTTAGCACACAGATCTAGCACAGTACATGGGCCAGCATCCTGGAGGACTCCATTTGTGCAATGTTATGGTGAGTTCCTTAGAAGACTTGTATCCCTCAAGGCATGAGGAAGAGTTATTTTCCACTATGTATGGTCACTGTAAGTTATTTATTAATATTTATTTATTTCATATATGACAAAAACTTTGGAGAAAATCTGCCTTTGATGATGTAAAAAGCTCCCTCTCAGTCTCCAAGCTTTCTTTCAGTTAGCCCTTCTTCCTATTTTCTGAGCCTGCGAGCGGACATTCAGCTTTTGTGAACAATGACATCTTGTGGCAAGGAAGCCCATCTCTACACAAATTTGTATCCTCGTATTGTTACAACACATTATTCTTCTCTCTAATAAAAAACTGACATCTCACGCTCTTCTCATTTGGAACTATCTTCATATTTGCAATGATTTAAGACCCTTTTATTTCTCTCATAGCTTTTGGGATTGGTTGACTGCATCTGAACACAGCCAAACATGTACCCCTACTTTATAGACTGATGTTATAATAGTCTCATGCTCTCCTTTGTAAACATCTTCACATTTAATGAACTTTCAGGACTGCTGCTGCACGCTGGCTTAAGGTTTCAGTGCAGATGTCCTCAGTGAATGCCTGGGTCCTTTTCCTGAGCAACTTCAGTTAATTTATCTTACAGCTGTCAACAATAACTTTGTATCTTATCAAACTGCCTATTCATCTGGCTTTGTCAGATCTCTCTGAAGTTCCTCACTGTCACTTCTTATCATAACTAATCTAAATACTTCTGTCATCTTCAAATGTTGCCACATTGTTCACATCTTTTTCCAGATAGTTGTTAAGCAACACCAATTCTAATGAATTTTTTTTGGGCCTCAGATTTTAAACATCCTTAAAGCTCAGATACATCTGAGATGCAGTGTAGTAGTTTTGGCACAGATCTCAAGGGTTCTGCTACCAGACATGCTCGTAAAGCACATGGAGCACATGGCTGTAATATGTACTCACTGGCATTTCTGTGAGTAAACATTAGCCAGCTGCTCTGCTTTCCTTTGCAGAATCCTCACTGTCAGCAGGAACTGAACTGCAAAATTATTTACTGCACCTTCAGGAGAGTTATCTATCTTGCTTCATTTTTGCTGGCAAATGCTGTTTGTTTTTTCTGAGTGATTCCTATGGAATATGATATAAGTATGCAGAATGTTAGAGGGACACTTTTCTCGTACCAAAATGACCTATGGGTGTCACTGTTTTTCCTCCTCTTCAGGTTAAACCTCTGGTGAAAAATATTTTTTCTCTGGTGAAGTCTTATTACTTTTGCTGTGTTTTGTTTCTATCCATTGTCCAACTTTATACTTTGTTTCAGCCTAACATATTTTACCCCAGGTTTATGTAGACTACTATGATGGTGGGAGTTAGATATTTATTTATTGGCTTCCTTCCTTGCTTGGTTTTCTTCTTGTTTGCTTGCTTCGTTCATCATGTCTGATTTGCTGTATTTTTTAAATCATGTCCTCATGTTTTCTCCAGCTTGAAGGCAACAGTTCCCATTGCCGGGTCAGTCAGTTCCCTGCTCCATTGGTGGCATGTGCAGCGGCCATGGAACTCAGCCAGCTGGTGCCATCTGGCTCAAGGGGGCAAACCTTCAGCTCCTTAGGCTTTCATTTTGTTTGGCTGTGTGTCTTTGTGTCTTTGTCTTGAGCACTGCAATCAACACAGCTGCTGTTGTGAAAGCTGGGATCTGTGTTTTGGCAAGCTGACCTTGCTCCTGCAATCAACAGTCCGTTTCTAAAGAAAAGTTAAATTTCCAAAATGTGCATTTACAGACTGCAATTAAACTGCCCTCCTGGCCAAATATTCCACCCTGAAAACCTCAGAAAGCTGTAGAGCAGTGATAACCCACCAGAGTTTTCTCCTCAGCCAGCTCTACTCATTTTTGGGATTTTTACTGGTTTCTTACTTGCTTTGTCTCTGCTTTGTTCCAGGGTTCTCCTGAAGTTCAGAGTTAATGTATCAATGCAAAGTCACACCAAATCATTTCAGTTTTTTGTTGGCTTTTTCCAGCTCTTCATGTTACAGCTTTTGCGTGGCCTGGCTTACATCCACCAACAACACATTCTTCACCGTGATCTGAAACCCCAGAACTTGCTCATCAGTTGCCTTGGTGAGCTCAAATTAGCCGACTTTGGTGAGTCACAGTTTGGATACAGCTGTGTATCTGCTCAGACCAAAGCTGGAGCATGCATATAGATCTGTATCCACAGCCAATTAAGGCAGAGAAGCATAACCTTTCCTTGAACTTCAGGAAAGTATTTCTGTGGTCAGTCCAGCTTTTCTTGTATTTATACTGATAGGTGCAGGGATTAACCTCATTTAAGTCAGAGCAATTACTGACATGTAAAACTAGTTCGAGAGAACAAAGAATCAATGCCTCTCTGTTCAGAAAATAATGTAATGTGTAAAGTCCACAGCAATGTGTGCCCCAAAAAGCTTTCTTGGCATTGGTTTGGGATAGGTGCTTCAGTCTCAAATAATAAAGCCCTGCAAAACACAGCCTATTGCTTGATTTGATCTGCCCCAGAGGTATACTCTAGAAACACTTTCTTTGTCAATTGCTTGTAAGCTGCATTGAAATTACTTGTTTTTAAAGAGAAAATAATGTCCTGTTTCAAATTATTATCATCTATGCACTGTACAGGTAGAAGGACTTTCCTAACACAGCATTTTTTTGTTGGTTTTTTTGGGGTTTTTTGCAGGCCTTGCTCGTGCCCAGTCCATCCCCAGACAGACATACTCCTCTGAAGTTGTGACACTCTGGTATCGTCCTCCTGATGTGTTGCTTGGAGCTACAGCTTATTCTTCTGATATAGATATCTGGTACTGACCAATATTAAAGCATCTGGGGTTCCCTGGGAAAAATAATTTTTATCTGAATTAAATTAAATCAGCCAAAGTTACAGTAGATACAGTTGTAAGTAGAGGAATTAACACCTGTGAGCAGAAGATGTGTGAGCAGTATGGAGTTTTGCAGAAGTTTCATAGAGGGTTCATAGACGTTTTTGGGAATGATGTCACTACATCTCAGCTATGGATTGACACAAACCTCATCTGATAATATTCATGAAAGATATATATCTTGTCTGGTAACATATATGGAGCATTTTCATGTCTTGCAACAGAACACTTTTGCTCAATGCAAGTATATCTGTGTAGTCAGCTGAGTCAGTAGTAACTCTCTGCAGAAATGGCTTCATGTAAAAACAATGGATTCGCAAGTCACCATCAATTACTTTGGCCTTGGTAACAGAATGTGATATTAAAGGGTTTCTCACTGAATCTGAAGATAGAAAGGTGTCTGAGATTTTAATTATTTCTGTGATATTTTGTCCTTCTTCTCAAAGGCTATGTCTCAGATGCAGTCTGTATTTCACTCAGGAGAAGGCCTGCATCTGTTAAAGCCTTGTTTCCTTATGAGCTCTACCCCAAAATCTTGATGTGTTTTGGAAATCAGAAGGAAACAAGCTACACATTCATAGAAGGGAGAGGAGTCTCTGAGAGTGTGCAGAAAACAGGAGAGGATGAAGGCTTTGCGGGTCCCAGTGACCTTTTGGGCTGGCTTGGATGTTCAGCTGGGCTAACTGTTAGGTTCATCAACCTTCTGGCTCACTTCTGCACCAGCCTGAGCCCACTTCCAGCAACACAGTCCTGACATGCTCATGGACAACGTGCAGCTCACAAAGTTGCAGGAGACCTTCCTTATTCTGGGTAATTTGATATCTGTAGATGGTACTACTGCTTCACCCTTTCTTCAGACCAGTTCATCTTCTGCTTGTACCTGTCCCACCAGGACTTATTCTTAACTACTGTAGAGTCAAAGGCTGGGAAAAGGTAGGAGTGCAGCAGGCTGAAGAATGTGCGCAAGAGGGCCAGATAAGTATACAAACAGCAAAGCTCCAGGTCTTCATAGGCTGTATCTCCCTCCAGAGGCCTGCAGCTTATCAGACACTTCAGTGACCTAAGTCTGGAGGGTAGGTCAGGGAAACGGAAGTTTTTAGATTGTTTACTTCCCTGAGAGTGCTGCTAATTTAATTATTTAAAGACTTCTCTAAGGAGGAAAACCTTGCTAAATTCTAATGGCTTCCAGCTGCTAAGCCAGTCTAAATAGTCCTGTCTACTACCCCCGCTACCTGTCATTTTTCCCTCCAGACAGTTTCTCAGAAATGTCTGCTGAGCTTGAAGAAGATGCCTGCCTAGCAGATTAGAGGGTTTGTATCAGGCATAAGCCTGTTGTTTTTTTCCCTGAAAGCTGACCTCTGTCCAAAGCCAGCTATGCAAAACCAACATCCCCACTGCATAACTCTGCTCTGGTGTAATGAATAGCAACACAGGAGTGGTGTACAAAGATCCCAGCTCTAACAGCACAGTGCTCTCCATCCCACTGAACTTCATCCACACTATAGGCACCTTTGTTATAACGCCTCCTTATAATAACAACATTCACAGTGTTTGCCCTAAAGAAAGATGTCACGCTGAGAGAATAGAGAGTACTTCAGCAAGCTCTATTCAGTAACTTCCTCTAACAAGAGTCATTTATTATCTTGATGTACACTGCATTTAAGTTCAATTTTTGTCTATTAGGAAATAATGTGAATTCACACAGATGTTACTTGTCTATTGGGAAGAAAGGAAAAAAAACCCTATGTCTTTTGGATGCTGCAATTTACATGAAGGCAGGTCAGAATGCCCTTGGTAATGGCATGAGACAGGGGGTGTCAAAGCCTTGGTTTAAAGAAACCAATTATAACAAAATAAAACATTATGGCAATTCATGCATAGTGTGCTTGAGCAGCAATACTGTCAGTGGGAGGCACACTGGAAGTGAATGAGGCCTTGAATAGATGAAGAAAGAGATATAGAAGGAGACTTGGTCGCTCTTAGACTAACTAGAAAAGCTGCTTTAATGCTTTAATCTTTCTGTATCTCTTTTCTCTCTCTTTCTCTCTCACTATCTCTTCAGGACTTTAGAAGATTCAATTAAGGGATTTCAGGGAGATTACACTGCATATCAGAAGGACTGTTTTTTTTCTTTTTTTGAAAAACACCAAGTGCTTTATGCACAGCCACATTAGTGGCTGCAAACAACATGAATGCCTTAAGATGTCTTCTTTTCAGTCAGGCTTTCCTTGTATAATCTGCCATTTAAAAAAGAGAGAGAGAGAGAAAAAAAAATCCCAATGATCTTCCCTGGTAGATTCTTGTAGAGTAGGAGTTCACATGCAGTCATTTAACATGGACCTGCCAGGCTCACTACAGCCCTCTCCTCAGCCTGGTTCACAGTGCCCACTATGCCAAACCGGGAGATATTGGCTAAGGGCTCCACTGTACACACCAGGCTTGGTGATGAACAAGAGGAAGGATATATTTCTGGTTAAAATAAAAGGCCAACAAAATACCATCTCCTAGTGCCAACAAAACCCCCCAAAAGTAGAGAGAGAACTCTAGGATGCTATAAAGATATCTTAGAACTTAATCCTGATGAGAACCTTTCCACTGTGTGATGCAGCACTATAGACTGAGGACAAAGTGCAGTGTTCAGACCTTCCCCAGGGACTGCAGATGGATACAACTGTACTGTCTGAATCAGCTCTGCTTATGCTCCCTGAATATCCCTGTAACTTCTCTTACTACTTTAGCTGCCACTGTTTTGATTTGTGTGCATTTGTGTGCTAAAATATCATGTCTAGCTAGGATTCTTCCTAAAAGACCCCTCTGTCTGCCCTATCTCTTCCCAAGGCAGTTTTATAGGACTGAGACCCTCTGAGAAACTTACAGAGTAGGAATAAGAAGACATGAGAAACTAATATTAGAGGAAAAAGAAGGAAAAGGGGGAAAGCAAAACAACTCCAGGTCTAAATATTTAGAAACGTTTAAAAGTAAATGCTTTTGAATCATCCTCATTATCAAAAGGATCCTCGTAATGCTGTCACAGCAGTAACTGTAACTCTCAGAAGGAAAGCTGAGGCCTCTACTGCAAGGCTGATATTACTACCATTAGTCTCCAAAGTTTCTGCTCTTGCCAGTCTAATGGTCCTTTCTAGCTAGGATATCAGAATGCAAACTGTGGTAGAACATCAGCATCACTTGTTCCAAAACCACAGAGAGCTGTTTCTCTCCCTCCTACACATCAAGAGTACCTAAATTGCTTTGACCATACACAGCTGAACTTGTGCAATACAATCAGCTGATTACAGCAGCCCCTGTGGTTGCAAAATAGTGTGAACCATTTGGGCATGTACATCATCTGTGAAAACAGTGTTGGCATGACACTGGTCTCAGTAGAATCTATCTGTGGGCTCCAAAGTAATTTCTAATCATGTGGTAGTGCTATGAAACACCAGAAAAGTTTTATGTTGCAAAAGCTGTGTATTAAGTTTCGTGATGCCTGGATTCTGTAAGAGGATATTAAACAAGCAAAGAAGCTCATCTCACAAAACTTGCCAAGGTAAGGGTACAGGAAGCTAAGGGAAAGTGCAGCAGAGATGTTTATGAAAATAGTGTTAGATATGGATCTGCAAACAGGCTTGGCACCACCACCTGGTGTGCAAGGATGACCAAAATAAATACTGCAAATGAGCTGCATACCAGGGTTTCAACTGACCACAGCCAGGTGGGAAAAGCAACTACAGCATTGCAAAAACAAGGTGCAAGGGGTAACACAGGAGTACAGATGACCAGAAGAGATTACCAGTTATTGCTAAGCAAGTGAAAATATTACTTTCAGAGCCTGTACGACAAAGCTGGGTTTTCAAGACTTGAGCTTAAAGGACTCAAATATGATATAACCAAAGAAGAATGAAACCCAAAAAGTTGCAATGGGACTTAGTGAAAAGACAGAAAACCTGGAAAAAATTTTGAAGGAAATGATTAAAAATAAATGAGTAGAGTTTTACACCATACAGTAAGAGGTGGGAATAGTTGCAAATAGGCAAGTCTACCTTGATCACAACTATTTCATAATTACTGCCATGAGGACTAATCCATCTTAGTAAAATGAAGCAATTTGGCAGGTATTGGGGTTTTTTTTAAGCTAGCTGTTTTGTTTTGGCACAAGTGCAGAGCAGGGGATGACATAAAAATAAGAATATTTTAACTTGCTGTTATGACCAGGTTTTTTATGCTATGAAATCTTGCCTTCAGCTTTCCAAGGAAGAGCTAATTGCTTCTGAAGGAGAATGGTTATAGTAGTTAGTGCCTCTGGGTTCTTCCTGCATCTAGTATATCCTTCAAGCCAATGAAGTATGTAGTACCTCCCTGTTTATCTTTCCTGTAAATACTCCAATTTTGTATCCTTTTCTCAAGGGAAGTAACCTTGTACTCCACAGGCTTCTGCCATGACCCTTTTTTCACATAGTTTGTAACAGGATTAATGGACAAAGACCTGAAACTTTTTTTTTTTTGGTACTGGAAAAAAAAAAAAAAAAAAAAAAAAAAAAAAAAAAAAAAAAAAAAAAAAAAAAAAAAAAAAGTGCTTAATGGGGTTTCTTTTCCAAGGATATCACCTGTCTTGGCTTGCTGGTGAAAAGTGAATTCCTTTTTTTTTTTTTGTGGGTGGTGCTGATGAGAAAAAGAAGATGGGAACAGAGTTCTATGGAACCATGACCCCTTCAGAATTTTTTCTGAAATCTTGGAGGCATATGAACGTAACTTATCTTTGGTCTGCTCCTGTCCTGTTTGACTTCTGAGCTTGTATCAAGATTTCTGCATTTACAAATCAGAATTTCTAAATTTCCATTCCAACAATTATCTCTGCCTCTCTCTCCACCCATCCTAAACAATCATATTATATATATCATTTATGTGAATGAGGTAATACCTTGGGTTTCTTGCAGGAGTGCAGGCTGTATATTTGTGGAAATGATCCAGGGTCAGCCAATATTTGCAGCAACTTCTGGTACTCATGAACAGCTGGAGAAGATCTGGACGGTGAGTAAAATACACCAATCTCAATAAAGAGAAAAAGAATCCATTGCTCCAGCCTACTCAATTTTGAAGTCCTAAGCTTAGTCCTGTGAATAGCAGAAATAATTTGGTCTAATCTGCCAAGTTCATAGCAGACTTTGTAACCCATTTTATATTTAGCAACTTTCTTACAGACACAGGAGTAAATCAGATGACTTCCCTTTGATGTTTGTCATCTCATCAAAAATTTAAAGCCAATTAAAGTGACATCAAATTGAAGAAGGCATAAAAGGTGTGCAGGTACTGCCAATTCTGTTGCTTCTTTTTAAATCCTTTACTTACTGTAGGATACAGCACACCACATTCTCACAAAGGAGCTCTAATACTGGTCTGGAACTACCTTGAAAATGGCAAGACCCTGAGGTTTCTCTGAGATCCTTCTTCATTTAAACTTGGCACATTTTCTATCATCCAGTTTTATGGTGCAGCTCTAGAGAGTGATTTGGCATAATGGAAAGTGTGAAATTATTTTATTAACGTAGCAGTGAGTGAGAGCAACATATTTGGGAGCTTCCTAAGTTGTTTTCTCTGCTGGGGAAGCAGCAACACAGAACCACATTCCTGGAGCAGTTTGGTAGAACTGAGGCAGCAGCAGCACTGACAGGTCCTGTGTGTTCCTGACTGCTCGTGCTGACTCTGTTACTGACCCAACAGCAAGGTCAGCCATGCATTCATATTAGCTCTTGCTGTAGGTATCACTGGGTCTGCTCAGCTTGGAGGAGACTGAGGGGAGACCTCACTGCAGTCACAACTTCCCTGTGACAGGAAGAGGAGGGGCAGGCACTGATCTCTTTCTGGTGACCAGTGACAGGACCTGAGGGAATGGCCTGAAGTTCTGTCAGGGGAGGTTTAGGTTGGGTATTAGAAAAAGGTTCTTCACCCAGAGGGCACTGGAACAGGCTCCACAGGGAAGTGGTTACAGCACCAAACCTGAGAGAGCTCAAGAAGTGTTTGGACAACACTGTCAGGCACAAGATGGAATTATTGAGGTGTCCTGTGCAAGGCCAGGAGTTGGACTTAATGATCCTTTTGAGTCCCTTCCAATTCAGCAGAATCTGTGATTCTGCGATTCTGTGATTCTGTGTCTGCCCTTTCATATCTCCTCCCAAGGATTTACTCTTATGCATAGAGCGTTTCTGAAACATGGGTTTTCAAAGGAGAAAGTACAGAAAAAAATCAAATTCATGAAAATCATGGGAAATTACTTTATAGCCATTCGACTGCATGAGTCAGATTTTTCCAGCTTAACCACTTCATGCAGAAACACTCCTGCTTGGTAGGCTTTCTGTCTTTGCTTGTAAGTAGGAATGTGATAAAAAGTCAGACAAATGCTTCAGTTCTTAGACTTGAGTTCAGTCCATTTAAATAGATGCTGCATTTCTCTTTTATAGACAGTGGGGAAGAAAAGAATTAATGGAAAAAAAATCCATACTTGGCCAATTAACAAGGTTAAAAGACAGGGCAGGGTCCAATGTCTCAGAGTGTGACACTTATGTCTCTGAAATCTCTGGATACATTTCCTGTGGTTTTGCATTAGAGGGCTACAACACTATCATACTTCCTCTGGTATTATAACTAATACCATGATTAATAGGATTTGTGCTATAGAAGGCAAAAACCCTCTTATTTAAAAATCATGAGGAAGTTTAAAGAGCTATGAAATAATTAGTGCTTTTCACAGGAGGTTTTATGATATTATATAGCCTGGAATGAGCCCCTGTGTTAGACCAAGATTTCAAAGCTCCTTAGAGGCTTTCAGTGTCTAACTTGAGATATTTTGCCAAGTGTGAGGTTCAGAATGGGGATTCCTACTGTTTTCTAATAGTCAGTTCCTTTCATGTAGCAGTAGTAGAGGCACCCTGCACTGGTAGAGAGACCATCTGCATTTGTGTGCATGAATCTATATCACCCAGCATGCTCATCTCCACGTGGGACTGTTGGTTCTCACACTATATAGATACATGGTTGGAAAATCCCCATTCTGTGAAATGTGTTTATCCTGTTGAATCATCAGGACTGACTGGCTGTCATTTTACCAAAAATTCTTCTAGAGGCAAGTGCCACCTAAAGCAGTCTCCATCTCCAATCTCTATCCCTGGCTGCTCATTGCTGCTCCTGTGTCACCTCTCATATGTGGGGCTAAACAAACTGGGGACCCTGCAACTTTGTTTTCTCCCTGGCTTACTCTAAATGAGAACAGCTTCTTTGCCCTTCTCATCCTCTGGTTGCACAAACAGCAGCCCTAATGAGCACTGGGACTCATGAAGGTATGGCACAGGAGCAGGGCCAAAGGGGAAGGGAAGGCTGGCAGTGTTGGTTATGGAAGTGTGGCATGAGTGAATGCAAACTCCACTATCTCCATTTTGCTCATGGCATGGAGAGCAAACAAACCTGACAAACTCAAGATCCATTATCCAAATTTTGAGAGGCCAGGCATAGGATTTGCATGCAAAAGCTCCATCTTATTGATTAACATTGTGCTAAGAAAGGCTTCATATGGGCTGGATTAGGCTACAGAATTAGGCTGCCAGGGTGCTTCTTTGCTGAGCCAAACATTGTGCCAACCAAATGACTACAAGGCTCCTCAACACGAAACATAAAATAAGACTTCTCAAAAAAATTAAGCAAAATCAGCCAGGTTGAAACTGTCTTCCCAAGTGGACTGAACTGATCTGCACCAAGACCTTTCACTATAGAGTGAAGTATAGAGAAGTTGCTTTGTTTTTTCTGATGGCAGAGAGTTAACATCCAGATTTAGGGTGGATACACAACGGGTAAAACAATTGTCAGAGTATAATTAACTTCAAATAAATAACTGTAACACATTGTCTGATTTAGCAAGGAATCTCACTAAAGCTCCAGGGTGGGGAAAAAAGAGAATGGAAGAGAATGGAGGAGAGGAGAGGAGAGGAGAGGAGAGGAGAGGAGAGGAGAGGAGAGGAGAGGGGAGAGAAAAGAGATCACTTGCCCCATTATGTTGGAAAACAAAAAGAGATGCAAGTTCACAGGTTGGAAAAGCATCTTTTGTAATAAAAAGGCTGAGAAAATGCAAATATAAATTCATACGGCATTCAGTGATTGGTGCTCTGAATGCTTTCTCTCCTCATTGCAATAAAATGTACTATTTGCTGTAATCCTTATGTAGAAAAGTATAAAAACACACAAATAACTATTTGTTTAAATAATTATTTAAACTATAATACTAAACTTCTTCACCAAAAGAAGAAGAATTCTGAGCTAGCTCTGTCAAGTATGATTTTACTATGCACTGAACTTACCCAGTTTCCTCTGATGCCTGTGGAACTGATGTTTGACAGCTCACACGGAACCTTGAAGAATGAGGGCCCACTGAGCAGGGCTTCCTGGAAAGCTAACAGGATAGCAAAGAGAGCAAATTCTGGATTCAAGTTCAAATTCCAACTCTCTCTTTCCTGTGCACAGAGTTTTCTTTGGGCAGACCTGCCCTGCTCACATGGTACACACACCAGTCAAGATGGTATCTTCATCCAGGGGCTGTCAAAAATTACCTTTACTGTGAGCCAACCTCCAACGTCCTCAGCTGGCTGAATGCTGCAAGACACCTTCTCTTTGGGGAGCTTTCAAGCTTCCAAGACTGATTTTAGAGGGGAGCAGAGACAAGGATCCTCCCCCTTAGTCTTTGCAGTGGCAGGCTGAGTCCATAAGCAGCTTGGAACCATGGGCCACAACAAACTGCTTTGCTTCAGAGGCCACCGTGCTAATATGTGCCAGCGGTGAGATGTGCACGCCCTGCTTGTGGCTGTCTGCTCCAGGTAGCTGCAATTGTCACAGCTGTTTCCCACCTGTGAGTGAAAAAAACAATGAACTACCCCATGCTTTATAATTGCCACAAGCTGGCTTTATATTTCTTCATTCTTTGATGTATTTTTTCACTAATGCCTGTTTTCTTGCAATCTTAATACAAATTTGGGGGGGGGGGACAAGTTCCCCATATCATATATCTCAGCTTTCATTTTAAGGAAGAAGAATTGTCTATCATATGCAAAGGGTACTAATATGAGATAAATCTAGTGTTGGAGAAGAGAAAGTGAATAAAACCCCTGAAACTTTTAATGTTAAAATTTCACTGCTTTTTAAGGAAACCTGATAATTCTAGGGGTTGTCTGGATGAAAGCTTTGAATGCTTGGAGCTAGCAGTACTGATACTACCATTATATACTACCATTACTACTTATACTACCATTTCACATGCTGTGAACTCTTCCTAAATATGTGGCTTTACCTCTTTAGCACACGCAAATCATTCATATCAATAGGCTCTTTGCATGTGTTAAGTAATAATAATAACAACACTAAACATCCTCAACCGCAGAAATCTGGAAATGCTTGATCTCACACATTTCAGCAACTAAAATGAAGTCGGAGGAGGCTTTACTGGCCCAGAGTTTGCTCAGTGAGCACTACTGCTGAAGCCCACAATCCCCAATAAAGGCCAAAGACACTGCTGAAGCTCTGTATCCCTCAGAGTGAGGCTCTGCACTGCGTTTTTAGCTCCAGCTACTAGACCTGTCTGCCAGCTTTACTTTTTTACCTCAGAAGACAAAGGCTTCTCTCAGCACTCACAGCCTGTGCTGCTGCTGAACATACCAGCTGCTGCCTGTGCAAGTGGGCACAGTGAGTCCCCAGTGCAGCTCTGGTGTGGGAGGACACTTTCAGCACTGAAAAGGGCTCAGCTGTGTGACCCCTGGGTTGGCAAAGACAGGCAGCAGTGGCACCTGGCAGTGAGGCTGCATATGCCTTCACTGATGTTTCCAGCAGCAACAGCATTGAATCTCAGTAGGAGCCTTTCTGCTCCATAATCAAGTGCTAAAATGTCAGTGTCCTTTATGCACAGTAGCACATCCAGCACCAGCCAGGGCAGTGTAATTCTGCATTGGGTTACAGGGAAGGCCAGTCACTCTCCACTGAGACTAATTCCTCCAGCTCCACACCAAGGCAAAGAATGGGCAGAAAGAGGTCATTGTTCTCACTCTTTCTTCTTTTGCAGGTACTGGGAGCCCCAACTGAAGATACCTGGCCAGGACTTTCCAAGCTCCCCAACTATAACCCAGGTAGGATTCAACTCACAGGAAGGCCAGCTTTTTCTCTGAGCCTCTAGCCACTCCATTGTTGGGTCAGTAATTCTTATTATGAAAAATCCTGTGCTTTGGTGTTAGGAAATCCCTTGAGTTACTGAATGACAGTGGTGTTGTAGGACCTACAATAACACTGGGATTGGCTTAGTTTACAGAGGTACACGTGTGGCAAAGTTGCCTCACTGAGTGCTGGTGTATGCAAGTCTAATGGGAGATTTCATTGCTCAAAGTCTCACAGTGTATTTAGTCTCCACTCCTGTGGAGTGGAGCAAAGGACCAATGTCTCCTGGTTTAGACTGGAAAAGCTGACAGGCACCTGGAAACACAGTTTATCTGAACTTTCCTTATTTTTATGGAGATTGGTTTGGTTTGGGGACCTTTAAACCTCTGCTTTAAAGGTCACTGTCCCTGATTTTGATGTGGGCAAGGTGAGAAATCTGTGTGATTTACAAAGCTGGATTCTTTTATTTCCACATGGGCTGGTAGAGAAGTCTGTGTCCTGAACTTCAAAGGGCCAGTTGTCTCTTATTTTGATGTGGGCAGGTTGAGAAATATGCTTTGAAAAGCTAGCTCAGTCACTCTCCCTCTTCCCCTCTCTCTCTCTCTCTCCCTCCCTTTCTCTCTTTCTCTTTTTGTTTAATGTTTTCTCCCGGGAAAATATATTCAAGTGTCAGTGAGGGGGAAATGATGAGCACTGATTCTCAGCCTCTCAGCAGGATCATTCTGTAAGAGAAATATAAAAGTGAAATATTAAAAACCCTAGAATGTGAAATTCACCCATCTACAATCTAGCCATTCTCTCTCACTTATACCATAGGAGAGTGGTGGGGGGAGCCTGTCTATCTGGACGGGGAAAAAAAGAACAGGGGGAAGAGGAGGAGGGAGAAGACGTGCTTTGAGCAAGAGGTTTACAGGTTTAGTAGAGCATAGTAACATCTTTTCAAAGAAGTGGGTGTTGCTCTGTGACCCAGTCCAAGATGCCCCTCCTTTGATTCTGGTGCATGAACACTAAACAGCCCCCATTTTCACATGGTAGCCGAGATTGGCTGAACAATAACCTGGTCTCACAGTCGAAAGGACTGGAATCTTTCACACAATTAGCTGAGACACATTAATCAAACCAGCGTGAAATGGGAATGTGTCGCTGTCCACAGCAAGTTTAATTTGGATAGCAAGCTAGCACAGAACAGACAGCTGGAGGAAGCATTTTCTTCTCTTAAGTTGTAGAAGGCCTGGCTGAGTAGTCTCCAAGTTGAGAAGAGTAGTCTGGGAGATACAGAAATCCTCATGTGTGAAAGGAACTAATCACAAAGAATTTTTTATGCCGGTCCTCTGCTAATACAAAGCCTTAAATATACAAATATACAAACTCTGAGTGATAATGGTTAAGTATCCTGGTGCCGTGTAGAGGAACAACCTACCATTAAGGCTATGTTAGCAATGAAACTTGCACAGACAACAGAGAATGTGAATGCCTAGAACTTCTCTGAGTAGTGATTTCCTCAGCTCTGTTTTGTCTGAGTAGCAGCGCTGTCTCTGCTGCTGTGGAGGGTGCCAGTGGCAGGGATGGGAAGGAGAGGACAGGCAGGGCAATAGCCCCAGTGAAGTCAAGTCATCATAAGCAGTTTTCAAGTCTGACTTGCTTTCAGACTTGATAGAAAGTTTCCCTAATGGACTCCAGAAGGGCAGAATTGACCTGTGCTGTGATACTGGGATGCTGGTGCCTTTTGTGTCTGGACCAGGCAGAAATGCAGGACTCAGAGGATGCTGTTCTGTTGGAGCATCCCACAGAGCTGGCAAACACATGGAAGAGGGGTTCTGTGTCAGTGTTTGGGGCAATAGGTGTGATAGCTGGAGAGACAATATCCCTTTCCCCTCTTGGGAGCCTAAGGGGCTGCGAGCTCTTCCAGCCACCTACAGGAACCAAGCACTTGGCTCACACCTGGATTACACAAACCAGTCTGGACAGAAGGCTAGTCTAAAGTTGGACTATTTGCCCTACTCTTGAACTAAATCAATTAACTTTTTGATGGGACTGCTGGTAGGAAGACAAATTAGTGTCTTTGTTTAAAGCTAAATACCATTTATATGCTTCTGGGCACTTCCCCTCTGTTCCCTGAAGCACAAATGCTGTTTCCCCCCAGGACATGCTCAGCCCAGTACAATCTGTGGAGTCTGCCTGAGAAAACCGTCTCTCCTGGGGTTATTACCAGACCATTTGTGTGAATCTGGGTGCCTGGGTTGGTTCAGATAAGCAAACAGACTTTGGAGCTCTTCCCCAAATCTGATGGTTTGAATTCTTTTAGCTAGTCCTATTGATGTTCACACTGAGCACAGGCAGCAAACAAACAAACAGGTTCCTGCCCGCGGCAAGGAACGAACACGGGCAAAACAAAGCACTGAGGTGTGATCCTATTCTCATTGAAGTTGATGGCAAAACTCCCACTGGATTCAGCAGCCTAGGCTCAGCCCCAGACTGAGATTGTTACTGGAAGAGTTCCTGGGCCAGGTGGGTTAGTAGGAATCTTTGAAATGAAAGCTGGAAACCTTTAGGTGTTTTCCTGTTGCTGCTGTGGGCTTGAGCACATCCTGCTGCAGCCTGAAAAGGATATAGCGTGGGCTGTGGGGTCTGTGAGTCAGGCACACACAGGGCAGCTGGAGGAAAAGCAGCTCCTCTGCCTCCTCTATGGGCAGCTGGCAAGGGGTGAAATGTGCAAAGGAGTTTTTGACTACCCTATGCCCCGGTGTCTTGCACAAAGAAGTTCAAGAACAGCCTCATGCCCATTCCCTACAATTTGCCAAAGTCTCAAACTGATTCCAGGTGAATGGGAAGGATGGGTGAGTAACCTCTTTGTGGCCAGCCCTGCAGCTTGTGATCTCACCTTCTCTTTGCAGGAGAGACACTTGGGGGTTGGGAATTATGTGCAGTCACAGGGCCTGCAAGCAGGTTGGAGAGCCATTCCCTGGAAAACATGAAGGACTGGGAGAGCTCCTGCCCCACATCTCAGCACACTCACCAGTCATCTCCCCGGTTCCCCGGGCTTACCAGCCCTACCCATAGTGACAAGGCTTTGCCCTGTGTTTGTTCATTTGTTCTGTTCCCTCATTTTGCTTCCCCTGAAAGAGGCAGTTGTAGCTCTGTTAACACTATTTTTGAAAGCTCTCATGCTGTGTGAGCTCAAATCCTTGCATTAATCTACTGCTGTGTTCATTTCACTGCGCTGAAAAGCAGTGAGTTTAAATCCCCTCTAAACACCACTGGTGACACCAGAAGGCCAGTGTTTTGATCCAGCCCCATTAATGGTTACAAGTTTGAATCTAGACAGCAGGGGTCAAGGGCAGGAAAGGATTAGGAATCACAGCCCATGACATTAAGCTAGTGCTTTTGCCAAACTGGGAATACTGGAGGGCCCAATGTACCAAGTTAGTTTTTGTTTCCTTTTTTCTGACATTTGGATTCCAAAGAGTGGGGAGCAGTGCATATCTACCTATAACATGACAAACTGAGAGTGAGCTTAACTCCTTGATTTATTGCACGGGCTGAATGATGAACTTGCCTGTGCCAGGTCATATCACCTCACAGAGCAGAGGCAGCTTTCACACAAGGCCTTTTCAGATGCAGCAATGACTTTCAAATGAAGCTTAGTTTTTTACGTATCTGCAGGCTTTGGTATGCTGAATGAGATTTAGAAGCTTTCCAGAGTCAATTTGTGCTCCCAGGTACGGATTTTCATTGTCTGTTGCGTTTCCAAGATGTCACCAGCAGATGGAGGCAACAAGCAGCAGGCGCTGGAACGCGAACTTCCCGTTACATTTGTGAAAAGGCAGAGGAAGTCTGCATTCCGAGTGCTTTTTTTTTTTTTTTTTTTTTTTTTTTTTTTTTTTTTTTTTTTTTTTTTTTTTTTTTTTAAATCTCACTTTTTATGCTTGCACATGGGATGGTAGAAAACTGAATTCTAAAACGATAAAATTTTTATTGTCATAACGAACTGCATGTGGCTTTGATCTCAAAGGGAAGAGCAGCACTGTAACTAATGTGCAATGTATGCTAGCCAGGGTGCAGGGAAACTTCCCATCTGTGTGGCAATGGGCACAGCCTGCAGTTTCCAGCCTGCCACACAGACAGAGCTCTGCTCCTGTCCTGAAGCCACAGAGATTTCACTAATGAGAGAAATTTTCTCTGTGAGCCTGCAACCCCACTGCCTTCATCCAGCAGCACTTGGCATCCTCTTTCTCTCTCTTCATCAATTAGGAAAGTTTAACTTTTGTCCTCTGGCTTGCTTGCCTCATTATCAGTTCATTAGCCACTTCCACCTGGGTTTTCAAATAGGAAGGTATTTCCTCATTAGCACACTCTGCCTTGCATAAGGATAGAAAATAACAAACCTAAGTGCTACCTTTCAGATCTATTCATATTGTTAAAAAAGCCAATCAGCCCTACACAATCACATCATGTTATGTCTAGATCATCATTGTTAGATGATTAAATCAGTAGTTCATCCACTTTTGGAATGATCTAAATATTCTTTATCTCTTACCTTTATGGAGTAGCTGTTTACAGTGTTTTACAATTTTAGATTGGTCTTAATCTTACAGTAGGAAAAATATTTACTCCTCCATTTTTATCCTGCTCAACACAACGGGGCCTCGACATTCTCTAAGGATTTGTCTATATGGGGTCAGTCAGGAGATTAATCTGAACAGATTTAAAGTGCATTTGTTAACGGCATTAAATCTTTGAGCAGAGACACACTGTTTTCTTACCCATATCTTCCATTTATAAGCAAAGCTCTGTATACTCAAAGTGGCAAATTTGGCAGTCCTCACTCAAGCTGAATTCTTCACTGAGAGATGTGTTTGGACAGGGACAGGAATAGTTGGCTCACTGACTCTTACACTATCCCTTGCAGATAATTATTAATCTCCAGGTTACATAAAAGATAAATTTAAGTCAAGAGGCTTGCTCAAGACAGCAAACACTATAATTCAGGCATTCCTCCCAGTTCCCAGTAAGCAAGCTGATATTTCTATTTCTAATGTAAAGAAAATCCTATTTCCTCTTTGGAATGTTGATCCTGGAAATTCACTCTGCAAAAAGAAAGTGACATTTCACTAAGATATCATTGAAACATTTTGCTCTGCTGTTACCAACTGAACATGCATTTTTAAAATTTTGTGTTAAACTCAGTAAAGAATATTAATGTTAAAAAATTGGTGACTTATTTGGGAAGAGAGTATTCAAGATGCTAATATATAACTTCTATATATTAGTGATATTCCAGAGCCATGAATCCCATCCCAAGGTATATTTCTATTTACTGCTCTAGAAATTACCTTATTACTTAGGTGTAGGAGAACAATTCAATTCTGAACTGTTACTTAGCCTGTGATAGACAGGTTTAACAGCCTGCTTGCCTGGTTTAATAGTGCAAGATTGCTGTTGGAAAGGTTAAGGGCTGGAAGTTCAATCATTTGCACTTTTTCAAGTTGTGTGTGCATCAAGTCAGACGCTGGGTCTGGCACTTTGGAAATGGCCGTGCAGGCAAAGGGAGAGGGGGCTCCCACTTTGACTGGAGCAGGCAGCTCCTGTCCCTGAGTGAAGTGCCTGGTGCTTCCAGGCAGGCAGGGAGGGCAGATGTTCTTGGAGGGTGCAGCATTAACCCCAAGCAAGCTCTGAGTCTGCTGGCAGCAGACCAGTGGTGCTTGCCTCCTGGTGGTCTCACTGCTGTGGGGAATGCTTCTCCAGGCTGAGCTGGAAGAGAGGTCGACACCACCCTTCCTGCTCTCTTTCCCATGACTAGAGTGCCAGTGTTCATTCTCTGCTGTCAGAAACAGTGCTCAGGAAAATGTAGGTGGATAGAAATTGCAGTCTTTCTGATGCAAGAAAATATCTCTGTTGATCTACAATGCTATGGGGAAATTTTCCAGGCTTAAGCCATTCATTCATATCTAAGTCTGAGAAAATTAATGCTTTACCATAAAACATTTGTGGAATGTATTCCTTTACATTTACCACAATGTTTAGAAATATGTCCTTGAAAAATATCAACAAGAACACAGACTTCACAAAACTGCAAACTCTGCTAAGTTCCAGTCTGACAGAGATCACAACAATCATTGAGTACAAAGCCCCCATGAGCATGGTTAACCGGACAAACAACAAACTTAGTGAGAGCTGTGGGCAAGAAGAGAGTGGGATCAAAGTGCCTTGTTTCCGTCCCCAATCTTACTGCTGCATCCATGTAGAAAACCCCCATGTACCCATGGGGGCAACATGTGAAGCTCAGCAGCCCCTTGGAAAGCCAAGACAATTGCTGGGGATTCAGGCCTGCAAACTTCTTTTTGCTTCCTTTGTGTGAAGGCTTTAGGGACTGCTACTGCTTTTATTGATGTCAAAGCTAAGGCTCACACCGAAACAGGAGGAGGTCCAAGGCCTATACTCACAGATATATGAAAGGAAAGGGTTACAGAACTCAAACAGCTTTATTAAGATCAATGCAGGTACTCAAGTCCTATAGGAATAATGTATATTTATAAATAATAAGATGATAGGTTCTATATGGACCTTTGAAATTCTGAGCACATTTTTTTTTGTAGGGACTCAAAGAATGGGTTTTGGCTTGATTTTCATTTAATCTTGTGATTGCATATTGCACTTTCTAGAACTGGTTGCTTCCAGGAGACCTCAGAGACTTCGAGTCATCTGTGACAGGTAAGCTACCTATAACAGCAATGTCAAAATCGCCTCTGGGTTTATTTGTTTCTTTATGCAATCATTTAACTTGAAATGAGCTCTTCTGGCAAGCTCAGGAAGAGCAGGGTGGCTCTGTAGTAACAAGCAGATCTAACATCAGTTAAGCAACTGATTTTGAGAGATCGCAGCAAAGGTAGACACATAGTGGGTTTATTATTCTCAGAGGAGTAGTGATTATTCTGAGATAAGCAGTGATTCAATGACTTTGTGTGCACCTTTTTGTGGGACACAGTTCGATTGAGAAGGCTGTACTTTCCCAGGCTCTTTTGCCCAGACTAAGGACAGACTTTGCACTGTCCCAATTTTCATTTTTGAAAACAGACTGCAGGAATGTTGCTCAACAGCGGTAAGGAAGACATGCTAGGACAGCATTTTCATGAGACAATGAAATAATCTTATGATTAGTTAGGAGGGGAAAAATCACATTCTTAGTGGCCAAAGCTATGAAATGAAGGCCATGGTTACACACACAGCTTGACCAGACACACCAGGACTGCTGAATCACTCCCTAGTGTGTTAAGGGAAGGGAGTCTTCTTTCAGGCACATTTACACTCATACACACATAAACAGAATGTATGTATGTATCACTGAAAGAAATTTATAATCAGACAAAGTCTCCTAACCTAGCTGAGGGAGTCATTCAAATCAAATTCCCCTAACTGATTCTGAGGTACACAGCAGGTTTTATAGATATGTATGAAAAAACAAGACAGGATTTGTCCTGAAGATTGTATACATTAAGACGTCAATAATCAAATAACCTTTGAGGACATAACCACATTTTTCATTGCTGTTTATTATCTGTTCAGCTGATTGCCTGGTATCCGGCCCTGCTAGGAGGGAAGTGTGCTGCCCTTCAGAGCAGGATTTCCCAGATGCTGTTCTATATAGCTGAACAAACAGGCTAAAGTTTTCAGCAAAGCACAGGTTACTGAAATGCCAGCCATTGTCACACACAGCTTGAGAAACACAGAAAGCTCAATATGTCCCAAACCCTTATAATGCAGGTCCTGGAACAGAACAAATACTCTCTCAGCCTGAACAAAGAAGTAAGTATATTCCTTGTAACTGTGCTATATTGCACTTCTGCTTTTTGGCCATAATCCTTAGACAGACCCCAATACAGGTCATACCAAGCCTAGCACTTCCGTGGCAGTGCTCTGGGCTCCACATGGGCCAGTTCCAGCTTTGCCTTAAAGTCCTGGCGCTGCCACAACCAAATAACTGCCTTGGAATGCTCAGCTTGGAAGGAGAGATCTGCTTCATACAGACCACTCAGCCATGACTCTCCATGGACAATTAAGAAATCAAAGGGGAGCTCTCCAGAGAGCTTGGCCACCACCAGAAAGCCTGAGCAGTGGTGGGAAGCACTGAACTGTGTTGTTGCCCAGAGTGGAAGCCTGCAGCAGCAGGAACTGAGGGGGCAGAAGGTCTCCAGTAAGACCCTGCCATGGCAGGGGCAGCCTGTCATGCAGCTCTAGCAAGAGGCCTCAGACTGCATGCTCTGGCTCCCAGTCCCACCCCTGGCCCCCAAAGAAGCAGGGGCTTAATCTGTTTTGCTGGAGGTGAAAATTCAGCAATTATCTACCACAGTGAGGCCAGATACCTTCTGGAAATTTGTTTCTCAGGGTCTCTTTCTCTCCTCCTGTTTTGGTGTGTTTTTCTCTTCTTTTATATTTTACATTTTATCTCCTCAAAACAAAAATGTCCAAAAATGTCAAGCATGTTGAATGTCCTGTATGGGGGGGGGGAGTGCAGGGGCAGGGGGATCCCAGCCCCTGATGTCACTTGGAGGGAAAGCACCACTGGGGGCCAAGGGAGGAAGCACAACAGGCCGTGCTCTGAAGCTGAAATGTGATCAGAACAAACAAACAAAGTAAAAGCTGTAAAACTAAATGACTATTTTTATTTGTTTCCTTGTTGGTTTGTTTTTGCTGCTCTACTTCCTTGTCCCCAGCTGTGTGCTCTTCTAGAGAGCAGCCACTTGGCATTGGTATTTGCTGGGTATGGAGCATATGTGTATTACATTTATTTTAAGCACTCCTCCTGAGAAACAGATTCTTCTCTGTGAATCCTCAACACATTTTACAACCAGCTGCACTACGGGTACTGGAGTAGAAGAAGAGGAAATGGTATTTTCTTTAGGCTTATTAGGTTTGATGTATATTCTTTTCAGTGGGCCAGTCACATTATTTTCTACATTTGGATTGTCACTGTAAAGTGGTACCACCAAACTCTGATATTACAGTTACAACATGTAAAATATAGTCTCCTCAGCATCATTTCCCCTTTCACCTCTTTTTAAAAAAACAGAAATTTGTTTTCAAAATTTGTCTGTAAACATGAGTTTGAGCTGAAATCCTGGATGCATATACCTCAACATAGTCAAACTCAGATGGAAGAGCAAACGTCCTGAAAAAACTATATAGCTGGGGTGGGTTTATCCAGTTCCCCTGTGTCCCTCCACTATCTTTACCTCAAGCTGAGAAGGGCTGGGTCATGTTCTGGTTCCATCTTTCTGGCTCATCCTCATCTCCTTGCAATTTTTTCTTCTGTTTTCCTAGGATGAGCAGGGTGCCAGCAGCAGAGAATTTGGCCTCCAGGATGCTCACAGCCTTCCCTCGAGGCCGAATCTCTGCACAAGACGCGCTTCTTCACGGCTTCTTCAGCCCTCTGCCTCCTCAGCTCTATCAGGTTCCTGCTGGTAAGTTAGCTCTCAGTTTCATCTCACCAAGAAAGAGCTGCTGCATGTGCTATTTACTGTGAGTTTCCTTTCTATTTTGAAAGTCACTGCCATTCACCTGGATGGCTCTCTTTTCTGCCTGCACTTCCTCCCCACTCCTATATGCTGCAAAGTTTACATCCCATGGCAAATTTGACAACTTGTTTTTCTGTTTTCTTCTACTTGACCACTGTGTTAATACTAGAAGGGGAACTTGATGGGCTGCTACCATAGTCCATCTGCAAAGCAGAGGTGTGTATGCTTTGAGAGGTCATCTCTCCCCCATTCTGTAACCCAAGGGCCTGGACATTTCCCCGGCTCACACTGTGTGTCCAGTATAACTCATCCACTGATCCCTCCTGATGTCCTGAATTCCCATCTGCTCAGCATGGTGTGCTAGCCCCAATTCCCTTGGACTGCTCCTCCCACTCCCTTTTGATGTTGAGACAGCTGTTCCTTGTGCCCTGTCACACCAGCTCTCCCTCAGTTTTACCTGTTTTATTTTCTTCTTCCCTTGCTCCCTTCTTTTAAGCACACAGCTGCACACACAGTTGTGCCTCTCCTGGCCTGAGCTGACAATAAACACAGGGTCTCTCAAGCCACAGTTCTGCTCCTCAGTAGGAAAAACTCCCTCCTATTGGGCTGCAGGCCAAAGGGACCTTGCATTCCCTGTTGCCTCCTGGGCACCCTGTACACTCGTTAGTTTAGTGGTGTTTTTTAAGATAGGGACAATTAAGAAAAAGCCTTCATGGACTGTGTTGTCAAGCTATTGGAAAACCAAATTTCTGGCTCCTGTGACACATCCCAAGTGGAAGAGCAGCCAGCTAGCATCTCTCCCAATCCCCCAAACTGCTGCCCTTCAGAAGGTGCTCTGTGTGTGTATGTGCTTGAGTGAGAGACATCTGCATTCCTTTTCTGTTCACCCAGCCACAGAGCACAAATCTACTTTGACACTTTTAGAAAAATGAAAAGATGGAATCTCGCAGGAGCCTGCCTGTGCCGGGGGGGGAGGAGGGGAGCATGCACAGCAGGAGGGAAGTTGACTTTTCTTTATACATATAGGGTTTTTTCCATGCAGAGTTTAAATTATGCCTGATAAAAGGAGTTTCGTGGATGTTTCAGTTCTTTCAAACCCTCCTGGCTTCCTCCCAATTAAATGAGGTTTGTCAAAGCCACAGGGCTCTGCTGCTGCCAGAGAGGCGGACAAGCACTTCCCGCAGTGACATCTCCAATCCCCAAGGGAGAAGATGAAAGTGTCAGTGCTGAGAGAGAGAGGGAGAGAGAGAGAGTGGAAAAAAACAGGTACAGAGACAGACAGTGTGAGAGAAAGGGAGAGAGTGAGGAGAAATAGAAGGAATGAGAAAACAGATTGGCATAATGTGTCAATCTCTCCGATATGCTGCCAGCGAGGGGACAGATTCATTTCACCTGGGTTTAGGCACCATCCCATATTTATTTTCCCCCATATTGCAGCAAGAAGTACCTTGTGGACAGGAAATTGCATGGCGTTATCATAGCAACCAATGTGTTGAGAACAGAATCAAAGTGCTCAGGGTTTAAACAAGTACAGTATGATCATGCAAGACCATATTCATGAGTGACTCATTAAGCCTGTAAATTTTAGACAATTCTGAATAATTCCCCATGTAGCCATTCCTATTGCCATAATTGTTTAAGACATTTGCTCTCTTGTGTCACTTTGGCATTTTGGAATTTAACTGTATCATTTTAAAATTCTTGTTGCTATGATAACAGTGCAGATTTTAAATATATTCTGCTCCCACTTTGTTCTGGAGGATGCTGGCTATTAGTTACCATCCTCTGAAGGGGAAAGTTAAAGCAGAAGGGCAAAGAATGATCTGGAGATGAAAGGTGAAAGAAGAGGGGGTTGATCCCAAGGTGTGTGAGAGAGTAAGAGGGAAACAACAGTTGAAAAAATAAAAGGTTCTCATAAGAAATTATTCTGTTTTTATGAAATAATTGTATCCATAACTGTCCTTTTTATAAGTTGTTGTGACAAGCTGGAAGCTTGAAAAACAGGGAATGTTTTTCAAAGGTCAGTTCCTGGGAAAAATAATTGGAGAAATCACTGTTTCTAAGTTAAGTACTCCTCCAAATGGCATGCTGCTGATAACTAGGGGGAATGTTAATGATTAGAGGCCGGCTGCTGCCCCTGGGAAGGGGGAGAGGGAGCACAGGGCTCTTTACTTCCTGGAGGCCAGCTCCTAGAGAGTGGAACAGGTTGCTGTGGCTATGCTCACCTGAGTGCAAACTGCTAGAAAAAGGATTAGCCTCCACTGTAAGGGAGGAAGAAGACACTCTGTCCTTTGAATGGGGCTGGCCCACAGATAGGCCTTGGCTAGAGCTGCTCACTCCTGTGCCTCTGGCTCTAGGAGGGGATTACTGAGGCTTGGGTTCAAACCTGGCTCATCATCTTGGTGGCCTTAATCCTACATGTGCCACCAGCACCTCAGGATATAAAAACAGAGAGAGGTGCAGGGGTCTGATCAGCTTCCCCTCAGTGTGGCTAGTAGCCTAAGGGGCGGCAGCGATGACCATTTGTAAAACCGGAGCATTTGCTGTCCTTTTTCTGGCCGGAGCCAATCCTGAGACAATTATCTTTGTGCAGTGCAGCCCCGCACTGCAGCAGCTCTGATAAAACTTCAGTCTAACCCTTTGCCACCTGCTAAAGCAGAATGTTTTCTGTCCAATTAATCCCTCCAGGAAGAAAGAAGAGATCCTTCAATGAAGAAAGCATGAGCTGTGCTCTCAACTCAGTGTCAGTCCTGAAGTGCAAAGGGCTTCTGAGGAGATATCTCACTCTGTTGTCAGACAGGTCAGACACAGTAACAGTTGCAGCTTATTATTCTTAGTTATAGATTTGGTTTATTTCCCCTCTCTTTTGCCCTCCAATGCTTTAGAGCAGGCTTGCAAGCAGGGTTGGTAAGCACAGAGATTTGGGGTTATCAACAATGCACTCCCAAGAAAACAACAGCAAGAAGAGCTCTGGCCAAACCACACAGGCACAGGGGCCAGGGAGGCCTCAGCTGGCAGCTCAGATCCTTTCCCCACTGGACCAATGTCCAGTCTCAGTAGAGACTTTTCTCTCGGTGTAGGAAATGTTCAACCCTGGACGTACCCTCAGCACAGCAGTTAGTAAATTCCAGTACATGCTCCATGAAGAGGATTGTGTATTGCATGGATGTGATCCTGGCTTTGACTAGGAGGTACTTGATCTTTTGGGATACAATTGGTCTCTAATTGTTATCTTCCCCAGCAACATAAAAACAGTGCACCAGGTGATGAAGACACTGTACCATTTCTACTGAAACAGTCCACTATTCAGCCTTTCAGAGACAAGGAGGAAGAGGGGGGCCTGATGTTGACAGTCATTTTAATGTCTGTTGCATCTAAACTAAAACAAAGCAAGTAAGCAAGTGTGGGCAATGAGGAGGTTAAGGCTGCAAGCCATTACCTACCAAAAATCCCATTACTGTTGGGATTAGCCAGCACTGGTAAATGTTATGGCAGGGGACATATAAAGAAGAGCTGGCTTTCATGCCCCCTAGTTTGGCTTGGCTAGTTTTCCTAGGTTCTCCTATATAGCTAAAAGATTTATACAGTCACTTGATTTTTTTTAACCACTCTGCTTTGTGACCTGTGTACACAGCAAATAGATATCCTTCACTGCAAGTCAGATACAGACACCTAGAAAGTTCCTCAGGTGTATGAATCTGGTTTATAATGTGTCTTAATACAGGAATAAACCAAAAGCTGGTGATGAGCAGGAAATCAGCTGCCCCTTCTAAGCCAGAAGCATTCTCATCTGTGAGGTGATAAAACAAATCTTCCCTTAACTCAGGAAAATCACCTCTCACTTCACCTGGTGTGATCCCCACAGTGGTGAAAGATCTGCTTGCTTTCATACTGAGAGGACATTAAAGTTTTGTATTCTGTCATTAAGCCGCCACCCTAGGAAAGAGCTGTTGCAACATCACAGCAGATGCTTGCCAAGTGCACAGGACTCCAGACATGTTGCCCTATTTCAGCTCTTCCCCACATGCTGTCCTGGAGCAGGCATTGCGCTGGGCACTGTTTAGGAGCACAGGGCAAAAGGGAAGATGGGAAAAGAAGGAAAATTTCCTTTGCTCACTCCCCAGCTCCTGCTCTTGCAAAAGCAACTGGCGCAAAGTTTGGCCCACATGACTTGTGGAAACAAAGTCCTACAGACATGGATCAAATGCTCTGACTCCCATTGATCTCAGGCCAGAGAATCTCTATAAAGGTCTTATTGTTCAGGGAGACAAACCACTCTTGGGGGGAGTGCTGTTAATACCGTTTGTGGAGGCAGACACTATTGCATCAGAGGTTAGAAGATGTTTTTCTGTATTTTGTCTAATTGCAAGTTATAGCTGAGGTTTCTTTAACTTCCATTTTCCCTTTAACACTCTTAAATACAAATCTGAAAAGATTTCGTTGTCTTGTTTGCTGTGAAAGACATCCAGACTGGAAGTCTCACATAGTCGTTTCCCATCCTCAGGTGCACTTCTGACTTCATCCAGTTATCAGCAGAAAAGAGTAAATGGGGAGGTAGTGATCAGGTTTCTAAGGCACAAAAGTTAAAGCTAAGTTTGATATTGTGACAGCAAGCAACCATGAGCATAGGAACTCAATTAGCCTGAAAGACAACTATCTCATTATCTTTCCTAAAATGATATAAATACATAAGAATATAAAAATTTTAAATAAACTCTCTATTGACTGTCTAGATGACTGAATTTCACTGCTCAATTTCTTTAAACACCCACTTTGGTATTTATTTATTCTAAGCGTGAAGCAGCTACGATAATTAGACTGTCAGATTTGGTAAGTTAATGAGGAGTCACTGGAGTGGAAGGTTTTGCATTTGTGAGATTGCTGAAGGAGAGAAGCTCCGTGCCTTCGCTCTATCTCTTTTTTCTTTTTCTTTTTTTCCCCCTCTGCTGGGTGGGAAGGAGAGAGCTTGGCAGTGCACGGATCCATTTGAATCCTTTTGATTAGCGGGTTGCATTCCTACCACTGTTCTACCAAACAGTATTTTGCTGGTTGCTTCAAGAAAAAGAAAAAGAAAAAGAAAAAGAAAAAAAAAGAGAAAAAAGAAACTGCAGATGAGATTTCTAGAGAAGAGTGTCTAGATTAAAGAAATAATTTTCCAAAAACAATCAGAAGGAATGCAGCTGTGAGAAGTAGGGTCCTGAATTAGTTTATATTGTGGCTAATGTCACATTAAGAAAAAAGAACAATGAAGGAAAAGGACCCCTTTGCAGCTTTCTCTTTAACCTGATTTTTCCACAGGACAATCAGTGCTCACAGTTCCAGGGGTGAAACTGCAACCTGAAATCTGTGACCTGTTTGCTTCTTACGGAAAAGGCCGTGTCTCAAGAGGTTCAAGCAAGTTTTGGTAGAAACCACGGATGATGGAATAATCCTTGGGTAAGCATACAGTTGCCATTGTCAAAGCTGCTGCCATCACCCTTAGCACATTAATTCCTTCATGTATTGAAGGTGGGAAAATAGATCTGATACTTGGGGCTGGATCACCACATTCCAGGGTGAGAACAAAGTGGGAAATCTCACATTTAGAGAGAAGAGATCAGCAAGCCAGTGGCCCCCAATGAACATTGTTCAGTGGTATCATGGGAGGTTTGGATTTGTTTTGTCATATTGCCAAGTCTCAGACCAGTGCCCTTTCCTCCGATGCCTCCCCAGCCAAAGTATTGCTTCATTTCCCCATTGCTTAAACTGACCAGATTGCTTTGTTCTCCTTTGTCCTTGCCTACTGAGTTCACATTTAATAGCTTACTTGTTTTGATTTCACACACATTGGAACCTGAGCAGAGCTAGGCAAAATCTCCTTATCTTGTAATATCCTTGGTTTTAATTAATCATTACTTTATTGTCATGCTTCAAAACGATGCTTCAGCATCAATATTTTTTATCTTTTTGTTACAGAAGACCAAAAGCTTACTTAAAATCACTGTTATTGAAAGAAATTACCAGAAAAGATCCTTCTATTATATCCTGTCTCTTTGTTTACTTTGTGCATTTGTTAGCAGCATGTGTTCTGTCAGTGTCACTGCTGGGTCTGCAGGGCAGACCTGGGAACTGATTCTGAGGCCAAATTAGTTTGACTGTCTTATTGTCTGCCAAGCTAAGAGGTAACCTTAGGATAGCAGGACACACCTCAGCCACCCATCTGTGCCTCCAAATGCATGTAGATGGCAGGTATCTGCTATAGGATCAGGTCCCAGCACTCAGTGCCTGGTCTCACAGCCTCTCTACCCCTTCTGCTCTCATCATGTAGACAACAGCAGGCAGAGAGGCCAGCCTGGAATCCTTTTAAGAAAGACCTGACATTGCCAGTGCTGTGACCAGATTGGGTTTTGGAAGCAGCCTGAATGCCTTCCCTGCTCACCTGCTCAGCTGAGTGCAGACAGGATGACTGTTCCCTCTCTGTGATCAGAGAGGAACTAATCCTGCCAGAAAAGCTGGCTGTCAGTTCCACTAAGGCTTCTGGGACAACTCACTTGAGGAGGGCACTCATGCATCAGTGTTCAATGAACTTGGATTTGCCCCATTTTAAATGATTTAGAGAGCATTTCACAAACATATAATTTAAAATAGTGAAAACTTGTACCTAGTAGGAGAAACTTTTAACCTTTTTTTATATATTAACCTGGCCTCAAAATGATTGTGTCCCCCTTTTTTTTAGCTGCTTACAAAGCATACTAAACAAGGTTAAATGTCAACTCAAGTTTTCATCTGCAGTTCATTGCAGGAAAACACTCTATATGTGATGGTGTTCATATTATTGATTCTCTTTTTAAAAAAGGTGTCTGGATTCAGACATGCAAGCAAGGTTATAAATGAAACAGTAATTTTTTTGTCATTTTAATAGGCTACCAATGGAAAGCAGGGGGTTCTGTATGCTTTTGCAAATCTAATGAGAAGTAGATAGGCATCTAAAGCACAACAGCCTCATGCTGGCACATGAGAGAATGGAATTTTCTGGGAACATAATGAAACTGGCCAGCTTTCCTTTATTTGCCAACCTGAGTTAAGTTCCAAAAATAGACAAAACCATAAAACTAAACATACCAGGCTCCATCTTGAATCCATGGGCCCTGAGCAAAACAGCAAGGGACAAAACATCATCACAGACTCGTCCTTGTTCTCCTTCTGGTTTCAGGAAAAGATGAGATACTGTCAGTCGTCTATCCCAGGGTGATACATACTCCATGCCAGCACTCCACCCATTTTCTATCCTATTCCACCCACCACTTTCCCTCTACCTGCTGAGGAGGAACATATGGGTCATTGGAATCTGCTACTGTTCTCATTCTGCCTCTCAAAAGAAATATTCAGATAACTAATGCTGTGCCTTCTACATGTATGTGACACTGTACCAGCTAAGAGTAGTTGAATCTACAGAAAGAGAAGACCCTGTTTTAAACCAACTTTTAACAAGCAGAGTGACTGACGGCACTAGCCCTGCAGAATATTTGTAATTGGGATTTACTTTTCCTTTTGATTCAGGACTTAGGCCATGGATTTTTAACCTAATAGAGTTCCTCTGCCATAGGGGCAGATTGTACCCTCCCTTACACCAAGGACCTTTGAAATAACTCCTTATGTTGACAAAATGAAGAAAAATCTTTGAGATTATAAAACAAGAACACAGTTTGAGGGATGGGGTGTGTGTTTTTAAAAGTCACCTTCCCGTAGAAGAGAATGAAATTGTGCAGATGTCCCGCCTTTTGTTTTTCAGAAAGCAATGTCAGAAGGATTGACTTGGCAACGAAGATGTAACAGCACAGTCTGGACACTGGACTTGCAGAATATACTCAGCCATGTGTCACTTAATAGGGAGTTCCCTGGACCAGAAGATCGATGTACAAACAGGACAGATGGGGACTGACAATTGAAAGAATGCAGAGGCTCATCCAAGGCTTACAGAGACCTGTCATTCCTGGGGTATGCCTACAATCTCCTTCAACAAAAGAGCTCCTGAGGGAAGGAGGGGATTAGTCAAAAGTTGAGTGAAGCCTCCAGGGAAGATGGTTTCTTGGATAGAGTTGTCAACAAAAGGAATTGTTTAAGACTATTTGTTATAATTTCCTGGAGGGAGCTTCTGCCATTACTAACAGGATTACCAGCGTACTGGTTCCACACCAGCAGAGCATTAGACATATGCATTGCAGACTGGTTGCTTAGAGCTGAATTCAGGGGTCTTATACAGCATCCCAAATGTGTGCAGGTGTTGGTGAGCAGAGGGGAGATGGCAGAGAATTAAGATGCAGCCAAATGGAGTCCATTTTTGGTCCAGCTGTTGCAGAGAGTCCTGGCTCATTAATGAGTTTCCACAGTGTTTTAATCCCCTTGATCTCAAGGCTGCTGACAGACTAGGAGAAGGAAGGCTAATCTGAGGTGAGTGCTGATGGGGATACATAGGGAAATCAGAGACCTCTTTCCCAACTGCAGTTACTGTGAAATTTCTTATAGAATTCTTCCTGGAAGAATTGGGAAAGCAAGTAATTTACTGTGTTCAACTACTAGTCTGCTTGGTTTCAGTTATCTTGGATACTTTTTCTTAGCTCTGGGACATAGCAACCAGTAGCCTTGGTGTAACCTTACAGCACATCTGGAAAGAAAAGACAAAGATAAATCACTGAGGTGCAGACATACAAACCTTCTTGAATATTCTTACTTATCTGAGTAGTGTCACGGGCATGACTGGGAGAACTTCTCTGAGCAAGAATTATGCAGAGCATTGAGGGACTGGAACAAAAGCAGTCAAGGAGCTATGGGTGGCAGCCATAAAACAGCTGAAAGTTGAGCTTTTAGTGTAAGAGAGCTGCATGTCCAGCCCCACTCCAGTCCATCGTTTACCAAACACACACTGCAGATCTGGGCAGGAAGCAGCACAACTGTTTATGTTCCCCTTTGCCCTTGCTACAGACATAATTTCAGGAATGCATAGATTAGCTACATTAAAGGGAACAAAGACTATCTGCAGGCACTGCTCAATTAAGAGGACAAGATTTTCCTTAGGTTATGTTCCTTAAAATTCTCGGCCTTTATGAAAAGGCAAGCTATGTCCCAAAAATCTTTCCACCTCTAGATTGCATGGACTTGGATCTCCCAAATATCATCCACTCTCAGTGACCTGACCTCCCTTTGCAATACCGAACAGCGCAGCTGTACATGATGACCAAGTTGGGACAGGGGTTGTTTTGCATTCCTTTTGCATTCTTGGAGATGTCTGGACTAAGAGCGGTGAAGAAGCAGGATCTCCAGGGCCAGCAGTGGGATGGTTGTGGCTGGATGTCTCCTCCTGATTGAAAGCAGCTAAGTGCTCAAGATACATTAAGTGAAAGGATTTGTTATGCATGGGCAGTGAGGGATCTAATGATGAGAACTGAGTCAGTTTTCTTCATGGTCTCTCCAGAGCATCAATTGTAAATTTCTTCTGCCCTGGAGCAGTGGGACAGAATGGCTTTGCTGTTTTACATAGCTGCCACCCCATAATGGCCACGCCATTGCTAAATTTAGCCATATGCTAAATTGCCAAAGAGTCAAATAATACCTTTTACTTCTGTATCTAGAGGGGCAGGAAGTCTCTGGATATGCTGCAACTCAGCAGTCTTCTGTTCATTAACTCAATATTGTAGGCCCAATGCCTAAAACATGCCAGATCAGAGAGAAACTGACTCTGAACTACTCCTCTCCTCCACTCAATTTACATCAGGACTACTGATCTCATACAATCTCTGGGGCAACAGCTTTGGGGAAAATGGATGTAGTGTTACAACGAGTCAGAAAGAGTAGGTAACAAGAAACATGTCTGAATTCATGCACCAAGTTAGTGCCACCCAAAAAGGCAGTTCTGCTTCCCCCATGTCTCTCCCTGTTCAAGCTTTATAGTCTTTCTCTTTTTCTCTCTGGCTTTGTAAGCCCCTGGAGAACTGATTTAATTCACTAAACAGATGGAAAACTCTGAACTCTTTTGCTGAGTTAGTTTTTCATTGCTTGAGTGAGCTGAATCAGATTATGCAGGGAGAAAAGTACCAGACTTTATTCATGGATGAGTGTAGAGTAGGAAAGGAGGAGGTGGAAAAATCCATAAAGTTCATATTCTCTTATCTCCAGCCTGCTCACATCTAGTTCCTGTGGGGTAATCATCCCCTGTCACATTTGAATGTCTGATATTGTTTTGAGATAATAACTGAATTAGTTTTGGCAAGTAAGTGCTCAGTACTGCTGTAATTTATGTGGGCCCATCTCAAATCCAAATGTTGAACGCCTCACAAAAAGTCCCAGACGTTGGCAGAGAGGTGCAGGACTGGCCTTTCCTTTTTTTCCCCCAGAAAATACTTTCTTTTGGCAGGGGCAGGATGCTTTGGTAAAGCAGGTGAGAGTTTATGAAGTGCATGTAAATGGAGATCATTGTGCTTAAGGGTCATCAAACTGTTTCTTCTCACCACCTAATAAAAAACCAAAAACAAATCTGAGGTTTTTGAGAAATCCTTTAACATCCTCCTTTATGTAAAGAGAATTTAACATCAGACTTAAATATTTGCTTTAAAAACATCTGGAAGTAAATTAAATAACTTCTTTCCCAGGCCAGGATTCTGTTTTGTTTCAGCTTGGAGCAACTTTGTTGGCTAAATTATATATGCCCAAGAAAAGATCCAAGGGCTTTAAAACTAGCAAACCCCTGTCTGTAACGGTGCAAGTGGGCAATGCTCTTTAAAGTGTGTGTGGGGGAGGGAAATGCCAGGAAAATCCCCCTCACAAGCCAGAACTGCATTTGGGGAGCCCAGATGAAAGCCCCGATGCGGGTCATGTGACAGGTGTCACTTCAGTAATGATATTGGGGCAGAGATAAAAGTCCTCGCCGGCTGGTCATGTGACATCCCTTCATTACTGGCACAGCAGGTGGTCGGAGAGACTCAATGCCTTTATTTTTTATTATTTTTTAATTTTTTTTATTCTGTGATAATGAGAAAATGTTTAAACTTCCATCCCTGTGTTTAAACACTTCTTCATGCTGACAGCAGCAGGAGATCCCTTGATCAGCTGTCAGATGGGAAAGTGCAATTTTTCTGGAAAGTAAACAGCGTGTTTGCCAGTTGGAAATCATTTTCTGTTTGTTGGGACTGCTAGTCGTGGTGTGATGGAGCCATGTCACAGCATCTGACAACTCGGGAGTAAGGAATAGAAAACAGGCTGAGAAATGGGGTTTAGACTCTGCCTCTGATAACAGCAGCTTGAGATTTTTGACACTTCGTTATTGTTATTGTGTGGAAAAAAACACAACTTACGGGTTGCTATGAAACTTTTAAAGCAGCAGCTCCGTGACAGTGTGAATGAGTGGGACCTCCTAAAAGAAGCTCCTGCATTTTAATAGAAACTTTCCTCAGAGAAAAGCAAAAAGGACACAAAGGAACTGAGTAGGTGTGGAGATGTGTAGGGGTGAAGGTGGTCAGAACTCTTTCCTGGCTTGCAAGAAGAAACAAAAAAAGTCTTCTTATTAGAAAACTTTACATGGTTCTGATGTCACCTAGGCTTGGTTAACGCACTGGGAATTTCAGGTAAGAAGAGGAAGGCAAATGTGGTCACAGGGTCATGCAAAAGAGCTCAACCCCACCCTAGGCGTAGCTAAATCAGAGGTGTTATAGTCTCCGTCGGAAGTACCCGGGAACACAACTAACTTAACTTTAAATGCTATTCACATTTTTTAAAAATTTCCTGTTAGGCAAATACCTTCTCAAAGTCAATTCCTATTGAGAAAAGGAGATACGGATATTATACACGTAATTCTAATTAAAATTAGGGTTTGAATGTGCCTATGCAGAGCCATACACAACATTTTTCCTAGGCAGACACAGACAACATCTTATATGCAGAATCAACAAATCAACCTGATTTCAACACCGGGAAAGTTAGTTACTTCAGAGCACGGCTCGAATCACGTAAAAAATATCCGCAGCAATTATGTTACATGAACTCCTTGGTAGCCTCCCAGCAAATGCTTTCCTCTGCTGGCTGCACTGCATTCTGCCTCTTCCTAAAGATCCCAAATAAAAGCTTCCTGCCTGTTAGAGCGGCCGGTAGCTCACCCGCACCCCAAAAAAATGGAGCTGCAGCCTCTGCTGGGCCCGGTGGGGCTGGGGCAGATGCCCGGCTGCCATCAGGGGCTGGGCCCGACCAGCAGCATAAACCATCCCAAGCAAAAAGATCAGATCAGAATCTGACCCGTTGTTAGCCGTCATTAAAAAACATTGCACTTTTAATAGGAGCTTATTCAATTAGCAGACTAACAGGCTCCATCAGATAAGCTGGGGATTTCCCTGGGAATCTGAGTCACATACGCTGAAGCTGCCTGCACCGTACGGTTAACCCTCTCCCCGCAGAACCAGCAAGAAGAGGCCAAATCCCAGGAAAGGGCTTATTTTTGGGTTTTTAAGGGAGAAGAAAGAGCCCTCCACTGCGCCTCGAAGCCCCCGGAGGTGCCGGTGCCGAGTGAGTCACACGCTGGAAGGACCCAGGAGGATCATGGCACCAAACTCACTGCGGCAGACAGGAGACTCGCCTGATCTCCGATAAACACGCTGACATTTGGCAGCCTGACAGCTTCACAGTCCCATAAGAGGCTTCCTAATTAGAGCCTGGGTGAGAAATAATCCACAACTTGAAGTTTGTCTCTAGCTTCCTTGCTGTACTTTTTTTCTCCTCCCTTTTTGTGCCTTTTTTCCCTTTTCAGTGTTTTCTCTCACACATTCTCAATATATCCCCTCCCCGCAGGCGGAAGCTGTTTGAAACACCAAGCAGGATAAAGGGTCACTCTTGCCTGTCCTCTCAGCTCAGAACAGCTCCCAGAAAAGCACCCCTCTTACATTCCAGCATTGCCCTTGAAGGAGACGGGGAGATAAGGCAGGGGAAAGGACAGTACATGGTGGTTTATAATGAGGCAAAGTAAAACCGGTCTGGAAGAAAACCAAGCCAGTCCCATTCATTCCTAGTCAAACAAGCAGGGCAAAACTAGTGCTCCTGGCAGCAGGAAAATAGGGGCTCTGGGGCTTCGGGGCTGGATCCAACCCTGAACTTTGCTTTCCTCTTCAGCAAGTGCCCCAAACGGCAAGTCATGACATGCTGAGCTTTCAGCTGGAGCCAGGATCTGAATCTAGCATCGCCTTCAAAATTTGCAGTACCATGATGCTGCTGTATCATAGTAAAACATTCAACCAACTGGTCATACGATGAAATAGATTTTTTAGTGATTTGTACTGGTACAGAGACTGACCTTTATAAAGATAAATCATATTCTATCATTTAGCCCATCACATGTATGTTCTCTGAATAGTTCCAGAATAGTTCCTCAAATGCAATAACTTATGGAATTGAGATTATATCTCTATTGGCTAAGACAGGTATGACTCTTTTACCATATTTATCTCCTAGAGGATTATTTGCTGATAGTGGGATTGACTGTTCTCTAATATTCTTTTCCATGGTACTGAGACAAGGTAGCAAGGCCCTTAAAATACAAGTCATTGTATACACTGCAACACCTTGGATACAGATACAAACATCAGAATTCACTTTTTATTAGAGAGTTGTTCTCCCACACTGTCCTCGTCCATATATCCACCATATAGCCCTGGATAGCCACCAGAAACAGGCAGAAACTTGGGATTCACCATTCTTGGCCTTACATTACATCAGACAGCTCTGTATGTTACCAGTCAGCAGGATTCCAGATGATGACATTTGAAAAATACCTACAGGTAGTTGACCATTAGTTCTCTCCAGAGCAAACAGACTTCATTCAAAATATGCATTTGAAAGTGTTTCCAGGACAAACATATTTCATGCTGAGGTACACTGGAAGACCTTCATCTAACATCACTAGAGTTCAAAATGCATCTTACCCAGAGGACTGTGGGTCCTTGGGGAGTTCCTTTCCTTGAAGTTTCACTTTAGGGGCTTTATTATGATTGCTGATGCCCAAGGGCTTCATGTGTTGCAGATGTCTATGTATGGTGCAGCTGTAAGAAAAGAGCTGTGGTCCTACGCCTTGGTACTGGGGAGAAAAACAGCGCACAAAGACCAAAAAGGACCATATCATCATCATCCTCACCTGTAATGTCTGTACTGCTCTAATGGTGAGGCTGAGAAAATTGTTTATCAGAATGGTATTTCCAACAAACAGATGTTTGTGAAGTAAGCAGAGACACCTCCTGAGGATTTAATATTAAATTCTCTGAATAGATTGTAGCTGTGTGTTTTCTACCATCCCTCCCTATAAACTGAAGTGTGGATTACACTATTTATAGATCCCAGCCCATCCACTTGCTTGGAACACCCCTGAAGCTGTGGGAGATGTAGCTGCATTCATAGCCAAATGTCATCTCCAGGGTCCACATAGCATCATGGCAAAATTCTGCCTCTCAGCATGGTAGAAACCATGGAAAACATTAGATGTTGTACTGGACCTAAAATACCTGGCTCCATTCCTGCCGTGATAATTTTTGCATTACAAATGAGTATAGACACAAAGAAGGAAGAGAGCATAGAAAAGGGGAAAGCTCTCTGGGAGGACTGAGTGGGGAGGAGATGAGGCAGAGCTGTCCCTGAGTGACTTTGGGTACCTGTATTTCCTTGTGGCTGCCAAGTGGGCACAGGGGTCAAAAGAACAGCATTATACACACACATGCCTGTTTGAGATCAACCATTTTAAAATTCAGGAGAATCAGATGCCAAGAACAGGTGTAGTAGCACAGGAGAAGAGAAAAACTGTGATTCTTTCCAATTAAACCTCATATTTCCTGGGTTTAGAATTTCAGTCATTTAAATATATTTTAGACTAAGCCTTAGAAATAGAAGTTGGCAGCCTGGAGGAATTAATTTTTTAAATTATTTTATTTTAAGAGATTAACTCAAGTTGATAGATTTAGAGCATTTTTTAAGTTTGTTGGTTTCAGATGTTTAAAAAGAAATTTAAAATAAACAAACAAATTCCAGTAGAAAATTTGGCAAGTGCTGAATCCTTTGGGCAAAATTTTCCCAGGAGAAACATAGATCTCTGATAAGCAACAGAGGAGATGCTGTATTTCACAGCTGCAATGCAGATCTGAAGCCTCTCCAGAGACTCCCACATGCTAAACAGGGATTTCTTTAGTTTAAATGCCAGATCTACTTTGGTCCCAGTGAAACTCCAGAGGGGCATTTTCTAGGAAAACGGGGCATGTTTAATCCACTTTATCATTAATGCAAAGAATAGTCTCAATATTTGTGAAAATCAAACCCATGTGTTATGGAGGGTCCTTCATATCTTGAGTGAATTAAGTTCTACTTGCCAGCCTTGGCTGGGCAGCTGGGCTGTAGTTTGTCTGTTTGCAATGTCTCATGACAGGGGTCTGTAATGAAGCCAGCATGAGCCAGACTGCTAGCCTGGCTGGGCATTTCCCTGAAGGATGTGCTGGAAAATCTACTTCAGTGACTAAGGCTGGAAGTGCCACACGTGTCAGAGGAAAATAACAGCTCCTAGCAATGCAGTCTCACTTTGGCTTCACCCTTCTCATCAGTAATGGTGTTGAGAATTTTCTCTGCTAATTAAATCTGGACCATTTCACATTTTGACTGGATTTAAAACAAAAGGGCTGAAAACAATTATGTCTCTGAACAGAGCTCTTGGGTTTATCACCATGGGACAGTACTGCCAAGGTCAACTATCCCCACGACAAAGTCTGGGAACAATTCTTATGAGCTAAACATGACGCTGTTGCACAGATCACCATGCTGATGCTGGTGAGCTGAGGGCTGAGCAGCAGGACCTGCATGCTGCAGTTGGTGAAAAGCCCCAAAATAAACCACACCATGCTTCAATGGGCAAATGCTGAAAGCTTCTGACTTGATTAGATGTCTATTTTATAGAAAACCCTCTCAGAGCCATTCAGTTGGACACAGACCTGGAAGATTTAATGATGTTTAAAGATGTTCTGCAAGAGACCTGGGAGCAGGGATGCTGACCATCCACTGCAGATCCTGTGCAAAAAGAGATGAAAGACAATTGGAGATAGCTGTGAGCCCCAAGCTTGGGACCATGTTTGCGGCTCCTGGAAGCAGAATGAAGCTGTCCTGGGGGCTGAGTGAGGAGGCAGTCTGAGAATACCTTTGAAGGTGGCAGAGAGAAACCCAGGAAAGCAGCTGCCCCACTGGCAGAGGAGGAACCTTTATCATTTGGACATGACCAATGCAGGCAGACAGGTTGCTAGCCATCACCACGTCTTCAGGGAGCTGCCTGTGTGTGCCCAGGCTGCATCACAGTCTCTGCCAGAGCAGGCTTGCTCGACTTAACACATGTGAGGAAAAAATGGCAGGCCTGGAGGGAAGCAGTGTGTGAGCAGTGAGCTTTGGACCCTTCATATCCAGCAGTGCCTGAGGCAACTGCAGAGAAGGTTACCCTGAAGGGGCTGCCCTGGGGCTGTGGCCTGGGGGGAAACAGCCCCTGGATTTGACCCCATCTTTTTCTACCCTTTCACAGCAGGCACTGCTATGCCAAGTTCCCTTTGGTTTGCAGAAGTGAGGGAGAGAGAACGTCTTATAGATTTCCACCCACCTGTACAGTGGCTCCAGACAAAGTTCTGGAGGGAAGGGGAGCAGAGAAACCTCCCCAGTCATAAGTCATAAGTCTGGGCAATGCTCACTTTTGCAAGGGGTGCAGAACTTCTGCAAAGCTGCACATCTTTCAGAATGAAAAGCCATATCATCCCCTTCAGTTGAACATTCTGCTTCCTTCGGGCAGATCATCCAGCTGACACTGAAAGGCAGCCCTGGGCAGCTTTTTGAACCCACCCAGCATGATCACCACTTTTACCAGGCCTCCAAAGCGTGTTCAAGGGTCTGAAGATATCTTCCATTGCTAGTATGATTACAGCTCTAATGAGATTAGGAGCAAGCTGTTTCTTCCAAACAATGGTGCTATCTCATTCTTACCCATTTAGATTATAATCTGCTCTTCCAGATATTAATATTTTCATATTAATGTAGATCCTTTTATCCCTGTAGCTTAGCACGGGGTTCTGATTTATTAAATAGCTGGCTCCCTCTGGACTAGAGGAGCAGGATGCTGCGTTGTGATGAGTTTAGTAACTCACTGCTCCCCATTAGTAAATCACAAACTAGTGCCTCAAATTTGCAGAGGGAATTGGGTTGACTTTCCCCTCAGTCCTCGAAGCATCTTAGTCCTGTGGTGCAAAACTACCTACTAACAATCTTTCTTAAATGAGCCAAGTGCTCTAATATGGGTTCAACCCACTTGACTGAACTTTTAACAGCAATTTGGAGAGCAAGGGCAAGAGTAGAGTTAACAAATTTCTCTGGCTTTTCCCATCAAATAGTGCCAGAGCACTTTTCTGGAGGCACCAGCGATATAACATCCAGCAGAATTAGTGTATTTATTATTTTAGAAGAGCTCATGTTTTTTTAATATCTCCAGGTTTGAAGCAAAGGTTGAAAGAAAGGACAGCCTATTTGCATTGTGAATAAAGTTATCTGCCTCCTCCACCCCTACCCCTGCATCCTGACTGGAATATGCAGAAATAAATGCCTTCTAATGATCCCTGGGGGGCTGAAGCTTTGATATGGATCTTGCCCAGGGTATAGTGGCTGGGAGAAGTTCTGCCAGACTGAAACGCACATGGCAGTGGGGGAGTAGGCAGTCTTCCTCTGAGTGGGAAAGAAGGGAAATTGGATTATCTTGCTAGCAGTTGGTGTTTTTCTGTCTGCAAGAACTTACAGATGAGAGGCCCCAGCTGGGAAGTTAAATTCAGCCCTCTGCAGACAGCAATGTGTGTTTTCCTCATCTAAATAAAATAGATGATCCCATCCAAGGTCTGCAAAGTTGTTTTTTTTTTTCCTGCTTTGGCTGTGCGCAGGGCAGGTGGGTAGAGAAGCAAAATTGCAGTATTTGAATTTCAGTTTGGTGGCTGCTGAAAACTTTGAGTATGTGTGGCCATGTGTTTGTAAACACAGATTACTCTTTGGATGTGACATCTGGCTTTCAAGGAGCTCCCACAGTAGGCAGAATCACAGGAGTACACACTTCAGTTCCCTCAGACAAATCTATTGTAGGACACTATTTTGCAGTTTACAGCACACTGAATAAGCTCAAAAAAACCCAAATGCAGCTGAAGCCCCTTAATAGAGAAAACCTGTTTAAATGAGCTGCTTTCTGGGAACAAATTGTTGAATAAAAAGAACACCCTTGCAATGGGAAAGTTTTCTGCGTTGCCAAGAGGTTCCATAAAAAGCCTGTTTTATAGCGTTGCCCCGTTCCCTGCAGAAGCCAGAGCATACCGCAGAGGATCACATGCTGCCTGGGAAGCGGCGGCGCAGAGATGAAATACAGCAGCCAGAAAGGGCTCACAGCCCTGTGCTCCCTCCCTGGGCAGCGCCTGGGGTGGGGTGGTGCCGAGGGGATTCCAGCTACCATGCCAGACCAAGCAGCTTTTCCCCTGGGGTGTAGACACAACACCTTCCTAACAGAGGGCGATGCCTGGAATGTTGAGCAAGCTCCCAGGCACAGAGGATGTGCCAGGGAAGGAGCAAAGGGAAATACCAGATTTTTTTCCTCACAGAGAAGGAGAGAGAAGAAAGGATTATGCAAGAGAGCTATTATAGACAGAAAGGAACTAAGATATAAAATGCTGCTGTTGTTTTTCGGTATCAGGATGCCACACAATAAGTTTCCTAAGGCTCCAGCATCCTTATGCATCAACTGCAAAAACCCAGTAGCAGCATTTTGGGATGCTTTGCACTGATTACTTGAGAATTCCTGACAGGTTTTTGAGAGAGGCATTTATTCCCCTTGCTCCTTCTGTGCAAACTGTAGGTCAGCCCAGGCACACAGGAGAGCACTCTGGGGCAGGCTGTGGTTGTGTTTTTGGAATCAGGGCTACTTCCATCATTTTAAGCAATCCTGCTCCCCTTCCATTCCCTGTAGCTTCCTTACCCATACCCTGCACCACCAGCTATGCCAGCATGCTGTCTGTGTAGCACATGGTGAATGAGACCAGAGAACTCATCCAGATAAAAAACAACTCTAGGAAAAAAAATGTTTATTTTTCAGCTGGATTGGTTCCTGCCCTGGGTCACTGCACAGCAGGGAGACTCAGGGATGAGAGCAAGCGCTGAGGACGGGATCTGTAAACTGTCAGTCAGTAAAGGTCCCCACCATCACCCCCACTTTCTACCCCTCTCTGTGGCGGATTAGACTTCATTTTATGCAGGGTCTTTTCTTTCACCCTAAGTTTAATTTCCTAACTGTTGCAGAGATGTGAGTCAACCTACAATAAGAGCTTGAGAGCCTTCTTATCTCACAGAATAACCTTGGAGTGTCAGGCTGCATCTCACTGTGTGGCTTGCTGCAAGGATCCCCAGGATCTCAAAAGCTTAAAAAAATTTGGGGGGGGATTTGGACTATATGGCCTTTAAAGGTCCCTTCCAACTCAAACTATTCTGTGGTTCTACCTCCTGCAAATAGACTTGTCCATTTATGTGCCACCATGCAGCAACACTGTGTGTAAATCCAGTCACAGGAACAATAGAGCTCTCTTATTAGCATGCTGTACAATCCATACATAGCTCTTTCCTTTTCAGCTTGGTTTCTGGCCACAGGGATGCAGCAACTCTGCTCCCAGCTCTGGAATCAGTGACTTTTGGGCAGTGACTGTAAGGGTCTGCCCCATTCTCCACTGCAGATGGAAAAACACCATTCAAATCTCATGAGGCACCCTCTCACCAGGCTGCACGAGACTTGTCTGCCTTGTATTGCAAGTGGGCTACTTTTAGCACCAACTGCTTCAGTACCAAAAGGTGTCATGGAATTTTAATGACCACAGATGGCCACAGCTTCTGTTTTATGTCTTATCTGAGCCTCCACCCTCAAAACACCACCACAGCAGCACCATGCTCTTCTTGGGACAGGCTGGGGAGAGAGTGGACTCAGGTGGGTGAAAGCTGCCAGTTCAACACCTCTGCTGCCTGCAGCTCAGCCTGGATTTTCCTTTCTTAATACAGAATATGTTGGCTGTATGCAAATATGATGGAGTCAGGCAACAGAAAACTGTAGGTGAATATCAAATAAAATAGTTTTGATCCATCTCCTCGAAAACATTCCAAATCTGTGTCTTCAGGGTCTTGGAGGCACATATTAGCTGGAACACCTTTTTGTACTGGATGATTAGATTCTCACATTTTTCCATAGGCAAAGGAAGCATGCCCAGATACAGTTCATAGCAACTGTGCAAATTCATTTTAAGTCATGGCCAGATGTTGGCAAGAAGAGACTGAAGAAAAGCTCATGCTATTTTCTCATTTAAGTATATAGGAAAATGGATCCTCCTATCCAGCTGTGAGCTTTTCCAGAATACACCCCAGAGTGCAGCTGATGGATGTGCCTCCCACAGCCCATAGGGTTTGATGCTGTTCCAGACATGCTTCATGGGGAGTATTCCATTCAAAATAATTATCAACTTGAATAGAGTAAGTACCAATCTATGGAAAACCCACTTTGCCTGCTGCCTGGGAAGAGATTACAAAGCACATTTGGCTATTGTGTGCATGCTTGTAAATTTTAAAGTCCTGGGTGAGATCTCTGTATCTGGAGAGCATCAGAGGATCTTGAGAGCACTAAGGCAATGTGGAACCCAAATCTTTCTTCTTCTTCTTCCCAAAGGAGTCTCAGACTGTACTCAGTAAAAGTCACCACAGCTTCAGTAACTCCTAATAAATCTTACACTAGCTTCTAGTTGGAGAACCCACACAGGAAAAACCTGCTCCCAAACTCTTATCTCCTGTCTTGTTTACATTAATTTCTCCTTGCTGTCCTTCCCTGATGTGCATAATGTTCCACCTCCAGCCCAGGCAGGTCAGTGTAGTGCAGACCTGACTTTCACAGCATTGTCACTGCATTGCTCCACTGTGGCACCCTTTTTATCACACCAGGTAGCAGGGCCTTCAGGCTCCTCACTAAGCCTGCTCTCTTTTGTTCTCCCAAGAGATCTTCTGTTCCACTCCCAGTGGAATGCAGCTATTCACTTTGCTCCTCCAGTGCTAGTTGCTTATTTTCCGCATTGGCCCTGGACTTCCAGCCACTCTGTTCTTGTTTTTAACTGCAACTCCTTCCCTCAGCACAGGCCTGCCTTGGAAGGTCTGCACAACACCACCTCAGTTACACCCTTCCTGGATACCTGTATCCTTTGCAGTGATCGGAACCATCTGCCTAAATTAGTCCCAGGCTTCTATACTTCACTTTGCCAGAGGTGTTTCTTAAAAGAACTGGAACATTGGCTTTTGAGGTGCATCTCAGTTTTAAAAACCCTGAAGGCAAATGAGACAACAACCTATGTGTAGTTTAAGCCCACAACAGACTCCTTGAAGACACAGTAAGCTGGAAAAGTCCCTGCTGTGCTCTGAACATGCTGCCAGCTGAGGTGCAAGTGCAGATTCCCCACATGTGGTTGAGGTCTGCAGTCTGGGCCACAAAGTTTCGAGACTTAGGCTGTGGTTTGATTATAAAATAAATCTGACTCTGTGGTTCCCAGTATTGATCAAAAATGCCACAGCCATATGACATGAAACATGGATCTAGCACTCCACCAAGTTAAACACATTTAGAAAGTTTAGACAAGTCAGTTTTTTCATGGCAAGGTGTTAGAGTAGACCAGAACCTACATCACACTACTGTCCTGCCAAATCAGCTATGAACCGTCTACCACAAGTAGCCCAAAGCTGACATAATAGCATAAAGTTGCATAAATTCTGTGTTGTGTGCTTAGACTAGTTTGACAGAAATGCACTTGTGTGTATGGGATTGACCCAGGGTAACTGGGGACTGCTGGGTTATCTGTCAGAGCCCAGATCCACAGTGCTGGTAAAACTTTACCCTTCAGAGCATTGTGAGGTTATTTCTTGCAGGATAAGGCATGGTCTTCAGTGTTTGCAGCTGCATAGTTAATCCTGCTGTAAAAGCTGATGAGGTTTGTGTGGACTGTAGGCAACTTAGAGACTCCAAGAAGGATACTGTAGATGGCAGCTGTTAACACTGAGAAGCCTCTTTCTGAGATGAAAACTCTTTGCAGGCAGACTTGCTGCTCTAAAGCACATCACACACTGTGAGTGAAGCTGTGCTGTCTGCAACAAGAATATTGGTAACCACTCACACAGGCAAGGGTGAGAGTAAATAAGCCCTGTGCCAGGAAACAAGCACAAGCAGCAGAAGGGGATGCATTTTTAAGTATGAGAAAGTGAGTGGGAGGAGGTGGCCGAAGCAAGGGATGTTGGGGTGGGATGGGGTACCCGGAGGAAATGGAGCAGCCAGGCAGACTGGGCACTCAGCTAGGATGGGATACCCAGAAATATGGGTCTCCAGCGTAGGACTGAGCATTCAGGAGGTATAGGGCTGCCCAGAGGGGATGGGATGCCCCTTCTCCATTCCCCTGCAGCCTGGGAGAGAGCTGCAGAGCTGCAGAGAGACAGCACTTACGTCTGTTGGGAAAGGAAGGGGTTAACTGGATTCGGATACCCCCCTCTCTGTTGAACTCATTGATTCATTTTCTCTGTTCCTATTTCTTTCTCTCACTTTCTTCTTCTCTCTCTTGCAGACTGATTAAAAACTCTTTGAGTTTGAAGGTTTTTGTGTCAAAACAGCTCAGATGCCAGCTGGGTGCCAAGCAGTGAATATTCATGGTATTTAAATGTGACAGTGCGGTGGGGGCTAAAGGACGGGCTAGTTAGCTCTTTTTAGATGGAGATTAGCTGCCTCTTTGCTCCTAATCACCACTGTTGTTGAAATATTACAGCTTCTGTTACAACTATTAATGTCCTAAATGAAGAACAGGCTCCTCTGAATAACATCAAACACAAAATGGTCACTTCCAATTTTAGCCCGTTTCTCTCCTCTTTGCTAATGTGTGTTTTCATTTCTGTCTGGGGACCTGTCTCGGTACCATACGGTTCAGCTTCAAACCCCGCAGCAGAGGAGCTAGCTTGGCCCAAGGGAGCTGCTAAAAACCAAAGGAGCATTCATGTCCCAAGAGAGGTCAGTAGCTGGCCAGAGGCTGTTATTTAGCTCATGAGGATGGTGGGTGCTTGGAGCCGGGAATGAGTACCCAGCTGCAGGTCAATTCTACATGGATAGACATTCAGAATCTGTTACTCCAGATGAAGCCCCTGTTTCCTGCACAGGATGGAGGAAGGTTATTTTCTTGCACCAAACAAGAGTCCAGGGAAATGTGAGTGGAGGCCCACCACTGGAGTGGAGTGCAGGAGGGCACAGTGCTGTATTGCCCTCGGGGCTGGTGTTTGCCAGGATCAAAATGAAACCCACAGCTCTAGGTTCCACCAGGAACATTGTAAATGGTGAGGTAAGCCAACAGGCTCCTATTTGAGCTTTACTCAGATAAAACTCCCACTAAAGTCAGAGGCTGGATAAAATCTGTGACAGGGTGGTGTGAGTTGGTCCTTTCATGGCAGTATCTGGAGGGAAGCCTGATGGAAAATACTTTGCAGCAAAACCTGCCCAGATGTCCAGTGCGTGTTAGGCCATTTGGAAGCTCTCTGCATTCATCCCAGGAGCTGCCTGCCGTTATCCGAGAGCATGCCTGGCAGTATGACGAAGAGGAGGGAAAACCCATGTGTGGTCCTTAGGCTCTGGCAAGAAATAGCAGAGCAGAACACCAGGCTATTGATTTCATGTTTGCTTTAAAAACAACCTAAGTGCATTCCTGGAGCAAGGCTGGTCTGGAAGCCTAAATAAAATAATATTCTTCAGCCTTGAAAACTGACACTAGACTTCAATGGGTGCTTTAAAGTCCTGCCCCCAGACTAAGACCTGCACATTTCCTAAGCTCTTGTCTACACACAAAAATGGTGCTACTTTAACTAGAGCAGTGTAGCCAAAGCAACACATCTCTCCTCTCTTCCATCCCTTTCTCTTCCATGCATGAAAACTGTTAAAAAGCATCCCTATTTGACAAAACCTTCCTTATCAGAGGAAAATATCTCTTTACTAATACAAGACTTACTAGTGTCAGCACATCTAAGCAGGACTAGAGATAGCATTACTGTTTTGGTAGCGAAAAATCACATCCATGCTTAGTCTCTCAGACGGGATGCACAGAGCAAGCCAACAGAAAAAGGTAAACAGAATAGGTCTAATTCATCTTTCTGATGACAAGGCTTATGTCCTGCACTCCACAAAGTGCAAACGATCCCATCTGAGATAGTCAGGGACTTCTCAGACTCTCATGAGGCTGTACAGTATCTGGATAAAATGTGTGCATAGTATTTATAATGTACAAGCAACACCACAGAACTCAGACCTTCCACAGCATAAGCAGATCAACAGAAACTGCATGTCAGCTAAGCTCACTAGAAAATAAACAAGAAATTCCCTTAACAACCAAACTGAGGCCACAATGCATTCACAGACACAAAAATAGATTTGCATGCTGATCTGTGAGAAATGCAAATTTCCATAGATGGTATCAGAAATATGTGGACCTGACCCTTTGAAATTCTTTCCTCATAGGGAAATTGCATTGGGCAATTTTGGGCTCCTGAAGAAAGAGGAAAAAACCATGCAGGATACAATATATTCCCTTCTAACAGATCATCAGGACTATGGATTTCAACAAATCGCATTTGATAGTCAAGATATTTTGAGCAACATAGTTGTACAGGAAAACCAGTATGATTTCTCATTGGTACTTTTGTAAAGGCAGACTGGTAATAATAATAAGAGTCATCATCATCATCATCAAACTTCTAACTGCTGTCTCAATGCTCTCAGGCTTTTCCTGCCTCAACCCTATTCCCATGCCAGCTGAACAACTTCCCAAACTTCTAAATGCTGTACTTCAAGCTTCACTACTTCTGATATCCTCAGTAATAATATCAAAGCTTCAGGTGCCTTATCCATTGAGGTTAGGATGGCCTGAATAGCATTAGATTTTCCCCTTCAACAGTGGTTGTTTCATACTATATAAGTAAATCAGATGGTACTTAGTACATACTCCAGGTGGAAGAAAAAACTAAAGATAGATGGATGTTGCTCCCAACAAGCAGCAATTTGAAAACACGGCACCAAATACATCAATATCCCAGTCTATTCTTTGAGATATCGAGTGCCTCTTGCCTTCCTCAGATAATTTTCTTCAAAAGTGTTCAGCCCTGACAAATGCTGAGCTCCAAAGTGTCGGAAATGGAAATATCCACAATGCAGCCATAACTGAGGTTGTGAAGTGGCATAGTAGTACAGTCAGAAATGCAAAAATCCCCTAAATGCACTAATGCTGGTGAAAATAAATGTGCAGGCACTGTCAGGAAAAATGAAGGTACTGGCAACCTGGTGAGGTTCTTCTGGAACAGCTCCTCCCTGCTGCAGGGTTGGAAGCCCCATGCTCAGAAGTTGGGCAGCATCATGAAGCTGTGGGTGTCCAAAGCTCCCTGTTCCCAGGAGGAGCAGGTGTGCTGAGAGCTGGTAAGCTAAACTGTGGTGGGACAGAAAAATGCAGGAGCAGCTCCCTAAGTCAAATGCAGACTTGTCAAACATCTGTCATGTTCCAGTATTCCCACTTGGTAGTCAGGAATCTGAAACAAAATGAGAACCTACGTGGTCAGGGCATGCATTATCAAATTCCTAACAACTTTCTGACACCAGTGATCATGGAGGAAAAACCACCTAACTCTGATCAACTGCCTGACCCCCAGCAGCCCCACAGGAAAAAAGGACACAGAGCAGTAGGCACTACTTCTCTTGGTTGGAGGTGTCTGAAGGCATCCTCTTTCCTTCATAATTCTGTTGCTCTCTTAATCAAGGGTTGCTTATGCTGTTAATGAGTATTGATTTCTCAGCTACTGATTGTGAGCAAAACAAACTGAACATACTTATCCACATCTTTCTTTCATTATAGGCATGTAATCTCCTCTCTCCCCCTCTTTCTAGTTCACCCAAACCACACAGTTGCCTTCTTTGCTTCTTTACAAGTCTCATCTTCCCTCTCTCCGCTCCATCTGTCCTTCTTCAAGACTTTAACGGCTGACCCCATGCCCTGTTCAGTACCTTCCCCTTCCTGCTCCCTGGCTCCCTTTGTGTCCTTTCAGCAATTCTGTCTTTATCATGCTGATCTCCCCTCATCAGCACAGTGCTACAAAGCCTTCCCCAGCTCCTCCAGGGGCACCACTCTTTAAATCAATCCCTTCTCATCACCAGGATCTCTCTTTATCACATGCCTCTTGAGAGATTGTTTCACCTGCCTGAATTGAGAGGTGCAGACCAATGTCCAAATCTGATTTATGAAAATACTGATAATGAGGATTTTTATTTTATAATGTGCATGGCTGTATATTACAACAGACCTTTCCAATTATGAAGTTGTCTCAGGTCCCCACTGTCTCCTGGTGGCCCAGGTAGCCCAGCTAACAGGTCTTTTCCTGTCCTGTTTGGCTAGGAGGTAGATTTCTTTCTGCTCTGAAGCTGAAGCTGGCTTCAGACCGGGTACTTGCACTGCACACTCCAAGCCCACCAGGCTGTTGGCTGAAGCAAAACCCAGTTTAGCTGGGAGAACTTGTGCAGAGATCCCTGAGCTCATGGTGCACTGATCAAGCTGTACATGGGCTCTGAAGAATACTTCAAGATCCATCTCATTAAATCTTTTCTCTGAGACCATCTCCTCTCTTTTCCAACTTCCAGAAGTAAAAAAAAAAAAAAAAAAAAAAAAAAAAAAAAAAAAATCCCCCAAAAAAACACAAAACCAAAAACACAACCACTTGGCTGACTGTTAATAACTGCTAGACTAATTTAACATTGGACTGATGCAAGATAAAGCAAGAGCTGAGGGCACATGGTACAGAAAAGTTTCCCATGGAAAAAGTTGGAGGTAATCAATCTCCTCCTAAGTGAAAGCTGACTGAGAACAGGTGGTAAAAATACAAGCACCTCTCTACTTTACCCACAGCTCAAAGCATCCAATTGCCTGCATTCCTACTAACCCTGGCATCATGCCTTTTCCATGTGCATTTCCAATGTCCCTGCTTCCAAGAATGTTGTTCCAAAGTGACCTACTGTTCATGCACCCATTTTTAGACGTATTTTCATGAGAAAGTCAGAGAATAGAGGCTACACGAATGAATATTTCCAATCATTCACCTCCACCATATTTTAATTTTCTTGCCTTAATCACTCCTTTTGGCTATCTGGCACATGTCTTGGCACAACACAGACTGGGGAAGGCCGAGGTGAATCCTCCCTCACTTACAGCTTACCTGAGAGACTGAAAGGACTTTTCTGTATTAGAGCATGTAAGATCAGCACTTTTGTCTAGTCCATTCACCAGAAAAAAACAAGGGTATGCCTCACACCCAAAAGCCCACTTGGATGTCTGTGGCAGAAGGCACAACAGTGACAGAGGTGACAGACCTCCCTGGTAGTTGCTTGCTTGCTGACTATGCTAGTGTCTGTCTGCTCTTCCCTGTGCATGGACCCTCAAGCCTGGCCCTGCCCACCAATTCAATGTCCAGCTCCATCTTCATTTGCCTCTTTCTCTTTCTTTCTTTCTGTCAGTCAGGACACTGTTTGGTTACTTTATATATTTATTATTTCAAGTCTTTAGCAGAGCTTATATCCTGTTATGGATTTGTTTAATAAAATTACCTGCATTTGCAGGAGGGTCAGTTAACTTCTCCAGGCACTGCCTGACTACAGATCTGTCAAGCAACATCAAGCAAAAGCAGGAAACTAAATACAGAGTCTGGATTCTTTTCACAAAACCAAGGGCTGGCTTTTCTCCAGGGAATGCAATGTCTTCACATGTCCCTTCTGCCACTTGGACCTGCAGCCGGGCTCTGCAGGGAGGAGCTCTGAGTGAAGAAGCCCTGCTAGCAGAGGGTTAGTAATGGCACAGTCTCTTAAAGCAGACCCAGCTTCAGGATATAAACCCTGGACAGGATTAATTATCCAGAAAGCAGCTTGTTAGAAGCTGTGTTGGCACACAGATAAGGGGAACTGTAATGGAATCTGCCAATTAACCAGCCCATGGTGCTGAACTAAATGTGACCCCATCGTTAATTGTGGTTGTTTCTCAGCAGTTTTCTCATCACATTGGGTGCTCAGGAGAGGGGAGAGAAAGAGGGCTCATCCAGGTGCTTAATTTATTTCTGCTCACAAACAGGAATCATGGGATATAAACTTCATGACAATTACATGGCAGAGCTTTCAATCTTATTACATCTAGTCTTCCTGAAAGAGAGGGGAGATGAAAGTCTTGGAAAAGCAGAAAAGAAGGACTCCTCACACTTTTCAGCAGAGTAAACAGCTGTCCAATATAATGAAGCCTTCTTAAAGTAGTTTACCTGAAGGTAAATTTTCTGTGTGAGTGGTGTGTGAGAGGAATTCCTCTCACTCTATCTTCCACATGGCCTGTGGCCCATCTGCACCGTGCGGAACAGAGCCGGTGCTCTCAAAGAAAGCTGACATGAAAAGCTCAGGATGGCCTCAAGCTACAGCTGTGAATCTGGCTCCAGACTTCCCCTCAGTTCAGAGGTGTTTGAATCTCAGCGCCTTGCAGAGCTTTTGAGCCAGATGGAAGATCCAGGAATGAGTTTCCTTAAAAGTTCAAGAGGGTTCAAGAGGTTTTGCTTTAAATCCATCTCTAGGGATGACCTAAAGCAGTCAGTGATGCAGAACAAAGGTCTGTCTTGTGGCTGCATCCCTAAAGGAAATGCTTGGACAATTCTTTGTTAGGAATTAATCTCACATGGTCCTGAAGAGCTAACTCTTCCCTGGAGTACAACTGTATTGAAAGAGTGTCAGTCACAAGAACTAGTACATTAATTGCTAATATGAATATGCTAATATGCTAAGTGTGGCTTTGCTTCCTGGAGGATGTGGAGTCTGCACTGATCTAGACACAGCTAGACCCCTAACACAGCCTCTGCCATATCTGCCTTGGACTTTAAGTCTGTCTTCTTCTGCATCCAGTCTGGCAGTAGCCAAGGTGGCATCTTAGGGCAAAACATGGGAGAGGAACAGGATGGAAATTCCCCCAATTTCTTTAATATAGAGCAAAGAAACTCCTTGAGCTGGAGGTTGCATCGGCATCCCAGTTTAGCATTCCTATTTAAACTACTTTTACAACTTTTCCAAGCCCTTTGAACTCATTTATAAACATGTCACTGACTTGTGTCCTGTGGTAACCAGTTCCAGGTTTGGCCATGCATTGATAAATAAGCTGTTCTTTTCTCTTCCCTTTAAACTTTTTCATGATAACTTTGTTCCTTGTCCCCTAGCTCCCATGCTGTGATAAATAGTGAGTGATCATTCCTTATTCCCATCTCTGTGCACATCACGACTCGACCGACCTCCAGCGTAGACCCCCTCAGCTGTCACTTTTTCAAGCTGAAGAGCTTGGTTACTGTCCCTTCATAATGGAGTAATTTCATACCTGTTGTCTCAGTGTTTGTCCCTCCTGACCAACAGCTCTTCAAAATTTTACCCTGTGGCTGCTCCCAGCTCTATCCCTGTCTCCAACTCCCAGCCAAAGCCCCCTGTCACCCTGCAGGACTCCTGCCAGCACTGCCACACTTTTTCTCATTTCACTACATCCTCTCTCAGGGAGCAACTGCAGGCAGCATTCAAGACACATATGTACCATGGATTTATACAGCAGTATAATGATGTTTTCTGTTTTGCTGCCAGTTCCTTTCCTGGCTGTTCCCTCCTCCCACCTCCAGTTTGACTGATGCTGCACAGTTTCCCTCCCCAGGATGGCTCCAAATCTCCCTTCTGGGTGGTAATAGCTAATACGTACTCATCCACTTATCATTGTTTTTCCCCACATTACTTCTACATACATCAACATGGAATTTCATCTGCCATCCTATCACCCACTCACTCTGTATCCTGAAGCTCTTTGTTCATTACAGCTTATTACAGCAATCTCATGGAAAAACAAGCTCATTACGGTCGAGAAACTCACGCCTTATTCCACTGGCTGAGGGGCTGCCTGTGTTGGAGGTGGTGCTGACTGCTTGAATTTCTTCCCAGCTATTAACAGAGGGCCCAGTGTGCACTCCCATCCCCTACCCAGAGGGGTAGGACTGATTGAGGCTCCTTCATCAGCCAAAAGGGCAAAGGATCACATGTACAACACACCATTATTTCCCTACTGCTGGCAACTTTCTCCCTACAGACTGCTAATGGCAGTCACCTACCCACATTCCCCTCCAATGCTACCCTTTCCCAGCACCACAGCTTCTTAATAGAGGGAGAGAGATCAGCTGAAGCAAGACCCTTCCCAGCACAGCCCAAACCTGCACATTAAGGATCCACATAGAACAAGGAGAAGGGAGGTGCTCTGGGCAAGGCTATCAATTTTTATCATAACAGAGAGGTAAACAGCAGGAAAATCCAAACCCTTACTGCAGCAGCTACTTGGACCCATTAAAATGGAAGTGATCAGGGCCAAGGATGTTTTCTCCAGCTGCATATGCCAAGCAAAAGCACTTCCTCACCTTTTTCCCAGAGACTTTTCTGTGGGGTAACCTAGGGAGAAGTGACCTCATATTGCTGTCAATTATGTTTTATAATTTTATGACACTATTTCTGGTTATAGCCTGTTCTAATCACCTAAACTATTTCCCTACCTTGTGGAACTCACACCTGGCAAGCACATGGAAATATAGAAACTCATTTTTTCAGGCTTCTTGTTATCTATGTTGCCTTTTTTTGTCATTTTCCTCACCAATCAGCCTCTCCAGACCTACAGTACTACATCTCAGTGCCTCTCCCTGTATCCTCATGGATTTATCTATACCTTTCTACTGTGATACAGCCCAGGACTGAAAGCAGTATATTTTGTTTGGGATGTCATCAGGCATTGAGAGGAACCAGTGCCTCCCTCAGCTGTGGTTTGATGCCTTTCCATACATAGATAAGAATCTCGTTAGCTACTTTTTTTTCCTATCATAACACACTGTAGACTCACACGATTCAATTTGCTGTCTACTATCACACTCACATCTCTTTTAGCAAAACAGCTTTTCAAGCCCTTCTTCCACTAAATCACTCTGGGCCAGCTAACCTAAATGGTGAACCACACCAGTTAAAGATTTGGCCTTTTGTTTGACATAAGTCTTTTTGAGGCTAACCAATCTTCTTCATTCCAGGTCAAATCTCACTCCACTTCTTGCTCCAATTGCTAATCTTTGCAGTTTTCTGGGGCATTTTTCTCAAGGGAACAGTCGTAATTCCCTATTCTGATATCACTTGTGCATTTCCACCCACAGAGCCCACAAGATGACTGAGTACCAAGCACCTCTAGAAACCTTTCTCCCTAGAATATTGCATTTCATTTCCATCTGTTTATACACTGTCTGTACATGGTGTACTCAGCAGTCCAGGTATGAGAATTGCTTTCCAGAATAACTGGAAATGTGTAGCTCAAACAAAGCTGTACCTGACTTTCCACTTCTCCACTTCTGGTTTCAGTGGTGGCCATGCCAGTGTGGAGACAGATCCCATGAGTGTCACAGCAAGGTCTGTAAGAACTGCTCCACAGCCCATGCCCGCCTTCGTCACAAGCTTTCCAGGTTTCAGGTTTCAACCAGTCCTATAAAACACAGCTAGTCCTACAAAGCCCTTCCAGAACCAGCTCTGCAGTGCACATGCCTTTTTGCCAGATGTTCAAAATATTGCACAAGAATTGCCAGGATTTAGACCCAGATAACAGGATGATCTCAGCCTACATCTCATTACCAGCAGTGGGAGGCTTCAGGGAAGTGGGAGACTTGTCTTATTGTGTTGTTGACTGGCTCTTTGTTGCCAAGAAACCCTGAGATTAGCTCAGTCGATTAGAGCATAGTGCTAATAACATCATGTTTGATCCCCTCATGGGGTGTTTACTTAAGAGGTGGACTTGATGACCCTTGTGGGTTCTTTCCAGAATATTCTATGATTCTGTGAAAAGATGGTATGTTATAAGGGTCTTTTCCTTGCTCTTTGGAGGACTGGCATTCACAGATGCAGTGAAGAGTTTGGTAGAACCTCATAGCCACGCAATACAATAATAGGATGGAGAGCTGGCTGCAGTGTGGAAGAATAATGGGGGATGACAGAGGGCACAAGTATCTAATCACTTTCTTACCATGCCTGCCCTAAGAAACAGACAATCCTTCCCAGCCCATACAGTAGCCAAAGATATATTATCCCCTCTATATCACAGAAACACCCCATCCTATTCACACAAGCTCCAAAATTTTGTGTTTGTATTGCAAAACAGCTGCTGCAGATTTAATAAAACTGGCACAAGAGTCAGAAGAATCAGCAACCGGTGGTGCTGCGAGAGCAGGGCTGAGACAGGGTGCCAGCAGTCTCCTCCTCCTGAAAATGAAAGTTGATCGTACCCATGGCCATGGCTTGTGTGGTGGCTCCTGGGGAGAATGGCACCTGGCTTTGCAATGAAGGACCTAAGGCAGGCAAAATTTATTTCTCTAAATCTATTCTTTGCATTTTCAGAGTAGCTATATTTAAAAGCAAGTAAAGAAATTGATATGCATGGGTTTGAAATGCTAAGCTTTACTCTGTGAAAAACTTAATCCAAAATAAGACAGCACAAGTGGGGAAAACGGTGCCTTTACACAGTCATACATTTCCCGATCAATTCTTAAGCTGTCAGGAGCTTTCTTGGTCTTTGCTGAGAGTTAGGGCCAGAAGGAATTGATCACGTTCATTCTTGGACTGCCAAAGTCCTCGCTAGCTTTCATAAACTAAGCAGCAATTTAGCTGTACTTTCCGGTAACTTCCAGAGCAAGTCAGCTGTATGGGTTTACCAAGGAATTCCAGAGATTCCTGCTTATATTCCTGTTTAGCATTCAAATCACCTTAACAACAATTAGCACAGATAAGACAGGTAGTGTGGGATAATAGATTTCCTCCACAGACTTCCTTTATCTTCTGCAAAAGGTCTGCGAGACTTTCACACCTCAGTCTACAGCTTTAGTCTGTTCTCAATGTCCATACAAAGACAGTGAGTACAGTGTCACTGCTCTTTACAGCAGCTGGGGGAAGGCCCTGCAGTCTGTGTCATGAAGTTGCTTCAGGATCCAGACTCTCACCTGGACTATGACTCTACAGGAAGGCAGACTCAGCTGAAGGGAGCCAAGTGTCAGTTCGATGTGAAGTACTATATACCAGAAACATTTGGGATGTCACTTGCCAGCTCGAATTTACCCAAAAAGACCCCAAACCAAAAAAAGATAAAAAAGTAATTTCGTCCCTGTAGACTTGATGCTGGATCAAGTACTACCCTATTTCCCAAACCTCCTCCTCCTCCTTCCCTGCAGCTAACAGAGGCCGGTACCATGTGCTATGCAATTTAACTACCTAGGCAGAAAATCATTTGGGCTCCCTCCTGATGCAGACAAAAGTCGTGCAGCCTCGGGAGGCATTACCGAAGGTACAGCCATGCTCTTAAAATAAGCACCTGCATGCTGTGCAGCTGCGCTGGGCGGCTCCTTCCCCATGCTCCCTAATGTCCTCAACATGTGTGATTGCTTGGTAGCAATGAAGGGCTTCATCCCCTCCACGATCTGGCTCCTGCCCCCAGGGGCTTAGCAGAACATATTTTAAAAACCCTCCTGGGAGCTCACTCAAGCTCTCTGTTTACACAGCAGATTGGTGGGTTCTCGTTTGAAGTCAGGATTTAAGCTGTTCTTTCTAATTACAGAGAGACTCTGAAACCTGAGAGATCTCTGCTGGTGAAGACTAAGCACAGAGAGAGAGAGAGAGAAAAAAAAAAAAAACCAACCCAGTTGCATAGGCAGAACAATGCTACATCCAAACCCTAGAGTTTGCTATAAACAGAAGGCCCCTGCAGCAAAATAGGACATATGCTGTTATTTGTCCCCTATAGTCTCTTTTCATCATGCTGTTTTCTGCTCATCACCTCTGTTCCTTGCAAGTATCACCAGCACTCAAGGACATTTGTTCCACTTTGTCTACTGAAGAGGATGAGGGATAGTAAAAATATCTGAATCCCAGTGAACTTCCCTAGACAGATGAATGAAAGCCAGGGTATTTCCATCCTCTCCGAACTGATGGCTGCCATGGGTTATAACTTCATTAACAGATTATACACTGAAATGCATTTGAACTGATCACCCACTAGTGTTTCCATCAGGAGAATAAAAGGGAATATATTACCGCCCCATTTCAGAAAGGCAGTTAGTTTTTAAATGACTCTTTTGTAACTCTTGTGTTTCTAAGACGCAGAAACTGATGCCCCAGTGCCCCCTGGGGCACTCAGTGCCTCCTGTGCGGGTGTTTCTTCACTCATCCTTGCAAGGAGGACAGGATGGAAGACAAGATTTGGGACAAGGTGGGACAGCAATGTTCGCTCCCTCCCTCAAGAGCCCCTTGGCTCTGAACAGTGCAAGGTTTCAGCCCTTCATCTGACGGATCCTGAACCTGCCTGGAGCTTCCAGACGCTGCTATCAGCTGTGCTGAGACGGGACACTACCTCAATTCCTTTGCTGTCACTAGCAAGTGTGATGTTTTGGCAGCTGACGGAGGAGGTAGAAGGCGGAAGCAAGGTGAGAAAAGACTTTGGGAACTTTCCCAGCATGTCAGAAATAGTCCTCCAGCAGCACAGACCCGCAGCTGATTGGTTCCCAGTTCACCTTAGGAGTGTAAGCCAAGTGGGGAATACCTTAAATAGAAGGTAGAAAGTAACACCTTTGAAACAAGCTGAAACACACGGGTCTAATCACGTTCCTCCTGAAAGCAAGTCCAGTCCTTTCCTCACCTGAGTCTCTTTAGCAGAAGAGAATTGCTCTCTGTTGCCTGAGGGCAGTGCTTGTCCCCTTGGCTTACTCTGCACTGAAAGGCCAGTACTTCAGTAATCAGATTAAGAGCCTCAAACAACAGCTGTGTTTGTTCTCTGACTTAAAGGCAAAATAATTAGAAATTATTGTTTTCCTGTAAATTAAGACTGTTTCCTCTCCTTCTGATTTCCAATTTGTTCCCTTAATAAATACATCACAGCATTAACTGCTTGGATCACACTGATCTCTGCAGGCTTCATAACACTTACAATCTCTTATCTGAAATGATTTAAGGGAAGGAGGCCATAAATCCCATTGAAAGTGAATTCCTTCCAGTGTTATCCACTATTCAAATGGATATAGGCTAAATAATTGGACCTGATTAATTAAAAGCTGCAGGGCACTAGTGGGAGAGACTAATGTAGGTCTTCACTGAACACCCTCCCCCAAGATTTCTGCATTATTTTAAAAGACACAACCCCCACTGCTCCGGCTTCATTTGCTCCAGACCAAGTGACACCAGAGTGGGATACCTGTGTCCTGCACTGTGCATGACATGTTCCTTCAGCTCCTCGGGACCTCAGTGGTGATGGCTGTCATGGTACAAACTTAAAACCAGAGAATGACTTGTTTGACTCTAGTCCTAGGCAGGTGTCCTGAAATTTTGTACCAGATGAGTTCCTATAATCAGATGTGGTCTCACACAGATGGAGTTTCACTAACAGCCCCTGTGCTGTGACCCTCTCCCTGGGAGTTTTCCTCTCCCAGGCACTTCAGAAGGGAGCCACGAGCTGTATGGGCAGACAGGGCTGCTCTTCCCTAAACAGTCGCAGCCACAGGTGAGAAAGAGCATGGATTTGAGGTGAGATGAATAAAACCCAGTTCCCCAGAGTATGAAGGGGAGGGGGGTGGCTCTATATAAACACTAAAACAAGTTCTCCTGTAGTTCAGGGAAAGGTGAAACCATACCAGGGCTGAAGGACAAAGAACTGTTGCTCAGATGTGAACCAAACACAAGCAGAGGAAGAGGGCTCCACTTCCCCTTGAGAAAGCCAAAGGCAAGGCAGTCTATTGAGAACTGCACTGGTTTCTAGAAGTATGCAGAATAGCATTAAAACAAGCTCTCTTTGCCTAGCAATGTTCAGGACACAAAAAATACAGTAAAATGTATTCATTGTATCTGTACTGGTAAAGTTCAGGGACTGTACAGAGTGGGCAATCTGTTTTGACCATCCCCTAAATCCTACGTGCCCTAGAAAATACAGCTCTTTAGCAGAAAAGTCTAAAGCCACTGACAAGAAAATAAAGAGGAATGCTGTTTTCTAAAAGTGATAACAAAAATTCAAGAGTTTTACAGGCACTGAATTTTGTCACAGTAAAAGCCAAGAAGCCTTGTAAAATGAAAATGAGTCGTGTAGCTGTGCATCGTATGGCACTTGCTGAAATAAGGACTCCAGTTATTTGTGTGGGGGAAGGGAAGCCACAGTTACTCTATTTCCCCACTGTGTTTGCTTAAAAAGTCAAGGGCATGTGATGAGTTGATCCTTTCCTATTTAATGACTCCAAATTTCCCTCTTCTCTAACACTGTAACCAGCCTTCTTTCAGGGGCAGTCCTGTTCCAGCTCAGGTATTTGCCAATTTGTTCTCCTGAAGCAAGCAGTGAAGGGCCCCATATCTGCTGCAGGAATACAGAGTTGTACAGATGTTTCTGCACCATTACAGGGACAACAGGGCCGTGCCACTCAGCTTTCTGGCTCATCAGCTTCAACTAGGTCTGTCGCTCTCTACTGCCCAAAGATAGAGCATTGGGAGGGGAATGCATGGACACTATACTGAGCCTCTTCTTGTGAAGCAAGAGAGCATATGGAACACTTATACAAGGAGGAGGAAGGGGATGAGTAACGCTGATATGGAGAGAAATAGAGGGAGATGGGAAAACAGTTGGAAAGTGCTAAAAACCTCAGCAAGACATTTTGAAGCACATATCACCCCATACTCCAGAGTGACACCAAGACAAGCCAGGTTGACACCAGGATACAAAGACCTGTGTATGGACCCAGAAAGGGCAGATGAGCCCTTTCTGGCAGGTGTGTGAGGCAGACGACAAGGATGATGTGCTGCCATAAAGACAAAGAGGTATCACAGGCATCAGGGCATGTGATGCTTTCCTTCCCAAGTACAGTTCTTCAATTTTGTTGCAGACCTATACAAACACTTTCAATGTACCCAGGAAACTGCGCCCATTCAGGAAGATCTCTGATTCTCTTCTCTGAAGAATACGCACCACTGAGGTCTCAGTAACCTGGCTTTAGCTTGGGACCGTTAGATCACCTCCTCACAAATGCCAGAGGGGCTTTTCAGCAGTAGTGCAAGAAACCTGAGTTCTTAAATTACCAAATGGAAAAACATTAGGAGCTTTGTAATGAGCTCCCATACAACAGCAAAGAAACATCATATTCTTGTGGATCATCTGCAGACCTCTGCAACCCTTTTGCTGTGACCCTGTGCAGGTACAAACAACCTGTGCAGAAAGCAAGAAGTGCCCAAGTATGAAAGCTGTGCCACAACAAAGCCTCTGACTCCAGAACTGACCCTCCAGGGCCCACTGTGACCTGCATCAGGCAAAGAGCTGCTGGGGCACAGGGATAGCACAGCAACTTGGCAAGGCTGGAGGGCCCCAGAGAACAGGGAGGCTTTCAGAGCACACGGGAGTGAGAGGCTGATGGAGGCAAGGCAAACCATGAAGTAAAGTAAGTCTCCCAAAGCAGTTATCAGTAAAGCTACTGAGGATAAATGGGATTTGAGTGTAGTCTGCAACACTGAGGCAAGGCTAAGCTAGCATCCCGGTTCTGCACACCCAGGGGCATGTGGAGACTGATGGGATCAGCTCATGCAGAAACAACTTCTTTCTAATTTTTCTTTTCTTTTTAGATGTGAGTTTTTCCATTCTCTGAAACTGTAGATAAATTCTCATCAGCAACAACAATATCAACAATTAACACTGTAACATATTCAAGTCCCTGGATCTTATTGTGCTAAACATGATTCTGCCTCTTCAGCATGTTGGTGGCTCAGTAGACTTGGCATAAACAATTGGCATTGGAGGGGTATCGCAGTAGGGCATCTTGTTACTGCTCATCAAATTACTGCTCTTGTTACTGCTCATCCTGTGTGCCACAGGAATGGGCAGGAAAGTGTCTCATCTCATCCAGTTCTTGCATGTGATTGTATCAGCATTTTTCTGAGATGCAGTTAGTTGGGTTCTAGTAAAAACCTGTCACTCCACCTTTGAATAGATGATAGTAACATTTCACCTACCCCCAAAGAAAGAGACACTTGCTAGAGATTAAATCATAAACCCTGTCACCCTCTGCCAGTTTTAAAGTGCATGAAGTAATAAACCCTGCATCGCTCTGGCAGTAAACAGCACGGCAATTAGCGGAGAAAGCTCTCCCTGAAATACTTCTTGTAAATTAAATGCCTGGGACCTTGCCTCAGTCTGAAAAGCATGACAGAAATAGACAAGAAGGACCAAAGGTTTTCCAGTCACTTTCCTAACCTCTCCAGCCCCTTTCCTACAGACATGGGAGTGGGAAGAAGAGCATTGAGTCCCTGCCATGGAAACCTTTTGCAGTGCTCTGTGCTCCAAGCAGAGAAAAAGGCTCCTGCAAGCTACCAAGGGACCAAGACTGCTTTGATTTTGCTGAGGCAAATGTACTACCTCGACAGCTCCCACACATGCTACAAGGGCTGCACTGATTTTCCATAAATCAACACCACCAAGAGGCTTAGCCCGTTGCTTCCCTCTGCCCCTGGTTCTGACAGCCCAGCACGGGCACAGCTCATTTTGTTTCCCCTCACAGCGCAAATATGGGGTGCTGGATGGTATCTAGATCCAATTTCCTCTGGTTTTCTTCTCTTCAGTGAGTGATCTTTTCTTTTTCTGGCTTTTACTTTTCTTCTTATTTAAATCAGCCTGAAGCCATGATAGGCTTCTTGCTTAAGACTGAATGACCACTGGCTGTTTTTCCATGTTGCCTTGACATGAGCTACTGTGTTTTGGTGGATGACTTCTCCTACCCTTATTATTTCCATATCTCAGTACATTTGTCAGCTGCTGAACATGCTCCGCATGCTTAATAGCTTCAGAGTGAGACAGAAGAGAAGTTTCTAAACATGGGTTTAGAAGCCACCTGGAAAAAATGAGTGGCTATTTTACGAACCAGTTTCAATGTCTGTAAATCCACAGACTTTCTTCACACTCAAAAATATGCAAAGAAATAAAAAGAATTAGCAGTTGTGATTGCACTTATGAAGCAAATTCCAGAAAGCTGGAAACAGGCTTGCTGTGCTGAAGTAGAGCATGTACCCTTTGAGGGCTCATGTGATTTATAACATTTGTCTTTAACACTGCAACAAATTTCAGCCCCTAAAATGTGTAGTTCCTGAGAACCCCAAGTCTAGCAGCAAACAGCTGGGCAGAAAGAGCAGAAAAGCCTTCCTACAATGTATGTCACACAAATGAAGCAACTGAGAACTTTGCAAACCAGAAAAATACATCAGCAACATGGGGTGTCCTGCCAATGTCACTGTCACATGGCATCTTAAACCCTTTGCCTTCAGATACAGTACCTGAGGCCCAACCCTGGGGCGTTGAGGGAGCTGAGAAAATAATCAGCAAGGCAAGGCTGCCTCCCAAACCCACCTCTGAGCAACTCTCAAGAAGGTAATGATCAGATCAATTAGATGGATGGTGGGTGCTGCTGTAGACATGGTCTCAGTAGTAAAGTGCTCATCAGTAAGAATGGTTTCCCCTCTTTTCTCATCTGCTACTCCCTACTTTCATTCCTGCTCCTGTTGCCCAGCTCACCCTTTCACAACTAACCATAGCCCTTAGGCTACCTGCCAGCAGGCTTTTCTCATTCACAAGAAGGTAAAGAGAAGGCACAAAGCCAGCCAGTCAGAGGCATATTAACCAAGCCTCACAGGCAGCAAGTCCCTTTCTGCTCCCTTTGAGTCCATTCAGGACATGGATTCTTGCTATGCAGAGAAAGACCTTGGGTATTTCAAAGCAGAAAAGGCATCTGTGCTTTCTTTTGTCTGGGGATTTAAGTTACATGTTTGTCCCAAAAAATTTAGCCAACAAGAGCTTTAGTGAACAAAGAAACACAAGCCAACCTGGACTGGAATGAGGCTGGAAGGAAAGCAGATCGGGTTTCCAAAGCAGTTATGTAGGAAGCCATCATTAGATGCTGCAAAATGCTCTCAGAGTTTCATGTTGGAGCTGAACTCAATATAATCAATGCCAGCTGTTCCATCAGTTTCACTAAGATGCTTGTCAGGCCCTTTGAAAGCAAACCATAAATTGGTACCAGTTTTTTCTTCCTGAAAGCAGCTGATATTCTTTTTCCCTTCTAATAACACAGGTCCTCATTTTCTGATGGATGTTGGGCTGATAGCAGTGTCATGATGGTAACTGGTCTGTTGGAAAACCAGAGAGACAAAAGAGGAAAACCTGGCTTTCCACACTGATTACTCCCAAGTGAGTTGCTGAGACTCAGGGTTTCCAGCAGCTTACCTGGTGCTCAGCTTTTAAGAAGATTCAGTGGGTACAATTCACTGTGTCATACTACAGCACTTATAGCAACATCACCAGTAGTGAAGATGAGAGGGGTGGTATCAGCAAAATTACCAACCAAAACCAGTTGGTTTTGAGCATCCTTTCCAGGACACTTAAGCTATCCTGTCTTTAGGCTATCCTATACATGTCATGGAGCAGTCCTGGTTCTGCTAAGTAAAGCAGGCTGCCTGGATGGTGCAGAGCTTCCAAGCTCTACACTCTGTTTAGCTTCCCTGCCAAGAGAAATGCCTGGTAGCAGAATCTGGGTTCAAACTGATGTGTATCCAATGTGACTGGGGCTGAGAGGCTGGAGCAGAACAGTATGGGTGCACCAAGTCACCCAGGACACAGAGAGGTAAAAGCAACATTTTTTTCTTGATCTGCAGAAGCACAGGAACAGACGCTCAGTCACACTCCAGTTCCCCTGTGGCACACGGAGTTGGAAATGTAGCCAGATCTCCACTCCTAGAGGAGAAACCTTTAAGATTGCTTTAAAAAATCTTTAGGAACAGCAGTGGCTCTAATACAGTGTTTGATGCAGGCAAGATGTGTTGTGGGGCTAAGGAGAAAGGATACCTGTAGTAGAAGAAATCACCTGAATCACCTCTGTAAAATCCAACCACTCTGTACTTCACAGAACAGGTTTTTGGACCCGGCTGTGATAAGGAGTGGTTAATAGAGTCATCCTGAGACTGTTAAATGACAATAGGATTTAGCAAAATGCTACAAAACAGAAGCTCTGCCAGTGAAATCCCTGTTTCCAATTAGGACAAATGTTGAGATCCTTCCCCAAGGCATTCTCCCTGTGATTCTCATAACAACTTTTGTGACTGTCTTTTCACAAAAACTCAGGGATTTAGGCACCTGCTGTATTACAGATACCTTAATTCCTACGACCACCATTGCAGTTCGTACAGCACTGAAAAGCACAAATTATACAGACAACTTAGTTACAGATAAAAATGATATTTGATGCTTTAGCCAGGCAGACTGAGCAGTCTAGGTTAGAAAGGCCCTGAAGAAGACTCTCACACCTATTGACATCCATTCTGCACAGGTAAAAAGGCCTTTGAATTTTATGAAGGAGCTATTTCCTCTCAGAAGGCTGAGTTTCACAGTTCACAATGGTTGTTTACCCAACATTCCTCACTGGTTTGGTCAGAAGGGTGCATGAAATAGATCAGCCTTCAAGCCAAGGCATTCAATAAGTTCAGAGTAGTCACATGGATTTAATGATATAATTAAAAACTAGTTTCCTTTTCAAAGCAGTTTTGCCACTACTACTCCTAGTTTAGATGCCACTAACTCTTGTTTTTAATATCTCAACATAAACAGGCCTTAAAATCCTTTCTCTACAAAGTTTTGTGCTGGTCCTGGGCTCTTCAATTCCACAGAGTGTATGTCTGCTGCTGAGCCTTGTGCCAGAGAAGGAGAACTAAGAAGAGCAGGCTCAGCAGAGTGCCAAGTGTCACAGCCAGAGAAGAAGCTGGTCACTGATAGGGATGAAGCAAGTCAGATGGGAGCTGGCAGGGCCCAGCTGCTGTGCCAGCTGCTGAACAAACCCTCTTCACTTCACTTTGCCGGGCTGCCTCCCACACACTGTGATGACAAGGGCTGCATTGCCACATCCAACACTTCATTCTGTGCTTTGAAAGTCCAGAGTAATTGAGTGACAAAGTCATTCTGCCTTGCATCTCAGCAAAGGGTTTTACTCTAAAGACCCTTTCATCTTCTGACCTTCTCCTCTTTGCCCTTCCTTTAGCCTGGCTAGCCCGAGGCCCAAAAGGGCACATGAGGGGGCAACTGAACTTTTCCAAAAGTACATCCTGCGCTCTCCTAGCCTGAGCTCTGCCAGTGCAGTTGGTGCTTGGGGAAGCATATGGCTGGGAACTGCCAGCATATCCAGACTTCCTGAGAACAACCCACCCCCTCCACAAACACAATGCTGTGCAAGAGCCGTCCTGTTCACAGCACTCTCCATCAAAGCACAAATTCTTCTCATGCTCCACAAGCAGGTCCAGATTACAACCACTTCAACCAATGCTGTTCTCAAAGGCTAAAAATTTAGGATCTTACAAAAACATTTCAAACACATGACCTGGCAAGGTCCCTACCCTTCCCTGCTTCCAGATTGGACACAACATGAGACAAGCATAGAACAAAAAGTGGAAATGGGAAGGATAATTGTTCCAGGAAACACATAACTCAGGCTACCCATACTGATGAGTGTTACATGAGTCACTTGCCCAACTTCTTAGTTCTGATAAGGGAATTTCTTAGAAGCATTAAGAGTAGTAAAAGTTAAAAAATAATTAAAAATACAAAACCATAATGAAAATTAGGGAAATCTAGTATGGTCCTTAGGTATACAGCTCCCTGAATTTAGTATTAATGCCAATCTTGCTAGAATAGTAGACCAATCTCTCTTATACTGCTTTGATTTCACAAACTTTATCATTCACATCACCTCCACAGAACTCTCTCTGCAGTCTTGCCATCTCTTTTGACATATGCTCACATGGAAGGGAGACAAAAAGTAGGAGAATTTTGCAACCATCATGATTCCCAGTGACAGATGTCCACGTGTTTTTTCCTTAGAAGGCATGTGTTTTCCTTCCTAATCTGCCCAAGTATCCTCTCCTTTCTCTCATGATCCTGTATTCTCAGCAGTTGAGCAGAGAACAGTCCTGTGGTTGAACACACTAAAAGCAGCAACAAGCAGTTTGTGAGATATCTCCCAGCTGGGCTACTATTAACACACTTTGTGGTGTTTTCCCTCCACAACACACTGATAACCTGAGGAAATGTTTTGTGTTTGTTTGGGGTTTTATTTAAAGAACTAAAAAAACTCTGTTAAAATTCTCATGGCAATATGTGAGATTCCTCTCCACCTCCCTGAAACACCCCCATGTCTCTTAAACTTTCTTCACCTTTACTCTAACCAGCCCAATCCACCCCACAGATCATCTCTCTTTGAAGGTAGTTCCATCTGTCCTGCTACCTTTCCAGAGGAGGAGGCGGGATGTGCTGCCTCGGCAGAGCAGAGAAACACTCAGGAGTAAAGGACAAGTCTTCCCTGTGCCTGTGAAGAGTTTACAGCTCTTTCACAAGGGAGGAAGAAGTGGCTGAGGCCATGTTTCTTCCTAAGCTCAATACAGAGAGCAAGTGCTCTTTTACTGTTAGAATCTGGGTCCCAACCTTCCCAAAAGGGAAGGCTGGATTAGCCCAGCCTCAACTGTTAGACATGATTATGACACCAACATAAACTCCAGAAGTGGCCTCATTTCATGGAAGACATTACAGATTTTACCTTTGCAAATCTCTATTAAGAAAAACATGGGATAAATGTAAGTATAAATTGAAATATACCTCTATATTTATGTCTTATGCAGCACTATATTCATTGCCTAATAGGCATGTATGCATAATACATATTGAATATCATACAATCATAAATACTAGAGATAGAGACAGCTAATGTATAGAAAATACTTTTCTACTGCAATGAAGCTAATTATTATCAGGTGAAATGCAAGGGTTCTTTTTACTAGCTTATACCCTTCTGGAATGTGGATTTTAGTCTAAGAAGTGATGGCAGGATCTGTTCTGAGGGTATAAGGCTACTTTGCTCCTCATACTTTATTCTGTGTAAGCATCCAAAAGGAAACCATCTGGTCTGAAAGATGGCTATGCTATCAATTATCTGTGAGGATGTATTTTCAAGGGAAATTATATCCTTTCAAGGTTTGGCTAGTTTGTTTAGAAAACTTTACCAGTGGAGAATTTGCTTTTAGGTGCCTTAAGTGTGTAAAATTTCAAGTCTGAATATTTGTGAAATAACAAAGTTTAAAAGGTCAAACAGGAAACTGAAAGGCAAGCTGGCTGTAGTCTGTGCTATCAATGGTGTACATTGTTCTGCCAGAAATCACTAACTGGGAGGTATTCAAAGCCCTAGATAAGTATAGAGAGAATGCCACAGAGAAAGACCTGTCCCCTGTTAAGTTCCTGAAGCCCACAGGGCAGATGGGGAGACTAACAAAGGAGAAGTAGAAACAAGGATTCTGCTCCTATATGCACTGCTGGGAACTGCTCAAGGAGTTCAAGTGCTAGTACAGCCTCTGGGTGCAGAAGTCCAGAGACAATCCTCCCCAAAACATGGCCAACCTTGGCTCCTTGGCTCCAGCATCTACAGTCACAGTTGAATGACATAAGAGAAAAGAGCAATGCATCTTTGATATTGACTCTTGATGTCTCAGCTCTCCTATCCTCTACTGAAGGACTGAGAGGCTGAGGGCCTCAGCACAAGCACAGCTTGCTCAGCTGGGCCAGGTAACAGAAAAACTGAGAGTTTGAGATCAAGAGTCAACTTTGCATGTTCTCCAGGGTGCCACACCTGCCTGTTGGAAATTTCCCATTAATCTCAGTATACCACAGGTGAATATAGTGGTGACTATCTGCATCTCTTAGTATAATAAATAAGACCTCTTGGCCTGAAGGTAAAAGGATTCCTGAGAAGTGTTCAGCTGAAATGAAATAATCAATTCTTGAGATATGCTTCTGATCTCTCACAACTTCTGCCAGGGTCAAATCCATTTCTCAGTTTGCACTTGAATCTCCCATTTAATATTTAACTGCTTGATTTTATATCTCTGTAAAACAATGTTATTAAAGTAGTTGCTTGAATAGACAGTTGTGGCATGCTTTTCAAATACATAGAAGAAATTTTTCAAACTTTTAGTAATTCTGATCTCTTTTTTGGTTTTTTTTTGGCTTGTGGATTTGTCACCATGCAGCACAGTCTTCAAAACACTGATAGCCAAATGCTTCTGTTGAAATAAACAACCTGATTTTTAGCAAATACCTGCATTCTCACACTCTACACATCTATGACACTCCAGGAAAACTATCTGATGCTACTGTCATCTTGTTCACCACCAACTGTGATTAGTCAGCTGTAGCTGTGCTCCTACAAAGAAGAGTGAAAATTAAGAGTAAATATTAGTTTTGAGCACTTAATAGAGCAAGGAAATTATTAACTACCTCTAATTAGTGTTACATGTTTATACCTGGAGCTACTAGCTACAGCTGCTTCTCATTCTTTTGTTCTGGAGGAACTGTACTGCTGCCATCACCTTGGAGCAATCGTGAGCAGGAGAACTGCAGCTTGATAAAACCTCTTAAACCGCCTGTTATCTACTGGGAGTTTTGGTTGAGATCTTACTGCAGCACATACACATCTCTGTGTACTAACATCAACCATTCACTCCACCCAGATTTTGCAAGCATGAAGTTGAGGTTCTGCCTGAAAATCTCTTCCTCTGAACACTGTCACTTACCTATTTCAGAATTATTCCCAGAATATGGAAGTACATGTGGTTTTAGGGCTCTGGACCAAAACCACTGCAGCCACCTAACTTAAGATGCTGATCTAACATGAATTTACTCTTCAAGCCTAAATTGTTCAAAGACTTGTGTAGATTTGCCTTTGTGTGGGCAAGCTTTATGCTGGATCAGGTACTTTTGGTTCATGCCACTCTTCCTTTACGTGAATAAGACATCACATTTCCAGAATAAATCAGGGAAACATTTATCACCAGTTCAGTTGGGTGGCGTGGCTTATTTGGATCAAACTTATACTCTAAGCTATGGAGTGACCAAAGCACCAACCATAAAACCCATCATTCTTCCCTAGCAATGTCCTAAGATACTGTTTCCAAAGACTGAGGTGGTTATTTTCCATGCTCACTGAGAGCCTGTCCTGTGAGCTTTACTGCCATTCCACTGTGGGTTTTATGCCATCAGCTATTGCCACCAGCAGCCGTCAAACACAAGTCTGTTTGGGCTGATCAGCTTGAATGTGTTCCATCCACTGCTTCAATTCTCCATTCATGAATGCTGTGCAGCATCTCTCTTTCCAAGTCTTCAACCAGTACATCAGATCTGGAGTGTACAGCACTCAGCAGTGACCTTCACAACATGATGAAATGCAACATCCACAGCAGGCAGAACTACAGTACTTTACTCCTGGTCTGACACCAGTTCGTAAGATCACCTTGGGAAAGCCATGTCAGCCCTCCTTGCCTGAGTTTTCCCAGCTGTTAGATATGGATAATAACGTTCTTTGAAGTCTGTCCAAATGCTTTGATAAAGGACAAAGATTTTAAAACATTATTCTTGACTGCACAGTCTTCAGGACATGAATTGCATCCTTGGCATGGGAAATCCTCTAACACACCACAAGTGCTAACCCTGCCCCAAAGAGAAAACAACAAACTCTGCACTGGCTTATCACTACAGGCACTGGAAAAATACACGTTGGTGCTGATACACTCTTGGATTTTGGCAAGTCTATGTGTTATTTCTGAACACAATCACAAATTGCTGTGAGTTCAAAGAATTGTTCAGTGCTGCTCAGGGTTATCTAGGAGGCAAGTCAACCTCCGGCTGTATCACCCTGTGTCCTTGGGAATATTGCTCTGGTTTGATCTGAAGCTGAGTGGATTGTGAAGACACACAGCTGGGTTTCTGGGCATCCTCTTGTACTATACATGTTCCAGTCAATGTATTTTACTTGCCAAAAGAGTTTTAATTTTATTATTTAGAAGAATGAATTGTGGTAATGGGTGTCTACATTGGCAATGTGCAATCTTTTTGTTTGTTTTCTTCCCTTTGCTTAAAGGTCATATAATATTTGTACTAAGCAGTAATGACCAAAGGAGCATACACAGCTCTAACTCAGAACAGGGAGGGTCCTTCTTATGTCACTGCTGTCAACTTAGGACAAAAACTGCGATGAATAGGAAAAAATAAATAAATCTTTTGTTTTCAAAGCTAAATAGCCAAAAATGCAGCTAGAAAAGTTCCATAAAGGTTTAGCTTTCAGCAACACATAGCGGAAACAAAGCTCATTCCTTCTCTTGCTGTGCCCCCTGACCTCAGAGTTTTATATGTCACTGCCTAGAAGGCCTCTAGTCACGGCAGCCTCTGTGCATGGCTTTCCCAGGACTTTCAGGGTTTTCTTTGGGGGATGCTTGAGTGGGGGAAAAAAGGGTTTTAGCACCAGCCTTCGATTTAAAATAGCAGGGGGAGTTTACTGATTAATATTCATGAGAAGGGAACAGTCTGCTTTTTGTTACTGCAGTCGTTTCCCATGCAAGGTGGGTTGAGAGGGAGGAATACATTAAGGAACATATCCTACTGTCACAAGTACCACCACCTTTAGAGATACAGAAAATCAGGAGTCTGAGCAGAGCTCAGATGGTAAATATTTAACAGGGAAAGGACTTGCCTCCTCTTTCTGCCTGTATATATTAAACTCATTCTTTCATTTTAACAAGGGAACTGTGTTTTCCTGCTCTCTCAATCCCCACCCCTGCCCCTCACCTAAATTCTGGGACTAAGTGGATAGTTCACAACATGCTATAAATCCCCTCCACCAGTAACCCAACTGAATGTATTTCCTTGTTTTGTTGTTTTCTAAAGTCATTGCTAGTCCTTCTCCAGTGGGAGATGTTCCTTTTATTCATTAGGCACGAGGAAGAGCAGGACTGGTTCCCTTGCATTTATACCAGAAAATTTCTGGGATAACCCAGCTGAAATCTATGATTCTCACTCCCATCTAAAACTGGCATATGAAAAAAGCACAAATGAAGCAAAGTTTTTCAAACACAGGTGCTGATTTGTGGTGCCTCTGAGCTGTGGGCATTCAGATCAAAATGCTGCTTTTCATGTGCCAAAGCACAGAGCATGGTCCTCACCTTGACATCCTCAGTTCTTCTGCCGCCAACTCCATAAACATCTGGGTTCAGGGATCCCAGAACCAAGAATGATTTCTGAAAAGTACAGTGAAGGGTTCAAAGGCTCTTTGGTGAGGATAAGCAAAGATTTCTTAATTTTTGTGCAATCAGAAATGGGGAAAATATACCAGCTCATTTGGCAAATTCAGTTATTGTTTAATAACTCCTTAGAGACAGAAGATTTTGATACACCTCCAGTTCTAACATCAAAAGTGGATTTATGCAGGAGCTGACAGACCTCTTTACCACGAAATTTGTATTTGTGCTCATGACCCTATAATAGCAAGGTAGTAGCAAAGTAGCTATTTGACATTTTCTCTTGCACTGAGTGAAACAAGCTGTCCCAGCACAGTCACACTTCAGCTGATGCAACCAGCACCAGACTGAGCACCAGAGCAGTGCACATGAGAACTCCTGGGACCTCGCAGACAAGAATGAGCCCTGTGAGCTCTTACACTTGAAATTGTTTCCACTGAGCTGATAATGAACAGACTGTGGCAGTGCACAACTCAAAAATCACATCGGGATAACAAGACAGCAACATCAACCTGACTATAACCTTCTCTTCTTACCTCCACAGAACAAAAGAGCATTAGTGGATCAAAATGGCAACGCATATGGCCTGTGCAGGGGCCCGTCTCTCACAGAGGGCAGCAAGGGCCACACTCTCAGAGCCAGGTTAGCTCTGCCACCAGCTGCTGGCAGGGCCTGGGGTCAGGCTGGATTTGGATGACCTGTGATCCCAGATCAACCTCACTGTTTTGACAGATGTCTTTAGACTAAGTGCAGTTAAATGGATCAGTACAGCCAATTTCACCTGGGGGAGGGATGGGGTGATGGAGAAGAGAAGAGCAGAGAGAAATGACCGGTTTCACCACAACAGCTGTCCTTGTCCAAAAGGCCCTGTCCCAGTGCAGTAGCCCTCTGTTTCTTCAGCATCCAGCTAGAAAATTTTGCCAGTGGAAACATGTCGGCTTTGCACTTTTTTGAAGATAAAACTGTGAGATAGCTGTACCAACAGAAGTAGTTTTGCCTATACAGCATCTCTTCCCTGGGAACTGAAACATTCCATATTGGCAAAGGACATCTACTGTCAGAAACTTCATTTCCTTGCTTGGGTAGCAAAACTTTAGTAGTGCAGATAAAGCAGATAATGAGGCCCAGAGTTTCTCAGTGAAGCCAGAGAAGTGAGGTTAGGATTTGGTTTAAGGGTGGCATGACGCATGAGAAGACATTGCACGGAGATGGGAATTTGATAACAGCTAAGAGGAGCTGTTATCACCATGCCAGTCAAGGCTAAGAAAAAAGGAACTTTCTGAACACAGCTGAGGAAAGGAGGGTCTCCCTGACCTTGGCTGCAGCGTGCTCGCGCCCCAAGCAGTGCACGCCTCGCTGGAGCTCCAGCTTTGAAGAAATGCACCTGACTTCAAGGTGATTGTGAATGCAGAGCATGACCCATTTTAAACAGGTAGGCCAAGAAAACCTCCATCTCTCTGCCTTTAGGGACCTGTTTCAGAATACAGAGGACTTACCTTGAAAATGTTTTCCATACTGTTTGATGTTGTGGAACAGTCAGTGGGAATACTGACAGCATTAGATGCCTGGGTGGCTTATTGATTTGTTCTAGTTTTATTAAATTGGCTAAAGTTCATTCAGAAGTCTCCATTCCCCACACACAAATACTTATTCTGAATGCTGCCTTAAAAAGAGTAAAAGGGGGAAAAAAAAGAAGGGAACTTTAAAGTTAAAAAATTTATCTAAAGAAATCTGTGATGTGAAAATGGACTTCATAAAAAGTATATATTATTTATATCACTAGCATAGTCTTCTGGGTTCAATACCTCTAGCTACTTAAATTCTGCAAAAAGTTGAGGTGGTGTATGCATGATATTTCTAATGGCACATGCACACAAATGTGTATGTCTGTGTTCAGAGGGAGAGAATTCTGAAGAGAATAAGAATGATTCTGCCACAGAAAGAAATTTTCCTTTTGTCAACCAAGTAACTAAAGAAAAGCTTAGACCATTGCCCTATTTTTGTAAGAAAATTGAGAATTGCATTCTTGGTAACCTATACGCACGAAGTAATGACTGACAAATTAAATGGCTGAGGTCACACAAGACCAGTCCAGACCTTTCCCCTTCCCCTAACAGTAAGATTAAGGCCCCAGGCAATTTCCAAGAAACTTTACAAATTGAAGTAGGAGCTGTGAAAACGGCCACTGCTGAGCAGCTGAGAGAAGGACCCCACGATTTCACACGGACAGGGTGTGAATGGCTCAGGTCTGGCTGAAGGAGCACTGAGGAAGAAGAGGCACAGTGTTGGTGTTGTCAGAGCCCAAGTGCTCCTCCAGTGCAGGTGGGACAAAGGTATCCTAAGTATCTCCTTGGATCGAATTCCAGATTTATCCATTCTGATTGATTCAGAGAAAACTGTTGAAGGAATGACATCTGTCAGAACAGGTGGAAGACCTGAATTTGATCCATCTCTTTGCTTCTGTGCTGAAAGAGAAATTCATTTCCATGTTACTAACCCAAACCCAAATGAGACTTTACTCTTGTTATGGTCTCATTGAGATATCAGGAGAGATTTGGAGACTGTTTTTTCCTCAGAAAACCCCTTCTATACCACCTCTGGTTTTTAAGAAAAACACCACAGATTTAATCTGTTAGAACGTCACTACTCTTCTCTTAAAAAGTAGTGATGTTAAAACAGCTTATTTCCCTTCAGCAGATAATTTAAAGGCACAAATAGGTTAAATTTTATAATTCTTCCTACTATCCTAATTCTGGATATATTTTAAGATGCATTTGTGTTTGAATGAGATCTTTTAAAAAGATCATTAATTGAAGCTGTCTGGCTCTGTCATCCTGCCCTCCCATTCTCCACCCAATGAATCAGTAAATTGTAACAAGAGAATCTGGCTAAACAAGTTCCTAATTCAAACGCCATCTTATGGACAAAGAAGCCTTTGAAAATAGTATCCGTCATCTGGCTCCTTGCGATGGAGCGGAAAGTTGTTTTTTCACTGTTCACGGAATTCATCTCTCCCTTCAGCACCGTCAAATGTCGAGTGTGGTGCACTATGAGAGTGGAGTCCAGGGAGAGGAGAGGGAAGGAGGAGGCCTCTGCCAGAGGAGCCCAGGGCAAGCAATTTCCTGCCAATTAACACACAGCTAATGATAATATTTCTCCCAAGAATTGAGTTTCAGATAAGGAGAAATTTTATACTGGTTGATTCCAGGTTACTGATAGAGCTTCCTTTTCTAAGGTCCAGTTGTCTTCCCGATGGAATGACCGGCTCCAGTGCCAGCAGTTCGGGCCCTCAGAGCGCGTATGAGCCAGGCTGGCTTTGATCACAGGGATGAGATGATTGGCAGAAGAGTCCCCTTCCCAACAGGAGGAGATCTCAACTGCAGCCTCTGAAGCTGAGCACACAACTTGTCATGGCTGTTTTTGTGCGGGTGTCACTAAGCTGTAGCTCTCCCTGCGAGCTCTGATTGCATTCATAAGCAGAGTTGCAAAGTTCACTGTGGAGCACTACAAAACTAAATAAATTAATCTGTGTAAAATTATTCAGAGCCAAGCACTGTACTATCCATGACAATAAACTAACCAAACTAAATACTCCTGACTAGTAATCTATAAAACTGATTTCAATGTGTTTTTTAATGTCCTTATAAAGAAACCTGCTCTTGGCAAGGTGGCAATTTTATTTTTCTTTTCCTTTTTAGCTGTTGGAGTACCTGAGAGTAACAGAGCACAAGGAAATCAGAATAAAAGACATTTGTTCTAAGTATAAATGCACAGGGCATTTTCTGTGAGGAGACCAGACTCTTTTCCTTTACTCTCCTGCATCTTGTAGCTTCTTTGAGGAGGCTGGTGGGAAGAGGTTAAAGGTTACCTAGAGCTGCCAGTGAGAGTGAAAAATGGTGGATAGTGCCCCTGTTCTTGACTGTGAGTTCCTTTATTTCCTTTTGTCATGGCAATACCTTCCCAGGGAAGGCCTGAATGTTGCAAATTAGCGTTCCAACTTATCTTTCTAATTACCTCTTCAGGTGCAATACTGAGCCAGCTGCTTGCATGAACAAAAGAAACTGCTCAGCAGTGTCTGTGTATTGGTATCTGCCACCAACCTTTTTTTAGGCTTATCAAGTATCTGGCTCATTATTAAACAAAAACAGTAAGAGAATTTCCCCCCTTTTTCTGGCAAAGTAAAGAACTTTCCCTGAAAATTTCATCCTGATACAAATTATTCTAGGAAGAAATCTTAACTTATACTAGTATATCTGAAAATGACACAATTAGAATGTCTGAGAAAATCAAATACGTGAGCTGATTTTGAAGAAGTAAAAATTGGGTGCTCCTACAAATTAGAGAGACACGGGGCTTGGGGAGGGTGAATTCTGCCAGAGCTGTGTGAACAAGAGCTGCAGCTTTTATTTCCCACCACATGCTTCTTGGGCACAAAGGAAAATTCCCTCTGATGCGACAGGATGATTTTGGTGACCATGCATGAGAGAAGTCTCAGGAGAAATGTTCAATTCTTGTGCTTGTTCAGAAAAGAAACCTTGGAAACTTGAAACAAATTCCCAGGAATGCTGTTGTCTGTTGTGCTCAGGCTGCCTCCAAGTACCCAAGTCTTCCTGGGAAAGAGGGTGCTGCCATGGAAGACTCCTTCCAGGTGAAAAAAGCTGTGGTGCTCTGCAAGAATTGTCACCAACAAAGAATTGCAGAAACTCAAAAGATAAGACAAAGAGGTAATAGACCATTGTTCAGGACTCTATATGTAATCATAGTCAGCACAACTTGAGCAGGACACTGAACCCATTCTGACAGATGGTGGTCCAGCCTCTAGCCAGGAGAGGAAGATTAGGTTAACCCGAACAAGCCTGGCCTAAACAAGCTGGTAAATCAGGCCGGCACATGAACCAAGACATGAGATCTGATTCCAATCCTATTGTGGTGGAAAAATCTCTTATTATCATCAAAGCCAACTGAACTCTTAATAGCAATATAAATACACACAGATATATACGTATAAATATATATTTACACAGGACTTGTGGCCAGACAAGACCCTTATCAAGCTATACTGAAGTATGTGGTGTGAGTTGCAGTGAGGTGAAAGACCTCAGTGCAATGGACCAAAGGGGCTGTCTTGGGTGCATGACTAAGTAAAATCTGAATGGCTGGGTATCTGAATCTAGCTAGAAATGTTGACTCCTTGAAAACTAGCCCTCAAGTTGGTTTTTTGGTGAATCTGGCCATGTGCAAATTTTCATTTTCAACACTGACTGGAAAATCCTGTCACTAAGGAACTATTCTCAGAAAAAACAAACAAACAAACAAACAAACAAACAAACAAAAAACAACTTGCAATGGTATGTCAAAAACCACCAATCAACCAACCAACCAACCAAAACAGCTTTTAGGTAACAGAAAAATGGAAAAATATTTTTCTCTATTTTATTTATACTCCAGTGTCTATGTTAGTATGGTGGTCCAGAGCAGCAAATGCAAATCCCCTGTGCATCTCCAGTTGGTAGGAAGTGTTTTATTTTGCAGAGTAGTTTTGTGTGCACCAGCCCAACTGCTCATGGGCAGTGCTAAGCCAGAGCTGGTTGGGATGCACAACCAGATAAGTTCCGGTCCATCATGGAAACTTGGGAGTCTGAGTCAATGCATGTTTCTTTGGAGAGCTTCAAAACACATCCTTGGTGGGAACATTTGGTTCAAGCAACTAGACCACCTCATCCCAAACTGCCAACAGGTCAGATGCAGGGGTTTTGGCACCAAGTTGCTTCAATGTACTGATTCACCCGTGTTACAGTAAATAACTTTAGACACAGCCTGACTGACTCAAAAGATGCTAAGTGTTTACTATTCCCTAATGAACAGTTCCAGAGCTGTGATTCCAGCTCACAGAAAGTTATTACAGCCAAAGTACAATAAATAAATCAGTGTTTATACAAAGTCATGAGGAAAAGTGCAGCAGATTAGACACACATTAGAGATTAATTTCCAAACTGGAGACTGAACAAAGAACTGATGTGATAAAAAGTTTTCACTTAAACAAACCCACAAGTTTCTGGTCATATCATGAAAACAGCTAATGCATTCTTATTGGCTTTTCCTGTTTAGCCAATTCTGAATAAATTTACTAAAATTAGAGTTTTGCTGTGTATTTTCTGTTTGATTGATAGTGGAACACTTTTATTTTGCCATGAAAAAGAAGGAAAAGGTGAAATTCAAAGTAATATTAAAAGCTGATTTCAAAATCAGCTTGGAGAGGTCTTTGATGGATTCTGGCATTTGATGCGGTGGCATCTGAGGTAATTCAGACAGCTGATCAGTTCATTCAAGTCCACACTCAAAATGGTTGTTTTTCCTCTCTCTCATAATTTAGAAAAAAGTCACTTGTCAATGTCAGGCTTTACATTTACAAAAAGTAAAACACTCTGCACCAGAGACAGAACTGTTCTTCTAGAAGGCAGAGAATTTTCTTCCAACTATTATTACATAAATGGGATAATAAAGACATCTTGGAAAATTCAGTTAGCTTCAGTTATTAATTTAATACAAAATACTGCAAATATTTCTCCACCAATTAGTTCTTCATCTTACCCTCACTGTTTTGTGTGTTTATACACTTGAAGCATGGTGTGTTTGCACCACGTGAACAGATCTGATGCCCACACTGGGAATTTTCTTTCCTTTTTTGCGTATAGGATTGTTCCAGTTGCTAAAAGCTACAATCTACTGAAGATGACCTATATTTACTGCATTATTATACTGTATCTTCCCTGGTACATTGCTCTTAGAAGGCTGAGACATTGCATACCATAGCAGAGGTATGTACATGTTTAAATTATAGATTTCAGCAGCTTAATTTCAGTGACAAAAGACAATAGAATGGCAGCCAGGTAAGAGACCTGTTATAAACATGTTACCTGAAAATAAAAAAATAATACTCATTTTTCTTTCAGTCCCAGGGAGCTAGGGACGTGGTCCTATTAAGCTACACACAGTTATTTCATTTACATGGGACTGTATGTCTTGATACTAAAGAGTCTCCCTCTCTTTGGTGCAGAAAAGCTGCATGTCCAGCTGATTTCAACAAGCACAACAAGCACTTTGCATGTCATGGACTCAGCCAGTGACCAGCAGTGTGAAAATGTAAAAATGGACTCTGGAGCACATAATGCTATTTTTACATAGCTGTCACTACAAAATGTTGTTAAGGCAGATAAATTCTTGATGTCAAATTTTACACAAAGATGAGAGAGGAATTCCTTTGTCCTAATTCCACATGCTTCTGTAAGAGGCTGGGCTCTAGCGAAGGACTTTGATTTTCTGATTGGAAGGCGATCTCCAATGAACTGATGCTCCTCTGTCCTTTCCTGCCCACAAATACCTCTGCCCTTCTTACAAAGAGGAAAAGCTGAGAAACAAAAGGCCCCATTTCCATTGTCTTAAAGCAGCACTTTCATGATCTGAGAGTAGTCATCTGCAGGGATGAAAGGGAGGGTGAGTGAATGAATCACGCACAGAAAGAAACCAGCCAAAACTCCACCAGAAAGTAATGTTTCCATCTGAACAGAGCTGCACAGAGACAGAGGAAGGAACACACTGAAGGCAGAATCCATTTCCAGCCTGATCACTAATTAATCTAATACTGGGAATATGATTTTTCTCTGTCTCAGAGAGACCTAAGGTGGTAGATTCCTCAGAGCCATTGGAGGAGTCCAGGTCAGAGACCTCTTCGGCAGCACTCTGGCAAGAAGGACAAGCTAGAGCACCCCAGCTCTCCCCACCCCAGCTCCGGGCAGCAGCCACAAAGCCAGGCCCTCCCCTTATGAATGACCCGTAGCTGTTCATTCAAGTTGTGCTTTTTGAAAGCCCCAGCTGCAATCTGAATGTCAAATGTAGAAGAGCAGCAACTTCCAGAGGCATTTAAATCAGGAAATTCTTCTTTGACAAATTTCTGGGCAGATTTTTAAAATTTGGGCAGGCGATATGTCACCACTTATCAGAGGGGGCATGATCAGGGCATTCCAGCCCTGGGAAGATATTCCCCCCTCCCAGTTAGCAGCTAGGACTTAGCAGAGCCCCTAGGAATGCCCTGTCTCCAGTAGCCGAGTCACTGTGCAAGGCTGCAGGCTGACTGCAGAACAACAACGGGCTGGAAATGTTGAAATTTTTTTTTGCCATTGTTGTTTGATTAGCAATTTCGGCAGCCACTCCACAGCCCAATGAGATTCCTTCAGTGCCTTCTGGCTGAGTATCCAAAAGCCCTACCCTGGAGCCCAGGACAAGTGACAGCTTTTTTTGGAATGCTGGGTGGTTGGCCTGATCCAATCTCCCGGCTACTTGGAACTGACCAGTAAGAGAATTCAGAGTCCCAGATACTGTGAAGCCTGAATGAATGCAAATAAATGAAACTTTTACATACAAATTTGCCACTAAGCAAACAGTGACTAAAGAGGAGACTAGAAACTGGGAAAAAAAGAGAATATGGAGTGGAAAAAGTATTTCAGATGTTGATCCTGTGGAGACCTTTACACTAATTACTTTTGACAAACACTGAGAATGAAAGGCTGCATCAATATGCTAACATTACTCACAGCAAAGTGTGGTTTTAGACTGCCACACCATTCATCTTCTGCCTGATCTCTCTGCATCTTGCAGACATCCAGCAAACAGATCAGAGCAAGGCTAACACGTCTGGGTTTAATTGGACATGCCCTTTTCTGCCCACAGATTTTGTCTGGAAGGAAGGGAGACTCTGAGGACCTTCTTTACATTTATGTGGGATTTCTGCAGGTCCAATACCCAGCTGGAACTACCATGTGGTAGCAACCTCAGGTTACTCAGTGTCCAAAAACCCTAGACATTTCCACAGCATCTGCACAGATCAGTTGTGGAGACCCTACAAGCAAGTCCAACATTTCCTGGAAGTGTCAGAGGGGCTTGTGGTGCAAGTTGGAATCAGCTGTGAAGCCAGGGCAGAATAAATTCAATGTTTCCCAAAGCAGTGGGCTTGTGGCACACGTGCAGACCACCTGTGCAATGCACAGATGATCTTCTGCCACTACCTTGTTTTGTTTTTTCTTGACAATATCTTTGCCAGCATTATGCAGAAAGACATACAGCAGTTCTGGACTAGAAAAAGAGCCCAAGGAAAGAGCTCTGATATGAACCCTGACCACCACTTCTGCTATAATTAGGAATACATTTCTAAGCTTAGGTCCTAACAGCTACAATCCTAAGATATATGGATCCAGAAGTGCCAGAAGCTTCAGGCTAGAGATCCCATGCTGGCACCATGAAAGTTAGCTTGGTAGGAGGACTGCAAAATATATCCTTCTGAGATCTGTTTGAGAGGGGTAGGGGACGTTCAGCTGCTGGATATGAACAGAAAGAAAAGGTTACCAAGTTTTACTTTTGTTAGGAAGTAAAATGCAGCAGAATCTGATTTTTGGTGGACATCAGGGTGAAAAGGAAGATGCAACTAAACCTTTCTAGCCTCTTTCTTGCTTCTGAAGTAACTCAAAAAACTACTTAGAGAGAGAAGAAACTGCAGCACTTTTAATCATCACCAGCAGGTCTTTAACCTCACAGGAAACAGAAAAGGAAGGACACATTGTAAAATACCCAGACAGACTAAAGGTCATTCTTCTTTCCCTCGGGATGAAACATTGCATCTTGCCTTAAGGACAAATATGCATCTACTATATACACACTGTCACACAGAACATCCACATCTCCTCACTGGCACTTGATAGTGGCACAGCAAGTTTACATTTGAAAATAGAGATAGGCACAGCAGCAGTAAGCAAGCAAGAAAGCAACATAATAGAAAAAAACCCAAGACACTTCTCCACAGTGACAGAAGGATTCACCCAAGCCGGAAATATTTTGTGACTGTATAATTAAAATCATGCATATTATATCAAAATATTATTCTTGTGGAGTTTAAATTAGGAGGTAGGAAATTAGTCTAATGAAGCAGCCCAGAGCAGAATACACTTTCTAGAGCTCACCAACATTTTCACAGAATTTGGGCAGTTCACACAACCTGCAGGACACACAGCAGCAGCACAGAGTAACCAGGCTGGTTGGGATGGTTACAGGAAGCTGAGGGGCAACCAAACACCTTTCACTGAGGGAAAACACCTTGGCAGAAGGATGGCTGGACACTATCCTGCCTGAACACATTCCTTCACCCACAGACAATTTCTTTAGGTTCTTGCAGTCAGTTGCTTCATTTTCAGCATTTAGTCTAAGACCTACGAGGGGCTGACAGTTTGGCTGCAGATAATTCACACATTAGGATGGGACCTTTTTTCTCTTTTTCTCTTGAAAGCCTGAGGGCCAGCAAGGGGTGGTGGTGCTCAGAGCCAAGTGGTTGTTCCCTTAGGGCTCTGGTGCAGGAGGGACCTCTTCACTGACCACTATACACAGGGCTGTTGGGATCTGCTTGCTCTTCTGAGGCCACCACATCTTTCAGGGAACCAAAAGGGCTCTCACTTTCCATAGCTAGGAGCACAGAAGAGAGAGATTTTCATCTCCAGCTCTTTGTGCCTGCAGAGGGAGGGTGGAGATGGGCCTTCCAGCAACACACCACTGCTGCTAATGAGAAGGCAGAGGGGTATCTGTGGGCAGAAAGGAGGAGATTGAACATGTGGATGGTTCTTGCTGCAGCACTTCAGGATTGTTGCTTATTCTTACATGCTGGTAATATCCTTAAGCAGCAGGAAAAAATAATACCCTGTAAAGCTTCTCTTAAATGAGATATTATCAGCAAACTTACTCTTTGACTATTAACATTAGTTGCACCAGAGGGCTTAGGTTGGATATCAGGAAAAATTTCTTTGTTGACAGGGTTATCAAGCATTAGAACAGGCTGCCTAGGGAAGTGGTGGAGTCACTATCCCTGGAGGTATTCAAAAGATATGTAGATGTAGCACTTCAAGACATGGTTCAGCAGTGGACTTGGTAGTGCCAGGGTAATGGTTGAACTCAAGACTTAAAAGTTTTTTCCAACCTAAAGGATTCTATGTTTCTATTTACAGACAAATAATAAGAAATTATGATTCAGAACCACTAAATTAAATTATCAAAACCAGAAAAGGCTGATGTCCTACCAGCTGCAGGGCCAACTCTCACACCCTCCATGCCACTCCTGCATAGGGGTATGAGGGTAAGTGAGCAGAAGCAGGTCACCCTTATCACATGGAGAAATGACAAAATACTGGGTTCCAAATCATGCTGAAAAAGTATTTGAAATCCTGGAGCTTTGCATTAGCTTAACCACTCAATACATGAGCATTTCAAAATATAAATTGTCAGCGATGCTCTTATTCTACTCTGAGGCTGGAATTTGTATGGTCTTTGTTGCTGCCTTGGACAAAGGTGACCAGGACTCAGGTTCACACTCCAAGGGAAGGAAACAACCTAGGGGAGTTGCTGACAAAGGCTAACTTGAGCAGATGAGCTCAGGGACAGATGTCTTGTCAGGGTGTGAATAGCCCACAGGGATATGCTGCTCTCTCCACCAGTGCAGCCCCACTGTGCAGCTGCTGTTCTTCCACAAAAAGCATGCACCATCCAGGCAGCTGTGCCAGGGAGCTTGGAGGCAGCTGTTCAGGTGAGCCTGAACACCTGGGGAGAACAGCAAAACCCATTCTACACCTCTCTGTCACAGAGACGAGAGGCAGCTCCCCCCTCCTGTATATTCCTCTCCTGCAGGGTTTATAGCTTAGGTAAGTTCCTCTTCTACTGGCTGGGAGAACTGAACCACTCACTGAGGGCTTTCAGGGAGGCAGGGCCCGGGTATAGCCTGGAGTGGTGGGGCAAGGCCAGGACAGGGGACAGAGGGAGCAGAGCCTGCTGTTCTAGCAGGATTGAGGGGATGGGGGTGCTCAGCACTCTCTGCCCTGTTGCACCTTCCCTGGGAGCCACAGGCTTAGGGGCTCTGGAGACAGCAGTGCCACAAGCAGCCGGTGCCTGGTGCCTTTGAGGCTGGTGCCATTGTCCCAGTGACTGGCACCGAAGCTGTTAATTCTGCCTGAGGGGAAATCGAGCTGGGGACTTCACATCTTGAGGAGGCTGGGCTTTCAGCAGCCACACCACAGAGGGTGGGGGACACAAATCCCTTCAGAGAGTGCCTGAATTGCAGCACTGCTGAACAGATTGAGCTGCAGAGGAGCCAGAGGAATCTCTCACTACTCCACACCCTGTAAATCCTTTGCTAATTGCTTTATTGCCATTATTTGTGAAGATAAAGGAAAAGGATTAATTAAGTAAGAAAGAAGAGCATACATCTCACTAGATTGGCTCCATTAATTGATATGGGAGGGAGAAAAATCAATTAACAAATTCTTTTACCTTCCTGATCAGTCTGGAAACAGAGCTGTGGTGCTTTTTGAGAGGGCAGCTTTGTGAACAGTAAAAACCCAGTTTGTTCCCCCAGCCAGCTACAGTTCGTTCATCCGGCAGTTTGCAGTTTACACCACTTAATCCGGTGCTGTAAAGGCTGTGTTTCGCAGATATTTTGCAGTTCTATGACAACAGGCAGAAAGATAATAATAAAGAGAAAAGAAGCTTATGGGCACCAACTCTCTAATTTTGCTACCTCACTCTTAGCAGAGGGCTACTTGATTATATCACAAAACATATAGTTCTAAAAATAATTATAACATGGACTTAGGTGTCCCCTGGCATTGTAAGTTAGATCATGATCTTCTGTAATGTATGAGAAGGAGCAAAAGAGGTAGAAGACAAGAATATCACATTTTGTTTGTCTTCTTGAACCTTTGTACAAATTCAGAGCTAGACTGAGATGCAGGAATCTACCCAAGATTCCTTTCGTATGGCGTATTAGTTGAAGGAAATGAATGGTCCCCCAGGATAAGGCCTCAGAGGAAAGGAAGCATTTGATGAATGAGGTTAAAAAGGTCTCCATGTAGCTATGTCATGCCTCAGTAAGGGCTTCTCCAGACAAGAATGATAGTCGTTTCTACTGCCTACACAAACAAGGGAGGCTATTCAGCATCTTTGTTGCAATGTATAAAAAACAAACAAATAACAACAACCGTCAGAAACCAAACTCATCCTATTTCTACAGTTCTATCTAAAGCAATTTGAGTAAACTAGATGTAATGTATTCAATTGTTTAAGCACCATGAATCATTACTTTGTGTTAAAAAAAAAAAAAAAAAATACGTGGGGAGAGTTGTAGTTATCAACTGGGAATTACACAATTTGAATCTGATGTCTTGGGCAGCGATTCTTACGTTTCGCTGTCACTGTCTCCCAGGGACAAAATTAGTGAATAAAGGAGAAAAAGACAGCACGGGCACTGAAACAGGGAGAAAAAAACTGCAAGAGAGGGACAGAGCAAGCTAATAAATAAAACAAGAGCCTGAAGGGAAGAGCTGCTTTGTCAGAATATAAATATTTCCCTTCCCCTTTTATCTTTAATGTGGTGCGAGGAGCTTATTAAGGGGAAGTGCAGCTCTGTCCCTGGAGTCCATCCACATAACCATGTAGGGAGCTCAGTCCAACACAACCAATGCAGCCACACACACATAAACTCCTCTCTGCTGGAAACAAATGTAATGTACCAAGTAATAAAAGAGAAAGCAGGAACCCATGGTGGTCATTACAACTCATGGCCCTGGTGCTCCTTTACATTAATGGGCACCAGTGCTGCCAGAGCTCTGGCTCCTGGTCAGGGAGCTCTGCTCTCTTTGGGTCTCTGTTGCAGCCTGGGAAGAGCAAACTTTATCCTCCTGGTTCTGCAATATAGGGAGAACCAATGTTGCAGCTCATAACAAAGCCAAATTTGGATAAATCAAAAGAGGGAAGGTGTGAACCAGGGTGTGCAAAGAAGGAAATGCTGCACTGTGAAGAGCCCTCACTGTGCACTAAGCACTGAGGAAGAAGCTTTTCTAACATGGCTCAGCACAGCTGTGCCTGGCAGCCAGGCAAGGCCTTGCTTTCCTGCAGTGCCACGCTGGGTCCCGTGCACAGAGAAAACAGTCAAGCATGAAGCAAAATTTTGTATTAATGTCTCCTCTCTCTGAGATCTGGTTTCCAATAATGACTTGGTTCCCCTTCCCAGAGCTGGCACCAGCATCTCTTTGCCAGCCCTTCAAGATGTTCGACCATATGGCTGCATAAAGCTGCACCATCAGTCAAAGCCTCCAAGTCAGAAAGGGGACAGTTTCAAATTGCTGCCAGCAGATCCTTTCCCACTATTTTCCTTGCCTGAGCTGTCATAGATACAGGTGTCAACCTGGCTTCTTTACGGCTTCATTCTTTTCATCTACCCTTAAAAAAAAAAAAAGGTGGGGGGAAAGGGCAAAAAAGAAGGGCTTTGCATTTCCTCTACTCAGGCCTTAAAATGGAAAAATGAAGGGAATTCATTGTTGGTGCTTGCTGATCCCTCCACCCCTACTGTTACACCATTGCAGCCCTTTGAGCATGACAAAATGAGCTCCCCAGGCTTGATTATGCAAGCCACTAATTCCTCCTCTAGGCAGGGGGGTGCTTGGGTTCCTTGGCTATACAATTTGGGTTTACCCTTTTGGGTTTGTTTCTGTTTATAGAGACTTGGGCATTTTTACATTAAAAATGGACCTGATTTTTCTTTTAGCTGTATGCTAGTGAACAGGAAGAGACTGTCACATACAGACTATTTTCAACTATTTTTCAGAAACATTTTGGGTTTTCTCCCATGATGATTCCACATGAGCTCCTATCCCAACTGTAATTTTTTCATCATGTTTGAAAAACAGATTACTTCAAATACTACCAGTAAACTGAATTTTCTTGAAAAGGCTTTCAACAAGCAATTCTTTTCAAAAGCGATTTTGGTCAAAATATAGTGAAAAATATGTGTTTTTAAAATCAATACTTTTAAAGATGGACAAAAGCAATAATTAATTTTTTTATACAACCCCCATGCCAGTTCTTGGATTTTTTTTAGCTGACCCTGTTAGGAAACAAGCCTTCAAACCCTAGGGAATTATTTAGCAAAATACCATTTGTGCAGGCTCTCTCAGCTGCCTGGCTTCAGTTGCAGCTTCCCTGGAGTGGGTAAGTGCCTCTGAAGAAGCTTGGAAGTGGCCTGGGTTTCCTCACCACCCACAGTCCTGGTGGTGAGCACCCAGAATCTGAGAGCATCTTAAAAGGAGAGTTGATCTAGCTAAAAATCCAAACAACAACAAAAACTGACCAGTTTTAAGATATGCTTTTGAAGCAAATCTAATTTTTAGATCTTTGATGTCTTAAGCACAACTACCCTAGACATTCTTGGAAAACAGAGAGCTTCTCTGGAATACTGTTTAACAAATTTGGGGGCTGGTGAGTAGCTATTATTCAGCTGCTCAGGTTGCTTTGGAGAGCCCAAACTCACCATATCTGTGTAATATCTAGGGACCAACGCCTATAGACTTTACTCACAAAGAGCTGACCCTTGTGGTCGGGGAGAGTATTGAGTCACAGCAACAGATGAAAATCAGATGGCTGCAGCAGCTCCCACTGCCTTGCCCTGCCCTGCTGCTCTCCTGCAAGTGGCTGCCCCTCATGCAGGGATCTCTGGGCCAAAAGCAATGTGGTTCCAGGAATCACCACAGTTTGCAGCTCAAAGAGGAGTAACCCGGTGCCAAATCTGAACTGCCCCAATACACTGAGGCAGGCAGCAGCAGTCCTACAATGGCTCTGAGTTGAGCACAGATGTCCTTGCCCTGGAGGAAGCGATCTCTGGCACAGGGCAGGGGATGTCTGGGGACAGTCACCATTTCATCCTTCCACAGGCTGTTTCATGTGTCATCATCCTTCTCTACAACAACTTGCATGAATAAATCTCACTGGGCATAAAATGCCTTTACAGTTGTGCCTAGGAAAGCACCAAGGATTACACTGCACTTGGATAATAACAATGGTAACAATGGTGCATTTTAAAAGCCTACTGTCTACCGAACCAGAAGCCACTGGTGTGATGCTGCCTCATTCAAATTCAGGTAAAAACAATTTATAGCATCTCACAAATTCCCACAGATCAGCAACCTTAAAAAAATACTATCAATGTCCATACAGAGTTTCCAGGATTAGCACTCCTTCACCACCACCCAACACACCATGTGGGGCAGCTTCTAGGATGCTACAGGAGGACTTGTTTGCTTTGCCCAGAAAGTAATTATTTTAATATTAGACCTCGTTTCCCTATATTATCCCCTCCAGCCCCGGCCCAGCAACAGCCTTTATGAAAATAAACCAGTAGGAGTTTGGCAAAGACACAAGCATTAACATTTCTGCTTCAGCAGTTGCACTTTAATAGCTATCAGCAGCTGGAATTTCAGTTTTCACACCCCAGGCAAAATCCTGCACCTACAGCAGCACGGAGCTAGGAGGCAGAGTCAAACAGAGGGATGCCACCCATTGCTGTTCCCAGCACCATTTCCCACACCACGGGTCTGGCCGCGACCCTCTCTCCTCGCCCCACGGGCGAGACCAGCCCCTGCCCGACGTGCCCAACAGCCCCGAGAGCGGTCCTGGGAGCAGCTCTGCGGGACAGGAACTCGGGAGCAGCTCTGCGGGACAGGAACTCGGGAGCAGCTCTGCGGGACAGGAACTCGGGAGCAGCTCTGCGGGACAGGAACGCGGGAGCAGCTCTGCGGGACAGGATCGCGGGAGCAGCTCTGCGGGACAGGAACGCGGGAGCAGCTCTGCGGGACAGGAACTCGGGAGCAGCTCTGCGGGACAGGATCGCAGGAGCAGCTCTGCGGGACAGGCACTCAGGAGTAGCTCTGCGGGACAGGAACGCGGGAGCAGCTCTGCGGGACAGGAACGCGGGAGCAGCTCTGCGGGACAGGCACTCGCTGCAGCCTCACCACAATCAGCACACGCCTGCTCACCCGCATCAGAAAGGAAACAGCAACCTGACAACCTTTATGATTTCCTTCAAAATATATATATTTTTTTCTCCACCCTAGGAATAGCTTCTGCTCCAGGCAAAACCCTCAAGCCTGTTTGTAAACACTCGAGTAGCACAAGCTTAGAACACTTTGGAGTGCTATGATATTAATGTTTTCAGAGTAGTGAGTGCCTATCTTTGCAATTTTAAAACTGTTGCTTTCTAAAATGGCTCATGAAAACCTCCTCATCTTGTAGTATGGATCCCTGCCTATTGAAAATTTCAATGTGTTATATGTGTGTATTATAAAATTGGCTTTTCGCAAGATGTATGCTATATGATTAATAGCATAGTAAAGATATAAAGGTATAAGTTTATTTCTGCTATTGGTAAGACTAGATATAAAGGGAGTAGTTGATGTAGCAGCTGCTTAAACTGTCTGTTTGGTTGGGATAACATCCAGTGAACATGTAAAGAAGACTCTGCTACTGATAACACCAACCATCAGCATCTACCACCCGCAGAAGGCACGGACCAAGGCCCAAGCTGGACGCGATAACAAGGACACAGCCACGAAACACGCATGCTCTAAAAAGGCGGACCCAAGGAGGGGCCATGCAGGGCAGTTCCTGGAATATGGAAACTAGTTTATGGAATTTCATATATCGATATAACGAGAAGGGTATTTAACGAGTATCCCTGAGAAGGCAAGGTGTGGACTTGGCCAAGTGCCAAGTCACCCGGCCGGCCGTTCTTGGTTTTTTCTTATCTCCTAATTGTCTTAATTATTTTATTAAACATATTTCTTAAAATTTACTAAAAAGTGAACCTCGTTTTTCACAAATGTAATTATGAACAAGTCCACCATTAAATCACAGCTTTACTGGACACGTGTAGCAGCTGACCAAAATATGGCTTTATGACTTTCTATAGATCAATAAGTTATAATCATTGAAAGAAAATCAGCTCACTCCAAGAACATGGTTCAGCAAAAGCCCCTCAGCAAACCGCATCCAGCTGCACTTATGTAAGGAAAGCAAATGAGAAACAGAGTTAAAATCTGAGCTTGAGAGCTGTACAGCTGTCTTTGAGATGCTGTTAGTTTTCAGTTTTCTCTAAACTTAAGGGGATGATCTGTGGGAGCAACGAGAGCAGGATGTGTTATTTTTAGAAGTCAGGAGTGAAACAATCCACTACATCAAGCATATAAGAATTTGGCAGTGAATTAGGATTCGAGAGCTCTGAGTACCTTCCTCAGACTGAGTCTGTGGATTACTAAATACTGTAATGTGTCTTAAGTCACAAACATTTTCCTAGAATTTTAAATCATTTAAAACAAACAAACAAAACAAAACAAAACCCCCCAAACAACAAAACAACCACCAAAATCCACCAAGATTGAGAAAACCCAATACAAATATACATATATTCACAAAAAGTAATTGAATGCCCATTGTTCCAAGGTCTAGCAAAGAAAAGAAATTGTAACTGTGATACAGGCAAATGCAGGAGTTGCAAACAGCATGCATATTGAGACTGAATTCAGAGCAGAATTGCAGATGTAACTTTGAATTTCCCAGCTTTGGTAGGTGCAAACCAGACATATGATGCTATTTCTTTTTAGCCCATATGAGAAAATGTTACATGCAGCGGAAATCTATTTCAGACAGCAGTGTTTCTTTAGCAGAATGGGATTTCTGTGATGCTTTCCTTTGCTCCATCTGCTTCTAATTATTGCTCAATTCAAACAGCTATTTCTGCATTGACTTGCAGGAATCTCAGAAGGCACCTTCTACGCAGGCAAGAAGCATAGCCCATAAATAATTTCAAAAAGTATTAAAGAGGGGAAGCTTCATAGCTTTTCATTCCAATCTGACTATGTGGTATTTAAATAAACCTCTGTGGCTTTCCAGTAACAGAGTAGGAACTCCCAGGTGGCAGGGCTGGAGGAAGAGAGGGAGGAGAGCACTAAACATACTAATGAACATGTAATTAAGAAAATGGGCCCTCATTCCCTGCAGAGACTCCATGAGGAGGGAACTTATTTGAAGTGCTGCTTTCTGGTTCCCCTTCCTCCATGAAGAGAAATCAGCTGAATGTCTCCAGCGCCAGTCACAGTACCAGTGGTCCCAGCTCCAAGAGAGTGCAGTCAGTGCAGGCTGACACCAAGGTAGAAGACATAGTTTGAAAGCAAGTGATTAAAAAAAAAAGAAAAGGTAAAGAAGAGTATTTGATGCTGGTCCACACGCCCCGGGATCCCAGTTTCTCAGGAGAGCTGTCTGTAAGCATTGGTGTTAGCCCTCTGCCCCTTGCCCCTACACAGCACCCTTACACTGAAATGCAGTTCGGTCACTGCAGCCTGGGGGCTCCTGTGGAAAGGGAAATTCTCCACACGGCACCATCATCCCTCTCCAGGGTTTGCAGGGATGCAACAGGCAGTAGCCCTACACAGCAAACCTTCAAGTGTCCTGAAGGAGAGAACCACCACAGCAAGCATGACTAGGACCAAAGGAAGAAATAATTCTTTGTAACATTTCAAATGTAATTGTGGAGAACTGGTTCATTTGTGCAAGCCCATTAAGAAGAGGTAAAAGTAATTAAAATGTTTGTTTCTTTTCCCAATCCAATTTTGAAAGTGGAGTCGTTAAGGAAATTTCACCCTAAACATAGGATGGTAGCAGTGATTGGTAATTTAAGCATTCATGGGAGGAGACAGGATTTTGTAAACAGAGGCTTAGGAATTCCTTAGCCTCTTCAGACATCTGGCAGATTCTGTATTGAATAACATCTCTTCTTCCCTTGTTTTCTAAGCTTTGGAAACAACATGTTTCTGGAGACTGCACTCATCTTTAGTGAGTCTTAACGAAGCAAAGATAAACCATTTGTTTGAACATCAGGCAGTGGTTTCCTGCCTGTATGATTGTTAGATGGTAGAACCACATCCCAAGAGAGATGACAAGAGTCCCATTATTCCAGGCATTTAAAATTAGACTAATTATACCACTATAATATGTAATAGCAGCACCTAAAAGATATAATGGATCTTTCCCATCTCTTATTTTGGGCTAAATGCAGATCTTCTTCCTACATAAACAGAGATTGGGGCTTTGATGAGTATCCTGCTGTTTCCATTGAAACAAGTGAAAACTCAAACAGGACAAGTACAAGCCTTCAGTCTGTGCATTAAAGAAGATTTAAAATATAACCTCAAATAGATGAATCTATAGAAAGACAAAATTAACTCCAGGTTGGGCATGAATGACAAAAGACATATCACAATGCATTTGGCCACTGCAGCAGCCCTCACAATCAAAGGGTATCAACAGGAGAGTGATGAGATCAACCAGTCACTATGTCCACATCAGCCACGAGACTAGAAGCAAAACAATTCAGTGTTCAAAAATATTGTGGCACCATCTGGAGCGAGCTGGGAAATTTATGCACAAACTTGAGAAACTTGGCTGTTTTTCATTAAAGTTTTACGTACCTTGGTTGTAACAGCCTTACATTGCTAGAGCTGCACCCAGAAATGTTTCCTGGTAAGAGATTGCTTGCCTTAATGGCAGCTGACAAATGAGACAGCTCTATGGAATTGGCTGCCCCAAGGAAGGAGAACCAGTATTTTTTAAATTTTTCTTCAGACTTTTCTGCAGGTTTTTGTAATTGTGCAGCTCTTTCAGGAAGGACATAGAGATCAGGTGTTATCATTTGTCTTCGGCCTCTGAAACTGAAGAGGGGGTTATAGAAGGGGGAATCACACAGAAGGAACAAAATCACTGGGTTTTGGAGGAAAAGGGATGTCTGACAGATAGTTCAGACTAGGTCAATGGTATGGACAAGATGTCTGAGGGAATACAGTTCTGGGAAGGGGAGCTTCAACCACAAAGACATTAGTCAGCTTCCTAAAAAACGTTGCATGGTTATGAGGGCAAGTAGGTAAGGCTATATTTATTTTTGCTTAGATCTCTAATAGTTTTAGAATTATAAAGCAAGGAGTGACTCTGCTAGAGACCTTTGTATATCCATGAGTCGTTTTCACAGACACTGGGAGAAGCTCAGGATAAGCTGGAGCATCCATTAGACGAGACTCCTGCAGAAACCAAGAGAAGGTGGCCATTCCAGGGAGCCTGGGGCAGGTCCATCCCAAGCAGTTATCCTGGTGCTGCCCAAGCTGATATATCACATATGTCAGTGTATGGCAGTTGGCCAAAATCAGCTACAGCAGTCTAGAAAGTGTCTAGCCAACATACCAGGGCAGAAGCACCTTTTTAAGATTTAAAGGATCAGAAAGTAAGTTTGCCCATGCCTATGCTGCATCCAGATTTTGTAAAGCAGGATCTTCCTCACTGATGGAAAGTGGACGGCAGACACAAATGTCATCTTTTCCAACTGTTTCTGGAATCTTCCTTTCTTCATACTGCAGTATACTCCACCCAGACATAATGGTGACAGGCCTGGCTGGTAATACTGCTGCCAGTAGAGAATTTGTCTTGTTAAAAAGGCACCTAGCCTAAGAAGCTGACATAGGGAGGGATTTCATGGATTCTATACCAAAGGCCTTCTGCAGCCCTAAAACTCTGAGAAAGCAGATTAAATTCACTTTAAAGAAACGGGATTTCAAAGTATCATGAAAGGGTTAAAATGTAACTGATGTACTCAATGAACTGCTGAGTGGGGGGATGAGCAGATCAGGTTTTGTTTTCTTATGCATGGATCTCAGAGATAAAGGCAATCATCAGCCTGATAGCTCATTCTTGCCTTCTAAAGTTTCCCCCCAGCTTGACCATAAATGTGGGAGACAGTGCTACTTCCCTGTATCCTTTGGGATATTACTTCATGAACTAATAATTCTTTTATAAATCCGTGGTGCAAAGGGCTTTTACCTTTCTCGCTGTGGGAAGCCACATCCCCTCCAGCAGCATCCCCTTCCTTTGGTCACCTGTGCCCCCCCTCCCCCCCATATGCTCTTTTCAATCAGTTTCTTATGTTTTCCATCTAATTTCAAAATAAGGGTTCCGTGTTTCCGTGTTGGTGGGCAGGGGTTTGCTTTTCCCACTCCCTGCCCATGAAATACGAGGCTCTCCCGCTTCCCTACAGAAAGACTGGATTTCTTTGATGAGCTCCGACAAGATGTAATTTAGACTAATCTATCAGACTGATAGAAATGCAAGCTGATATAATACTGTGAACTTATTTTATTTCTAATTATGCAAATAATTATGTAAAATAGGCAAATGCATAATTTCCCCCCAGGCTCCAGGCATTTCTCCACTAAGCTTTAGGGAGTGCAAATTTTGATGTTCTTAGCTCAATAGCTTGTCTGATCATGTAAGGCTGTATGTAAGCATGCTTCAAAATGTTGAGGTTAAAAGTGTCATAAAAGTTATTTACTAAATGTAACTGGAAAAATCTGACAGCTCAGGCGGTGGCACGGAGACTTTGGCAGTGCTGGTTAGCAGGACATCAAGTGAGGTGCGGTCCAGCAAGTTTCTGTGGGTGGAAAGGACAAGGGGGAAGCAATGGCCTTTGTTCTTCTGAGGGCAAGGAGGACTCAAAACCTTGCAACAGGTAATCTGAAAATGTTCTCCCTCAGGCACTCAAAATAAGTGGTGGGGCAGAGAGGGGGTGTTTTGTTTTGATTTCCCTCCCCCCATGGGAAGAGTTTTCTATCAGATGGGATAGGAAACAAGGATAATTATATTGGCACCATCTAAGGAGGCTTTAAAACAGCAGGAAAAGACATAATGTAGGGATGCCACTCCTCACTTTGACTTAGCTTGGAAGTTGAACTGGATTTATTTTTAACTGAGTAAAAAGACAGATAATTGTTTGTTCCTAACAATTCCTCCCTATGCACTGTAGTCTAGTCAGGCAACTCCAGAGCTGGTATCAACACCGGAGACTGTAAATTTATTCCGGAATCTAGGACTTGCCAGGACTTTGCTTGTGAAGGTTTACTGCTGCCAGATCATGCAGTGTACTTTTTAGAACATTAGCAGTTAGGAGATTTTTAGAGAAAACCTTTTGAAATGCTCAGTGGTTGCAATAGACAACTTGTCAGATGCTGCAAAGTCTTGTGCAGCACGTTTGTTTTGGGTGACTGATAACCTGGCTGCTGTGCTTACTCTGCTGATGAGGATCCCTCCTGTTGTGAGGAAATTTAAGTAATTTTCCAGGCTACCGTTTGAACTGTAGCTGATGGTACTTACAGAGGTTCTGGATTCTTTGGACTAACCTGTGTTCCAGAAACATGAATTTTGCTGCTTTTTCCTTTTATTTTCCTTCTCTTTATTATCCCCTGAAAGTTGTCAGGATGTCTAAGACTGACTTAGGAGTCTGGGATTTTCTAACACCACAGTGTGTCATTTTGAGGCAACTGCCATTGCCTCTCAGTGATTGTTTCCCATCTCCCCATGGGTCTAAATAGAAAAAAGACCTTGGAATTTGGTAACATACCCAAGAGACTTTCTTCATCCATCTTAGTAAATCCTGTTGCACATTCCTGCCATCTGGTATGACCTAGCAGCATCACTCCATGTGATAAGTTTACTCTCTTCTCTCCCTAACAAATATCTTGAACATAATCCTTCTTCCTTTCTGCCTATCTTTTCACTCTTTTTTTCCCCTTTTGCTTCACTTTGATTCTACATTATACTCATGAACGTAAAGGATGCTTTTACAGAGATCTCAGCTATCTTTTTGTTCATTCCATGGTTTGGATGAATGACTCTAACAAATGGGACCAGTAGAAAACTGGGGGAGCCACTGATGCTATTTGCCCTTTCTTGTAAATAAATGTCCAGTTAAAGCCTTGCCACTTGATTTGACCAATCTTACTCTGAATAGTTCCTGTCACTGTCTCCCCATTACTGAGAGGGAGTTTCTTACAATACAATTATACTAGCTCTGAACTTGCTTATTTACATGCAGAAATCAGAATGAGCAATCCATGGGGCAGAAAGTTTGAGGTTGCTTTACCTTCTCTGCATTGTAATTGTCTGCCAGTGAAACATCTCATATAATCCAATGTTTTCCATAGTGAATATCACAAAGTGCTTTGCAGATGAAGACAGTCCCATAAGCCAAAGTGAAAAAGAGAGGTTTTAAGGTGATTATTACCTTACTGGGGGGGTTGAAGGAGGAAAGAGGAACCCAACCACCCCTCGCCCCCAAAACAAACCAAATCAAACCAAATTAAAAAAACCCAAACAAACAAACACGCACACAAACCAAACCAAACCCAAACCAAACCAAAACAAACAAACAAACAAAAATGAAATAAAATAAATTAAAAAAAACACCCAACCAACCCCCCAAAAAACCTAAACAAAGCTGTGGAAAGAATAATTTTATTGAAAGCTACTAGTGGCCAAAAAACAAACAATAGACTAGACAGATTCATGTGAATTTGTCCCATGGGTGGTTGTTCAGGTGAAGAGTATCACGAAAACCTCCTCAGTCACTAGGTATAGACAAGCAAGGAATTTAGATAAAAGGCCTTAAAAATGAAAAAGTTCTTCTAAGGCACTCTCAAACAGCTATAACTGAGAAAGTAGAAAAGACATTTCTTTTCCAGAAGGAACTGTTGCAGCCATGACTAGCTAGTCCTTCCCATATGTATTTTTTCATATGTGCAGTATTATTTTTAAAAACATCTCCATTAAGAGGAGTAAATTTATTTCAGCAAGCCTGTTTATAACTGTCAACTTCTCTTAAGAAATGTAACAAAAGCTGCAGCACCATGGTCTTACTGGCATGAGGACACATTGTTCATGAGCAGTAGAGGATATGGAAAACATTTGTCCAACAATTGCTGTTGGAGCTCCCTGAGCCAAACCCTGCTCTCTTTAACTGCCCTGCAGGATGGTCTTTGCCTGGCTGCTAACAGAAGCACGCTCCTGAGCAAAGGAGTAGAAGTAAGAATTCAAGTACTGCAGTTCAGGGGGACCTCTGTCCTCAAAGGGGAGGATGAGGTAAGTTGAATAATACTTGGCTCGAGCTTGTCTGTGAGCACAAACTCTCATGGGCCAGTGAAGCAGAAGCAGGCCTTGTTGCAGAGCTTTTGTCAAGCACACCTCTTCTGTGCTGCCGAAGACACGCTCTGCCTGCACAGGGGCTGGATGGTCTCAGCTCCCTGTGCTTTGGCAGTGCACCTCAAACACGGCTACACTGCAAACCCCACGTTCCTGTCCTTAGCAAATGTATGCCACTGTCTAGTTCTAGATCTGCTTGGCCCAGCAGGCCAGTAACAGGGCTGTCCCCACCTATGCCATTTTCTCTTCTGCAGGCAGGGTTCTTTCACAGAGGAACTCCTGGTTTTTCACTGTTTAACTGAGTCTCTTAAGGAATCACAGCAGTGCAAATAGGGATTTAAAATTTCTCCTCTTTGCTTAGGTAACACTGGACGTTTCAAAAAAAGCTGCCTTCCCCCAGCTAGGGCTTAGATCTGTATGAATAAAGCGTTTATTCTGCAGCAAAAAGCAGCGGTCGTGGTGCGATAACAAATCAAACCCCCCACGCTGGAGAGGCGATGGCGCACAGACGCGAACATCCCAACTACGCGATAGGATCATTCTGCAAATGTACCCGGCGCTGGGTTTGGGGTTTTTTTCCTTACTCTACTTTTTTTTTTTTTTTTTTTCCTTTTTAATAACTCCGGGCACAGGCAGCTGTTCGCATTTTCAAAGCCTGCTCAGAAAGCAGCCAGTTAATTTTAGTTTGCTCGGGCCACCCTGAGCGAGCTGCCTGGCCCACCGCCCCGCCCGCTTTCCCGGCTGTGCCGGGCAGCGCGGGGGGTGGGGGCCGCGGGCGGCTCCTCCCGGCCCGGCCCGGCGGGAATGGGAAAAGTTGTTCCCAACTTTTTTTACCCCGGCGCCAGCTCCTCCCCGTTCCCTCCCCCAGCGCGGCCCCGCCCCCGAGCGCGGATTGGCGGGCGGGCGGCGCGGGGCCCCGCCCCCGGCGCGGTTTGTGAATGGGGCCGGCGGCGGGGGCGGGGCCCGCGCGGAGCTGCGCCTTTTTTGTGTGCCGGCGCGGCCGGGCCCGGAGCCGCCACAAGAGCCGAGCCACACGAGCCGAGCGGCGCACGGCTACCCCGGACGCACAGCCCGCAGCGGTGTCCGTCGGGAGCGGAGCCCAGCCAAGCCGCGGGGAGGATCGCGCAGTAATTGGATTTTGAAAGTTATTTAAGCCCCGAAGTAAAATACACGGCTCAGCCGGGCGCGGTAATAATCCATTTAGCCGTAACCTAAATCCCCGGGGCCGTGCAGTCGTGCGAGGAGCAGCGCCGCCGCCGCGGGACCCTGCGCGGAGCTGGCCGGAGCCGTCGCCGGGCTACGCGCGCGTCTCCTGTTTCGCTGCCGCCGCCGCCTTCTCCGGGGAGAACAGCTCCGGAAACTTTCGCCGAGACAAGCGCCGCCGCCGCTCTGTGAGCGCCGCCGCGTCGGAGCCGAGGAAGAAAGTCGTGGAGGTCCAGCGCGGAGCCGCGTTCCTGCCGTCGCCGCGCTCCTGCCCCACCGAAGGGGCCCCGCCGCCGCCCTCTGGTCGCTGATGCCCCTGGGGCGTCGCGCCGGCCGGCTCTGAAAGACTCCCCGAGGCTCCCCGGGCCCCCGGCCGCCCCGGCGATGCGGGCTGGAGGAGAACACGGCGGAGCGGCCGCCGCCGGCCGCCCCTTGCTGGGGCTGGCTGCGCTGCTGGCCGCCCTGCTGGGAACCCCCGCGGGCGCCACGGCACAGCAGTACAACGGCGAGAAGGGCATCTCCGTGCCGGACCACGGCTTCTGCCAGCCCATCTCCATCCCGCTCTGCACGGATATCGCCTACAACCAGACCATCCTGCCCAACCTGCTGGGCCACACCAACCAGGAGGACGCAGGGCTGGAGGTGCACCAGTTCTACCCGCTGGTCAAGGTGCAGTGCTCGCCCGAGCTGAAGTTCTTCCTCTGCTCCATGTACGCGCCGGTGTGCACCGTGCTGGAGCAGGCCATCCCACCCTGCCGCTCCCTCTGCGAGCGGGCCCGGCAGGGCTGCGAGGCCCTCATGAACAAATTCGGCTTCCAGTGGCCAGAGCGGCTCCGCTGCGAGAACTTCCCCGTTCACGGTGCGGGTGAGATCTGCGTGGGGCAGAACACGTCGGATGCCCCGCCAGGGCCTGGTGGTGCGGCGGGTCGGGGGGTCACTGTCCACCCCACAGCTGGCTACCTCTCTGACTTTCTAACTCCGCCACAGCCACCCTCTGGCTTCTCCTTCTCCTGCCCCCGGCAGCTCAAAGTGCCCTCTTACTTGGGCTACCGGTTCCTAGGCGAGCGGGACTGTGGAGCCCCCTGTGAGCCAGCCCGGCCCAATGGGCTCATGTACTTCAAGGAGGCAGAGGTGCGATTTGCTCGGCTGTGGGTGGGCGTGTGGTCCGTGCTTTGCTGTGCCTCCACCCTCTTCACCGTGCTCACCTATTTGGTAGACATGCGTCGTTTCAGCTACCCGGAGAGGCCCATCATCTTCCTCTCGGGCTGCTACTTCATGGTGGCAGTGGCCTACGCCGCAGGCTTCTTGCTGGAGGAGCGGGTGGTGTGTCTAGAGCGCTTCTCTGAGGATGGCTACCGCACTGTGGCCCAGGGCACCAAGAAAGAAGGCTGCACCATCCTTTTCATGATCCTTTACTTCTTTGGCATGGCCAGCTCCATCTGGTGGGTCATCCTGTCCCTCACCTGGTTCCTGGCTGCTGGCATGAAGTGGGGCCATGAGGCCATTGAGGCCAACTCCCAGTATTTTCATCTGGCTGCCTGGGCTGTGCCCGCTGTCAAAACCATCACCATCTTGGCCATGGGGCAGGTGGATGGGGATGTACTCAGTGGGGTGTGTTATGTAGGTATCTACAGTGTGGACTCGCTGAGGGGCTTTGTGCTGGCCCCCTTGTTTGTGTATCTCTTCATTGGCACTTCCTTCTTGCTGGCTGGCTTCGTGTCCTTGTTTCGCATCCGCACCATCATGAAGCACGATGGCACCAAGACGGAGAAATTGGAGAAGCTGATGGTGCGCATTGGTGTCTTCAGTGTCCTCTACACGGTGCCTGCCACCATTGTCTTGGCGTGTTACTTCTACGAGCAGGCCTTTCGTGGCACCTGGGAGAAGACATGGCTCCTCCAGACCTGCAAAACGTATGCTGTGCCCTGTCCCAGCCACTTTGCCCCTATGAGCCCAGACTTCACTGTCTTCATGATCAAGTACCTCATGACCATGATTGTTGGGATCACAACTGGCTTCTGGATTTGGTCTGGCAAAACCCTTCAGTCCTGGCGACGCTTCTACCACAGACTCAGTACCGGCAGCAAAGGCGAGACAGCAGTATGAGACCCCCCTGTCCCCTCTGGCACACACACACTCACACATGCATACACGCAGAGAAGGCAGAGGAGATGGATACTCAGCACAGGAGTAGGGCAATGGGTCCCTGAAGAGAGAGGAAGGGAGGCTTTTCCAAACTTTTTCTTCCTCACAGAAGGTTTGAAAAAAAAAAAAATCATTGCATTAAGGATCAGTCAAACTATGTCCAGTGGTGCTTATGACTAGCTAAGTGGGAGAGGACAGAAAAAGAAAGAGGCCACTGCTGGGACAGGAGAGTCCTTCACCCAGAAGTCTCCTTACTTCTCTCCAGCTACTCCTGTCGAAGAAAAGAAACTCCAACCCAACTAAAATCATCCTGCCTTGCTTTGGACAAGAGGGAGGGGAAGCCAGATCCGTTGAGCCACCCCTGCCGAGAAGTAGCCAAATGCTCTCTGAATTGCCGGGGCCAAACTGCAGCGTGGGCAGGGTAACTCCCGAGCCTGAGCTCGCTGCCTGCTCCTTCCAGCTCGGCGGAGCCATCACGTGAGTACTGCACAGCCGGCTACAGCCCGATCGTGTGCTGGGGAGATGCCTCTGTTCTGTCAGCTCACAAGTTCCTTTTTACCTCAGTGATACCTGTTGTAATTGTTTTAAAGTAAAAATTTGGCCCTCAATCTGTTGTTCTTGCTGCTGTGGGGAAGGAGGGGGTTGCTATTCCACACCCTGAAAAGAAATGACTTGTTGCTTTTCAGCAGAAGGCTTTTCCCCCTTGCCTTTGTTCTAAGAGACAAAGGGGGAAACAAAAGTGTTTTCTATGTAGAAAGGCATAAGCATGGGATCGGTTTTTATGGGCAAACTAACAAAAAGAAGTCGTTGAGGTTCACCCTTGGATGTGAGGAGCTCGCAGAAATAAACATTCCTTTTATGAAAAAAGGAGGAGGCAGGATGTTTTCCTACCGTTCAATATGGGTCACTTTCCTAAGCTGAAGGAAATGCAAGATTTAGGAGGGCAAGAAGAGCTTACCCGAGAGCACCTGCCAAAACAAGAGCCATTAAAATATGTAACGTAAAGACAGGATTTTTTTCTTTCCTTCCCATAAACCTGCTTTGCAGTGAGCTCACTGCAGAAAAAGTCAATACACAGCCAGATTCTGGGGACAGGAGGAATCGGTTTTGGCTCACGATGGACCCTTTGCCTGCTCTCCTCAGGTTTCCTGAGCTGCATGGCAATGATTCCTGGTGCAGGTGGAGGGGCTGGAGTTGGGGTTTAAAATCAAGCAGTTACTGCAAGTGAGAAGCCTTCTCATTTCGGCTAAAATACAGCTGGTTAAGTTTCCAGTGATCACATCTTCGAAGGAAAAGCATTCAAAAATTTATCATCAAATGCATTGTTTTCTTTTTGAAATGTGACGGATTTTTCTATTCTGAAAATTTTTATGTTGACTTGTTCATATTTTATTTTTTGCATACTACTTTACCTTTATATTCACTGAAGGGTTGTTTTTATAAGTATATGTGTGTGTGTATATTCTTGCCTAAGGACAAAATAGGACATTCTGGATTTTTAGCAAGTCTCCACCCTATAGCTGCTCATAATGTTTTTTGGGGGTAAAGTATCTAAATTGAAACTTTAAAAAGAAAAAACCTGTTCAGGGTGAGGGAGCAGACTGCTGCTGTCTGAGGGTGTACCAGTAGTCTGAGAATGAGGAAAGGGCCCATCAGCCAAATCCTTCAGTAGATCTGATGTCAGACTTGCAGGGCTTGGTTTGTCTTTTATAATGTGCACGTGTAAGAAAAAAAAACAAGCGTGTCAGACAAGTGCAGTATGTATATTTTGTAAATCTCATTTTTGTAAGAAAATATGTATTTATGTTTTTACTTGATTTTTTTTAAGGTCTGTATGAGGCCCTGCTTCACCCCATGTACAGATCACTAAATAAATAATTTTTAATACAAGGGCTCTAATGACGTTCTTTCCATCTTTGAATGCTTGGCAGGTTTTAGAAGGGGGGAAGCTCTGAAAATGGGCCTTCTCCCCCACTTTGTTATGGATAATGCAAGAGACTTTTCGGTGAATGCAGACTGGAACTCAGCTGTGGTTTGAAACTGATCATTCTGATTACCAGGCACTCACAACAGGAGAGCACATTTTGAGACAGCCGGTTTCAAATGTCTGCCCTCACTTGAGGTACTTGTATCCTAGCCAAGTTTTCTTCCAGTCTCTGCGTCTGCTGAGGGCAAGCTGATAAACCAGTTCCCTTATCTAGAGAATAAGGATACTGCTCTCTTCCCATTCCAAAGAGACTTCAAGACTGAGAACTCGAGGGTGCTACGAGTGCTGTAAATTAAGTCCTCACTTTGACGGGTGGAGTGTAATAGGGAAACACTGAGGACTAGGTCCTTTTTAATGGCTTTACCCATGCAGTATCATGAACTGGTGCTTTCTGTCCCATAGCACCTTTGCTCTCTGCAGTTTTCTTCAAGTGAATTTAATTTTAATAGCTAGCCTGAAGCATACATTGTTTCTTATCACAGTCATCTGAAAGCTTCAGTGGAATGGTCTATTTTATTTCATTTTTTAAACTGAAATGAATATTTAGATCTCAAGCTTTCCATGACTTGCTACAGTCATGAAAAAGTGGCCCAACAAACAGAATTGTACACCTGTGAAATGATGATGCTTTACAGCATTTCTTTCACAACGATTTCAGCCTACGGTCTGCATTCATCACACTTCCCATACCTTCAATTATGCCAATACTAAAATTTAAGTTACAGAACAGAGATAGATCTAAGATGCCCTAGGGAGATGCCATCACAGTAGCTGTGGTTGCACTGCAACATTGTTTCATTTACCAAGCATAGTGTGTAATAGTTCCACTTTGAGGGCACTATTTTGTTTGGACACTATGCTCTCAAATTTAGCCCTTTACTTTTACAGTGTATGAACTACTGATTTAAAAGTTCTTTTAAGAGCTAGCTCCATTCATGCTGCCTCTCTGGAAGAGCCACATCTTTTATTTGAAAACACCTCTTGCTGCTCCTCAGAATTACTCACTTGTCAAGTTTCCTTTTTGAAAAGACCTTTGCGTTCCTGCCAGTCAGGCTGCTTCAAACTGCTCCATGATATGAGCTTGCTGATCATTGCTGAGGGGGGTTTCATTCCATTCACTCAGGAAACCTGAACCTTTCTATAAACATTTCCTCCCATTAATCCATCAGTGCCGGCCAGGGCGATGGAACGGCTGGAACAGCTTGTGCTGTGAAGGACTGGCAGCCGCCGGGAGCAGTGGTGTGACTGACACTCCTGAGCTGTGCAGCCACAGCTGCATCGCTGAACGTGCAATCAATCCTTAACACACCACGGCCAGCCACGCCTGCGGCCGTGCAGGGGGCCCGGCCCACGGCCCTCCACTTGCCACCCTCCTCACTCACTGCAAGGGAAACCATTCACATGGGATTGCTATGTTTTTCTCCATACGTGGAAAAACTCCATATAGACTTTCTTTAGTTCATGAGACATTTATATCTGAAAAAAAGGTCTCTATTTCCACCAGAAACCACTAAAGCTGAATGCTTTTATTTCAGTATTTCCTGTTAGGTACTTCTGGATCTAAAGCCACTTATCAAAAACTATCCAAATCCTGGGATTTAAGATAATTTTTAAAATTTAAAATTGTAGGTGAAATTTGATGTTGATGTAAAGTAGAAGCAACTGCGATTCACTTTTAAGCAAATGTGACTCACATTGAGACTGAATTTGCTCACAGTGGAAACAATTCAGAGAATTTCAAGTAGTGATAGTGTCTGGCCTTCTGGAATAAAAATGATTATCACCATTTTGATAACAAAGTAGCAGTTACTTTCATAATGGAGTATAATTCAAAAAATCTCAGTGAAGCTCTCCGGAAAAAAAAGGAGGAAAAATAAGCCTTTATTAACCTTTGATAATCACTGCAAAACATTTTTCTCTGACTAATGTTTAAGCCCACTTTAATTTCTTTAAGAAAAATTGCCTCACCTTTACCTTTGACTCTTGTCTATGCAGCATTTTTTGGTTCAGAAGAAACTTAGCAAGTAATAGTTATCACTGATCCATATCCCTCTAAGTGTACACCATATACTATATTTTCATGAAAACTATAGAAACACTGGTTCTCCAGTTTCAAACACATTTGTGTAACTTTATAAAATGAAGGATTATTGTTTCAGGCAAGATAAAGAGGAGGCTTCAACAGTTCTAGAGTTCATGAATAACAGCAGCAACTGAATGTTTGTCTCCAAAGAAAAAAATGCTTTTATAATACGTCAGTGTTTGTTTGGGTTTATTTTTGGTGGAATACCCACACTGACTATTGAATGTTTTTGTCTAAGTACTTCAGCCGCAACCAATAGCTTTGCATGCAAGTGAAAACCACACATCTCTGTATTCACCAACTGGCAACAGTAAACATTACTTATAATTTCACATGGGTTTAGAAGCCAAATTACTAGCTTGCATTTCAAATAGCCTCTTTTTTTCATCATCTCACTCTCATTTCCTTCCAGACTTTACAGGTACTTCATATACACTCTGCACTTCATACATACCTTCTACTCCTTTTAATTTTAAAACCATGAATCCAGCTGAAAGAAATTTAGCCTGTTGCTTGGAGAGGAAAAGATGACACTGAATCTTCAGCACTCTAACTTCATTGAGGAAGACTATTGCCAAGCCTGCCCTATATAAACCCTATATAAAGGATAATTGTTTCATGCCAACATGTGTGTGGTTTTGGCAGATACAACACTGCACAAATAATACAGGACTGGGGGAATAAATACAGTCATGGCAAACTCCCAAACACCCCACTTAGAATCAACACATTTTGACTAAAATGATGCCCAAAGTTTAAAATTATAATATGTACATCAGAGTTTACACTGCTCAGACAACCAGTTCATGCTGCAGTCAGAGGATGGAGGTACAAGGGAGGGTTTTGATACTGTTTAAACCCAAGGTCCAAGGTTGCCCGGTTCAGGTGGCAGGGCACTGCTTGTCTCTAAAGCAGATCAGTGGAAGTAAGGCACAGACAGAACTTTCTCCTAATTCAGGTAAACACCAGGTTCAAGCATGGTGTTACCATAGCTGCAGCCAGATGGGATTTACTGAATGATGCCAGGACAGCCCCAAACAGAGTCATGGGCTCCTACTCCTCTGCATCACCTGCTCCTCTCTGTACAGCCAGTCTACCCATGCCAAGAAACTATGGGACTGGGATAAATGAGAATATGAATAAAAAGCAGGAATAAGCAGGGCCTAGAGCACATTTTTAAATAACAACTGTTAATTGGAGGAGATCACTAATCCCTGTTAGTCAAGAAATCCTGATTGCAACAACTTGTTCAGTTTGGCTGCCTCAGCTGTATCACAACTTGGCTTGGTAATATGCAATCCTTCACTTAAGCATGTTACCCTTACAAATACACATAGAAAATCTGATTCTGATGCCTAGAGGAGTAGCCTGTGTGAGTAGACTTCTGCTGCACAGATCTTGGAAATGAGTCCTGTCATGTGGCTACCAGGGTAGCCATAACCTTACCATTAAAACTTCAATTCCAAAGTCCAGGCTGACATCTAGGAAGAAGGAAAAAAGAGGCCCAGTTCTTCCCTACTTTGAGCTTTACTGAAGGTACTGCAACTCCAGCATTGTTCTCAAACCAATCTGCAAGAATACAAAATCATTCTCTGGGCAGGCAAGGAGACAGAATATTCCCACTATGCTGTCCTTTTCCTCAGACTAACATTCTGAGGGACATGAAAAAGCTTGTGGTGGATAGGGAATTCTGCCAGGAGCTGCAGTAGAAGAAAAATGTATTATCTGGCCCAGATGGACACAAAAAGGTGTTCTAGCAAGTGGGAACTAATCTAGGATTTGAAAGACAAGTGGTTGATTACCAGCACAATCACAGATGGTGGCCAGATCACATACAGCCAGTCTCCCAGCAGGGTAGCCAAAATGGAGGCACATGGAAATGGAGGTACATGGAAAGCACTTTTCGTAAACATTTTAATTCCCAGATGCACATCTAGAAAAATCTTGTCTCTGTCTCTAATTCCTTGTCTATAAAATTGGAGCAGTGACATTCAATATATTATAGGGATGTTGTGAGAAGGAATATTTTCAAAATGAGAAGAAATTGAATATAACAGACTTTGTATAAATACCTCTGTCAGGCCTTTGTCCCATAGTCTGATATTTTTCAAGTAGATTCTGTTTTAGAGAATGCCAAATTAAGACCACCAGCTAGAATAAATGATTTGTATGTTTTCCAATATCTTATCTAAAACTGGTCAGGCTGAGCACCCGCTTTCACAGGAGTATCATCTAGCCAGGCTCAAATATAAAATTACACTAAACTGGGCATGCATGCCAAACAAAATGGCCTCATGTTACAGTGGTGCTCAGGCATAGCAGAGATAAGGCTTTGGCCCTGTGCTGGTACTACAGTGCTGGTTCTTAACTCCTGCAGTACTCCCCAAGCTCTCATTTGCTATATGTTATAAACACTGTTATCATCAACAGGCTCAATGACAACTCTGCTGTCCCTCTTTAAATAAGCACTGTTCACTTCAGCTTCCTGCAAGTGGAATCTAAACCTTATTAGTAGGCCTAAAGCAGAGTTGACTAAGGTTTCGTCCAAGCCCATGGCAGTGAGAATTCACCTTCTCTGCCATGTTTTTACCTCATCACTTAGTTCCTCAACAGTTTCTTTCTGCTACCATGACCTCAAACAACATCTTTCTCATTACTAATGATGGCCAAGGAGAAGGGTAAGTTGGATGCTTGGACGTTTTCCTGCCTTAACAATGGGAACAACAGCATGAGGCTATTACACTGCTTTCACCAATGAAATACAGAAGTGTGTGAGCTGACTGGGGTAAATGTCTCTGTCTTGCTCTGATGCCAGCCTTTCCTAGGGCAGATCTCTGCACCCATTCACCTTCATCACACATCAGATTTTTGTTGCTAAATAAAGTAAACCAACAAATCAAAAAAGGATTCCTAAAAGCACCAAAGCATACACAAATTTGTAGCTTACCCTCCCCAATAAACAACAGATTTTTCATGGAAGATAGTCAAAGGGAACTACTTCCAACAACATTTACCTAAAGCAAAATCAGATCATTTGCCTGATGTGGCTTCCTTCCACAGATTTTCCATGTGGTGTGTGTGTGCATGCACATCTAGCATAGTGCATGTGAGTGTAACAACTAGAAGTTACAACTGCAGGTAAATCTCTCATCAAAAGCCCAGTGAAGAGAGAAAATCAAAAGGCCCTTGCCCAATGCAGCTGTCTGCTAATTAAACACTGGTGTTAATTGCAGAAGTGTGGCTGGTCCTCATTCCCTGTGTTTGTTGTGGTGCCTGTGTGAGCTCCGGATTGCTCAGAACTTTCACATTCTCCCAGAAAATGAAACTGTCTATAAAAGGAATGAAAGGCTGTGATATGTATATATATCTATAGGGCTATTTTTAAAGAGAAAAAAAAGATTTTTTTTCCTGTGTGTTAGTTCAAAGCCAGCTTTGATTATCTAAAGCAAGTTAGTCTTTAGAAAGGGTAAAAAACGAAAATGTAAAGATGGAATCTTTTTTATCTAATCCGTGATGAAAAGAGCATTTCTTGCTTGTCATACTCTTGCCTCACAAATTTTTAATTTTATTTTTTAATTAACGGCAAAATGTAGAAGTCTCAGGCAGCATTTCCTGACCTTACTTTACGAGATGTGCAAAGAAACATTCCATTAGGGCCAAGAGCCAGTAAAAGGGATGTCATTTGACACCCTTCCACAGCTATGCATACCAGGCTGGAACCAAGCGGGATTATGCGAGTGGATAGAAAGCCCTTCTAGAGAGAGGATTTACTCGTACTGTTTTTCTTTACACATTCTGCTCTCTGAAGATAATAAATCAGCTATTGGATTTGCAGAAACAACTCTCACGACGGCTAGAGAATTCCGGCACAAAGCAGATGAAGGCAAAGATCTGGCCTCTATAAGGCAGCTTGGAGCGACCACGGGAAGCAGAGCCCGAACCGCAGGAGCGGGCGAGGGGACTGAGCAGCGCCTGTGCCTGAACCATATTGCTCTTCTAGCGGGGGCAGGAGGTGGGCTGGGCTTCCAGAGCTCACACCAAACCTCACGGCAGCTTTCTGCTTTTATGGTAGGCTAAACCTAAGTCCTGCATTCGAGTGCTGGAAGATTTAAAGGTCTGTGCTTTACAGTTGCTTTGAGCCACCGTCAATTCTGGTAAGAAATCCCTGATCTGCACAGACTCATTAATCTGTGGATAGTTTTGCAGTTATGAAGGCACAGAACTTTGTATCATTGCCCACAGACGGGGATCTAGTTTTCTGTCTTTGAGAGTTCTTAAGATTTCTGACACTTCAACTAATAAAGTCAACATAAACAAAGTCAATGCTTTAATTCCATGTCCTTAATTTTCCTCAAGCAAAGATCTTCCTGCACTGAATTTTGAACTGAATCTTTATCAAAATCTCTCAACACGAGAACTGAAAACAAATGTTTCTCAGAAAACAATTTCAAGAAACTCAGCAATTTCACTTAAATGACTCTTCCATTTTGCTATCAATTTTCATTAAAGTTTTAACAAAGTGTCCTTTGATCAGCATTTCACTATGGCACTCACATGTAATACATTACTTGAAAATAGACATTAAATATGTAATAACAAGTTATATACATAAAAAAAAGCTGATGGAAAATTGTCATGAGAACTGTTATTTTCATAATGTCCACACCATCATCCCTGGCTGCATTTTATTTAGCTGATAAAGTTCTTTGTAGCAATACTGGCCTATTTTATTTATCCTTAAATGTAATTCTGCACATACAATACTTTTATTAGTAAATGAGAAGCAGTGTGTGCCAGCAGACAGGGCACCAGACTAGAAGTCAGGAGACAGTCATACTTTTCCCAAATTTGCTCATGGTCTGCAAATCCTTCCAATCATCCTTACCTCCATTTCTTTTTCTGCTCTTCTCTAAATAGGATCATGCTCTTTGGGACAAAAAAACCCTCTCTGTCTACCCACATATATGTTGGTACTGTTCCCATCTTATTGGAGCCCTGATCTTGATGGAGAACTCTTAAGATTGGGCACAATGCAAGAGGTTCCAATTAAAAATAATTGATCATTAAGGGACAGAGAATAGCAAAGAGTGAGCTGGCACTTACTTTCTATGGGGAAATAGTCAAACACTAGTGGCAAAGTAGAGACATGTGATGACACCAAATCTTCCCAAAGAAATGAAAGTGGGAAGTGTCACTCATCACCTTTTGGGCTTTTGTGTAACATGCATAAGGAATGTTCCCTTCTCTGAAGAGTCTCTAGGGACTCTTCAGATGATGGGATTTACTGTCACATGCTCTCTTCTCCCTGTCTTTTTTTGGTTGTTGTACAAAGTGTTGCCATGTGGGGTCTGTGTGATAGCACATACTGCAAAACATCTCCAGCTGAGCAGAATCAGTGCTGGCCAGTAAGATTGTTAGTTGGCTGATTATTCCCTAAAAATGAAAACCAGACACTGAGGAAACTATCCTGTTCATAAAAGGAAAATATTTATCTGCAATGGAATTAAAAAACCAAACCCAAAGCAAAATAACTACCTGGGTATTTCATTAAAATATCACTAATGAAGTGATTAAATAATTCAGCAAGGAGGAAGCACAATACTTCCCCATGCACCCCAAATATATGGATTTGAATTAAGTAAAACAGTTTTTCAGTTAACTTTGAACTGCTTCAATTGAAGAAGAAAATTAGGGGAAAATGTCTGAATGCTTTGGTGAAATGCTTTTTACATGAAGCAACACCAAATTTGAATTTGAAATGCACACACAAAGATTGAAAAACATTATGCAACCTTATAAGGTTCAGCTGGAATTAAGAGGGAGACTAAGAGATGGACTAAGTCTAAGATGACAGGTGAAGGCAGATAGCTTGGCTTTGGAACCACAGGGAGTTTAAAAGAGACACAGGAGTCAGTTTTACCTATAGCTTGCCTCATATCACTGAAAAAGTCTAACCCACTTCACTTGCACCATGTAAACCTGGTAATAAGGGACACAAGGCAGACAACTGAACATTTTTCTTAATGAGATTAAGAATGGCATGTAGGGAAAAGTGTTTGTGGAGAGCAGAGAAAGAGCAATAAAAACCGTTGAGACTGAAATGTGAGAAGCTTGTGGACGCAGCTACAGCTGCATGTACATTTGCTTTTCTTGTGTTTCAGGCTGACCAAAAAGAAAACTCTGGTGTGAAGCCATGCTTCTGTGGCTGTCAGGCCCATGCTCATGCTAACTGGCCCTGGCTCCTGGCTGATGCAGGGGCCTGCCTTGTGGACTGGGCTGGCTCATAGACACCCATCCCAGAGTCTATGTAAGGCAAAGGTGTGACTGCCTGCCCCAGTCCAGGCAGGTGTTGCTCTGGAATTCCTCATACGACCTTTTTAACAGAATATTCATAGCAAAGTACTGCCTCTGTCACCCTGTAAGTGTGGTGAAGTGCCCAGGCTGTGAAGGAGCACTTAGTCATACTTTGCTCCAGTAGCATCTTCAGGGCCACGGAATTTCTGACTTGTAAATTGATGTCATCAATGTGAATGCTCAACAAGTTATATTCCTCCCATAAATTTTCAAAAGTATGAAGTTTGCTGACAAAGAAATTCATGAAGGTTGCCAGGAGCATGTAGTGCCTCTCTAGAATGTCAGTCCTAGCTATTCCCTTGGAAACCAGTAAATAAAGAGTTAAGGAATGAGCAAACACAACCTTAACTGTGCTGTTGGAGTGATGCCCCAATATGGCCATAGCATACAGAGCCTGTGCTATCTCAAAGGCAGAGTGCAAACATTTGGGGAATAGGGCACATGACCACAGGACAGAGTCTGAAGGCTTCTTTTTTGCAAGGCAAGACTGGTCTGGATGGAAGCTGCAGGGACTGAGGACAGGGGGAGTGCCAACAGCAGCATTTCCCAGGAGACAGTTGGTCTCCTCCTCAGGACTTGGATCTATTCAATTCACAACCCCTGTCCTCATAGACTGCCATGGGAATGCTCCCTCCATCCCCCAGCACTGAGACCACAGACCATCCTACAGCACCTTTGTGCACTTCTGGTAATTCCCCGAGGAGGAAGAGTTCTAGGCACTGGTATTACCACAATTTACAAAGTCAACACTGATAGGGGACAGAGTAGTGAACCACATACATGAACAGAGGAGGCAGAGAAAGAGGCAAGCCACCTCCCAGGGAGACAGGGCCTTTTCTCATGTCAAAGCTCAGCAGTTTCCTTGTGTCATAGCCACAAAGCAGCCAAGTGCTCTAGCTCTGCCAGCTGGAGCAAGGCAGCTCTCACAGCTGACCTGCACGATCCCTGGCAGTACAGCCAACCCCAGCAAGGGCATGGGGAAGGTTTCTCAGGCCCTGCTTTTCAAAAGGCCTATGGCTGACCACATTTGCTAAGATGGAAAGGCAAAAGAGCCTAGCAGACAGCTTTGCTTCTGTCTGAGTTAAGTGGTTTTTTGGCGGGCATAGGATGGCAGAGAGTGTCAGCTGTGCTACGGCACAAACACTGCTCTGAAATGCAGAGCCATAGAGAACCCTCCTCAAACACTTCCTACCGTGGCAGGGGTATACTCAGAAGTGTTGCACTGTCCCCTCTTCTCTATTTATTTCTCATTCTCTGCTCCCTAGGAAACTGAGAATTACATTAGCATCTCCCTCTTTTCTGTCCTACTTTGAATACTGAGCAGCTAGCACCCATTATTCTGTGACAATGTCCCATCTTACTGACATATCTTGAATATGTACATTTTTATACTGCTTTAATAGTGCTATTTTAAACTTTAAAGCCTGTCACTTGTCCTCATGAAAGTCAGATGGAAAATAATACAATTCTCATATTTTTTCTGGTCTTAACATCCAAAGCAGCAGTCCTTAGAGCAAGCCTCTGTCCTCCCGTTGGTAAGAATTTCTGTAGCCAGCTTGCACAGTGCTGTCCTGCAACTACAACTGAAGGGTAAATCCTAGTACTAGTATTGCTGTACATCTGCAGTATGTGAGGACTTGTTCTGTGATCACTTGCAACCCCTTGATTTGAAGTCTTGTCTGAGCAATAAATGAATTATCAATTGAGAAATAAATACAGAAATTGAAGACTACAAAGACTACTGGGCTGTTCCCACCCTTGTGTGGACACAGGCATGTACTACTAGTAGTACAGTAGTGCAAGATCAAGAGGTGATCATAGAACTGTCTTGAATCCAAACCTCTAATCTCAGAGACCCAGACACCAGTCTCTGGATACAGGAACATTCCTGCAGTTTTTTTCCAAAATACCTCATTAGGAAGAGCATTTTCCGTTAACATCTACCAAAAGCCAAAACACATAAGCTGTCCTACAGCAGACAAAGTCATGCTCCTGATCCTCAGAAACATTCTCCTGACTCAGGGATGTGTTTGCAGGGCTGCAGACCCTATGCTTAGACCCAAATGCTCTCAAGCCTCGAGACCAAGCCCCAGCTGCAAACATTTGCTGCCTGGTTCAGGAAATCAGGCTAAGGACTGTTCTGCTTGACAAAGAAATGCCCTGTGGTCGAGCTGGCTAGCAATGACCAACATAACCTGTCCACATTTCATGTGCATGGAGAAAAAGGGTTCTGAAGATTGCACAGTGTTGACAGAGCTGCCTTGTCCTCTTCCTAATGATAACCACTGCATTCTCATCAAAACATTTGTCACCAGCAATTTAAGAGTTAACCAGGAAGGTGGACTAAAGAGCATGTATCTTATTTGTCTCCTTTCGTAGCTTTAAAAAAACCCCTCTTAGATGCAGGTGTAAATGTCCCTTTTCTTGACCTACAAGGTATTTGCCATACTGTCTGTCTCTAGGGTTAAAATACTCCCTGGCAGTAAGGCTTCTGTAAACACTCCCACTTTATCTGCAGAAAGGGAGAATCCCAGCAGTACTGGAAACAGATATAAATTGAAACTCTTAAAAAAATTAATTTAAAAAAACCATTCAGCATGTGTTAAAAGTAGCAGCAATTTCTGGCAAGAATTAATTAAACCAGATGAAACACTTCTGATATGATTTGTGTGATCAAACCATTTAATTAGTTCTGGCTTTTAGTTCATCGTAACAAGCTTCTGTGAGGGTGAAAAAGGAATAATTGTTTATTCAAATGGTAATAATTTGGGTTTCTTTAATTGATTCCTAGTGTGAAAGCACTGATTCCTGCTGTGTTCTAAAGTGCTGAATGGAAAAGTTCCAGCCTGATGTCCAGTTCTAGAGCCCACCAGGTCCATCCATCAGTGCAGCCCCCCATTTGTGATCTAGTCTGCTAAGCCCTGTTGGTTCTCCTGGCTTGTCTGTACACTGCTGAGCAGGGCTTAGCCCTTCTGAAGTGCCTGTGGGTTTATTAAGTATTCCTGTGTGAAGCTGATGATGTGCTCATAAATAATGTTGCTGGGACTGAAACATGTTTTCTTTACAGCAGGCTGGATATTCTGGAGAGGAAATGTCTTTAAAAAAATTCAGACACCCAGAGAGTGTCTAAAAGTAAAGAGGTTTTAGATAATATAAAATCTTCCTTAAAAAAAGAAAAGGTGGAGTTTTTTTTCTGTGCCTGAAGTTAATTCACCAATCTTTGCCCAAGGACTGAGGAGGAAATTGACTTTGTTTCACTACTCAGATACAGCATAGTGATGTTGTGGAGCTTACAAAGACATAGCAGAAGTTTTAAAAGTAGGACTAGTAATCCTGTTTCTGCTCATTGCTAATTTGGTGGGTGCCAGTCAGTAAAAAGGCCATAGAATCGCTGCTGGGTGAAAGGGGGTACAGGATGAAGGTATGCAATGTACCAACAACCAAAAAAAAAAAGGCATTTCTGCAGTTTGAAACTTCATGGAAGCATACTGCAGATTTATGCCTAAACCAGTGCTGAATTATGGGTCACTGCTGTAAAACCAGAATTCCTTAGATTACTTAATCTAATGAGGTCTGTGAGAGAAGAAAAAGGCCCCAGTCTATAAGATTTAAGGGGTTGAGACCTTATCTGCACACTTTCCTGTAAAGCTCCAGGTGCACTGTAAGATCTATATCATCAGTTCCATGCTAAAAACTATGTTGTTTAAAACTAAACAATCAAAGGCTGAAAAGCAAAGCTCTCAAGTATCATGAAACAGCAAAGCAAAGGTTGCCTAATGTAACCTTCTTCTGCCTCGGGGTTGTATGGTATAATATACTGCTTCAGTCTCTGACCAGGTACTGCCCCCACATTCATTTTTTTGGCAAGAGCCCTGCTTCACTCCAGGCACTGGCCTGACAATGCTCTGCATACAAAGCAGCTCTTCAATATTCTTTTTCATCTCAGCTCTTCAGCGTGGGGCTCTGGCTTCATCTCCTACAAACTACCACAACACTGCATGAACAATGATACTTTTCCATTCTGTGCTGTTTCTTCTCTGCTGTTCAGCCCCAGAGCCCTGAATGCTTTGCACTAGTTAACACATTTGTTCCCAAAATGTTTCTGTCTGGTGAGGAAATATTATCTCTACCTTAACGAGTAATATTGAGTTACCTTCTAAAGAAAAGTAGAAAAGAGGCAGGAAAAGCAACCAGATCTCTAGAGTCCCAATCAACCACCTAAATCATCATTTTTACAACAGGCCTCTGGCCTTTATTCACACCACACAACTTCTGCTAGAGGTTAGGCAGCAGTGCCAGAGACACAGCCCTATTCACTGGTATAACATAAATCTACTACTGTGACTCCAGCCCAGTATATTATATGACCCTGTTCTAGGTTTACTTAGGGTGACATTTACTCCTCTGAAGAAAGTCAGCATTTACATCCTTTCTCAGAGTTTTGCAGTTGTATGTGCACCTCATGCTTACCCCTTGGATCTTTTTTTGGGGGAAAAAGAAAAAAGAAAGAAAAAAAAAAAAAAAGAAAAAAAAAGTTGTGCTTTTTATCCACTAGACACTGTGATAACATAATTAAGCACATGTGTACAGACTGTGATTAGAAGGGAAGGCTTCTTGAGAGCACTCTGGTAATCTAAAAAATAGGAGATAAAATAACACAAACTACATTAAAATAGTTTTACCCAGTGAATTAGTGAACAGAGCAATCTCCTTTCAATCATCATCTTTATAGCAAGAGTCTGTTCTGTATATTTAGATACCTTCTATGTGCAAATTAAGAACCTTTCATCTTACTTAAATGCATATCTTGCTGTGTGAAAGGAAAAGCCTCAGATTTCTTCACAGAAGTACCTGCTCAGTGCTCAGTTTATGTGACGGGGAGGACTGAGACAACACACTGGTCTTGTTCCTTTTGCACTTTGCCAAGTTTATATATTTTCAGCTATCCATCTGTGTGGCCAGTGGAAATTTGTGAAAACCCCTAAGCAATGGAAGTTCCCTGTCCCTTTATATCCGAAGGTGATTCCCAAATTTCCTTGTTCCAAAGTTCATGGTAAACCAGTACAAATAAATAATGTTTTCTGAAATCATATCTCAACCAATGCAAATCTGAGTTTCACCAGAGCAGTGAAATCTACCAATCACCCCTCTGAAGTCACATTTTCATGGCCTGCCTTGAGGCCCATGAATTAGTCAAAAGGTCAAGATTGTCCGTGCAGCAGAAAAAGTGTGTAGCTCCTCACACACATACATGCCATTCCCTGGTCTTTGGAAACACTCTGAGAAGGAGGAAGCAACAACAACCCCCACACTTGGTCTCCAAAGCAAATTTACCAAATCATTAATGACACAATGTTCAAAACAGGTTGTTTTACAATTCTAATACCTGCCATGGTCTCCTTTTTTTACTGAACAGCTGTTAATAAGTTTAAATAAATTTAATTAATGGCTACAAATGACTGAAGAAAACAGGCTTACCACGTTCAGCATGTTATTCTTTGCTGTCGTGATTTCTAATTTCAGCTTTTGAATTTCTTCCTTTAATATATATTTGATGTTTAAAAACATGCATAGGCTTTTCAGGGAAGCTTTTTAGCCATGTAGCTATTAAGCATCTCTCATATATTAGTATTTATCTGTTTAAGAGCATGCTGAATTAAACAAGAATTTTTCCCACTTTGCAAATTGTGCAGCTCTTGTACCCTTTTGGTGCCATAGCAGGGCCTGTGTGCTGTTATTGCATTCCAGCCCCCTGCCTGTACTACTGTGGGATCTGGGGGAATCAGGATACTTGGGGCTGCAGTAATGTTGACACAAGCAGCAAAGGTACCCCAAGCAAAGGCTCTGGAGTTGGAATGAGGGTGAACTGGACACGTGGAAGTCAAGACAGAACAAGCTCTGGGCTTCTCCTCTGTGTGAATTTTGCTGACCCAGTATAAGGGGCTAGTGCCAGCCTAGTCATGGCTTACAAAATACCTAGACACAATCTCAGAAAATCTCTTCATAAAAAGACCCAGTGCTGGCTCAGAAACTAATTGTTTGAGTTGCAGAGTGAATTTTGGCGAACACTCATCCTAGCCTTGCTGTTACTACTCTTTCCTGGCACCTGTAATTAACCAGAGTTAGAGACTGACCAGAGACTTACATGCCTCCGCACTCTTACTCAAATCACGGTAGCTCTGCTCTCACAGTTGCACCGCCAGGACATTTTAGTCACAGGGAAAGGCTCGGGCAGAGATGGGAATGAGAGCCTTGCTCTGAGCCTTGCTCAGTTTCTCTTACTGCTCCAGCTGCCTTTGAAAAGATGAAAGGGCCATGGCAGCCAGGCGTTACCCTGCTGGCTCTGCCTCACTCTGGCAGCAGCAACTACCAAGGCAGCTCCCCTGGGCTCTACCACAGCCAGAGGAGTCACCACAGCTTCACTTCTGGTTTGCCTGCCCTTGGTAAATGTCTATTTTGCCTATGACAGACTTCCCCAGGGCCACGCAGAAGTGGAGGCTACACCCAAATTTCAACTCTCAATATAGTAGCTTAACCACAAGTCTGCCCTCCCTATCTCCTTCCTCGGGCACATATTGCCTCAGTCTCTCTACACCAAATACACAGTCTCACAAGACAAGGCTTCCTTCTCCCCTCTTCCAAGCTTCTAATGTTCACTTACTGTTTTCAAAGAAAGGATGTTTTAAAATACCAAACAGCTCTATCAGAAGACTGTAGTTTACCTTAAAACCTAATCAAAGCAGACACAAAATCAGTGTAATATTCTCTGGCATGGTATTTCATGACTAAATCCACACTGCTGAAAATGTCTGCTCTCCAGCCCACATTCTTAAATCCCTGTTCACTCTCCTGCCCAATAGCACAGAGATAAGCAAAGGAGGGGGTTGCCTGGCCTGTGTGCTTTGTCTGGTAAACAAGTAACCACTGTAGCACATGGATTACAATGCATGCACTGTCTCTCCTTGTGCTTACCCTCACCTACATCTCTGCTGCAGCTGCATCATTCCTGTGGAGTGCAATGGCCTCTGACAGTTACAGAGCACCCTTCAACATAGTCTCCAAAACTAGGAAAATAAGGAAAGAATTTCTATCAGCTGCCAAGTCAATCAGGACTTCATTTCTAACAGCCATTTCATCATGAGGACATTTCTAAAAGTGGGAGCATGATTCCTGAGCATGAGAATGTTCATGTTTGTTGATCACTCTGTACCTCAAATTCTGCAAGACTCAGACAGAGACTGCTAGAGATTTTCTCAGCTTTTTTGCAAACTCAAGAACACCAACATATGTAACCCTACAGGAAGCTTAACATTAATTCTTTGCTGACACTGTCCTCCAGTTCACATCTTGGAAGACTTCTTCCTGCTTCTTCCTTGTCAAGGAAGACAGCTTCAACAATATGGATTTTATTGTACACCCCGTACATCCCACTTCTTCCCCTTGTCAATAGCACAGAGGCCCAAACGCCATCTCAGCTGCAAAGAGGAAATGACTATTCACAAGACACAAAGGTTTATGGATTTCTGCCTAACAAAAGATTATTTCTAAGCAGACTCTTGCTGTATTGGTGCCTCATCTCTAAAAGTGGGAAAGCAGATGCCTCAAGTATGTCCAACAGCAAGGAGTGAGAGCACTCTCCAGGGCAGGTGTACTATGCAAGGTAGCCTCTTAATCTTCTCACATGCACGAGCATTATTTTTCATACCAGCTGCATCTTAAACACTCAGTTAAGATGGTGATTAGTGGTGGTGGTAGGGTGTCACAGTGGGAGCTTTCTTAAGAAGAAAAGGCTTTGATTGAGCCAATGAAAGCTGTTGCCAGGGAACCAGATGCCACGAACACACCACTCCAGCAGAGCAAGAATACAAACCATGTGAGTGCTGGACTGAGCTTTAAATGCATTTGCTGGTTGAGGCCTGAACACACCATTAACTCTTTCAGTACCTGAAACAGTTCACACAATGAACTGGGAAGATGGGAATCTGTTACAAATCCAAAGGAGCAAAACATCTCCTGACATTTCTCTCTAACACCCTGTTGATTCAGAAGAAAAACAAATGGGGGAAACTTTTGACCTTTAGTTTTTGACTGGCAAAGGACGTTTGTTTGTTTTGTAAAGTATGTAAGGAAACTTCTCTTCAAAGCAACACTTAGTTTTACACTAATGTGAAAAGGAATCAGATAAGTGCTCAGATAACCCTATAAAAGTATTAATTTTGTTTTTGTAGGGGGTGTTACAATGAAGTTTGTTGTGCACACAGTGTGTTCACTGGTCAGTTCCTCTGCAAGAGGAAAAGAATAGCTTAGATTCCATTTTTCCCAGATCTGAGCTGGTTTCCAACACAAATGTTACCGATTTGAATTTTATCTGATCAGTTGCCAATTTGTTTCAAAGTTAACTTTCCACTCTGATTACTAAACAGCCTTGTACTCTACCGACAGAGCATTTTTTTCCTAGTGTAAATTCCACAGTGCTCTGCAACCCTACCAGTAAAACGCAGCTAAAGCTCTAATTAAAAATCATGCCTGCCATATGTCAATTCATAAGAACTAAAATTAAACTAACAAGGGGCTGTAACCAAAACTTTTTTTGAACACAAGAGCCTGCCTGCTCTCTTTTGAAGCAGAACATGTGTAAGCCTGGGTAGTTCTTGCAGGACAAGGCCTGGTCCCAGACATTTTCATCTTCAGGCTTCCAGTTTGAATCCAGCACAGGTTCCTAAGCATGAAAAGCCATTCCCCACTCCACAGCCTGAGTGAAAGCCCCTCCATTCCTGTGCAGCCTGCACTGGCTGTGTAACTGCTCTGATCCCACAGAGCTGGTAACTGTGTTGAGCAAGTAACGTGTTGCTGGCAGTACTGTACCAAACTCTCCCTCAGCCTCCATTCCAGCCTATTTATATCCTGTGGTAATATCAGCCATCTAGTGAGCTCTGAGTTGGGGTCCAGTGTACCACTGCCTTTTTGTGCCTCTCCCACAGTGCAGAAGGCCTGGGGGGAAAGGACATAGCAATACCATTATAATGCTTAAGGGGCCATAAAGTCCCAGTGTGAGTCCTAACAATCTGAATATAAGGGACAATAAACCTTGGGCCCCTCAAATTTATTCTAGGGAATTGGCAAGAGTAGGTAAAATGCAAAGCTCATTTAATATCTTCACACAGCTCCCATGCCAATTCCAGCCCAGCTTGGTGATGGTGGAAAGTTGGGCTCCCATGTGCCCACTGACCATCTAAACAGGCAGAGCACCACACTATCAAGATGACACTATTCACTCTTGGAGTCCCAACCAGCAGCTATTGCATGGCTATAGTGCACAGCTGAAGGGCTGGGAGAACACAGGCACATCCATCAAAATACAATACTGAAAAATACACCCCGTGTTCCTACAGAGCATTTTTGCCTCCCTGGATTCTGCAGTGATTTACTTGAGGGTCCATTCTGCTGTGGGCTTGGCCCTGAGACCCCTCATTAGTTACTACGTTGCTGTGAAGAGGGGCTGCCTGGCTGCTTACAAATTAACTTCTGGGTTTAATCTGCAGATACAACACATGCCAGGCTTACTGCAGTTGTTCCCTCTGCAGAGTCTATCTCCGGCAGGACACAACTGCTTCTTTACAAAAGTTCTTGCGTAATACATAAAACAGGGAACAACAACACTGCAGCTCAGCTTAGGTTAGCACTGACTAAGTGAAGAACTGGAAGAGATTTCTAAGCAGAGCAGAGTTATCTAAACAACTTTGGCAACATATGAGGGCCAAGAGCCCAGTTTTCTAACCAGTTCCATACAAAATTTCTAGCAATCAAAACCAGCCAGTGTCTGCGCTTTGTATTTTGAGCCTAAATTTACATCCACAGCTAAACACTGCACGGTGGCAAAGGAAGCCATTGTGGTGTGCTGGCTTAGTGGGGCATCAGTATGAAAGCATTGCTTACTGAACAAACATGGTTCCACGGCAGGTCAGTGACCTCGGCAGGGCCCCTGCCAAAGATCCTATGCAGATGTGATCCTGCTCAGTTTGTAAGAGCAAACAGAACTGCAGTACAAGATGGTGCTGTTACAGAGGCTAATAATCCAATCTCTGCACCACAAAGAGGTGCAGATGTACTGAAGCTACCATGTTGAAGAGTGATATGTTGCTGTCCCTGTTGCTGCCTGTTGCTGTCCCTCTCCTCACCAAAGATAATCACCCTAAAACATATGTATTCCTTACACTTATGCTCACATGCACATGCTCACGCTGCCATGTTAGAAGACTTCAAAGACTTACAAGCTGGAGACTTCAAGATAGGAAGTGCAAAACGTAATTACAACACTTTCAAAATGTATTTTCCTCCTTCCCATATGCATCAAGACATTATGTCTCAGCCAACATAACTGCATGTTCTCCCCACACTGAGGATCCAAGCCTCAGTGTGAAGATTACACCTGCTCCAGTACAAAAGTGACAGCAGCCTCTAGGACTCTGATACATCCTTTTTTGCCATCAGTGGAACATGTACAGTTTGTTTCCCAACAAAATGGGAAGAAATGAGAATTTCATGGATTGTAGGGGCCGAATGCTGACCCTAAACATGGCACAGAATTCCTGTGTTCTATACTCAGACTCTGTAGCCAGACCAGAGCCCTCTGACCAGCCTCTGCAACAAGTCCATCCTCACACTCCCCTACTGCCCATTCATCACTCAGTCCTTCTTTTCCTCTTCTCCATGCCCAGATTCCCAGAGCTCCCAATGCCCTTGTCCTCTCCTTAGCATTAGCAATATTTTCCATTTCCTTCTCAGACCCTACCTCTGTTTTCCTTGTTAAAAATTTTTCCCCCTTTGCTCTTAAGCCCACCTTCACTCCAATGAGCATTGGGTCCTATTTTGAGTAAATTCATTACTTTTTCCCCAAACAAACCTCTCACTACATTCACTATCTCAAGGAGACATACTCTGATACTCACTGAAAATGCATGTTTTTCACAGCTACAAGACTGGACAGTTTATTTCAATAATACATTGTTCTGAATTTATACATATTTCTTTTAATGGCATTTAAAACAGATCAGATGTAGCACTCAAAAGTGCTGAATTTTTAATTGTAAAATATACCTCCTTTTCTGACAAAAACCCAACAGTACTCACAAATACAACTGACAATCATAAAAGGCAATTACCAATACAGCCCCTTCCCACATTAACAAAATGTAATTAAGCACCACTTGAAAACTATGTGATAGGGTGCTGGAGTAAAAATTGCTAAAGGAATGCAAAGCAGAGAATCAACAACAGGCTTTGGGAGTAAAATTAGATTGATACTCCCACCTAAATCTCTATTTTCTTAATTTATGTTTGGTTCAACTCATTATAAAGTCATGAAGAACAATCATTCTTGGAATTAAGTTATCTTAAGCTGGGGAGAATTCAGAATGCCTCTGCCAGTACAGGCTCATTTCTATTGCTCTTCTGTTGTGGAAAAGTGTCATTTTTGCCATCTGAAGAAAGCAGCTCCTCCGTTTGAAGACATATTTGTTTTGTACATTTTCCATTGCTGTTTGTATATTGTAAAGCACTTTGAGCACATGTAGAATGAAAGGCACTGTACGGAATACAGTTAAAAGTTGCCGTGTTGTAATCTGCTGTAAGTCTTTGTACATGGCAGCAGGGGGCACTTCCACAGGAATATGCTGAAGCGCAGTTGACAGACTTCCCTGGTTTCAAGGCCAGGCAGAAGTGCTGCTCACGGTGTTCACATCCCACTTCTGAAAGCAAAGCATGATTGCACTGAGCAACAGCAGCCACCCCTCTGGTTCCTATGAGAAACTCTCAAAGCAAGTTGAGTAGCTTAGTGAGAAAATTAAAGAAAGATAAACATGATCTTTTGAATGAAGTATGAAAAGGGCAAAGAATTGCACACTTGAGCACCGAAGAAGTGAATTTCTGAACAGGTTCTGCCATCCCAGTGCTGGTGTGGGGGATAAAGAACTGGAAGCCCATCACAAGGGTCAGGAAGATAACAGGGATACTGAGACTCTTACCTTCGCAATTACCCATGAATTTTTAAATATTCCTAAGCTAAATTTCTACAAGAAAACAGTTAACAATCAGAGAGAAACTCATTCAGTCATTAAAGACATATGCTCAAAGAGGATAAGTCTTCTGCAAAACAACCCCCCAAAATTGGTCTCTTCCAACTCTGTTTTTCTCAATTTTCAGCTAATAATGAAATCTGGAGGGTGTCACAAAGGAAACACAACAAAGTAGCTTGGGAAGGATGATGTTATTTGGTCACATTGGGGGATTTACTGCAGGGCATTCCCTGACTCCGATCTTTGAAGTATTTCTGTGCTTGCTTGTATTCTCCCTAGCTGATATGAGGATCCCAATTTCTGTTTAATGTCAGAGCAATGGAGAACAACCCCTGACCACAATGAAGAGGGTGATGGTGGTGGCTCAGAGATCCTAGGATGTTAAAACAACCAGGACAGAGAGAACAAGAAGCACACAGGACAGACAGGAGGGGGAAAAGTAACCAACAGCATCACACTTTTCAAAAACCCAGGATGCTAGTCTGGCTTTTCTGCTATGTGGAGTTGTGTGCTAGCAAGACACAGAATTACGAATTAGTGTATTTGTGAACAAAGAATCTGTCTGAGCACTCAGGCTCAATACCTAATCTGTCCCTGCTAAAAGGGGCACTGGGAAGGTGTTGAAAAAAAGACCAGGAGAGACTGAAAGTGCCTCAGGAACCAGAGGTGAGTTGCTGTTAGAAAATTCTCCATAGTAGCGCTCAGAGATTAAATATTTTCAATTTCAGAATGCTAACTTGTGTTGGGATAAAAGAATAACAAATTATTTTACAGTATCTTCTCTGTAACAAAAATTTAAATGCTGTAACTAATGGCATAATATAATGAGAGAGATTTATGTCTGCTGTAGCTAAAATTGGAACATCTTAACAAAAGCATTGTTTGGGAGGCAAAACACACGAAAAATAGATTTTAAAGGGAAAACCATTGTCTCTGTGTTGTTAGATGTCAGATGAATGAGTAAAACTGCTAGTTCTAGGATTTATGTATTTTTTTGAATCTACATCTGTTATAGTGATTTAAGATAATACATTCTTTGAATAGGGCATGCCATCAGTTTCACAGTGGCTAAAAAAGAGACTTATTTATATCATGCACTTCAGTGTTGCCATAAAAATTGAATACCTTAGAGCTACAGGCAGAGCTTTTTACTGTGAGTTCACACTGAAAGCACATTGCAGCAACCCTAACCTGACTCACTCTGTCTTCAGAATTATTTCTGAAATAATAATATTTTGATCCGGGCACACAGAACAACTGAAAAAGCCTGTAGGATGCAGATCACAATTTACCCCAAACTTCCCTCCCAGCTTCAGCACTGCATTTCTACTAGAGCCACAGGGACTAGGAAGAAAGCAGAAGCTTTGTGTATTTTTCATCCTGCCTTGAGGCAGATTGTGAATCTCTGCTCTGCCTCTCACAATAATCATGACTGTTCACCCTGTTTAGCATTGCTATCAGAACAGCTTCTCTAAAATGTAACTTTTGGTCACTGGGAGCCAGAATATGACACTCTAAATCAAAGAAAGTACGTGAGCACTCCAATTACAAGAATAATTTGGAATCCCCTGCCTTCATTGCATTCAAGGTACCAGAGAGTTTCCTTAGAGAAATGTTGTATGCTTGTTATCACGGTTTTCTCTGTGGGCTGGGACAACTGATCTACCAGAGCCCTTCTTGGGCCCACGTCATTCAAGGCAACACCAACACACAACAGTTTCAGAGCCTCTATTTTATCTATACTCTCCCTAAGGCAATCATCCCTCCAACCTCTGAGTGCACTGGGATGCATCACATGCTGGGATGGATTCTCACAGCTAAGACAGCACAATCTGTTGGACACATTGTCTGTTGCTGCCTTTCCTACAACAAAGCATGCATGCTAGAGTTTCTGAGGGAACCCCCTGGTTTTCTATAGTCCCCATATTAAGACCATTTTACAGCAACTTCCTCTTCATCATGTAATTAATCTTTCTGCTGCTGCTGGTTGAAAGCTTATGTAAAGAAGAGAAAAATTCCTTGAGCCAGGATGGGCCAGGTTTATGTATTCACAGAGGATACAGCATAAAAGAGCCATGGACTGATTCAAATGATAGCTACAATAACACAGTAGCTCTCTACTATAACAACTACCTATCCCACTTGAGGTTAGAGTCATGTTTCAATTCATGGTACACCCCATTTTCTAAAGAGAGAGCAATTATACAAGAGAAAAGGCAAAGGGGAGAACATTTTAAACTGAGAAAAATAGCAAGCTACAACTGTTTTCTATTCCTAAAACATTTAATCCCTATACTTTTACATATCAAATTCATTAAGTTGTCAATCATGTAAAAAGAACGTGTTTCACAGTAATAGTGGTCATGGATGAAATGCAACAAACCAACACCAGTACCCCAGATTTGACCTACAGTGTTAAGGAACTAGTGTGATACAAACCATACTGAATATAGGTATGAAGATGCTCCAGCATGCATGCTTATTAACAGACAATGCATGCTTTGTCACATTTATTAGCAACATACATGTATGTAGAACACTTCTAAGTGTGTTATGTAGTGCTCTTGCAGTTCTTCCCATAATTAGGGCACTTCTCAGATCCAGTCAGTGGTATTTTAAAAACATTTTTTTTTCAATATGTGCAGTCAGTAGCCAATCAAACACACTGAACCACAGGTAAGAGCTATAAAGTATCCATGAAACACTTCAAATTACTCATCCTTTGTAGACCTGTAAATCCAGAACACTGGGCACAGAATTGTTCCACTTGTGCCTCAGCACTGCAGGCAAAACAGATTGCTCCCAGTGTTGAAGAGCTGCCGTGGCTCTAGGAAGAGGAAAGGCATTGGAAAGAGCTGGGAAGAGAAGGAAGAGAAAGCTCTGCAGATACAGTCTTCCTGCTCCTGTTGTCAACTAGGATAAAAGGAAAAGAGCCACAACTGCCACTGTCAAATGAGACTCCATGGTGGTGGCGGCAGCAGCAGCAGCCTGGCTTTACCTAGGTCTGGTTTTAGGCTAAGAATGCTGCATGCTTACAGTCACTACTCACAGTCACTTCCCAATGCATCTGCTGCCCTGGGCAAATGTTTATCACATCTTCACCGAGGGCAAGACTTGTCTGGACCTAAGCAATAGAACCCTCTTGCAGTTGAGAAGAAGCCAATGAAAGTCTCCATTGAATTAATGTATCCTGATGCCAGATTAAAAGTGGGCAAGATCTTGATGACTAATTCACAGTCTGAACTCTCACTTTTCAGTACTTCTTGCTGTAGCTGGTCTGCTGTAGACCAGCTCAGACCTCATCTCAGGTCCTAGTTGTGCTGCACAGCAATTCTTAGGCACAAGAGTTCCATTTGATAGATTTGCTGATGACACAATGGAGAAAGCACGTAAAGAAAGAATAATTTCCTGTGTAGTTAATAAGCCACAAACTGACAAACTCCAAACTCATTAAAAGTTTTGTTTTGCTTTTTCCTCTCCAATGTCTATGTTACTTTACCCCTTCTCTGTTTCAGAATTATTTTAACTGGAAATCTCATGGAAGATAGTCCCATTTTAGCAAGACTTCAAATACAAAGCACATCATGAAGGACTGCTTGAGTCTGTCCCTTCCAGAAAAGAACAGTAAGAAAATGGGAGCACTTATTCTGTACTCTGAGCCTTCATGGAAAAAAAGGGAGGTAAGCAAATGGGCCTGCAGGGCTACTGGCATAGAAGAAACCTACAGCTGGAGCTACACACCCTCCAAGACTTGACAAGAACCATCTTGGCGTACAGAGGAGAGCAGATCAGAAGCCACAGATAACACAAAGCTTCTGGCTCCTGTTCCTCTAGATGTTAACTACTCAGTGACTCCATGAAACCTCAAAATGACTACTGCTGTTCACTGATGGTGCCTGCTAGCAAGCTCTTAATAAAATTAACCTGATATTCAAACATATTCTTTAGTATAATCTTCCCCTCTTTCCTTTGAAAGATACCAGCTACAGTCAATTTGTCATGATTAAACCTGTACCTGTGCTGAAGCTTTAAATGGTGCCAACCTGGTCTCTGTGCCCTCACAAAGGCTGACTTATTTCTCCAACACCTTGACATATGGAGAGTTGCTTTCTTTGAAGTCCACGTAGAGCCGGATTTTGGTTCTTTATAAAGTGTACTGGAATTCTGCCATCAGCATCAACAAAGCCAGTCCATGTGTGGACTTCATGTCTACAAACCCTGACAAGGAAAGAAGCTTCTCTACTTCTGTTCAAGTGGAAGAAGTTCTCATGCTAACTAGCAAGGAGTTTGGATGTTTTTTCCCTTGGACTGGAAAGTGTCAGCCATCCTACATGATATTCATCATCGCACTGGTTCCCATATTTCTCAAGCCATATTATAATAACCAAAGTGATTACATAATAGCATTTTGTATTCTGCATAACTCATTGCTATTATACTAATAAGCTACACCCTTGCCAATGACATGATTTTTTTTCTGCAATGCAGCAACTCTGCTTTAAAAAAAAAAAAGGTAAAAAGCACAATGAGGCTTTTTAAAGGCAGGAGAATTATCCATTAATCTCTGATGGTTTGAGATATTGTAGAGCTGCTGCTGACATTTGTCTAGGAAGATTTTGCTTAACTCATTCTTGGCTCCACCAGTAGGGATATAATGAGTTCATCCCAAACTTGAGGCAAGATTTTTTTTTTCGAACATCCTACATCTTGATCTGTGCTATATGTATACACCCACTGATACATTCATAGTTGTGTATGACAGTAAATTTTGAAACTAAGCAAGTCATTGCTGCGTGACGTTCCTGATGACACAGGATATTAATAAATTAAGGTGCACATAAGTAACAAGGATCCACATCCACCAATAATATATTTTCATATTCCTAGAAATGCTTTAATACTACTTGTTTTACATTGAGAGACAAGTCAGAGCTGACCAAACAGTTTAAAAGTCAACCACAGGTTAGTTTTCCCTCTGGTCATTTCCTAGTAGTTATTAATTTTGTTTTCCTATGACTCTGTCTCCACATTAAAAGTCAAAGATTTTACATCAATCTGTACCAACAGTCTATGGGAGATAAGAAAGACAAAATATTTTCTCTTCTACTACATTCTATTTCATTAACTGGGTATCCAGTAGCATGAGGGCACTGACATGGGTTGATAAGAGATTATATAGCCTAGAAGTACTACAGCAGGCCTGATGGTGAGCTGTGTCCAGTTTCTCATGTTACAGGAAGGATCATGTACAAATATGACTTAATGTTACCTTTGTAGCTCCTTAATCCTGGAATTAAGTAGTTTAACCATTCCCAGCATAACTTACTTTGCTGCTGCCTAGCAGTCTAACTCTAGTGAGCTGGGGCGGCTGAGGATTTTGGCAATGCTTTAATGTCCTGACTAAATCCTTTATTCTTTGGGGAGGAGACATGGGAGATTCTATCTTGACATTATAGCACTTCACTCAGGTATTTCCAAACTGTGAAGGTATTATTCATCATCCCTTAGAATTCAATCAACTTTGCAGATCAGGTAAAGAGGCAAATTTAACTAGACCTATGATTTCTTATTCCTGCATTAAGGTAAAGCAGCAGAGTAGAGTTAAGGATGTTTCACAGCTATTTGAAAAGGTCAACATTTTCTTGTTTGTTAGAGCCTCTCTGCAGTTACTTTTTGGAGATAATATTGCAGTAGGTTGATCTTCAGATTTAAATGAGACACAGGTTGACATTTTAGAAGTGCACCCTGAGGGTCTGGAAGGGCATGAAGGAAAAGCGAAGATACTGCTTTGCAGAAACTACTACTAGCAAAAGCTCTGCAGGACCCAGCTGACACATCTACCACCAGGTTGGGACTGCCAGACCTGATGTTCAGAAACATTCTCAAGCCCAGCTAGTCACCAACAGCTGTAGGTGTTCTGAAAAAAAACTTTTGCTGCCCAGAGTAGATGTTTCCTGAAAAACAGCTCTGGAAGGAAGACTTCAACTTTTAATTTAAGAAATTACAACACAACTATTTCCCCTCAAGTCTGTGGTCACAGTCCTTAAGGCTTTTCTTCCTTGGTCAGTTATCTATCCATGCTATTATTTATTCTGTTTCATTCAAGAAGAGTAACCACAATCCCAAAATTCTGGAAGAGGAAAATGGCACATAGCATTTGCAAACTGTGTGCCTGCCTGCATACACATGCATGGTATATATGTATAGGACTGTATGGGTGGAGAACTGAGCAATTTTCCTCCTCTTTTATACATTTGCTGAAGCTACTTGATTTGTTGAAAGTCACACAGAGCAGGGCATAGAAAATACTGGACTGGGATTCAGAAAACTTGGGTTTATCTAAATTGCTGCCATCACTGCAGAAATACAGAGAAAAGAGAGTCTTTGGCAAACTGCATCAAGCAAGCAGGGAACAAGTAGCAAATCTGTGATAAATCTGGCAAAGCCAATTAGAAGTTAGTCAGCAGACAACTCTGTAGTAGAAAGATCTGGCTATGTCTTAATCCTGTGATATGCTGTTACTGTAATACCTTACTAGAAAGAGCCTTGCTACCATCTTTTTCAGTCCTTGTAACCCTACATCAAAAAGTATCAGCCTGAAAAGTTTTCCAGAATTCATCAAATCCATGAGCCCAAAGAGCAACTTCAGCTCCTTCTGCAAGGGGCACTCATGAAAAAGCAAAATCAAGACTTCTAGCCCGTCAGCTGTAAAACAAGGTACAGCCCATACAGTATTTGCAATGGAACAGCTAGAATTTATTATTATTATTGAACAATTTAAGATTGACTTTGGCACATAAAGGATCAACATTCCCCCAAGGTCCACAAGGTAATTTCAGAAGCAGGACACTAATACTTCAGAGCATTACCTCCCTGCTAAAGATCATTGATAATAAACAATCTGTTCAGCGGTGACTGGAGCAATATGACCACTTACTACTGTGTTCTCTTTCACATACTAACATGCACACTCAAGTCATCAGCTAGCAGCAGCATGGTTGAGTTATTATTAATCTGACCATGATGGAAACAACAATCAAATCCCTTACACGAGAACACTGACTTCCATACAATTTTTTAAAGCTCCTTATTTTTTTGTTTATTTTTCATTAGCCTACAAGCTGTTTGTAAAATGATTCATGCACAAGGCAGCAAACTAGAAAATTCTGAAGAATAAGAGTTGAAAGCCCCATTTTTTTAGGAACTTCATCTAGGAAAATTATTTGGAAGCTCTGTCATTTGCCTTCTGGATGTTTTTATTTCTTGATAATACCAGCTTATTATCTAGGTTACAGAAATATACATCACCCATATTGTGATAAGCACCACACAAATGCATAATGAATAAACCATCCTTCCTTCTAAAAGCTTATATACAAGCTTGAACACTGTGAGAAATTTAAAGGTGTTGCCAAAGCTTAATACTATTTGTAGGTAAAACATTAGGAAGAGCCAAGGATATTTCAGCAGTATTGCCATCGTGTAGTTTAGACTGAACAGCAAGAGCAATGTTTAAATCACAGGAAGCAGTTTGGCTGGTCATAATGATCTCAGATATCAAGTATTCTGAACAAAATACTTTGTATCCCAGCAACCCCAAATTGCTGTTAAAATCTTAATCCTACTGCTTTACATATGATATGAAAACTCGGCTTTTTATACTTTTAACACCAGATAAAGAGGCTGAAAGGTGCAACAAAATTCAGCACTATCCACATTTATAAATCAACATTTTTCATGTTACTAATTAAGCACATTTTAAAAAACATGCATGTGCATTTATATGGGCCTGAATAACTGCACACATACACAAATGTTTTTCAGCTCCAGCATTTGTGTGAGCCTTTAGCTAGCTTTATCCTGTCTTATATAGTAATGATATCTGCAGAGATAAAGAGTGAACCTTTACAAAGAGAATGCCTTTAATCAGTCTTCTAATCAGAGTTTGAACTAACAAGGAAAGTCTCAGTGCAACTGAGTTAGCTCTTGCTTAACCGCATCTGACATTTTGGAATAGATTAGGTTCTAATGGTCTATGGCAGAGCTTTCTCTTTAGAAACCTTGGGATGTCATTAATAAATATTGGCCATCATATAGGGACTCCACACCTCTGTAGTTGAGACAAAACATCTTATAGGAAATCACTGCCTACTGTGTTGTGAACCACATCAGTGAAGCCAGGCGCAACATCCATCAAAGATTAAAAGAGCAGAAAACGAACACTGCTGTGACCAAACACTTGAAATCATGTGCCGACTGCCACAAACAATTAGAATTCAGCAGGGGTATTCTCAGGCATTCACAAATCATGACTGCAGGAGACCTCAGGAAATGGGGCCACGATTAACCCATCCTGCTGTCCACAGCCATAACAACCACCTCTTTCGGGGAAGAAGCTGCAAGCTTTCTTGTCATGAAAAAAGACTAATTTTACTAAAATCTCACCTTCTAATCTGGATGTGAAGCCTAGTCTTTTATACACTGAAACCTAAAGTTACAGAGAGGAAGAAATCAGAGTACAATTCTGGTTTTTGAGCAAGGAAGGAGATCTACTTTAGGGTTCTCATTTGGCAGCAAGAGGAATACCTCAAAGGCTGCAGGCTTGGGGTCTCCAAGGAAGGCAGCTGCTTTTGTCCTCCAGTGTCTAGTGACAATCCCAACACATCTTTGTGGAGCACCAATAGGCTCCATCTGTTAGGACCCATCTTGTCCTTATGGCCAAATCTGTTTACTACAGGAAGATACGGTGGAGGTGACATATGCTGATTTTGAGTTGGTAAAAAAGAACAAAAAGCCCTTCTGAACACAAAAGCATGTAAAAAATTGTACAAACTGCAGAATAAAAGGCCCAGGTTTGAATAACATCAGCTTCACAAAACAAACAAACTCAAAAAACCCCTAAACACCACAAAAAACCCCACAAAGCCAGACTATTTGGAATACTATGTTCTTAGACACACAAAATTTGTGTAAAAGCTCCTCCTTTTCTTCTACTTTTTATTTTTAAATCAATCAGTTAAATTTAGCCCTTTATTCTCAAAACTGCTGCAAGAGCCCTTGAGACAAGCTGAGAACTGAAATGGGAACTTTCTTGCCTGACACTTGAAAAGGACACAGACTCGGATTTTCAACAAAACAATAACTCAGACAGGCTGGCCTTGCTGGCTGGCACAGAGCCACCACCTATTGAGTACCTGGCATTTGCCTTACCCCATCCAGCCATCTTTCCCACAGGCTCTTTACAATCTGCTTCACTGTAGGCTGCTCCTGCAATGCCTCAGTAGCTGTAGCTGGATGCAGACCTGTTCAAGACAGGAGCTTGCAGAGGAAATAGCTTTGTTCCTTTTTGAGAAGTTTTATCTTTTTTAATGTACATTTAAAGCTTCCCAATATTCTCACATGCAAGCATATTTGATGGGAAAGGCCTGACAGAGAGCACCCAGTACCCTAAAGTGAAGTCCTGCATGTTTTAAGAAGGCTCTCAGGGCTGGGCAGGCTCAAAAGCAATGAACGCCATTGATGGCAGTGCAAGTTTTCCACTGCATGGTATCAGCCTATTGTTTACAAAGGCACTCACTAGAAAAAATGATCAAATGGTGAGGAGAGATACATACAGAAATGTAGGCAAAGAATAATTACATGCAGTAATTATCTATAGTGCAAAGGAACACGGACAGGCTTCAACATGCCTCCTATATTGTGAAACACTTGGGCAAGCACAGGGTGGCTTGTTTTGAGAACTGCCAATAACTACATTCCACAGATCCACACAAACTAGATGACTAACTGGAGCATTAGAGTTTTATAGAATTTGCAGTTTATGGAAATGAGTACTGTTTAGAATTCTTATTCCTACAGTTCATTTATTTACCTTCTAGAATAGCATTTGATTTTCCACCCATGTCCTTTCCATTCTTTATACACCTGTTTACTGGGATGTAGGGAAACCAGATCTTTCCAGACCATGAAGATTAACAGGTCTTTCCAGGTTAGTTCTTCATGAGCCACAGAGTGACAGGACACAGATTCACCTTATTCAGGGAACAAGTATACAGAATACTTGAGATAAGACACCAAGACCTCATTATCAGTCCTTACATTGCACAGCACTATGAGTTGTTCAGATCATTGGCTACACACTGCACAGAGGCAGAGCCTGGGGTGAGGGCCAAAACCAAAGAGCTGGCTAAAATCAGAATAGACTAAAAAGTAACTGGCCTCACGGTTCACAAACTCTTACTGCCTGGGCTGCTTACCTGGAGGCATCTTCATAAGCATCTTTGGAGTCATTGATTAGAGCCTGTTAACTCAGCAGCAGCAACATGGTAAAGTCCTCCCACATCAATTATTGCTGCAGAGGGATCACAAAGGAACACCATGGCACCCACTTCTATTTCACAAACCTGACAGCCAGACAGACCAACAGATTTGCCCAGGCTATTTCTCCAAGAGATATCTACCTCTTCAGGCTCCCTTGAACCTGGGATCCTGACATAAGAGGCAGGCAGGCTCTACTGTACAGGTCAGCGGCAATTAAAGTTAAATTAAAAGGTAATTACACTGACCTTCCTTAAGTCAGTATTTTTGTGCTTAAGAATCATGCAGATGTTTCTGAAGTTATAGGTGGGGGGAGAGAGTACGTGTTGAAAAAACCTATTGCATTACATAAAGAGAATTAGAAGAGGAAAATGAATATTCATGCATGCATTCCTTCCTGCTTGAGTCAAAGGAAAATAGAGGGAAAAGCCTGCACCTCAGATAGTAGGATTCACAGGTTTTGGAGTCCAAACCAACTTTGATTCAAATCAATGAACACACACCAGCAAACAGGAGTGTAATCAGACCTCAGATTATTCTTAACATTTATATACAAAATAATAGTACTGCATAATTGAACCTGGTAAAGTAATAGTTTTAGTACATGTGACACAGGAAAGGGACACGAATTTGTGAGTTTCCTATTCATAGGCTCTTACTTCCCTAATAAGACAAAACAGTTTGTATTCTGAATAAATGTATGTTTCAAAATTTGACATATAAATTTTGTCTTGGAAAGCAATAGCCACAAAGGTAAATAACAAAGTGATAAACTTCCAGACTATTCAAACAGTATTTTAGTTGGAGATAGTGTTATGTGAGGTTCCAATTGGGGGCTATCTTCTCCAGTTCAGTGTCTAAACCAGTTTTTGTTAAACGTGTCAATCTGTACAGATTAATGTAATTTCTACCCAATGACACATCTGAGCATGAGCAATTCTGCAACAGATAATCACATTTCTGCCACTATTAGGAGTGACCAGAATGGTTTTAACAAAAGGTTTTGAATGAAAACAAGTCTATTAAAGAGAACCAGATTGAAATATTTTTACTTTCTCATGCTGTTTAACAAAATCCTAATTTTCAGTGTCTTGATTTTTTTTTTATGACAACAAAATGAAAGTAAGTGAGGGGATCATGGTTTATATTCTTTCAATGTCTGAGGCACTGGAATGAGCTGAGTCCTTTAGAGTTCCATGAATTCCCAAACAATCTGTAAACACATACACTTATACATCAACAACCTGATTTTCTCTCTCACACTATCATTTCTCATCAATTATTGCCAACATGATTAACATATGCCACTTTCCTGCCCTAAGCAATATTCCTCTTTACCTGCAATCAATCCATTCCAGAGTGTATCAGGAATCCACCACTGCCTTAGGAATATTCCAGAATTTATGAGAAGACATTAGAGGACCTGTCTGCTCTTTCTGAAAAATATCATTTTTTTTTCTTGTACTGCCATATTTCTGCAATGCACTAAGCCAACAAATCCACTTGCATATTGCTCAAAAATCTTTAAGTAGAAAAAATGGTCTAACTCATTATCAGTAATTTAAGCTCAAATCATAAAAAGCATGAAGGAAATAAATAGGCAGTTTATTCGGCATTACTCTAAAACATGGAAATGGTGGCAATTGATATTTAATCAGTAGGCAGATGGGAGAGGTTTCTTAACACTGTGCAGGTTAGCTGTAGGTTAGAATTCATTGCCACAAGATCCTTGAAATGCACAATTAAAAAAAAAAAAAGAAAAAAAGAAAAAAAACCCACAAGTCTATGGGGGAGAAAAAAAAATTAAGGACAATTAAACCTACCCACCCAGTCATCTGCTCCATGCCAAGCACTGGAACAGTACAGGAGGAAAGCAGTCAATATATTTCTCTTATTCTCCTAAGCATCCATTACTGACCAGAGAGATACAAAGTGCTGGGCTGAAAGCACCTCTGGTGTGCCCAGGCACAGCTGTTCCCATACAGGCAGAGGCCCCAGTCCTAGGTGAGGCTGACTTTAACATCTCATAACAGGGAAGCCAGCCCACAGCAACAGCCAGCACAGAAATGCTGAAATTCAGTGACTGTCTTCCAAGCCAAAGATTTCTTACACGCTGCAGTTGAAGTAATGGAAAGGCCGTATAAGCTAGAGAGCATGAGGAAAATTCCTGTACAATGTGCCTCTCCCCCTACATCTGCCTCAGGCTTTTAAAGCTCATTTCCATAGTAATTTCCTTCTCAACTTGACATTGCTTTGCTCCTAGTTCAATGAATACTTTGCCTGTTTGGTGAAATTCCTGCTAGGATACAGGATGTGAGCACTTAATACAGTTTGCATTCAAATTATGTTTCTATGCCTTCTTCGGGATACATACTTTTAAATTCCACAGTACTGGTCAACACCTTAAAGAAAAACAGAATTACTGAAGCAAATCGTCACTTCCTGCCCTACAGAATGAATTCTCAATTCGGTTATAACTTAACATGTGCACATTAGGAGGTAAACAAGGAGCTTGCCATGCACTGCACAAGAATCAAATCTCAATTGCTGTCCTTGAGTGTAGGCTGCTAAAGCCCAGCCATATAAATTTCTTCCTGATTTCATAGACCAGCATCATTCAGTTGTCACTGGATGTATCAGGAGGGATAAATATTCTTGCAGCCAAACTCACAACCTATGATACCTATGATCTCACATAGTAGCATAATTCTCACTGTTGGACAGACATGTAAATCCATAACATTTCAGCCTAAAAAACTAGACTTGCTCTGATCTTCCACAGATGCTGCACTTCTGCCTCAGACCTCCCATACTTCTTTCTTGTAGGACAGTGTCATTTCTTTCTAAGGGAGCCTGAGGACAGAGAAAACCTTATGCAAAACTGTGGAAGCCAAGAAACATCTGGCAGGAATACAGCCCAACTACCTGTTTGGGCATTATCAAGAGGATGGAAACTGGAGGCTGCAAAGGACACTACCTGAACCCAAACTTCTCCTGCTTAATAGTCCCACAGATACTCAGTGTTGGCTGCTTTGCTGCCTCTCAGCCAGTTCCTGAACAAAAGCTCCGAGTCCCGTCAGACACCCCATCTATTACACTGCAGTCAGTCAAAGTCCTGTCAAAGCTCTCTTGAGACTAAGCACAAACCCTTTGCTAAATTGTATATAAAATGGAAAGAAAAACTGTCAGAAAAAAAAAGGAAAATAAAAGGTTACCTATTTAAGCACTGCAGCTAGAAACAAAGAATAGAAAAACTTACAACTTATTCCCTCTCTTTCCTGCTCCAGCCATACACTCCCATACACTCTTACTCCCTTTGTGTTTGCTATGGTATTCATTTCATTTGTGGAAGAGCTGATTCAGATCACTAAACCAGCTAAAAAATATCCCAGCCAAGAAACAAACATGTGACTAGAACTCAGACATTAAAAAAAAAAAAAAAAAAAAAAAAAAAAAAAAAAAAAAAATCCTTCTATAAGAAATTTTAAAGCAACTGGATTTTGGACTAAGCACAACTTCTTGAGAGTGTCTGCTTTCTGCAGAACAGTTCAGGTTTGTAAAAAATGAAGACTGCCTTCAAGTCAAATAACAGAAATTCAAAGAAAACATGGAAATCAGCCCCAGAAGGGATGGAATAGCACACTGTTCTGATCAGTGCTTCCATGAAAGATTCCTTCTCTTGCTTCCTAGAGCACACAGCTGAAAGGTCTCCAGGTCACAAAGGCTGCTATGGCAGACCACAGGCACAGGAACGAGCAGACCTTTATAGAAAATCCCAGGCACCTGAAACTCTAGACAAATCCAACTGTTTGTTAAGAATTGATGTTAAGAACATTGCTATCAACACCTCTCATCTTCAGAGTGAGAAATCCCATTCCACTTTCTATGGAAGCTATTTTCCTGAAAGAAAGAAGCCTCACAATTATAAGAAATATGTATATTTTTTGCATGCTACATAGCAGGCATTGTTCTGAAGTTCACAGATTCCTGAAGAATGACAAGGCTTACAAAAATGGAGAATTCAAGGAAGCATTGATTTGACTGTCACTGCTGTCATTGCCAGCTGTGACTACAGGGCACAGAGAATCTCTCAAGTATACACGACCCAATGTTTGTGGCTGTGTGTGGCAAAGCTCTGTAGGAAGGAAGCAGAGTTGCAATGCAACCCATTTAAAAGCATTATGAGGAAACATGCCTCCCCCACAGGGGCATCTGGAGTGCAGGGACTTTTTTCCATGATAAGTCTCCCAGTAGGAGGCACTGACCTGTTTTTATCTGCCATTCATCTTTGGGCCATCTCCCATTCTTTCAGAGCTAAACAAGGATATGCAAAGAGCCAAGATGTTAAAGTAAAAGGACTTAATGCAAATAGCTTTTTTTCCTCCCATCCCATCTGCCACAGACTGGGAACAAGATGTGGTAATAGAAGAACATAGAAAGGTCAGAGGATTTGGGGGGTGGGGGTTTAATGCCTCTGTAGTCGGAATAGCTTGTGAAATGGTCTCAGGGGTCATAACTTAAGCATGACACATAAAAGGTGTACAACTGAGACAAACCAGTGATCCGTCTGGTCCAGGATCCTGTCTCTGACAGTGGACAGTATTGGACACTTCCCAGGAAGGGGCAAAAGTGGACAAATTACAAAGTTATGAGCATTCAGCAAGTGGACTGCCTATTTTTAAAGGAAAAGTTATTTTTAAAACCACCAGTTAGCAATTGGTCTCAAGCTCAGGGTCCCAGAAATAAAATATATAATAACTATGTGCACTTTTTTTAGGAAAATTAAAAACTCAAGTTTTTAACTCTGTGAGTACTTAATGATTTGAAAATAAGAGGAAACTTCAAAGTGCAGTATTACTTCTTCAGAATTGCAGACAGCAGCAAAGTGCTGGAAAAATCTTTGTAGGGGCATTTGTAAGTTCATTCCTGGGGCTGAACTAGGCACCTGGGATAATGACATTTTGAAATGCAATGATAGCAAGTGGTATGACTAGAAATATGCCAAGGAAAAGTGCATACAGCCCCACCCCGTGCTGCAAGACAAGCAGGGTTGTTCTGTGACATCGTTACCATGCTGTAACTGGGCTGTGTGTCTAAGGCTATATTCTTGTTAGAACATGATCAAGGTCTCAGACACACTGCATATTTTAATCATGCTGTAATTGCACCAGGGGACAACTGTAGGAAAACCAGGTCCTATGATAGAGACATATTTGAGGTGGAGTCAGACGGAGCAAGAGAATATCCAGGAGTAGAAAAGACAGCACAGTTGAAGTGCCTTAGGGGAACAGACTCATGTCTGCCAGAAAGTCAGAATAAAATGGGGCTTGGATACAAATCCCATTATAGATTTGTCAGTGCAGCAGTTTGATACGTTTACTTATAGGTATAAATTAATTAAAACTTGCTGTGGTTAAAAATCAAGCAAGTAGTATGCCTTTTGAAGGAAAAGAAGGCATATATATATATATATATGCCCTATAATAACAACAGAGAACTGTCGAGACTTCTCCAAGTCAGTATCAGAAACTTTTTGACTTTCCTTACTACAATATTCCTCTGTAAAAACAGAGATTTCATTGTGGCTATTCCCTTAAAAGCACTGGATCACGCTTTATCATCTTACCTTTACCCAACAGGCTGTTCCCAGTATACCATGGTGCCACTCTTCTCCAGGAAGCTGTTTCTACAAAAAAAAAAAAACAACCGTGCTGTAGAAGGGATTCAGATCAAATAACCTAACTGTGCTTATAAAGGAAAAATAGGGAGAAAAAAAAAAGTAGGGGGGGGGGGCGGGTAGAAAAAGGATAGAGAGATAAAAAATGATAACATTCAGGCTAAGAAGGTACTCCTTTGAAATCAATGGAAATTAAATTCTTCAGATGTTGGATCAGGTCAAATGATGATTTCGTTTTATGGTGCTAAGATATTGACAGGTATCTTTATCCACTGTCATCTCTGTTGATCAGCTACTTAATCATTAACTGCTCTTCTTTATGTATGTATTTATCCTCCCTCTACTAGCCAAAGGTTCCATTATTTATCAAGTTGAGATAAAAGTCAGATCTCAGGGTTTAAAAAAAATTATTAATAGAGCTGATACATGACCAAATAGAAGCCTTGAGAATTATTTCCAAGTTCCAAAATATACAAATCATCAAGCAGGAAGGAGTTAACAGCATCTGATTTGTCTTTGTGCAACTTTTCAGCTAATCACACTGCCATCTACACAAAGAACTAAATCCAAGTAATAATGCTATTGTTTTTATGTTTAATGTGCAAAAGTGCAAATACGGGATGCAGGATGACAGAATACATTGGCAGGAACAACTGTGTTACCATGATCCCAAAGCAAATACTAACTTAGGAAGTTCAAGCTCCTAAGCAAGACAGTACTCCAACATAGGCTCTTCTCTCACACAGAATGCCATTTTTGCTCTTTCTCTATGAGTCCATTATTAACCAGGGACTGAGATGCAATTCTGGAACAAACAGGTCTCTTGATCAACCTGATACTGCTGCTCTTGTGGTGGTAAGTGATGGATTTTAAAACAATATGAAAAACTCTTCACTCAGCTGAACTTTCTTTGAACAAGACTACAAAGCAAGAAATAAAGATGACAAACAGTGCAGGGCACTTGACACTTTGGCTTCGTATTTTACAACAGACAGCAGAAACTGAAGTCACCTACAAATCTCAGAAGAGTCACACAGGGTTTTTCACACTTCTCAAGAAACATCTGAGATACAGTGAAACTCCAAAAGAATTTCTCATCACTTGTTCAGATGCAGACCCAGCTGAAGAACAGAACTCAGAAAGGCATTGCTACAAAGAAGTAAGCTACATCCAAACATCTTGGGAAGCATCTAGCCTACGACTGGGAGAAAGGGATTGCTCCAATCCTGAACTGCATCCAAGCAAGCAGAGTCAGCTTTTGAACTCTTAATCTGAAGGCATTTCAGAACAGGTGCCTAAACTGCACCCAAAGATGTGTCAAAGCTCCTTTCTCAGCTGTCCAGGTCAAAGTGAGGTAATCTCTTCCCATACTGGACAAACTTTTTAAAAATTGCATCAGATAAACCACCTCAAATTTCAGACTGTTTATCCAAAGCTTGCCTGAATGAGACAGGTCTCTTTAGCAAGTAAAAACGGGCTTGAATCTCTTGCAACAACACCCTTAATTTGAAGCAATTAGCCACTTCCAAAAGTTTTGCCCACTCCTGAACAGCATTTGAGGGCAACCATCACAGAGAAGAAAAAGGAAGCGCCTGGAAAAACCTACAAACCAAAAACATATTCAATATGATGGGCAATCATGCTATATACCAGAATCTTGTTGCATTGCTGTGTAAGATAAAACAAGCTCCTAAAACTGTAGGGCAGATGAAAAGAAACAAAATCAGCTTCTGGCCAAAGCTGCACCTACTTTGTGTTGGCTGGAGCAGTCTGCAGCCACCCTTATCTCAAATGCTGAGGTGTGGCTCATGCAGCCAGCACGCCCTGACATGCAGCACACATCAGATCTGAGCAGTTGCTTATCAGATCAGAAGGAAGCACTGCTTGCTGGGACCTGTAGTCTCTGAAGGCCGTATCTCTTCTTAAAAAAGACAGACAGCCACAGGGCACATCCCAAAACTGAAGATTGCATGTGGCCCTCCCACGGTTAGTTTCCAACATCACACACTGCCAGAAAAAAAAAATCAGATTTGGAGTCTGGGCTGCCAAGGCTGCAAAGACAAAAAATGTTACGAAGACATGCTTCTCAGCTTAGGCAAAACTGAGAAAGAAAACACCTGAGATAAGTAGGTCCTTCAGCAGCTACACTGCACACTCACCCATTTATCCAAATGCATATTAACAAAGCAATAGTCATGTCTTTCATTGCAGCCAACATTGATGCGGTACAAAAAAAAGGATAAGAAAATACCTTTGCTTCCTAAAAAACCCCAAAAAGCCCCAATGAACACCACCCCCACCCCCGCCAAAAAAAAAACCAACAACCACCAAACCCAAACCAAAAAAACCAAACAAGTTTTAATAGCCAATCTGATCATCTCCTCCTTTCACAACAAAAGAGTTTAAGATCACCAGTCCAGAATATTGGGGATATGTCTGCCAGTCCTCTGGGTCATGAGCAATAGGACAAAAGGAAATGGTCTTGAGTTGTACAAGTATTAAGGAGAAGTTTAGATTGGATATTACAAAAAATTTCTTCACAGAAAGGGCTGTCAAGCATTGAAGGAGGCTGCCCAGGGAAGTGGTGGAGTCACCATCTCCGGAGGTATAAAGGGTACATGTGGCACCTTAGGAACATAGTTTAGTGGTGAACTTGTCAGTGCCGGGTTAATGGTTACACTCGATGATCTCAAAGGTCCAATCTAACTTTTCTAACCTAAACAATTCTGTGATTCTGTATCTGCATCTCAACTCCTTCTTCTCCAGGTAAACAAGTCCATCACTTGAGTTCAACATCTGGCAGTATTATATTTGGAGTTTGCCAGAGGTTTTTTGTTTTGTTTTTTTTAACAAGTCCCTTTAGACTTAAATTAATTTTAGACAGATGGCTTGACAGCTTTTGGGATACATTACTTAAGATGCATGGGGCTTTTTACTTATTTTGTGAATAAGAAAATAGAAATACCCAGGGAAAGCTTAGTTTGAAGCTTTTCCTCAGTGATCACTACTTAATGCTTAAATGTTTCCCCTTTAAAATGAAAAACTTGGCAACTATTCCTCTTGTTACTTACTTTAAAAGGCAATGACTTTTCCCAGTATACCTGCCTTTAATGTAACAATTGAACCACAGAACCATTAGAAAAAGAAAAAGCAATCAGGAGTTTGCCAACCGGAAACAGAGCAAGAGTTTTTCCATGAAAACTACAGTCCTACTTTTCCCTTTAGTTCATCTCCTGGCCTCCTCAGTTTCCCCACGCCTCCTGCCTGTGCTTTCACAGAGTTTTGGAACTACAGGGGACCAGCAGGGGCCAGTTTCCCAGCCTGCAGCTATAACATGGGCCAGAGTATCTAAGTCTGTTTGTGCTTTTCCTTCTTGGGTAATGACTACTGTCCTCATCTGCCTGTATGCTCAAGCACACTTCTCATTTGAGAGGAATAATTTTCATTAGCCTAATGACATCTGCTCCCAGAAAAAGTGCACAAGATCAACAAAAGGGAAATTAACAGCTGCTTTCTTAAATATTTTGACATATTATAAGAAAATGGAAGGCTAGAAAACACAGTAAAAATACTGTAGTATGACACAGGTTACTATAACCACCAGCATAGTCAATAAATTTACAGTGTCACTTAAGAAATCCAGCAGAAGAACCTCATTAAATAGGTGTTCATCTTCTCACAATAATTGCAAGTGTCAGATATATATCTAGAAACAAAATTTAGAGGTTTTGTCCTTATTACTTTAGGGCTGGATTCCACACACATGCAATTCCTGATCAACTTCATATGAGCACCATTCATTGACTGGTATTAAAGAAACTCCAGTTCCTTTAACAGACATTTCTTATTTGAATAAAATGCCTATTACTATTGGTTAATTAAAAATAGCTGAGGGAGAAGAGGAAAATCCTGTGTGGAGAAGCCCATCATGGAATGAAAGAGGAATGGTTACATCTATGTCACAGAGGCAAGATACACAATTTCTTCCCCAATTTCTAAGATTAGAAACAAACATTAGCAAGTGCTCCTGATTTGACTCCAGCCTGGTGAGTGATTCTAATTGGCAACTGCCAGTTCAGGATTGCACAAGGGTGAAAAATTATATTGTATTTGTCGGGTTCCTAATATCAACAAAGATTTAAAGATGCCACTCAGAGCTATTGTGCCTTTTGACTTTGCTGAGTCTTCTCAAAACAACACAAAAGGATACTATGAACACAGATATTTGAGAATTATTTTTTCCAAGAAACTGGTTAAGGGAGTGAATCACAAAGACACTGACGTGCTCTCATTTCTTTTACTTCAGGAGCTCTTTGTTACACAGAGAAGCCAAAGAGCAGCAGCCATGAGAAAGTGTTAATCTAATTTCTGGGCCAGAAGCTCCAGCTAAGCAGCACCAGATGGCCACTGAAGGCTGTCCAGGCATACACCAAGGTACCTTCACCTGGCTCCCAACAGGAAATAAAGGTTCTGGAGGAAAGGAAGGCAGGAGAGAGGATGAGCATAAGCATCAAGAACCATGACAAGAAAGGCCAATCAGCCTACATCAAAAAGACTGCCTTTGCCTAATGTTAGTCACACAGATTTATTTTCAATTATAAATCTAACAAATTTCTAGCTACTCACAACCAAACCTCATCCCTCAGCAAATGGCACCTGACTGCAAGCACATCAGAGAGTCCAAAATAACTATCAATTGCTGTTCAGATGACAGCAAAATCTAATTACTATCTCTCCTGCAGCATTAGTTGATACCAACACTTTAGAAGACTCAAGGCACTAAACACATCTAAAAATAAGACTTTATTTTCATGAAATGCTTTCAAATGTTTGTTGAATGGTACACATTTCTGCACTGTACCAGGGACTTCAGAGGAAGTTTCAGTGGAGAGAATGCACAAACTGACCAGGAACTAAGCCAGAAGGGCAAGTGCTCCCTTTCCTAGTGCTCTGTATGTGCCCTATTGAATGGCACAGCATCCCTCAGCAGGTCAATTACATGCATTTTATAGCTTTTAGGAAAGATAAATCACAAGCAAAACTATTTACACCATTCAAATGAACCCATTTAAGCCTATTTCAAGTGTGTTTGTGCTGCTATACAGCTATTTAGGTGACTGAAATCCACACAGATTTTCTATAAAAATTAAGGGGGAAAACCTATCAATTAATACTGCCTCATTAAATAAGTTGTTTCTGGAAGCCCTGACTTAGAATATCCATATAAGAACAGAAAGTGTGGTTGTGTACCTATTTCTTCACAAGTATTAAGGCCGGTAAAGCAGAGATTGTTTTTGTAAGTTAGTGATCAACATTAAAAATTTAGTATTCAACAGTGCACATGTTACCCTGTGGAATATAAGACAGAAGAGCTCTTATTTCTAAGAGCAAAGGAAAAACATGGTGTCTATTATCATTCTCTAAAGGATACTATAAAAAATACCTTTCTACATGCTCCTATAAATCCAGTAGCAGATCCATGAGTTAAATTCTGCAGTAATACCACAATTGTTAGTTTTGTTTAACAAACATTATTTGAATCTCTATTAAGTTACTATAATTGCTCATCTTTTCCGATCATTAATTGTTAAAGAAACAGCACCACTTGCAAATGCCTGCAAAAGTAAAGATTGATGAGATAGCCACAGATAGAGATTAGCTGTGTGGAAATCCCAAGTTACCTTATATATTTATTAATTTTTAATGCTTTCATTTGATTATTAATTATTTGTTTTTCCTGTTTAGAAGTGTATCCATTTTATGCAGCATTTCATTATTTTCTCTGCTATGCCCTTTCTCCTGAAGATGATGAGCTATATACCCAAAAATAAAAATTCCAGCATTAGGTCTCCTGTCACCTATAGCTTAAAGAAATATCTGGCATGCCAGGAGAGCAGGCCCAGTGTTAAAGCTCCCAGCAGCAGTGACATCCTTTCAGACAGTACTCCCAAAGCTGTCCCCAAAGGGATTGCACACCGTGCCCTCCTGGAAGAGCAGAAAGTAAAGCCACTGCTGTACATTTGCCCTATGAAAGGAATCCGTGATTACTCCTTTTCTTAAAGCTATGGAGATTAGTGTGATACTTTTAGTAGGAGTCCTGGCAACTTTAGGAACTGGGTTTTTTTCACTTGTATGCAGAGGGGAAACAGGGTGAGGATTTATTTCTGTAAGTTCACATGGGCCAGATGCTAATGAAAAAGCAGGAAACCCAAGAGGATTAGAACTCCTTTATATACACCATATATACACATCTTTTTATATTCCAGTATTCCCATTAGTACAGTTGTAGGGCATCCAGCCGTGGGTTTGGGTTTTCCCTTCTTTCCAGTGCACAAGGCAGAGTACCCCAGAGCCCAGCTCGGTGCTGAGCCCAAATGCACAGACCTGCCTGAGGGACAGATCTCAGCATCCTGCACACAGCAAGCCCAGAAACAGATCCATTGCTACAGGCTGTCACGTGCAGGTAAAATCACCTGGCACATTCGGTGTGGAAGTGAGGGGATTGCGTGAGAAGCCAGAAGCCAGCAGGGCTTTCAGCCACATAATGGATGAAAGCAGGGCTGGTAAAAGCTGCCACATTGCTAAGTATGTAAAATTCTGGCACAGAGTCGATTGCACATCTAATGCTCAATGTGCAGGGCTTGGCAAATCTTGGCAAGAAAGGGAATAACTCAGTGAGGAAAACAACATTTTCACTCCTTCTTTGTTTTCCTGGTATTTTGCATTATCCTGCCACTGTACTGACACATACTCCGTGTTGCCTCCCTATGCTGGTAAAAGTTTTGCTCTGAGTTTTAACAGGACAAGCCAGGGCAGTTCATGTAGCAAAGCCATGTGCCAGCAAAACCTATGTTTTCTTAACTGTGTTTTTCAAACTTCAGCAGGTACTTGGTTTGGTACCTGAACATCAAATGTGACTTTCACTTTTCTTGTATCACTTGCAGTGGTAAAGGTCTCAAAGGTTAAATTATGCCTGCAGTTACACAGTTCACGTTCATGTTCCACCCACAACATATACAGGGATACAGGGAAAACTCAGTGGGGTAGAGGAAATGGTGCAGTGTAACAAGCACTTTGCTACTTTCTTGGGCAATGTGCAAAGCTAGCAGCCAGGAAGTCTATTTTAACTAAGTTTCTTAGAAGACCATTTACGCATTTGCTATGATTCAAAGAAAGTTCTACAGTAAGTGATAGTCAACATTTTCACAGCTTGTATATGATTTCTGTACATTCTTCTGTGTTACCTGGGTATATGTGCCTATGAAGGATCAACTTTGCTTATTTTTTCTTATTCCATACAGAAGGGAAACACTTTCGCTCATGAACTTTCTGCCTCTCAGTCAGTCTTGCTCTAGAGGCCTGACCTCACACACAGAGAAAAGTCAAAGTAAATGAATATCACTTTCCATAGGTTCTGCTGAAGACAACCTTTACCTGCAAGCAGTTACCTCCTCACAAATAATTATTCTCCTCTGGGCTCTTGCAGTGGATTTCAGAAGCAAAGAACAACACATCTTCTGTATTTGATATGAGGGCCTTGTATGAGCTACAGATCAGTTAATCATAGAGCACTTTACTGAATACAATGAAGTGTCCTTTAAAGACTTCAAATTCTTTTAAAGGAATTCAAAGGGAGAGCATAGGTGCTCTTCTCACTCTAAGCATGAGAAAACACCTCATTTCTGTTGTATAAATGAAGTCAGGCTCATGACAGGCAAATGCACTGACAGCCTCTTTACCCAAATCTCACAGCATGCAATCAGCCACCCTCTAGACTGCACAGGATGAGAACATATGCTCTAACTGTATTTGGGGGAAAGAACTCATTCTGATCACAATATATATATTTTTTGTTGCTAGATGTTATGTTCCAAGTTAAAACTGTATTACCAAAAAGACCAAGGCTTATTAATGTAGCTTAAAAACAGCAAAGAAAAAACATACCCCTAGAAACCTCCCAGCAATATTTGTTTAGCAGAACACCTGTGAAAAACATTTATTTTAAGAAGAGACAATGTACGGTTTCAAACAACTCTCTTAAATGAACAGGAAAAAAAATTCTAGCATACTGTTAAAAGTGTTCCCTTCGGTAAGAAATGTCACATGCATGGCACCTTAAAAACACGTGAATGCAAACAGCAGTAGCTCTTTCTTCTAAAAACGAGGCTTGGAGGATAGGTATTTGCCAAAGTATACCGCTGCCACCATTTAAACCATTTTGAACCATAATTACAGCTGAAGATATCTGACACTGTGTAAAATTATTAAGCACGAATGTTATTTTGCAGCCAGGATTAGTACTGCAGAATGTTGTTTGAGATAAAAAAAAAAGAGACAGATTTATCAGATGCCTGGTCAGAGAAGTCAAGATCCTAAAACCATTCAAATATTTTTGAACTACAGCAATAAACAAAAAGAAACGTACTCGGGACTACAGTGGAAATTGGGTTAGACCCTTGATGCTCTGAAATGCAAAAATAAAAAGCATCATTACCTTATCATTTGCTAAGAAACATCTTTAAAAAGTGCATTAAATTGTAACTTACGAATTTTCAAGTCTTATGTGCATATGAATAGTGACAGCTGGCTAGGTAAAGCACCCTTCCAGGAGAAGCAATCCTGGAGAAAACAAGACAAAAAGACACAGGAAAGCAGTTAATGTATTTTCTCTGACTCACATTTACAAACATCACTGGACTATGTAAACAGAAATTTCTCAAAGCCTTATAACTTGACTAAATTTGAGGGGTTTTCACAGGTACAGCATGAGGTAAACTAGTAATAATAAAAAATTCCCCTTATTAATCAAAAGACATCAGGTATCTACTCCAATAGGTGAGCACATTTCAGCTTTGCATGAAAGTGTTCTAATTTTTTTCCTGTGTTTACTGTTGGAATAATGCATTACAACAGAAGAGGTTTTAGGTGTTGAAAAAATTACAAGCCACAAACCCCAATGTTTCACTAATTTTCAGTTACAAGCATTATTCCTGTAAGTTCTGTAACAGCAAAAAAAACCCTGCAGGTAAATCAAGTGTTCAAGGACCCAAAATTTATAACAGAAATTATTTTGGAATGCTTTTTATTTGTTAAGTTATATTTGAAAACGTTGAGTCACATTTCAGATCTTTCCCCCAAACTACATTAGGTATATCAATAAATAACAAATACGGAATTCAGCATTCCCAAAAATAAATTAAAACCAAGAACTTCAAGATTAATATTTAATGAGGTAAAATGTGATGATATACAAATAAGTGACTGGAATACTTTAAAAGTTGTGTATACTGCACATATTTTCTTCATTACCAGATCAGAACTCCCAGGGCAAAATCCTGGCCTTGTGAACCCAATGGCAAAAATGCCACTAGTGCAGGAAGGTAAGTTCTCTCAGGTGATCCTTGGGAAACCTTTTGAAGCCTCTGCACCAGCTCCTCTTTGAAATGCACTTATCTTAAGCAACATCTTAAGTCCACTCTTCTCTTTGTGGGACTGAAATAGTTTAGCTGTTTCTGTCCAATTAGTCCTCTTAACTATACATTTGTTAACAATCATTTGCATTATTCCCTTCTGGACTGCACCCAAACACCACAGGATGACACTGCACATTTGTGACACACATTTGCCATTCAGAGTTCTTTAGTCATCAAAGCAGACTGTCCCTGCAAAGAACTCTTGTATGGTCTCTTCTCTTTCACTCTGTGATTCAGAGGAAAGCCCATCTGATGAAGGTTCTCTCACAGTTCGAGTATCATCACATTTTTACCAGTCCCCTGAGGTGAGACATTGCTATCACCACAGTTTACCTTCCTGTATCCTTGTACATGGAGCTCAGCCATATCACACCACAGGCAGCTTCCAGTGCTTTCCATATTCTATTCTGCAGCAAGAAGCCACTTAGTTTCTGCAGGATTCAAAGACATCTGAAAAAGCAAGAACATTTACATTAGTAAAAAGCTCCTTAAAAATTAAAGCCTTCCTGGAACAGTCCCAGCAGTGAAGGATCTTGAATGGACCTTAGAAGTCAAGGAGACTGCACAGAGAGTGCTTTTTGCCTTCAGCTGCTGACTCTACAGAAGGATGTCCATTCCTGAGATAATGGTTTTATATTTGCAATGATGCACTTGTGGTTTAGAAGTTCAATATATGTGAAAAAAAGTATCTGAATTTTATGTCAAACTGCATCAAAACTTCATTTGAGGGGAAAAAATCCTAACAGATTTGTCATGGAATAACCAAGTAAACTAGAGTCAACATCTTAAAACAACTGGCTTGCAGGATAATTGCAGTCTGAACATAGATTTTCTTCCGAGTAGGAATAAGAAAGCTGTTCCAATTTTATTTACAGCTTTTAAGTATTCAGAAACAGTCTCTACTAAAGAACAGTGGAGGGCTTTGGGTTTTTTTCCATTCAAACCAAGAGATTCACAAGGGATTTTTGAAGGCTTTTTTTAAAAACAAGTAAGAGTCAACAGGTCACAGATATCAAGTTGCTCTCTTACTGCAAAAATGTTAATGCTACTGGCCTACAAGAATATCAAGAATTTCCTTATTGTACCACATATAAGGCAAAGTCTTTCTATTTACTGTTACAGGATAATCAGCTACAGGGCAATCCAGTATTTTAGAGCAAAAGCACATGAAATTTTTAGCAGCCATTCTCTGGAGGGAAATTTCAAGGTGACTAGAACAGTGTTTTATATGAATAAAAATATGCTTATAATTAGAACAGACTTCTTATACAATCATTTTGCATTTCTTATTCATGTTAGCAGATTGCAGAAAAGGTATAGATACTTGAAAAGGTACAAAATTAGAACTGATGTTATTTTAATCCTGTATTATAAAGAAACAACATTCAACATTCTGTTTAGAACTAAAAAGCTACACTACTGCCTCCTTAAAAGTCTGGGCAGTTTTGGCAAGCTACTCACTAGTAAGTAGAATAATAAAAAAAAAAAAAAAGGCAGGAAAGATGGAAGAGTTCTCAAGTTATTCCTGACTTTCACAGCAGCACTTTAAGATTATCACACAAGATGAAACAAGTGAATTTATGCAAGAATTTGAGGAGTAAAGAGGACTCAGACAAAAGGGGGAAGGGCAGGCTCTCCTTCATGGACTGTCACATTACAATTGGCCAGCTATAGTTCTGAGTCATTCCTGTAGGAGTTGTGACTGTGACCCCGCTCTGGGTGCAGCCAGTGCTTTAGCTGTGGAGCCCACCTGTGTAAGCACACTCAGACAGCTGGAGTCAGCTGCTTTCCCTCAGCTGATAACCAAATCTCTTAGTTCAGCCTCCTCCAAAAGAAGCAGAAAATGCAACCTACCCCTGGCATTGCCTGCACACACAGGAGAGAGGGGCAGACCCTCCACAGAGTTCCAAGCCATTATCTTTATTTCACCAGAGTGAACTTACCTGGACGCTGGTCAGTCTCATCCTTGAGCCTTCCACTGCACAACTGGCTCTGCCACTGCTCCATCAAAGCATTCTGAGATCCACGTGGATCCTGTCCTGTCTTCAGCTATTACTCACCTATCAGAGGTTTGTGTACCTGGGACCTGGCACTGTTTATGCTGGCTCTCAGCTAGGGGGGAGAAAACAAATTAATTTCTGTTTCTGGGGCTGTCAGCCTAGCCAGTCTAGCTTGCTTGCTTACTGCATTTACGATTTTGATTTTTAAACAATAATGCTACTAAAGCTCACTTTATAAGCAGTGTAAAGAAAACTACACAGGCCCTGATCAAGATGCTCTCAATTTCACTGTAGAAGGCTTTGAACTACCTTTTTTAACTGGATCCAATCTTCAGAGATATTCACATGAAATCTCTTTGACAGAACAAATGAGTAATAAGGTACAAGCCACATCTTATAAAATTCAGTGTGAAGTAACACATAAAGCATTTATCAGAAAATATAAACAAAAACTGCATTAAGTGGGTAGGTAATCAGCAGACCTGGAAAAGGGCTTGCAGGTCCAAAAGCTTATTTATTCTCTTTCCTCCCAGTTATATCAGTCAGTCTAATAGGCCAATCTGCTATTCCCTACAGATTTTTCCCTGCAGAAACTTGGACTTATTTTTTCCAACAAGATGCTGGTCATCCTCCCTACATACACCTCTTTGTAGTTCATGCAGTTCATGCAGTTCATCTAGATTAGACTCTACCCTGTCACATTGAGAAGAAAATAAAATTTTCAGTGAACTTGCAATAAGAGCCAGTCCTGAAGACATGGAATACAACAACCACTGACTCTCAACTGAGGAAGCAGGTTTTTCCTAATCAGGTTTGTGGACCATAACTAGCTAGATTAAATAGAGACAAATATGAAGGATAGTGGACAGGAAAATGTACCTTAAGATAGAGGTTTAAGCATGAATGTTTACACTGGAAGTTGTGTGTGATCCTACACAAAGCTAAGAAGATGGAAACTTGTCTAATTCACTGCAAGGATAAAAAAGGGGACAGAAGAACAATATTGTGCATTTAGGCCACTTCTCTTTTTTGCCTTAGGCTTGCTCTATATACTCACAATTATCTTAAAAGTGTATACATTGAAGCCTTTGAAATCAAGCATATGAAATGCTTCAATTTTGCTGCAAACTTTCTGATGCATCAGGCTTTATCACCATAAGTGTAGGACAGAACTCTCAGGCTGTGAAGAGTATCTTTTTTGCTCTCACTGTTTTGCTGTGTCCGTCCTGGAGCTTCACTCAGTCTCTCCAACTACTAAATTAAAGTCTACTTAGTAACAGTGGGAAGATTATTTCTAGCAGTCACTGTTCAGTCCAAATCTTCAGTAAGGTACTACTGGCAAGGATGCAAAACCTGAGAATACAAGCTGAGGTATGAGGATCAGTTGCCTCAACACATAAGAAGTTGCCTCTTCTTATATAAAGTGTTGGCAATAAAACACATCAAACTTACAAGCAATGCTGGAAAAAGTCTTGAAAAAATTATCCCATAAAAATAGTTATTTCTCTCCCTGCACAGTTTCACCCACTTCAATCATCATTACTCTGAACTGCAGAACTTAGCAACAAATACTTGAGTGACAGCAGAAGGGTGGAGGGGCTTATTTATTTATGTGTGGGGTTTTTTGGATTTGTGGTTTGTGTGGTTTTTTGGTGGTTTTTTTAGGTTTGTTTTTTTTTTTTTTTTTTCAGGAAGTTCCTGAAATGAAGACTAGTCATTTCAATCTAACAAAGAACTTGTGAGTAAATAGCTACTGGAAGATTTTGCAGGATTTATGGAAGCAACAGCTCTCTACAAGAGTTAGATTAGAAGGAATAGACCATCCACAGTGAAGCAGCAGGAAAACTTAACTGGGGTCCCTGTCACTCTAGCCTAATATTGAAGTCTGTTACTTTGCAATCAAAAATCGATGACTGCAGTTATAAGTCCTGTCCTAGACCTGCATATTACATGAAGTTGTCCATAAAATTAATCATGTGCATAAGTAGTCTCACATGGTTCAGTGGGTCTCATTACGTAAGTGTTAGCAGGGGTCTTAGGTCAAGATACTGCATTCCTGAAACCAGACAGATTCCCACTGAAGTGATTAGGAGCACTTCATTTGCCAAACAGAAAGAATTCTAAGGTATTTGTTTGAAGTGTGATAGGAATATACTTTAGCCATAGCTCCACCTTTCTCTAATGTTTGCAGGAAAAAGTTGAGTGCAGAGGAATTACTGACCAAAGCAAATTTCAGACCCATATTCACAAGTATTTGCATCAGAAGTTTGTGCATGCAGTACCACATACATTTCTCATCTAACCAAAGCATAACAAAACAACTATTCAAATTTCTGCCTCTCACACACACATTTACTGATTCCCAAGAGCATGTGAGATTTTTGTTAACTTTTATACACACAAAGGAATTGTTATCCTTTTGGAACTGAAAGGTTGGATTACATTCAGAGCCAGGTAAATAATTTGGTTTGATCAGTGAGCAAGTTCTGCAACAGCGATATGTGGTAAATTAAGCAGATATCCTGCTAAATCAGCAGCACAGGATTGAAGCCTTAGTGTTATTCACTACAGATGGATCTTTTGGATTATGGGTCATTAGTTCAATCACCTTTAGCAAGTACAACCAAATTGGAATGTTATTAAACACTTATCTTCGGGGGCAGATTTACTAGTGAAGATAAGGAGATCGTAGAGACTCCATTAGCACAGCCTATTTCAGCATGCATTCCAGTCATGAGCACCTTTCATTCATAAAAATATCTCTGGAACCCAAAGCATCCTACAGATGTCTGCCTTTACATGCTGGTGACGGCACCCTCCAGACGCTGACCGGTTATTTTCAATACACATCTTTTGACAACCTCTTGCCGCTTTTCCTGCTCCATGCTGTCAAGACAGCAGGGGCAAACCTTTTTTAAGAAACACAAATCAAAAGCTGGATTTCCCAATGTTCAATCAGTCCTAAGGACACTGAGACACTGAGCTTGCCTCTAGCAGCAGGCCGCTCAGTATTTTTGAAAGACTGAAAAATTATTATATGTCAAAATTTCTTTCTCCCAAGGGTTTATGTTAACTCTTAGCCCGGGTCTCCATGTCTGACCCCTGTCTCCTTCTGCCCCCTACAGTGGCTAGAGCAGGAAGGCAAAGAACAGGGCCTGCCTGAGTCCCTCGGAAGGCTCAGGAAAAACCAAGACAAATAGATTCTCCCAGATCTTTTGCAGGTCTTAATCGCAGGTCTTGAAAAGGCGCTCCAAACAATCTGTAACACAATGGCACCAACAAAAGCGGCAGAAAGACATCTCCCTTTACAAGAATGGTTTGTCAGGACAAGGACAGAGAAAGAACTTTAGAAGAGAAAGTGGAACAATTTACCGCATTGGCTGTAGAGAGAAACGGTTCTTTCTAATGCAGCTGAAGTCATCACCTACTTGCTAAGAAAAAAGGGCAGATACACAAAAGCAGTCTCGTTTCCCTCTGAGGCCAGTTTGGGTTCTTTGAAAGTTTTACCTGGGCCCCTCACGTGCCATTAAAAAGTAAGGAATTAACTAAGCAGGAGGAGAGTTTTCACCATCCTGGTCTATTGTTTCAGCCCCTGAAGACACTAACATCTGTCATTGCTACAGTTTACATTCTTCCATATTTGTGGTTTCCACACAAGAAATCCAAATTATTTACATTTTTATTTAAAGGTCATATTTCAGAAGACAATAATCACATGAGAAAGGATGAGTTGAGTTTTTGTTGCAGGTTTTGAACAAGAATGCAATCAAAGGCAAAGTGTAGTTTGCCTTACCCTGATTCTGATCATTTCCCCATTGCCTTGAAAGAGGGCCTTATCCTGATTTTAAAAGCTGGGTTTAATACTATGAAAGAAGTAAGAAGCTTAACTATAATCTCAAATTCTTTGCATTGATGGGTAAGAACTGGAAAGCTGGGCAATAGAAATTGAACCTCTTTTAGTTATGATTAAGACACCAACACAAATCTCATTCTACCATAATTGATACATGACTTACAACATCAATAATTACCTTTGTTACAAAATAATTGTGACAACGAGGTTAAACCAACACTCAAGACTACATGTCAAATATCTAGAGAGCCAAACTTGGCCCTGATTTTTATAAAAGGACCAATACTCTGAAAAAGCCCTGTCTCCTAAGAGTGGATCTCAGGCCTTTTCCTATCACTTTAAGTGGATCAAGACTCAGCCAAGCTAGATTGTTATTCCATTTCAAAGTTTCAGCCCAGCTTTTATATAGTTACAAAAATACAAACCCAGCATCTTAGCCAACTTTGTGATATGAGGGATAGCTAGCAGAGAAAGAGAACAAACCAAAACATGTTTTGCCAGCATCAACTCTAGAAATTCCCCAAAAGGCAGCAGATTTCACTGCTGAAAAGTGCATTTTTATGGAAGGGTGTTGGCTCTGTTATCAACTGCCATGCCCTTACTAGCTCTTAAAAGTAGAACAAATGTTAGGAAAGGTTTTATGACTGAATGGGGAAAGGCAGGAGACAGACTATTAAAAAAAGGCATGGGAAGGAGTTAGCACAGAGCCAAAATAATCTTGCAGCTGCATTACATTATCCCAGTGGGAAGTTGCCAGGCTGGCAGCAAAGTTAAACTGCATTCATGAAAGGGAAGCACTGATACCACCAGCTACAACTTGCATTAAATGAGCTTCCCACACCTCAGTGCCAACCCAGCTCAGTCCTGCTCTGCAACAATTTTGCTGTTCCAGCCCTGGGCCCGTTTTACACATAGGCTGCCAGTCCATCTGAACAAGCTATACATCCAAACAAGCTATACATCTATGGAATGATTTCAGATCATCACAATAAATAGTGAGGATTCTTCTATGTAAGCAACAGCTTAGCAGATAGGTACTTCTCTGCAATCTGCTTCCCACCCCAACACAGTCTGAATATAAGACTTAAAGTCTACATCCCAGACAAACTCCCATGTTATTCACAGTAATTATACTATAGTACCACAAACGTACACAATACTTTTAAAACTACAAAATACAGACATTTTCCTTTCAAGCTGGGAGAGTTTACCATATCTCAAGGTGACAGCTTTGGAAAGGGAATTCATAGAAGAAATTGGGGTGTGAAAAGACATCTTGGAAAAGTTTCATAAGGTAAAGCAGATCAAGAAGCAGTACAATGGATAAATATCAAAAGGATAGGCTATACTTAGGGTAAGAAATGGCAGAAAGCCTGAAGCCTTTTCATGTCCTTGTCAGCATAAGAGAGACTCAGGGTGCCAGCTGAATATTTTCTTTCATCTGCAACTGTACCACCACAGCCACCTCCCAGACTTTTCAACACTGTCCAAAACCTACTGTTTCCAGAAACTGAGAGAATCTGTTGAGACCTTCCCTGCTGATGGAAAAGTGCAGGCATGATGTGAACAGCAGTGTGGAACTACACAAACATAACCAACATTTCTTCATTCTTTCACAGGGATGCAGGCTACGGAGTTGGTTTAAAGTTGCACAGCTCCTTCAGGTTACACGAACTCTCAGGGAGGAACAAATGCTAGAATAATAGAAATTTCTATACCATTTAATTCAAAGCATATTAAAAACATTAACAAAAACATTAACAAAAACATTAACAAAAACATTAACAAAAACATTAACAAAAACATTAACAAAAACATTAACAAAAACAAACCCCGGACTATAAAAGCAGACTGTAGATGGGGTCACCTCACTAGCGAAATGCAGCTGCATTTGCTGTGCAAAATTGCAGCTAATGGTTCATGGTGACATTACAGCACCATCCAAAGCCCAGAAAAGGATGGCTCTGAGGCCACATTCAGGAGCTAACTTTTATTACTTGCAGTTATGAGAACTATTTCTAATAATTCAGATATTAAATACAATTCATAGTACATCAGGGCTCTGAAACTCTTTTGGTCATTGTTACAGAAAACTCTACAGTCTTTGGAGAGAGCTAGCAAGAAGAAAAGAATATGCACCATTTATGTGAGTGAGAGGAATGAGAAAGACTCAAGTCCTCCTCCACAATGTATCTTCCCACAATCACATAACACTATCATGCAGCTACAGAGTTTTATCTGTCACCAGAACAATAATATTTAGCACTATCAGAATAAAAAGAATAATACAGAATCTAGTTTATGCAGTCTAAATACATGGTGAATATTCCTGTTGGGAATCAAGTCCAAAGAAGAGGATGCATCTTCAAAATTCCTCACTTCGACCCCCAGGCCTCGGTTGAGCACTGTTCTTGGTGTTTCTGATTTCTGAACAGTCCAATAAATAGGCCAGAGCTAACTCATCAGTGCTGGTGAGTGAACCAGTCTCTGGTTATAGTTTTGCACTGTCTCCAAACTCAAGTAGGCGTTGCATCACATTGGCTTACATTAAACAGTTTTTCCACAGGTCTTTGAATATAAAAAGAGGAGGTTTTTTTATTAATAGATTATTCCAGAGCAGAGTTTCAGTAAAGTGGTACCATACTGTAAATATAGAAGACATGGAGTCCTTCATCTGTAGTGAAGGAAACACACAGAGACACTTCAGTGTATATTTCTGTAATATATTTGGTCTACTGCCCTTTATGGGGCAAATGCAGATACATTTCTTTATCTTCACCCTCTCTTCCAACAGAAAATCCCCACAAAGATGCAGAACCCCCTAGGCAAATGATTTAAAGATTTTTCTTAAGAGTCACTAGGGATTATTTATTTGCAGACAAAGAAGGTTCCCAGTTGTTTTGCTTTTATCTTTCTATTTCCCTCAACAACTTTAGAATCTACAATAGAAATTAGTATCTTCTTTTTCTAGGTTCCATGTGGAAGCACAGATTCCCTCTCAAAATCAACCAGCCACAGCACAGTGCTACGGGGAGAAGTTTTTGAAAAAAGACATCTGTATTTGTAGAGATCGATAAATGAAGATATCACTCATCTGATACACTGTAGGTCAACTCTTGCTTTCTTTAGTGTTCACTTTTCACCAACTGAAATCACAAGGCATGAAGTCAATAGATATTTAAGCTATTTAAATAGCACTGAGCATAAAGGTCATGCCTCTGATGTGATTTATCTTCACAGGAACCCTACTAAACCTTGGAAACCACGGCCTTGGAGATAGGAGATTCTGGAGGCTGTAGAGATAAGGGGCTGCTGTATTCAGACTACAGATAGCTTTTTCCAGAGTGTATTTAAATAGCTTAGAGCAAGGTCTTAGTAAAAACAAACAAACAAAAAACCCCAAAACCTTCCAACAATGTGATATACTCTGGCAAATGCCCATGAAGTTGTAGAGAATTGCTTTCACCTGTACTGGTTGAGAGGCTGCTGTTTTCCCAAGTACTACACAGCAAAGGAAATCAGCAGCCAGGTCTTCCAGTAACTGCTGCTTCACGGCAGCTGCAAGCCAGCCCAGCAAAACAAACAAAAGCAAAGGTACAAAATAATAAAAAGAGTAGTAGTAATAACAAAAATCTTCCAACATAGTAGCAAACTGAATCACCCAGAGATCAGTCAAACATAAGAGCTGATGCCAGTGAGAAAAAAGAAAAAGGAAAGCCTGGAGCTCCCCATAAATATCTCAAGACACCGGTTCCTAAAGAAGTAGCAGAAATAGGCAACTCCAGTACCACAAGTGCACAGCATCATGTAAATGTGTCAGAAGATAATTTGGAAAATATTTTTAAAAAATAGTGAAACCAAATAAGCAGAAAGGAAAGTCAATATCTCCCTGAACTTCTGTGTACATTACTGTACATGTGTGAAAAAACTGCTCACGTGACTTTTCAAAGTTTGACCAGTCCTGTGACTTCTGCTACAAAAAGTCTCATTTTTGTTTCAAATGTTCTCTGTGAAACAGAGCTCCAGATTGTGTAACAGATAGCAATAGCACAATTAAAAAATTCCACCTGAGGCCAACTCTGTTCAGCAACCAGAGAGGAAGAGAACTAATTAAAACCATGTTCTCTAAAATCAGAAGTGGTTAGCTGCACATACCAAATAGAACACAGTATCTGTCACAGGCAACTGACCTCAAAACAGGGGAGGGAGCAGGGGAGGGAGCAGGGGAGGTGAACGTAGTTACAACAAAACACACAGTCTGAAGGAAAAAGGTGATTTAAGACCTACTAGAATCACTGGTATTTGTGCTTGGGTGAAAAGAACAGCAGATGTGGAGCTACAGTAGATACTAAGGGCACATTCATGCAATCCTGGCAGAGATAAACCTGATGATATAATTGGGAGTTCTGCCTATTTTCTTAGAGATTGGTGTCTCGGTAATTTATTAAGCTCTCTTAACCAGTAGGTCCAGATAGGAAGGATTTCAGATTAATTAACTACAGGTTTAAACCTGCAAAGGAGCATTCTGGATCTCAGAGACCACCTCATATCCATGCAGGAGGGAAGGTATCTTTTAAGAACAAACATCAGGGCCATTACTGACCAATTTTGAAATTTTCCCTGCATTGCTCAAATCTCTATAGACTGCAGCAAGTACCAGTTTTGCTTCTATGGCAGTCAGAAAGCTCTTGAATCATTAACATGGGAATAACAGCACTGCTATTACTCCCAGACATTTCTTTCTTCACTTTTCAATGTTTTCTCTGTGCTATCTGTCATTACCTTGTTCTTTCATTTTCCTTTTCATTAACAATTATTATTCAAGGGAGGAAATGTAGCACAGACTAAGAATTCATTCAGCATGAATGGACAGAGACATTTGGTCTAGCGACTTCAGCAGAGGATCAGGAGCCAGGCTACCTGCAAGGCCCAGCCTGACAGTCTCCCCCTTCGTCTTTGTGCAAGTCATTTAAGGTCAAGGTCAGACACAAGTTCAGTAGGGGGTCAATTCCTTTGAATAAAAGAAAGGGTTAATTACACTAACACTGATGCTCCTACCTGTAGCTATGCTGTCCCCGCATGAAGAGCTGATACCTCCTTTAGGTTTATCCCCACCACAGTTACAACACAGACGATCATGAGCTCAAAGATTTTGTAATTGCATCAATGCATAGCATGGCTTTAAAAACACCACAGGCAGGGAAAAGCTGTGGGCACTTCATCAGCTGGTCAAGGCTCAACTTGACTTGGATGAGAACCTTCTCCTAGCATAACTGAAAAAAGGACATGGGGTTTTTTCTGATCTGCTCTAGCTGCAAACTGGTGTGTTTGCAAACATCACACAAACCAGTCCCCAGCAATAACTAGCGTTGACTCGTTCACCACAGTCATCCCATGAAGACAACTTACTGTGGTTGAAATCCAAGTCCCATTTCTTCTCCTTCAGTCTTACGGTGTTGGGAGTAAGAAGGAACTCCCACAGAAAGGTGCCCTGCAGTCAACAGCATGTGTGGACTCCAGGTACAGTTCCCCAGTGAGGATCCCAGCCTTCCCATCAGATTGTCTCTCTTCTCTGCCAACACATATGACAAACAAAGCAGCAGTATTTCTTTCAGCCTGCTTTAGTTCTCCAACTGAATGGAATAATTTTCACTTGTTTAACAACGGAGTTGGGAAAAAGACAATAATTCACTTTAGCATTAATGTGTTTGTGTTTCTTTTTAGCATACAGAAGAGCAGAACCTGACAAAATAGATCCTTCTCAGGAAATGAGCCAGTGAAAAATAAGTTGTGTGAAATTCAGCCTAATTCATGTGGCACCATTTGTTAGGTGCATGGATCTATAACTTATTTCTCCCTCATTTTTCTTCTAGGAAACAGGAGCACTGATGCTGAATTCAGAGAGCCTCAAAGTCAGGATTGTCTCTCTCTGGGAGTTTCAGATTAATGCAGGATAAAGAGATTAAGTCGGACTTTGGTTCTCTGCTGCATTCCTCTGACATACCATGGATACCTGAGGCAGAACAACAAGGTGGCATCAATTCTGTGAAAGGCGCGAGACTCCTCATCAGTTCCTAATGTTTATATGCAAGCTGGTACATTTTCAAAGTAATAAGGGTGAAGGAATTTACTTTGTAAGGTGAATAGATCAAGTATGGATCCAACTGAATTAGCAAGATTTTTGTCTCCTCTTCCTCTTTTCCCCAAAAACAGATATTATTTTGAGAGTCATTTCTGCACTTTTCTTTCCAGGTTAAGAGAAAAAACAAACAACATCCCACCCTTCAAAGCTTCACCAACAGTCAGGTTTTTTGCCAAATTTTCACTACAAAAACTGTGACCAAAACTGAGGGTTCTCCAGGTGCCTTACACCTTCCACTGACAGTTTCGAAACACAGCAAACTTCAGCACTACCACAAAATAGCCAAACAAAAACTTGCAGATGAGTGCCTACATGTCCATCCTCCCTCCTTTATTCCTCCTTCCATGTTCTCACTCTGATATTGTCTCACCAATATATGCCAGCAAAAGCATTTATTTGAATGGATTTGAGCTTAAATCTTACAAAGTCAAAAAGTACACCAAACCTCAAATAAACCTCAATGTAATTCATTAGAAAGCCATACATACCTTTCAGCTGGGCAAAGGACACAGGATATTAGTGTCAGCTGCAAAATATTAATGAAAATAACTTTTTCAAAGAGTTATACTGGAACCCTCTGTTCTAAACTGCTACATACTCAAAGCTTTATTGAGAATTGAAATATAGGGACTTTTGAAAACATACTACTTTTCTCCTTTGTAAAAAAGTAAGCAGAATCACACTTATCTTCCTGGACAAAGTCAGAACCCCACTGAACATCATCCTTAGTACTAGCTGAGAGGAGGAAGTTCAGGTACAAGTTTAGAGAGCATTGGCTATTTGGCATTCACTCACCACAGAGGCATTAAGCGGAATGTGATTTATTTTATTTTCAAAGCTGAATGAACTGCCATGGAGAAAGGCACCATTACTGTGTGCTAAAAATATCCAAACACAGGGGGACCACAGAGGAGTTGGTGCACTGTAAATTCATATTCCAACATATTGCACACTAACTTTCCTGTACAGACAAGCCCTTAGACTAATAGGCACCTGGGAGTCTTCAAGTCTGAGTGCCCAATAAATAAAAAGGCTATTTTATTTTATTTTTTTTTACTAGTGCTCTGGAACCAAGCTCTGATGTCCCTACTCAGACAATGCTTCCATTGAAATCAAGTCTTGGTCTATTATTAAATACTACTCCTTTTACAGCTGCAAGCTTTCCAGGTTAGAGGACAGGGATTTCATATCAAGTCAAATCATTAATCTCTGTCCAAAGGGAATTGTGCAGGCATTTATTTTGATTTTATATAGGTACCTTGATACTGCTTGATTCAATAGACTTGTGTCGATGCCTACTGAAGTAACTGCCTGCATATCCACCAATTTCCAACTGAGATAAATAGAGAACAAAAACAAAGCAAAACAAACAAAAAAATTTCGAAGTTAATCTCCTTTTAAAAACTGTTCTGGATTCAGATTTCTTTTGGACAAAGTCAAGGACTATGTTTGAAAACCATTAACACAGCTTTCAGTTCTACTTTCCCAAGCTATAAGAACACAGTGAACACTCAGAGCAGAAAATGGTGTGTGTTTGAAGGCTCCACTGCACTGAGTTCAAAGTACCTTGAGGCTCAATTGTGTGAGCTGCTCCCCCCAGCCACAGCAATCCTCCATACTGACAGACAAGCTTGAGTAGAGCCCACTGAACTCAGTGAAACACCACTAGACAAGAAGTTAACTCACTGCCAAAAGTTCACAACCTGATTTATCAACTTCCCAATCCAGTAAGCAGTCCTGTTTCAGCAAACCTGGCTACCCAGAGCCAGGCACTATCTGGAATTATCTGCAATTCTACACAGCTGCAGGGAAGTGACTGCAGAGGTAAGGCTTAGGCTAATGAAGCAGATCTATCCAGCATTTGAGTGTTAGCTCTAGCTGCAAGAAGCTGCTCAGATTGTGACACAAGAACTCCTCGAGCCACCCAGCCTGCACACAAAGGAAACAATCACATCCATAGTATTTCAACTTCCTGCTAAAGTTTCTGCTTTTTTAGAATGATGGGTCAATGACAAACATTTTCCTTCTAGGCAGTTCACTCATTTATAGTGGTGTTCCTGGTAAGTTTGACAGCTTTATCTTTTCTCAGCTACTTACAGCTGTGACTCCATTACTTTGAAGTCAACTTGGATTTGGTTGGAATGAAGTGCAGACACCAGTGACTCAGGCTTAGCATGTCACCTGCATTTGTTATCTTGCAGTAGACAATTTAATCAATTATAGTTTTTTGTCTAGGCACCAGAACAAGACAAAAACGCTGATCAGCATTTCACGGGGGTTGTTTCTTCACTGCTAGCAGGCCATTTAACATCTGATGGACCATATAAAAAGGTCTTCCCAGGGGCTTAGAGTGTTTGGGCTGTTCTTTTATAGTGCAGAAGGTCATTAATGAGCAAGCAAAAGCAATGTGGAAATAGCTAGACCAGTCTTGTTGAGTTAATAAGAAACTGTCATTCTGCTTCAGTACTTTCTCATTAAGCCTAGCAGTGTTCACGTCTAAGGAGACTGATGGTACAAATCTATTTTAATGCTCAATTTAATTCCTCAAGACTTGAATCAAAGAAAGTTTATCCCTCCCTTTTTCCCCTTGATTTTATCTGTTCAGCAATTTCTGAGAAAAAAACACATTCTTTTCTTTTACAAATGCAGCTCAAAAACTGGAATTCATATTTTTAAAAAGAGACATACCTTGACTTTTCTGAACAGAAAAACAGTCACCACAAAACAAATTTTCTCCTGTTATTCTCATAAAAGTCTATATAGACACCATATCATCATCCTATGCACATTTTCACGGAGTAGAGTCTTAAAATAGCTTAGTTGCTGGGTTTAAGTGTCACACAAATTAAATTCCCCATTGCTTAAACAGGATCAAGGAACAGATACCACCTATGACTGAGTAAGAAGGGTTTGTCATGCAATGTTAACAATGAAATCAGAAAGCTACCTCTTGCTAAGAACAAGAAAAGCTTTATTAACTCCTTAACTACTCTCCTATGCCCCACTTAATTTTCGTGCTCTGACTAGAATCTTAACTGTGTTCACCTGCCTTTGTTGCTACCTTCTGCAGAGGATCAGCTACCTGTTGTTCAGAGCTTTTGTTGCCAGATCCATTTTCTCTTAAGCAGCTTTTACGGCTGTGGTAACTATTCCAAGAAACTGACTCAGTAGAAACTCAGCATCACCCAGATGCTAAGGAAATGCTGCTCAAATGCTTAAAGTTACGCAACAGTGATCTTCATGTGATGCTGAGGTTCCCCTCAGCCTTGTCCTACAGCTCAGTTAAGTGCAGATGTGGGGTAAAAGGTCCTTGCTGTCCAGTTGCTGATGCTTGGTCACTGCAGGCTCAGTCTCTTCCTACCATCACCTCAGGTCAGGCACAGAAAGCCACGTTGGCACCAATGCAGCATTCAGTAACTTAGGCCTAGTTTCAGGCATACAGAAGTCCAAGAGAAGAGGGAAGGAACAGATTAGAGAGGAGTGCATCAAAGAAACTGATGGAAGAGTCACATGTTCCCTTTTGTACTTTACATGTACAAAACTTTCATGTGTGCATCAGGCCAGAACTGCTAACACTGAGCAGGGCGAGCTCTCTCCTGCTGTTTTGAACACTAAAGAAAACAGTCCAGTGCATTAGTGAGGGAGTTTCACTCTCTTTTCTGTTATTCTCCAGCATTTGTTAGCTAAAGCTCTTAACTCTCCTGGCTACCCATTGCTCACACCAGGGAAGTTCCTAAAGCACACCTTTTCACACAGCATGGGTTTCATCTCATAGTTGATTTCTCTTTTCTGAACTCCACACATATGGAATTTCTTGTTAGTAAGCCTGTAACAACTGTACATCCCAGCTCTGAAAACTCCCTCCAGGGCTGTTTCCACAGAACTCATTTTTATGTTAGTTTCTTTTCCTTTTCTTCTCCTTACAACAACCTTCCAAGAAGTCCCTAAATCTTTCAAGGCAAAGTACTACTTTCTGCAGTGAAGATACTGTGGTAAGGACCTGAAGTTGCTGAAGATTTGAAATCTCAAATCATTAAGGTCATACAAAATGGAAGAGCATTTAAAAGACTGAAAAAAAGAGGTGAGAAAGATAAGGTGCATCCCAACAGACCAAAAATATTGCAGGATCCCATCCCAGTAACGTAAATAAACAATTTTTATTATAAGCCATACTGTTTTTGTGGGATGCTTTAGAAACCCTCTGATCTGAGATAGCTTTAGAGAAATCTCCCATTATCATAATTCCGTGAGTGTTTCCCATTATGCACTGTTGCAGATACAGCTCAAGACAACTACAGACTTTTTCCCTCCCAATTACACATTTGCCAGACAAGCACTGGTAATTTTCTCAGTACTGGTACTCTTGAAGGTAGTGCAGTTTCCAGGGAGAAGAAGAAGGAAGATGCTAGTTAAATCTATAGTTCATACCCCCACTACCTCAAAGCAGATTGAGGCTAGTGCTGGAATCATACCTAGCATTATCCCAGTCTACTCTGCACCACGTCAAGGCACAGTGGTGACACACGAGACCACAGAAGCAGCAGCATGGCTGGTGGAACTGACAGTAACTACCAAAAAAAGACCTGAGCTGCATTTTTTCTAGTGAGGAAGATGGGGGCAGCAAGGCAGTAGAAGTACATAGCCCCTAAGACCAATAAGACCTAAACATCCAGAGCAGCAAATATACATGCTTTTACTGTTCCTGATACTATCTGAAGCTGCTCAGCTCTATGAAAAAGCCATTTGCACACTTACTATGATATGAAATAATGAGAAATAAAATGTAAAATATTAGTGAGAAATATAAAAATATTACTGAGAATTCATGCAAGGCTTAAGAGCTTCTGAAGGGTCAAACAAATGTGGAAAAAAAGGAGATTGTCTCAGGAAGTTTCCTTTTTGTGTTGTGGTTGTAATTGGAAACAAATACTCATCTTTAAAGTCTTCTCTCCATTTTAGTATTTTTATTACATAGTCTGCATAATATCAGTTTGGCTTTTCTCAGCATATATTGTTGATTCTGGATAACTGAGGTTGTTCTCCTGAAGTCAGTACTCCATATGTAAAGAAGGAACTCTGCTTAGCAACATGTAATTTCTTTGCTCTTCCCTCTGCACTTTAACCTTCAGTGACAATGGTAAGATATGTCAGCAAAATGCTGTTTTTCATGCTGCCATCACTGCTCCTTTCTTGCTGTCTCATCAGGGCCAGCCCTAGGTCGTACAGGGCTCTACGTGCCAGCATCACACACAAGCTGATACCTGACTCCTTCCTCAATTATCACTGAGTCAATAAAATCGGCCAGCATGGAGGAGCTATGCAGGCGTTGCCTCCTTTCTGGAGACAAAGATACTGGAGTTTTTCTCCCTTAGGCAAGAAATAAGAAGTGTGAGATGTGATTTGTGATGAAATTCAGAACTACGGCTAAACTTGCCCGGTTTCAGATTTCATTACCCCCACAGTAGAAAGGTTTGGCAAAGTAAGAGAAATTCTGCCAATTAAGAACACATAACATCAAGAATTCAGGAAGCTTCCAGCATGCAGCAAGGTGAGAAGTTCCAGCTTCAGTCAAGCTTTCTGTTGAGATTTGTTCAGGCTTTGAATTCTTACAAGATTTTGCTTATGGACCAAGAAGCTGTCAAGCAACTACACATATCCCAACAAAAATAAATAGAGCCATTTTAGCTTTGCAAATAGTCCTGGGTAACAGAACAGCTGGGAATGCTGTGTTCCTTCAATAGCCTCATGCCAAAAAGGACTGGTGCATACTCTCAGAGCAGGATGATAGCAACTGCCCCACCTGAGGATGTGCCACATTCAACAGTGCTAATGATGATGTCAGTCTCAACAGCAACCGACAACGTAAGGAAGAACAGTTCATGTTGTTATGATGAATTTGAGCCCCACCACATTCAATATCAGTTCCAAGACTCATAACTATAGATTTGGAATTCATGTCTTTCTTTCTCTGCTCTTTCCTGACCAACATCGCATGGCACATGAGATCACCCCCACAGTGTAAGTTCTTCTGAGACAAGCTCTGCACATACCTTAGGTAAGTTATTAAAGCCTCTACATTGCAGGAAGTATTAAAACAGCTGAGGCATGGATCTGGGCCTTTAATGTTGGGTGGTCCTTGTGAAAATTTGTCCAGATATTGTGGGGAGGGGGAGCAGGTCTTTAGAAAGTGAAGAACCTTCTCTACAAGAATGATCTCCTTTACAATCTGTGTGAGCTTTTACAGTCACACATTTCAGGGTCGTGCCCTGCCAGCAAGTTGTACCATGTATGCAGCTTTCCACACATCCTTGAAACAATGGCTCTCTCTGCTGGTGCCTTAACATCCCGTACCACGGGCCAGCTCTGCGGGGAAAAGCACTGAATACCCCCAAGCAGAATGGCCTCCTTTTTTCAGGGAGAATCCTGCTCCTTCCTCCTCAGGACTGAAGTTCATTCTTATAATATGGGTTTCCCAAGTAGTGCCCTTAAAATATACATTAAGAAAACAATCTTCTGCTGCTAAAGAACTGCTTATTTCTACAGTTTACTCTCTTGTACTTTCAGCTAAACCTAGCAAGAAAACTGGGGCTTTGTCAGGAAGAAATACAGATTGCATTCAGCAACTTCAGTCTGGCTCATGGAACACTTGCTAATTTGGATTTTAAATTTTAAAAAAATAAATCTATCTCTTATATGCTGTCTCATATAAGATTTCAGGAGACTTTTCAGTTATCATATAGTTTAAAGGCTCAGTGCTGGTTCAAAGATTTGGAAATACATTTGAACCTCAGATCTTCAATTCTAAAATATTACCCAAAAGCACCAAAAAGAAGGGAAATCCTATCACTTGCATGGCCATAATATTGTCACTTTTGCCTCTAGTAAGTCGTTAATCTTACAACTTATTTAATAATTATTAAGATATATTAAATTATTCTTTTAACCATCCTCAGAGTCCTCAGATTAAAACACTTGACTGTGACAGCATCTAATTGTTTTATAGGGCATTTTAAGACCACTTCTTAAAACTAGGAGAAAAAAAAAAAAAAAAGAGCAATGTACCATAGAGACATAGAATTGTTTAGGTTGAAAAAGAACATTAAGATCATTTAGTGCAGCCATAAACCTAACACTAGCAAGTGCCCAGGAAACCATGTCCCTAGGAGCCACATCTACATGTCCTAAGAGTGCCAGCTCTTTGAACAAAATTCTTTCATTCAGGCCCACACCTCTCAGAATCAGCTGCCTGCTCTAAACCAATTCACCTTAAGACAAGAATCATGGAATGGCTTGGACTGGGAGGAACCTTAAAGATCATGTAGTTTCAACCCCCTGCCATGGACAGGGACAGTTTCTATGGGATCAGATTACTTAGAGCACCATCCAACCTGGCTAAGAACAGTTCCATGGATGGGGCATCCACAACTTCTCTGGGCAACCTGTTTCAGGGTCTCACCACCCTCACAACAGAGAGTTTCTTCCCCATATCAAATCTACCTTCTTTCAGTTTAAAGCTATTCCCCCTTATCCTATCACTACACGCCCTGTAAGAAGTCCCTTTCCAGCCCTCTTGTAGGCCCCCTGAGGTATTGGAAGGGTGCTTTTAAGTCTCCCCAGAACCATCTCTGAGGAAGCAAAATTGAGCTTTCCCTTTTTCCTTTAATGATGCTACTGATTTTAAAATATATCTTAGACCTATATTCAGGAAAACCAAACAGGACTTCACAGAACTTATTAATAAAAGTGTGAAATGTCAGTAATTGTAGCTCAATCTTTAGAGAAATTGAGCACTTACTGCTGCTAAAGTGACTGAAAGCTATGGCTTCACATCTCCACTAAACTAAAAATAAAAATCAGACTATGAGTTTCTAAAATATTTCAAGATCTTTGGATGACAACTATTATGAAATGAAACTGTAATTATTAAAAAATATTCACCACAACTAAACATGCAAAGCATCTGCAAATGAGTCTTTGGATTTTCATTGCAGCAAAAGAGAATGGAACTCACCTTAGTAATGAGGAGACAAGTGATCTCCAGAGAGAACAGCAGCAGCTTCCTGATAGGCCATTAATTACACAGGTTGTTCATTAGATGGTACTGACAAAGTATCCTGAAAAGTTTCAGGGCTTACAGATGTGCAAAACATGTTGAGAGGTTAAGGCAGGAGTAAAACAAAACCTCAGGATTTTTCTGCACCTTCCTAAGCTTTTTCTTAAGTGGAATCAAGTCTAAATTTTGATTGTTCATTTTATTGTTCCTCTCTCTGACCTCTCTGTTTTTTAAATACAGGATATACAGCTTGAATCTGAAACAACAGTTGAGAGCTCCCAATCATCAGGAAATGCAGGAGACATTTGAAATAAAAACAAGTAACTCTGAAAAGCAGTATATGAGGAGACTTACTATTGAACAGAGAGCAGGAAAGAAAATACCCAATAGACAGCAGCTTTGATCTTCTAAGTCCTATGGCAGCAAAACTTCCTGCCCCATCCCCTGTAATGCCTTTGGCTATCTATTTCTGTTAAAGACTACTTTCAATCATGGTTCAGACACCAATGGCAATACATTAAGTGCTGTCTGGCTTGTCATAGAGATTCTGTCTGCTTTGTACCATCAGGATAAAGTTAAGGTGGCAAAACAATCACTCACTTGCAGAAATTGTATACAGTCGACTGTCAAGTGATGTATGTGTACATAGAAGTGCAGGCACTACTGATTAATGGCAGAACAGCACTGTTCCTTATAACCCCTCCCCAGGACCTGCAGCACTGAAATAACGCAGCTGGAGGAGCAGAGGACAAGCTCTGTCTCAAAGCATACTCTGAGATGCCACCAGCTCAGTCTCCCCCCAGCTGTTGGTCTGACAAGTGCTTTTAGGGGTAAAGGGGAGCAGGAGGTCTCAGTGCACAGCACACAGCTCCCTGGTATGAGGAGGAGCTGCAGAAGCAGGTACACTGACAGCAGGTAACAGCCAAAACAAACACCAAAACAAGGGCAAACAGCGATTCTTTGCAGGAATCAGTGGACATTGGTTCAGGTCTCAACATAAATCCATAACTAATTTATAAAGGAAAACAGTTTTATCTTTTCCTCAGCAATTCTACACCGCTGGGAACACAGAGCAACTTGAAGTTCTCTTCATGGCTCAGGTTAAGTGTTCATGCAGGAATTTTGGACCCACTAGCACAGTGCTTGTCCAACAATGGACTGCAGCAGTTGAGGTCAAGTCCTAGTGTGCAAATCCTGAAGAGATGAATATTCTCTTATCAGCAGCTCATAATGTAATTAACAAATTGACACAACCATTTCAGCTTTTGCTGTTTGCAAGGAGATAAACTGATACCTCTTATCACCATGTATCATATGCAGTTACGGTAAGGTTAACTAACAAGCAACTGATCTCTTTGCATCTTGCTGAAGATTACTGCCTTACTCTTTCAGTTATCTCAGTGGGAGATATAGCAAGGCATATTAAGAGTTAATATCTTATAGTCAATTTCTTCAATTGAAGGACATGGTCCAGCCCAATTTTAATTCTATGCTTTTGTTTGGTAGTTCCTTGCAAGATAAAAGATCAGAGAAAAATTTTGTATTCAGATAGTATTTTGTATTTTTTGAGAGTGGTAATAATCAACTGTTATTAAAACTGTTTTATTATTAAGCCTCAAACAAGATATATCAAGCATTACAGGGAAAATTATTTCAACTACACTTACAGTAGTGGGAGAGGTGGAGCTTTTTTTCTTTTTAATTTGTATCAAAAGTCAAGAATTGTATATTGTATTAAAAAGCAGACAATAGCTAGATTTTTTTTTTCTCTCCAGACCTCATCTGCAAACCAGAATACCCCTAAGTATGCGTACTAGAGCATGCACTTGCAATAAATGCGGTTTGAGGTTACTTAGCCATGCCTGTGTGCATTAGGGTCATACCTGGAAGCAGAAAGTTGGATTTTGTGGGGCCTTGCACTGTAGGCAGCAGACTGTGAGAGGTGGAGAAAGAACACACAAAGTTAACCAGCAGTCAGAGGGAGCACAAAGCTCACAACCCACCTGTCTCATATTGCAGCTTCTCTCGACTGGATCGCATGGCCTTCTACCTTTTGTGTCCAGTAGAGGTTAAGTTAATTGTAAACATTTAATCTAGACAGACAGCCAGGAGCAGTCAAGCCTTTAGGAGAACAGTCAAGGCATCAGTTGTGTTGATTAGGACAAGATCACGTATTCCAGGTTAATAGTTGTCTGCATCAAGGTCTTCTGAAATTTAGATGAAACCACAACACTTGAGTCCTATTTATGATTTGTTCTGACGCTTTCCTACACAACAACAACAACAACAAATTACATAAATATAAAAACATTGACAGAAAGACCAGATTTACCTCTAGACTGAAATATTTGTTCTCTGAAGGAACAATCATCATAATATCCACATCATTCCAGTTTTCCCTCAGCCCATCTTGCCTCCAAGAGCCACCCCAGCCAGCACCTCCCACACAGCCGCAGGCGGGAGCAGAGGGGCTGTGGAGGTGAGAAATGGTGCTTGCGATGCTGCCGGGACATGTGCTGAAGAAACGCCCATGAAATGAGGATAAAAAAAGAGAACAAATACTTACCCAGTGTGTCCTTCCTGGCTGTGGCTACTGCAGCCAGACAGCTCTGCCGCCAGCATCCACCACTACAAGATGGCTGCTGCCTCCTCAGGGAGCCTGTGCGCACCACGGGGAGACGCCGGGCTCCCTCTCCCTACAGGGGCTCCCCAGGCACACGAGGGACAGCGGGGCTCCCTCTCCCCACAGGAGCTCCCCAGGCACACGAGGGACAGCGGGGCTCCCTCTCCCACAGGAGCTCCCCAGGCACACGAGGGACAGCGGGGCTCCCTCTCCCCCAGGAGCTCCCCAGGCTCATGAGGGACAGCCGGGCTCCCTCTCCCACAGGGGCTCCCCAGGCACACGAGGGACAGCCGGGCTCCCTCGCCCCACAGGAGCTCCCCAGGCACACGAGGGACAGCCGGGCTCCCTCGCCCCCAGGGGCTCCCCAGGCACATGAGGGACAGCCGGGCTCCCTCTCCCCCAGGCACTGTCCCCGCTCCCTCAGCACACCCTCAGACAGCCCCAGGCCGGCGGCCGCGGGGCTCCCCCTCAGAGGGGCAGCAGGGGGGCCTGTCCCGGGCCGGCACTGAGGGTCCCCATCCCCGCTCCCACTCGGCTGACCCCGCAGCCTCACAGGCGGCTTTGCTCCACACGAGACCCGCCCTGGGGCTGCCGCACGCCACAAAGAGCTCCCCAGCTGCCCCTGCTCATTTTCCACCCTAAGCACAGGTGTAGCCAAGCTAAGGTAACTCCTCCTCTCCTCTACTCTCACTAGCAATACGATCTGTGTTGTTTTTTTATATACTTCAGCATCACTCCCACAGGCAGGTTTGGCACTTCCCTCACACGTTTGCTGACCTGCCCCAGTCTGGTGCTCCCTGCCCATCGGCCGAGGCAGCAGTGCTGGGAAGAGGCGTGGGAGGGGGCCTGGGAGCACCCAGAGCCCTCAGGCCAGCCATCCCACTGCCCACCGGGGCGGGGCCCCAAACCCTGCAATTCCAGCACTGTAAACATCCAAGACCAGTCTCACAGAAAACCTGGAGCCCAAAAGCACTCCCCAATGCCTTCTTTAAAAGAGACCCCACACAGCAAAGTCACACGGCTGTTCGGGTATGCATCATAAATCTCCTGGAAAAGCTTTCCTCAGCCCTGGTTTAGAAATCCAGAAATACAGAGTGTCAGTAGCTTTACCATTCCACCACAGTGATCCTCTAGCTGACCATACAGCTAACAGAGTTTTATGCTTTTTTAGACCGTACCTGTTTCCTCAGCATCCTCTTTTCTGGGGCTGGAGGAAACCTCTGTACCTGCCCTCTCCCTTGCTATAACTTCAAAAACATTTAAAAAAATACAGGGAGAAATATAAAGTTGGCAGAGGTTCAAGAACAAAGCTTAAGTAGCAACATTTTGGGACACTAAATACTAGCAAATTAGCATAAGAGTCATCCAGTATCACAAAGGCAAGTGTCTACTGGGAAAAAAAAGTAATAAAAAATATATAAAATATCTAAAACATTTACCATATAGAAAAAACAGGCACTACTGGTCATAGTGACCAGAAAACTCCCACAGACATCAAAACAACTTTAGTAACTACATAGAGCATATATCTTTCAGAAATTTAAATTTCAATTAATCATAGGTAAATAATAATTTACAGAATATAATTAATAATACACTTAAAGTTGACATTCTTGTTCAGATTCCTTCTGAAAAATGCCAAGAAGAGAAATCTGCACAGTAAAGAGAACAAAAAAGGGCAGAAAGGCAATGTCAGAAGTGAAGAAGAGGAAGGAAGAAGAACAGAAGTGGACAAAGAGAAGTAGGAAGAAATGGAAAAAGTGAAGGTAGATCTGGAAAAAGAACAACAGAGGAGCATGGAGGACGTGGTTAGTGAGGATAATGTTCTCATTTGAGATGGGAACATTTGAATGGAATGAGGACAGAACTACTGTTTTCTTTGCTTTTCTTTTGCAAGCCAAGCACCTGCATTCACACCTAAGGATGTTTCAGCGTGAAAAAAAACATAGATAACAACAAAGCATCTTCTAAAATTACAGAATACTAATAGAGTGTGAAGAAGCCAGCAAACTGCTTCAGCACTCCCATGCAAATTCCGAACTAGAGTATAACAACACAAACCTTTTAATCTCAAACATGTGCATAGATAAAGTTCCATCTTTCAGCAGCATAATAGATTTTCCCTAAGTTTAGTATTGCATTTATATCTACTAAATTAACTTTTTTTTTTTTAATACTTTCATCCGTTTGTTATTACTCTGAATTCTGACTTTTCAAAGTCTTTGTAGATAATGTTAAAAAATCAGTATCAACAGTGAATCAAAGTCATTTAACAAATTTAGGTCTTTAACCTATTGTACCTAGCTCACAGTGACTTCATGAAGATGATATTCCACACTTTCCATCCAACACTAAATCCACTACTGAGTGTTTTCCCTGACAAAAACCTCAGCACATGGTTATAAAGGTCTTAAAAAAAAAAAAAAAAAAAAAAAAAAAAAAAAAAAAAAAAAAAAAAAAAAAAGGCATTAAGAACACTTTTGCTCTTTACTTCTGCTGACATGCTTTAGGAAAAAACCCCAAACCAAACCCAACAAATACTTGAGGCAAAGCTCTGGGAAACCAATCAGTATCAAAAACAAGCTCTTGTGCCATATGATTATCACATTTCTGTTCACCTTTTTAAATGTTCTGCTTACACAAAACAGCGCATTTGACACGATCCCATCGCTTCGCGTCCATCTGGTAATTTGTCATTGGAACGGCATTTCCCGGGGACAACAGCGACCTCCTCGGGTGGTGCCGAGGAGCTGCAGCCACCTGGAAACGCCTGAACGCTGCAGCGCATTCCCGGGAAAGCAGACACCCCCGAGAACCCCGTTAGCAGAAGCAGCGTGTTTTAATCATATGTCTGAAAGGAAAGACCCTTTTTTTTTTTCTTTTTTTTTTTTTTTTTTTCTTTTTTTTTTTTTTTTTTTAATTAGTGCCGTGCCATGCCCTGCCTAACTTTATTTCAGGAAAAGCAAACTGGCATTCAAGTCAAACTGCAGGACTGAGAACACCGAGATGACTGGAAAATACCTTGAACCATGCTCAGTGAGGTGGAAGACCTTTAATTTTATTTTCCTTAACTTCTCATTCCCAAAATAAGGAGAATATTCTTTTGCTTCATGAACCTCCTTGACTTTCTTTGATCCTCCCTACTCTCAGTGTGAATCCTCCTTCAAAAATAGCCCATTTTACTGTCATTCTGTTTACATTTAAATGTCAGCCAAGGCTTTCCATTGCCTCATTTGTTGCATAGCCCGGGTTCTTGTTCTGGGTTTGTGTCCTTGTCACACGAAGATGCACTCCATTTTTTTCTTCCAGCTCTTACTTTACTGAACTTTCCTAACTGTTCCTATGTACTCCTCCATCCCTTTTTTCCAGATCTTTATTCCATGTAAGTCACATACCCATATCCCACATTCTTCATATTCTTCTCAAAAGCACATGTGAAAAATGCAACACAGGTTTTTGCCCCATTACAAGTAGTGTGGAGGAAAGTAGACAGTAAATTATTTTAATATTTCTGAACCAACTAGACATATGCTACATAACACTAATCAGCACTCATTCCCCCTTTATTCTCAGTTCTCTCCCCTTCACTTTGGCAATCTGCTGAGCTCCTTGGGGTAGGATCTGCTCTTCTGGCAAGAATGCTCAGCAAACCCAAGGTTGCCATAGCAATTAATAATCATTTACGTTTTGGTTTACAGAAACAGAAACTAGAGGAGTGGAGGTGCCATGAGGAGGAGGTGGCAGTGAAGAAGTCACAATTAGAGAAAACAGCACAAGAATGTATTTGGCAGCAGCAGCAGGATTACCACAGGAAGCTTCTGCAGTTCCAGAAGAAGCAACAGTTAGAGGAACATGGAGCAGCAGATGGTCTATAGAGACTAATGCTTACTTTAGCATCAAATAGCATCAGAATGGATGATTTCTGGTAAAGACATAGTCTCTGTGTCTGCCTTGAAATTCCTGTGACACTATGTCTCAAACTTGCAGTACCTAAGCTGCTTCTCTGTTAAACATAAAGTAAGAATAGTCCTCTCTGCCACAATCCCTGCAGCCTGAAAAAAAAGAGAAATTCCACAGCCTAACTACAACACAACCTGCAAGATTCCTGGCAATAACAACATTCATGCTACATCTGATCGTTTGTTTTCATTACATATCTTCTCTGAAAGCCCAACTCCCAGCATCTACAGTTAAAAAAAGAGATTGCAGAGAAAGGCTTGAACAAAAATCCAATTACAATTTAAGAAAAACTCATGTGCAACAGTATTAAATACTTGTAATGTCAGTATTATAACAGTATTTCTTTTTATCTGTAACTGATAAAGTTATTTCCTAAATAGAAGGGATGTAAACAACCAACAGTTGTTGGTGATATTTCTAAGAGGCACAAAAATGCAGACAAAAAGAAGGGGCAACATGGTTAGAGGAAGAGTGCCAGCAGCTGGTTGACATGGCAGAACACCTGGAATTGAAGGAAAAAAACTGAGAAAAGGCAACCCATAAGGTTGAGGAGAAAATTAAGAAAGAGGAAAATGCTAGACTATGTCTAGAGGAAGCCAAAACACAAGCACAGCTTTTAAATTTAATGAGGTATGTAGCTATTAATCAGAGTGAAGTTAATTTTTTCCTCAGTTATATCAACACATCTTTACACCTAGTGCCAACCTATACAAAAACACCTCTGTAGAAGGAGTTACATCAGTGAAGTTAATACTGGAGAGCACCACTGGTACCTCAGGAGTTAAACTGCCACTGATTCCGGCCCCAAGACACAATGCTCTTCTATTTAACCAGTTTTTCAGTATTTCCCCACATTGCACCAGCAATTGACAGGCACCTGTATTCTCTAGTTATTTTAGTGTTTATAACATATTACAGAACGAAACCCAACTGGATTTCCCTGAATACCTGAAGTTATGATTACCTTTACACAATCCATCAGAGCAGTCTCCAGAGCTTCTACAAATTCCTGCAGCACCTCAAAACACAGGAACTGGGAGGCTGCACAGTACACATTAAAACACTGCAAATTGCTTAACAGGCACTGCCAGGGATGAGAGGCCAAGCAATAACTACAGCTGAACAGCAATTAGCACCTACCACTTGCTCTACTCTTACTGTTGTGACAGGACAAGCTGGCCCACAAGAAGTATCAGCAAGCCAACAGATTCTTCCACAGAAGAACTTATTCCAATCCTTGCTCAAAGAAAACTCCTAGGGGAAGCCCAGGCTCCTGCTCAGCCTCAGTGCTACAGTGTGGCAAAATCAAAGAAAGTGTCAATGCACCAGCAATGAGCTCACCAAGTGTGTACATGCCAAGTCAATGCACTGGCTTTCTAACCCCAGAAGGAATTCTGTCCTGCATCCCCTTTATTATCACTGGAGGCAAAGAACAAATCTGGAACCACCTTAGCAGTCCAAGGAGCATTACTAATGGAAGCTACAAGACTAGAACACACTCAACATGTCCTTAATCCACAAGTGTTTTCTCATGTTCATCTGTTTGAAAAGCTAGGCCTGAAATGAGTAAGTAAATGCCTGGTGCTAGGAATGGCTCATTGCAGTGAGCTCTTTCAGCTGCACTCAAATTCAAGGATCCAATCTGGCTCAAGAGAAACCTTTTACTCATTCATATATTTATTTTCCTAGACTGCAGCACTAGTTTGTGTTGACATCCCAACAATAGGAAGTAAAAGTATTCATGTTTGATAATCCAGACCTCCCGAGGTGCCAGAATAAATTCTTTGGTCCATTTTGTGTTAAGAGATAAAACAATGAAATCACCAGGTTACAAAAAGGCACGAAGACCTCTGCTGACTTCTGGAGGAATCCTCCAAAACAATAAATTGCAATAAGCGTCCTAATATAAGAAGCTAGATTTCAGAATCAGCAATAAAAAGACTACAGAGAAACCATAGGAAGGTAAGTTATCTTTCTTATTATTGGATTATTCTCTCTTTTTTTTTGCTTCTCTGATATTCTCTAGCAAAGTGTAACACTTGTAGATTCAATTCATATTGCACTTCCTGTAGAGTTTCCTGCAGAGAAGAGTAATCAGTTTTTGCAGTCTCTAAATCACAGCTGAACTCCAATAGGTATGCATTAAGTGCTGGTTCTAAAAGCAAACCAAAACCAGTTTAAGCATCCAGCACAATTCCTACTGGTCTCTGTAGAGTGCTTCAGAGGTTGATTTTCTCATTTAAGAAAATTTACCTCAACAGCAATAATTCAAGCGTGCACACAGAAAATGCACAGCACAGATCAACACAAATATTTAAAGACTGTATTCTTCAACAATTTTCATTTAAATTAGGAAAAGCTAAAACCTAGTAAACAACTGTAGCATTTCTAAAGCAATATATGGCTAGTCAAAATTCATGACAGAATTCACATTTTAGCATTATCTAACATATTAACTGAAGTCTAAATACTGCCAACATTTCTGCATTTAACTTCAAAAAACCCCTAATTTTATCAAACTGGTGATCAGGCAGACATGTTTATACTTAAGAGACTACACAAACCATTTAGGCAGAGCAGCTTTGAGAAAAGCTGTTAACACTGATAGTTTTGTAAAGCGCCTTTCAATAAAGTTTTTATACACTACCATAGTGAATATTAAATATTGTCACAATTCAAAATAAAGTATTAGCTTCCACCTTCTATTCCATAATTGACTCAGTTAAGATGGTTTTATTCTCCCAACACTTTTTAAAGCAATTTAAACCAACCTTTCCCTAATATAAGTAAGCAAAGACAGAAAAATTGCAAGAGGAAAGTTTTTTTTCTCCAACATATGAAATCCAACCTTATTTCCAGTTATAGCCTTCAAAACTGTAAGTGCTTTAAAACTTCCACTCTAGACCACCTTTTCAGAAAGAAATTCTTTGGAAAGGACTAGCTCTTCCAAAAGAAAAACAGACAAAAAAAAAAAACCAAAAAAACAACTAAGTCTAGCTCCTTGACTTCAAAACTCAGGTTTTACTTTAAAATTCAGGTTTTATTTCAACCTGTAATTCCTAAGAATTAATTTCTTTAGAAAGGGTACTGTACTTTAGAAAGGTGCATCTGTAGCACATGTCTTCTCATTTTGCGCAGAGCTCTCAACACTCTTCAAGGCAGAGGACAGTTTTCCCATCATTACTGTTCTATCAGCAAAGACATGACTTTGGACCAGCAGGTCTGTTGAGGCTCTTTGAGACTTCACAACAAGTCTGAGAAAGAGGTCAAATCAGTTTGTCACTGGTTCCACATCCACTCTATAAAGAGATGTGTTTTAGGACAAGGTTACAGAACAGAAAGTAATCTTCGCCTCAAGCTTCATCCTACTGAAGCTGCATTTTGCAGAAAACCCTCCTCCACAGTCTCAAGAGAACCAGTTGCAGTGCTGCAGCTAGAAAGCTGATATGAGCATATAAAAACAGATTTGGAAGAGGAAAGTGAACAGGTAGAAGTAAAGATAGTCAGGGCAGCCACTAGAGTACTAGCATCAAACCCCAGGGATGTGGATTCAGTTCTCAGCTCTGCTTTCAGCTTCCACAGTGACCCCAGTAAGCTGCACCTCAGTTCCTACTTTGCAGAATAGAGGTAATAGGAACTTGCCTACAAGAAGAGCATTGTACAAATTTTAATTTAAAACATGACCTGGTAATAGTCACAAGGCTGTTTTATTCCTGGTATTCTGAAGCAAATGTATTTAGTATTTAAAAAAAGTAATTGGAGGTAAGTGCAGAGAAGCCGTGTTGTTCTACATCATTGTAGCAATCCCTCTTTCCTTAAGAACTGAATTACATAAAATATTTTAAGAAAACCCCATATTCTGAAATTTTGTAAACAAAAATTTTAATCTTTAAAAAATTGCTTAGTGCAACTATGCATACAAAAGTATTACTAAATCAGGAACAGGACAACCACAAGCATGAAAGAAAACGTATGTCTACCTTTACAGCAAATGCCATTAAAAAGACTACTTAAAACCTGCTATTTTTTCCAAGTATGGCAGCATGTGTCTGTAACTGAAGCTGGCATTGATATGGAACTTGATTTCCCAAACAAGTCCTATTCATCTGCAAAGGAGGCGAAGCAGGGAGAGTACTGAAATCTTCTCTTCATGCTACTCTGCCCATGGTCTCCCACCTCAGCTTTCAGATCCAGTAACAAGTTCTCAAACTGACCATTTATAATCTGCAGGTAGCTGGAACATGTAGACCCTGATAATGATGCCCAATGAACTGTCATGACACTTCCATGTCATCCATCATAGATTATTTAATGGTACCATATCATATGAAATGTAGACATTAAAAGCCATCTTTATTTCCAAGTTGCATTTTCAGTTTAAATTCTGTGCATGAAGTGAACATTTATGTAACTGTATGTGAATATTCTCTTCCAAGAAAAGAAACAGCTAGTAGTCTCTAAGAGTCACCTGCAAAACAAGCAGATCAAGTATTTTACTAGGGCAAGTAGAAAAAAAAATATGAGGTATATATACAGAGCACAAATTTTTTCTAGCTTCAACTTATAGTCACTGGAAAAGCATACCCTAATTGTAACTTCTAATGGTTTTGCTCATTTCCAAACATTTGAAAAGAAAATGCAAGTTGTTTATAAAATTGGTTTTCCTGTTTATTTTAAATGAAGCTGGTACAGACAATGTCCATTCAAAACCCACGTCCCAGGCCAAAGGTACAAACAAGAGTGTCAAAGTAACACCATTTGGCTGCTGTGAACATTCTTGCATGGATACCTGCAGATACTAATTGCTATAAGAGGTTAAAATGCTTCTGGGCTCTTCTGGTAATATTTAAAAATCATTAGGGTTTTCAATTTCACATCTTCAGCAAAGCCATCTCTGGAGCAAGGAACAGATGACAATAGTTCTACCTTTTCCATTTCCAACTCGGCAATCTTCTTCATTGGGCCATCAGCACAATTTAAGTAAAATAGCTCTGAGTTATGGATACACAACTTCTCCACAGTTTAGTTCTCTGAAAAACTTCATCTCGCACTGAAAGTTATAGTCCAGGAGTGAGACAGTCACACATCAAAACTTCAGGGCAGATATGGAAGTCATTAAGAACACTCGCCCACCTGGCAGATCTTACAGCCTTCGTGCCTGAAATGCACGAACCCAGCGAACATACAAATGCATGTGAGTACATGTATTCCTAAAGGGGAGGGCAGAAGGGAAGAGGGGAGTAAGGTTGCAGCTGGATCACAGAAGTTCAGCACAATGAAAACAGAAACAATAGTGTATAATGAGCACGAGAATTCAAAATACCAGACGCTTGAAAGTAAACTCCCAGAGATGGGGTGCCAGTTTCAGTGTTGAACACCACATTACAAAAGAACTATTATTTAAAAATAAAAAAGGATTAAGGGGGAAGAAAATCAGAAGGATCTAAACTGTTGAGTGACCCCCCGTCTGTTCCTGATAAACTTCAATCACGTCTTCCTCCTCCATCCCCAGCTGTGAGAACAGAGAAAAAAAAGCAAATAATTGTTATAAATCTGGTGTGATGAAATCAGAGCAGGTCCTAGACAAATTATACAATGCTTTGTTCCTCTGTCCCATCATAATTCATCAAAGGGGTGAAGAAAGTTTCAGCTGCCACCTCACTAGACAACATTCACAATTTGTAGCCCTTTTTCTTCAGACTTAGGTATTTGAGTCAAAGCAAAAGCCTTACAGCAAAGACTCACTTGTGGAGCAGTACACATCAGCCTGCAAGTTGCTGGCTTTACCTTTCTCTAAACCCCTTGTTTAGGGGGAACAAGGATATCACCAACATGATAGTGAATGCACCAGCTGTAGAGCCACATAAATTATATGTGCTATAATGCACTACTAGCTCACAATACAGCTTAACACCTACACCTCGCAACTCAAAGCCTGTTTACAACTATTCTCTCACAGAGAGCAACTTGTTCAATTTCAGAGTCAACAAGTTTGTCTGATATTTTCAGAAGGTCATTATTATGAGTTTCTTCCTGCTTTTTTGTAACAATTACTGGAAGTCACTGGACAGAAGTAACTGTTTTCTGTTTATTTCCACTTTGATCTACTAAACGTGAACTAAATGCATGTTTATTCCAAAGTCATACTGAAGTTCAAGCTGAACAATGGGAAGATTCCCTTTGTGGTTTTCCCTCCTCTAGTAGGCAATGACTACACCCTCCTTTCTGAGGCATTACCCATGGAGGTCCAACCAGGCTCTTCCCAAACTGCCCATCTGCCTTACTGAAAGATCCTAGTTAAAGAAATATAGTCAAACCATATTTCTAGAAAGAAACTCACCTCCTTGGGGGTATGATTATCAGTAATTCTCTGACCCTCGAAGAGAAACCTGAGTGAATTCATTGGAACACCCTAAAAAAAGAAACAGATGTATTAGAAAAACAAACCAATTTACTGAATCTTGTAGGGGTTTACAAGAAAAAACATATTAAATAAAAACAACCATAAAATTCATAAAAGAGTGTTAGTTCCTGTTACATAGGGAGTTCAGATATCCTGCTGCACTCATGTAAACTATGAAGAAGTGACTCAAAAAGTATGATAGTGCCAAAATGCATGTTTATTCCAGAGTCTCACTGGAGTTCCAGCTCCACAACTTGGAACTTTCCTTAGCTTTTTCAACTTGTCTTTATTAAGTACTGACTATACCCTCTCTCCCAAGATATCATTACACATGTATTTTTCTGAACAGCGTATCAGCCTTATTTGAGGATCCTAAGATAACAGGAGGAATGTGATGTTTACTTCATGAACTCCTACCCTTGCTTTACCAATCTTCTATGGCTACAGGAAGAATTGCAACCTTTACTATTATCAATTCTGCAAATGCTGAGCACTGGGAACAAGAAAGAGCAGAGCTGAGAGGGAGAAAAACGAACAGCATTCAAACAAGGAGAAACAAACATCCTAAAGGTAAACAGAGTTAAGGTAAAGCATGTCTGTTGCACAATGTGCCCGTGTTCTGGCAGAATGTCATACTTCACATCAATAGATAAGGCAAACACCTCATCTCTTCCTTCTCTTTCAAGTTATGAGCAAAACAAACTCATGTGAAATATGACACAAATTTATCACTTAGCTCTCAAATACTGCTTGCAAATAACTAGGCAGAAAACTTTCTCAGGTAAAGACAGATCTTCACACTGTTTCAACAATCCCTCTCGCCAATGTGGAAGAAATATTCATAGTCCCTTTATTTAACACCAAAAACTGCACTGACTGCTGCAAAGGAAATCACAGACCCTCCAGAATTCAACTCAGGAGATCCAGGTGTGCTCATTCAAACAATTATTTCTTTCTTTAAGAAAGAATTTCACACATGCATGTTCATTAGTCAGTAATACTGCTGCATGAATTTTTTTTTTTTTTTTTTTTTTTTTTTTTTTTTTTTTTTTTTTTTTTTTTTTTTAACATTTCAGGTCTTTAAAATGAATCATAAATGTAACCATTTGTTACCATTTGTATCTGGTGTTTGATCTTTTCTTGCTTCCTACTTCAGAAGGACAGCAAAAAAGAACACATTTTGCAAAAGAACACTTCAATGACAAGTTCAACTTGTCTCAAAGTATTAGGAAAAAGCCCCCAAAGTATTATTACTTATGATTATATCTCCTGAAGTGAACTCCAACACACTTATCCAAGAGAAGGCCACACAAGGCATCTATCCCCAAAGCTGAGGGCAAACTAGGCCAGGGCTTCTGGAAATAGCAGCTGTGAATCCACAATATCTCCCACAGAATCTGGAAGTGAAGATATGTTTTTTGCTGTAACAATTGTTACTACTTACCTACATCCACAATTAATATTGCAGATTTCTTTAACTTAGGGTATAACTTCACAATTGTCTTACATAGGAATATTTTTACTTGTCAAAAGAAACAAGGAAATCCATTATATTTGTACCATCAGATACCTCAAAAGTCTTTATCTGAAAGCACAGTGACAAAACAGGTTCGGATTTTTGTTTTCTTTTTAAAGAATGTCATTGTTTCACTGACCTGTCTTTGACAGTATGATTCTTTGAGTTTCTTGAGGTGTGTTGTCATTTTCACCTTGAAGTGAATTTCACTGCTGTCCTAAGGACAGAAAAGAAAAAAAATTACTCTCCTTGTAGTAACTGCTAACTTTACCTATTTTATTTTTAAACATTTCATTAAGGAAAAACTTACATGAAACATGGAATGTGATTTAACTATCACCATACCTTGGCGCATCATGACGTGAACCTCCAGAATGATTTATCAGTCACTAAATTCACTATGTACTACCACAGGAAGTGCTTTTTAAAAAACCAGATGGCACAGTACAGCCTTAGGCTCAACATGGGGAGTTTTGGATTTAAAATTACTAAAACCTATAAGTGGTTCAGTCTGTGCTGCTATCTTTACCCAGATGATATGCTTATGAAATACAAACATACATATGCAGGGGATTTCTGCTCTAAGATTCCTAAAGAGACAAGTTAAAGCTTGCACTTCAAAATATATACGAAACCTCAATTAGAGTAATTATCTGGAAGTTAGGATACAGGCAGACTTGGCAACACAAGACTAACCTAAGGAGAAATCTCATGTCTTATTATTCTGTAGTCCTTCCCACCAGCCATAAGATGCAAGCAGCTGCAACTGTCAAAATGGATACAGATAAAACAGATTGCAAAAGGTTCTGTGCAAAAGGCATGTGGGCCACTTTCAGCTTTTCAGTGTGTTCTCGTTATTGCTGATTGGGCCAGCAAGAGCTAAGGTAGTTTCTGTTAGTCCTGCTTGAAAGTCATCTGTCTCCACCCAACTGCAGCAAACAATACAACTCCAACAAACAATCCTAGCTAGGTCATCTGAGCTAGGGGTTCTTTGCACAGAAGATGCCAACATTCTCATTTCAACACAGCCGGAATACAGACTTCTAATCCACCATGCATCTGGTGCATATCCCTGAAAAAGAAAGCTGACCTCATGCCTAGGGTACTACACAAACTTTGAGGACCTGAATTTATCAAGTTATTTCATTCATAACCTTGAATAAATTAACCCCTTAGTACATCAAAAAAAGCACACCAGAATATACTAATACACATTTCTGGCAACTGCATTCTGGAAGTAGTTTATGGCAGGGGAGGATCCACACTGAAGAACTGAAAATATCAACTTGCATTTGGTCATTTCTACCATACGAGAAGTCACACCTCCATCAAATGTCAGCAAGCAATTATGTAAAAAACTCACCTGTCCAATGACTTTGAGTTTAATGTACTCTCCTTCTTTCTTATCTCCTAAATCCTCAGCTGAAGGTTTTGCTTCCTGCAAGAAAATACAAAAAAACCTTATCAGTCCAACATTTCATTATTTTCACTGGACAGTATGGCAGCTGTCATCCTCTTTATTGGGTGAAATCAGACCACTCAAGATGTCTTTTCTCTGTGTGTACAAAAATAACGGCAACATAGTACTATGAAAGGTTGTCTGTCTACCTGTGAGAAGTTCATTTAATGAGAGAAAAGAAACACCATAAAGAACATAAGAGATGAGAGAAGAATCATTTGGAAATAGATGACATACAAAAATGAGAAGTATGATTTTATACCTCTAACTCCTAGACAACAAACAAACTGTAAAAAACCCACAAGAAGTGTACTAAGAGGCTCAGATACTTGACAGAAAAAAAGGAACATTGTGAGGAGAGTAAACAGAAAGCACTTGTGACACCCTATCAACTTAAAGAGAGTGAACCATGCAAACATTTTTCAATCCCTTGCATCAAAAGTAGTCCTTATTTTCAAAAGGCTGGTCAGCTACCTTCTTTTCTATTGACAACAAAAGAGCTTCCTTCTAACACATTTGTTTTAAGACCACAATACTTCAAAGTTTTAAAAGGTGCAGTTCCAAACACTATAGTGTTTTGATATCTTTCCAGGATAAGAATTAACTGTACAGACAAGTTTGATTCAACAACTTGAGCACTAAAGCTCATCAAAAGGGTTTAAGTGTTATACACTCTAAGACATTAATTAAGGACATCAGAGTTTTCATGTTACTGGTTGATAGATGAAACAAGGGAGAAATCGGGTATTATTAACCCCATTCCTTGCCTGTCACTGCATATCCTGCATCAGGCCTTTAGCTATGTTCCACTGCAGGACAAAGGGATTCTACACAGACATCAGGTCTAGATGGTGCTCAATGAGAATTGTTCCCAAATAGTCATAACCACAGGTACCCTGCTGATCATGTCTGAAATCTTTCTTTCATATTTTACTGCTTAACATTGTAGACAAAATAAACAAAATATATACAGGTGTCTACCACAGGCTCTCATCCCAAAAGGGACTTTTTGCTAAATGTACAGAAATATCCTTTGTATGGCTGGACTTGAAATGTAGGATCAAGTGCCAAAAACACACAAAATACTAACCTTCTCTATTAAGTCCATCCAGACAGGTCTCTATCTCCAGATTAAAACCTTTTTAAAATTTTTCCCCCTCCTCCTTAAAGCAGTTAAACACACACAACTTCTTTGAACAGTAAAATATCAGGGAAGGGCATAGGGCAAGTCAGCAAACACTCTTCCCATCTGTACCAGTCTCATTCTGGAGTAAAGAAAGAGAGGAAGTGTTCCTTCTATCAGTTTGACTCACTGCCTCGACCCAGATCAATTCAGTTTCTACAATGGAAAGAAGTATGAGCCAGAGACTCCACCTGGTTTGAATACCTTTTATTTTTTAATATCCATCCAGGCACGACCTAAACTGATTCATCACCCTTCAAGCTCAAATCCAAAAACTCAGCCCAGGCTTTCAAGAAGTCTGACACACACAGGCCTTCAAGCAAGTCATTTTATAAGCATGAAAGGAATTCTTCACAGGTAACACAATCAGATCACCTGTGGTCCCCACCAAAGTTTTCCCTAACATATTTGGACTCTAAGCTTCTGGGACTACTTGCAGAAATAGAAACACACTGATATTCACTCCTGACCAGAAAGAAACAAAACCAAGAACCTGCAACTTGTTCTGATAACTAGCACGAACAGCAGTTTTAATGTCTTTTTATGCAGGATTACTAACCTCTAGGAATCAGAGCAAGATTCAGATCTCTACTGATCTGAAGTCTGTAACTTCAAAACTAGCTTCTGTTTCACTATTACTGAAAGAATTTTTAAGAACATTCTGTCCCTTTACATGACATTTCAGGTCAGTCACTGTCTAAATTTACTTTACAAATTGCATGACAGCATATTATCCCAGCAGTAGAGGTATTTGTAGTAGCTATAGAGTTCTGTACATTGTAACAGATCTACCTACTCAGGCATCCAAACCAAATCATCCTGTACAAGGTATTACTAATGATCATTGCTACTATGACAGTGCCTCTGGCCAATATGAGTGATAAAACTATGATCCATACTTGATTCCTACCCTCAAGGAAAGAGGGCTCTAGTATTAAACACAAATAGGGAAAGCAGAAAACAGTAGAATGAGCAGAAGGAATTGGAGTCTTAAAACCATAGAGATGCTCGTTTAGAGCCCCACAACCTCTCACCCACAAAGTAAGAGGAAAGAAAACTGTAGCTTCAGGAAAAGAGAAATATCAAATAATGGAAGTGCCAATAATCAAAGCTTAAAATAGGAGCAAAATATTTTACATCAGGATACAAGACCCAGCAAGTCTGAAAATGTTCTGTACAGTTTGTCAGTGAGCTACATTGCTATTCAATGCCAAATGGTTAAGGCAACACAAAAACACTTAAGAATAAAGAAAGGAAGGTGATTGCAAAGTTGTTAAAACTACTAGCATTCATTAACAAAACCCTGTAACAGCAATTAGCAAGCAAGCCTCCAGCCTTCTTGCCCTGAGAAAAGAACAGGTGCTTTAGGGTACCTCATGAAACAGGACATGAAAAAGACCACCATACAAAGAATACAGAAATACCACAACACTCCAATTTCTAACTTTTCATTAGATGCCTAAGGTTTTAAAGGCTTCATTGCAGTTTTCCTAAAGAGCATAAAATAAGGCTTGTAGCACTGTCTCACACTTAGATAACGACCCTAAAAAGCACACAAAGTTTCTTGGATGAAACACACTGGTATTGCTATTGCAACTAACAAACACAAAACACACGCAAAACAAACATGGTGAGGCAACATATTGCAAGTTTCCTCTTCCAATTTTCAGAGGGGCTCAAACTTCAATGTCTAACCTTAAAAAACCAAAGCCTATACTCAGCATTTTAAAGAAAAATCAACAAAACAAAAATCACTAGAGGAATAAAAGTACAACATGCTTCCAAACAAAGCAAATAAACTCTTATATGTTTCATAGAAGTGGGAAACATACATACAAACTATAGCATTCTTTATTAACAGTATATGAACAGATAACATTTAGATTCAAATAAAGCAAAAACAGCCTAAGACACTAGAAGGGAGAAAACAATTTGTGTTTTGTTTTTGCTTAGATCCCACTAAGCAACTATGTGTTTTTTTGAAGTCTGCCCTTCTTTCAAGCATTCTTACTTATCATAAAAGTCAATTTCCCATTGAAAATAAAGAAACCCCTTCTTTTACTGGTGATAAATGACCCCCCTCTTAACTTAATTCCAGGGCCAAGAAGAATGATAGTCTAAGCAATTCACAAATTTAGGTAAACCAGTTATTCTTGTAGGACTGATAAACAGAGGAATGAGATTTACACTGCTGCATAACCTTAAATTATCCTTCTACTTAAACATCTGTTTATCTCTTGTTGCACACTCCCCAGAAATGAATGACACAACGTCTAACAGTGTTTTGCTTATCTATTAAAAATAAACAGCAGGCTCCTTATTCACAGACTTTTAAGATATATAGCCACAACAGGTTATCACATATGTGGAATTTTACATACTTCAAGCAGTCCCAAAGACAAAATGCACACGTGTGTTAGCAGAACTTGCCTGGAGAAGGATTTACCTAACTAATGAAAGCTGCAGTTTGTTAAAACACGCCGCGGTTCCCGTACACAGACAACTACAGAGCAGTGAACGTGAACATCCGCCCATAAAATCCAGTTCAGAACTCATTGGTGGGTTTGTGTATTTTTTAACGCAGTCACTTTCCCGTATTTTACTACGGGGCAATGAGTCCTGGCAGGAGGCAGGGATGGCTGTGCCCCGGGTGCCCCTGTGCAGGCACAGAGCGGCGGCACGGCCAGTGCATTGTGCTGAGGGCCGGGGGCGGGAGCGGGACCACCAGCACAGCGCTGCTCTCCTCGCACTCACCGCGCCAGGGCCACTCCCCAGAGCGCACACGGAACGCGCTCAGCTGAGCCCCGTCTCTGGGGACCTCTCATTTCCTGCCTGGCACCAGGACTGTTCCTGACTTCACAGCTCTACAAAAAACATTTCTAGGTACTGACATTATCGTGACAGTTACGCTTCGGGAAAAATCAAAGTTAGAAAATAGCGCCCTATGACGAAAATATAAAAAATGAAGCAAAAAAAGAATACAAATTAAAACGGGAACGCTGTTTTAACTTTCCACCAGCACGTCACATAGCCTAAAGCAATAGTTGTAAGCAAACTGCTGTATACATGCCAGGCCGAGCAGCACAGGAACTTGCGGTACGAGCAACTATTTGAGTTCCCGGCTCCGAAGACAGAAATGATGGGGGCATAACCAGCATATTACTTGGAGCGAAGGCAGGACGGAGCCTCGATAAAGGACGAGGTGTTTAATACAGGGAAGCAACGCTCAGTTGAGAAAGGAGGGGGAGGAACACCAGGCTTTCGCATTCCTAGGGCGAACAGAGGACCCGGCAAGCCTAGCCTACCCCACACAAAGCCCGCTCCCGGGGAAAGCATCCTACCGCACACCCGGGAAATGGAAAACGAAAGGAAACAACAGTTGTGCAACACGGCTCACCCCTGGCTGCCCCCCCGGGTTCCCAGGGCCGGGGCTGTCCCGGCGGCGATCCCGCTCCGTCCGGACCCGCCCCGGCCCCCGAGTGTCCCCGCCTGGAGCCCGCCCGCGCTCCCCGCCAAACACCCCGGGGAAGGGGGAAAAACGATTAAAACGCAACGAGAGAGGGGCCCGAATCTGGCCGAGCTCGGAGATCGGCATCCATACATCCACACGCACTCCCCGAGGGGAACATTCCCCCCGGCGCCCCCCGGGCGGCCGCGACCCCGCTGGCCCCGGGCCGGGCTGCCCCGCAGAGTGCGGGCGGAGGGGCGCAGGCGGCTCCTCCCGCGGCCCCGGGGCCGCCGCGCCCGCCGGGCCGTCCCCCCGGGCCGGGACAGCTGCGCCTACCTGGTCAGACATGGCTCGGCCCCGTGTCGTGCGGCAGGCTCGGCTGGGCCGCTGCAGGCGCTCCGCTCCTTTCTCTGCCCGCAGCGCAAACAGAGGGCCGCGGCACGGGCGGGATTTCCTGTGCGCCTGAGCTCACTTCCCGCCCGGGCCCCGCCCGCCGCCGCTCCCGGGCCTCGCACGGCGCTGCCGCGGCGCCCGCGCCCGACGGGCCCCACAGGGCACGGGAACGGCCGTTGGGAGAGGCGTTAGGGGCACCCGGGGCGGCTCGGGAGAGGCCAGCGGACACCGCGACATGACTGAGGGCCTGCAGCAGCCCTTTCATGAGCAGAGACTGCGGGAGCTGGGCCTGTTCAGCCTGCAGAAGATTGAGAGGGGATCATGAATGTGTATAAAGCCCTCAAAGGCGGGTGCCACAAGGATGGTGCCAGACACCGCCAGTGGTGCTCACTGACAGGACAAGGAGTAAGGCCCATAAACTAAAACACAGTCAGTTCCACCTCAGCTTGAGAAAGAACTGTTTACCTGGAGGTGGCAGAGCAGGGAACAGGCTGCAGGGAAGTCACTGAGTGTCCCTCTCTGGAAACATTCAACCCCCACCTGGAGGTGTTCGTGTGTCACCTGCTCCAGGTGACCCTGACGGGGCAGGGATTGGGCTCGAGGGTCTCCAGAGATCCCTTCCAGCCCTGACAATTCTGTGAAGTGACATAATCCTTCCCACAACAGCAGATCTTGGAGCAAAAGTCACTTTCATCATGCCTACCTCAAATATCTTCCTAAAGTTTTTACTAAGATAATATGACACAACAAAACTCACTTTTCTATTTAGGCACAGTTTGCATTTTTTTTAAGTCATTGCAACCATGCAGGCAATGGGATCTACATGTATTAAGCAAATCTGCACCCAGGCAGTTGCATTTGAACAAAAGTGCAAAGATATATAATCAAAACAGAACAGGTGTCCCGCTTTACATTGGCACAGCATGGCTGTTCAGAGGTCTGCACAAGAAGCAACAGCCACCTAAAAGATTACATTTAGGCTGCAAGCTGTTTGGACTATAGCATGGAGTCCTACCATCCCCTCTACAACTGCTCAGGCAACCCTTGCATGGCCCTGCTGCTGGCATAGGCATATGCTTAGCTCTAAGTGGCCAGCAAGTAGGAAAAAAAAAAACCCTCATGAGAACCATAAAATCACATGAATGTAAAATCAATGAATCAACAAAAATTAGCTCAATTGAAATAGGAGATTATTATCCTCATGCTACTAAACAGAGTTTTACTTTACCAGCTACCTCTGGGAAAGGGCAGAGTACATTCATTAGCTCTGGGCACAGGGCATTCATTAACACAAACAGCTCAATGCTCTGTGTGCCATGTTCCCTTGTAATAACAACAAACACCAAAGCAGCTGCACTCTGTGCCTGCAATTCTGCATGTCACTGAATGCCAAGTTACAAACACAGCTACACCAAGAGGTGCACTTTTACCAGCCAGTGGAACAATCAGTATTTAGACTCATGGAAATTAGTTTTAATCACAACTGTTAAAATAATTCAGAATTAACAAGGGGAAAAGTAAATAAAGAGAACCAAAACAAATGCTATACAGAGCTACAGAATGAAGATGATCTTTCTTAGGCAAGGCCAAGCAGGCAGAAAAGCCAAATATGTTCAAGCTATGCCAAGCTCACAGTAAGAGCTCATTATGAGCTTAATAACACACACAAAGCACCAAAATAAGCCATGCAAAGGCTCCACAACAACACACAATAGTAACAGAATGGAAAATGACAAATATTCTGTCCTGAACGTTACTGCCTTTTATGAATTTTAAAGGATTTTTTAAAAACAGAGCCTTACAGTCCTAAGGCCAAAGTCTCAGACTTTGACACAAACCCATTTATTTATGTAATCCCATAATAAAAGCTAACTCTCACATGAGTCAGAATGCAGCTACCTATCCACATAAACAGCCATAAAGATACAGGATTAGAATGTGCTTATCAGCATACACACTAACACTAACACCACCTTTCTTGACACCCTTCTTACTCAATCAGTTGTGGATGAATTAGCTCTTCAAGACACAAGCTAGATTTGTACAAGACCTTCAAAATTAATCTCTGCTGAGCCTGTGAAAACTGTGGACATACACCAGTAAAGTTCCCACTTTCCTTTTTTGACAGGTGAAATTCAACATAAAACACACTTAAAGAGAAAACAACAAAAGCTGTTTTTAAAATACCAAATATACTTACACAAGCTTCTTCCCACAAAACCCAAAGTCAGCCTTGCATTTGTATGCACTGCCAATGGTACTTGCCTTAATAGCCTCACTGAATTCTCAGGTACTTTATAATGTCTCTTATTTCCCTATCTGCACCTAATCTGTCACCTGAAGCCAATAAAGTTCACTTCTGTTGACTAATTTCTCCAAAGCTGCTGTATGGTTTAGGAGCCAATAGCTGAAAAAGGTTTTCTCAAAGCTATTGGGCCACACATACAGTCTGTGCAAAGCTTCTTCAGTCCATCAGAAACAGATTTCTTTAAAAAGCAGACTTTACCCTAAGAACAATCTGTAATCTCATAATGCCAATTTGCTTGCCTGAGAGGGGTTAGTGCTGGCAAACAGGATGAATGTTGCCTTCTAGGGCAGCCAGCTAAGTGACAGTAGCTCTTACATAGTAACACTCCTGCCCCTGCCAGCACGGCCAGAACCAGTATTTTAAAACTAGGTGGAATGTGGAAATTCTCTACCTCCTTGAACCTAATTTCTTTGGCAATACTACTGGTTGTGTGATTTTTAAGAAAATGGTTACATTATGTAAAGCACCAAAGTCTTTCCTTTGAGAGAGAAAAAAAATAATCTTCAGAATTATGCAAGTCCACAGATTTCCCTGAGCACTGGCTTTCCAGCACGCTCCTTACAGGGAGGAAGCAAAGGCGTGCTGACTCATACACGATGGTTGCATAAAATGCAGCAACGAATGTCTGATATAAATCAAAACCCAAGCGTTTCTTGGAGCTCCTCTTCCTGCGGGTAGGAAAATCTCTGCCTGTTTTCAGTACAGATGACCCTGCCTGTGAAATAACGGGGATTTCTAAGGGCAAGGAGCGGCGCTTTCCGCCCGCCCCCCACCGGCGGCAGCTGCTCGGTGCCCCAGCAGGGCCAGAAGTGGGTCAGGCAGACACCGCGCGGGGCGCGCCCGGCCCGGGCCAAGGACAACGCGGGAGGTGGCACCAAGGCGGGAGGTGGCACCAAGGCGGGAGGTGGCACCAAGGCGGGAGGTGGCACCAAGGCGGGAGGTGGCACCAAGGCGGGAGGTGGCCGCCCCGCCGCCCCCGGCCCTGCCCCTCTCCCGACAGAGCTGGCCGTGCCCCGGGGGAGCGCAGCAGCGCGGGGAAAGGCCTGGTTTAAACAAGCAGAATTTGGTGCGTCTGTCGGCGAAGCCAAGCTTTTACACACACACAACCGCACTCTGTCAGTAATTCCGCACGCAAAGGGACTGTTTTCTGTGCAGTAACTGCGGGTCAGGCCACGGCAACGAGGGCGGAGCGGGCAGAGCTCACAGCCCGCCGTGTGCGGAGGGCCGAGAGCGCCGGATGGACCCCGACACCGCTCGGTCCGGCTCGGGGCCGCCCGCTCACAGCAGCTCCGGGATCCGCTCGGTAAACAAAGTCTCCAGCACGGCCACCCGCCTCCCGGGGGCCACACCCGCTTCCTGCCCACGGCGGCTGACCCCGCCGCCAACTGCGGCACCGGGGAAGCGGGGGCGATCGGGTGAGGTGCCGTAGGGGCACGCCGGAGGCTCCCGGGCTCCCCCGTGTTCAGGCGCCAGCAGGCTCGAACCCGCGGCGGGGGCGCGGACGGGCAGAGGCGCGGCCCCGCCACGTGGCCGGCGGCCGGAAGACGGTCCCGCCGCTTCCGCTCTCCGCGCGCGCTCGCTTCCGCCGCTGCCGCTTCCCCTTCCGGTTCCGCTGCGCGGCGCGCGCGTGCTCGAGCGGGGCCCGGTCCGGTCCGCACGTGGCGCCCCCCGCCCGCCGCAGCGATGCTGGTGCTGTTCGAGACCGCCGCGGGGTACGCCATCTTCAAGGTGAGTGAGTGAGCCAAGGGGCTGCGCTCGGGGGCGCCGCGCCCCTCGCCCGGCGGGTCCCGGCCGCCCGCCTGCGGCGGAGCAGAAGGGAGGGCGAAGGGGAACGTGCCGGGCCTGCGGCGGGAATTACGGAGAATCACGGGCGGGGGGGAGAGGGAGTGAGGGCCCCCGTATCCCGTGCGGCACCTCGGGGGCCGAGCAGGGCCGGGGGAGGGAGCAGAGAGGCCGCGCTGTGAGCGAGGCCTCGGGGGCAGAAGGGGAGCTGAGCCCCTCGGTGCCGGCCAAGCGTCACCTCTGGCCTTCGATCCCTCCGCTCTGCCGGCCTGGATTTGGTAGGAAGAGGGGCTCTGGCGGCCGGGCCCTTTCGGCGTGTGTGGGGGCACCCGGGTTTGGGGCCGGCGTTCTCTCCTGGCCGGGCCCTGTGGCCGTGTCCCGGCACAGCCCCGCGGGTGCCTGAGGGGGCAGCGCCTTCCCGGGACGGGCCCTGCAGAGTTCCCGTGTCCCCGCCTCGCTCCCCCAGAGGGAGAAGCAGACCCCTTCCCGGGGCTTTGCCAGCCCCCTGACTGGGTGGCTCAGGCTGCAGCTTCCTGGGGCTTTGGGCAAGCCTAGACTAGAGCTGCTGCAGTGTCGTGCTCCTCTCTGGCTTTTCTTTTGCTCGAGTGTGAACTCCCATACAGTTTTACTAGTTTGGTCATAGTTTGATCATAACATCCTTTTTTTTCCCCTCGTCTAGCTTAGTCTTAGGGTTTAGTTTGTTTGAATGTACGTGCAAGGTGCAAAGAGAGCAAGGCTCTGGTTTCCTTTGCCTGCAGCAGACCTGCACCCTTGCTGCTCTGTGGAGCACTATATTGCCTTCCTCTGCCCTGAAACATTTCCTCTTCATTGGGGTGAAGCCGTGCCATTCAGGCAAGGAGGATTTCAAGATGTATGTCTTGGGAAGAAGCTAGAAACACTTCTAAAAGCAGATAGCTTTTGTTTTGTGCCCCCCTCTCAACACTTACACTGGGGAATTGATGCACAGATAGCAGCCTCCCTGAAAGTCTTGCTCACTGGATGTTAACACAGAATAGTATCTTGAAACTTCAAAGTTACTACTACTAATAATAATTAAAAAAAAAAAAAAAAAAAAAGTTTTGGGTAGGTTGAAACCTCTGGCGCAGTGTGCCAAGCCCTTTTAACTTTTCACAGCAGCCAGGAGGGGCTGAAAATAACGAATATTTTCATTTCTGAAAGTTGAGTAGGCATAAAGCAGAGGTAGGTGGAGGGGCGTGCAGAGGGAACTGCAGGGAGGTCTCTGCAGAGGTGCTGCAGTGTTTGCTGCAGGTGGCAGCAGCTGGGGCTGGCTGTCAGGGCTGCACAGTGTGGCTGGCAGAGAGCTGAGAGCTCACTGCTGGAAATGAACAGAAATAGTATTTCATTAAAGTGTGTATTTTGAGACAAGCTTTGGTTTTCCATGCTGGTTTTGATGGCAGCTGCCAATGCTGGAAATGCCAAAGCCTCAGCCACAGTGCCCATGTACAGGGAAAAGCTCTCAATCAGCCAGCAATCCTTCCCTGGACAGAGCAGCTGTCCACCTGCAGCCTTGTGTCACTCTTACACTTGTGTGGTCATTCTGCATTGACATGGTCTCCACAGAGTTCAGCTACTTTTAATTTCCTTTCTAGGCAGTTTCTGAAGTCTGACACTGCTGGGAGTTTGGGGTGTTCTTTGATTTTTAGTTATTTGAGATTGGACAGATTTTGCATTTCTCAATCTTGGGGACAGTTTTGATCACCCCCTTCCCTTTCCAGCAGTGACCACAAATATTTGTTGCCAGCATAACTGTGTTCTGTCTTTAGGCCTTGGTGAAAAAGAACTGTCTTCTAGAAGCTGTATAGTTCTTTCTGTAGGTGTTGATCCCATCAGAGGAGCAAATAATAAGGGCAAATGAGACATAACCATGTTCTAGGTCTTGAAAGACCTTCTAATGAATCTTACTGTCTTGAAGGACAAATTATCCATAGGCCTGTCATTTTTGTATGTAACAGTCTTGATTTTAGCAGTTTCTATGTCCTGCTTTTCTCTATGTGGCCATGTCCTGGAAATTCTGTAGGCCTTGGTGTAGGAAAGATGAACTGGAGGAAAGAATTGTCTGGCTGAGGAAAGGAAGAGTTGCCTCAAGGTTTTTCTGTGCCTCACAGTCATGTGGGAAGTTAATTACTATGTTTATTTGCTCAGCTACTAATTGAGTTAAAAGAGAACCTCCTTCAACCAGAGTTTAAAAATCTGCAAGGGAGCAAAAATCATAACACCAGGAATGATTTCTGCGCCGAGTTAATTTGCAAATTTGCATTGTGGGGACAAAACCACATGATTTTTGAGTGAGAAGTAAAGAACACAGTATTGTAAAGATCTTGACTATTCCCATGAGTAGTTTTCTGGGAATTTGTCATGCACTCTGCATTTTAGGTTCCAAGAGTGTAAGTGTTAATCTTGTGCTGTTTAAAAGCTGAGGGGGTTCCCTGTGTACAGAGATGGGATTAAGCCTTTGCTGCCTCTTAGGTAATTCTTGGCTCAGTTGTTGACCAGTCTGTGGTGATGACTCTTCTTTACAGGGATTTTTTTTTTTTCTTTCTTGTTTGGATTAGCTCTGATTAATGAAAATAACTTAGGGGATCACTGCTTTCTGTTAGGTTTCCCAGATGTTTTATTTTTCCAACGAGTGGCAAATTTGGGTTTGGGTCACTGTGGTTACGAGTGAGTCCTGTAGAGGAGGTGGAACAAGCCCAGTTTTGACTAAGAAAAAGGGTTTTGCTTTAATGTGCCAGGTCCAGGAGGACACAGCCATTATTGGAAGAACTTCTGTAATTCAGGTGAAAGTAAAAATGTTGCACTATTTGTCTATTAGTTGGGTAAAGCTGCTGACAAAGAATGGTGAAACCGGAGATCGCTGAAGGTGACACAATCGGTGTTAACTACTGCTAACTACTGCAAAGTGGTCAGATACATTGTAGATGTTTCAGGTCTCCTGGGTTGAAGAGTGTTCGAAAATGAACTAAATGTGTGGTTAGTTTATTATTATTTTTTTTAAAATTTAATTTTATTTTACTTTCACTGCAGGTTCTGAATGAGAAAAAGCTTCAAGAAGTTGACAGTCTGTGGAAAGAATTTGAAACTCCCGAAAGAGCAAACAAAATGTAAGCAGCTTTATGTGGGGAGAGCAGTGTGGCTTGTGGAAGGACATGGCTGCCTGTAATTACACACAGCTGAGGTTCAAAATGAAGTATTGATTTTGGGGTTTCAGTATTGTAAAGCTGTGAGCAATGATAATGTGAAGTTGGATATTCTAAGACACTTACAATGGAATGTCAAAGTGAAAGAAATACCTTACAGTGTAATTAAGCAGCAGAAGTCATTACCATGTGTCACCAAAGCAAAAAATTGAACAATATTTTAAGGTGATGTGGGTGCTTTGACAAGAACATCCAAGCTTGTAATGCTGGAAGTGTCAGTCAAATGACAGTTTTGTGCTCACAGGAAATGCTCTTGGGAAAAATAAAGCTTACTCCAGATGGAACTATGTAAATCACTGTTAATTGGGAGCTGGTGTTGTTGCCTGTGCCATCAGTGAGAGTTGGCACCACTGCAGAGTTGCACAGGGATTGCAGGGTCCACTGATCAAGCTGGCCTTTCTAGCAAATTGCCTGAAAGTTGGGGACAATGGTGCATTCCTTCCAAGTCTGGTGTTTTTATTGGAATATTTCTAACCAGCCTTGATTATAATGGATACATCTGAATGAGCTATGCTTTTCATATTTATCCTGCTCTGTAACAGTACTTAGAGCAGAGGCCAGAATATCCCACAATATCCTGTTTGTAGTGTGGCTAATCTTGTCCTGGAAACATCATCGTGGCAATTTGTTATGCAGGATGTGGCTCTTAATGGGATCTCTACTCTGATAAAAATAATTCCTCTTTTGCCTTTCTGAAAAGGCATCAGTGTAAGCCTGAAGCTTTTGTTGGGATCTGCAAATGCTTGACTCAAGTATTCAGCTTTATCTGTGGCCTTGCTTCCTTTGCAGATACTTGACTCACAAAGAGCACTGGTTAATCAGGGCTGGATTAGTTAAATGCCTGTCCCTGACAAGGAATTTACTGGATTGAGAGAGCTCCTTAACTGTAACTATATATCAACACCACAGACTGTGTGAGGGGTAGAGGGAAGCTGTGCCTAAGGATCTGACACAGTGTGGTTAAACACTGTTCATATGATTCTTGGCTCTGGACAGCACTTAGGGCATGAAAGAAATTCTTGTTTTTTGTCTCAAGCTCAGCTCAGAACTTGTATTCTAACATCTAATTACAGGGAAGGACTTGAGGATTCATGGGCAATGAATCAGTTCAAATTTAGTCTTTGAAGATGCATTTGGTTGAAAAGCATGTTAAATCTAAGCTGTGCAGGCTCTGCATTCCACAGAGGCAGAACATTTCCTTTTGAAGATGAGTGGGAAGATGCTATCATCAGTCAATCAGGGTGCAGTGTTGAAATTTAAATGGATGATGCCTGTCTTTAAATATGAACTACAAAGCAAAAAGAGGGGGTTTGGTTTTCTGGTGGTGTTGGTCCAAGAAGTACCAAATCAAAATTCCGTTTTTGTTTTTATTTCTTTATATAACTGTTGGGGGATCCAGCTTAAAAGTCACACCAGACTCAATTGGCCAGTTGAGTGTTCTCAGTCCTTTTTGAGGGTCTGCATGTTGATCTCTGCTCTCTTGAAGCCTTAGGGAAAAGAGAGAAACTGTAGTAGCAGCAGCAGACAAAAGATAAAATGGTTCTAGTATGTGGTTTATATACACTTGTTTTCACACTCTTATTTTATTTCTTTAGAGTAAAGCTGAAACACTTTGAAAAATTTCAGGACACAACAGAAGCACTTGCTGGTAAGTGAGTTAACACTATTACTAAAAAAACCCCAAAACTCTATCATGCACTAATTCATTCATTACTTACCTGTGTCCATGCTCTTTTTCTTTTCTTAGCTTTTAAATTACAGTTTTTTTAAAGTGAGCTGGTTTTGATGGTTATGAGGTCATCTATCCAGTCTATAGGGCAGTAAAGATAAATAAAGTAATAATGTAATAAAGTCTAATTTTTTTCCTTCAGTACACATTTTTAAGCAGCTTACAAATGAACACCATGTAAGTTGTGACCAATACATGTAGCCTGTCTGTTGTCAATGATGGATTCTTGTTGAAACTGAATATCACTGATTTGAGTCAACAATTCGTCACTACCACTGAGACAGCAGACAGCTATTAGAGAACATTCATTATTACAATCACCTGGGGTTTATGGACTTATGTTATGCCTGTTCATTTCAGCCTAAAAAGGTCTGTGTTCTCCTTAAATTCTGGAGTTTAAGAAAATGGAAAGCTTTATGTTCAATAGTTTTTACTAATTTTGCACTTAAATGCTTGATGTGTGGCCTGGTTTGAAGAGAAATTGTAGGAATTCTAGGCAATAATTCAGAAATGGTGTGACAATTACTGCTGAATGTGCTGTATGACTTCAGTAGGTAAATGTTCCAGGTCACACTTATAACTGAAGAACAGTTCTTCATGTGGTAGGGATAGCTTATAAAGGAAGTGAAGAAGCAAGAATGGAGACACAACCATCAAACGTGAGATGCAAGTAGAATTCCTGAGATTGAAGCTGTTGTATGTTCCCCTCCATAGCATATTTTTTTGATTATGCTGCTTTTGCATAGATTTGGATTCACTTCATGTATAGTTAGGCTGATTAAAAAAAAAAGCCAAAAACATCCAAAACCTACTAATTTGCTTGAAGGTGACTTATCTGTGAAATGGAGACATTCAGACTACTTATGGCTCATTTATTTTGAAGGGAAGGCCATGTATGTGACTGTTTCAAGGGGTTTAGATGCTATTAGCCAGCTTGCAGGGTGGAAAATTATCTGCATTGCAGAAGGGTTGAGAGGAAACTCAGCACAGCATTTTGATTTTACTCTTACATGTCAATAGATTCTGGAAACCAAAAATCACTGGCTGCTGCTCTGTTACTGTGATGATGTATCAATTACAGAAGTTCAGTTGAGTACAGAGCTGACCCTCAAAGAGAGTTGTATAAGTGCCTGCTTAAAATATATTGTGTGGGATTGTAGAGCTTTTACAGATCTATTAATATTTGAGAATGAAGAACATCCTTTGAAGATTCTCCTGTCTGCATGATGTATTAAAAGGGTCTATCTGACTGTCCAGTTTGGCATTGTTCCTGGGGCTTTAGATAGTACATTATCATCACCAGAGAATGCAAATAAACCATTACTCAATTTAGGATATCATAGTTGCTGCCTAAGGGACCTGGCAAATGGTTGGTTAATTAAATGATACACAAAATATTCCCATATAACCTCGCCATTGGAAATGTTAAATGCGTATCTAAAGCATATGGCATACTGTTTGTAGAGATCGTTAAACAAAATTAGCAAAAATAGAACTGAAAACATATGGAGAAAGGAGAGGCAACTGGGAAAAGGGTTTCTGATTTAGGCTTTCAGAAGAAGAAGTGTATAATTTTCTTCTATTTTGATTTTTAGCTATTGCATGGTGAAGTAGTACTGCAGCTCAGACTAGAGCTACTGTGGATAGTCAAATGCATGAAATTAGGAGTAATATTATTACAGGTTTTAGAAGTGGAAAGAAACTGTCTTTGATCTTTTTGTTTTATACAGCATCCACAGCTCTTGTAGAAGGCAAGCTCAGCAAGAACTTGAAGAAAATTCTCAAGAAGATAGTGGCAAAAGATGCCCATGAGCAGTTGGCTGTGGCAGATGCCAAACTTGGAGGTGTCATAAAGGTGATAACTGATTTTGCTGTTTATCCTTGTCTCATGCTATTGAAATGCTGTAGTCAGATTCCAAAGATTTTGCAGTTACTGGCAATGGATGGCACTGCCAATGCTGTGTTAGCAGCATAGGGGATAGTTAATCCTAGTTGGTGTACAGAGAAGATATTGTCTTGAGTAGACAGGTGAATGATATGGTAAGAATGCAGTGAGGTGTTCAGGTTTGCTTGATTTCTCTCTTGAGTATTGTTTAGAAACCCAGCAAGTTAAAAAATTAATTTTCCTAATGATCCAGTCCAGGAAAAGAGTGGGGGAAGGAACCAACCAAAAAACTCGAGCCAGGCAGACACATAATCCTCACTAACAGATTCAGCAATAGTAGGGTGATGATTTATGGCCTTGTTGGGAGGGGGCATTGTTAGTGCCTTCCTCAGTGGGCAGGCAGCAGTGCACAGCCCTTGGTCCTTGCCTGCCAGAGGAAGGAGGTGGTGCACTGGAGGTGGACTGCCTTTTCCAGTGGTTCCTTGCTGCCAGTTTCTCAAGTCATGTCCAATTGCTCCCTGTTCCACTGGACTTTCTTCTGACAACCTCTTCATGCTGTCTCAGGAGACTGTGCAGGCTGCAAAATGAGTGTTTAATGTTAAAGTGAGTAGTAGCAAGGACTTTGAACTGATTATTGTCTTGTTCTCTGGAAAAGACACAAAGCCCCCACCCCTCTACCTCTGATTTTTCTTTCTGCGGCCAAACTGTTTCTTGTAAACTTCAAAGTCTTGAATCTTAAATTAAATGTTCTACATGGCAGATAGAGCATTAATTATAAATCTGTCCTTTGTGGGAACTGGAGGTGTCACTACCTTGAGCATCAAAAATAGATGAAATTTGCGTGATCATGGGATTGCAGTGGAAAAACCAGTTAAAATGATGTAAGGCTTCTGGGAGGACTTCAGAGGAAGGTTGTGTTGTGCCTGACTTTGGACCACTGATTTCCACACTGCAGGAGAAGCTGAATTTGAGTTGTATACACAGCCCAATGGTTACAGAGCTGATGAGAGGAATTCGCTCACAGATTGAAGGGCTCATAACAGGCCTCCCTTCTCGAGAGATGGCAGCTATGTGCCTGGGTCTGGCACACAGGTGAGTTCCTGCAACAGCTCTATCTCATCCTGTGTCTGCCCCACTCTCCCACAGCTGTGCTGTGCTGCATGAAGTGTCTCTGAGTGTGTGGCATTGTCTCATACTCTTTAAGTCAAGCTACTTTTGTATCTGAAATCTTGTTTTACAAAGGAAGGGCTTTCCAGTTTCACCCACCCTTTAGAGAGAGGCTTCATCTTCACCCAAAATGGAAGCTGGTAGCTTTCCTTTTCATGTCATGTACTTCAGGATTTTATCTGGAATGTGTCTGGAGCAGTCCAAGGGAGTAATTTAAAGCTCCATTGCCACTAAGAGGCAAGGTGGAGACCACAATTTGATGATTTGTGCCAGAATAAATACCCATATAATAGATAATGCAAATATTAAAGGCAGGGTTGTTTTTCCCACCTCGTTCTTGCTGCTTTTTAGACTTAGTGGTGTAGTAGTTAAATACAAAGTTTTAGGGTTTTGGGATCAAGCGTCCATTGAGTAACGTTTTTTGAGTAACTTTCTAATCCATATTTTAACATGATCATGTCCCGTCACAAGCCATTGGCAAGTTAGAGAAATGCTTTGCTGTAGCTAATTCCTTAAAAGTGTGTTTGCTTAGAAAATGGACGTTAATGTTGAAAAAGGACTTTTAAGATGCGAATCCTCATTGATACCAAGTGTCTTTCACTGTAGCATACAGAGAAATTGTTAACATAACATTAAAGCCAGATGGTAATGGACTTTCTCAGACAGTGAGAATCTGTTCCAGGAAGTTTGTTTTGTTGTTTCATATTAGTGTTGCTGGTATTTGCTACTAGGGAGGTGCAGTTTTATGGATTGCCTCCAGCTGCTGCCCAACTGGAAGTGCTGTTGACAAATACATTTTGTGGGGAACCATGCAGAAAAGCCAAGAGCGAATTAATTTCCTGCCACAGCATTTGTGTTCAGTCTGCTGCAAGTGGTACAAATAACCTTCACTTTCCTTTTCACCCTGGTCACAGGGTATGGGAGGGACACGTCAGGGCTGTTGTGAAGCTTGTGTCAATGTGGCTTCCAGCCACAGCTGACAACTGAGCTTTCAATGAACCTGAGGACAACTGCGTTGGTGTTAAAAAGGATCAGGTGGGGCATATTCTGCAACAGGATGTCAGGATGCTGATGAAACTGTATTTCTGTCTCCTCAGCCTTTCCCGATACAAGCTGAAATTCAGCCCAGACAAAGTAGATACCATGATTATCCAGGCAATTTGTAAGTATATTTAGAGCTTAAATTATTAATGGATTTGACTTAGGGTAGCTGACTTCTTTACATTGGCTAAAGAGAAGTATTGCTGTCAAATTCCTCCTAGAATGTCTTGGTAAATTGGGCACTAATGTTCAGCTAGGCATAAAGTGTGTTTTCTCAGTAGGGTTTTTCACAAGCAGGAACATTTTTAGAGTGATACAATAAGCTGGTGCACACTCTTTCTTAGCGTGGAAATCAGCTGAACTACAGGCAGTGTTAGTTCAGTCCTCTAAGGGCTTTTGTTCCCAACATGCCTCCCTTCTGAGTGGTGCTGGGAGAATGGGCCCCACAGGATAATGTTTTCTGGCCCATCATTTAGCTGGTGTCTTGCATAGAGAGCAAGGTAGAAACCAATCCTACATTAGGCATGTAAAACACTCTACAGTGTGTAATGCTGCATTTTGTCTCCTTGCTTTCTAAATGGAAAACAGACTGAAATTGTTAAAGCAGCTAGGAAGGAAAGCCCATTCCTCATTTTTCCTTGAAGACACACTCATTGTAATCTGCATGCTTGCTGTGAAGCAGTGGTGAGGAATCCTGTTTGGAATATTAATTCCCAGACTGTTGCCAATGATGAAACATAGTTAAACTGAAATTAATGATGTAATTCAGTTCCTTCGTCACTACCACTGAGACAACAGATGGGAATGTTGGTATTGCATTAGCAGGAAATATTTTAGCCTCAGGGCTCTCTAGCAATGTATGCTGTAGGTGCTCTACTCTAATAAACTATAAATCTGGTTATTTGTCATGTCTAGTAAAAGGTGAGCCTGTCGGCCTTGTATTTGGTATATTTATATTATAACAGCAACTAAAAGGCTTGCTCTTTTAAACTGGGTAATGGAACACAAGACCAGTTTGTTACCATTAAAACATTTTTTTTCCTCAAAGTTAATTGAATGGCTACATTTTACACCTATCTTGTGTGTAGCACTTTGGTTGACTAAGAGGAAGGATAACTGGCTGCTGCGCTCCTTCTAGGGCATTGTGCTTTGCAGCTCTTAGGGAGTTTGTCCAGGACACTCCCAGTGATAAAAATTTGAAGCTACACTTGTGGCAATTCTAACATTTCTATAGTATTGTGCCTGGTATTATGCAGTTCTCTGAAAAGTAAAGACTTCTAGTGTACTGCAGTTTGGTTTATTCCAGTATTTATAGAGTGAAATACTTCAGATAATCCGTCATTACACTATTTAATTTGGTTGGTTTGAGAGTACCACATTTTTAGGCTGCCCTTTTAGAAAAAGAACTCTATCCTTCTTTCTTTTAGCACTTCTTGATGACTTGGACAAAGAACTGAACAACTACATCATGCGCTGTCGGGAATGGTACGGTTGGCACTTCCCTGAGCTGGGCAAAATCATCACAGACAACCTGGCGTACTGCAAATGTGTGCGGAAAGTCGGTGAGTAGGGAGGACAGCTGAGCCTGGGGCATGGCACTGAGCATGGCACTGCTGTGAGACCCACTCACTGCTCATCCAGCTGCTCCTTGCCCTGAGCAAGGCTGCCTTCAGACAGCAGAAAAGGAGGGTGTGTTTGCATCTGGATGTTGGTGCAATTTGCCGTTTGGAAGCTTAAGTGAAAGCTAATGCCATCACCAACCAGTCCTTCGTGGACCACCAGCACGTCTTAGAATCACAATTAGTCAGCAGACCACTTTGGAAATTAGCTCCTAAAAACTGATATGAGGAGAAGTGTTGCCTGTCTCTGGAAGTTTTTGAATATGGCAGCTACTAGAACTGCTCATAAGCAACTTTTTTGGACCCTTGCCTCACCTCTTGGGCTCATGTGCTTTGTATTGATGATTTTTTTTTTTTTTTTTTTTTTTTTTTTTTTTTTTTGCATGGTTGCTTTTTTCTAATAATGAAGTTAATGAAGTTTGCAGTCCAAAGAGAGACTTGTGGCTTTAAGGGAGCTTTTTTCCCCCCAGTTGTAGAAACAGTTAAATAGATGGTGGTAAGTGACTGCTTCCTGGAATTCTTTTCTTGTAATATTGTCACTGAAAATTTTGCAGCAACTAGCTACTGAAAAGGTGAAGTATCCAATATGAGGTTTCTGGGTTTTTTTTCTAGTTTCAAATTTAGTATTTCCAACCATTCCTATCTGGTATAAACATGAAGTCAGAACACTGACATATATTTTAGGAATTCGGAATAGTGTGATGGCAGACTTGACTCACTGTTTTTATTTTGGCCTTTTTTCTTCATCTGTCTCTGTGCTTTTTTTACTAGTTCATCTCCCCCCCAGCACAAACATGCTTTCATCTGTCCCCCACAGGAGACAGAAGCAATTTTGCTTCCTCTGATGTTTCTGACATCCTACCAGAGGAGATTGAGGAGGATGTGAAGGCTGCTGCAGAGATTTCCATGGGGACAGAAGTATCGGAAGAAGACATAAACAACATAATCCATCTCTGTGATCAGGTATGTACACATGGATGGATAGGAGTAGGACTTTATTTTATCTGTTTCAGAGCCACTTCTGCCAAGAAGAGCTTTTCCCAGGGCAGTGCTAGCACTCTTGTGATGGCAGTGATGATAACTGTATTGTTGCTTTCCTGATGTTCAGACATGAGGGTGCACAGTCACTACCTCATCTGAGCCATCTCTGTTGATGTCTGCACAAGGCCTTTTGAAAGTGGCAGTCTTAGTTTTGGGAGGAATTTTGCTATCACTGTACTTATAAGTATTTGAAATAATAGCATTGTTTAGCCTCTTTTTAATCTGTCACTGTGGAAGCTAGGTGATAAACCCTGGGTTAAAAATGGACTGCTGACGCCCCAAAAGAATTAGGAGTTCTACCCTGCTCTTGTCTGACTTCAGTTGTGCCATTTGGATCCCTTTGTGATTACCAGGGAGTGGCAGGATTAGAAGTTCCTGTTCTTGGTCTACACCAGGCTGCTTTTTCGTGTGCATTCTAATTGTTTATATTTGTATGGAACAAGTAAAGAGCATGGATCCCATTTCAAGAGAATGGTGGGAAAGTTTTATGTAAAAATTGAATATTCCAGAGTTTTGTCCTAAAGAAAATTTCCTTACTAAGTATTTTTGTTCTGCTTCACTGTCTTTGGCATGTTGTCAGCTCCTTTATCAGGAGTTTTGCTGAGAAAATAAGTTGCATAAGAGAATAAGCAGAACAGATCCTATATACTTTGTGGATGTAGCTCTGCTCTGGGAATATGCCCTATATAAAATTTCCTGCAACTCTGGCTCCTGGCTGTTTGCAATTTGTTAGTCTCCTATATTGAAATTCTCAGCACTTCCTTGTGTCAGTGTATTTATCTGTTACTATTTTTTGGTTGGCTGATGCTGACTCCTGTAACCAAACTCTGTCTGTGCCAGGTGATCGAAATCTCTGAGTACCGGACGCAGCTCTATGACTACCTGAAGAACAGAATGATGGCCATTGCTCCCAATCTCACTGTCATGGTGGGAGAACTGGTGGGAGCAAGGCTCATTGCTCATGCAGGTGGGTTACAGTGATCAACAGAAATAAATCTTAGGTGACCTCATCAGAGGTTTTCTCCAAGGAGCTGGTCAGCTAAAGGCATTATATAAGGCCTGGTGAACATACCGTGGTAAATGGGGCAAAGGCAGCACTTCAGGAATCTTGAGAATACCAGCATGAGCTTGGTAGTAGTCTGTGATGACAAAGTTCTCAGTTGGCCTGAATTCCTTTTTGGAATATGAGGGCAACTTAAGTCACTACCTCTTCTGAGACACTTACTGAGCCTCCTGCTGATAGTTCAGTCACCTCTGAGGTAAAAAAACAACATTGGGCATTTATAGTCAGACTGGCTCAAGTAGCAGCCTCATTTCAGTTATCTGTGCTGCAGTCCAGTGATGAAATGTTCTTGCTGTCAGACTGTCAGGAGTAGGCATTATTCCAGTGGAGTATGTTTTATTGAGTCAGCCTTCTTTCCTGATGCTCAAATCAAATCAAGACAGTTGAGCCGTGAAATACTGAAGTGGTTTACCTGTCCCTCAGGAAACAAATAGCCAACAGCCCTCATAAAAACAGATGGATCTGAACTTCTTACACTATTCAAAAGCAGGAATCTAGCCTAGCTGCTCCTCTGACAAATGACTCGTGCTGTGTCACCTCTTTCTAGGTTCCCTCCTGAATCTGGCAAAACATCCAGCTTCAACGGTTCAGTTGCTGGGTGCTGAGAAGGCACTCTTCAGAGCACTGAAGACTAAAAGGGACACACCTAAGTTTGGCCTTATCTATCATGCCTCCCTGGTGGGACAAAGCAATGCCAAAAATAAAGGAAAGGTAAGTTGCATAGTTCTTTACTAGCTTGGCTTTTTCCAGGGCATTAAAATATCTTGAGTTTCACAGTGAGGCTCTTCCCATGGCTTGCTTTACTGTACTGCTTTGTGATTACATGGAAAAATACCACTGTCCTTCAAGTGGTATCCAAGATACCCAAATCTTTTAATATTGTTCATTTCTGTTAAAAAAAAAGTGAATGAGATTGTCCATTTGACCTATCTGAGCAATAGCAGGTGTATTCCTGCTGATTTAAGACGTAATACTGGCTTTCTCAAGGGGTATGTTTCTACTTCTATGTGATAGTAAACTAAGGTGTTAAAGGCTTTAGTCTTGCTTGAAAATTTGACTCTTTTTGTTCTAAAGTAACTTGTAGCTTGGTCTTAAAGCTCAGTCTTTCATAATGCAGGTGGATGAATATGTGTGTGAATTGTGGAGAGAGCTGGAAGTTACACTTCAGACTAACCTGATGTAAAGGTTGGGGTAGACTAGGATATGTACAACTGACTTGCTGTCTCAGATGTTTCCCTCTATTTATCAAGGAAATAAGGTGTTACATTAACAGTATTTTAGTGTTGAAAGAATGAGACACTAATTATTTTTTCAACTAAACACTGCTAGTAAATGGTTACTTTATTCTTTTGTATGTGGGTATGGTTTCCAGATCAGAGTGAATCATTGCCTTATGTTAAGTCTTAGCATTTAATATTATTTTTGGCTTTTCCAGATTTCTCGAATGCTGGCAGCAAAGACTGCCTTGACTATTCGTTATGATGCCCTTGGAGAGAACACCAGTGCTGAAATGGGAGCTGAGAACAGACTAAAAGTAGAGACGAGACTGAGGCTTTTGGAAGAGAGAGGGGTAAGTCTTGCAGAGAGCTGCATGAAGCTGTCATTCTTGGTCAGGGTATGATTTTCTGACTCTGCTTTTGACTCTCCTCACTCAGTAGCGTGTCACTTATCTTGTCATTCCTCCCAGCTTTGACTGGAGTGGTCAGATCTGTAAGTTGGCTGCAGGCATTTGTGTGTCACCTGTTCTTGTTTACAGGGCTGCCTTTATTTGCATTATACTGAAAAATCTTAGTGAACAAAATGAATAAGATCATACCTTTACATTCCCTACATCTCGATGAATTGCAAGAGAAGGCTTATTACTTCATAGTTTTTCTCTTTACTGTAGGAGTATTTGTGGTTTCTCCCTGCCTCGCATTTCCCACCCTGGTTCCCCAGAATCTGGACAGAATCTGGTGGTGCTCAGTCTTAGGGAGCTTTCTCTGTAGCTAAAGCAAGATGTTACTCTGCAAATTGCTGCATTGCCCTCCTACCACCTGATGCATATCCTGGCTCTCCACACCTGCTGTTGCATGTTGCCAACAGCACAGTGTGCTCGGAGAACATAGGGAGCCTTTTCTCTTTTAGATGGTGTGCCTGCTGCATGTGATCTTCTGAATGACAGCTGGGTTCAACATTCCATCTGATGCCAGTGCTCTAGTTCTGGCATCAGTGGAACAAAAAAGTCCAGAAAAATCTGTCCACTCTCTTCATGGGAGGTGAAACTTCCCACCGGAAGAAAGGCAAGGAGACATGTTAACACCAAAAGACAAACCAGTCACCTGACAAGTACACATTTAATTTACTTTAGGGTCTGTATTGTGGCTTTAAGATTGGCTTTATGCCAGCTGTAGGGTGATACCTGCCCTGACATGCAGTTATTCTTGCCAAAGGAAAAAAGTGCACAAATTTGAGCTGCTTTTGGGAATTTGGAGGTATGATGTTATGTCATGTGACTGCCGTGTATTTGATGCAGCAGTAGATGCCCTTTATTTGAATTGGGCTCTTGAAGGGCAGCATTAGGAAGGCCATTCTCACCTCAGCCTTCCTCACCTCAGTTACACTCCCACTACTCTACACTCAGGTAAAAAACTGGTGCAGGTAGACAAGAGCTTGACCCATAATATGTCTGTCTTTCCATTTTTAATTAAAGAGCTGAATAACTTGTGTTGTGAATTGTTTTCATTATGAGTAATTTGTTTTTCATATCTAATTTTTTCTTGTAGATAAGAAGAATAAGTGGCACTGGAAAAGCCTTGGCCAAGACAGACAAGTATCAAAACAAGAGGTGAATAGTTTTTCCTTTCAGCTTGGCTGAGTAAAAATAACTTCATGTTTTTATTTCTGAAAAGCTTTCTGGTTGTGGGCTGAGTTGACTTAAGATCCTGAAAACATTTTCTGTGCTTTTTAAACACTGATAGTAAGCTCTGTCACTAATAAGAATTTCCTTTTTCCAGATTTTCTAATAGTAAATTACTGACATCATCAGACAGCAAGTACTTTAGCTGCTACCAGCAGCACCCCAAAAAGCAGGGTGTTAATATATAGCAGCTTTATTTATTACAATTCTGAATGAAATAAATTGGCGAAAATCAGAGTTTAAAATAATTTCTTTGACGTGGAAGCTGTCCTAGAGACCTACTTAGCCATCTTATTCTTAAAAAAAGGAAAAAAACAGGTACCACTTGTTCTGAGCAAAGCTTCATCTCCTTGTTTAAGTCTCGTATGTAACAAGTAACACGTCTTAAACAATAGGTAAGGTCTTTATGTACTCTGGACACTGTTTAGAGCAGTTTCTGGTGCCCAAAGTGACACTGTAAATTGCAACTGGGGCAGCTGAACATCTGAGGATTTGAACAAGGTATTATTAGTCTGTGCTGTGACATCTGGGTTTATTGCTTAATTTGGTTGCAGGCTTCTTGCTTAGCTTGGCCTGCTTATTTTGCTGAGCCTTTGGTGTAGAGAGGGCAAGAGCTCAGCAAAACCAGGGCTCAGTGCTCCTGGTGTGAGGAAAAATCAGCACTGTTGCACCCATCTGTAGCCCCCAAACATCTTTCTTGAGTCTAGCTGTAATTTTAATTTCTATATGCCAGGCATTTCCAAGTGTAGTGACGGCTGTGATTTCTGGAGCAGCTTTTGCAGACAATGTCAGTCAATAAATGAAGCATCAGGACATGTCAGGAGGCAGGAGCTGAGGGAGGAGGTTGTTAAAGAGGCAGCATAGATGCTGGGGTTTGACCTCTTGAAATGAAGGATCATGAGCTACTGCCAGGACACGTTTCTTCTGTTAGACATGCTTTGCAAACATGTCTAGGCTTGAGGAGAATCTGAAGACAGTTCCTGGCTGTTTGGCGAAGTCTGGCTGCCTAAAAGGGAAGCTAACTCAGTACTTGTCAAATTGTCCTTGTAGTACAAAAATGGCAGCATTGCTGTATGGGCATGTTAGAAGGGCTAAAACAGGAGATAGGGAAGCATCTTAGTCTTGTATGGAACTACAGATTTTGTATGAAGTAGCTAAGTCAAAGTAATGTATCAAAGTGAAATGTGAGGTAATTTTTAGAGGTGAGGTTCAAGTGAAACGTTTCTATATGCTTTCCAAAAAATACACAAGAAATGCTGTATTTGTCTTATTTATGGTTTTGGTTTTTTGTTTTGTTTTTAATTAGCAGTATTATGACAATGACAAGGAAGCCAGTGAACTCTCACTTGGATTTAATAGGAACAGAGTCCACTTTTTGGAAAAGGCTGCATAATCAATTTCTTTAAACCAATATGCAGTGTTAATACCTATAAAAATAATTTCCCATGTTTAGAGGATGAGTTGATGGGACTGTCTCCTGGCATTACCACATGCTTCCCAGCCCAGTCACTCAGCCTCAGTTGTTTTCATAACCTGTGTGAGGTAGCTACTTCAGATTCCTATTTTAGAAAAGTTCAGGTGTTCGTTATGTGGCTGGGGAGGAAATATTTCAGACTAAGTGTTTTAAAACTCTTTTTTTCTTCAGTAGGAATTCTGTTCCAAATAAGAAAAGAACTGCTTCATTGCTATTTGATGATTCGGTTGCCCATTACAAGTTCCAGTTAAAGAGCACTGGATTTCAGGGTCGCTGGTTCTCTACAGTCTGTAGAGGAGTTTAGGACTGAACAAACAAGCATGCAATAACTGAGAAGAGGCAACTTCAGACACAGATTAGATATTTGAATGTCCCATAAATTCAGTGATACAGGTGGTACAGCAATGAGCCATAACATTACTCTGCCTTGTGAGTTTGCCCTCTCAGTGTAATGGTGGAGAGGTAGTGTAGAAAATGCAGAAGTCAAGCTGCTTCTAATGCTTTGTGTGTATATGTGTTATTACCCCTAGGGTTCAATTATAGGCTCATATACCCAATACAACACTATAATAGGCCAAATGGTGGGGAGCTGTGTGCTTGTGACCATATGGGTATGCTGGATAAGCCTTCAGCATCAAAGAAATCAGTGTATTGGGTAATTAATTCATGTGCTCTGTAGAGTCTTGAACAGGTATAAACCAGGATCAAACTCTTAGTTAACTGGTATTTTTCTTTCAGATCAGACTGTTGTACTTCGTGGGGTCTCTCTTTCCCTAGTTATGATTACTGATAAAGGCATTGTGTATTTGGAGGGAGGGCCTCACTACCTCTAGATGCTTTGTTAGCTGAGCAAGATTGATTTTCAAATATTCTTAGTGGATTGTGTTGGAAAGTTTATGTTCAACTGCAGGGTCTTACCTGAAGGTTTGCTCTTCTTAAAAGATAAACAAGACTTTTTTTCTTCGTTACAGTGAAATAAAAGTTTTTGACCCCTCTGGTGACTCTACACTTCCTGTTGTTTCCAAGAAGCGCAAAATTCAGGAGCTGGATGAACAAGACACAGAGGTTGCAGTGAAAGCAAAGAAATTCAAAGCAGAGATGAAAGGTTGGTTGCTGTACCTGTGCTGCTGCCATGTCACTGCATCATGCAGTTTGGCTTTGCATTTACAGCCAGCCACAGTACCTGGGTATTCTCCTTGAGAATGACAGTGTATTTAAAAAAAGTACTGACTGACACCAGACTGCATTCAATTTACAAGCAGTTGTAAATGTACAAGAACACTTAAAAAACAAAACTCTACTCATATTCTTGCAGAATTTCTTGCTCAGCAGGTTTGTATTTAGTATCTTGAGGACAGAAAAGCTGCTCTCTGTAAAACCAGAACTTGCCCTATTTTCTTTCAAGAATAGTATTTTTTTCTGTCTAGAATTCTGTTTTCTGGTATGTTTCAACATATAAAAAGGTCAGAATTTGACGTGAAATGACACTTGGAAATTTCCATAATACATAAACAATCATTCTCTGGGGAGCCGAAACTGAACTATGGCCATAGTTGTTCTTTCCTTCTCTGATAAGTTACTGTGTGAAAGATTTTGAACTGTGACTGCAAAATAATCTAGTTTAACATTATGGTTCATTTAGAGAAACATTCTATTCTCACCTCATCAGTGTGTAACTTGGGAGGGGAAAAAATGGGGAAAAAGAAGATGACTTAAAGTCAGTTCTCTGAGATCCAGAGCCAGTTCTGGACATGAGCTACTCACATGTTTTGCCAAATGCCTGCAGCAGGTGAGGGCTGTCAGAGCCTTCCCTTTCTGCCTTCTCTGCTGCTCTGTTCTAGGGGATCAGAGTGCAGATATTCAACACCTCTTCATGCTCAGGTGATGGGAGGTGTGATCATTCCAGACATTTAGTTCATGGTGTCTGTGTGCATGGAGGGAGCAACTTGCAGGAGCCTAAACATAGCTGAGAAGTAGTTACACTGAAGGGAAGGAGAATCTTTTGTGCTGTAAAGCTGAGATCTGTGCCCCAGGTTGTTCTCTTATACTTAACATAATGAGAAAAGGACATGAGTACTTTGGAGGCTTGAACTTTGCCCATTTGCTTTTGGAGAATGTGGGTGTTCTCACAGCTACTGCTTTTGAGCTTACTTCCCTTGCTATAGCCAGAATTGTTCCCTTGGGCTTCCCTTGCATTATCAAAGCAAGTGTTGACATCTCACAGGCAGGAGCTCATTGCAGGTGAAATATTACATTGATCTCTGGCCTGCTCTTTTGTAGTTTGAGGAGGATATTTCAGTTCATAGTTCTGTTATTCAGTGGTTGGTGCTTTTATACACAAATCTGCTTGTGTTTGCTTCATTTACTTTATTTCCAGATTTGGGGATTAAGTGGAGCTTAACAGGTGTCCTTGAGCTGGAGGTAGTGCCCAGAATATTTGTGGACAATTGAAATCTGTGCTGTTTGGCTGGTTGTTTTTGAAATTTCCCCAAACCTGAAGTACAGGCTTCAGATGTGTTGCATTTCTTCCTTAAAAGATGGGTCATTCTTCAAATGTATGGTCAATAGCTCCGGCTTTTTCCCAGTTCTTTGTGTCAACTGGGTCATTTTATTTGACTAGCTGGGCATTAGTGCTAACTATGCCAGTTGCTTCAGACTATAAAATTAATGTCTCCAGAGAGTTTATTTATCTTATGTCACCTCTATACAGAATTAATCCCTTCAGCCTGTACTCTTGTACCCTTGAAAATAGCATTGCCTCATGCTTGCAAATTATATTTGAGCATCCAGCAGGGGTACATGGATTTTCCTGACACCTGCTAGACAGATCATAGCCTTGCTGTTTTCCAGCATGATTTCTATGATAACATAGTGTGCTAGTGGGGGCTTGGTGGTCCTAGAGGACTGAGGAGTTCAGCAAGTCACATAATACACAGAAGAGTGCAGAGGACGTCCCAGCATTAAGATTTCTGTTGCATATCTACTTGAATATGCATGTGAGCCTTTAATGTCTGCTAATGTTCTTGGCTCTGTTGTTTTTTGCTGCAGTGCTCTGTTCAGCTTTTGCCTGGTCAGAGATAACACATCCAGGCAGTGTGTTGTAAAAGAAGTCTCTGCACCCTCCTTCCCCATGCTGCTTGTGCAGCTGCATAAAAAATGCGGGTGGTGGGAAAGTAGTCCCAGAAAAAAAGGCATTCTTCAGCCAGAAATTTTTGTTTGGTTTGTATTACAAGAGGAAGGTAAAGGACAGGAAGGAGCTGGGAAGCTACCACTGAAAAGTTTTGGTCAAACCATTGCATTCAATATCTGTTGTAAAGGGAGACAGTATTTTGCATGCCAGTCTGAAGTGTAAATGTTACTGCCAGATGGAATTTTTGGTGTTTTCTCTCTCCCTGTTTGTGCATGAATGGCAGTACTTTGAGTGTGAACTGGCAGGGATTGTGGGTTGAGATGTGACTTCAATTAACATTCACCTTTTACACCTGTCAAGAAACCAGGTGGAAGGATTAGTGCCTGAAACAAGTTATAATCCACTTTAGGAGCTGTCTGTTAAAACCTGTTTTCATTTTGGTGAAGAGAAATAGGGCAGGTGTTTTTGTGACTGTGGTCTCAGGAGCTGGATGTGGCCAAACAGAATGCACACCCCCAGCAGGGCTAGTCAGTGGCCCCAGGGAAGCCTTCAGCTTGATTTAGCACCAGGATATAGTAGCAGTTAGTGACTTGGGAAGGTATCTCTTGAAAAGAGAAATATCTTAAATTAACAGCGTTAATGGAGTGAACCCAGCAAGACACAATAGCAACAGCTTGACAGGGTGTCTTTACTGATGGGCAGTGTGACTTCATTCTGTACATGTGGAATATTGTCTGGAGGAGGGAGGGGACATCAGGCTTGTGTGTAAAAGCTTAGACAGAAATGGTGGAAAATGGTGAGTGGAACACTGCTGGTGGTGTCCAGCACTCACAGGGCCATCAGTCAAACTGCTCTTCAGGGTGCTGCTTTCTGTGCCTCTGTGCCTGAGTCAGAGCTATTGGTTTCCTTGTCAGCTGCTGTGTATCACAAAGAAACCCCCTGTGGCCTTGACTGACTTAGAACTATGGCACCTAGAGGGAAAAGGCCAGCACCCCTGGAGCCTTTATCCTCATTCTGGCTAGATACAAATACGTGAAGTCTTGTGATGAGCTTTGCTAGAAGGCAGCAGCTGAAATCTTCAGGGAGGGCTCTGCTGCCTGCTGTGAGAAGTCACAGTGCCTGTGAGTGCCCAGTGCATCATCTGCCCTGTAAATTGTGACAGGTTCCACTGCCTGCTGTGTCAGACTTGATGACATGTAGGGTAATAACAAGAAATTATTTTTTCAAGGTTACCACCCAACATTTTTCTTGGAAATGCGTATCTTACCACTCCAGCTGAGTAAAAACATGTAGCATAGCAAAATATGATGTGTATGCTCCTGTTATACTGTGTGGCTTTAATATAGCTTATACTTATTTTCAGCAACTTTTTATTTCCCCATGTCACACATAGGGAGGTGAAAACACTTACTTTTATACCTGTTTTGAATGCCTTATGCTAGCACACTGTTTTCTGTGAATTTTGTGTATGGCAGAATCCACTCAAAGTTATATTTACCAGGTTTTTTTGTCTAGAATCTTTTGCTGTTTTGTTTCTGGTGTGTTTTTTAATGTCAGAAAACTGCATGTATTAGCTGGCTGTATTCTTCTGTAGACGTGTCTAGAAATTTTTTACCCTGAAGCCAATTTTTTTTATCTGAAGCTAATGTTAGAGGCAGAGTTCGAAGTGTATTTTTGACTCATACAATCCTTCTTCTGGCTTGAGGAACTAAACTTGTGACAAAATACATTCAAGATGTTACGAGGTTATGTGGTTTGGGTCTTTTTTTCATAATTGAGCTTGTTCTTTTTGTAAATGGTGATTGAGTGTTCTTGAAAAAGGAAATTGATTCTTTCCTGGAGGACATATGGTGAGAAAATGACGTCTTGAGTCATACCTCCAGTAGCAACCATACATACCACAAACACCACTGGGTTCAGCATCAATTTTGTAGCTGCTGAAGGACAGTGGTTGCTGCCTCATGAACTTAGTCATGAGTACTGTGTGAAACTTGGTATCCAGCACTGACTCAGCTGTGCAAATAAATTTCACTTGGGTATGCTCCAGTAACAGCCTGGCTGCTGCATAGGCTGTTAGCTTGGTAATGATTTCTGCTTGGTTTCTTTACCTCGAGATTCCTGAGACTGTGGGATGTATTCTAGGAAGTAAGTGGTAAATCACAGTTCCATTATCACTGTGATTAGATAGGGCAGCTGTTGATGAATAGTTTTGAAAAGTAACTGTAAGGTCATTAGTAAATCTTTCCCTGAGTTGACATTCCTCTCATCTTAAATAAATATTATAAATAATTTCTGTCATCCAGGATAGGAGAGTGTTTCTGCATTAAATGCTTAAAATTGCATTGAGATCTTTGTGTTTGCCAGTTCAAACAGTAAAGAAAACTGGTCAGCTTATTGACAAATTTCCAGCATCAAGATAGAGAAATCAGTTGTGAACAAGCTACTGCTGGCTAAATGTGTTTCTAAGGGGGGATTTAGAGTCCTTTTTGATGGAGTACTTGAAAGTAATATGGCAAACAAATGAAAACATGCAAGCTTGTTTTGAACTCTGGGAGCAGCATATAGGAATAGTGTGATGAGAATTCACCAGGAGATGTGAACAGTGCTGTCTGAACGTCATGACTTGTGTCTTAAGTAGTTGCATATTTTGATTATAGCAGGGGGTAGTTCTGCAGGTAAGGGCAAGGCAGAGGGTAAATAGGAGTCATTACATCCTCTGACATCTCACAGCTTTTCCTTTTGCAGTCTTAATAACTTGACAACCTGCCTTACATTTTGTCCTTTTTGTGGTACAGAAGGGACAGCTTTAGAAGATGGTGAACCTGTCAAAAAGAAGAAAAAGAAAAAGGATAAGGAAAAGCAAGCTGAAGAAGAGGCAGTACTGAGTGAGGAACTCCCCACCAGTCCCATAACTGAGGTGAGGCAGAATGGCAGAGCTACCTGATCTTTTTTGGGAATGTATTCTCTCCAAAATGTAGAGTGAGGGCTGGGGAGAAATTCTTATATGTAGAATCCATGGCATATAAATAGTTTTGCTCTAGTAACTTTATTTTGTGATATCCATCACTGTAATGTCCAAGAAGATTTGCATTACAAAATAAGATCTGGAAAGTCTGTGACTGCAATGCCTCCATTCCCCTGCTGTCCTCTGCCCACCCCCAGCTCTAGTTTTCCCCCTCATTGCATCCTTTCTAGTGGGAAGAGTGTCCCTTGGGGCCAATCCACAGTTTCTCCACTTTAGGACCTGTAGGGAGCAGAGGCTGTACCTGCTGATTTGATATCTTCTAGCAACAGTAGAGCAGATGGGACCAAACCCAATTTTTTGCTCAGTTCTGAAGTCCTGTTCTTGACACAGGGTTTAATTTTGTGCCCTTTGTGTCTGTCAGCTGCAGGGCTGAGGGCAGTGCTGAGCTGTGACAGCGAGGCACAGCCTCCCTGGCCCTGTGAGCAGCCAGGACATTCAGTGGCTGAGCAAGGACATGGCTTGGGCTGTGCTCTGCTGAGCGTGGCAGCTGGGCTGATGCTCTGGGTGTGAGCCCTGTTGCCTCGCTACATGTGTTGTTTGGCTCTTCCATTATGTTTTGTTCATGGCAACATGTGTTTGTTTGCAGAATACAGAGAAAAAGAAGAAGAAAAAAAAGAAAATGAAAGATGATGGTGAAGACTGATGTGGAACAGGAAAACACTGGCTCTTGGACAGCTGCTTTGGAGTAGCATTTATCAGCATAATTTTTTTAGCCTCTTGCTGAAAACCAACTTCCTTGTGTTGCAAGAGGGCAAGGAGATGGGTTTGATAGCTGTCTTCTCTCTGGAACAGGATATCCTGGTGTCTCTGATAATTAGGAGGATTACTGGTTTCTTTTGTTTAAAAGCTCACAATAGATCCTCTTTTCATAAACAATCTCCGCTCATAAGGAATAAAAACATTTTTATGGATATTTTATGTCTCTGTCTTTTAACTTGCTTGCTGGTTTTTCTAGCTATTATGAAGACTATTTCTAAGATGTATTGTTTTAAATGACTGATCAGTTCTAAAGTTCTAAACTGTAAATGTTCTGTTGCAGTTTATTCTCTAAAGATTCCAAAGGTTGTAATATCCTTAAATTTTCCATAAAATGGATACAAATATCTGTGCATGATATCAAAGATGCTTTGAACAGTTGAGTTGTGTTACCAAGTCTGCACTGTAGTTTTCTTGATAAAGCCTTTTTTAAGCATCTTCTAAATGCTTTGGTTCTGCTGCACTGGCTAACAAAATTCAGATGCATTTTTTGAACAAACGTGAGATAGTTTTCAAATTGCTTCATGGTGATTGTAGCAACTTCCCTCACTTGATTTAAAAACAAAATAAAATAATAATTAAAAAAAAATCCAAGAAAAAAGCCCCCAAACCCCAACCAAACCTAAGGCAAAATTACTTCTTCAGCTATTTGATAATGAAGCAGAAAAGACAAGTGTTTTATTAGTAGCAGAAATCAGCCATTTGCTAATTCTGCCATTCTTGTGGGAATACAGATGCACTGAAGTAGCATCATGTGATCAAGACTAAAGCTCTTATGGTGGGAAAGGAAATATTTTTTTAACTATGCTTAGCACTCAGTTTATTAATTATCATGAAGGTTTTTTTTTTTCCTTATGTGTAGCAGTAGAGTATTACCTAAACAAAAATGAGTTTCTTTAGCTGAGTAGCATTTGGTAACTGCAGCCAGTGTAGCTGGTGTTTCTCTCTGGAATACAGCTCCTTTTTTGTTTGTTTACTGAGCAGCTCCTTGGTACTGAACTGCCCATGGCCTGTTAGTGGAAGTGGATCCCTGATGAGATTGGCAACAAGTTACTAATGCACTGTTCTACCAGTATCAAGAATATGAACTGCCTTGTTTTTCCCCCTTAGGAAGGTTGGAGTTTAACTGCTCTAATTGAGATTGCCTGGGTGTACTGAGACCACTCCAGTTCATCTGCTTTTTGCTAGACAAGGGAGATGAATCTAAGCTGAAATGTTTAAATGGGCAGCAAAGGTATTAAAAAGTATTCATAATGAAATAGAAAAGTTGACTATTAGTGCCTTTAGGTTTTTTTATTGTAAATGCATTTTCAAACTGGAGTCCTTACCAGACATAAAGTTCAATTTCCTCTGAACTATTAATGTAGTCTCTTCAAACATATCAGATAAATTATGTATGTGCTGTTCAGAAACTGTCCTGTATAATTTACCCTAATCAGAAATTTTATATGAACATCAGTTGCTAGTAGGTCTCATCAGTGGGATTGAAATGGAGAGAAGTTATTTTTGCATGGCCACTTTTTCCTTCCTTTTGCTTATTCCTTTGATAACAAGGGAATAAGATTTACCTCTTTCCTTATGTAGCATATTTTAGTGGTTTATCATTGCAAGCCAAGGTCCAGTGCAGGGGAGTTTCCATCTCAGAAGGCAGCCCATTGGAGCTCAGTCATGAAGCAGCATGTCTTTCCCTCTCCTGCTCCTGTGCTGAGAATGTTGATTTTAATACCCAATTAACTAGAGCTTCTACTTTATTCTCTTTCAAAATGTCTGTGACCCAGAAATATTGGGTGGAGAAGAGGAAGCAAATTTGAAGCTCTTCAGTGCTGGATAGACCATACACTCATCTGCCATCACCTCTTTTAAGAAGATAAAGAAATGAGTACTCTGGGTTCTAGTTTGAACTGTTAAACTCCTCATCCTCAAAACAATGAGCTGCATATCAACAGGGGCTACTGCTGAAACACTGGTGAGTGTATTCAGCTCAAGTGCTAAATATGATCAGTGAAAATAAACACTGGTGATAGAATGCAGTCACTGTAAGCCAGGTCACTGCATTTAAAGTTGCTTATCAGTTCAAGCAGATAAGATTGGTTTTCTCATGCATGGTTTTTCCACAAACGATGGTTTGGGCATTTGTGTACAGTCTTGCACTTTTAAATAATAATAAAGCCTACAGTTATAGCTGGGAAATACTACAGCCTCTTTGCACAGAGAAGAAGTGGTGATTCTTACCTAAGAAGTGTGACAGGCCTTTAATTGAGACCTAAACATTTTATCTTTTTTACAGTAGATTTGAGGCTTATACAGCCTCTCCTGTAAGGAGTAATTGTGCATCAGAGACATTTATGTAGAGCCTGAACTATGGGTCACTAGTTTTTGTAAGGGAGGTGATGCATCCAAAAATGGATCTTTACTTTGTCTACTGATAAAGTAAAACCAAAATCCCAGAACTAAAGAGTAAGGATAGAGGCTTTGAGTATTTTGAATGCAGAAAGAAGAGTTAGCCAGATGATGGCATTTAAAGCAAAACAGCAAGACCTGTGGAACAGAAGGATCCAAAATAATCCTACAATCTTTAGAGTATTTTACCAATAGGGGTTACTCTAAGCCAAAGCTAGCAGTGGAAAATGGCTGATGAATGAGAGCACCCTGTTTTTCCCTGTCAACAGAATGAGATGTGCAGGCACTGTGTACCGCTCCAGGCACTAGACTATCTGCTCTGGAGTGGAGTTCTCCAGAGCTATCCTGGGATTTTTTGTGTTCCTGCAGTGAGAGGTGCCTGCTGAGACTGGTGTGAAGACACAGAGGTAACTGCTCAGCAGTCACAAAACTTGTCTGCTGTGGAGGGACAGAACCAGTGGTGTTTCTCAGGTAAAAACCTTCAGCTTACCCATCCCTCTCAAGCTATTTCTTTATGTGGAAAATCCCACAAGGCAACTTCCTGCTGTCTGTGCTGCATCCTGGTGCCTGTGTGGTCCTTCAGCAAGGCTTCACTCTTGCTGGAAAAAATAATAATTTTATTATAAACTATAGACAGCTCAGCAGTAGCTTCCTGTTTCTCAGGGAGAAGCACAGCAGCCTGTTGTCTTTTGGAGCAGCTTAAAATTTTGAATAAAAATCTTGTCTGAGTTGTCAGGTTCAGCCTCTGTGCCTCTCCAGCCACAGGGTGTGATGTGCAGCCCCCAGCAGCAGCCTTGCCCGCCCAGAGCTGGTGATGCCATGAGATGGAGGCTGCCTCTTCTGGTTAACATGGAGTGCTGCCAAATGCTCCATCCATGCTTGCACGTCCTTATGCTTAATTAGCCCCTGCTGGAAATCCAGGAGCTTCTGCAGTGAGTGCTTGTCTTCCAAGGGTGAGCCCTAGCTCTGAGCTTTCATTTTCTTTTCATGTCTTTTGCATTCTGTTGTGTTTCTTAAGCAAAAGGTAATTCCTGTTACAGTGGTGAGCATCCCTATGTTCAATGACTCCCAAGTTTTCAGCAGTATTATTCTACAACAGATTTTGTGATGTTTAATTTCTCATCCCATCCAATGGAAACAGCAATTTTGTCTCTACAGATCTCAAGCAAAATACAGTGAGTGGCAGACAGTGATGTTCTTGTGAAAAAATTTTGAGGTACCCTGGACAGAAAGAATGGGGCAGGGCTGAAGTGCTAGGATGAAGTGGGAAAGCTGGGCTGACTGTGTAAGCCAGGGAAGGGCTCCAAATGTAAGGGGAATTAATTAGAAGACCTCTTGTTTGGATCGCAGCCCATTGGACTTGTCACCTTTAATCTCTGATGTTCATATTCCACCTCTTAAAAACTGAGATAATGCCTCCTAAATCCCACAAGTGTACAGGGCTCTCATTATCACATTATTTATGAAGCACCATAAGAGCTCTAAATAGGATGTGATGTAGAAGTGTTGGGAAGAAAAGGAAGGAAACCTGTTTGACAGCACAATGGCTGCGAGTGAGGTTGTCTAAGTCCATGATGAAATCTTTCTTGATAAAGCTACAGCCAGTCTCAGGGCAGCCGCACTAAATGCCCTCTTCTTGAAAAGGAACTAAAGCTTGCTGTGCCAAAACACAAAACATTTCCTTTTGCAGGGTAGCAATAAGGTTGCTTTCTTAGCAATGTAGAAGCACACTTAAAAATGACTTTTTAAAAACTGGTGTGGCACTGATTGGGTGAGGGGGCAGCACCAAAACGTGAGCTCAGTCTTTAGTGCTGCTCTCTGCTGCAGGATCAGCAAGTCTATACAAAATGGAAGTTACTGTGGATGGGAGACAGGCTCCTTTGTAGACAGCTGAATGTAACACCATAACACTGCAGATAGAGATAAATGCAGTATAATTGCCAGTTGCTCAATCACTGTATTGCAACATGCTGAAGCAATCATGGGCAGTGCTGTGGCAGGGGAAGCTGCTTCCTCCCCATGGGCAGCCTGCCTGTGCCCACCTGGGAATAGCAGGACAAGGTGAAAACCTTCCCCTTAGTACAATTCTCCATGGCTTTGCTTGGTTCACAGCAAGGAGGTGTGGGAAAGGAGGTGCCAAGCTGGGTGAGGAATGCCAACAGAGACCTCCTGTGCCCAAACCCAGGTGTGCCATGTGCAGTGCACAAGGGGGTGTTTGAACTTTAGTGCCAGAGTGTCAGGCACTTTCCTGAGAGACCCCTGTGCAAGAGCCCCTTGTGCTCCTCAGATCAACTGAGGCTTCTCAAGCAGGACTGACAAGGGGCCAGACCCCCTCATGGTCTCCCCAGGAGGCAGTTTCAGTGCAGGCAGCTCTTGTTCTTGCCTGACAGCACATCCATGCAAATAGTGATATCCATCCATTAGAACACCAGGGGGTATAGTACTTCTAGACTGCAGTGGTTAAATAAAACAGCCAAAGATGTGGAAATAATTTCCAGCACGTTCTGGACGTGTGAAGCTGTCACAGGTACCTAGAGTGTAAAAACAGAAATTCAAGTCCTCGGATCTGTACTGTAGCATCTTTTAAAAATGTCATCAAAAACAAATGAAAAGAAGGCGGCTTTGTCTAGACGCTTGTTTCCTAACACCAAATGCCAGGAGTTATTGCGCCCGTACCTTTCTGGAGACTTTCTGGCTGGGGAATGTTCTCTTTCCAGAGGAAATCCTTTTAACTTTCAGCAGTTCAAGACTCTAATTGGGTGAAATAATAGCTTGGCACTCCCCCAAGCAATATGATTTTTATCTTTTTTGTTGTCTGCAAAAGCCCGACTTGTCCAATCCTATGAGTCACGGAGGGAATGTGGATGTCAGACTGCCCTTGTATGCAGGGATGGGCTTCTGGTGAGACTGGCATGGGGTCCTTGGTCAGTGACCAATGAGGATCTGAAATATCCTCTACAGAACTTCCCCCTCTGGCCTCACCAGGTTGAGGATGTGGTGTTGATGATGTGCATGTTTCTAGGCATCTTCATTCCCACTGATTTATACAGAGGGGTTTGTTTTTTTTGTTTTTTTTTTTGTTGGCTACTGCTCTGGTTTCTCCAGGTGACTCACAATAATTATGGATTCATGCTTTTTCTTTGCCAAACACTAACTATTCATTAGCTTCAGCTAGAATGTTTAGATGTTTTCAGCTGAGACTTAGATTTTGATGGTTTATTTAGCCCAGAAATAAGCCTGATTGAATAAACACTGGAGCTTTGAACCTCTCAGGCTTTTGTTTCTGTACAGTAGATTAAACAAACTGAGGTACTTAGCACAAGTCTCTTTTCCTTGTTCTGGAAAGAGAAAAGACCTTGAGCCTCAGGGCACAAAGCAGCAGCCGTGGCTTTCACTGTAAGTACCTTGCCATTCCCTGGGGCTGTGCAACTGCCCACGGTGCTCTGGCACAGCTGTGGACCCTCTGGCTCAGTCGTGTTGCTCCTGTGCTCGAGGTCCAGTGTGTGCCAGGAACCACGGCTCAGCCACTTATGAGGACAAGGTGCTGGTTTAACTTGGAGATGCAGCAGGAAGCTGTGTGGATTATCTTGTCTCAGGTCTTGTCTGGCTCACTGAGTTTACCACCAGTCAGTTGAATTCCAACAGGACTGAGCTGGTCCCAACCCCACAGCTCCTCCCTGTGCTCACAGCAGGGCTCCTGTGGGGCTGCAGGTGCTGGTTTTAGCCTCCAGACTGCGGAGAACCAAAACCACATATTGTGCACTGCTGTTTCTCACCTCAACATGCAAAACTCAGCTGCCCCTGGCCTCTCTGCCCTTACACCATCCTCACTGTCCAGCTGGAGACTCCATCCCCCTGTTGCGGATTGGAGCAATGGAGAAAAGGCCATAAATAAGTGAAGATATGCAAACTAGGAAACTATTCCAAATAAAATACCTGTGGGACAGGTGGATGCAAAAGGCTGGGCTGCACAGGACTAGCTTGAGCTAAACTGGAACTAGGACTTCCCCTTGAATCCTTGCCGTGGTTGAAGCAAGATGTTCAAACAGTAAAACCTTTATCTATAAGGAAGTGGTGGGTCCCCATGGACCCTCTGTGAAGGTCCTTATTCTCTTTGTACATCCACGGGATAGACTGAATGCAGAGCCTTACCCATGGATGCAATAGGAGACTAAATCTGGAAAATCAACCAAGCAACCCAAAAAAGCAAACTTGACGTGAGTGCCCGAGTGCTTGGTTTGTAAGCAGCAGGGGCTGCTGGGCTGGCTCTGCTGTTCTTGCTGTCCTTCACCTGTCATGTCTCCTGTGGGAGCAGCATTTGCTCATCCTCCTCCATACTGTGCCAACAAATGCTTCTCCTGCTGCCACTGAAATACTTACTGGGTCAGTAGCCCCCCAACTTGTTTCCAAGGTAGATTTTGTCACTGTGAGCAAAGCAGCCCCTGCTGCAGGTGGCCTCACAGCCAGTGTCCCAGCTGTGTGTTCAGGACAGTTTGCAGGCACCATGGGGTGTGGGTGGACTGTCCCTGCCAAGTCCCTGGCACCCTGCCCCAGCACTGGCTGCCCTGGGAGGTGCGCAACACGCAAGTGAGTGGGGTGAGGGGGGTTCTTAATGCAGGACATGACTTGTGCTGTGCAAGTTTGTCTCAGTTTTACTGTGCCCTTCACTGGTGAGGAGCTCTTTGTCTCCTGCCAGTGCTGCCTCCCTTGGGGCGTTTTTTTCTCTTCTCCTTTTGCCATCTTTACAGCTTGTTTTCCTTGTTTTCCTTCCTGCATCTGCAAGGCTGCCTCCAACAAAGCCCTGGCAGACAATCTTATCTTGAAGCACAAGGAGTCCTGCTCCTTTCACTAGAGTATGTGCCTGCTCAAACACTTGGCTGGAGCAAGGCCCGGGTGGGGAGCCCTGCCTGGGGCACTGCCAGCCCTGGCCCCTGGGCAGAGCCAGGCCCAGCAGGGAGGGCAGGAGAGGGGCAGCTGCAGGAGCTGGCTGTGAGCAGGCACTCGGAGAGGTTTGCTCTGTGCATGCCATTTCTGAAGTGGAATGCTGTTAATTAAATGGGTAGGAGAAATGACTGAGGCTATTTTTTCCCCCTTGGCCTATTCACTTGATTTGAAAGGCCTTTTATTTTTTTTTTTTTCCTCCCCTGAGTTTGCAGGATTAATATTTTGGTTAACAAAATAGATTTGCTCTGGAGCATCTGTGGGAAAGGGCCTCACACTTATTTTGGGAGAGAAGGAAGGGGAAGGAAGATTGAGAACTGTCACTGCTTATGCCTTGAAGCTGATATTCCTGATAAGTAGTGCACCTGAAACTATGAAAGGAAGTGCAGATATGAATAGCAACAAAATTAATTAAGGAAAGGAGCCTTTTGCCTGACCACACCTTGCAAACCAGGAAACACTTCCTCTTATGTAGAAACAGGAAGACTGTGCTGTCCTGGCCAGGGTAGTCTGCAAGTCTCAGGTAATTTGCATTGTTTATGTTGTTGGGGCAGGATGGTGAAGTCAGTGGAACTGCAAGTGAAAGTCTTCATTCTCCAAAGGTTTGTAAAAGCTTATTATCTCTTGAAAAAAAAATCAGTAGAAAATTGGGTTGCTGGGTGCAGCATTTCATCTGGATCCAACTCATATTGTGGCCAGTGGTGACCTTCCTGATTGCTTTGAAAGGCACTGGTAAACAGCCTCAGTCTTACAGGCAAATGCTCAAGATACTTGTTCTGGGGTGAGGGTCAGAGACTTCTTCAGGAACCAGGCCTCTGTTTTATCAGACTGTTCCCCTTTTGTTTCCAAAGTCCAACTGATGTGCATCATTTTGCCAATGAAAAAGGCTGAGAAGACTACTTTCATCAAATGCTGTGCCTAAAGCACGAAGCAGGACTTGTAAATGCTCCTTTATACTAAATACCTTCCCATATGCTAGGCTGGGATTTATTTTTACTTTTTGCAGCCCCCAGCCCTTTCTGACTGGCATTTACTGGAGACTCCTGACGGGTTCCAGCAATGGTCAGTGAGAGCAGGCACATGTCCTGCTGATCCTGGTGAAGGTTTTGCACAAGGCCTGAGTGGATGCCAGTGGTGGTGGATGATCCTCCAACGCCCCATGGTGAGTCACAAGTGCAGGTACTGCAGGCACCAGAGCCTGTGACAATGTAACAGCACAGTCCAAATGGACCTGTGCAATCTGAAGGTACAATCTCGGGTATCATCTAAAAGTAACTCCAGGCATTAAGAAACAAGACTTGTTATGTCCCACGCTGTATCATCAACTAAAAAAAAAAAAAAAAAAGAAAAAAAAAAGACTGTTTTTTTCAGGTAGCAGCTTCTGGGGTTTGGCTGTCTGCTGGTATACACATTTATAGGATCAGTTTATTTTCCTTTGTTTTAGCAGAATGCATAGAAATTTAGGCTGATAATAGCTGAAATGCTGATTTATTCACATGAGTCTCCAAGCTGTCAGGAGTATCAGCTAAGCATGAGACTTCAATAAATCACTGGAGCTCACAACTCTGACACTGACAGTTGAAAAACTGCCATTTGCTGAGGTCAAAGCTGCAAAAAGAGCTTTAAGTGCATTTTTAACCTAAAGAAAATCTGGATGTAGAGTAACAGAATCTGTGCTTTCTCTGATTTCTCAATCAAATTTGCTTAACATGCAACTTAAACATCTAGGTTTCCTTTGGCTGTCAGCTGTTGATTGCCATCCCCTCATGATGCCCTGACCTTCAGAAATTGCTGCAATGAACTGTTTTGCCTACCCATAGTAAAGCTTCATGCCTGCAAAAGATGCAGCTCTTTCTTCTTCTCTGTTTTTAATTCACATCTCTTGTTTCTGGTTCCTGTGCTGTCAGATCAATGGCAGAAACCACAGGAAATGCTGCCCTATGAGAGCAAATCCCTTGAAACATCAAGTCCAGCCCTCATCTTCCCCTTAATTAATGAATTCAGATGGAGTGAGACAGGAGCCCACAGTGACCCTTGTGGGAACTTGTCAGTCACCCCTGCTCTCTGCTGAGGAAGGGTTTGGGCCAACTTCATACAAGTTTTTGGCTAGACTAGTTTTGCCAAGCAAAAAAAAAAAAAAAAAAAAAAAAAAAAAATTAGTGTACTTACTCTGAAAAGTAGTGCTCTGGTGTTGGATGTGACATAGCTCTGGCATTGCATCATACAGACACATCATCAATGCCCTTCAGCTGGGCTCTGTGAATCATCACAAGATGATGCCTACAGGAAAGAGAAGCCAGCTTGGTGATGTCTTCTTCTGGCAGCTACTTCTCTAAGATGGACCACAAAGTCTGTGTGCTCTCTCAGGTGCCATTTATAAAGGGAAGACGCTTTTGCATGTCTTTCAAAGACCACAGTTTAAAAGTGATTTTATGCTTTATGCAAAGGTGGATTTTTCCTATGAACATGCTTATGAAAGCAAACAAAGAATCCAACATTCTTCCTGGGAACAACTCCCTTATCTTAAGTCACTGTCCTGATGTGAGGGGGACAACCACGAGGCAACAACCACAGGGAGACTACCCTGCTGTGCCCAAAGGGCCACGTGTGCCACTGTCCCAATAACACCCTATTTCCACCCAAGGAAGAGGGTGGCAGAGACTCAAGGCTGTTCCTGTGTGGATGGGACATGCTTCCCATGCACTTGTGGGCTGGAGGAGACTGTCTGGCTCTGCACCTACCCACTGCACAGACTGCCCATCTTTGGTCTTTTTCCATTTACATGGGGATTACTCATGCCAGGGCCTCGATGTTGCAACTTTGATGGCGTAATCCTGCCACGTCTTTGGTGACTCAGAGTCTTCTTGAACAGGATGGCGAAGTTTAATATCTGATGTGAAAAGCAAAAATACCTATAAAGGTGAGTATTAAAGTCCTTCTGGATGAATTAATGTGTCACAAAAAAATGAGAATAGAAATGGCACAGAGGGGATTTTCTTTGTTGATCTGTCATTGCAGACCACTTTGAAGTGTGAATTTCTTGATAAACATTTAATATTCATTACACAACTTCATTTTGACATGAAATCTTCAGGGACACATAGTTCAAATACAGCAAACTCCACATTTCTAAAAGAAAGTTAAACTGTATCCTGGTCCATGTACTTATTTTAGTCTTTCCAGATTTCTGTAATCTCTTCACACCAGTTGAGATGCTGCAGAGAGACCCAGGATTGCTTTGGCTGGTGATCCAGCAGAACTGGGATGTCACACTGGCAGTGACCCACTGAAGTCCCAGGGGGTGGATGCTGGAGGGAGCCTATGGGGTCTGTGGTCCTTGCAATTTGTGCCAAACATCAGAGGCAATGAGGGTACAGCCCTACCCCCCATTGTAGTCACCCTATAAGAAAAGCACATAAGGGGTGAGGAGTGGGTGTCTGGCTCTGCACAAACTGCAAGAGCTCGTGCAAACCTGTGGCTCAGGCCCATCCCCATCAAACAAGGTCTAATTCCACTTCTGAGATGGCTCAGTTTGACCTCTTTAGGTTCATGCATTAAAAACACAGCTAAAACTAAACATCACCTTTACTCAAGCTGCACAGGCTACAAAAAATACAGAATGCTTCCCCTGGCTTGTTTTGTGTGGATCACATCCTACTTTCTGTGAGCTTCCATTAAACATATCAAACAGAGTTTGGGGGATTTCTCTTCAGCCTTCACAGCATACTTCATTTCTCACCCTCTGGGGTCATCCTGCTGTTGTTGTACTATGGGAATGTAAGAGTTTTGACCAAGTATTTGTGAAACTCCCTGCACCATAACGAACCTTCTTGAGCTTTGACAGAGCCTGGACTGATGCTCTGAGCAGGGGAGAACCTGAGGGGTCAGCATGAGCCCCAAGCCAGCTCAAGGCCCGCTGAAGGTGCTGCTGGGAGGAAGGAGAGAGTCCTGCCAGTCTGAGAGACGTTTTTGCAGGCTGCAGCTTCATCTGATACCATTTCATAAAGCTAACATTTAAGGGTCAGATAATGAGATATGCTGCCTTCAGACATTGCATACACAAGCCCAGCCCACTGCTGAGACAAAAGTGGCTTTAAGCCCCGTCTATCCATCTATCTGATCCATCTGTTTGGCTTTTGCCAGCTGGCAAGAAAGGTTCTTTTATCTAAAACTAATTCCAGCTATTTTTTCTCTCAAAATCTCCAAAGTGTTTACATGATTTGAAAGAACTATTTCCAGGATTTCTGGCTGCACAGCATTCAAGCTTCAGATTTTATGACAGGTATTTGAGAACATTCCCTTGCTTTTGTAAGGGCTTTTACAGCAGGTCATCTGTCATGGGAAGGGTGTGTCTCCTGCTCTAAATATTCACTTTCTCATGTTATTTTTGATACCTCCTTAGCAATTGCAGGTTGGCAGCATATTACTCCTGGTAAGCCAAGTCCAAAGAATGAGCAGGGAAGTTTTGTGTGTGTGATGAGTCTCCAACTGGAATGGGGAGAGGTTCTGGGAGGTAAGAGGTGTCTCACTGTGGCTGCATCTCTTTGAGACTTACTGGGCTCTGGGAGTTGCAGATGCCCCATTTGAAATTACACAGAGACCTCCAGGTGGGAAGCCCAGAGCAGCTGCTGAGCTCAGTACTGCCCAGGGAATGGGACAGAGAGAATCCTTTTGCTGCTCTTATGAGCCTGCCACTGAGACACTGAGAGTTTTTTACCCAGATCAGCTATTTTGAAAAGACATTTTTATTGCTGTTCAGCACATGGTGGGCAGTGATGATTGCTATGTTTCCTTATGGCAGCACCCAGGCTACTGTATGTTCAGTTTTTCAGGAGTAGCTTTGATAGGTCCAAGTGGGAGGAATTGTGATGTGGATTGTACCTCACTTGTTTCAGGGAGCTTGAATAACTTGTACTTGTCTTCATACCAAACAGCCACAGTTCCCGCTTCCCTGGGTAGCAGCCACATAAGGGAGCAAATCCTGAAGACTGGCCTGTCCCTCACAGTGATGCCGGATGGTGGCATAAAGCAGAGAATTTCAGCTACCTGCTGGAGAAGTGTTTGATGCCAGTCAAAGCTATTGCCTGCTATGTATTTCCAGCCAGCATAAAAAGGAACTCTTTGTTTTGTTGTGGTTTTTTTTTTTTTTTTTTTTTTTTTTTTTTTTTTTTTTTTTTAAGATGTAGCAATTTGTGGCCAAATCACAGGGTCTCGAGGGAGCATTCTTGGCTGAAAAAATTACTTCACAATTTGGTCTAACATAACTTTAAGATAAAAACTTTTATGTAATCACTAATTCACAGTCGCAGTTGCTTTGGCTTCTCTCATTATCATTCCTAAGTTATTCTTTTCATGCTGGGAGTTGGATTTTCCTGGCACTGCATCTGTTTTCAGCAATGTATACACCACAACTGCTGACAACTAGGAGTTGGATCCCATGTTCCTCGACCCTGGCTGTAGCTTGTTTTTTCTGGCATCACTTTAAAGTCTCCCATCTGCACTTGTCTCCTGATGACCAGTGGCAGTCCTTCAGCTGTGTGAGAAGTGCCTGATGTTATCCTGTTGTTCTCGCACTCCTCCAGACCCGTTTCTCAGCTGGGCCGTGAGCACAGCCCCTGCCTTTTCCTAGATAGAGCCTTATCAGGGCCAGCCATGGCAATGCTCCCATCCCCTTCCCAGCCCTCCCTTGTGGTTACTGGAAGGTCCGGTAGCTCAGTGCATTTTAGTGTAGCTGAAATGCTGCTCTGCTGCCTCTCTGGTTTTCCAGTCCTCTTTTGCTTTTCTTAGAAATGTCCCCCTGCCTCTATTCAATCTAGGCTCTGTAGGAGATCACCTCTGCATCCTTCATTTGCTGAGAGGCAGAGGGAGAGCTGTGTACTGGTGTCTGTACTTGCCTCTCATCTCCACTGGGCTATTTTTGTTCAGGCCTGGTGCTGGGTGCGCCATATCCAGCTTACTAATAAGATGCCATCGTTGCTCTTAGCAGTATTTTGAATGAGTACAGCTGTTCTGTGCTTGAATTCCTCCTCCCTTGGCTTACCAGGAGTATGGCTTTTAAGAGATGTGTTCTGTTTGGTAACAATCAGGTGCCCTTGCTCTGCTGGGAGGCTGGGTATTTCTCTGGGCTTACTCTGTAGTTTGATGTGGGCATCATGTACTTGACAGATTAACAGTGTGTTCATTCCTCCTCCACTGCTTGTCTGGGTTTGTTTATTTCTGTTATTCCTGTTATATTCAGTTTCATGTGTTATTTTTGGCTTTGTTTTCCAGGCCTCTCTCCTTTACTTACTTTCGTTCAGGTTAAAGGAATAATTTTTTGAGCTTTCTTAGTATTTTGAGGGAAAACTGATGAGTGTTTTGTGCCTTTTAATTGTACCTCACCAGACGGGGCAGGCAGGAGCTTGCACATACATGTTCCTTCCCTGCCCTCATTCAGATGTGAACTGGCTTTGATCTTCCTATACCTCCCAGCATGTGTTGAAGCTTTACTTGGCAATCAGGGTTTCCATTACCTCCATACCACAGCTGACATGATGTAGCAGTTTTCAGCCATCCCTCTTTTTGCTGTCAACCACTGGCCGCCGCCAGGAAAGCGTTACCCCAGGCTGGGAAATTACTGGGACTGACTCTCTCCTGGAGCCCAGCTCCCACCAGCAGCAACACTGGTGGTTAGGCACGTAGGCCTCCCTCAGTCAGGAGGAGAGCAGTGTCCCAGCCTGGCTGCGTTTCATGGAAAGCCATTTTTCAGCTTATTTCCTTTCCTGCCTGCCAGTGCCCCACTGGTTTCCATGGTATTCGTGGTTGTGTAGGGGTGGCAATTTCAGTATCCTGGCAGCCTTCCAGGCTGCCTCTCCATAAAACCCTGTATGGTTTCAAATGTGTATGTATATATATAAGGTTTTTTTCTTATTTTTCCTTCATCCCACAGAGCTGCTGTGTGCTTTTAAGCAGTTAATCTATTCCATCCTTCGCTTATCTCACAGGCACAGTGTGAGGTTGTGCCCGCTCTTGCTGGCAAGTTGCTTTGAGGTTCCTCTGATGAAAGGTTTGCTGTAAAGGCAAAAAGTGATCAGAGCCATGTTATCGCTCTCACTTCCAGGGGCTCATACAGAACATCCTACTGAAAGAATAACATGGTCCCAATGACCACAAGCTGATTCTTGGAGCTGGACTTAAATGAGCTGGCATCCCCATCACTTCCATCCTGTCACATAAGGGCTCTTTCCATGTCTTCATCCACTTCTGAGCTGCTGTGGTCACTCTCAGTGGGTGTGATCTCCCAGCCCAGCCACACATCTGTAACAGCAGTGCGGAAAAACATCAGAAAATCTTTCTTGTTACAGGGGAGATTCTGTCAATCCTGTTTTGTTTAAAAAGCAAAACCAAAACAATCCAGGGCTTTGCTCTAAGCAATATTTGGAGTGAGCTGAACACACATCTGGTCTCTGCTTCACGCAGGCTTTCATAATGGTCTCTAGCCATAATAGTCTCATTTTTTGGAAGCGAGTCATTGCTGCTCTTTGGGTTGAATGAACTCTGATCAGGCGTGGATCTCAATGCGTCAGGGTGAAAAAACACCTCATGTCTGGGCTGTGGGAGGCTGGAGGGGTTGGAGAGAGGGGGTGCTATGTTTGCATACACACAGAATGGCCTCTGTTACACATAACTTGAGAAGAGTGATTAAATGGTGACCTTCTTGGCTAAAGATGGCAGGGCTATGATTTGTGATTTTGGCTGTTGTGGGCTCTGTTTCGTCCGATAGGATACATCTGGCAGCACAGGGGGAGTACCACATTGAAGGCCCTCATTGTTGAGATGGGTTCAATGGCCCTGAGTTGAAGGAAGATGGTCCTTGGTCTGCTAAAGGGAAAGGGGCTGTAAACTGCAACATGTATTAACTATTTCTATCTGTAGAAACCACAGGAAGAGATAATCCAGTAGTAACAGCTGCCCCTGGAATTATTTGTGCACATGTTTGGCTCCAAAGCTTTTTACCCAGCTGGCTGGAGGTCACAGTGAGTACAGATAAGTATTTGCCAAACGTTAAGGAGAAGACAGGACAAGGTCAGAAGCTCTTCTGGAAGCAAGGCAGAGCATGTTTAGCAAACTCTGCTATCTCCTGAATTGGGGTGAGAGATTTCATCAACAGAGTATGCAGGGGAGCTCTGAATACAAGTGGAGGGCAGGAAGAATATGTTTTACAACTTCTGGTTAAGCCAAGAGAAACTTGAGACTTGCTGGTTCCTTCTGAGCCAAGGACTATCTGCCAGCCTGTCCCAGGGACCTACTCCTGCATTGTGAAACTTCCAGGACAGTGTCCCTGTCAGTGTGGCTCGTATCAGAGATCTGAGTTTAGCACCTTCCTTTTTGTTAAATCAAAATGCATTTTCATTTGTATCCATATTCAAACATAAACCCTCTCCTGTAACTTTTTTCTCCTCCTTTCACTCCTCAGATCCTCTCTTTCTTGCCTACAACTCCCTCCTTTCTGTTCAACATTTAGTTCAGGGTCCATGCTTCTCTTTGCCCTCATATCACACCCCTTCCACCCTTCTGTTGCTGGGAATGTGAGAGCTTCAGCAGTTATGAGACCAGAGCTATAGGGGTGGTAGTCTTCCCTTTTGCTAAATGCAACTTCTCCAAAGTTGAAAGTAAATAAATACAAAAGTGAAACTAGCAAAAATTATAGACAGGGGAAACCCTGCTCAGACATTGATTTTACCCAACTTGGAGGGGCATGAAGAAATGGGAGGAGAAAAAGAAATATGCAAAACATCACAACTATTTTATGGCAAATGTCGGGAGGAAGAAAAGAAGGAAAAGTGCCTTCAAACTTATGAAATTTGTTTGAGCACCTCATGTAGCATCTCTGTGAGATGGTCCTCTCCACTTTTGGAGAGCTTTCATCTGTAGAAAACTACAAACTCTTTACAATGGAGATAAAGGGCAATTTTTCCTTTAGAAATCTCTTCCCACTTATCCCCGCATCCTCATTTATGTGTTTGCCTTTTAATCTGAAATTGTAAGCAGAGGCAGAGGTTTCACAGAGTCCAAGTGCTGCCTGTACCCCCTAAACCACACACCCAAGGTTTGCACAGCCCATGTTATGTTGTGGAAATAGCCTTTGGAGGCCTGGCTCTTGTTTGTGAATTACAGCTTTTAATGCTTCCAAACTTTTAAATGACTGTAGATAGTGTAGGGAGCAACTGTGCCTTCAATGTTTCCTGCAGGCCCCAGCAAGCAGGACTGATGCTGTTGGCTGGAGTTGGTGTCCTGGCCTGTATCACTTCAAGGAGAGAGTTCCTGATGGATGCTTTGGGGAAGCAGTTATTTGGGTTCATGTTTCCAAATCAATCCGTGAGAAGCAAGCAGGGTGTGCAGAGGTACTGACTCATTTCTTGATCTGAAGGAACATTCTTCTCAGATAAAAATGTCTCGAAATTGTCAGGCAACAGATGTCATGTAACAGGCAGAAACAGAAGGGATAGAAATCTCCTGTTTGGTTTAGTAAAAGGTAATAATTTTACTTTTATCTTCCTTCAGGTGATGTTGCCAGAGCTGGCTGCCTGCAGGAGAGGAACGCTGGGCAGTCACACCTTTCTCTGGAAGCTATGGCTCTGAGAGTGGTCAGCCCTCTGACATTGTCCTTGCAATGGCAACAAAATCTGGGTTAAAAGGGGCTTCAATTCAACTCAGCTTTAACTCGTTTTCACATTTGCAAGAGAAGATAAAACCTGAAGGAGCTCTGCTGTTGGGCTTGTAGCTGATGCCTCCTTTTTCATTGCAAAGGGGACCTGTTGTAAGAAGTCTGAGCAAAAATTGTTCCCTCCACACTGTCATTTAAAATAATAAGGAACAAATGCATGTTGGAGACACTACTTCTGTCCTTTAGATGAATCCCTGACTCTTGTCAAGCTGATGTGGAGTTCAAGGATGGCCAGCAATGAGCACAGAGGCTGCTTCCTCTGGACCTCCACCATGGAAAACTGAGTGCAGGTCCATCAGGGCTCTATCAGAGGCTTTAATTTTGTTCTCAGAGGGCATTTTTATTAGCTTCCTGATAGACGTATTGAGCTGATTGGAGAAATATTTTTAGGTCAAATCCTAATTGTCTGCAAGAAAATAAAGACCAAAAAGGAAAAGATGGGTTTTGAAAATCAACCTGGCTTGCACTGCTAACTATATTGTGTAGTAAGTGATTAAAAAAACACCAACCAACCACAGAAAAAGAAAAAATCCCCAACAACCCAGAACTAGAAGGCAAAAGGAAGGTAACAGTAGCAGGAGAGAGTATTGGAGATTCCATGAGCCTCATTCCCAGCTGCCTGTCATGAGTCTGAGAAGGCTGAGGAATGAAACCTTGCAGGTCTGTGGTGATGACATACCCATCTGCTACAAACCAGAAGATGATTCTGACACAGCTCATTACGTTTCTATTTCTGACTACGTCCATTGTTGGATTTAATGAATAAGTGATGTTGTGAACTGATAACAACCCTGCAGCAAATTTCCCATTTTATGTTGTGATGAACAAGCCAAGAGATTCAGACAAGCTGTGAAAGGCCTTTAACATATGATTTCAGACTTAATTCAAAGTGGGAGGTGCTTCTCAAAGCTAACTTGAAAGTTTCTCTCACCTCCACCCCCAAAGTGGACATAAGATTTCCACAGACTAAGCAGTGTTATCTCTAAAACAAGGCAGCAACTGCTACGAACACTGTTGGTAGTTCATTATCACATAATGTATTATGAAATGTAAAAATGGTGATGAACTACTTCACTGCTAATCCTTTTAGAGACAAAACACTCCCTTTGTTTATCCCACAGTGTGCATCTTCCTCCTCCTTCTCCTTGCATACCCAAGGCCAACCTGTCCCAACCCACCTGCTTATGTTTCCAGGCTTGACCCTCACACCTTTGATCATGCAGTTATGGGCTCCCCTTAGGAAACCACTTGCTACACCAAAGTCAGGGAATGTGAGACCAGCATTAAAAAAAAAAAGGAAACATCAAAATAAATCTTTCTGGGGACTGCCACAAAAACGGTGCAATTAATTTTTGCATTACATTTCTTAAAAGTCTGCCATTAAAAGGTAAACAAAGCTGCCAAAACTTCTCTTCTGATTTAGGATGCTGATATCAGACTGTCATGACTTCATTGCTCAGTGTGGTTCACCTTGTAGTAGATTACACAACAGCCTGGTAGAGTTAAAAAAAACTCAGGTCTGAAAACATTTACTAGTTCATACTCATAAATATTTTGGGGTTTTTTTTTCAAAAGCTCAACAGTAGGTGCTCTTTTCTGTGCCTCAGAGACAAAGAAAAATGAAGTCATAACAGCCCTCAGACAGATTTTTATGAGTCTAAAACGTCAAAAGTAATGTCTGGCACAGATTATTTAACTGGACTAAAGGGGAAATTAATTCCCTCTGAGGCAGGGAATTTGATTCACCATTTCCTTAAGGCTTTTGATAGAATTGGGAGCATGACAGCCTGGTCTGGTATGGGATGCCACGAGAGGTTTTGCCATTCTCACATCTTGGCAGGACAGGCTGACCATTGTAGATACGGCTTTTCCTGCCTGTCAGAAAGAACAGAAAGAAATGAATTTTACTCCACAAAGGACTTCTCTGGGATTTTGGTCATGGCTTGGTGTCCCTCTGTCCCTGCTTTGTAGAAGCCATTTTCCCAAGGTAATACCAAGCCCCAGAAAAGGAGCAAAACCCAACAATAATTCAGACAAGATATAAGTGCTGCTGGAAGTTTTTAAAAAGGCTCTGAAGGAGAGGGTGCCTTTCCCTGTTCCCAAGGAAATGTCCCTGACTGAGGAAGGTACTTTTGTGTTCAGATTCTTCTGAAGTCTTCAGAGATTTCATAGTTTTTCCTTATGCATATATGCCTGCCTCCCTGTAACTGCTCTTCCCACAGCCACCTTCCCTACCCTGACTCCAAGGGGATTTCTGGGGGGGTGTTAATGCCACTCTGCAGCACCCAGGATTGGACACTGATGGGAAAATCTATATAAAGCAAGTAACTGAACACTTCCAAAGGTAATGACGTCTGCGTGTGATTACTTGTTTGGCTGCACTGGCTGAAGCTGTAGCTGCTAACTCAGCAGACTGTAAGTAGACACTATTGTCTTTTCAGTGAGTTCTGGCTGCAATTCAGGATGTTAATAATATCTAGAGAGTTACAGGAGGCTTGGATCCCATCTATCAGGAACCACCTCTCTCTCTACATACAATTACAGGAGCAAGACTGGGGAGATGATCTTGCTGACAGTTCCCTAATTTAGCAATGAGTGGCAGGCATTTTCTGGGGAGATCTGTACCGAGTCCATTATTTATTAAGCTATCACTTAGGATCCAGAACGGGTGTATTTATTTGTAGGGAAGTATGTAAAAATCTTGATGGCTGTTCTAACATATGTTTACGCTTCAGAGTCAATGCTAGGGGGATGCTTTCTTTTTAATTTAGGAACAAAATATTCCCTAAAAGTGAAATATCTGGACATGTTGTTATATTCTTTCCCCAACACTTACGGCAGCACTGGGAGAACACCCCAGCCAAGCTGACGGGCAGCCAAATATAATTTATGGCTTGTTTTAAACTGATTTGTTGACTTCATGAAAGGCCCTGTCAAAAAGAACAGTCCCCTGAGTCCTAACGATGATAACAGTTATATTGCATCAGCGCTGAAAAACTCTTGGATAACAGTGAACTTACCCTGAGAAATTTTTTTAAGTGCCTGAACATAGGATTTTCTGAAAAGAAATGAAACTCAAGCTATTTTTTCATAATTCATTTCAGTTTTCTTAATTCTTTGTTCATATTATTTTCCACTGTTTGGAATACTCTCTTGATAGCATGAAAATAGTTTCCCTTATTCCAGTTAATTAAAAATAAAGATGTGTGTTGTTTAAAGGAGATGCTGCTAACAAGGACATGTTTACTTTCTCTTACGTGCAGTGTTGAATTTGCTAGTGATATCAACATGTTTGTGTCTGCATCAGTCTGAGCCAGAGCAGGACACTCCTGAGCCTCCTATCAGCTGCATTTCTCCTCTCTGTGTCTCACTGAAGCAAAGGGCAACCCCCACGTGCTGTTTGTGCCTGTGCTGTTCGTTCAGAGCTCCCTCACCCAAGGGCAAGATACATGTCCCCTGCTGTAGCTGACCCGCATCTTGGGGAGCTTCCAGCCACCAGCCCCTGGCTCCTCTGCCACTGTCCTCCTGGTCCTTGCCCCATGACCCTGCTGCTGGGGCAGCCTTGCCTCTGCCTAGGCCTGTGAGAACAGTGAACACAGCTGAAAAGGACCATCTACTTCCTAAGGTCTTTCCTCCTCATATTTTTTAAGAGTCTTATCTCCAGTAAGTTCAATAGTGTTGTTTTATTTGTCAGAGTTCTTCCTGGTGGAAATACTTCAGTGCTTCAGTCAGAATATTGTCTTTTAAATCTTGGTAAATTTGACGTGTTTTCTCTTGTCTCCTCCCATCTTTACCTGAACCTGTACCCCAGATTTACTGCCTGCAAGTTTTCATTACCCTGACTGCTTTTCTGTAGGTCTTGGTGTAGCTGAATATTTAGCTTACAGATAAAACAATATCACAGGAAGAATTATAAATATGTTCTTGTCCAAGCACATAACAATGAGCGAGTCTGACTGTGACAGTTTGGATCTTTGGTTTCCTCCCACCACCGTGGGAAAAGGAAGCAGCTTCTGTGCTTATACAGCAGGGATTGCTTTCTACATCTGTGTGGTGAAGGGGGCTCAGCCCCTCTTCAGCCCTGCCAGCTGCAGGGACACAGAGGCAGCAGCTCCTGCTCTGCCCTGGCATCGCTGCGTGACCGGGGCGGGTGCAGCCTCCACAGCCAGGAAGGACCTGGCCCTTCAGGGAACATCTACAGGACTCCAAATAGCTTAGAGGAGGAGAGGAAACTCCTGCACACTGCTGTGATGGCAAGTGTGTGAGATTAGTCCAAGGGCCTGATATAAACTCAGGCAAAGCAGATGCACAGCCCCATGCCCTTCAGTGGGGTGTCTCTTCGATGAGGTTTGGGGTTTTTGTGAAACTATTTTGTGAAAAAGGAAATTGGCACGTCTTTTTCCTTCATTTTAGGAAAATACAGAACAAAAATCCAATCCATTTTGTGGAAAGAAAAAAAGAAAAGTATTTTAAGGTAGAATATGTGTTTTTGTACAATTTCTCATTAAGAAGAACTCCTAGCATTAATTAATGAGCCATAACTAGAACCATTGGAACAAATGAGACCTCTGCCATTTACTTCAGGCTGAGCAGGTTTTCATACACATCATAAACAATTACAGTAATTTTCTTTTACCATTTAAACAGTGAAAGTGCTCTGCAACCCACATGGCAATGTTCTTGTTTTCTCTGACCAAGGTAGATCTCTCTTCTTTTATTGGTGGGTACAGCTAGGCAGGGTGTGTTGCATAGTTTGGTGTCTGTGGAACCAGAAAAGAACATTGGATTTTGGTGCTGTAGAAAAAATATTCAGTGTTGGTTTTTTTTTCCTCTCTGGGAGGTAAAACTGTTTTAGCTGTCTTAGGGGGAGAGAGTTGGTGTTGGTGTTTCTTCTAAAGGTTATTTCTTGACACTCACATTCCACAAATAACAGGAAGGATATTGTGGTTAACATGTGGTTGCAATTCTGGAAAATGGAAATACAAATTGCAATCTGTGATTCTATATTTTATTGTCTCACCAATATCCATGTTAGATCTGCATAGATTGGAAGTAAAAATATTGTAGGAAACGTTAAAAACATTTTAAAACTGGGTAAATTCACCTTGACCCTAGGAATGTCAAACTATGACCCTGGCCAAAGTATCACAATGATGAAAATCCTTGGACAATTTATCTAATAATTCTTTTGATGATCACAATGTTAGATTACATCTATTTCATCTGTTACAGCTTGTGAAGAGGAATGGAATTATGCAGAAAAATTTTATTACCACTAAAATTGTAACTCTGACTTGCAACTACACCATTTTATGTAGTAGCATTTAATATTTTGAGGTGTGGAATTGGATTTCTGAACTTGTATTCCACTCTTGAAACTGGTATAGGAATTTGGCACAGGGAAGCATTTCCCATAATCATACCTTTGGTGATGCCCAGATATGAAGGTGCCTTTGGTGTGCAGGGTATACTTAAGAAGCTTTTATTCTATGCTACAGCCAGTAAAACTTGTTTGAAAGAGCCTTGCTAGGCCAGAACATCAGACACCATGTTCCAGTCACAGTTCTCCCATCAGCTGCTGCCCTCAATTTATCTCTTTGGACCTGTGCAACACAGCAAAGGTTAAAGCATACAAACAGCCGAGTGGGCTCACTTTATCTTTGTTTTGAAACCCTAAAATCTCTTTAATTTAAGAGGTAGATAATGATTTTGCTTGGGGAGAGTCAGGTGTCTGAAGCCATAGGAGCTGAGAGGATTTCAGAGTGGACATGAGGAAGAAACCCTTGGGCGAAAGGGTGATTAGCTATTGGAATGGACTGCCCGGGGGGGAAGTGGAGCCACTGTCCCCTGGAGGCGTTTAAGGGAAGACCGGACACGGCACTTAGTGCCATGGTACACGGTGGTGATGGGTCACAGGTTGGATTCGATGACACAGAGGTGTTTTCCAGCCTGGCCGGTGTGTGTGTTCCTGGCCTGCCCGGGCTGGCCGCGGGGAGCAGCGGGCGGTGCGGCCCGTGCTCGGGGGAGCGCACAGGGACAGGGAGCGGGGCTTGGACCCGAGGACGGGGCAGAACCTCCGGGGTGTCTGACACGCAGGCCACGGAGTTCAAACATGACGCAATCTCAGAGACTGCTGAACATTTTTTTTTTTTTTCTTGTTGTTACAGGCGTTTTTTTCTGAATCCCGAGCTCACGCCTCCCCGCTGTCAGCCTCTCTCGCAGACGCGCTGCACGGGGGCAGCGCCCGCGGCCTCCCCGAGAGGGTCCAGAGGCTCCTTCCCCCGGAGCCGCCCCTGGCCCTCAGCTCCGTTACCCGCGGCGGTGCCCCAAGCCCGCGCCCCTCCCTCAGGCGGCGGGGCCCCGCCCGCCCGCGGCCCGCTCTGCCTACCTGGGGCCGCTCCATGGCGCGGGGCGGGGCCGGCGGCGGCAGCGACTCCCCTTTGTGTCTGGAGCCGCCCGTGCTGTTGGGGCGGGCGGGCGAGAGGGGGCGCGGGCGGCGGAGCTCCGGCCCTCGCTCGGCTCCCGCCCGCAGCCGGCGGCGGGCAGGGGAAGGAGGCGGAGCGGCCCCTCGCCGGCGAGCCCGGCGCGGAGGGAGGAGGGCGCTGGCAGCGCGGCGGGGCTGAGCGGAGACCGGCGTGAGGAGGCCGGGCCGGGCCGCCCAGCGCCGTGCAAACTCGGGGCGGGAGGCGGAGGAGGGGAAAGGCCTTCGCCCGCGGAGAGCGGCCGGGTGCGCCCGCAGCTGGAGCCGCCGAGGAGGGGCCTGGCCGCCCCGGGCCCCACCTTCGTCGGGGTGGCCGCGGGAGGCGCCGGTGCTGCGGCGGGGGCCGGGGCAGCGCGGAGGAGCCCGCCCGGCGCGGGAGGCAGATGGGCCGGGATGCGGCCGCAGCTCTCCCCGTGAGAGCGGGGGGCCTCGCCGCCGCCTGCCCCGGAGCGTGAGGCAGCGAGGAGGGGCGGCCGGAGGACAGAGCCCTGTGCCGGGATGGGACGCGCCGCCGCCAGCCCCTAGCTCGCTCTCCGTGCCCCGGCCGGCCCGCGGGGCCCGCGCTGACTGACACCGCTGTGGGCGCCGCTGGATATGTTCCCTTCCCAACCGGGCGCTTTCTTCGATGTCGTGAAGCTGCGTGGGAAATAGCCGGTTCCCGCGGGGTCGGGAGATGCCTCGGGGCTGGGCGGCAGAGCCAGGCGCTTCCCCCGTGTCCGCTGAGCGCTGCCCGCTCCCCGGGCATGAAGGCGGGCGGCTCTAATGGAGTAAGAGAGAAGACGGCTCCTCTCATCTGCCATTTGCCCTTCCAGACGGGATTGTAAACCGAGAGCGTTAAAGGAAGGCTGTGCGAAAGCAGGAGGCATTTCCTCTCTTCGGGGTTTGGGTTGTGTTTTTTTTTTTAACCCCTTATTTCTTTCTCCTGGCGGCTGGACCCGTGTGTTGCCCAGGTATGCCTGCCTCACTGCAGCACCTTGTGCTGGTGCTCCTGCTCTCCAGTGCCACCCTGCTGCTCGGCACTGCGGCTGGTGAGTAGCCACTGCCTCTAGCGAACTGGCCATTTTGGCAGCCAAGGGGGTGGGGTCCGCTGCTGTTTGGGCACATCTCTGCCTCCTTACGAAGTGCCGTGCATCCATTTCAGCGGCGAAGCCTGATAAAAGTTTTGAAATCCCGATACGTTAAGTGTCTCGGGGAATAAAATCTGCTTTATTGTGTAAATGAGCTCGACCTGCGCTCAGTAAGAATGCTTTGCTTAGATCTGCATCTCTTGTCTAATAACTTACTTCAGTTTTGGAAATATATATAATCTTTTTGTTTTGCATACCTCGCCCTTTGTAAGGTAATGCAGGAATTTTTAATATATATTTTAATCGTCAGCAGAGCTGTGCCTGTTTTGCTGTGGGATCTTCGGGCACAGCCATTTTTAATTTTATCAGCATCGGTGCTTCTCGGGGCCTTACACATGTGCTGTAGTTTTGTAACAGAATCACTGTAATGTGTATTTTTTTTCCCCCTTGGAGAGATCTGAAGCAAATATGGAGCTATTTCTCTCGTCACTTGTGATTATAGAACACAAAAAACCACTGTTAAGGAATGCTGAAAGGTCTCGAAGGGTACTCTTTTTTTATAACAAAAAGTTGGAAGCAGAAATGCTGAGAGCATCCTTACTCATATATTTGAACGCTCTAGTCCTATTTTTAATTGTGTTCGGAAGCTCATTGTTAGATATGCAGGGTGTTGGAAGAGAAATGTGTGTTGGTCTGGCATCCTTTGCTTTTCTGTCACGGTGACAGATGAACATGTTGAAGCCTTCCAGTGTAACCCAGCTTTGCTAGGCAGGAATACCAATTGTTCCTGCAGTATGCGTTTTCCAGCACTTTTGGAAGACTCCTACGACTTTTCTGTCGGGATCCAATCTGCAGTGCTTGCTTTTTTTGTGTTATTTTGTAATCTGCTGGGTATAGTTCATAAGCGAATCTTCGTAGGAAAATTGCTGAATCTTGCTGAGCTGACCCAACAAGCTGATGGCAGTTTCCATGTTATTTTTCAGCGAGGTCTTAAAATTAATTTGTCAAAGTTGAAGATACTTGGAGTCATTATTAGGAAAATCCTGTAAATTACATATATTTAGGCAGTTTCTACGTTGCTCTGACTGGATAGTCCCTGATTTTCCTGCTTCTGCTTACTAAGAGGTCTCTTTCAGGAAGGTTCATAAATGAGGAGCTTGGTGTTCCCTATATCATCCTGACCTTTGACTGCCATTATTTTAGATGGATGTCTGCAGCGTCTCTCTGTGGTCGTTTCTGAGGAGTGTTTTTGGTTTTTTCCCCTTTTTTTTTTTTTTTTTTTTTTTTTTTTCTGGGAGAAGGGACTTCTGAAGGTCAAAAATCTTGGTATTAAAGCACATATGAATCAAGAATGCTCAGATTCTCTACTTCTCTTTCAAATGTATTTTTAAAAAAGTGTAAGCTTTTTTTTTGCCTTTGTGAAAACTTTAGTGAATTGGTAATTTCTGTGCCCTGATGAAGGAGGGTTACTGAAGGAGCAGGTACAGATTTGTGCCAGGCCAAGGGCTGGGCAGGTGCTGTAAGAGCCCATTTGCACCGTTTACCCAATTCACTTCCATTCCGACCTGGCAACAGCATTCCCAGTATTTCAGTTCTGCCTTGTTAAAAGGGTATTAATGATGCCACTTTGGTTGGTTGTTTTTTGAATAGGAACCTATTTTCCCATTGTGATTTATTTCTTAATTGTGAAATTTTAACAATTCACATGAAAAAAAAATTGCTCATAATCCTCTGTAAAAGTAATTACATGGATGATTTGAGCTTTAGTTAAAGAAGCTAATGGGTGATTTTAAGTTTATCCTGCATTTCAGAAAAAAATGTCTATACATGGGGAAGCTACACTAATGTGTAATTCTGCCCTTTTATGTTCATGAAAGAGCCAACACTCTTTCTTCTCTTCCCCTCCCCCAAAGTATGAACTGTATGCTCCCATCGGAGTGAAAATGCTGCCTTTGTAGCTTTGAAACCCCTATTAATTCTTTCTTCTGATTAGTGAACAGATACTATATCTCAGCAGTGTATAGAATTGAGTGCCTATAAATGCAAAATCATGACATCAGAGGGAAAGTATTTTGATAACAGGTTTTTAAGTTTTTGTCTGGAGGAGAATATCTGGACCTCTCCGGGGAGAGCTGCACAAAGACCTGGGCTTAGTATGGACAGGAAAGGGAAAATAAGAAGATGACAAAAAAAATCTTACCGTGGGGCTGTAGATGATAGTTCCACTCATAATCTGGAATATGAACGAAGAAGGAATGTGGTTCTTCCTTCCTCTTTGTGACTGAAGGTATAATAAAGAACTAGCTCTAAATTCAGAAACATTTGCTGATTATTAGGAGGAAAATATTACTGGCTTCTTCCATAAAATACAGATCTTATCAGTTATTTGGTAAGTCTGCATTTAAATATTGTATTAGTCTTTGTAAAGAGAAATGCTTAAGTGAGGACATTTTACTGACAACAGTCTTGAGTAGATGTATAAAAACCAGTATTGGACAAAAATTATTTGCAACACTTTGTTCTTTATTTCTCAAGTTATCTGAAATACCTATTTCTAAATATTTTGTGTAGAACTACAAGACATATATAAACATGTCTTTATATTGTAGAGGATTCTGGTGTGTTAATCATGAGGGTTTGTGCCTGAAGAGGTGGTTGGTGAACCTTTGAGCTGTTCCCCAGTATTGCGAAAGGATTTTGTTTGGGTGTTCGAATGGACCAGATATTAAAGATACAATCTCTCCTCATTTCACTTGCTTACGTTCTTTGATATGCAATACTGAACCACTTTTCCTTCTGCATACATGTCCAGGGTCCAGCATTCCATTGTCTAATGTGTAAATTATTTGCAGAAAGTATAAGATGAAAATTAAAGGAAACAGAATATCCTTTTATCTTTGGGAGTATTTTCATAATTCTGTATTTATGAGGTTCAACAGGGCTGCAAAAGTTAAAGCAGGAAAAGAATTGGATAGATACTGATTTTTTTTTTAATTATAATTTTAATTATTAATTAAAATTAGTGAACTGAAGCTTCTTTATCTAATTCTGTCTTGCTGGTTAAAGTTGCTTTAGTATCTCAATGTATTTTGTTTGAAATGTGAATTGGGTGACATGAGGAAGAATCTCCTTTGGATATTTACTCAGTTCTTCTAATTCAGTGTTTCGAATTAGTAACTGACTCTCTGTATATTAAAGAGTGGGGTTTTTTTAAACTTATTTACGTCCCAATTTCTACTTATTTACTGGTGCTACACCCATTGTTTATGGCTTTTTCAAATGTAACCTAAAAATTCAGTTTCTTTTTCTGTTTGTGTTTGGAGCTGTCTCAGAAATCGTAGCCTGGGAGATGGAAACCAGGCTGTTGGCTTGAGGAGCACACTGGTATGCCTGATGGATAATCTCAGCACAGGCACTGCCTGGATGCCAGGCTGGGGCTTCATGGGCTGCCTGCCTGTGTAAAGAAATCGTGTAGCTGTGGGAGCCCAGGGTTCTGCACAGAGCCACTCACCCTGCTGGGAAGAGCCTTTTTTCCATTAAGTAAATCAGCCTGTGTGGACCTCGCTGATATTTCAACTAAGATGCTTCCAGTTTCCAAGCAAATTTCAGTTGGATACTGCACTGTGCTGTGTAGGGACAGCCTGTGAGGAACTGGAAGCTGTGCTCGTCATTCTGGTGGCCAAGGAACCCAAATTTCGAGCCCCAAAATATTACACAGATACCTTGCTCAGTGTGAATGGTTTTACCCTCCAAGGAACCACGTATAAAAAGTTGGCTCAATTGTCTGCCTATCCTTCACTGATGAAAGCAGGCCAGCCTCACTTCACCCTGGACAAAGACGGAAGCATAAGTGTATTAAAATTATTCTTACAGTGAAGTTTGTTGAAGTGGTTATTTTGATGGCATCTTCCTAGCACTTATTACAAATTTCTGTAAAAAAAATTTTGTTGACTTCTATGTTGTTGTTGTTCCCCTTCCTTTTTATATTTCATTGGATATTTATCAGTATTTTGTATAGTCAGTGGCGTTGTTTCCTTGGCAGATACCATCTTCCTCTGCCTTTCTCACTGGGGACACAAGAAAGTTACATTGGGTTCTTCAGAAATGTTTTATTCCTAACAGCAGAGTGCGTGGTACTGGGGCTGCATTGTGTTTGGACTCAGTCTGGCTGTGCTATGAATATGTGCTGTCATTTTCTGGGCAGAATATAACTTTATAGCCAGGGCTGTGAGCTGAGAGTAAAGTTTCACTTGGAACAAAATGTTTATGCCCTGGATAAAACAGGCTGGGTGATGATTTAGGTTGGGTAGGACTGGAATCTGTGCACAGCTTACAGGCAGTAACTATTAATTTTATTGAGATTGTAGACTTAGTGGAGCTACTCATTGCTTGATTTTGAATTTAAGAATAAGTGAAATACAGGAGAAGTTTTCCCCAAAAGACTAACATTTCAGTATGCAAACTGATTTCCTGCAGTGTGGGTTTTATAGTGTTTTGTTTGGGACTTTTTTGGTTGGTTGTTTTTGTTGTTTTTTTACTTGTTTGTGGGGGTTTGGTGGTATGGTGGTGTTTTTTGTTTTGTTGTTTTTTTTTTTTTTTTTTTTTTCTTTTTTCTTTTTTTTTTTTTTTTTTTTCTTTTTTTTTTTTTTTTTTTCCTGAAGCATAAGTTCAGAGAAGCATAAGGCTGGAAGTGATTTCTCTATTTCCTCCATGATCTGGTTGTGTAAGTACAGATAATAATGTCTGACTAACATCTCTCAAATCTCCACTGAAGAGGGATTTCACAGCCTGTCTAAGTAGTCTGGCCTGTTACAGTGCTTAATTATCATGTTTTTCGTAATGCAACAGGAGTAGATTTTTTTTTTGCCTCTTTTATAATGCAAGATTGTTTAAGATACGCCTTAATTAATATGTGGCAATCCACCTGAAAATGTAGTGTGGAGTACACACGCAGGCAGTTGCCAGGGAATATCAGTTTAGATTAAAGTTCCCGTGTTGAAGCTTAGTGTCTTGACCTTGGCTACAGTAAATTGTGATGAAAACCTTGAGTTGACCATCAGTGTTTTAAAATGCAATTTTTCAGTTTTAAAAAACTGAAAACTGTGCTCTTCCTAAAATTTCGATTTCTCATGGTATCTTCCTGACTCGAGATGTTTGTTAATCTGTTAATTGCAGAGCTGGGAGCTGGCTTGAGCAGCTGAGAATCTGATAGGAGAGGTCAGTCAGGGGTGTGGTGAGGAAGGAAGAAAGGCTAGGACGGGAGAGATTTGAAAGGATGAAGGATTCAGTCTGGTTTGCTGTGGGATGAGAACCAAATGGTATTAGACAGCCAGACAGAGATAGTGTCTGAACATTTGTCAGACTTGCTTGGAGAATGAGTGGAATGAACCTTTTGCACTGGGAAGAGAGGGAAAGCATAGTTGTAGATAGTAGTTTTGAAGATTTCTGTTCTTTATCGTGAGAATGAATGGGACACACAGCCATTTAGATGATGCTTTTACCCTTCTCTTTTCCCCTCAGTCTTGTAAGTTTGGAAACCACAAGCTTTTGGGTGGTGATGGCATTTTGTTCCAAGTCACTGGGATGTGTCAGTTTTGTCAGTTTCCTTCTTGAGTTTGCATCAAATCATGTGTTTTGTTTTGAACTGTAAATGTGTCTACCTTTTGCATCTCTCAGTACTCTGTATTTTCCCTTTGGTTTATTATTTCTGTGAGAGAAGGAAGGAAAAATAGGCACTATGGACCCAGAAGACAGCCTTTGACATCTGTGAATCCTTCTGTCTCCACCTCTAACTCTGTAATCTGCTAGCCAATTTCAACCATATGTGAAAGATGAGAAAAGTCTCAAGAGATTAATTTGCTACCGTTTTCATGAAAAAATAGGAACTGAATAGAGGAAACAGTTCCAAGGTAGAGGTTTTGCCAGGGAAAAGAGGAGCATAATTCAGCCCAGGTAATTCTTTCTGCTTAAAAGTGGCTGCCCAGTCAGTGCAAGGATGTAAGTTCTGGACCATGCACAGAATATTTTGTTTCCTGTTCACTTGGCATGCTGTAGGAGACCTGGGGGAGAATGGGGGATCCCTTCTGTGGGAGATGTGGGAGTTGGTTAAGAAGTGTGAGAGAAGAGTCACATTTCTAAGGCAATTAGTTTGCTGCTTGTGGGACAAATGGTGTTTCGGAGACAATGTAGTAGCCATTTTTTTTTTTTTGGCTGAACTTGCAAGAGAGTGCCCAAATCACTTTACTGAATGGCCATCATCCATTTATGTACTTCTCAGTGTGTATGAGTAACTTAAATGGTATGCAGTATTTTTCACACTTTGAAAGTTGCATTTAGCTGATTGTCCTGTGTATACACTGTAGTTCAGATATCCCACACACCAAGCTTCCTTATGATCTTCTTTTTCAACAGTGGTGTAACTCAGGCTTTTCCTGTGGTCCCTTTGAACATTTTTGTAATGTATTATACTTGCTTCAATCTGTGAAATTAATGAAAAATAGTTTTATTATTTGTTCAAGTAGGAGTAATGGGAAGGTATGTACTGTCACCTTCTGGGCTGGAGTAAGTGGCAGACAATGACACAGGTAGTGGTACAGGGAGCCTTGCATTACCTTGCCCACCTGCCACTAACGAGTCAGTACAGAAGCTCTTACTATAATGTCCAGCCAAAAGCTGACATTTATGCTGCTTGTTCTACTATATATCTTTTGACTATTTTGAGTTGTAAGCAGGATGTGTGCAAGAAGAGATGGGTAAGATGCTTTTTTGGGTTTTTTTGGTGGTGGTGAGATGGCTGTAAATATGATCATAGGTCACGTGTGTTAATTGGGCTCCTTAACTTACACATTAGAGAATGCAGCACCTAATTAATATCAAAGTGTTGGGCGTTGACAGTGTCATCTCCAGCTCGTCATTCTTGGCATGAAGTGCTCTTCCCTCTGCATAAGTCACAAAGGTCAGGTTTACCTGGTGTGAGAAGCTTTAATGTAGTTCAGGGACAAGAACAACTGACTAAACATGCTCTACTGCTCTTGCTTTTGCCTTATGAGACTTCCTCAGTAAGGCTGGGTTTCTGTTAAGAATAAACTATTTTATTTCTACAATTACCGCAGCAGATACTTGATACAAGACTCCTAGACCATCCGTGTTAGAGAACCTTAATTAGATTTTTCCAAGAATTAAAGTTAATCCGCAGTCCTTTATTGGACTTTACAAACTTGTATCAGAAAAAATAGTGGGTTGTGATACCATTAAAGCTATTTTCTCTGGTAATGATTGTATTAAATAAATGATCCCACAGCAGTATGCTTAGTTATCCTCTGTATAAAATGCCTGCTTTTGTTAGTGATGGAGTAGTTCTGTTGTAGTTAGTTTGCTGCTGAATGTACTTGAAAATTAGTCCTTTCTTCTGATGATGTCCTTCAGAGAGAAGTCAGCGAAGCTGATTTCCTTGGGAGGCTTAGTGTTCCTATACCTTCCAAGCTGTGAAAATATTGGCGTGGACATATTTTTTTGCAGAAAATAATGTGCTGTATGCTGTGAATTTTTGTCAATTTTTTTTGTTTAAAACCTTAACACTAGAAATTGTTTTCATCTATCCATTGATAGAGAAGTGACTTAGCTGAAAATTAAAATGTTTTAAAACGATTATCAGTTCTTAAATATGAATTTTTGTTATATTTACCCGTCTGAGATATGAATGGTATGTAAAACCAATATAGTAAGGTGAAGAAAACAAAGGTTGTAGCAGGAAAATTGTATCACCTGTCATTTTAGTTAGACAGTGGCACTGCCATACATATGCAAAGCAGGCACTTACCCAAGAAGAAGCTTTCTGTATTAATATAATTTAACTTGCAATCAGAGAAGGATAAAAGGAACCCTGTAATGAAGCTCGTCTGGATGCCACCACGGTGTTGGTTTCTTATGTTTGCATGTTTGAAGTTCTTTTCCTTTATTTCTGGCTGTAATGTCCCGGGCCGGGGAGGCGCAGCCGGAGCAGCTGCCACCACCGAAATACTCGGGCAGGCCTGGGCTGTGCAGCTGCAGCGGGAGCCCAGGGCAGCGCCTGCCTCCCTGCCTCCCTCCCTGCCGGCCTCCCGCAGAACACTCGCCTGAGAAGTGGAAGAACTCGTTCCAGCCTTCTGTGCTATTCTTACTCGGCTCTGCAGGCAGGGATGAATGACTCAGTGAATTTAAATGAGTGAAAAAAGATGTGGAAACAGTAGGGTAAATCATTCCTCATACCCACTGCGGCAGTATTTCGATCTCTGTAAACTTTTTAATACAGAAAATATGCAGATTCTCAATTCTAACGTGTATGACATAGATACAGTGAAGATGAATTGTAAAACATACATGTATATATGGGGGGTATGTGTCTGTATGCATCCTTATGTACTCAGTGTGTTACCAAAATTCCAGCCTAACAGTATGCTCTACTGCTAAAACCTAACATTTTAATACTAGCAAATCTACTGTTCGCATGTGTTCTTCATTTCCAAAAAGTCCTCATAAATGGCTTATTTTGCAGGATGAGTAAACCTTACACTTATTAATTACATCCAGATTCTATCAGGACCTGTTAAATAATTTCTCTTTTAGTTATGCTAAGATGAATCTGACCTAATTAAATTTTAGTTATTTAATCTGTAGTAGTTAATGCTGTTGCAGCAGAACACAATTATTTGGTCACAGTTGTTTCTCATTGTTTTAGCCAAGAATTTTAAATCTAGTAAATATTTTTCCTGATTTTTTTCAATATAGACTTAGAAATATCTAAAGTGGCAAATAGGGAGACTTTCTTTGCTCTTACTGTTTCCTGTCAGAGAAGTAGTACTATTAAGGAAGCTGTCAGTAAACTTAGCTTCCCTTATTTTAAGAAATACTGGAAAGAATGTTTGTGTGCAAAACAAATATTACCCCCTAAATATTATTTTACTAATCTGTATGTAGACTGCATAGCTACGTAAAACTGAAGATGTGGCCTTTGGGCCCAGGAATACACAGTCCAAATATGACATCACATAGTAAATTAATTTTAAAAATGGGCAGAAGGGGGTTTAAAGTAAGGAAGACTAGTGATACAGTAATAATACAATAACTCAATTTTGTGGTTTCACTTTGAGAATTTTCCCCCCCTGCACGTTTGCAAAATGAGAAGAAAATAATCCGTGAGATCCTAAGACACTTGAATAATAAGCAGTGCCATAATATATGAGACTGGTAAGAATGTTGTGAGCAGGAATCACTTCACTGAGGAAATCTAGAGGCATTTAAGAGGGAATGTGCTGAAATGGATGTTGAATTGAGTTCTGTTGAGGAATGGAAGAGTTAAACGTGGAAACAGCTACTCAGATGTTATGTACTTTGAAGCAGTCATCAAAACAAAGTATTTTATCTTGGAGAAGTGAAGGTCTGCAAAAGGAAGCAAATATTGTCAAAGTGATATCATGGCCAGCAGCTTGATTTTCTTGACTGGTTTTGGAAGAGTGGGAGAAGAGTTAGTAACAAAAGAACTGAGAAGATAATAAGAAGTGGAGAAAAATAAAGAATGGGCTTTTAATGTGGTATAAACAAAACTAGGAACAGACTTTGTGATCCAGTAACGAGGGAAGAAGATAGGTGAAAAAAAAAATGCTCTGCAGTCAGTTAAGGTTCTCATTAAACACCGGGAGACCCTGGTGGATTGTGGAGAAGAGTGAATTGTGTGTAGCACCAGGGCAATGTTCATTGTCCTCTTACTCCTGGATGCCCTGTTTCAGAACAGCATCTGAAATTGCCAGTAAATCCAGAATGTGCCCTAGAATTCTGTCTGAACTGCACTGTGTGTAGCAAATGCTCATGATAATAGCAGCAACAGGTTTTTGTTTGAACTGTAAAGAAACAGATGAAAAACAAAACTCTGACTTTTAGAAAACATTTAAAAAAAGTTTTTATGTGGCACATGCAAAACTTTACAGAGCCTTTTTACAGAGAACCTGAATAATCCACAGTTGTACTAAATTAAATAAGAATTTGCTTTAAATCTCCACTTTTTTTATGACTGTCTTTTGGATTATGATTCTGGAATATGTATCTACCATAAATTTGTTGTTATATATTTGTGAAAACTGGTGCTTAATTTAAGTGATTGAATGGCTATGGAATTTTACGTACAGTACCTATGTTTTAGTGTTCCTTTAATACAGCAAGATGAGGTATGGCTTCTCTTTGGTGCTGGTTTCATGTATTTGTTACCCATATGGTATCTTTTCTGCCAAGTTCAAATCTTAAAATGTAGTTAAATCCATCGTTTTCAGACATCAGAATTCAACATACATTTAATGGCAGTGTTGTATGTCACTCCCAGTCTTCCTGCAATATGTTCATGCGTATAATGCAAAAGCAAAACCCAAAAACATCAACAGCCATTAGACAGGCTTCTAGTTGAAGATAAATCAAGATAATTTTACATACTGAACTTTTTTACTGTATCAACTAACTTGTCTCGTGTATCTGATTGCTGAGGGGAAAATGAACATTTATGTGAATGTTCTGTATTTAAAAGGAAATTTAAATAAGTCCCTTTTCCCTTTCTGTGCTGATGTGATGCCAGTTCTGAGCTTCTCAGTGTTGCTTTTTTTCATGTTTTTGTGTTCATGCTATAAGCTTAAACCAAGAATCACTTTGGGACAATGAAGTCCAGTACAGTTATATTCTATTTCCATATGCTTGTTATACATGATGCTGGTGTAATCCCACAAGCCTTTTTAGTATTCCTGTGTTCTGAATACTTTATTAATTTGTACACAGTTATAGTTAGTTCTTTGAACTTGACAGAGGTTTTGGAGATCAGGCATTTTATAGTGAGACTGCCAGGAAACACTGAGAAGTAAGCCTATTGCAATATCCTGGCTTCCCCAGATAAAACTAGACATCCTGGCTGGATGTTTACCAGTGTTATTACAGAAGAAGGTATTTGTGTCTTGATTCTTTCCTAGATTTGTCCATCCTTCTCCACCCTGGGCTTTGTTATTCTTTTTAGGATGGTTAGAATAAGCATGTCACGAATTTACCTTTATGTTACCGACATGTGCTTTCAACATGTAACTGCAACCGACCAGTTTAAAATCTGGGAATACCACAAACAAACAGTTATTACATTTAGCTGAAATATTTAATAGCCCAGGAGGATGACGTATGTGATGGAATCCGATAGTAAATTCCTTTGTGGCAATTACATAAAGCAGTTTGTTTCAGTGCTTAATTGGTAACACTGGAGCTTGCTTCACTTCCGTGAGGTGTGGGAATACGAGGTGCAGAGGTAACTACATTCCATCAAGTCTCAGTCTAGACAGGCATTGGAGCATCATTCATCCCATAGCAAACAAGGCAGGCTAATCACCTTCTTAAAAGTGACCTTGCAGCTGAAGAATGTGCTGTGGTGGGCACACAGAAAGGCAAGTAGAGAGCTCAGTGCCATCACCAGCAGCACAGGTCCTGGAGTTCAGAGTCTCACCTGAAAGGATGTGATCAGAATTGCAGAATGCTGGTTCCGCCTCGTTTTATAGAGGTGGTGGTTTTTGAAAGAAATGGTTTAATGAACTGCTGTACAGTTAATTATGTTTGATTGAAGGAAAAGCTTATTATCTAGTTCATGTGGGAGGAAGTTTGAGGTGCACTTTTATAGCAGTAAGTATTAGGATGCACTAGTAGAAACTCAAATCCCTTTAATTGAAGAGTAACAGAGTGAGCTTTGACTTTTTCAAATAGCATTTACAGGAAAAGGATTTTTTATTGTATTTTATTTATGAAAGTGGATGGTGGCTACTTCTAAGGCATAGCAAAATTAAGAGGTAAGTGTCACGTAGCACGAAGTGAGCCCTGTTTAAATATTTCTGCTGGATTTGGTAGCCTAATCTCTACACAGACACTACCAGAATTAGTTGGAGAGGATTTAGGAGTGGAAAAATATGGGAGCTATTGAGGAAAGTGTGGAAAGGTGTTTTCAAGTTTTCTTGGTTATGTGAGGACAAACAGTTAATAGCAGGTGCCCCTAATAGCAACAGGAGGCACAAAGAGTGAGATGTACCATGACAGCTTGAAGATAATTGTTAAGAACTCTTAACAAAGAGATGTAAAGGAAGAGGATGAGTTCAGATGGAAACTAGTTTGCCAGCTGCTGTGCTTTGATTGACTCTGTGCATGTTTCTAACCTGTGGTAAGTGTTAAGATAGCTCTTGGAAAGGAGTTTTGAGTATGTAGATGCCCAGTTGCTGTAGGATAAATTAAGTAAATTAACACTGTCATTTCATATTTTATGTTATCTGGCTTTGTGGACATCCTTTCTTCTCCCTTGTCAATTGCTCTGCTTGAGCAGGAGATCATAATCCTGCAGATTAAGATCCAAGTGGAGCATTTAAAGAAGGGAAGATGCAAATGTTCTTAGCAGAGAATGAGCCCAGTTTTGTAATTTTGTTTTCACTCAGAAAATCAAAATTACCTAAAAACAGGGCATTATAAATGAACATGAAATTAGTCATATAAACCTCTAAATTGTCATTATGGCAATTATCTGACCTTAATTCAGATGCTTTGTGTATAACTGTGATGGTTTTTATGAGGTGTTTTTCTCTGCAGGATATTTGCCTCTTTTGGTGAAAATAGGGTAATTTCAAGGCCTTGCAGGGAATAGACTTTCACAGTTACACTCTCTCCTGCTTCTCTCTTCCCCATGGGTGTTATATCCTTCAGAGGTGGTTCTTTATGTGTGCTTCTTTCTTGATACTATCTCTTCTTAAATTTCACTTACGTTATTTCAGTTATTGTAGAAAGACATTTTTATTTCCTCTTGAATATTGCTGTTTTATGCATTTCTTCTCTTTAATGAAAAGAAATAAGTTGTATCATGTTACTAAAAAGAGATCTTTGATAAGTGCTCAGATCAACTGGGTTGCATAAAGGAAGTGCAAGAGACTGAAGTTTATTCTTCCCTAGAGGAATGCTTAGCTTCTCTGACTCTTCTGGTATGCTTTCAAAAAGTAAGGCTCCTTTATTTTTCTACTTTTATTTTCTTGCAGAACACAAACCCTCAGAACCTTAATTGCTGGTAATATAATTTGTAACTGTGTAGACAAAACCCAAAATTATTCTCAGCATTGTCAACTCCTGTGTGGCAGGGGAAGGTGGTGTGACAGTTCAAAAAGAAAATGATCATGCTCTCTTGGAGGTCTGTGTCTAGTCATTAGTGTGATAGCAGATACCTTGTACTTCTGCTAGATTTATTTTGAATTCTCATCTTTGTGTTTAGAGTTGTATTGTGCAAGACTGATGAGATCAGTCTTTGGAAGTTAGCTTGGAACTGCTGTAGCCTTTGCTTGCTCTGCCCTTCCTATCCTTCCGGTTTTTATTCACCAAATGTATACAGATGTGAGCACAAATACTGTGTTCATCTCAAATGTCTCCATCTGAGGACAAAGACAGAGTTCCTTTCTCATGTCCTGTACTTGGCATATGGTAGCATTTATCTAGTTCTTTTAAGGACTGCAGAAGACTTGCTCTAGCAGAAGACTTGCTCTAGCAGAAGACTTGCTCTAGCAGATGACAATAAACCTCTCACAGCTTCAAAATAAACAGAATTAAATGAAAGTCAGAGTTAACTAGGATTTCGGCAATGGTACTGCAAGAGAGAAGCTCTTAAATTCCTCTTCAGTGATCAACCAAATACTTGCTTTTGGCCATCAGGAGCTGACAATTCATGCAGTGCTGTCTGTCTCTACAGATTCCTGTACTTGAGTTTAATTGTTCCAAGTGCAGATGATCACACCAACTAGCAGTGCTTGAGCAGCACAATCAGAATCTGTGTGAGGTCTGCATTCCCTTTTACATTTATACACCAGCAGCTTAAATCTGGATCCCCTGGCTGGCCTCAGGGCCTTACCTAATTCAGGCTTGCTATTTCTGTGTGGAACAGAAATAGATGCATTCAAAGGTAAAGTTGCCTGCTGCCCTTCAGAGCAGAAGTTGATTTGGAAGCAGTATTTGGCTTTTGCTTAGGACCTGTGACAGTACTGAAGACAGTGCATAGTTGCAAGCTGCAAGCCCTGATATTTTGTAAAAACAGCTGAGAGAAAAGGAAATAGTAGTTACGGCTTCTGTGTAAGATGAAGAAAGGAAATGGGAGTCTCCCTTAAGTGCAGCCACTAAGGAGGATAGTTAAAAATAGCTGCTTTTCCCCTCTAAACAATTGTCTAAGTTACCATAAATCTTGTTTTTTTTTTTCTTGGGACGTGGAGACAAGCCTCATTCCCTGGGTGTTCTGTTCTGAAACACCAGTTGCGTTTTAAGAACTTGCTCTGCGCACATTGGTTATTGCAGTACAGATGTTTAAAAGGAAAAAAATAAACATTGAGGCCCAACTGTGATTGTAACAAGCAAAAGCATGACAGTACTTAAAAATATATAGACAGTAGACGGGAGGAGGAGCACAGTGAGATGAAGTGTCTTGCTGTTGCTTAGTGTGCCACCAGCAAAAAGGAACACATACCTGGTTTGCTGCTTCCAAGTGCATTGTCATCCACTTCACCATCCATCCATTATAATCCCAAACCAATAGATCTTTTGAGATTTATCATGGTAGAAAGCTGGTTGTGATAGCATTGTACTAAGTAAAGCTGCTCTCAGAGAGAAAAGCTATGAAAAGTGGCAGCTTTATTGCAAAACATACAACTATTAGAGATGCCAATTTTAAAGGGAAATTTTGGTTTTGGAAGGTTTAGAAATTAATTTATTACTTTCTCACCAATGCTAACTGCTTTGTTTCACTTCCATACAAAAAGTTCAAAAGTCATTTCAAATATATTTTGGAGTGTTTTACTTTGTGTCTTACCCTATTGGTGTTTGAATTTTGGTTAGTTTAACAGATTTTTAATAATCATTCCTAGCCACTACACTTCTTCAACTTGTTATGCCAGCCAGGCCACAGATTCCAAATATCTGTAGTTTTGTATCATCCACTCATGCTCTTTGTCTTTTTGATTGAGCTGCTTCTGGGATGTTCAATAAAACAGCTAGGAAACAGATGACTAAAGAGGCAGTGTGTACAATTGCCCAACTACTTAAATATATTTTAATGACTCAGCAAAAAGCTTTTATTTGGTAGACGCATGGTGAATGTTCCTTATTTTAGATGAAAGTGAATTTCTAATCTTAAGCTGCATCTAAATTAGCAGTTCCAAGTGTCTGTACTCTGACATGCTTTCACTGCTTTTCTTAGAAGCAGCAGGAAACTAGAATGTTCCCTGTGTAACTTATTTTCTTCCTTGTCTTCTGACAGTGAATCTAGTTGGGGTTTTATATTGCAAGAAGAAAAAAAATTGTAGAGATGTGAACACATGGCTAGGATTTCATTACTTTTATTTCCTTTTTTCATATTTGTATATTTCCTTTGGGTTTTTTTCTACTTTTTTTTCTCTCTTCTGCCCAGTGTTCAAGCGCCTGCTCTGCCTCTGTAGAAGAGAGAAGACGTAATTTGAGCCTCAGCATTATCCAGTTATGTTGCTGGAATGCTTTGGTGTCTAATACTAGTACATGTAGAATTATTCTGAGTCCTGCTTTCTTTGAAGATACCAAGAAACTTCCAGACCCAAAGGACATTTAAATGAACATATGAAACCCTAAGAGTGTTTTCCTTTAACCTTTTCTGAAGCTATTAATTTTTTGCTTCTCAAGTAGTAAGTTTAGTGTGAGGGAGTCCAGTAGGCTACCATCAGAGAATCAATAAAAGCAGATTATATGGATTTACTTAGATATTGCCAAATTCTCAGTGCAGTTTGGTGAATTTTAAGGTACACCTACTATGGTGAAACTTTAGTGTAGTTGTGGCTACAAGTTTTTTCTTGTAATCATTTGACTTCCAAGACCTTCCTATTTGTAACAGCCCTTATTTTTGCTAATGGCGAGCTTTGTAATTTTTCTTAAGGCTTTTTGTATGTGAGAGAGAGCAAGCTCAGGATGATTGTGGTCATAATTAAAATTATTGGCTGTGGAATTAGGAGACAACATTTTAAGTCATCTTTGGACAGTTGGAACTTTACATTGTCCATTTTGGATGCTCAGTGTTATTAGATTCTTGAATTAAAATACTCTAGTTGTCAAACCTTACATTATGGCCTTATGAAAACCATTATGAAGGTGGACATGGACAATGAGATATAGTTTCTTTACTGTGGAAGAAACATTCTAACGAGGTGCAGATTGCAAACTGTGTTACTAAAAAAGTACAGTAGAATTAAAAGTATCACAATCTGTTGTGACATACAGATGAATATGTGGTAGAGTATTGGTTAATAGATGGGAAGATAAGATCTCTAGCAGAAAAGGTTATTTCAATGATTTACTGCTTGGATGCACATGAAAATTTAGTGAGGTGCAAGAATGCTGATAACTTAACTGGAGATTAACTTTTTTCTGTCTTGATTTTCCCCTGTGACTGAATGGGTGAAGCGCCAGGTAGGTACTAGGCTTGTGTGAAAAGTGAATCCTCTTTACAAGGGCCATGGAATAAAGATCTGTTTAAGCATGTGGGAAAAAACCCCATATTTGAGTTAGTCACCAGAAAAGACTGGACAGAAAGGAATTGTTCTTCACTTAAAGCCTTTGTAGATGTCTTAGTAAATAAACTAAGGAGTAGATTTTTGATGATGACACATGCACACAGTTTGTGCATAATTATCTGTCTCTGCCACAGTATGAAGGTGCTCCTTCTTTCATGTCTGTAGTATGTAGTCTTGTTGGCACTAAGCAGGAATCTGCAGTGAACCAATTAAAAATACATGGTATCTTACAATTTTTATTTGTTTATGTAATTCTCCTCTAAATACTATGAAATACAAATATGCAGTCTTGCATCCACATACCCCAGTGAGAGCTTTGCTGTAAGGTTATGGAAGAAATTAATTCAAAAAGTGAAAAAAACAGCCACAAACTCAAAACTTCATATAGTGAAAACAAGATGTTATTAAAAAGATCTCTTGCTGTATGCTTTGAAGTAAGCAGTTTATTTCCTACTGTTTGCTACAATAATATTTTTCTCCTAAGCACAACATTGTGACCAGAATCATAGAATAAATGCCAGGGAGCTAGAGGGTGAGCAGAGGAACAGGAGGAATAAAAAGCTGCTTCTACAAAGCAGAATTGCTCTTTATTGGAGACCACAAGCATTTCCAGTCTTTATTTTCTCTGTTGCAGCTTGCATCTTCTCCCTGGCTTTTGGTCTTTTCATTTGGTTTTGACCTCCTTTGCTTTTGTCTGCTTTCCTGAGCAGTGGCACCACTGCTGCTTTTTCCACTGACCTGTGTTCTGTCTTTTCACTGTTTTTCACATACCAGCTTTCTTCATATTTTTTGGGGTTTTTTCTATTTTATGTGTTACCCCGGTAAAAGCAAGATTAGAAGACAGAGTGATGCTTTTAGTTCCAATTTACCAGAGTAGGTGCTTGGCTGCTGGATGAGGACTGAACTTCACCTCAGCCTATTCAAAAAGCACCAGATTTTTCCGTGCCTATGAAAGCAGCGTGTGCAACAATCCCATGTCCTAGACAGACCGTAGAGCATGTCCAGTGCTGCTGGTCTGTGAAAAATTGGGTTTCCAAAGTAACAGCCTCTTCTGAAGTTTTTCAGAGGCCTATAATTTTGGTACTTTGTCAAGAAAATGAGCAATCCTCTCTCTGTTCCCCTTCTACTTCCCCACAAGAAAAAAAAAAAGCTCACCGCAAACCAACCAGCAGCCACACCCTTGGTATGAGGCAGCCCGTCTGCCACAGCTTAAATTCAGCTTCTTCCACTTTTAGAATTCGTCAACAGAATACTTTAAAAAAGTATTTTAATGTGGACTTCACAACCTATTTTTTCTAGTCTTACTGCAGGCATGACAACATCATTTTAACAGAGTCTTTTTTAACTTCTAAGTGAAAGAGTAGAAAAGTGCTTGCTGTAAGAAATCTGTGACCTCACTGATAGTTCAGTGAATGTCTTAAGCAACTGAAAATGGAGTTCTTCTAAGATATGTCAGATCCCTAATTACAGGCAGAATTCCAGGCTGGGTTATAATAAATGTAATTACTCCCTCCCCTCTCAATTTAAATTAAAAATAAGTAAATATAAATAATGTCAACCCAACTGTCCCTCAGTGCTGTCCTCAACTGGCTAACATTGAAAAGGTGGCTAACAGTGCAATTAGTTTTTAGAAGAGGTCCTAAAACTTGAATTTCAGGTTATGTATATGAACATGCTGAGGTGAAATTGTGTGAAGATAAATGAGAACAGGAGCACTTGTTGTGGTGGTCTCTTTAACAAAACCGAATCATGGTAAAAAGGCAATGACAAAACAGACCCCGTGTGTTAATATAAATATTTGTAACCTATTTGACTTGAATTATCATTGTCTTCCACTGTTTTGCAATTTTGATGAAAACTTTCCTTCTACTTGAATTTGTCTTGTAGCATTGTTAACAAATTTTTAAAAATATCAATTCAGTACTCAGTAATTTCATGGAGTTTGCATGGAGAAATCTGTAAGTACTAGCAAAATTTTTTGAAGAAGACAGCAAGCACTCCATTATCTGATGATGGAGAATTGGCATCATTGCTATTCTGCAGCTTGTCCCCAGTCCTGATACTTCTCAAACAAGCTACCATCTGTGGAGGACTATTCTAGTGATTGCTCAAGCTTATTTTCTGCTCTGTAAGCAGAAGAATGTGTATTCAGGTGAGTGTTTTTAATGGACCTATTCACAAGAGCATAAAACTCCTCAGAGGTGCACATGCTGCAGTTTTTACAATCAGACTTTTGAATAACAAAACCTTGTATCCCAGCAGACAGAAATTTTTGTGTTTTGTCTATTGGACAGTCCCAGGGGCGTAAACTGTGTGTCTGACAACTAGTTTGATGTATGAAAGATAGTTTTAAAGGCCTTTACAGGAGAAGTAAATGTTTTTCGTGGTCCCTCTTGTGAAGATGGTGTTGTAATGGCTGTGCAGGTGTAGGTGTGCAGTTGGCTGGTGTGGTTGAGGTACCTCCATATTTTTGAGAGTCTGCATGAGGCAGTATAGTATTCTAATGGGGCCAGCAAGAGGTTTGATGTTTCTTAATTGACTCAAGACTGTGTGGCCGTGAGATGTGTTGAATCTTAAAAGGAATATGAGAGACTGGCTGAAAGGCATAGGAGGGAATCAGTGTAGAGTACCCTCTCACGTGTACGCCAGGTGAAGTTTACAGTGGCTGAGTTGAAGTTCCCTTCTTGGAGGGACTTTTTCATCCCCATATTGATGAAATGTATTTGGGGGTTCCTGCAGCAAGGAGAGACCTGCTCCAGGTCTGCCAGGCATTGCAGTTGATAGGGCACTGGCTGTTGGGGGATTCTGGTAGGTTCATGTTTTGACACTCACATTTTAAATTCCCCAGTGCTGCAGTTCAGTCACTGCTCATGATGAAATCATGTCACCAGTAAATTATTTACAGAGGCAGGGCTGCATTGGCAGAGGTACCCTCATTGTGAAGTGAAAGCTCCCTAAAGCAATGAAACAATAGAGAGTAGAATTGGAGCAGAATTTAAATGAAGTAAAGATTTTGTGGCAGCCAGTCAGAAGGTCAGGTCGGGTTTTCTGAAGTACTGGCTGGGTTTGTCTCTGTAATCTGATACTGCAGCCCTGAAAGTTTGTAGAGCTTGTTTTGTTTGTAAGGTGACTAAAATGTGTGTTTGTCATAGCATCTTCTAATAAGCTACTATGGCTTTGCTTATCTAGGGATTCACGGATCCTCTTCTCAGGTATTATGAGCAAGGCTGGGGAGACAAGGTCACTTCAGTTCAAGCTTGTTGAGAAGAGGATGCCGACCACTCTTGGTATGGCAGAAACAGTATATTTAACACAACAGCAGCAAAACTACGCTTCTCTCTCTGCCTCCAAATTTACTCCCACCTCCCACATCCCAGGTGAAAACCTGACTGAGAACAGACTTGTTAGCAGATGGTAACCTCCTGTTGTGACTGTCCACAGCATGGGCTGCATAGGCCTCCCAGGTCCATAGCCTTGTCTGAGCAGAGCATGGGACAGAGGCTGTCTTGGATGGACATCAGGGAGGAATTCAGCACAAATAAGCATTTGGATTTTAAGGGAAATTTCAGCAAACCGTACATTTCAATATCTCATGGATTCTTGCTGCTTTCAAATACTGTTGCCACAAACTTGAATTTATTATCTAATACTATCATTACAGGCTTTAGGTTATGTCAGCACATCTTTAAAAGCAGTCTGTGGGAGTTTTTAGGTGTGTATGTGATGTTAACTCCAAGATCAAAAATTAACCAACATTACAGTATTTACTACTATAACTTACTTGCATAATTCTACAGGGTTTACAGTGATTGTGGGTATGATACATTGTCAAAAGTTGTGTGGAACTGAAAAAAAATGAGTTTTGAAGGTAGATTTCCCCCCATACACTCCTCCAATGGCCACTGAAGCTTGCAGACAAATTCTCTGAACCTTTCTAAATATTGTTCATAAACAGTAATAGATGTCTCATTTGTTTTTCTGAATCTTAACTGTTCACTGTGATTTATTTTTTCATCAGAAGCAAGCCATTATCCCACAGGAAACAGTTTTAGAGCTGATATATACCACTGTAAGAAATATGGGGGGGTTTTTTTGGGCTTCTCATCGTTCCTGTTTAAGGTAAGGCTAGGTTAGTCAATTTTTGACTGAGTAACTTACCCTTTTATGAATGTTAGCTGTTGTTCTTAACAGCTGCAACTGAGCAATGTTCATTGAACATACACAGAAGTAGTGCACTGTAGCTAGAAGATACTTCAAATCCTTTAGCTGCAGATAGTCGTATGGTGGGACAGACTGTGCATTTCACTGGTTTGGAAATGCAGTTTGTGTCGCTGATGGTCTTGGAGCAGGTAAACAAGGTGAAAACTTCAGGACTGGTATGTAAGCTGGAAGCAAAGGGTAATATTCACTTGTCAGTAATTTGATGCAGAATGGTGCTTGCCAGGGTCAGTGCATCTGGGTTTGCAAATGGTGCTACAGTGTCACCGTTCATACAGTTTTTGGTTTAGTGAGCAGTTTGTTACCTTGAAAATAAATAACCAGTGAGATAAACATTTTAGAAAAGAATAACTTATTAATACAAAATTCTAGCTGCACTTCTTTTATGTAAATAGTTTGATTAAGAAATACATTTCTCTCTGCCTTACCCCTTCCCCTGCCACCCTTCTTTTCTTCTTTTTCATTTCAGAGCAAACAGAAATAATTTCTCTGTGGGGATGGTGTTTAATGCATTTTTAAAGATAATACATGAATTTGTAACTATGAATACTGAATTTGAGGATTGCAGGGCATTGCTTTTGAAGAAGTGTCTGCAATTAACAGTAGTTGAGGTTTGGTGAGTGAATGCCCTTTGAGGTAGGGAGAGGCAGGGGGGTAACTTAGAGTTCTTTGCCTACTTGTGTCCCATTTGTCTCATTCTGGCAAGAGCCTTCAGGAGCCAGGCAGGAGGCTGAGGCTTCTGTAGCTGATGATTTAGTCATCCTTCTACAGCAGCAATCCATTAGGAAATCTCTCCCAGCTTCTCTCCTGCTCCTAGCAATGTAGTCCTTCCTCTCCCTTGTACTCATCTAGAACCCCTCATTAAGCAGCTTTAAGTCTCTAACTGGCAGAAATTTAAGCAATGTTTTTGTGGGGCTACTGACCTAGTTTTCTGCCAGACTGGTTAGTTACAGCAGCTCGTGGGGCTCCTGCTGTGGGTCAGCTCCAACACTTGTTAAATAGTGGGAGTGTGCAGTGCTTTTGTACCCTGCTTTGAAATTTTCAATGTTTCTGGCAATTATTCTGAGAAAGAAATTTAGCTCTGCCTGCTCACTATTTATTCAGGAACTTGGGGCTGTTAGATGGTGAAACACAATCTGTGTATGTACTAAGATTCTGTGAGTATCTGGGTTTCTTAATAACACACATCTCTATCCTTTTGTAAAATTTGAAGAGCCTGCGGCACTTCCTTCTGGTGCAGAATGATCCATATTTCTTCTTTTATGTTATTAGAGCAAGGTTCCATAGCTAGATATCTATCAGACTGATAACATAATTCATGTCTGTTGGTGAAGCTGGACTCTTCTGCATAGGAGATGAATGATTGTAACACCATGAAATATTATAATGTCACAACAACACTTCAAATGTGAAATTTGCTGTAGAATTATATAGAATAATACAGTATTTATGTGCTGCACAAAATGGTTTACAAGGTGTAAGCAGTTAAAAGAAATGCTTCATTATGAAAGATCTGGTTGATTAACCAGTAAAGATACAAATTTTTAAGACTCTGTTGCTGTGTATTTTTCTTCTAACGGCAAATCTTTGAACTTTTTTCACCTACAGATAGATTCGCTTGCCTTCCAAACTGAAAGGCTTGGAAGTTATTTGCTTGCTTATCTTTCCTTATTTTAGTGACCATTTCTGTTAAGGAGATTGAAAAGATGTTCTGAGTAATCAAACACCTTTTTATCTTCCATTATTATCAAAGGTCATTCTCATAAAACTAATTTAAGGTAATTTCTGTTGTGTTACAGTGAAGTTGTCTTGTGTGGTTAATCTTTCCTTATACATCATCTCTCTGTGAAACACTCCCTCTTCCCAGTGCCTTTGCCTTATTCTAGAGGAAAACCTGAGATGTTTGCATTGGACAAGTAGTCTTGAATTTCATGAATACTTGTGTGTAAGGAAAGGCAAGTCTGATTATTTGCAACTTGAAATTCCAAAGTCCACTGGTATTTGTCCAGGAGTGAAGTTACTCAGGGTCAGCACAAAGGAGGAAGTAACAGATTTACTGCTCAGAGATGGTTTGGAAATGTCTGTGTGGAGTAATTGCTCACAGGAAGCTCTATGGGAATAGGAGGTCTGAAAAGACCAAAACTGGCAAGTTACAACATTTGGGGAGAATCCAGGCACCTGTGACTAGCAGGCTCATCACTGATTTTGCTCATCGACTTGAGTGATAGTTGCGCAACGATCTGCTTTTCGTTTTGAGTATTTCAATGTGATTAATTTCTTTTTATTTAGGAAAAAAATAAATCTGTTTTTAACTATATAATTGTGGTAAAATTTTCAAGTTTCTGCTTGACTTCTGGAGGTTTCTAGAGGCTTGTTAGAGATGAGTATAAAACGATTTTCAGGAAGGAAGTCACATTGTTAGTAAATAATCCAATTAAATTTTAATGCGGGGAATGTATGGGTGTCTGGTTTCTCTGGGACAGAGAAATCGATCATTCATTACTGAAACAACGAATGCTTTCTCTACAGTTTATTTAAAGGGATGTTCAGAGAACCTCTTTGCATTTTCTATGAAAATATATGCAAATTGACTACCCAGAAGTCCGTTAACTGAGCTATCAAAAATGTATTAAAGTACTTCAAAAAAATTGAACTAAGCGATCCTGAAGTGTTATCATAATGTAGCAGATTCTTTGTGTTTCTCATTTCTTTACCAAGAAATTTCAAATTTCTTCATTGACTGCATTTACTTGGTAATAGGTTGCTGTGAAATAGATGATGTTACATTTTAGCTCCACAGAGGTCAACGAATGAAGTGCAGTGGTATTTAATGCTGAAGGGTTTAGTATTTTACTGTTCTTTGTACAATTCTATATGTTAATTACTCAGTGCAGGATGAGGTTGCAGCTTAAACTTCTGTAAAGTTCCCATAAAGGCACCATGACCAGTCAATGATTTTAAAAATAATTTCCCCATGAAAAAGTTCTTGGTTTTAGTTCATGGGTGTGTGGATGGAATCACACAGTGGACTACTGGAACAATCAGGCAACAATGGCAGTTTTCTAACATGCCTCCAGCCAGCATTTGATGAGTACAAATTTCTATTTCAGTGATGTGACCATTGGCTCAAAAATACTGGTGTCTTTGCATTTGTAGAATTGTTAGATGTTTGGTTTGCTTTTGAAGGAAGTGGTGAAGCCTGGATGCAGTTCTGTGGTAATTGAAGTTGGTCTGAACCTTGATCTGGCAGGGACTACCTTTGTGGACTTCACTCACCTCCAGTATGCACTGGTAGCCAGCTGGCCTTGCCTTCTCTTCCCTGCTAGCCCCAGGGCTTCAGTGAGACCCTTCCAAGAGTGGGCTTCTCAAGGCTAACCTCCCCCTGCTCCCAGTTTGTTCTTTCCCCAGAGCATCTCTCCAAACTGGTTCTCTCTGCAGTTCCGTGACTGTCAGCTCTGTCTCAAGAGAAACAGCAAATAGGGGAGGGGAAGAGGCAAAATGCTGCTAATCCTACTTCAGTTGGGGTTGAGAGGCGGTGTAATGGCCTCGGGAGAGAAAGAGAGAATTATTCCTGGATTACTGAATAACAGGGTTGTCTGGAGTTATTGAGCAGCCGATTAGGAGAAAAATCTGTCTCACCGCAATTGTGCTGTGGAGCACAAGAGACCCAGTATTTCACTACTGATGTGTAAAAAAACACATAAAACAACTTAAAATTGCATTGTCTCAATGAAAACCTTGGCTTAAGTGTTGATGTTTTGGAAACTTCTTGCCTGAGGAGAGAGAGATGTCTTTTTTTTTCTTCTCCTATTTGCTTTGATAGTTTACTTGATTTATAGGAGAAGGAGGCTTGTTTTGAGGCTTGACTATATTGTGCTTTTTCGTGATCTTTGGAGCAGACGTTTGCTGGAAGGAAAAAGGAACTGAATAACTTTGAGCTGGTTGTCTGTGATACTCCGACTTTTGTTACCATCTTTTGAATTTCTGCAGTAATTTTTTTTAACCTCTGTTTCTGTCACTGGGTAAATAGCAAGTGGTGTGAATGCTTGAGTGTTGGAGTCTTTCCCCCCCTCCCCCCCCTTTTTTTTTTTTTTCTTTTATTTTAAAGCACCCATTTCTACTTGAGAAGCATTTCTTTGTGGTACTTCCCAGCCCTTATCTTTTGTTTCATGAGGGCCTCCCTAGAATGCCTAAATATGCTAATCCCTGGCAGAAGGAGGGTAAAGGCTTTATAAACTTTTTGGGTTTGTGAGCCTTTGGTTACTTAAGATAATAAGAAAATGTAAATAATAAAGATATGTAAATGATGTGGGTATTATTGTCTAAAAAGGATACTGTAGATATAGCTGGCTTTTGAGAGACTTCTGTAGTGGGAGAGATAGTAAGGGCAGAGAGACAGAAACAGAACACTTGCAGAGCTCTGAGGAACTGTTTCTAGCTCTGCTACTATATCTATTTGATGTCTTTTAAAATAATATTGTTGCTGTTCTGAAAAGCTACTTGTTTAAATAAATGATCAGTACAATTTTTCATAAGCTTATACTTAACCTATTTATAATTTAAATATTTCATACTGAAGAGTTTGAATAGGTCTGGGTGTTTTTTTTTCCTCCCATTTAATCTGTTGCTCCATTTTAGATTATTTGGTAAAGTGATAGCTACATTATGGACACAAGCTGTTACTAGGGGGTTCTGCATCATGTTTGGATAAGCTGTAAGCATGACATGCAGAAAAATGTGCGACGTGTATATTGTCTAAAGATTTTAAGAGAGTAATGTTCATTTCTGAAGAAAATATGGGGCTGATACTTGGTGCTAGACAACTCTATAGTTTTTAGAGATACTAGCATGAGCAGGAAAAAAAGGACATGAAGACTATTGATTTTATCATGATATTTATGATCTATTGCAAACTTGCTAAATACCACGTTCCAAATCATAATTTCTTGGGGCACATACAACAGAAAATTAACAAATCTTTTATGATAAGCACAAAGTTAAGGATACATTTATGTTCTGCTGAATACGGGTCTTGAATGATAAGCTGAACAAAGACATTTATCTTGTGTTCATAATAATAAGCTTGAGTTTGCACGAAGTCACATTTTTCTTGGTGCTTTATTGCTTTTTTATAAAGTAATACTTTATAATGGACTTTTACACAATTGGGTAATGAGTTTTTTTATGTGACCTGATAAACAAATGGTTTTGGTAGTCAATTATGGACATTTTAAATGTCAGCTTACATGTTCTAAGGCTGTAATTGTCTATTCCAACTCTAGAGAAAGATGTCAATCTTACCAAGATTGAAGGAGGTCGTTGCTAGCAAAATGTTTTGTTGCTGTTTTTAATGCAAGCTGTTTCATGCCATTACCTTCCTGAAAAGAATATTGATTAATGACATTAAAGGATATTGAATTGCATTTCAAATTTCGAATTGCTTAACATCCATATTTGCATTTTAGTTGGGTAAAGCCCATTGTTGCTTTTCTATGGAAGCTGTGATTTGATACAGTTGGTTTCTTTCTAAAGACTATTGGCACATGTGCAGGATAGAACAGGATGATGAAAAGGAGAAATACGCATTTCATATCTGAAAAAAAATTTCTAGAGGTTTGGGGTTTTTTTGACACAAAATGCTATAATCTCTGACTTAGAGAGTCCCAAGCTGCCGCTGCTGCTTAGAAACCAGAAGAGTGTACTGGAAAATATTGTATGTTTGTGTGTCTGACATCTGAAACTGGTCAGAATTGGAAATCATCCAAAAAACATATGCAATGTAAGTGTTGGATTTCAAAAATACTGTATTCTGTTACTGGCACCGAGTGAATAGCCGGAGGGAGACTAATGTAACACCCTAAAACCTTTTCACACCCTGAGCAGTGAGCTCGCTGAAGTGCCTTTTAACCAGCAGGATAATCCTTGTAAATGATGTGCTTTAGGTCACTGGGAAAAACACTTTTCTCTCATACTGAAAGTAAAGGTCTTCTGATCATTTTGCCCGTACATTAAGAATGACAAAAGGCCAATCTTGTGCATTTTCCCGTCTCCTCCTTGTTGAACATCACGCAGGGCATTTGTGCTGCACACCGGTGCTGGTACAAATAAAGAAGTGTGCTTTTCCAAAGCACATAGCTGCTTCCTGAAGGAGTACGGGGAAGGTGAATGCCTTAATCTGAAGCTTCAGCCTTAGTCTGGTGTGTGTGTTTTGTCACCGTGTTGTCACGTAGGCACTGGTGCCATCCTGCCTGCAGTGGGGGAGGTCCGATGTCCTCGCAGCTCCTTCGCTCCGCTGCTGCTGATCCTGCTGCTTTTCTGCTTCATTACCCTGATGTGGGCATTGTTGGTGCCTTTTCACTCTGTCCCTCAGTCTGATTCAAAGGCTACTTTAGTGTATCTAAAGGAAAAGGTCTTTCACCTCCTTCTCTCTCAAAATATAGCCTACTTAGCAAACTCAGTGGTGTGATTATTGAACTATGTGGTGCTGCACTGTTACAAAGATTTAAATGGAATCCAGACTGAAATTTCCGTCCAGTTTGGTGAGAAAATGATAAAAGGAATAACAGGTTTTTCATGATAGCAGCTTGCTAAATTACAGGTTGCTGAATATTGTTAAGAAGAGCAGACATTTCCATCTCTTCCATCTTCTTAATTATGCAGAATCAGTGTCTCTTCCCAAATATCCTTCTCTTTTTTGCATTTCACAGGCATTCATTTGTATGTATTTCATAATCTGAAGGTTTATGAGGATGAGAGGATGGTGTTAGTTGCAACCCTTTCCTTCAATACCATATAGTGGATTGCTAATTAATTCTAAAATTAAGTGATATCTAATACACTAAATCATTATTTAGGTATAAAAATGGTTTTACGTTTCAGCTGATAGGAGTGTTATGATCAGTGAATATATAATTTGTGATTAATGGGGGAATAGATTGTCATGGCAATGATAACCCAGCCAGTGCTTTGCCCCTCTTGGGCAGATGGGCTTACCTGCTGTCTTCCACCATCTTTTCTCTTGTACCCTAACCTTCCTTATCTGTACTTTTGTTTGCTGTTCATATTTCCCACACCCTGTGTGTACTGTTACTGCTGTATTTAATTAAATAGTTCACCTTGGCAGAATTATCCAAATGCCATCCGTGCTTCACTGAGCCACGTGCTAGGAAACGCCTTTCGTAGGAAGTGATGTCTCATTGCCAGGTGTCATCTGGAGAGACCTGCACCCCTTCTTCCTCTCAGCACTGGGGAGGCTTTAGGTTTTATCTGTAGCATTTACTACAACTTTGTGCTCATTAAAGCTCATCCACATATTATATTGGGTACAATCTCTTGCTGTTCCTGATTCCTTGTTCAGTGATCAAGCAACAGCCTTCTCCCTTACCTTTGGGAAAAGCTTCATCCATTCTGACAAGGCTGGCATGGATGGAGAGAGCTGGTGCTGGTCCTAACCTAGGATTTACTTGGTGTGTTCATTAGATGCTACAAACAGAATGTCTATAATGTAGGATTTGCAGAGTAAATGCCTTTGCTAAATACTGTATATTTATAGTGTGTAATTTTCGTTTTTAAAACAAAAGGCTAGGGCTGAGAACTGCTTTCAGCACAAGATGGCAATGGGAGTAAATTTCCTATGTGTTTGTTTTGAGCTTGGGCAGTGCTGGCACTGAGCCTGAGGAGATGGGATTCTTTGTTGGTTCACTGGTGGTAATTTACAAAAGTTACCCTTTTCAGATGGAACTTGGCTGCCAGGAGGATCTGAATGTGTGGTTTCTCGAAGGGTGTCCCTCCTGTGCACAAGTGATCTTTTGGAAAAGATGTGTTTTGGACCTTGTTAGCAAGGGTTTGGATTATACCCTTTAATATGATAGTCAGTCAAACTCAAATTACAGTTTTAATAAAGTTTGCAAATTATCGTAGAGAGAAGTGACATTTCTTTCCAAGTAAATAAACCCCTAAGCAAAACAAGAAAAACAAGAAAATCCTACTCCATAAATGGGTAAGAGACAGCACTTTCTGTGCACAATTCATTGTATTCTGGCTAATTTTTTTTTTTTTTTACTTGAAACTTAATGTAGATCTGCTTGGAAGCAGAGAAATTGCTCTCTATGGTATCCTTAGGTTGTATTGTAATCTTTTTTGTTTTAAGCCAAGCTTGTAGTCAGTCAGAAAAGGAGCTAATCTAAAATATTAATATGAAGCATAAAAATTACTGTATTTTAAAAAATGTGGACTTATGAGTGAGCATTATATTGTTCAGCCAATTGAGTAAGTAGTGTCACTAATATGTTACTGAGGTGTTTCTTTAGTTGATACTTGTTTAAAGAATGAATCTCCTGCTTTGTAGAATTTGGTTCCTCTTGTAGTTGTTTGCCCTATGAGTGATGCTTAGAAAAGAAATCAGAACTTCTCTACTAGTGACTTTTTCCCTCAAATATTGAATATATAACTCTGTTTCCAGCAATTGAAATTATAAGAGTTAAGGGTTTCTTTTGCATCAGATGTTAGCCGACTGGAACAGCATTATATGTAAACTTTGTTAATTGTTATAAGGCATTAGCGCCCGCTTTTCTTGGAGGAGAGTTGAAGTGACACCGGATTAGCTCAGATAAAGTCCGGGCTATGCGATATTCCAGAATGTCGTTTGTCTCTTTATTTTGGAAGTAAAAGCCCTGCTGTCAGGCGCGGCTTTGCCCGCGGTCCTTGTCTGTTTGATGAAGGCTGTTTGTGGCGCTGAGAGGCGTCTGCAGTGCCAGGGAGTTGCCAGGACCTCATTAAGCGCCGCTTGGAGCAGGGCCAGGCATTCAGGGCAGGGGAGCCTTCTCTCCCCGCGAAGACAGGCGGCTCAGAAAGGGAGGGGGAGAAAGAAAAGACTGCTTCGCCCATCAACTGCTGTGTTTTATTGTGCTGAAGGGGTTAGCCGAGTTCTTGGAAATAAACTCCAGGCCGTAACTTCTGCTGGCTCTTGTAAAAGTTGAATGTGGCCCCTCCTGTCCCCTGCCTTTTTCCTTGGCGTTAGTCAGACACAGTAGCTGTAACAGGACAGTCAAAGGTTTTCCCCTACTCTTGGTACTGCTATTGTTCTATACTCAAAATCAAATGAGAAGAAATGTGTTAAAGATGTAAACATCGTCACTTTAGAAAAATACAATCTCTTTTTCACATGTCCCATTCTTTGGAATCTGTAAACAATTAAAAAAAATTTAAATATATTTTCTTAAACTGTAAATTATTAAAATAATAATTTCAATAAGGCATCAAACTTTTTTTTGGCTAATATTAAAAGTATATTTTCTGTATCAGTTATGGTGAAAACTTCAGGTATTTTCTGAAATACTCAGTAACTGTTGTATGAGATCAAGAAAGGACACGTTCTGAGAAGTTCTACCTGACAGAAGGATTTTCAACTCTGATGCCAAGATTTTCCTTCTGTATTGAACCTATGATTTTGATCTGGATAAGATTTAAGGCTTTCTAAAGAACACTGTAGCTCTGAGCGGCACCAATATAAAAAGCTTTTCATTTAACTGCTCCCCTGCTGAATGTTTTGAACAACTAAGATGAAAAACTATGCCCTGAGATGTCTGTGCGAAGACAATCCAGAATAATTTAGTGTAGCTGAGCCATTGTAATGTGGATTGCTTTTAACAGTGGATTGGATGTGTGTGACATGGATGTATCTGGATCTCTCTTCTGTCTTTCTCTTTTACCCAGAAGTGCCCAAAAAGATTGCAGGGGGAGCAGGGGGAAGCATGAAAATGAGTTACAACCTGCTGCCAGCCAGGGCTGTCAGCTGTGAGAGGGACTGTTTGCCTGTGTTGCAAATTTAAAAAACAACTCTTTCCAGACTTCTCTTTAGAAATTACAGTCCCCTCATCAGTTTTATAGTTTATTTAGGAAGATGATGGCATTCTTAGCACAGCTGGAGAAACCTCCTCTACCTGAAGAAATAAATGGTGGCTTTTGTTGATGGTTGTACTGGCAAGGCTTATACAGTGCTGTTTTCTGTTTTGAGAACAGAACCTGATAATGAGTCAGAATATTCATAAAACTAACACATGGCCCCTCAGACTCCACAGGACTTGTGATTTCAGAAAAGCCCTTTGTGGAGATGCGGTAGACAGACTGTCATGCAATTTACTGTTTGGGACCTGTATGTATCATTTTGTAGACTAGGGAGTATGTCTTGAAGGTATTTGTTACTGTTTTTCAGACATTGGACTTACTTGAGCTTAAAGAAATGCTATTGAATGAGATAAATTGTAGTAAAGGAGACTGTATGCTGGTGAAACACGGCTGTTTGTACAGCTGCAGGTCAGTTAATAGAGACATAAAGAAGCAGGCCAGGATGGGGATCTGAATAGTCCTATATTGTCTGAAAACTTAGCAGGGTTGATTATGAAGGAGGGAAGCAGCCTGTTCCATACGGTGGTGTTAATCATTTTCTGGGAGCAGGGCAGTGCAAGGGGCAGTGCTGCTGAGTGGTTACAGTTAGCTTTAAACCAACGTTTGTTTTACAATGCAGATAAGTTGTATGAAAGAAAATGTGCTGCTTTTTTCTGTTCTTTTTTTTTTTCTCACAGGGATTTAGAATTACTGTAAGGATTCCACAAACTGATGTTAAGTCAGTGTAGTGGTTTTCTTCTGCTAGTAAATCTTATGTGTGTAGAGAGGAGTGTGCACTGAGTTCATACACAAGTATTGACATATAGTTGGTACTTGAGCTTAGAGGGAGTTGATTTACAATTCCTCATAAAACACTGGTTTAATGTTTAGGGGTGTAGCATGAGAGAGAGGAGGACCTACCAATGGCTATTACTTTCTGTAGATTTCTTTTTCAAGAAATGGCTGTTCTGCAAGTATTTAAAACAACACTGTCGAAAGCAAAAAATATTGGAAATATTGCTGACCAAGCAGAAAACTCAGATTTTCCCCCCTCAGTTGGAAAAGATAAGTTGATTTGAACATTTACTATGTTAATAGTACACAGGTATTGATAATAGTGTGTAAGAAAAGTGTAACTGACCACTGCAGCTTATTTGTTTGGTAATGGTAGAATGGGTGAAAAACAAACTTAAAAACCTCATAGAAGCATTTGGGTTTTTTCCCCCCAAGCTTGACAATGACATATTTTGACACAGATGTGAAAGATGTATCTATTTGCAAATTTAGAAGGCTGTAGCTTTCCTTGACATGGTCTGAATAATGCTGCATGTTCTTAGAGCCAAATTTTGAGATGTGGGAACTCTACAGCCATAGACCCTGCATGCCATCTTTGTGCTTAAAAGTAGTTGAGATAGTTAGAAGGAAGTAATTTCATTGAAGTTTTACCTTTTTCCCCAGAAAATATGCACAAGTGAAAGGTGATCTCCTTGAACTTACTTAGGTCACAAAAAAAAAGTTTTAAAGATTCTGAGTAATTACGAGCAGAACCATCTCTAGTTAAGGTTAAGCAGACAAGTATATGTGGTTTTTCTGTGCCTTGATAGAATGTCAGAAATGTGTAATCAAATTTGCATGTCTGGGTTTGCATTTAGTATCTAAAGCTATGTATGTAATTTAGAAAATATTTTCTGGTTAGATATTTGGATTAAGAATTTAGAGAACCATTTAAGAAATATTTTCAGTTGTTATTGCAGTTGATGGTAGTTTCTCTTCATTGCTTGCAGGTTAGATATTGATACTGCTCGAACTTTTTCTCAGACCTGAACTCCATACGTAAGATATTCATCAGAAATTGTAGACTCTCCCTCATTTATGATTTTAAAAATGAAAAGTTATTTTTGAAGAAAAAGAATTTAAGTTGCTACTTACACATTTGTCAAATGACAGTGGTAACTTAAATCTTTTTATTGTATTTCCCCCACTAGTGACTGTCAGATCCCTCACTGCAATAGATGGATTTTTTAGGGTCTCCAGTGAATTGGCAGCTGAGGTTGTTATGAATGTTATGCCCAGGGCTCTAGAAGAGAAGTATAGATATCTGCACAATATGAATTAATTTCATGACCTGTATTTTTCCCTCTATTATTTATTTTCCTTTCAGAAGGAGAATTCTTACTGTCCCCGTTTTCCTGCACTTGAGTTCTTTGAGAGGTGTGCCAAGGAAGCACAAATATTTGGTGTCTGCTAGGAAATGTTTTTTCTTCCACTCATAAGAACTGAGCCATCTGTCAGCTATAGCAGAAACTTGTGATAAGAACTACAGACAGTATTCTTTGATGTATTAACACTTGTTTTCATTTATGTGAACTGGAGGACAAAGGGCTGAATCTCCAGGGCATAACGACGTTACTGGTACACGACCATATTGCCATTTGAACATGGTGGCCTGCAAGCCCCTATAAATGCTGGCATCTGTGCCTGCCATTAGCAATGGTGAATTGTTCATCTTTCCAACACCACAGTCCTGCCCAGGGCCTTCATTTGGCATGCAATAAATATCAGAAGTTCACCTTGCAGCTGAGGGGTGTCTTCAAACTCAAAAAATGGATTAGACCAGAGCCTGGCAAATGTCTTGATAATTATTTTTCAGAATAAGATTCGAACCAGAGAATCTGTTAGAATTCCCATTTATTCCACATGGTTTTGGCAACAGGAATACAGTGGAGAACTGATGCATTCTGATGGTGTTCTGATTTTTACTTGAATATTATAATGGCAGTTATAGTTTGTACTGGCATCTGAAATGATATTTTGTTTTTTCTTGCTTGCATAACATTGAATTTCATGCAGAATGGTGGAACCAATGAACAAAATACATAATTGTCTGTTATTTACCCCTGGATGGCAGCTTAAAAAAGATAAGCCAGTGGTACCTTTACTCCAGTCTTCTGTCTTTCCCTAGAGGTAAAACAGCCCTGGATCTGTTTACAGTCTTCATAATACTTTAAAGAAACATATTATTGCTATTAGTCTTTTCTAAGATACTGATTCAAGGATACACAGCCTTTTCTGCGAATTGCACCCAGGTCGTTAGGCAGAATTGGTTTGCAGCAGATGTAATGAAATGTTACAAAATACTCTGGTTGCAGCATGGTGAGTCAAAGAGCTGGGCTACCAGAGAAATCTGTAAATGTGGAATTCTGGCTCTGCTGAAATATGTGGCAAAACTGCCTCTGACTTTAATGAGGTCAACCCTTGGGTTGTAAAGGGACTCAAATAAATACCTTGCATAACTCTTTTCTTGTTCTAGTGACATTTCCTGCAGGCATTTGGGTGTGGATATTGACTGCTTTATTTTATTTCAGAACTGTGAAAATAGGTGAATTTATCCAAGTCTGTGTGGTCTTTGCAAAAGCAACTTCTGTAGCAGATGTCCCTGCTAGTCTTTGGAGGCTTTGTAGGAAAGAGAGGCTCCTTAGAAAAGCAAGATAGACATGGCATTTTGTTCCATCTGGAATCTGAGTGTGTTGCATCAAGGAAGTTTCAAGAGCTGCAGTTGCTATAGTGATGCTTGCAGTGATGTTTTTCAATACTTACTTTCTTTGAACCCATATAAAAAGTAAAGCTTAAGAAAATAAAAATTGTCAGCCTCAGATTCATTTAGCTTTAAATGGTGTCTGGAGTGTAATCTTTTAAATCAATTTATGCGTGTCAAGAAAACTGTATGAAATGAAAAGAATGTCTGCTCTGTTCGTCCTACTGCCAACTGTAAGTTTTGGGTTTTAATAGATAAAATTCTTCATTCTTTTAAGATGCTGCTTGTGCCAGTGTAGGATTAATGTAAGTGTGTGCTTAAGCAGGTGATGAGGATGTGTGTGTGTTGATCCCATAGGATTCAGTTGTTTGAAATGCTTTAAAAACAGACGCTACTGTGAGGAGTGCATGGCTGAGCCTAGATTAAAACACAGCAAGACATTGCATGTGGCTCTTCTTCCGTTACCTCCCTGTTCCATTGCAACTGGTCTTGGTTGGGAAGCTGTTGGCTCTGTTGAGAAGGAGCAGAGACCTCTGCAGTGTTTCTCAGCTTCCACTCTGACATGGTATTTGCCTCTAACACTGCCATTTGGCACTTGTCCGGAACTCAACTTCAGTACAATTTAAGTAAAGTGTACCTGGTTACATGTGTATGCCGAAAAAGTTATGGAAGTGAGAAATGTGGACTAGATCTGATGATGGGAAAAGTTCTGGCCACACTGGGAGCACTGTGTTTGCCAGAGGTCCTCTGAGAGCTGCTGTGATGAGATTAAGTAGGAGGCACTTCTAAGTAACCTTCCCTTTGGCTGTAAAATCTCTTGTGCCTAATCTCTTGCGCACCTTTTCTTTCCATTGGAGTGGTTCTGGTGCCACTTGCCTCTACCCAGCATGCTTTCTTTGAACTCTGGAGAAATGAGTATCCATGAGGTCTTTGTTTTTCTATCAAATTTGATTGCAAATTGCAAGTGAACAATGTTTTATGATCAGTGGGAGAGGAGGGCAGAGTTTGTAAGAAAGAATTTCCCTTGTTTTAGCATCTGGTGTCTCTAGGTTATGGAGCTGACACAGAGTTAAGAAAGGGACTGCTTTTTGTGTGGGTAGGAACAAACCAGTGGTTAAATCCCCTCTGCTGTCATTGTTAGTGCAGTGCTGTGCCCATCCACTGGTGAATGCCTATCAGCCTCAGTTCCTGCCAGTCAGTGTGTGGGTTTGGCTGGCAGCCTCACCCAGGGTCACCAAGAGAATCTTCCACAGTAGCTGCTTGTGCCAGTCAATTTACCAGGGCCCACAGAGATCTCTGGAAAGTCCTCACCTTCCCTCCCTCAGATTGTGGAGTTACATGAGTTATCCCATAAAATGAGAGAACAGATTGCTTCTCCTGAATAGGGACTTTGATATGAACTTTGTGGTAACAGGCAACATAATAGTAACCGGGATGGATTTTATCTTTCTTATTTATTGTTTTTGATATGTATTTGGATGAAAGCCTGAGTTGGATCCTGTCTCAGTTTATTAAAAATCAGAATAAAGACACAGTGAAATGATTCAGGGCAAAAAAGAAGTGTGGAGGCCAGGTCACAGGCTGAAGAATGCCAAAGACAGTCACAATGGAGCCATGTGTCGTGTCAACTTAATGCTCTGTTAGTGTGGGGGTTTTGCTGATACTTCTTAAATGGTTTTAAAAAGAGGAACTAATTTCTTCATTGTGGATTTACGTTGTGGTGGAAAATAATATCTGCACAAGCTTGGATAAAATCAGGTGAGAGTGACGGTGACTTGGCAGCTGCTCACAGGAACTGTGCTGTATGTATAGAGTGACCTAGAAAAGGTGTCGTGGTGCTTAAGAGAGAAACTGGCAGCTGCTCTCAAGTGCACCAGGGGAGGAGCAGGCACAGAAATGATAAGCAGATTGAAAAAAAAATCAGTGGGGAACTGAATGTGGTGGGACTTTGAAAGGTAATATACAACGAGGTTAAACATCAAGGGGAGGAATAGCAAGAGAGAGAACCTCACTGCTTCAGGGGTGCAACGGGGAGGTGGAAAGGTACATAATAATCACTTCTGTGATGGTTTAAAAGCTACCTGGAACGTTATATGTCGTGGGACAGATTCTGCACTCGCTGTTTCAGTAGCTTTTTAAGTCCAAATACTACTAATCTAATGATGGTATTTTATGAGTAAGCTACTCAGTGTGTTCAGACATTGCTGAATTTCATTGTACTTACTTTGTGTTTTCAGTTACAAGTTAGCATTTTTGCAAAGCTTGAGAATTGTCATGTCCTGTTAACATTTTTCTGTAGTGTTGAAAATATCCTGAAACTTGATTTTCATGTACAGAAAAAACCAATTATTTTTGTTTAGAACTTTATTTACATTTCTCCTATGCTTCCTCATTTGGCTTTGTATTGAACCAAGAGACCTTCAGCTGAAGGGAATGGTGTTTTTCTGCTTATTAGGTAGAGAAAGCTCAGACATGACTGAATTAATTCCTCTTTTTTTGATCCATGGAATGCTCCTTTTCCTCTGTAACTGGTGGTCACTGGTTTATTGTCAGATGGTAACAATTGCACATTTCCTTTGTTGGATTTTCTTCATTTTCCTTTGCTATTACTCTACAAAGATGACCCAGCTTGGATTTTTGTCTTTGCGTTTTGTGTTCTGTTCTTCTCTTCACAGAGAAGAGACTTATTTATTTGCCAACATTTTCATTATTTTACTTTCAATTTAGTGTTGGTACCTGTGTTGTGCATCCTTATGGTCCAGTGTTCTCAGAGAGCACTTACAACACACTAATTAGAGGCAGGGGGCCAGGGGGAAAGGATTAATGAAGCTGAGCTTTAGCTCCTTTTATATTTCCTCTGTGAGATCTAACAGATTCTGTTGTTGGGATCTTCTTCATTTAATTCCTGTTAGTGTTTTCTGGTCCCTGAATAATAATACAGTGACTGGGTAACATTAAACCCCACATCAATCATAGTATATCCTGTTTTCTCATCCTCATTGTCTTCAATGATGTACAACTGTGATTTATAAAAAAAGGTGTAATGGAAAGTACAGCTTTTAAAAATAAAGAAGACACAGGCAGTGTAGATGAACTTGTGTTTAGACCTTCTGAGACATCTTTACTTGGATGAAAGGATAGGGAAGAGAGATTTTATGTATATAAGAGTGTAAGACTGAAAAAAGCTTGCAAACCTGAGAGGTTTACCTTTCAGTATTATGGGATAGAGACAGCAAGCAAGATCTCGAGAGTAACCATGTTGTAAACAAAGAAGCTGAGGATAAAACTGTGGTAAGCTGCTTTTCTTTAACTACTCTGCCTCATTCAGACAGAGCATTTAAAAACTCTGAGTGGCTGTTGTTTCATCTTATCTCCGACACAGAATGTTCAAAGACCTTTAAATCCCCAGAAGGTGAGGGAGAAAAGACAAACTAAAGAAGAAGCAAGTAGGAAGGAATAATCTATTTAATCTAAAAGCTTTCTGGAAGGCTGTGCTTTGAATAACTGGTGCATATTTATACTTCTGTAGTTCCCCCCAGGCAGTCTGTCCTCTTTTGACTGGCTGTGAAAATCTGACTTTGGCTTTCTCTTCTAAGATATAGAAGCCCTATCAATACTTAGATACTGTGATCAAGATGATCCTGTTTTTCTCCCTGTACAGGAATCTTAGAATTTAATATATAATTTCAAATTAAATAGACTAAAGTCAGTGTTAGTCAAAGTAAACCATATGCAGCAAGAAGAATGCCGTGTCCATACTTCTGATAGAGATACACAGCTCTACTCTGCTAACATTATTACTTTTTTTACCACCAACCTGAGGGACGAAGTAAGTTGGTTACTAGTGTCACCAGAAAACTAAAGACACTTCCTTTTTTTTTGTAAGCAATGCTGTAAACACATCAGTATCTTTTTAAATATGCTGAGTTCTGCTGCTTTCCTGTTTAGTAGAAGCTGTCTTCACTAAAAACAATACTTCTTTCTCATAGCCTTAGTGAGGGAAAAATATTTGGGCATAGCAAACTATTAAAGGACTATTTAATATCAAGGACAGTTTTTTATTGAGGGCTCTTGGAAGTTTCTCTTTCACAGTTTTTTCTACACATGAACTGAAAAGATACTTGAAAACATTTTGAAGATAACCCTGCAACTTCCAACTTGTTCCATTTTTTCTCTTTCCGTGATTTTATTCTAGCATGTATAAGGTAGTAAGGTCTCATGATAAGATGAATTTTGGTATTGGTTTAGTTTTTAGTGAGATTGGAGGAGAAGTCTGAAAAGTCAAATCTCTACTGCATGGCATCCTTAGCTCTGAATGGTAGTGTTTAGTAAGCCTCCCGTTCTTTATTTTATCAGGTGTTACTGTAAATGTAGTTTATAACAAGATTTTCTAAAACCTCATGCAATTCCAAATACATCAGTTCCCTTTTTATGTCTAATAAATAAAATAACGAGTTATTATCACGTTATCCTTCTATACCCTTCTTTCTGGCAACAATGGAGTATTCCTGAAAGCACTTTCCAAGTAAGCTAGCTGTCTACAGTCTATGATAATCAGCTGTAATGGCACATAGGCAGCTGGTTTGCTAATCCTTTGATTGCAGTCTTAGTTTGTCTCAGAGATTCTGAAAACCTGTCTGATCCTGTAAATGTGTTTAGTGAATATTGTAGAATAAATTATATCTTGCCTTAAGACTCTAAAACACATATTCAGGTTATGAGTTGTGTATTTTCTGGGTTTTTCCCTTTTTTGATACCTGTGTTTATGTTTAAAGGGAAAAAATGAAAGACATGTCTGTCCTAAAACTGCTTAGCAAAATACTGAGCTTAAATTCATTTAACACTGAAGGGATTTGTATTTTAATCACCAGAAATTGTCCTTATCTGGCTTATCACCCTGTCAAGTAATTCAAGCTCAGATCAGGATCTCTTATTTACAGGGAGATTGCAAATAAGTTTTCCTTTATACAAATCTGTTAAAAAGAATAGAAAACCTGCTTTGTAGGTACATATGGATTATTTAAAATATGCAGTAATCTGTGCAACCATATATTTTTTTATTAAAAAACATAAATAATGTGTGTGCAAGCATGAGGTTTTTTTAATGTTACACTTTAATTTTCATAAATTAGAGCCAGTTTGCTAGGAAATAAGTACATGAGGTAATAAACCTGATCCAAATTTGTTTAAAGATGCTATTTAAATGTTTGTTGCAAGTTTTATTGCTTTCTAATGTTTCTAGTTCAAATTAAAGAGAAAAATTTATCAGTTCACAGAATCATAGGATTGTTCAGGTTGGAAAAGGCCTCTAAGATTAATGAGCCTAAGCATCAACCCAGCACCTCTGTGTTCACTACTGAACTATGTCCCCAGTCATAAGTGAAAATGTTCTCAGTACAGGCTAATGAAGTATTTGATCACAGTTTTGTTTCAAAAGACACCAAGTCAACTAAGTAATAGTTGTTCAAGGTTCTTGTAATAAATGTATATAACACTTTGTGGTGTCGAAAGACTAAAGTCTTTAAAAGTGAAAACAGAGGAAACCACCTCTTTACTGGTAAATTCTGTCATTGTAAAGCCTCTATGCTGTTGTGGTTTTTTCAGTTGTCATAATGAGATTTGGGGTTGTTCCTTCCTTACTAGTCCCAAATGCCAAGATGCTGTTTGTGCTTATTTCCTGCCCTTTAAGTAGGTCTGAATTGGAAAAAGTTCAAACTCTTCTGGACTGAAATGCTGATCTTGTCTGTGATAGAGAGCTGCAGTGTGTGTGGGGCAGCCCCCACACAGTCTGGCTCTGTGCTCACCCCTACAGCAGCTGGTGGGTGGATTAGGCTGGCTTGAGACCTGAAGAACCTGATGTTTTCTGCTCACACTTCTGCTGAGTCTTATGAGATGTTTTAACCTGTGCTACCTGAAGTATATGTATAGGGTGAGGAGTTCAGATGGTCTTTTGAGCATAGCTCTAGCCATCATTCTCAGGTGTGCAATGCAAAATGTTAAGCATTGATGTTGATCACAGTCTTTTCCTTGAGTGTCTATTTTAGGAGTGCCCTTTTGCATGTTTCCTGTCACTAGCATCAACAATGATAATTAAAAACAATCTTCTTGTGTTTAATTTTTGTTGTTGTTGTTTCCTTGTCTCCCCAGAAGTTTGTTTCCTTGGTGTGATGTACTTCAGTATGTGAAAGCCAGTCCTTGAAACAAGGGTATTCAGTAACCTGGGCTTGTCTGCATGTACCAACCATGCCCTTTTTAACTGCATAAGTTTAGAAATCAAAAGTTAGTGAAGAGCTTGTCTTGACTAGACACTGATTTTTTTCTGACTATACAAAGTCTGTAAAACTTTGCCTATATCACCTTCTTAGCCAGCAAAGTTGGTTTTAGTACAACAAAAATTTAAATGGAAAAGAATAAATGCATAAAGAAAATTTATGAGTTGATTTTAAATACTTCAGTGCTGTGCCCATAAATTTCTAACAATTTAAGCACTGTAACATCAAGAAATATATGAACAGCGACCTCTGTTCAATGGGCTGATAACCTTGAATCTAACAGAAGCAAAAGTCAATATTTTCTGGTTTTGACCAGTTCAACAAACACCATAAATACCTTTAGCTGACAGTTCTTTCCATTCCTGCTCTAAGTTAAGGAACACAAAGTAGGAGCGTTTGAAGTAAGTTCCTGTAGCAGCCCACAATCTCTTACAGGTCTTTGATAATCTGCCCTCTGCACGAGCTGGCGTTCACCTTGCGCTGCCTGTGCTGAGGTGCCTGGGGAGCTCTCATGCTGACCATGTTCTTGGCTCAACATAACAATGGTTTGTGGGCTATTCTGTGGCACGCTAATAAATGTCTTGAAGAAAAAGGCTTGAGACGTTTTTGAACTTAAACATGTGTTCTGTGAGGAGTTCTGGAAAGGTGAGAAGCCTCAAACCCTTGTGAAGCATCTCAGGGTAGAAGCTCGTTTCTGCCTTTTGCTGTTCTTGTCATTTTCTTCAGGCTTTAAGATTTCAAAGCCAAATAGATTATGCTTCTGTCTGAGGACAGAATATTACTGATGATTCCAGAGCTTAATTTCCTTGTAGATTCAGGTTGAAGAATGTTTGCCAGTTTTTGAATGTTTCAGTATATTCACAGTAGTGTAAGCGTCCTGAAAATGTTTATAGGAAAAATTGTTGTAATATGCTGGAAGATACAGGCTGTATGGGTTCTATCTCTTCCCAGATTTAAGGTACTGAAAAGTTCTCCAGAAAGTGTTTCAGTAATACCTGCAGTAGAAATGGCATCCCTGCTAGGTAGAAAAGTGACTACATTACACGTGTTAGGGGATTACCAAGTAGCAGATCTTTTTCAGAGAATGTAAAGAAGAGTCTGAAATAAGCAATTTTGCTGTGGGAAGTCTGTTATATCTGAGTTTGGGGGGTAAATACCACATCATTAGTTTGCTTTACTTTACTTTCGCTGCAGAGTTTCCTGTGTTATTCCATGCAGATACTTTACTTTGACAGCCCAGATAAACAAAAGCCAGACGCTCATACCCAGAAAAAAATCCCTGAACTCCAGTCTAGGGCAAAGATAAAGAATTCAGGCTTTTTCAGTTCCATGAATAGACACTGGCCACTGGAAAAGATTATGTGTGACTAAGGCTGTGGTGATTTCTGTTCTGACCTAATTGCTAAACAGTAACATGAACTTACTTATTTTTTTCTTTCAATGGAGACAGAGTCATTTAGGAAGTGAAAAAATATATTTAAAAAATATTGGGAAAATGCTAGACTTGTTTAAATCTTATCGTTTAGTCACTCTTTCAGATTAAGTAGACTGGTATTTTTCTAGGAGACCTTGCGAAGATGCATGTCTAAAATCCTGCTGAGTCAGTGAAGGCCAGCTACTCTCTTCCCTGTGCTTTTCTAGAAATCTGGGTTTAAACAACCTTTAGTGTGTGTAATTGGAGTAATTCTTGAATAAAGTGGGAGGGTTTACTTAAAGCTGACTTGCAAAATACTTTCCATTGAAATTTTTTTCGCTCTGTGTTGTGAGTCTGTGAGTAAATTGTCTCTGAGGTGATTCAACTATGTGTAAAGACTGGAATTCCTGTTTGCTCATGGAGTAAAATAAGCAAAAATCATTTCGTCTTGAGACAAGAAGGCAGTGCAAACCAGTCAATGTGATTTGAAGCCACAAGGGTGCTTTTTGCCATGTGAATCCTCACAGAAAATCATCATCTTCAACTTTATTAATTTCATGGAAGTTCTAAGATTTTTTAAAAATAACAAAAGCATTTGAAGTTGAGGATAATTTTTTTATGCTTTGTCCTCCACTAATGTATTTAGATGAGTAGATTAGATTCTCCCTTAAGTGAGTGTTAAACATATTCTGTGATTTGACATTTTTATGGTATTTAATGGTTTCATCACATTTTATACTACTCTGCATCTACTTTTGAGTATTGGAGCTTAACACGGTTTTCAGAAGACTTTGAATGTGCTTGGACCCTTGTGTTTCCATATTGGATGCACTGACTGGATTTGCTTTAATATTAAATGACAAAGTTTTTAGAAATGGCTCTAAGTTGAAGTTTGATGAAAAAGATGAGTATTTTAAAGCTTAATGAAGTGAATGCTAAAATGCCATGACATTTTACTGTTTTTACAACACCAAGAAACCTCCTGCACTCTCTTGCTATAAAGCCTTTAATTGTTTCTTAAGTGCCAAGTTGTGTGATAAAATGTCCTCAGTCTTGTGTAATCACTGAACTAAGATACTGTGACAGGTTTTTTAACATACCAGAGGGGTTTTTTCACAGCTAGCATGTTGTTTAGGAATTCCATATTGGTCAGATTGATAACCTTTTCCCACTACCTTTTTGGTATGTGCCTTTTGTTTTAATTCTGTCTTGTTAAAAATCAGTGGGAGTTTAGCAGAGGGGGAAAAAGATGGAAGAGAGAAACCTGCTGAACTAGACAGACTTTTACAATGAAAACAAATGTCCAAAGTGTGTACCTGCTGAACACAGCTATACAACAATGTTAAGGAAAACTCTGAGTCACTGTGAGAAGTAGATTCTTTTTTTTTGTTTAGTTGTATGCATTGTGGAGGGGATAATTTAAGGTGGAGGAAGCTCTGATTAGTGGCCCAAGTAGTCAAAGGTCAACTTGCTATGGCTGTAGTTGAGACTTCAGGACACTTGGGTTTAATTCTGCAGTTTGTCCTTCTCTGACCCTGGCTGAGTCAATATCCTCATTACAGATTCAGCTTGAATCTCTTCCCATATCAGCTGAAAAATGCTCAGCCTCTTGATGTAAAGCTGTATTAACTGTTCAAATTCATTTGATATTCTTTGATTTGACCCCAAACACAGGTGTTGCTAGCTTTCTTACCACCATATCTTGCGCTCTTCACTAGATGGATAAAATTTTGCATCTGTGGTAATGTCTGGTTTACATGAAGTTTGCACAACAAGCTGGTCTGGTGGTCCTCAGAAACATTTAGAAAGTTGCAGAAATAAGTCAGTGACATGGTTTATTGGCAATAAACTCAGGTATTTTTTCATAAAATCTGGCAGCGTTTGGGAGCTACATAATTTGTCAGCTGCTAGCAATAAATCTCTGCCATCCTGGTTCTTTGCTGCGTGGCTTCTCTTGCATAAGCTGAGTTCTTCTAAGGCAACACTTCCTTTGAGAGTAAATTTGGGTAAAAGGAGAACAAGGCCTTCAGTACAGAGTTTGAGTTGACAATTTACTTTTTGGCCTCTCCATACATCACTATTTCCATTAATTCCAATTAGTGACATTCCTGGTATGGCAGATGCGTCTGCTCAGAGGTATATAATACTAATGTAAGGCAGCAGGGGGGTACATGTTGGTAGCCAGGAGCCAGTGAGGTTGTGGCAGGATGGTCAGCTGGTCCCAGAGGAAGCCATGGACTATGTACCACAGCGATGTGAGACAGCAGTGCCTGAGTGGAAAGCAGAATGTGAACCTTTTGCACAGCATGACTCAATAACAGCTGCCACATGGTCTGGCTCTGTTGCACTTAGTGCTAGCAGACCACTGTTTCTTCAGAATGAAGCTGCAACACCAAGATACCCAAGGGCTGCTAAAGAACACTCAACAGGAAAAAGCTCCACTGATCAGCCTTGATCAAACCACAACACTGTGTTAGAAAGCAAAAAAATAAAACGTATTTCAAATTTGCCTGCTTGCTCGAAGGCTGGATTGAGAAGGAAAGACCACGTATATCCATGTACAGAAAAAAGACACTTGAATTTTCTAGTCTGTTTTGAGGCCAAAGGACCTTGTAGTGAACATAAGTTATTTTGTCATCTGCATGTGCAGCCAATCACTTTGAAATGGGTATCAGTGCTAGCATTTGTTGTAGTTCTGGCACTAGTTCTCAATCAAAGCCTGGCTCTGTGTAATTGCCAGCATTTGAAACTGTGATGTTAGTCAGCAAAAGCAGACAAAACCAAAATAATTTTCATCAATGAAAGCTAAGGACATGCAGCACTGTGAACAGATTATTCCAGATTTTAACATCCAGTATAAACTGTAAAGGATTTATTGTCAAAATATATTTTACATTATATCTTGAGGTACATCAGGTACATTTAAAGTCCTGTAACATAGTTAATGATTATGATGGTTTTTATTTCCCCTCTTTTTCTTAGGAGGAGAGGAAAATATGTAAATTTACCACAGATGTAAATTTCTGAAGCATTTTTTACTTTCCTGCCTCTTTCCTAGAAGTTCTGCTGTATTCTCTTGTGCAAATTTCCATTATTTCATCTACACATCTTTAAAATATTAGTCCAGTGGTTGTGTTTGGGAGCCCATCTGGAGGACTTTGGATATGGGAGTTTGTTGTAAAGCTTTAGGCTGTGCAGCCTGCCTGACCAAACATTCCCTGGCTTTGTGTTGTGCTGTGCTGCTCCTGACCTCCTGCTCAGAAAGTGTCCAGCCCATTTCAGGTTGGTTTAGACCTTCATGTCCTCATGCCTAATCCTTAGGCAGACAATTCATTTGTTTTTCTGACCAGTCAATGCAGAGCCCTCCTGTTCAGTTGATCAAACATACTACAAAACAGAATACTGGAAGTATAAATAACGTGGAAGATTACCAGTAGTTTAGCTTTATTCCCTCCCACTCTAAGTTAGTATTGAGGGTGGTCTGTCTGAAGAAGCATGACTTCCTTCAAAAGACATCTGCTTAGGATATATTTTAATATAAGTGGATACACATTTAGAACATTTAGAAATATTTGTAATTAAAGCCTCTGAGGAGAAAAAGATAAAAAAAGCAACATTAGAGTTTTTACTAAGTGATGATTTCTTCAAGATTCTGTTTCTCTGTACATCACACCAGAATTCAGCTATCAGTATTTGAAAAGATACACTCAGAGGATCTTCCTGATACATACCTTCCTTATAATAGCATGTGTCTTCATAATGCAAGCTATCTCATAACCCTGTCTCGAGGGCAATGATGTTTCTCCCTATTGTGTAAATAAAAGAGCTCCACAGAAAGCTGACAGGGCCAAAATAAAACAGGTTTTGTGTCTATGGCTGTTCTGATGAAAATCTCACTAATTGAAAGGGCAAGTTACAGAAAAAATGTCAAATCTTAGGAAACAAATCTGTTGCAGCCTACTGAGATTCCCAGTTGAAAGTGTGGTGGCCTGTATTTAAAGAAATCCCATTACAGGCAAACAAATGCTCAGAAACCTTTTTTTTTTTTTCGCCTTTTTTTAAGTTGTCACGTATATGGACTTAAAGGCAGTTGATGTAATTACCAACATGGTGCCCCTGTGTGTGGTCTGTGATGCCAGCAGGTCTGTTCTTGTAGATTGCGTGCAGGTTTGTCTTCAGTCAGACTGTTCTCACGTTCTTTTACTTGTGACTATTGAGTCACAAAATGTTTTGCCTGGCATTAATCATAGAGTGGCATGTGTTTTATTTATTTGTCTTTATTCCCAATGGTTAGACTGTGGAGTAGCATTCGAGTAACATTTGAGTCTTTCTGTTCGTTTCCCCTTCACTTTGCACTTGACGTGAATTCTATGTACTGCATTGAATAGATGCAGGTCAGGAAGCATCAGTTAAGTACTAATGGAAGTGACTTCCGATGCTATTAGTGAAAACATGACTCATGTTCTAAGGATTTGCAGTTGGATTCCTGTAACTTTTGGTATTTCTCTTTCATTGTTTTCAGTAGTTGTTTTCCTAGAACATGCAGTGATCATGAAAGAATTGCTATATTAAAACCAGCAGCGGCGTGTTCATTTGTTTAAACTCATCCTAGTATGGATGAATTGTGTGTTAGTCCTGTGCACCATTTCCGACATGGTAGATGCATTTGTAATTTTCTTCTGATCTTTGCTGTTCAGAAACATCTTTAGTGGGGGAAGAAAGGCAAATACTCAAATAGTAAACATCTCAGGGTGTTTTTGTAGTGAACAGACAGAATTCACTTATCAGTGTGAATCAGTTCTCAGTTTCTGAGCAGGTGGAAATAACATCATGATTACAGGGAGAAAATATTGAAAAAAACCTATATAGCAGTTTTTTCTATGATAACGTTCAGATCTTTTTTTGTTGACAGTAGAACTGACTAATTCTAAGACAGTAAATCACATAAAAACCTGAGCAGTATGCCAGAAGAAAATTCTTGAAGCCCTGGTCCTCTTTCTCAGGGCTGTGTAGTGGTATGGGGATGAACTCTATGCCTCCGGAACACTGTGACAGTATGTATGAGCCACAGGATGGACTTGGGAAACAATTGGCAATTCCCAGTTCCTTTGTGATTCCAGGAAAGTCATTTATTGTAGGCTATGTACCCATTCTCCTCCTGGAATATGACAACAGGTTTTTTCACAGTCTGATTCGGGTGAAGTCTGTTACAAGTGCGTGCGGTGATCAGACTCACCGGTAGTGGCAGCCAAGCAGGAAAGCTGAGAACATTTAGTGTTTCTTAGATGACTGCCTGGAGAACCCATATTCAATTCAAATACCACTTATGTTTGTTTCTGAGGCTGTATATAAAAGTGCATTTTTGTATACGTAGAGGTGTAAAATGGGCTGGAGAGCAGCAAAACTCATTTTGAGGTTTGATTTTTTTTCTGGTTTATGATAGGGAATTGAAGAGCTTGCTGTGCTCTTGTTGGTTTTTCCCTTGGTTGAACTTCTGGGAATGGTGCCTTCCCCTCTTGTCTTTGTTAGAAATCTCTGCAGGATGAGAGAACAGAAGCTTGAATTCATTTTATTATTTCTGTTGAATTATTTTGACATAGTTTGTCTGGTATGCAAATACAAGAGGAATGGAAAATTGACGTTTCATTATAAGTTCTTCATAATTTGTTGTTTTAAGTTTTATTTTTTGTCCTCTTCAGTGTCAGCCTATCTGTTGAGCAAATTTTTTGGTGGTGTATGACAGGCATTCAGTTGCCATTTATTTATTTCAAAATCTCTCGTGAAATTTCATTAAAGGGTTAATTAGTAAAGATCTGAATGTCTGATGAGTTCTATGTGATGAACAAACAGAGCTTACTACGAAATTTGCCTTATAAAGGTAAATTCAGAATTTTAAAGGATGACTTCAGCCATGTCCTGTGTGTCCTCTGAAACCTATGCTGCCACTTACTTTGGTGCTAGGTCTTGGTTGTATTTGTATGCTGGGACATTTCATGTCTGGGCAGATACACTGCATGGCTTGATCTGTAAATGGCTTCTTCATTTTGCTGATTTGAGGATACACTGCTGGTGCATCTTGGGTCTGTGAAATCTGTAAGGAAAAGAGCACTGTACAGTGAACTGCTCATGGCCCCCTAATATCTGCACACGTCTGCAGGGACTTTGCCCTTCGTGTTTCTGACAGGTAGCAAGTGAACTGGATGTATCAAATAGAGCAGTTCAGGAGCCTCAGTCTTCAAAGGATAAGTTATTTATTTTAATTGCTCTTGTTTAATGAAGATCTTAACATTAAGGTATTTCCTTGGGTCTGTTTGGATCTATTTGAACTGAAGACAAACAAGAGAATCCAGTAGTTCTAGTCCTACCCTACCATCTCACCTGCCTTGGAGACAAAAAAGAGCAAGTAGCCCAGCTGAGAAATAATTTTTGCATCTTGTTTGCTGCACATTGAGTACTCAGAGACATGCGTGAATTGCAGAATGGTTGAGGTTTTGGGGGTCATCTTGTCCAACTCCTTGCTGAGGCAGGGTAACCAAGAGCTGCTGGGAGCATATCTAGATGGTTTTTGAATATCTCCAAGCATGGAGAGGCAGCTTTGGAATTGTTTCCAGCTAAGCTGCTACAGAGGGGGTGTTAGTGGCTGCCCTCAAACATTGCAGGTGCACAGCTGCCAAGGGACAGGGAGATGTGTTTCAGCTCTGAATGCACTCTGCAAACCTGGTGGTTCCCATGGTGACTGAAAACTGCCAAACAACGTCATCCATGTGGAACATGTGGAAATCCAAATGAGCAACGTTTTACCTTGACGAGTGTTTCTGTTGAAATAGGTCAGCTTATGAAGAGGGACCCCAGCACTTTTGTGTGATTTTTGTACTAGTATTTTGTAGTACTTTTTTTGGGCAGGGTTAAGGCATACAAGCATACTCACCTAGGGTAGAGGCTGCTTTCAAGACCTGACCCAGAAGTATTCCAGTACTAAAAGTTTTTGAATCTGACTAGTTTCCAGTGCCAGGAAGAAAGAAATCCCAGAGCAGGAATGTAGTGAAATCATGAGCAGTAACTGCAGCAGCTCATCTATTGTGTTGTTCTGCAAGATGGTTTCTGTACATCCGAATGCCCTACCCAATTTTCTTCGGCACTTCAGCTTCAACAATGAGCATACAGAGGCCACAGAGAAAAATAAAGTAGCTTTTGTTCCATGTCCCCTGTTCTCCAGATGTTCTGTGCCATCAGGGAAGGGCCAGGGGTCAGCAGAGTATTGCAATGGGTACTGCTCCCACAGGGGCTGTGCTTCTCCAAGTTATTATCGAAGCAGGAATGTGCAGTGATCAGCATGAAAACTCTAGTTGTTGGATGAGTAACCTTTATTTTTTGTTGGAAAAGTTTCCCACTGAGATCATCTGACATTAAATTGTGTCAAGTTAACTCGTGTTTTTATTACTTTGCAAGAAAATTGATAGACATTCAGGTTGCTATCTCTGTGTTGTATTTTCCCATGCTTGCCCCATCCTCCCCTCTGCAGGTATTCTTATAGGGCAATGCAGTCTTTTTAAATCAGAAAAACCTTTGGTAGTTACTTTGTTTTTTTCTATAGTATATGTATGGTTGGACAGCATCTAGAATGACTCTTAATAGCTTCTCTTTTTTTGAGTATTTTCTCACATTTGTACCTCTCAACCTTGATCCTAGAAGTTTTATAGAAAGACTGAGAGACCTGAAAAGTAAGCAATTAAAACTGTCTCAGTCAATGAAGCACAGACATGATACATGTTATTATTCTTTTTCTGCATCCAAGGCAAACTCAAAAGGTTTTGGTTTGTTTTGGTCTTTTTTCTTCTTCTGTTAGTTATGGGTTCAAAGGTGGGGTTTTTTTTGTTTGTTTGTTTTTAACATATTGAGGTATTATCGAAGTGCACTTTCCTGGAATTACTTTTCTTTTTAAATAAGGAAACGGATTTGTGTGGCTGTTTCATAAATTCTGTTCTTTTAAATTAATTTTTCACAAAGGCAAGTTATGAAAGGGCTTATCTTGCAGCAATTTGAGCATTTTGTAAACAGCCAGATCTTGGATGGCCTTAGCCCCACTCAGCTTTCATATGCAACAGGTTTTAAAACCTTCCTACTGTCCCTCAGAGCAGATATGTCCTATTTCACAAGGCTGTATACTTCCGCGCCATTATGTCTTGAAAATTGTAATTCTGTGACAGTTTTTTCTTCTTTGAATTTTCCAAAAGTTAGTCAGATCCAGTTCCCTTACGGCAGTGGGGTCCTGTCCTTTTATACGCTGTTTCTTGGCCAGCCCCATGTCACGGAGCAGAGAATGCAGGACAGATGCTTCACGCCTGGCATACTCAGCTGTTCTGAGAATAAAACTACAGCGTGCAACTGGCAAGTTCTGCTGGAGGCAGCCTGTGCTGGCTGTTAATGTGTGACCTTTTTGTACTCAGTAACTTGACTAACTCTGCTCAGAGTGATTTAAAAAAATTGGATATGAAATTTAGGTGACTGACTTTCTGAATATCAAGTAAGTCACTGCTTCATAACAAATGTATTTATCACTGCAGAACTGCAGTACCAGATGTGAAGTGTTAGCACTGACCAGAGTTCAGAGAGGTGGGTGAGCAGCATAGACTGCCAGCCATGTTCTTGGAGTGTGTGGGGCTGCAAGTGATTGAATTACACTGGTTTAAGAAGTTCCTTCCCCTCAGCTGAGAATTTTAGCCCCAGTGAGCTGACATGCAGCTCAACTGATCACACACACTCTACCAGACCAGTAGAAAAATCAGCCAAGTTGGGCTATTTTGTTTGCTGCTGCCACAGAATAAATGGGGAAGCACTGACAGAATGCTGGCCTGAAAAGTGCAGCAATTTATGGTTGTCTCAGCATAAAAGAATTACAAATTTTGACTCCCAATAAACAGTAAAATGAATAGTAACAGCCTTAGAAGTGAGATACGTGTATCCAAGTCTCTTGGTTTTTCTTAGCCAATCACCCACACTGGTGACAGAGTGAAGCAGTGTTTTTGCACTAAGTCTGCCTTGCTGAAGCATGGCTTCTTTGGGGCCAGTGCTGAAGAGTGATCAAAGAAATAAACTATCTGTGAGGAGATATTTTATACAGTACCTTTAATAATTCACAATTACATATGCTATAATTTTACTTTAAGTTCAAAATCCGGTTTTCCCAAAAGACCAGTCGACTTCATCTTGCATCTTTTTGCTGCCAATGCTTTGATGGGAGTTAAAGAACTGGATGAAGACTAGTTGTTGAAATATGCAGTACAAATTCTTACTGTGATTGGATGTTTGCTGAGCTATACTTCTGAATAGTATCTAAATGCCTTGTAGTTACACATCTAGCTTTTTTTGAATGCATCTTTTCAGAAGACCTCAATCATCTTTTTATTAAAGTTAATATTTTATGCATAGAATCACTGACAAAAGTTATTTTTCTCTCTTTGTCTAAAGCTACACAGAGTGAGGAGCGGCTGTGTGCATTTAAAGACCCCTATCAGCAGGACCATGGAATCAGTGAGAGCCGAATCTCCCAGGAGAACGGCACAATTTTGTGCCTGAAAGGCAGTACCTGCTATGGACTTTGGGAAAAAACACGAGAAGGAGACATACATCTTGTCAAACAAGGTATGTAACAGTTCAGGTTTACTGCAGTAGTTTTGTTACTTATTTCACTTCTTTGTGATCTGGCTGATACAAAGATACACAGCTGCAAATCTAGGCTTCTTGTACATTTTTGGAAAGCCTAATTTTAAACTTCCCATTTAACAATTTTAAATGTAAACAGAAAGTTTGTTTGAAATGAATGACTTCTAAAAGAGACTTCTAAAAGACATCAATGTACAGTTGAAAGAAGCATTCAGATTTCTTGTTACATAGGATGTCCAGAGGAAGATGGCTTTCTTGAATTTCAGTATGTGTATTGATGCAATGATAACTTTAACAGTAAGTGTCTTATTAAGTAAAAAGTGTATATTCATATTGATTAGATGTTTGTTTATGAAGGAAATTGCAGCTATAGTTCACATATCAGTACTGTAATTCAGTGCTGTTCTGTGGAGAGAATGAAGGTAGGAGGGGTGAAGGGCTTTGCAGTTTCTGGAGATGTGTTTTGATTACCATTCTCAGGGACTCTGCTCTGTAGTATAAGGCTGGATGAAAATGCAGATGGTATTTACAAACAGCCTGTGGAGTTGTAGTCCATGATTCCTGTTTGATCTGGCAGTCTGGGGAAGGGAGGAGCCTGACTGCTCACCTCTGCCCCACTGCTGCCTCTTTCCTTTCCAGGTATTTGTGGATAAATGACATTTAGCTGCTTTTGACCCCACTTTGGAACAAACAGTTGCTTCAGGGACAAAGGACCTGGTATTAACCAGGCAGTAAGTTGTGATCCTGTAGAAAAGCCCAGTGATGCTGACAATGAGGAAGGGCAGAATTTTGAAAATTATGCAAGAAGCACCAAGCTGTAGATGCAATTTTGTGGCCTAAGGAAGTTACTAGGTCACAATTCATTTAGACTGTGGACCAGAGAGTGGTGATGTGGTCTGTGGTATCAGAGAGATGGGGAATGGCATACTTCTGCTTAGAAGACTCAGAAATTCAGGTTTTATCATATTAAGGCAATAACTGGACCTCTCTGATGTTGGCATTCAACCCTGCTCACATTTTCTTCTCTTCGGCTATGGAGAGTTCCAAAGTTCTTCAGGTTTTGGTTTAAAAGTAAAGTCAGACAAGCAAATTATGATAACTGTTTTCACCCCACTCTGTAATATTTATTTAAGTAATGTATGGATTTCTGTAGGAGTGTAATGTTTAATTAAATAATGTATGGATTTCTGTAGGAGTGTTTATCCAGTCAGAACTAATTTGATGCTTACTTAAAAAAAATAATCTGTCATTTGCTTCTTTTTACAGGTTGCTGGTCTCATATAGGAGACCCACAGGAGTGTCACTTTGAAGAGTGTATAGTTACAACCACCCCTTCCTTGATTCAGAATGGAACATACCGCTTCTGCTGCTGTAGTACAGACTTGTGTAATGTCAACTTCACAGAAAACTTCCCACCTCCTGACCCTACCGATACAACACCTTACAGTAAGTTTGTGTCTCTATGATTTCATGGTACAAAGATTTTAGGGAAAGAGCCTTCTTTTGTGGTACTGTTAAATGTGAAACCTGTGACCTTTCTGTGTCACAGAGATGGCAAACAACAGAGCTTTGCCTCAGGAAGTTTGTCACACTCCTATTCCACACTGCTCCATAAAGAATGAGCTAAGTGCTTACAAGAGGATTGCTTGTATAGGCAACTGCTGAATGCAGATTATATATTTTAAAATGGTCTCTAATCTTGTGTGTTTTGATATTTGGATGCCCAACCTCATAAACCTAAGAAGGTATTCAGAAGATTCATGACTTCTGTTGAGAACAGGCCAGTGGTTTCATTAACACTATGGTACCTTTGGAAGGTTTGGCCTGTCTGTTCAGTCATGAATCACAGGTAATTCTGAGTGGTAGAACTGGTCTTGTATCAGACTGCTGAAGTTCTCTCCAACAGTCTCTGAAATCTGACTTCTTTCTCTTGCATATCTCTGGTAAGGGCTAACTTTGACATAACATTCAAAGAATACTAGTTTAAGCAATGTAATTTTCTGTTCAGTTATTTAGTATAAAATCAGCCTAACATGGAGATCCAAATCAAGGGCTCAGACTTGTTAACCTGATATGACAGAAGCAAGATCATAACTAGTAGGCACACTGTTATGCTTTGTTCCAAAAGTTAAGAACCTGTAAAGAAGCAGAGTTAGTGGCCTATTCTAAACATTTGGATAGCCTTTGCTAAATAAGAATTGTGGAAGGGAAGTTGAATCAAGTTAGGTATGTAAATAGAAGCATAACTGTTCTGTATGTCAAGAGTTCTTTATCAGTGGAAAGTATTTTGTGGAATGAAGGTGTATAATTGGATAGCATTTACAGCTGTAGAGTGCAAAAAGAATAGCTTGTGTTTAGGAATGATAGTATTTGATTTAACATCAGTGTGAAGATACTGATACTTATCACTGGTGCTTTCAAAAATGGCTGTAGGGTCTAGTATTTGTAAGGAATTTGGATCAAAATGAGGATTTGGCATGCTGAAAACTAGCAGTCTTTAACTTGGGAAGTGGGTACAATATTATGAATGGGTAAAGAAAGTTGGTAAAACATTCTGCCTTTTGGTTGACAGTACGGTTTGTAGAACCAGTAAACAACCACCATTTGGAATCTATGTTACTGTGCAGTGCAGAACAGACTCTGCTTGACTTCAGTAAGAGCATCAGATTGGGCTCTCCAAATGTGGCTGGAGTTAGTGCTGTGCAGGGAAATTAGACAGGAAGAAAACCAGGTGTAAAGATAATTCCTTGTCCCTTTCTGTCCCCCCAGAACATGAAAACCAGGTTCTTACAAAATGGCTTGTGCTTGTTCTTCTCAAATGATAAAACTATGAGCTGAATTAATTCAGTTGTTGAGCAATAAGATCTTCAAATAATTTTAAATGGAATTTTTGATACCAAAAGATCTATCTGGACTTGCAAAAAGGGGCGGGAATTAAATCTGTAACACAGTCCTTAATTCACCCAGCATAATTGAGCACTGCAGTGTACATTTCTCTGACTCAAACTGTTTTGTGTTATTGTGTCACCTTCCATTTTCATAATAGGCAAATTTGGCTTTGGGCATAAGCACAAGCAAAGTAGGTTGCTTTGGAGCACAGTTGTCTGTCTGCTTTGACTGGGTTAAGAGATGGAGCTGGGCCATCCCAGCAGCCAGGATGGCCTCGTTTGCCACTCTGGTGTTTTATTTGTAAAGCTCTACCATTTCTGCATCCAGCAGAGGTGGGGCTGCTCCTGGCAGTCCATATCCAGCACTCTGGTAGCCCTGTGGAGGTACAGAATACTTGAGAAAGGAGGAGTGAAGAAACAGGGAGGCTGCATCACCCAGACCCCTGCAATGTTCCTGACCCCCATTCCAAGTGGTGGAGTGTTCATGGACTCTCGGCTCCTTCCAGAACCCATTTTAGTGCTGTAAGATTATATTTTGGCACATTAAGTACAGAATTCTTGCTTTGGCAAGGTTGAGTTTTCATAGAGTTGTGAGAAGCTTTGTATTAGCTACTGGATACCTTCCTTGGGCGCTCTTCCAGCCTTTCTGTTAGAGCTGACAGAGTGCTGTGAGGACATTAGCAAGGTTAGCTGCACAGGCTGTGGCAATCTGCGTTACCATACCTTTTAGATTATTAAATTGAACAGGTCACAGTCACATGGGAAATCTTCTGCAGAAGGTTATTTCACTATTGCCTATGAACTGTAAAAGTACTATTTTTCATCTATATTTTTGATAAATAGTTCTTGAATGGCCTAAAGTAAGATATGAGGCCTCCTAGGACTGTACTTAGGGCCCTGGAAATTCGAAGTGGAGGTGACTGGTGTAAAATTCTGTGAAGCCTGATGAATTCAGGCATAACTATGTATTTGTAAATGTTTTTCTTCTCATTTCCAGTAAAATCATACAGAATAAAAAGTTTTAGGAATGACAAGTAAAAATTCAGCTGTAGTTTAAAAACTAATGGAGCCTGAAGACCTTGCTGATGACCCTAATCAATTTGAAGCTTAATTTTGAAGGAAAATTGCAGTCGTTCTTTTAAAGATGTTTCCTTGCAGCCATATGAAGGATCTGTGGAAACAGCAGAATAATGTTAGGCCCTTGGGCTAAATCCACCCAGAAAAATGATGGAGGAATATAACAACTACTTTATACAATCTTTTGGTTGCAGTTTTTCTATGATACTTAACAGTGGTGTGTTGAAAGATACAGCTGGACTGTAAATGAGTCAAGAAGACAAAATAAAGTTAAGATCTTAATACATGTTAAATATTTCAAATTATCATTGTCATAACATATAGCAATTAGGAAAGTTAAGTGTAATATTTGAGATAATGTCAATGTTTTTAGGATGTCAAAACATTTATCTCACAACTGTATCTGTGTAGAACAGAACAACTTGCTTTTAAAAAAAATTCATGTTTGATGAGGGAACAAATACATGTAATCCAACATGTCTTGTAACAAAACATTTATAAAAATGAAAAATAAGATTGAGGACAAGCAGGTTCTTGAAGCCTGAAGTTTAATCCTTACTGCTTCTTAATGTGCAGCTGGTAATTTAAAGCATTCATACATCTGAGTAGTCATAATATTCATCTCTTCTATCTTAAAAGATAATCCAGGCAGATTTGAATAGCTGTTGGTTGCTAATCCCTCCAGCTAGAATTTTGCAAATGCTGTAGAATGGGTGAGAGTCTAGAACCCACAGTCTGGAGGTATTAAAAAGGCAGAGATTAAGATAACTGTTTCCTGATGCCAGGAGAAGTAGTGGTTGGAGAATGGTGTTTACTTCTGATTTCAAGATTTGGCTGTGGAGTTTGGAGCTACTCAAATGCAGAAGTTCAGAAACTACCACTCATCCCTATCTTTAATTTGCGCTTTTGGGGAAAGGTATGCTTTTGTCTTCTGTGGTAGATCACTCATGGATAGATTCACTGTTCTTCCATCTCATAAGTTCACAAAAAATAGACTAAAAATATTCTGTCTGAACTTCAGTTAGTATACTCATATACCCTTTAACCCTATCTAAAAAGGGCCAACTATGGGTTGAAGGGTCAGTGTTTTGAGGTGTGTTTACTTTGTTGGCTTTGTCAAATATTTAATTTTGACTTGCTAAATATCTGCCTTTTGTGACTACAGAATGCTTCCTAAATTCTGAGACTGTTTTGAAGACAAATTCATTAGTTCCTCAGTCATTCATAATAGCCAGTTAAATAGAAATTATGTAGCTAAAGACTTAAATGATCTCCCTTGTTGGTCATAGATATATTGCTATAATGAAACATTCATGTTAAAATAACATCAAGATGAAAGAGCAATTTTTAATTATTTTTTTCCCTCAAGGCTGCTTCCTGGTGCTGCAAATAAATTAATGTAGCAGTAACTGAGTGTTACGAATGTATTTTTCTATTATAGGTGTTGTATTTGTGTGATATATGGAAAAAATCCCTGGCAGCAACAGTTGAGCAGTTACTGGTACATGTGGTTGAAAATTATGCAGGGTTTTCATCTCCTGACAGCAAATGGTGGCTGCAATTTTTAGAGGATTTAGGAAACTTCTTGAATAAGAGCACTGAGTTGTGGATAGAAAGAGACCACCTCACACAGACAAGGAACTCTGAAACACTGATAACAGGCTTATCTTTCCAGTGTAATATTCTTGCCTCTCTTTGCCAGCCTTCTTGCTGTGTATATAAAATAGGTATGTAAAAGTCTGACTTGAAGTGCTCATGGAATTGTGTGGAAACTTTGACAAAAGCTACCATTAAAGAAAAAGAAGTAATTACTAATGTATGTGGCTGGGAGAGGTTAATTATGGTAGTAAAGTTTCCATGTAACTATTGGTTTTGAGAGGCAGCAGTTAGACTCGTGTAGCTGTGGGCACATGGCCCAATCTTAACTCCCACTGAAGCTGAATTAGATCATTCAGGCTAATTTTGGAAAGCTGTAACCCTGCTCACTCTCAGTTGTCTTGAACTGCTTTTTCTGAAGAACAGCATCTGATATTAATTTATAATTGAAATGCATTTACTTCAGCTGGGTTGCAGCATCTGATCAGCTGTGTTTGTAGCTGATGTTTGAGCTGGTCTTCAGTTTCTGATCTGCCTGATCTAAAAAACCACTCTGTAAATCAGCTTTTTCCTTCACATGCATTATTCTTTTTGTTTTCAGGTGATTTAGATGTAAAGAGGAAATTATAAACCTTTACAAGGTGGCAGATCTCAGGTTTTAAAAGATGAAGGTGGGAGTGATTTACACGAGGATTAAAACTTGTACCCTTGAAATGACTGGGAGTCAGTCAGGCACCTTCAGTGAAGAGACAAGGCATTCTATGTTAATAATGTACCTTCACTATGTTATGAGGCAGGGGGGGAAATACTAAGACAGTAATTAAGGACTTTAATATCTCCTAAAAAAAGTAGTTTACTCTGAGACAGCTAAACATTTGATGCAAGAGGACGATAGTATGCCTCTGAGGAAGTTGCTTTAGAGTGCAACTCTAAAGCATTTAGTAGCAAATGAAGATGCTGAACTGCTGAAGGAGATCCAGGTGAATGTGCACGGAGATTTCTTAGTGTGTGTCTCTTTTAAAAGAGATTGTATGTGGAGCTGCTGATAGAGGGGGGAAATGAAATGTAGAGCTTTTTTTTAAACAATTCTTCACTATACTGGCTTCATTATGAAATATTTGTATTTTTAGTCAGCTGTTGACAAATATGTATTTTCCTGGAGCTTCAGTTGCCTTTCTGTCTGAAATTTAGTGCTTAGTGGGGCGTTTATTGATGTTTATTTCGTTACAGGAAGTTAATTAACTGCGGAGGGGGCTGTGACACTGGGTACACATTGCTGCAAATGCTGAGTGATAAGATTTCCAAAACGTGTGCTAATTAAGGCTGTGTCTTGTGTCATTGCAACTGAGGGAAAAGTGATGGTGGTGTGGATTAGTGTAGGGGAGAAAAAGTAGAAGTGAAAGTTATTGCAGGAATCACAGTATTAAAGCAATTGCAGTAGAAGGTTATTTAGAAATTCAAGTGAAAGCCTTAACTTCTGTAGAACCAGTAGAACGTTTTGCAGGTCTCTCAAGATAACTAGTAATGCTTGTCGAGTAACTTCAGTTTCCCATTAAAACTGAATCTATCAAAAGCAGAATCTCTTAAAGATTGTTGGTAGCAGCACTTACTGTTTTAACTTCTAAGACATCATAGTCTCCTGAGATTAAATTCGAATCTTTACTGAATTTAAAAGTAAAGCTTTGATGTGAAATTGGAGTCTTGCATATGAAATGTTAGCTGGGAAGGCGAAACCTCCTTAGGCAGAAAACTGTATGTGTAAATTTCTTCTCTTACAGAAACATTTAATCAGGAAGATGAAATGGAAGTGTTTTACATGCACTGACATTGAAATGTTTTGGAAATGTTTTTAAATTTCTGCTATGCACCAAACCCACAAAATGCTTAAAACCATGTTAAAAGAGTAAATATGTTTGTTTGAAAAAGCAGAAGCATTTAAAATATTATTTTTACAAACACACCAATAACCCAAAACCCAAACCCTATTTTTTTTTTTTTTTTTTTTTTTTTTTTTTTTTTTTTTTTTTTTTTTTTTTTTTTCCTTTTACAAGTACATTCCTTGTTGCTTTGTCAGACTCCTGTTGGAGCACACTTGATAAGAAAGGTAATGCAGGAATTAGTAGTGTATTGTGACCTGGAGGGCCGAGAGCAAGGATCTTCACAAAGTTCTCTTAAAAATATGCTGGAATCTAAAAAGGGTGCTTTTTTGATGCAAGGTGGCATTTTTTTCTGTATCTTAACGTTGCGATATAATGTGTTTGTGAAGTGCTAGAGGTATATTTGCACTTTGTTTTAGGGGGCTAAACATATTTTTCTTGAGTCCTTTGAGACTGCAATTCCTCAAGTACATGTGAGTGTAACTTTTAGCTTATTCATTTGATGCAATTGTCTGTTCTGCATCTTTGTCATCCTTGAAGTAGCCTGCTTGTTTCTAGTACTCCACAGTGACCATCTTATTCACATTTTAGATCTAACTTTAAGAAAGGAAACACAAATTTTTTGTAATGTAATCACTGGTTTTGCCACCTTCAATAATAGTGAAAATGTGCATTTTAAGTTAACCAATATCTCTAAATAAGTGATTCACAGTCTTGTATCGTGCAGTTCCTGAGGCACCAATTTGCATCTCAGCTGGAAATTACTTGCTTATGTTTTATGCACTTCTAAGAGTTTAAAGATCTGCAAATATCTTTGGGTAATACAAATATAGTAAAGATACTGTTTCCATTTACTGGGAATGCTGAGTACTGTCAGACTTTTGTGTTGTTGTATAATGCATTCAATGTCATCATTGGCTGATATCTTCTGTGACAGTGTGCGTTGGGGCTTTATTGTGAATGCCTTAGAGACACAAGGTAAAGGTAGATAAGGCTCCTAAGAGTGATACTCTTTCAGAATGCATTAGTGGAAAGCTGGACTGTAAATAATAAAGGTAGCAGATAAGGAATTGTTTTGCCTCATCTCAAGGCAAAGTGGAGAATAAACAACGTTGCTCTACTTTTTATGTCTTTATTCACATGCTGCAATATGTAGTGTAATATATGTATGCAATATCATCATTATTCTAAACAAACCCTACACTGCTACTTAATACAGATAATTTGAGAAATAGGTAGAAGATCTCTGGAAGGCAGGTTGGTTTAGCAGTGCGCTTTTGGGTGACACAATAGATCAACAGGCTTTCTGATGGTGATAGGCTTCAGTAACTATTCCTCAAATACTTTAAGGCTGGGTGCTGTAAATTCTAACATTTCAGTGGGAGTTAAGACCACACCTCTTTGGAAGCATTTCTCCTTTAAAGACTTGTGAATTTTTTTGTTTTGTTTTGCTTAGGTAACTGTACTCAACAAAGTATACTGACTGAATTAGTCAAGATAGTGTACATTGAAGTCACTGCCAAGCAAAATGGAAACACTGTTTATGTTTTGTGGTCGTTCTGCTTGTCTATGTCCCTGTGCTTTTTCAAATGTTTATTTTCACATTGGTGATGTTGATCTCCTGCTTTCCCCATCTTGTCATGCTAAAGGCTCCTTGCACTGAGCTGGAATGGCAGAAATGGCTGTGCACAGGCTGCTGGGCGGCTGCAGCTCCTGACAGAGGGCATTAGCTTCAAAAGGCTGCAGCTGTGTGTCCCTGGGCAGCCTGGAGCTGCTGGGCTTGCTGAGAACGCTGTTTCCCGTAACCCCCTTTGTCCTCCTGCCGTGTTACCCACAGAGCATTCCTCAGGATTTTTAGCATGGCTCTCCTCTGGTTTTCTTGAACAATTTTGCAGTGAATGGAGTTAAGATTAGAAGGTGCAAGAGCTCTGTGAAGTTTGGTTATGAAGCACTGCTAGGTGCTGCCAGCTACTACTAATAAATTCCTAGCCTATGCCCAGCACAGTAATAGTCTTTGTCCTCACACTGCTGGCATAGTAAGAGGCAGACTTGGGACTGGAGCTGTTAAGTGCAAAACAGAAGATCACTTATAAATACTGGGTTATTTGCTCTTCAGTGCTATTAGGCTCATCTGTGTAGAATAGTGTTTAGATCATGGAAAACCTTTCATGTCTTTTTCTTTCTCCTTAGTTAGACATTTTCAGTAAACCTTGCTTGTTTCTGTCCTGTGTGCTAGTTTGCTGACAAAAATCTGATTCCCTCTCAGGATTTTGAGTTTGATACAATTTATAAAGAAAGCTTTAGGTTCTTGGCATTTGACTTACTCTTAGAATAGCCTGTTAGCCCAGCTGCTTTGCAGTCTTACCTGAGTTGCAGCTATAGATCAGTATAATGGCTCAGAGGAGACTGAAAGTCCAGACAGACACTTAAAATAGGTTGGCCCTTCAAAGCTGGTCATTAATTATGTTTCCTTATTGAGCAGTTTTTGATAAATTTTTTCCTTTATCTGAAAAAAAAATGTGATCCAGAAAATCCAATACATTACTTAAAATTGATTTCTGGCTCCTTTCTCCTTTCCTTGTGATAAAGCATTCAGCATATCATCAGAGAGGGTGCTATCTGGAGGTAAAACACTAATCAATCTATAGTCCTAGGAGCTGTAGGTAAATAAAACATTTGGTTAACAGTGTGATGTTGTTTCTAAGGACACTTGAATTACTTTTAGACAAAAGAGCTGGAATTATGTAGGTTAGCTGCCAGGTGGCTCCTGTGGAGCAGAGGCTGGTACAGAGCAGGCTGAGTGGAGATGGCAGCATTGCCCCCAAACCAGGGAGCTGAGGCTGCAGGCAGCCCTGTGCCAGCTGGGATCTGGCTTGCAGGTGCTGCAGCCAAGGCCTGAACCTGAGACTGTCTGTGCATCTTTGTATATATGCACTAAGTGACTCTTCTTTGTGTGATTCGATTTCTTTCACAGCTGTGCTGGTGGAACATCTTCTGTCAGGAGTATAAAAAGGGTTGGGAGCTATGCTGGATAAGAAGCTGTGGATTGTCTCTTTCCCTTCATCCTTTCATCACATCAGACAAAATCTTTGTATGTGGATGGATATTGGGGATCAATGTTTTAAATTCATTCTCCTTACAAGGAAAAGCTCATGTCCTTCCTACTAAAAGAGTGAATGGCAAATTCAGCTAAGTGCCTCAAGTGTTTGGATTGTGAACTTGTGACTAGCTCTGGAATTCTGAATTTAAAGTTTTGTAACTGGGCATCTAGCTCCTGACATCTGTCATCGTGGCTGTAGATATCTCCATTATTTCTGAAAAACTGAAATGTCAGGGTTGTTTTGAAGTTGCCTGAGATGATGTTTTGGCTTTTTGGCTAACAGAACTCACGTGCTTGAAAAGCAGAGTTCATAGAGCATCCAGGGGAGCCAGTACAGCCCAGGGAGCATTGCATCAGTGTGCTCCTGGTCCTGTTACCCCTGAATGTACACAAATTGCAGGTTTTTCCAAAGCTGTAGTTTTCAAGATGGAATAACTCCTATTGTTGCTGTCCAAATGGAAGGTGATGGAGTATATTCACTAAAATCTTGGTGAAGATTCCTGTGAATGTAATTGTACTTAAACAGGGATTCAGGTTGATGCCAGAAGTCTGTTCACATTTGTGTTGGTTGTATAATGAAGAAAGCTTGCTCTGGCTAATAGGTTAGACTAGGGTGTGGTGAGTTTCTGAAAAAATTATAAGGATACATAAATGAAGTTAAAGAATAGAGTTCCTTAATCCATAACTGCTTTTGTATACCCATCCTGAGTATTTCTTTGTCTCCTTTGATTTTATCTTGGTATTTTGTGGTCTTACTGTTCTTAATCATGCTGCAGTTTTGTTTTCTTTCTGTGATAGATTTGAGAATGTTCCTTCCTTCCTTATATATTGAATTAGCTGTTGTTGATGTATAACATTCACTATTATTATTTTTACTGGTTTGTATTTAATAAATCAAATGAATGGTGAGGTGTTGCTATGGACACTAATACATGAGCATTAGAGTTGGTACACCAAGTGTTGTGTCTATTTTTATGTGTGACAGAGACCTTTTTTCCCTCTTTGCAATTCTCATTAGGACTGAATTTTCTGGTAGGAGATCTGATTTTTCATCTCAGCTGTTAGAGGTCTGCAGACTTCTCTTGTTGTTTTTTAGCTTCCACGTTTTCAATATCAGAATAGGTATTGATCTTTTGAAAAACCAAACATCAGATTTATTTAGACAGTCCATACATTTCTTTCACAAAAGTCCTGGTTTATTTTATCAGTGTTTTATTTTTGGGATACTAAGATGTTTTATTCTGTAACATATTTCTTTATTTGAAACAAACGATATATTAATTAGCCTTAAAATATAACTTTTCCACTCTACTTCAGTTTATTTGTGCAGAATACTTCCATACAGAATCAATTAATGGAAAAACATTTGCTGTATAGATATGTCTGGGGAGAAGAAGTTAGGAATTCAGTTTTTAAGGGCAAGGAATGTACTGAAAGAGGGAAGTGTAAAGATTTTTTATTACCTTAGCGCCTTTTTTTTGTTTGTTTGTTTGGGGTTTTTTGGTTTTTTTTGTGCTTCAGCTTTTTTCTTTTATTTTGTAGAAGAAAGATTTCTAATTTTCTGAGACATCCCAGGAAGGACTTCTTTTTCTAAGACATTATTATCAAGTGGCAGTGAGATAGGAGTTTATGATCCAGCTCTTTTAAATTCCTTTGAAGATTCCAGTGAGGTGGAATGTTTAATCAAAATACTACATAGACGTTTCTTGACATTATCATTTCTTAAAATTTCTGGAGTACCTGTGAATGACATTATACAGCTTTTGACTTTGGCCTGGATCTTTGCCTTCCCTTGGACTGGTGACATGAGGCTCATTTAGAATCTGCTTGCAGGCTTGTAAGTATTTTTTGAGAGTAGCAAAAAATTCCTTGTTTCAGACATTCATATTGACTTAAAACTATATATAGTCTGAGCAAGGGTGTAAGGTATCCTTGCATCCTGTGTGAAAACACTTCTCACTTTCATAATGCTAGAAAGGGAAATACAGGTGTTGGAGCTGTGGCAGTGGAAGTGATTTTTTCCCCCCTGTGCCTAATAAAAGTATTTCTTTTTATCTTTGAGTTGTAGTTCAGTGCCCTGTCTATCAATTTGTTCACAAACTGGATGTGTCTGTCTGAAGGAATACACTGCCATGTGCTCTAGACACCTGGAGCAACTATATATGGAGTGACTGCAATCATCTTTGCTTGGCTGTAGTTCTGTTTCTCCTATTAAAACATTAACCTGCTCTAAAAGTAGTTATGCATGTAGAAATAACACTTTAAACCCCAGAAAATTAGTACTAGTGTTATAAAACAGAAGCACAGTTTTTATGTAGGTATTCCTTTGTAAAGAGTAAAACCTGGGGGGTTTTATTCTTTAAAAAAAACCTAAAACCAAAATGATGCACAAATAAAAACTTCAAAAAGAAGCAAAAGCCAAATCCACCCCCTCCTCCCCGATAGAAAAACCAGACAAAATAACCCCCAAGCATGGAGGAAATACCCACATTCACACCAACATGAACTCCTGACAGGGTAGACATTCAAGCTGCAGCAAATACAAATTGGTTATATTCGAACTGTGGTTCTGTTTTTCTCCATTTCTGTTCTCTGAGGATATAATTGCAGTGACTAAGGTAAAATGGATGATGCTGAGCCACGGTGAATTGCACTGAGCAGTGTTCTTCCTTTGGATTCCAGACACTGCTGTTCCACAGTGCTGTGGGAAAGAAGAGAGAACTTGGTGAAAACTTACTGCAAATTAAGGCATGGAAAGCCAGAGAAATCAGTGGCAGATGAACATTTAGAAAATATTTTAACTTTTTTGAGGAGTTTTTTTAATGAGTCTGCGGAGTAACTTGAGTTTCTCTGCCTTTATCAGCACTGTCAGCAGACTGATCCTGCACTTGTTACCTGCAGGTGAGGCTGGGCCATGCCCCCCACTGTGGGTTTGGGTGAGCAGAGCACTGCTCACCCCTGCACGAGACACTCCCAGCTGCAGAGCCATTCCCAGCATCTTTGGAGCAAACCAGAACTGTGTGTGGGTGAAGCAAGTCCAGCCTGCAGCCCCAGGAGCATCACACACCTCTGGGTGCTGTGCCAGGCACGGCTGTCCCCAGGCCCTGCCCGGGCTGGCACAGGGAGGCAGAGCCAAGGGAGGTGTGGGCTGCCCCTGCCCAGCTTTGGAGGGTTAAATAGGAGACTTCTGTCTGGCACTAAGAGAATAGTTAGTGAGTAAGGGCAGTGGGAGGGAGTACATCAAGGAAAAGATTTGAAACTAAATTGAGATTTCAGTGTATAGCTCAGATGTGCTAACATTACTTTTCCTTTTTTTCTACAGTGAAATGTTATTTTCAGGAAGGTTAGTTGGTTTGGGTTTTTTGGGGGGGTGCTCTTTTTTTCTTTTCTTTTTTTGGGGTTTAGTTTTGTTTTTATTATTTCAATTAAAACTGAAAACATCAAGCTCTTTTGTGGGAAAAATTTTCATAATAGTCTTGGAGTGTTAGATACCCTGTGATGAAGACAATAATAATTAAATATTGCTAATGGAGGGAAAAACTCATAAACTGAAGCAAAGTGAGTCCTTGATTTCACTAGATATTCCAGAGTACACCAAGTGAAATAAGGTACTAAAGATATCAATCTGAACAGGTTCTCTCAACTCTGCTGAGTTTGATCCTACACTGAGCTGGTGTGTAATATTGTGAGCTGTAGTCGACTATTCAGAGTAGGGAGTGCAGGTGAGCACAGTCCTACATTTAAGAAGACAGTGGCTGTATGGTCACTGTGCCATGATCGCTGTGGAACAGAAGTTTCCTCTTGTATAAGGAGCACAGCACTAAGTATTTCTGAGATCACGTGTCACCTAAGTGTTCATCAAGGACTTGTTCATTTTATGCCTATACACTTACATGTGAGTTTGAGTGAGTTGGTAGGTGGACATAAACAGGTAAATGTAGAGCTTTTTCTAGTTTTTTCTACCTGTATAAGAATTGAAATTAGCACTTTTTAGGCATGTATAGTACTTAAGCCAAACCTTATGAGTAGCCTAGCACATCTGATGCCAGAAGCATGACATGAACTTCCTCCACTGCCTTAATGTCTTTGTAATCGTTGTAATGGGTTATGTCTTATTCCCAAAAGTGCTCCTGGCACAATGCCAGCCTGTGTTATGATAGAGCCCTTGAAATGAGATTGGAAGGCAGGCTTTTATGTTCTTTCTGGGTGGTTATGGAATGAAACAGTTATCAGGTAGGTACAGGTTTTTCTGAGAAGCAAATATGTTCTTGGCAAATGCTATCAGCTTACACCTGTAATGGAACTGTGTTTTGATTGTTTAGTAGAAATGTGGTCAAGGACCTGACAACTTCATATGTTTTTGTAGTGAACTGGGCTCCTGACAGACCTTTAGAGGTGTTGAAACCTTTCAGGAAATGGCAGTTTAGAAAGAAAAAGAGAAAGTGTGTTGTGTAAGCATCATGGAGCTCACAAAACACATGAATTTCCTTTTTTAAAGGATAGATTGGGAACCAGAACTCTTGTCTAAAACAGTAATAGGACAATATCTGCTCAGAGGCCTGGTGTGATTACCCGTGAGTTGTTAGAAGGAATAAGCAAGGAAAAAACCCTCCAACTACGAAACTGTAGTTAAGGCTGAAAGCATGAAGTTGATTTGCAATCATAAATCCTCATTTTTATACTGGTTATGTGTTGTCACTTTGATGAAGCTTATACAGTTGCATATTCCTAAATCTGGACTAGCGATTGAGGATGTCTTAAATTTTGAGTGACCAAGCAAGGATGTGTTAAAAGTGTCTTCAATGAATTATAGAAATGCTTTGATGGTGGCCAGTTGGAAACCAGAAGAACCGTTTGAAAACCTTGCCTTGTGACTGCATATATTTTGTGATATGTTAAAGTGGGAACACCTGTCAGAAAGGAGTCTGTCTCAAGTTTAGTCTTGGTTTTTTTGTTTTGCAAAAAAAGATTTCTACTTGCTTAATGAAACTTGAGGTTTTTGCCTTTCATTTAATAGGATTTCATGGTACGGTCAGGATTTGAGTAAATTAGATTGACAGAAGACTTCTTTATATTCATTTTTTTTAAAGGCTCCTTTTTCCATTCTAATTGCTACAGTATCTGTGTAAGTAAGTGTCTTGTGAAGATACCCGTTTTAGACTTGCAGTTTAATTGTACAGAATCATGAAAACAGCTGAAACCAATACTCAGGATTGTGACCGGTTCAGGGATTGATTTAAGGAAGTTTTTATTACATGGAAAATATGTTTAAAGTAGAAGAGCTACAGAAGCCATATCATTCAATATGTTTTATTCAGTCTGTGAAATTCATCTAGTAATCATGCAGATTCCAACATCGTTTGCAAGTAATTTCCATAGGATTATGAAATGTCTCCTCATGACCTATTCAGATTTGTGTTGAAATATTTATTCCTGGTTTGAAACAAGTTTGTTACTGTAGGGCAGACAGAACATGTTATACAAGTGAAGTCAACTGTAACACGAATTGATAGCTTTGATGCCAGCCTTTGTACTTGATTGATGTATATTTATTTTGGCAAGGATGTTGCCTTAGATATGGTCCTTCCTCCCCTCCCATGGTGTCCCCGTTGGCTTCCACAGCCCGCTCCCAGCTCAGCTCAGCCGTGGTTGTAGCACAGCACCGCCGGGCTGGAGCAGCACCTGGGAGTAGGAGGCAAGGGATGCCTGAGCTGGCACTGCTGCTGCAAGAGCTGAACATCAAACGGTGTCTGTATTTCATCTGAAATCAAGTACTTAGATCTGTACAGGGATTTTGCATAAGTGCAAACTAAGGATTACTATTTATCATTATTGCCTTTTTCATCTTCATGCTATTTTAAAGTAATCAGAATAACCTTTGAAGTTAGGGGAGGTACTGTTTTCCCATTATATAACTAGCTAACATAAAGCACTAAGAAGCAAAGTAACCTACCTAAGATCAGGCTGTTCTGTGTCAGAGCCAGAAACACAATCTGAGTTTCTCTTTGTTTTGTATTTCAAGTTCTGGAAATTTTTTCTTTCCTTTAGGAAAAGAAAATGCATTTACACCTACCTAACGTGCACTTGTGTGCCCTCATACAAGATGCAGTTTTCTGTTTGAAGAAGGTCACTCCAGCTGGTGCCTTGGAAACAGAAGCTGTGTGTCACAGGAGACTATTGATTTTGCTGGGGTCCTCGGGAGGTTAGAGCCTTTCTCCTCTCTGGGCCTCTCACTGTGTCAGCCCCTGCCCAGCCGAGTGCTGGCCCTGCTGCTGCCTCTCCTCCTCACAGCCTTTGTCAGGTTCCCACAGCCTGTTCTGTCCTTTATTTCCTTCTGCTTGAGAGTGTCCCCAAATAGCTGCATCTCCTATCTGTGAAGTATCTTTGAGAGAGAGGTTCTTCCTGCCCAGAAACCATCTGAATCTCCATTTAAGCAAGGACATTAGAGGGAAATAGCCCTTGCTAAGGCCTCTCAACTGGGAAGGAGAGGTGGCTTTCAGCAGGAACCAGGAGAGGTTCAGCTGCTCCACTGCCCTTCTCTGCTCACTGGCATGGACACAGGGGTGAGCAGTGTCCTCAGTGATGGCCTCTGCTGGATGGGACCAAGTGAGGAGCAGGAGTGAGACTGAGACACTGATGCAGACTGAGTGAGACTGCTGACAGTCCTGAGGAAGAGAAGGGGAGATGCTGCTCACTGCATTCCTCAGGCCCCTGGAGTGAGATAGGAGGGGGAGTTCTGTGTGGTCCCAACTTTCTGCTTCATCACTCAGTTCCTCCTAATAAACATTTCATCTGGGAAATACCTGGTAAGACCAACCAATATGATATTAGAGCATAGAGAAATGTAGTCATTTTCATCTTAAAATTACAGAAGACCTAAAATATTTTTGAAGTCCTAGAAAAAGCATTTGCTAAAGTTAGAAATTATATGGCCATGTAGAGATGATGATTGGTGAAAATAAAAGAGTAGGGAAGATTAATGAGAAAATGGGACATGTACATTCATGTTACTCTCTCCTTCTAAACCATGACAGCAAAAGCTAGAGCACATGTGTACCTTTTGGAATACTGCAGGCATTGTCTGAATTTGCATTAGCCAGACAAACACAATCTTTTACTAACTCTGAATGTTTCTAAAATATCAGCCAGGTTTAACTCACAACTCTGTAGTATAGGCCTTCAAATTTAAAATCACAAAACCTGTTATATACAAGAATGTACACTATACAGAGTTGTACTAGAAGTATAGAAATATGTTCTTGAATTAAAGAGAGTAGGGAAACTTAAGTTTTAGTACTAAAATACTTGCTACACTTGAGGATTACACTTGAGGATTACAATATTAAGCTGATTTAGGGTATTACATCTGAAATACTAGGACATAAACCAAACGTGTAATGAAAGGTTTGAACTCATTCTTACCCTGTTTGTATTGATCTTGGGCTTCTGCTTGAAACAGGTTGGCTGTCCAAAATTGTGCTATAATTCAGATTTCATTGCATGCTTAGGGAAATGTTTTGGAATAAACACCCAGTACAGTCATGACCTTTAAAATCATTTCATTCTTCATTGCCTGTTGCTAAGGTTGGCAAGAAGAAAAACCTATTCCTGAAAGTCAGAGGGGTGTGTGGCCCTCCTGGCAGGACAGGAGCGCTGTGCATTGCTGCCCCCGCAGGAGCAGCGCTGTGCCCTGGCTGTGAGCAGAGGCAGCACCACACCCTCAGGTGTGCCCGGCACAGCCTTCAGGGACAGGCCCACATCCCACACCTGGGCTTGCCTCGCCTTCCCACCAGGAAACGGCTGGCACGGGGGCCTGGTTTCTGTACGGGGAAGGGAGTGTGACTGACTGGTAGGCAGCATTCCTGGGCTCCAGCACTCTCGAAGACATGAAAAATGCAGCACATGGGGTCAGAGCTGCTTCTTCTGAAGGATCTGAGGGGTTGGTTGTTAGCTCACCCATATAAAGACAGGCATTTCAGTGTTTTGATGTAATTTTTTGGGCTCTATTTTTAGTGCCTGGGAACATTGCAGACATGGAATATGTAGCTATTGAGCCTGTTGGAATGAAAATAGCTTCAAATATATTTAAAAAGGCTTTCTGAAGCCTTTCATTTTTTTCCATTGCGGCGCATGTAGTTTTTGATCCAATACATTACAGAGGCTGGAATTGTGCCATTATGTTAAAGCTGGTGTTAGAGTTTGGTTTGATAAGCAGGAAGTCCTGTTGGTCCAAGATGAATGTAAGGGGATAATGTAAATGTTATTTTCAGCTTTTTTATTAAAAATAATTTTTCTGACTTTTATTTCAATATGGAAGATTTCTCCAGTATGTTGTTAAGTGCTCAAATTAGCTTTCCATTTAGCTTAAAGGTAAGACTGAGGTGTATTCAAAACCAGTTTGACTATAGAAGCAAGATACTTCTTTTATCTCTCTAGTAATCAAATATGTAGGAAACTTCAGAAATAATAACCTGAATTTAGTTTTGTTATTGGATTAGGATTGCTATTGATTTTACATACATCGTGATTATAAGGTTCTATTCGGTAGTGTTAGAAATTATACTGAAGATCCCAGAAGAAAAGGCAGAAAGAGAAATTTTGTTGGGTTTTTATGAACTCATTAATTTCTTCTGCACACATGTGACAAGCTGCTAATTCACCTCTCTGTATCTAGCCATCAAGGAAAGAGCAGTTAGGGATTTCATAACCCACTCTCTTGCCAAACTCATTACCACTCATGCTTCATTTTTGAGTTTCAGTGCAACCTTCAGCATTCAGAATGAACAAAAAAGACCAATCTGAATGCCCCAGCCTGGCTCCAGATGGGGTGCTTGGTGGCAGCCAGTACACCAGAGGAGGGGCCGTTCTGTTGAAGGGATTCTATCTCTGGGAGTGCTTGGCTGCAGGCATAGCAAGGGAGTCCTCCTTTTGGAGACAAAAGCTCAAATCCAAATTATTTTTCCCAGCAGAGGATTTTTGAAGAGAGATCTGCCCACTGAAACTCTGCCACCACGGATGGCTGACTTCTAGCTATAGCCGGATTCCTCTAGAGCACATTATGGGCAATAAATTTTACAGTCCAAGCTATATGATGTTTTGAGGCATTCATTGAGGAGGCAGATGGGATCTGTGATGCATGAGTGCCAGGTTTTGATGTTACTGCAAGTCTCATGAGAGACTGGTGCTTTCTGACAGTCCAGGTTCCATACAATGATGCAATTATGTGAAAAGTGCATTAAAATTTTAGCTCCCCTGATGTGGAGAAAAATATGAAAAGATGTGTCATAAAGGGCACCCTATGACAATAAGTATATAAAATTTTATATTAAAAGTTAAAATCAGTCAAATATTATGCTGAGTGCAAAATGGAAACATATTGGTGTCTGTTTAAATCTTTTCTTCAAACACTGGAATGATGGGAAGCAAGTGCAAATTATCTGTTTCATCTAAGCCAATAGATTGGAAACCAGAGACTTGCTGTTAAGTCCAGGGAAAACATCCATTTTCAGTTATGAAAGAAAACTGCCTTAGGGTTATGGATTGGCAGGATTATTCTGTTAAGAATGTTGCACCATCTCCCACAAAAAATACAGTTCCCATTGTGTTTTCCATTTGCATGTGCACCATGCTCTGTCCTTTTCCACAGACGTTATCTTGCAAACTTCATTGTGCCTTCAAGTGCCTCCAAAAATTTTATGTGAAACAGTGGTTCCTTACCTTAACTTTGCTTTAAGTATTGAAGATGGTCGTGGTGATAACATTTTATAGTCCTACTACAAAATTTGGAGACAGATCTTAATTTTATTAATAATTTGTCAAATTCTTGCAGAAAGACACAACCTTACCTCTTATTCATGGTTTTAAAACAGAATTAGGGTAATAGTTGTTTTAAAACATGCACCTATGAAAGCTTAGGTCAGTAGCAGAAGTTGTTAGGAAATGCTATTTTTTCCTTTCATCATTCTCAGCTATAGATAGATTTAATAGAAAATTGGGAACAGCTCCTGCTGGAGTTCATTGTAGATGTCTGTAGACCATAATTTAAAGGTATTCCAGCCTTGTAGCTCCAACTTAACCAAAAATATAGGTTTAAATGCTTTTAATTAAATTGATGTAGATGAGATTCTTGTTTTCATTATATGAGAATCTGACCTATGTCTGTGGTATCTATAAGGCTACTAACATACTTTATTGTTAAAATACTCTACTCTTTTTTTTTTTTTTTTTTTTTTTTTTTTTTCCTTTTTTTTTCTTACATGTTTTGTTCCCTGCACTGAATGAATTTAGGATTTACATAAAATAGTTAGGGTTGTTCTGGCATAGTGTTTATATCAGAGGCTTTCTTGTCACTTGCTTTAATGTGATGAAGGCTGTACTTTCTGGCTGCAGGACAGTGGATCAGGAATGAAGCAGTGGTCACTTGGTTGGAAAGAAAGGAGGAGAGGGAAAAAGACCTTATGAGGTGTTTTGGTTTGGTTGGCATGTGCTGGCTGAATGCAGTAAGGGATGCATATTTTACTAGTTGTGGAGAATTCCAAGGACGTGTTTGATATAAGCTTTGTGTAGACAAAACAGATAAACAGATTACAACTGAGGTCTGTAGCCCTTGGAAAAGATTGGTAATTGTGTGGTTTTTTTAAAGGACTGAGATCTTATCACTGTCATGAAAATTGTGCAGGGCTACTGTGAAAAGAAATGTGACTTTAAAAGCGAATTGAATTAAATACACTTGAAAGGCTTCTTTCTGATCTGCAGAGCATATTTGCAGTTATCTGCAGCTGAAGGCCACATTGCCCCCACGCTGCAGCCTTCCATCTCACACTGCTTTGGTGGCAGAACCTCTGCCTTCTGATCTCATCCTCAGTATCACTGAGATTCCTTCATGGAAGAGCAACTTCTGCACCAGATTGGCTATGAACATATTGAATCTATCACATCAAAGAAATAGTTGTAGGATGGCGTGAAGACTCTGCTTCTTTTTAAAGTGATCTGTATAGGCAGATCTTTTGAATCCCTGTGTAATTTTACTGACTTTGATCAGAGTCCATACAGCTGTAGTTGTTTTGAAGAATCAGATGTTACTGTTGTGCTGTGAAGGTTAAAGGATGGTGTTTTCCTTATTTGTTCAAGACTAATGTTGCTACTTACGTGTGACATGGCAAATTAAATAAATGTTAATATTTTACTGATCAGCTTTAAGATCAGTTGGGATCTTAAATTCTGTGGGAACATAGGTAATTACTTCTAAAACTTATTTTGATTATATAGAATAATTGTATGTTTGTCTAAAATGTTTTTATATAATGCTTCTCTAAACTTAAATACACACATATATTTTCTAGAATTATTTACTACTGTGTGGCAGATACACAGCTGTGAGTCATTTACATGAAGAGCAGGCAGATTTCTGAAAATGGAATGAAAAGCTTTAACAGCAATATAGAGATCTGGTGGAAATTTATGTGCAAATGTCCTTTATTATATGATCACTACCATGTAAATATATAGCATTGAAACAACATTCCAAAGCCCAAGGTTTCACATTCAAATATTAGAAGGAAACAATGTCATTGCTTGCACAGTTTGAAGGCCATATCCTTTTGTGTATTTGTGTTGGGATACAGCCTTTAATTACACAAGCAAATTTTCCCCCTTGGGATTCCTAGTTTTTCAACTTGGTTGACACTTAGTGCCTTTTCTCACAGCTGTCTTAAGATGTCTCATCATAATAGTGACCCCCTCTGGTGTCCCGGGGAGCTCTCTGGCCACTGTGGTGTAGCACCTTTGGTGTAGGGATAGAGAGAAGTTTTCTGGACAGCTTTCAGCTGTCATTTCCCATTCCATTTGCTTCATACCCTCTCATTTCAGTAATAGTATTGGGGGAGCAATTGTTGAATGGTGAAGTAGGAAATACAAGAACTCTGCCTGGGTTCCTCACAGTTCATTGTCCAGGCTGGAATATTTTACCTCCAAGAGCACAGACAAGGGTGCTTGAATTGATGCCGTGATGTTGGTAGTGGTGGGTTAGTTGGTGCTTTACCCAGAGCAGCCTCCTGTCTGCAGGCCTCCCAGTATTTGTAGAAGGAAAAAAAAAAAAAAGATAGAAGAACGGTGCATCCCCTTTCTGGCTCCCATGAAGGAGTTCTGTATGTTTACAGACTCATTTGTTTGTCATTAGCTGTTGTTACCTGGCTTTGTCTCACTTTTCTCTGCTTTCTCACAACATTCTTTGGTCATAGGATAAACGCTGATTTTGAAGTATGGAAACAGGAAGCCTACAAAAGAGGCTTTAATTTTTGAAAGTTAAATTAGAGAGAAATAAAACGTTTTTTCAAGCTTAGGTACAGTTTGGAATACTTTCGCATTAATTAATATTACAAGCTTATATTTATAGTGGAAAAGTTACTTTGAAGAAAAAACATTCTTCTTCCTGATGCCATCAGCCCTGGCAGTATTCTTCATTCTGTGTCATTCCTGGGGAAGGTTAGCAAAGCAGCAGTTTGACATCTTCCATGTGTGGCAGTATGGAAGCTTAATCCAAAAACCTTTAATTCATCAAAGATATTGTATAAGTGCATGGAAACTGTTATGGTAGTAATGCCTGAGAAAAGAGACAGAAATGCTTAATGTGGTAGAAGTGCCTGCAGGGCGTGTCCCAAGTGCAGGGCTGGGTTCAGCCAGATGACTCACTTCTAACTGAATACTAGAAGCATTTCTCTTCACGGTTCACTCTGAAATACATTCCCAATTATTTGTGTGTACCTTCTCCATACACAGGAGCTGTTGTACTCGGGTTTTTGGAACCTGAAAACAAGCCCTTTATTGATGATGAGGTCAGGACACTTCTGGGAATGCTGGTTTGTTGGTTACCAGCTGCTCCCCAGCCAGGAGGAGGCTGTCCTGTTTTAATGAGCTATGCTTTGTTTCTTTCTCTTTCTTTATTTAAAAAAAAAAAAAAAAAAAAAAAAAAAACACCACTACACTGTTTGCTGTGATATTTCTTTGTGATGGGATTGGTAAACTGCTGACTACTATCAGAATTACTGGCAAAATGTCTCAAGACAGAAATGTGTACATGTTTTCCACATGGCATCCCTGCACTGCTGCTTGTAGAGTCAGTAGACCTGTGAGCACTGCTCCGTTTCCCTTTTAAGTGGGATAAGAAATTGGCTTTTAAGGTTATTTGGGCCTTACAGCAGTTTCCATTGGCCTTAGTTTTTGTTGTGGCACATTTTATTGTAGATCAGGGAGCCTAAGTTGAAGTTGGAAATAAAAGCCTCACAAATAGCAGTGAAACAAGTACCTTCACCAGCCTTCCTTTCAGTTACAGTAACATAAGTCAGGAGGAGCTCTGACAAGATCTTCTGTGTTCAGCTGTACATAGAATTTAGCTCAGCAGCCAACTCCTTAATCACTGGCTTTTCTAGAGTCTGCAGCTAATTCTGCTCTTAATTTTGCTTTTTTTATGCAGTACATTGGGTTGGGAATAATACTGAGATACCAGCATTCCCAGTCTGAGACTTGAAAACTGTGTTTTTAAGTCAGTTGGTATTTGTGACTAAATGCCCAAATATTATAATGACTCCAGAATTTCAAATGAGATTGTTGAGTGATTGTTAGGCATGTTTAAAGACATGATGAGAAAATACTGAAGCTGTAGGGCACATGTCTGGTCCTCACCAATAAACTTGAAAAGCAGAGTCCACTGATTTGAGGGGGAGGTTGTTAACAGCTGAAGACCAACCGAGTCTTAGTTCAGAAAAATGTAGCATCAAACCATAGCTTTCATAATGAATGTCCTAATCATGATGAGTCATGGTTGTTTTGGCCCAGACTGTAAGTTCATGGAAGAAAGCATGAAAAGAAACTTCTATAAGTGTGCATTTTACATCTTTATTTTTAAATCATTATTTTTATATCCTTATTTTTAAAGTGCCTTGCTTAAGTGTTAGTGATTTTATTGACCTGGAGTGATGTGTCTTTTGGTGTGTTACTTAAAATGCATGTCCAAATAATACCAAGAGAACTATGACTCTTGTGCATAGGTATATAAAAAACTTGTATTATTTACTTAGATATTTAAAAGAGCAAATATGAACCTCTGCATATGTCTTGAGAGGTCCTATATGGTTCTTAGCTGGGCATTTAAAGGTGAGTATGACATAAAAGACTAAAGATTAAATATATCCAGAGAATGATTAATAAAATTAGTGAGTTAATAAGAGTTCTGTTAAGTTTTGGAAGATCTTAAAAGTGGGGTGATAAGTGATATATCCTTTTTGTTCTGTATAAGAAAGATTGATTATCTGACAACATCCAAAGTTATTGTTTTACAAAACAGATAGAGGGTTGATAGAACCCTCTTTTGGCGGGGAGGGAGGGAAGGAGCTGTCTGAGCCCTTTGTCATTGTGAGGTTTTTGTGCTTTCCTTTTAGTGTAGATTTACAAGCAAAAGATAGTAAAGTTGCCTTTGCTAGGGAATGACTGGCTGTCAACTACAGCATTTTTACTCACTCATGCTGTTTTGAGCTGCATGTTATCACTCCATTGAGATGCTCACTTACTCTTCCTAAGAAATTTTATTTATTCTTAAATTTATAAATATTCCTCATTACCCTGACAGTAGTAACTTGCACTGTGGGACTGATTTGGCTGTAGGAATGTTGTCAGTGGTATTTTTAAATATTCATAAGAATTGAAAATTATTTCAAGATAAGCCAATACAAAACTCCTATGAAATGACTCTGCTTAAAAAAAAATTAAAACATTCTTTCCTCTTGAAGGCCAGGAAGGTCTGTGAGGTTACCTGGTGGCTGCACAGCTACCCACTGAACAGAAAATGCCCCCAAAGGGTATTGTCCATCAAGGAAGGAGAGAGAAACAATCCTTTTTCTCTGCTGCTGATGGGAGCAAAATGTTATCTTGAGATTTTCTGGTGTCTCTTCAGCCTGCAGAATGTCACCATTCACAGGCTTCTAAGGGGGGGAGTGTGCCAAGGCAGCCAGAGCTGTGGAGGTGCCTGTTGCTCAGGAATCCCATTCCAGGGTAGAGGAAGGCCCTTCTGGTGGAGGCATTTTGTCAAGCCTTTGATTATTCAGAAAACTACAGAAGAACAATCAGACTCAGGCATCAGATATCATTTGGCAAACCGTGGTGGAAGTGATTGCTGGTTCTTTGGTGATGGGAGGGTAGCAAATGGCTGCGCTCTAGTTGTGCAGTCAAGGAAAATACGGCTGGGATTATAACCAAAGGGTCAGTCTCTTCAAAACCTGCTACTCCTTAGTACATGCTAGCCACTGTCTTGAACTGATGCAAAACCTGCCCGATTTAGTATGTATTTTAAAAGATAACCCGATAAAATGTAAATTCCATTCATAAAAATGTGAAAGTCAAATCTGCCATTTCCCTGCCAGCAGTTACTCATCTGCTTACACTTGTGTCATGCTTCATATAGCTTTGTATGATGTAACAGTTTCCTTTATGATGTTGTGGGTTTCAAAATATATATATATGCCTATGTTTTAAATTCATAATTTAGAATACAATTGTAATGTGTGTATTTTAATCTCCTCACTATGGAGGAGCTCATACTGAGGTCATATTCCACATATGAGCTGGTCACAGCTCATATTCCACATTATGTTCTATGGCAATAACATATTTTCATAGTGAAAGTTATTTTACCAAAACCATTAGGGATGGTATTTCTTTTGACAGAACAAATCTAAATTTGATAATATTGTGATTATCACAAGCTCCCTTTTATTTAAAGGGTGTATCAGATATGAGCTGTGTGTTGGTTTTGATAGGTGATTTTTCATATACTTCTGTCACAGCTGAAATTCTCTCAGGCATTCTGCTTTACCAACTTTTCATTATTTCCTCTTATTGTTATGGTTATGTAAAAATGACAGTTGTTGTCTTTTAAATTTGCTTTTCCTTTTTATCTGGTTCTCTTGTGTCTGTCCATACTGGGAATTTGAAATAGTGAATCATGTTGAATTTCTTTCAAATGCAATTCAAGAAAAGTGAATATGCCAGTTTATTCAGCTAAATGTTTAAGTTTTGTGTGCATTTTATATTTTGTGGTTTTAGCGTAGTTAGGTCTCATTACAGTCTTTTAAGGAGTACTTTTTGCAGTGTATAAGACATGTTTAAACATAGTTCCCAAACTTGGTTTTGAAGCCAAAGTAAATGAGGTCTTGTAGCGCCACATTCCAGTGATTCTGACATCAGAAGAGTATCTGCACTAATAATTTTTTGTATTAAAGTGGCTGGATTTTTATATGCCTGCAAGAACTAAGACTGGAGTCTGACATGGAGAAGCATTTCAAGGCATTAACAAATGTTTTCATGAAATCTTTTTTTCTCTGAGGAAGTTAAAAACCCAACCAAAAACCTCATAAAACGTGATAACCAAGAAAAGCAAGATGCTCATTTTGACAAAAAGGGAAATGCTATTTTACAACAGACTCAATAAAACTAGTTTTCTTTAATTTTGTGTAGTGTTTTATTTTTGTTTCAGGTTTCCTGCTCCCAATTGTGGAGATACTTCTTTTTTGTGTATTAATAAGTAAGAATTATGCAAAAAATTATCTGAGCACTGACACAAAACAAATCAAAACTCCAAAGTGTTTTGAAATATTTGCGTAAGTGGACTTATGAATGTTTTAGGAATTTTGGGTGTGAAACATTCAATTTTCATCATATTTGCAGCTCAATTTGCAAGCTTGTGAGATTTTTGTCCTGGGAAAAACAAAAGAACCTTGTAAAGGTGACAAACCTGATTCATACCAGGAAGCTGGATTAAGGCACAGATAACAGATGAGCACTGCATCAACTTGGCCCTGTATGGCTGTGCTGACCTTTGCCAGATAGAAAGAAGAATCACTTTCTGCTGTCAGTGCCTCTCGCGACAGGGCAAGGGCAGACTGGGAAAAGCTGCCGATGAATGTGTGCCCGGCTGGTGTTGAGCTGATTGACTCTTCTGCCATCCCTAGATTTTGAGAGGAAAAGGAGTTTAGTGGGATGTTTGACAATCCAGAGTATATTTTTCTTTTCATTATTGTAATAACAAATACGTGTTTTATGGTGTTGATTCTTTCAAATTTACAATTTAAGAGTCCTCATCTTGTTTGCTTTCAGATTCTTCTCATTCTTTTCATCGAGATGAGACCATTGTTATTGCCCTGGCATCTGTGTCTGTACTGGCTGTTCTGATAGCTGCTCTGTTCTTTGGATACAGGATGCTTGCAGGTAGGGATTGATGACCTTTTTGACTTTGCTTTTTTAATTGTTCAGTTGGCTGTTGCTTAAAGTTATACTTAGGTCTTCTGTTCTCCCCAGTCCCTGTTATATGCTTGTACATATTGCCACTCCCCTTTCTCCTCACTGACATTTTATGGTGATGTTCCTTCCATAACAGTTTGGAGAGAGTTATGGCTTCTCTCAACTGGCATTTTGGGACCTATTTTTCTTCCACAAATCCTCTGCTCAACACAGCTTAAGTGAGGTGGTGAACATGCTTTATAGTTTTTGCCAGTGACTTTAAATTATCGAAGTAGTTGTGTAGCAGGTATCTGTAGTTTGTAGCTTATCAGCACCTTCACTGCTCATTTTCCTGACTTTGAGAAGGTTTTACAGGACTCCTTTTTACTTGTTACATCCTTGGCTAAAATATGTAATTCTGCCAGGACCCAGGTAAGTTGCATTTTTTTCACTTGGAGCATGTCCAGAAAGGAAACTGGCTGATTTCCTCCTCACCCTCTTCCCCAGGAGACCGTAAACAAGGCTTGCACAGTATGAACATGATGGAGGCAGCAGCATCAGAGCCCTCACTGGATCTGGATAATCTAAAGTTGTTAGAGGTAAATATTCAACTCAGTTATTAATCTTCATTTTTATTCAATATAATGCTTGTGGTCATATCCCAGGCATAGTTACAGAAATGAATGTATCAGTGTTCCTGTAATGTTTTCTACTAAGTCACAGTTTCAAGAAGAAATTAAAATTTAAAAAGGGTTGCTGCAGGTACATTTTGTCTAATTTTGTTAGTAATATTGTTGTTATTAGCTAGATCGTGTTTTACCCTGAGAACAGAAAAAGAAACACTGGGAGGTAGTGGGGGAAATTAGAATGTGCTGTATTTCAGCATTGTATCAAAAGATCCATCTTTTTTGCTTGACACTGATTGCTTTTAGTACAGTGTCCTACTGTAGGAATTTGAAATTCTTTACTAACATTCTTAGAAAAGATAATGTACTGCAGATAGGGCAGTGTATTTCAGTAATGGTGCATTTATTGTAGTCATTCTTCTGTGTGGGGCACTGTCTAGCTCCATGGCAACTAGAGGCCAGCCAGAACTTTCTGCTCAGCTTGGTGTTAGATGTATCATCACAAAACTGCAAAATGTTATGCTTCCAGTTGGTATGCTCGATGGAACATATGGAATTTTTTAAACCTTTTAGCCAGGAAAAAAATTAGTAGAACGACTGAGTTGCAGAGTACTTTTCTTCTTTTTCCCAGTAGAAACCCCACCCAGAGATGCAGACTGCAGATATGCATTGTGAGTTGCTGTAATGGTGACAGCAGACTGATGGGCAAAGAACCTTAGGTGTCTTCTGCCACCAAGAAAGTACTTGAGGCAGAATTTACAGTCTACCAATGTGTATTTTAGAAGTGTGCAAAGCCCAGATGAAAGCACTTGGACTGATAATGCAGTCTTGTAGAGAGCAGTGAGTTTCTCCAAGTCTGAAAGTTGGTTCAGAGTTCTGCTGTGGTGTCTTCTGTCCTGCTTCTTGTATCCTAAGGAGCTGACCCCTTAGCCCCAGTCACAGGGTGTTGCTTGCCTTTTGACATCTCTGTGGGTAGATTACAGTCCAGGTTTGTACCTTGAACTGGCTTGCTGCTGCTTTGCAGCCCAGTGATGTAAAAGGACTGAGAAACAGAAAATCACTCCATTAAATGATAGCTTGTCTTTGAAAATTTTCCTGTAAGACAATTTTATCATCTTAAGAAACATTATTTTTGTTATCCCTTCTGTTTTCTCTTTCTCTTCCATTTGTAAGTTTTTTAAAATAAAGTTAAAAAAAAGGCTCATGAAATCATTACAGTTTCATGTATGAGTCTTCCTGAATTTTTTTAAATAGGTGCTGAAATTCACACGTAGTTGGAATTTTTTAAGCTTTAGAAATTAGGGCTGTTGCTGAAGGTGGTCCTACATTTTGGTATAGAGATTGCATCTTTCTTCTGCAGTTACCATGGAGATGTGAAAGGCCATTCTTGAAGACTGTCTAACATAGTGGGGGCTAGAATAAAGATTCACAGGTAGTCAGGAATTAATTACTTCCTTCTGTTAAAATCTGTTTACCTCTTTTGGCATCTATTTTGCACTACAAATGCATATTTTGTTATTACTAACCTGGAAGGTACAGCTTATAAACTGTCCTAAACCTAAAATGTTTCTCTTAATGTCTGTGTTTTCTGGAGTGAAATGAAATTAATCACATAAAAGCTATAAATCTTAAGTAGGCAGAAGTTAGTAAGAGAAGTAGCAGAACAAAACATATGTGCTTTATTGATTCTGTATATAAAAGTACTGAATAGATTATTTATGATATATTTACTGGATATTCAGACTATAAATTGATTAAGTAAAACCTATGTTGGCTCATGCTGAGGTTTCCAGCTCCAAAATAGCTTCTATGAAAGCATTCTAATTCTGGTTTTCATTACAAAATACTCGTTATCTTCACTGCTCTTATACTATAAATCAGAGTAAAAGTTGGCATACAATTCTTTTAGAGTGAAAATTTGGGTTTTGTCTTCATCTATTATTTTTTGAAGTAATTATTTCTATTTTTTGCAGCTGATTGGCCGGGGACGATATGGAGCAGTGTACAAAGGCTCCCTAGATGAACGTCCAGTTGCTGTGAAAGTATTTTCTTTTGCCAATCGTCAGAACTTTGTCAATGAGAGGAACATTTACAGGATTCCACTGATGGAACACGAGAACATCGCCCGCTTCATCGTGGGGGATGAGAGATTCACTGCAGACGGCCGGATGGAATATTTATTGGTGATGGAATATTACCCCAATGTAAGTGCTTCAAAGAAATCAATTGGATTGGTTCAGAATCCTAAGAATAGCCACGTGAAAAGGATGTACTTTAGATTTTGGTGGTGCTTCTCACACAGTAATGTAAAAAATAATCCATATAAATGACATTTTTAATGGACCTTACTGTGAGTTACTGTAATACTCTTTTAGATTTCCTAGTTAGTGCTACCAAATGTAGTCTTACAAATTACTAGCTCTGGAGTATTTGGTTTTGGTGCAAGGTTTTTTTAATCAATTCTGTCTATATTCAGTGACAGAATTTGAAGAATTGTTTTTACTTAAAAATAATCTAATAAATTTAAAACTTCTTAATATTAAGACATTATCTCTGTCTTATGACCTCACTCAATAGCTGTGAGTAGTGGGGTTTTTTTACAGTGAAATGTAATAGATACAGAATTGTTGTCAAACTAGTTTGTGGTACTGTAAATCATGGTGCTATTTTATTTCATTATCTTCTTTAAAGCTTTCTGTGGCATATACTGGTGATGTAGGACATGTCTTAAGAAAGTGGCCTTACTAAACACATCTTCAAACCTCCTCAGCTGAGTGCTTGCATTTCTCAAATTCATGGGACAGGATACTTAATGTTCTGAGTGTATACAGAACCATTTAAAAAATATGCAGTGTGAATGTGAATAGCTTTCCTGAAAAATCATAAAATATACATGGGGGTTATATGTAGGTGAAAATGCAAGAAAATGGTGTCACCATTTATCTTGGGTTTTTTTTTTTTTTGCCTGTGTATGGGAAAGAATACTTAGTTATGCAGTTAAATATATATATTTAACAGGCTTTTTGGTCTCAAGTAGGCAAGCTCATATTTCCTGCAGGGTGTGAAGGAGATGGCTGAAGCCTGATCTATTATGGAGGCTTCAAAGCTGCTTATTAGAATGCAAAAAGGAGCAGAACAGTACTGAGTAATGATGGCCTGTCTTAGGGGTTTTTAGGCTCTGTGTATATGCTTGTATTGAAAGTTAAATGCACCCATGTAAATATATACTTTAAACTTTACACACATCTACACTATATACCAACTTAAGGCAACAAAGCACAAATATAAAAAGAGAGTCTTAACTGAAAGGTTTAAGTGAGAACACTCATGATCATGTCAGGTTGTAAAACTGGCATCTAAGAAGAGATTGCAGAAGCTAGAAGTGACCATGGAAAAGGTCAGTTGTGCCCATACCAGGTGGACAGTGGCAAAGCATGTGATTCTGACAAAACTGGTGTATTTTCATGTGATCAAGTGAAATAAAATTGATATTCTGTTCCTGGGAGGGCATAGCATAGCTATCTTCACAGCTGATCTGGTTTTGCTGTTTTCTTGAATGAAAGGATTTTCAGTTGAAATGCAATTTGATTGAAAATTATGTCTTGTTGCTTATGCAAACAGGCTCTGTTAATGACCTGATTAAATGTACAGATGAAGCTTATGACATCATATTATCAGATTCCTTCCCAATGTGGTATTAAGAACAGCAAGATTAGTCTAAAATCAATCCACTGGTTGTTTGGAAGTCATTGGAAAAAGTGCACAGCAGGTGTAATTAATGCACAGTGTGATCTGTAATTCAGTGAGCAGATGTTCTGCTGTATGTGGAGTTAACAGCAGAAAAGGAAGCCTGCTGTGGCAGCCCTGCTAGAAGGGAATTGCAGTGTTCAAACTGGAGCCATAAATCTGATTTCAATAAGGACTAACCAATACAAGATGTGCAGGTGAAATATTCCCCATCCAAAACATCATTCTCCCTCAAAATACTTTCCTTCCTGAAAATAGGAACACCAGGGCATTTTTACACAGAAATTTGTTCTTGGTGTTACCTTGGTGAAAGGAAGACAAATAGGTTTAACCCAGGTTGTGTTTTTGTCCAAACATGCCTTCAGACTGAAGGAAATAGGCAAGGAAAAGGAATGATATGTGCATTTATCAATTAACATGCTGTTCTGATGAGGCTCTGAGTTGTGGTAGGTCAGTTGTGAGGGGTGACATAGGAAATACATAATGGTCACAGAACTATAGCCCCAGTAGCCAGACCCTTTAGAACAACAGAAAAATTGTTTTAAAACACAAATAGAATCTCTAGTTGTTAAAAATATCAGTTTTATCAAAAGTTACAGTCAGAACTAAATATCCCCAATTTAACATGTAACCCATGGCTCTGACAAGATAGTCTTAATTACAAATATTTCTCTCTCTCTCTAAACTTGACTAAAACTTTTCCTGGTTATCATTTTAACTTCACTGAAAGCATAAAATCACAGCCTTCAGCTAATTTAAAAAACATCTGGTGGTGGGAGGCTCTGTAGCAGAAAGATCTTGAAGCTGGTTTAATACAGTGAATATTTCCCAATCACATCATGACAACAGTCCTGTGACCTCTGTTAGAATGGGCTGGAACCTCAACCCACTAAACCAAGAAAAATAATCAAGTTGATGATATTTGGAGGCTAGTAAGAGGGCTTGAATTTCTTAAAAAGCTGTAAACAACAAGGAAAAATGTGAAAGGAACTCGTTCCAAATTTTTTATGAACCAAACATTATAGAACTTATTTTGTATTTAGTTGCATCTGATAAGATGATACACATTGGTGCATCTTGAAGATTATGGACTGAAATAGGCAAAAACAGAGTAGTTTCTAGTCCTAAAAATATAATAAGCATGTAGAGTTAGGCAGATTACTTGTACTTTATGTTTGGTGATTTAGCTTGTTTAAACTAAATATATTATCACTGGAGACTGTGCATCAGAGGTGTCACATTTTGCAGTGTCTGGCTCTTGTTTTGGATAACAGTCTCAGTTTCTAGAATATCTCAATATCATAATTGACGCACTTCCTTCTGATTTTCTTAGAGATTTCATGGCAAGTCACTAGAAGAAGCCCCATTTTTACACATCTAACTTCACTTTCAAGAAAAGGGGAACATGACATTCTTTTTTTCCATCTTAATTCAGTGCATGTTTGTAATTGCCTTTGGGGTGTTTTGTTTTGATACATAAATAGATTATAGCAAGACCTGTGAGAGATGTTGGGTATTCTGTAAGTGATAATGGTCTAAAGCCCACTTTTTAGAAACCCAGGCTGTTATGTCTGTAGTTACCTTTATTCTGTTCTGCAACAAAACTTTTATAATAAATATAATTTTTTCTAGAGGCAATCCTTGCAATTCTGTGATAAAATTTCTATTCCACTTTAGAGAAATTAAATGGCAGCAATGGAATTTAATGAAACTTCAGTCAAATCTTGTGTTTTGAAACGTGGGTAAACACATAAGCAGTTGTAGGTTTATGCCTTTTAGAAGCAGTGGATAAAATTGAGTCTCCAAAAGATTTTGAGTTATTCTACTGGACCATTATTTTAATCTGTGTTTTTTGTTTTGTCTTTTTCGGGGTTTTTTTTTTAGGGTTCTTTGTGCAAATATTTGAGTCTCCACACAAGTGACTGGGTGAGCTCTTGTCGTTTGGCTCACTCTATAACTCGGGGCTTGGCGTACCTGCACACGGAGCTGCCTCGAGGAGGTAAGGCCAGGAGGGGATGCAAAGATCTCCAGTATATTCTTATTTCTGTCAGGTAGTAGATTCCAGCCTTTCTTTTATTCTACTATGAGTAGGAAATGATGAATGCAATAGAGATTACTGAGAACTTCTGCTAGGTTACCTCCTTGTGAAGAGCCCTGTGCTGTGGGCTCTGTGACCCTTGTGTGACAGCACCGAGTCCGAGGTGGGGGAGCCCCAGGAGAGGCAGGAGCAGGCAGATTGTGCAGTGCTGCTGTGTCATGGCAACACATTACTGAAGACCTGAAGCACTGACTGCCTCTCTGGTACAGGGCAAACAGATGAGTGTTGTGTCTGTTTCTGCAGTTCAGAAACAAATCACCAAAGCAATTTTTAGTTTGTGTATGAACTGTAATGGTATAAAGTTAAATCTTGTAACCCCTCTGTAGTTTTATTTATCACATCTCTGGATTTTTGGCTGAGGGTTTGGGCCTAGTCTTTGCTGTGTACAAACAATACTGCTGGACTTCTGGTACTTTATTAGAGCACTGGCTGTGACAATGAATTGATTTGGATTTTTCTGTCTCTGCATGCATGCTTCAGCCAGCCTTTCAGCAGCTAAAGTATCATAATTATAAAGTAGATATTCTGAGATCTGTGATGTATCACACTGCAGAATATGGCCTGGCACTGAAATGTTAGGTTTTTGGCAGTAAATAAAAGGTTAGTTTCATTATATCTGCCTTAAGGTGCTAATGTTTGGATTAAAATTTCAAACTATGTATCTCAAATGTTAAGCATGAGACTAGCAAAGAATGACAACTAAAGATGCTATTAAAAGTGCTGAAAATACCCAAATCAGTATTCCTATGTGCCATTGAAACTGCAACTCTCATCTTAACTTCATAATTTTGAGATGTGCAGACAGGTGTGTCCATTAGCAGTCAGCAAATGTGTAAGCTTTCCATCATAAAGGAAAGACAGCCACAGTCTGTGAATGCTAGGAAGGAACTCATGGTGTAGAATAAATCCACAGTAAAATGAGATCTGTACTGCTGGCTGCTTTACTAACAAAATAAATAAAAACTAAGAACAGTTGAGATTATTCTTTGGAAAAGATCAGATCCCTTGCAAGATGAATATGTTCAGGCTCTCTGGAATAAGAGCCAATGGTAATTCCAATTATAATGTAAATAATCAGTGCTGCATTTGACACAGGAGTGTGGAAATGACAGAGTATTTGGAATGGCTGTCAGGGCTGTGGCAGCAGGTCTGTGTTTAAATACACAATGTCTCCACTGCCAAAGTCAGGCTGAAATATCCCTTGGGAAGAAATTGTTGGCAAACATTAGAATTGTATATGGCAGTAGCCTAATACATCATATAGATGCAGTGAGACTCTGGATGCCAGTCAGTTTTGTCTAGACAGCTTCTTCTGGAGCTCATTGTAAAGAAGCAAAAACGTTAGCTTTCTAAAGAATAAGTTGATTCTCTGCTTTTAGTAGCTGAGGCAATTTTGGCAAACAGTAGAATTGCTCATATAGTAACAAGCACTTTGGTGTGTCCACACAGACCATTACAAACCTGCAATATCCCATCGTGACTTGAACAGCCGCAATGTTCTGGTAAAGAATGATGGAACGTGTGTGATCAGTGACTTTGGACTCTCCATGAAATTAACTGGGAACAGGCTGGTACGACCAGGTGAGGAGGACAATGCAGCCATTAGTGAGGTAAGTACAAATGCTTGGATGAATGTTCAGGTGGTACAGTTTCTGTCATGAGGAGTGACTGTAGTGTGGATGAGAAGTGGCTGAAGTGTCCATAGGAAGAAACTGGTTTTATTCTCAAAGTAGTCATCACAAACCTGCCATTCTGAAAGGCAGTAGATTGGCAGACTGGAGTTTCTGTGTGAGATATGAGAAGACACAAGGTAGGTTTGGTTGCCATGTTCTCTGTGTGGTACAGGTCCCTTTGGTCTCGTACTGCAAATGTTGACTGAAGACCAAACATTCTTTGGTTTTAATTTTTGGTTTTGGTGTTAATTTTTCTGAAATGGTGACATACCACATTCTGCATCTTCTGCTTCACATCTAATACGGGCTACTGAAATACAGTGAGACTGTTTTAAAGAAAGAGTGCCTAATGGTTCAATGTAGTTGTCTGTGCTTTTACAGAAAAACTTCATATGTCATTTAAAGAACATGCTACACAGTGCTAATCATCCTCCCTTAGAAAGCAAATGCTAATTTGAAAATGCCTAGTGCAAAACAGCTCCATCTAGATTTTCCCATAATGAACAAAGAAACAGGGAAACTGCTGGCTAAAATGCAAGGATGTGGAGTAGTCCTTCGACAAAATACTGTCGTACAAGTACTGATGAGTAAGTGCTCTAATCTAACACGTGTCCTAGTGAAAATAAATAGATATCTTCCAAACTGTTAATAACCTTTGACGGTGGAAGATGTAGGATGGAACCTTGCTGACAGTCCAGGAATAGAGAATAAGTTTTATATTCAGCAGAATTCTCTTCCATTATGATGCATATCTTGGTGTTTAACAGAGTAATTTGGAAAAAGAAACATTTCTTCTATATCATGCTTCATATGAGAACATTAAGTAAGGGACAAAATAATTTTGTTTTCATACATACATACCAAGAGTGGGGGAAGGCGTTTGTTATGACTAGACTGGTAAGAATCTAGAAGCTGAGGACATGGATTAGGAATAAGCTGTGTTTTTTTAACTGTGGAAAATACCAACCAGAGTAGGTTGGTATTGAATTTGGAAATGACTTCCTGATGTGAGGCTTTGGTTTGATGTTTTTTCAGGTTGGTACGATCCGCTATATGGCCCCAGAAGTGCTTGAAGGAGCAGTGAACTTGAGGGACTGTGAATCTGCTTTGAAACAAGTAGATATGTATGCACTTGGCCTTATCTACTGGGAGATATTCATGAGATGTACAGACCTCTTCCCAGGTAACAAAAAGAACTGAGGAAAACCTTAATAGTAGGAAGTGGCACCAGCAACCAAAGCTACTCCCGAGCCCGAGTTTTTGGAAGTGCAGAAGGGAGGTAGTTCCCTCAATTGCTTCAGCCATTAAGTCGGTGCCATCTAGTGTTGGAGGTGGTGCTTGTCAGGACGGTGGCTCTGAGGGCGAGGCGGGGTTCGTGCTCCAGGCTCGGTGTGACCTGTTCGGGCGGTTTGCAGGCATCGTGCCAAGTGCCTTATTACTGTTGTTGTTATTATTGTCCAGAGTTTGAAAACACTGAGAGTTAGGCTGATGGCAAAGGCAGTGTTTCCAGTTCTGAGAACTGATAGAAGTGTCCGAAGGGTCTTTCGGGCTTTTCATCATGAAAGAAATGCTGTGACTTAATGTAGCCTTTAGTCAGTTGTACTTTTATTTATGATGGGGCATTGAAAATTCAGGGAAATCCTCCCTACCTGTAACATAAACCAAAAGGAAGTAGATTTAACATTTACACATGAGATTGTGCCACATCCACCATCTTTTTCCCAAGCTACAGCATACAGAATGAATGTAAAATGCAGAATACACTCTCTACAGTACTACAGCTGTACTTTATGTGCAGAGGCTTGTAATCTTGCTGGGCTTCTTTCTGAATGAATATAATCAGTCAGTGGCATTTCACAGAAAGTAGGTGTCATCTTTAGGCTCCAAGACATTCCAAATGTGCCACTGAACCTGCAAAGTTTGAGGATGCTATCCTTTGAAAGGTTGCTGAACAGCACTTAATTCATATGCAGTTAATTCAGCTTTCTTTGGAAGTCAGACTTTGGGGAAAGTGGGGAACATCTCGATAGACAGCAACTTTGATAATGCCTTTCATCAATTGAAAGCCTTTGCTCTGTCTTTTAATCTGTGATTGATTTTTTTCCCTTTCTTTCTTTTGCTAACAGGGGAATCTGTGCCAGAGTACCAGATGGCTTTCCAGACTGAAGTCGGGAACCATCCCACTTTTGAAGATATGCAAGTCTTGGTGTCTAGAGAGAAGCAAAGACCAAAATTCCCAGAAGCCTGGAAGGAGAACAGCCTGGTGAGAGAGAATATTTTCAAAGAAACAGTGATTTAAGCAGCTTCAGGGTGTTCTCATTTCTTAAAAGCAATTTTTTAGGTTTTGGGGGGTTTTCCCTCTTTGTTAGTATTTAAGGATGGGGAGCTGTTTCTGCCTGGACTTCTTAAATATTGAATTCAGTTTTTGCAAGTTATTGATGTGAAAACTGAATTTATTTTAAGGAAAAATGTTGTTGTTCTTGCATGCTGCAGCGTGATATATAGAAGATAAACCTGTTACATTAATTTTTGATACTATCTGCAGTATTGTGCATGAAATGCCTGTGTGTTCTTCGTGTACTGAATGAGAAACACAAAGCCATTTTTTGCCTTTTGACATCTTATAAACTAATAAAACTGAACTAAAATACCAACTAAAATAGCTGGCAAAAACATCAATATGCTCTTCCAAAACTAAAATTGGTAAACATTGTAATAAACTTTTTTGAACTTGTATAGTCCTCAGGACTTGCAGAGGCTAAAGCTTCTAGCAATCATTTCATTATAACTACATGAAAAAATTATATAGCTTCATTTGATCTGCAATTTTTATTTTCAAGACTATAAACATCATAATATTGTTTGTTGTTTTGAATTGAGTGTAGCTATGGCTTAGAGCCTTGCTGCTGCAGGCCAACAAGTTAGGGCAAGTCAGCTGAACTCTGGTGAGAGTCTGGGCTTGCTTTCATCTGCAGGAAAGGTCAGGTAATGTGAATCCCCTTGGCTTAGAGAGGCTGTTTGTCTTTTATTACAAGCAAAGTGCAATGCAGACAGTTACTGCGTTCCACCTGATACAAGGTAATACAGCTTTAATTGCAAGTATGAAAATGGCATATTTAACTGTTATTTAAAAAGATAGTTCTTGTTATCCCCTTATGGAAATGATACCCTTCAATTTTCAGAGACTTTGATGGTTGATAAGTCTGTAGCTACTGTGCAGACAAGGGGGAGCCCAAGGCCTCACCTGTGCTGGTGCTTGTAAATACGTAGGAACCTGCTTTCAGAGAGGAGCATAGCCTGCAGTGGTACACTGCAGTAAAACATGTTGTAACCCAGCTGAGAGCTCCCAAAAGAGGTGCTTTCATTACACACTTCTGGCCAGCCAGTCTCGGGGGCAAAGGGGGGAAGAGGAAAAAAGAGAAATCAGTGCCCAGAATATACAGGGAATCAAACAACAGCTGTTTTAACTATACTCATGTTAGTGAATGCAGCATTGGAAGAACCAAGCTTGACAGCTGTTTCTGAAGATAGTTAAAACCAAAACAGTTCAAGGTTTGTTTTGTTTTGCAGACTACAATTTTAAATGTTAATTATGTTTGAGCAAGCTGATGGACTCCAGCATTATTAGATGATGCCCATATTTCAAATGCCTAACACATTCTTTGTGTTGTTACTAATTTTTTTTTTTTTTTGAATAATCAAAATGATGATGATAACTCCAGCTCTAAGAATTGATCTACACCATTGCTTTAAGAGAAAAGAAGAATAATCACAGGTGTCAAACAACTTGCTCCACCCTATGCCAGTCTAGGATAATATCTGAATGACCACTCTAGGGCAGATCATGTAGAAAATTAAGCTCCAGATCACCTCACTCTGGACCCAGGTCTTAACCTCCTGTATGTATTGTATGCATGCAATAAAAAACTTTTCCCCATTATTTAAAGTTCTGCTGACATGTTGGGTTATAACACCTTCATGTAAATTCACCTATGAATGAAATGCATGTGTCCTTTTCACCGTTTATGTTATATTGTAGACCTTGATTAGCAGTATTGTTTTCCCCAGTATAAAGCAACAGCCTGAGCACAAGATATACATAAAATAATTCAAGGGCTATAAACTGTTGAAATATTACAGTATTCTTGTCTCTCTTGACAAAGTGGCGTCCATGCTTGACTTCAGAGGTCAGCACTGATGGATACTAACAGAATAATAGAATAATGCAAATTTCTGGATCCTTCTATCTTTTTTGATGAGTCTAGTACTTGTAAATAGTTCATCAAAAGGAAGGGGTCTGCTAAAGGACAGACAGTATTCAATTAAACATTGAATTTGCTGCTGGTGAAATCTCTTGGAGAGAGTCTTGCAAAGAGGCAAGGCAGGAGATTAGGGTGTCCACTGACTTTGTCTAAACTGTAATGAAATCAAGTCCTAAAAGCTGAATGAAGGCATTTTGTTGTGGGAGAGAAAATAGATCCAGTACCCTATCTTGCCCTTGTCCCTCAGGGTGCTTTTGGACTCATGTCCCTCAGCTGTAGCAGTGCCTTTTAGGTGTGGAGCTGGAGCCTAGATCCAAATAAGCCTCTGCAGTGGAAAAGCCGCTTGGGGGAAATTCAGGCAAAGCAGTCCAGCTCACACATCCACACACACTTGCTCAGCAAGAAGAGGCAGAAGGGCCTTCTGTATGATAAAGTTCCAGTGAGGTTTATTTCAGGTGCCAAAGGGTATCAGGAACAAAAGACCAGGCCCTGTGCTGTGTACCAGGTTCAGTATGGGGGCCAGCAGCCAGTGACCTGATGGCACAGGGACAGTACAAAGAGCAGGCAAGGTCAGTGACCTATAGGGAAGACAGAGCTGGTCACCAGGGTCCCAGAATCAAAGGGTTATCAGGGAAAGGAGAGACCACAATAATTTGGGCATCAGGGAGAGTGAAACTGGGGTAGTGTTACTGAATGTCACAAAGTGCTATGGGGAAGTTTTTCAGTCTAGGTGGGAGTCTTTATGGTAAATCCTTCCAAGGCCAGACCCTGGCTAATACCCTGAGTGGCTCCAGGGACTTCACACTCAGCTAAGGAGAGGGTATTGGCTTATCCCCTCTGTGATCTGCTGTAGGAAGGGAGATGAAAGGTTTGCCTGTGGGGGAGCTCATCCCCACCTGTGAGCCAGAGCTGCATCTCAGAGCAGCAGTGATTGCCAGATGCAAGTGATGCCAGGAGCCCACTCTGTGGGTGAGGAGCTCTTGGCTGATGCTCAGAGCTAGTCCTAGCTTCCAGTGCCAGAAGGGCACAAGGCAGTTCTGGCACAGAGACAGTCAGCAGGACCCACTGAATGCCTTAGTGCCTAGCTGGGATTATGCACAGTCCTCAGTGCTGGAGAGGTTAAAGCTGGGCTGTAGATGTCAGCTGTGCTGGCAAACCAGATCCTCTCCATGGCCCACAGACTGACAGCAGGGGCCCATAAATGTCTGCCTGGCTTTTGTACTCCAGATGGAGTGGAAGAAGAAGTGTTCAGTGCTCGTCATTTCAGTTGTTTCCTCTCCAGTTCCCTGAACATATGGCAGTATGTTTTGGAGGTCTTGAGCTCTAATCCTGACTGTACCGTTCATCCCACAGTGTGAAGCCAGGAACACGTGTGTGTTTCTGTTTCTGCACCTGTAAAACAAGTGCAGCAAAAATCTCCTCCCATGGCGCAGACAAATTCATTGATACTTACAAGACATTTGGATGTGACTGTGGTAAACAGAGGGAGACAAGGGTGACGAAGTGAGCATGGCTGTTATTTGCATACAGTGCAGGGGAGCGAGGCAGTGACCATTAGCAGAACTGTGAGCATAACCATGGCAGCACTTCCAGAATATCAGCAATCCTCAGTACACAGCTCTCATAAGGCAAGGAGAGTGAGCAGAGGATGCATCCATCAGAGGGCTGGCTGAAGGCTGTATGGACATTGGTGAATGTAGCTTTTTTTAAGTGTTTTCCCAGTTGATGTGTGTGAGGTGTGATAATACTAGATTTGCAAATTGCTATTATTAGGTGAAAATAATGAGTGAAATTTTGTATCTTCTTTGAGTGAAATTGTGTATCTTCTGTTTCTCTCTTTCACCAGCTTGTGACTGTTTTCAGGCATACAGAACGCTGCCATAAAACAGTAAATTAGAAGCACAATATAAAGGTAAAATAATTTAAAGGAGTTTTGTCTCCTGGCAGGCTGTGAGGTCACTTAAAGAAACAATTGAAGACTGTTGGGATCAAGATGCGGAAGCTCGACTTACAGCACAGTGTGCTGAGGAGAGAATGGCAGAACTCATGATGATTTGGGAGAGAAATAAATCAGTTAGTCCAACAGTCAACCCTATGTCAACTGCCATGCAAAATGAGCGGTAAGAAGAGAACACATTTGGGTTTTACAAGCAGGAAATGCCCAGTGCAGCGCTCGGCTCACTCCAGGACAGAAGCTACAGCTTGGTGCACCCATTAAGTGGCGTGTGTTACATGACCTAGTTTGCATATGGGTATTGCATGACATAATCCCAATTGCTTGTGTTCTTAACATCTCCTGTGTGTCCCCAGAATTCAGGCACCTTTTATGTACATAACTGTGTTTCTCACAGAAGGCCTTTTAACCTGAGCTTAGGCAAACTGTCTCAGCAGGCTTGCTGTGGTACGAAATGACAAAGTGAGTTGTCTTTAAGTACACTTGCTAAATGATGGATAAAGCTTCTGTTTAAAGTGTTCTGCTAAAAACTCTGAATTTGCAGTCAGTATGAGTTCAGGAAATTACCAAGTCTCAAACCTGTAGTTTTTCAGTTAACAAACTGCAGGGCCATTGTTTAAGTCACTATTATTCTGACCCAAGCAAGAGAAGTGCTGCCTGTTCTCTGCTTATATATGATCCAGAGGGAATGAGAATTTGCAGAACTGACTTTAGAGCTTAATACTACACTCTAGAAATCCAGAAGAGAAGATGAAGAATAATGTTACTGTATATGACAGTGTTTATTGTCATGAAAAAATATTATGTTCAATTCATAGAATACCTAAATTGTCACAATAGTAGAGTTTTCATGGTTTAGGACCTTGTGACATTTTCCCAGCATCACTTTTTTGATCTTGTCTGTTGGATTTTTGTTGACCTTTTTCAGCATCACTTCTCTGCATCTAGAACAGAACCTTATCAGTACTTTGCCAACTGGACAAACAGTGTATTGGACAAATAGAAGATTACTGTTCCCTTAGGAAATAACATCCATGATGAAATTTTCCCCTAATAAAACCAATTTTCTTATCCCCAGACTTTGCAAGGAAGTTGCCAAAATACCTCAGTTTATACTGTATCTGTCCTTAGTTTATGCATTAAAAGAAACGGAAGGACACCCAGCTCTCTTAAATGAGAGGCATTATAGTATTGAGGTGATTTTTACATATATGATCTTAATACCACTTATTTTTTCTTAAAGGAATCTGTCACATCATAGACGTGTATCAAAGATAAGGCCATATCCAGATTATTCTTCCTCTTCCTACATTGAAGATTCAATCCACCACACTGACAGCATAGTGAAGAACATTTCTTCTGAACATTCAATGTCCTCTACACCACTGACATCAGGGGAAAAGAATAGAAATTCCATTAACTACGAGCGGCAACAAGCACAAGCTCGCATCCCTAGTCCTGAGACAAGTGTCACCAGTTTGTCCACCACCAATACAACTGGCCTCACTCCTAGCACTGGCATGACCACCATATCCGAAATGCCTTATTCGGATGAAACAAACTTACACACTACGAATGTCATGCAGCCAGGGGGGCCCACCCCTGTTTGTCTGCAGCTAACAGAGGAGGACCTGGAGACAAATAAATTGGATCCGAAAGAAGTGGATAAGAACCTGAAAGAAAGCTCTGATGAGAATCTGATGGAACATTCACTTAAGCAGTTTAGCGGGCCGGATCCACTCAGCAGCACCAGTTCCAGCTTGCTTTATCCACTGATAAAACTTGCAGTAGAGGTGACAGGACAACAAGACTTCACACAAGCAACCAATGGTCAGGCCTGTTTGATTCCAGATGTTCCATCTGCTCAGGTCTATCCTCTACCCAAGCAGCAGAACCTTCCGAAGAGGCCTACTAGCCTCCCTCTAAACACCAAAAATTCAACAAAGGAGCCACGGCTAAAATTTGGTGGCAAGCACAAATCAAATTTGAAGCAAGTGGAAACAGGTGTTGCCAAGATGAACACAATCAATGCTGCAGAACCTCACGTAGTGACAGTTACCATGAACGGGGTGGCTGGAAGGAGCCACGGCATAAACTCTCATGCTGGCACAACCCAGTACGCCAATGGCACGGTGCCCTCTGGCCAGAGCAGCAGCTCGGTAGCGCAGAGGGCCCAGGAAATGCTTCAGAACCAGTTCAGTGGGGAGGACAGTCGGCTGAACATCAATTCCAGTCCCGACGAGCACGAGCCTTTGCTGAGGCGGGAGCAGCAGGTTGGCCATGATGAAGGTGTTCTGGACCGCCTGGTCGACAGGAGGGAGCGACCCCTGGAAAACGGCCGGACAAACGCCAACAACAACAACAGTAATCCATGTCCAGACACAGCTGCGACCAGTGTCCAGAATGTAGTGAGAAATCCTGGGCAGACCCAGACTAGAAGAGCACAGAGGCCTAATTCACTGGATCTGTCAGCCACGAGTAGTTTGGATAGCAGTAGTATGCCGTGTAAGTGCCTGCAGGACTGAACAGTTTCCCTAACACTTTTTTACCTCATATCTGCATACATCTGCTTGAATAGAAGTTATTTCTGTCTCTCCTCAAAGCATACTTATTAAATCTCATATAAATGTAATTTCTCTCAGCACAATTTCAGTCTTTTTGATAAGGTCCTGTCTCCATCAATTCCAGTACATTAGATCACTATCATTCTTCCACATACACAGAATAAATCTGTCTCTTTCTAACCAAACACTCTGACTCTAGGTTAACTTTCATTATTCCTTGCAAAGCTCCTACCTTTTGTAGCTGCAAAGCATATTGAAAAAGTGTGCTGTTTTTTTCTGCAGGGGCACATTATACCTTCTTTTCCTTACTTTTCCTCATTCTCTCAAGAGTAGCTGTCTCTAAGACTCATTGATTTAAATAGTTTATTATAATAACTACTTATATGCTTTGTGATTTTAAAGCAACTGATTTTACTGTATTCGCTCAGCCTAAATAGAGGGTCAGGTATTTTCTATTTTGCTGTCCTAGCCCCAACAATTAGAGCAATTCGTCATCAATTTGGCATGTACATAAAAATTAATCCAAATAATTAGAGAAGGATTTGATTTTAATAGTTTATTTCAGAAAACTTCCTTGAGAGTTCTATGGCCAGAGGTCTAGGAGGTTACAATGGGGCTCTCCTTTTTACAGTAAGAATGTAATCATGTAGTTATAGTTAAATTACATACATCCTCTAGATTTAAGCCTGTTTGAGCTATTGGAAAGACCTCCTGGTGTGCATTTTAAAGAAAATATATTTCTAGAAGTCACTGTAGTCTTGAAAGGTGCTTACAAATCTCATGACTGTGTTTAGGAAGATGCTGTGATACTAGTGGAGTAAACTGAGATGCCAGGCATCTTGGAAATCAAAGGTTGAAAACCAAACGAGAACATACCTTTCAAGAAATGTAGTTGAATGCTCAGCAATGAAATGCCTTCCTTTTAAATAGGAAACCTTAATTTTTGTCTTAACATGTTGATGTGAGTTGAAATTTTACTGAGATAAAGAAAAAAGATCATTGCAGTGACTTTCTTTAATTGAAGGTTAAGTTAAAAGAAGGGATTGTGTAAAGTTTTTTTACAATCAGATTTCAACTGCTGAGCTTTTATCACAATTAAATTTGGTTTTGCAACCTAGCATTCCAAATCCTGACTTAACAGAGAATGAACTATTTTGTTTTCAGATGAAATGCTTTGCCAGGTGGAGTAGGATTAGGGGACCTAACACTGCACTGTTTAAATTTTAGCCTTTGCTGTCCTGTAGTAGCAATGTTCTTTTGTACCTCCTATTACAGGTAATATAAAATACTATGATTGCAAAAGCCCCTCAAATGTCAAATGCTGATTCTCCTGTTTGATGCCAATGTGCATTCCAGGTAACACAAATTACTTCACTGAAGTAATTTCTGACAAAGAACAGAATCTAAGCCTTTGTTTTAGTGGCAGCTGTTGTAGTTGATACACCTGTCATTCCTCTTCCACACGGTTGCCTCTGTGTTAAAAGATTTTGTTCTTTTGTTCTGTTTCACCTAAGTAACAACCCTGGACTCCAGTCTAATCTTACCTTCCTCATAATACTATTTTCTGTTCTGTTTTTTTCTTTGGTTTGGTTATTTTTCCTTCAGTAGGTGAGTCCTCACAAGATGGCAAATCAGGCTCAGGAGAGAAGATCAAGAAACGAGTGAAAACTCCGTACTCTCTCAAGCGATGGCGTCCGTCGACGTGGGTCATCTCCACGGAGCCGCTGCACTGCGAGGTCAACAACAACGGCGGCGAGCAGGCGGTGCCCCCCAAGTCCAGCACTGCTGTGTACCTTGCCGAGGGGGGCACTGCCACCACCATGGTCTCCAAGGACGCAGGGGTGAACTGCCTGTGAAACGCTTCAAAAGCCGACAAATGACCTTTTTTTTTGCGTTATTTGAAACAAACGTGCAGAAGACATTTTAAAAAACTGCTTTCTCCTCCTGTCAGCAACCCCTACCAAGGACTCGCTTTAAATAGATTTCAGCTATGCAGAAAATTTTTAGCTTATGCTTCCATATTTTTTTATTTTGTTTTATTTTTTGAACGTTTTTGCACTTTTATTTAGTATCGCTAAAGTTAAGTCTGTCTGTTTTGACCACGGAATATATATATGTGTATCAAAGATGTGGTCTCAAAATATTTTTTTAAAAAAAAGTAACAAAAAAAAGTATTGCTGATAATCAGTTTGGACCAGTTTCTTAAGGTCACTAAGATCATAAGCAGACTCTAAGACAGGTTTGACTGCAGTGGTGTCTTGTAACCATGTTTTGATTTCTGTGCACAAGCTAGTCTGTATATTTCTATGTTACAAAGTGTATTCTCTTTTGAACTCCTTATTTTCCTTGTGTCATGTTGAAATGTGCAATAGTCTATAGTTCACAGTAGGCTTTATTGAAAAGTGTGTTTCTAAAACTGCCACGTGTTCCCATTTTTGTATTTGTTAATTTTTCCTTGACAGTTGAGCAGTCAGCCGGTCATGACAGTGAACTTTGCACATCGTAGCCAGCTTGAAGCAGCTGCCAATATCACATTGTGCTCAGAGGTGACAATGCATGAATTTTCCCCCAACTTGAAAGGGCTTTCAAAAAGGAACAAAAAAAGTCTGAGCTCCGTACCTTTCCTTTGATCCTCTCAAATCAAAATGTGTTTCCTTTATAGTAGTAGATGCCAGCCTGTGAAGCTGAGTAACAAAATGTTGAACAAATGTAAGGAAACAGTGTCAGCCATTTTTTCCATTTTATTTTGTGTGCAGTTTCACCCCCTGTATTTATGTAAAACCTTATTTAGATCACTAATGATGTACATTGAAAAATACATTTTATTCAGAAATATTAATAATTGTCATACTTAAAAGCTTGAGTGAAGATAGGTTGTGAACGTATTTTGTTTACACAGAGAAAAAAATGGTGACTCTTACTTGGCACAAAACGGTTTTCTGATGAGTCACAAGTCTTTCCTGATTTACCTCCTTACAGACAGTATGGGGTAAAAATCAGGCTGATTATTTATGCAGGTAGGTGCATCCTAATTGATTGTTGTTGCCAAGTTGAGTTGAAACTCATCCTCCTTTCAGAGTTCTTGAGGCCCTCATTCATCTTGTTAAAATTTATTGCATGCTTTTAAAATTCATGGGTGTTTGTGGGGGAGGGTTGGGGATTTTTTTTTCCTTCTGCTTAGTCCCTTCTTTCAGTTTGTATGCACATTGATTTTAGCTGTCAGTGAATGTGAATGTAATATATATTGAGATAAATGGTTTTTTCACTATCTCAAGTAAACCTTTCCTGGTTTTGGAATGATTGGTTTTACTGTCTACTGAAAGAAAATTAATTTTCTCTTATTAGTTAGAACCTCCTTCCACCTAAGAAATAGCCTTCCACTCATTCCAATTGAAAGCACTCCAGTAAAAAGTATTTGGATATAAAAAGGTGTAACACATCAGTCTTTGGTAACAAGCAAAGATTTATCATTTCATCTGAAAACTGGTGATGTTCAAAGAAAGAAAATCAATTTAGTCAGCCTGCCAGACTCCTGTGGCAGGATACTGGCAGCAAACAATTGCCTCCCCCAGCCTGTCTCCTTTCAGCTGACTGAAGCAGATGCTCTCTGCTTTTAAGCTCATTCATTTCTTTGCCGTTTTACCATTTTTCCCCCTGAGATAAACTTTGCCAACCCTCTTCTTCACTATCTGTTGATACAACTCACCTAATACATGCATTGCTTACATCTGATTCTTGCTGTTCCCCCAAATCCCTTGTTTATGCTTGATTCCTATGATTTTCTCTTGTAATGCTTCTTAACATTTCTTAGATTCTCCTAGATATCTCCAAGAGATAGCACTATAAATCTAGACTTTGATTAAGTGTAGTTGTAGAAATACAAGCCACAAGGCACATTTTGAGCTCCCTATGTTCTTTAAGCACCAGTTCAAATAGTACTTCTTGTCTCTGAGGCATAATTATGTTTTCCCCCTGTATAATACAGTTATATCTCCCCTTTTTAAAAATACAGCCTTCTTCTGGCTTGACTTTTAATTCACTCTCTGGCTTCCCATCTGCTGCAGTCTCAGGTCCCAGATGTTGAAAACCTGCCAGTTGCTCAGCTGGGTTTCAAGACCTGAATCAGAATTTCTGGCATTCTGTTCACTTTGCTCACTGTGGCTCTCTTCTCTCCTGGCGTCCTGTGAGTCTCCATTTGGAGTGTGCGGTGTTGTTTTTGGTGAGCACAGAGCACATTGTGGTGTTGAGGATTCTTCACTCCTTTCCCAATGATTTTTGCTTTGCCTTGCATGTATCATCCATCAGCATTTCAGAATGTGGGCTGAAAACAATATTTAGGACTTTTTCTAGTCCAGACTACTCTGGGGAGAGAAAAATGACTTGTCTGACTGCTGCTGCTTTCTGCTGAGACAGAATTGCACCAGTCTTGTAGCCTTTCTTTGCAGGCCATGCCTTCGTGAGAAATCCAACTTTCTAGTGATCAATGCAATCAAAATAATTTTAATACCAGATGAAAATGTTGTTCTGCAGTTCTCCTTCAACATTCTTAGATACTTTTTTTCTTTCCTTTGTCTATTTCTATTACTTGCTGGAGGGCCTTTGGAATGAATTACAATTAGTAGCAAGATTGGCTGTGCAATCTACCATGGATAAATATAATTTGTAACATGATAGAAAAATGTACTTTATCATGAAATACCCTATAGATTAAATAGATAAAAATCTATTCTTTTTTAAAGGTCAGTCATAGCAAATTCTTAAGTAGGTACCAAAATACTGTAATTCTGTACAGCTAGATGAAATCAGATTAGCAGTTTGGTTTTAATGCTTAATTTAGTAATGCCATTTTTTTTTTTCCTCACAGCACATAATCCAGTGTCCATAGAACACTTTCTCTGTAAATTAAATTATACTAAATTTTATCTTGTGCCACAGGGAATCATCCTTAACCAAACAAAATACATGTAAGAAAAAGAATTCTACAAATCAAACACGGGGATAGTTGATATTGTACAATAAACAAGGAAGACAAATGTGATTTTTTTCCTTGTGCATTACAATTTTGCTTATTTTGGGTTTTTTTAAAAAAATGAGAATTATGAAAGTTGATAATTTTCTATCAATTTCTCATGTATGTTGCAGACAAGATAAATATAGCAAAATTAAAATAGAATGGTAGTGTAAATACCTATTAATTGTGCCACTGTCAAATAGGCAATAGTAGAATATTTGTAATGGTAATTTATAATGGATAATTCAAGTAAAATGGTTGAGCAAACATTTTGATGTTTGTATAAGACAAAATCCAAAATCTTGTTGGGTATAGAAAATGGCTTACTAGTAGAAGCAGGAGAGTTGCTTAGGTTAATGCATTGTCTCTTGTTCTGTTTCCTGTAATAGAGTACCAACAAAACGTGGTTTTTAGAATGTGAATTCTAACCCTTTGAGCAGACATGCCTCATAGTCTTCTAAAATTGATATTTACAGGTCAGATTATCTACAACACTTCCCTGAATTTGTTTATAATGTTTTACAGCTTCATATGCTAGCCAGTTGGTATTACCAAGGCCTTTCTTGAAACTCCAAGATGCACTTACACTGCACAACTAAAGTAAAGGTATTCCTAATTTAAAAGAAAACCTTCTGATAGTATCATAATTAGAATATTTTCAGAAACAACATTTCCATTCTTGTTTTGCTTTCTTGGTACCACTCGTTTGTCTCCTATTTTCATATAGAAATTTACCTAATTTTCAAAGGCAACACATTTTGATTTTTTTCAGTGCACTGGGCACAAAACAATGCAAGATAGATGCTGGCAATTTTCAGGAAATAAGCAACAAAAAACACCTATCTCATAAATAGGTTCAGAAAGTTCAGATCCTCTTACCTGTCAGCTTTCTCTAAAAGAAATCTGGAATCCTGCCTGCCTCAGACAGGAGAATAAGGAAGTTCTTTAATTTTATGGAATAAATTATTGGCCCAAACTTAATAGTAATGAATTCTTACTTTAAAATATATATGCATACATGGTATATGCCCTAGTAATAGTGTTCAGTGCATTTTTGCTCTAATAATATTTCTTTTTTAAATTTTAAAAAATATCCATTAATATAACATTACTGTGTCTATGTTCAGATTATAATTTTCTTTAATGAAAAATACAAAAGTTTGCCATTGAAATGTTACTGTGGACATTTCTTGCCTAATTAGGGAGAATTTTAAAATTGACATATTTAGTCTACACTTTAGAAATTAATTATGCTGTAATTTTTACTTGTATAAAATTGATGGCTGGTCCCATAGCTGAAATAGTCTGGGTTTAAGCCATAAAAATAATAATTGCCAGGCACAGTAGCATATAAATGACCTGATGTCTAATTGGAAAATTTGTAGCGGCTCATCAAAGTAAATTGAAATTGGATTGATCAGTCTTTGAAAGTTGGATCGTAGACTGGACTATTTAGTAATTTACATAAATTTGGATTATTTGAACTTTTCTGTCTGGTATCCCAGTGTCCATTTTAACACGTAAATAGATTAACCTTCTTTTTAAAGCGTGCTTACTATTTTTTGTTCAACCTCAAGCCTTTTTTCACTGAAAAATCTATACATATTGCAGTGAAGCCAGATATATATATTTTTATGTAAACTCTGTATGTATTTAGATGCATATGTATGTTGTGTGTAAGTTCCAGGATTAAATTCTGTGAGTTACAGCATCAGATGGTAGCACTGATAGAAAGTATAATGTGGGGGAGGGGGGTTTCATATGCCATTTTAAAATTGTCTGTAGTGCATCACAGTAAAGCTGGGATCAGACTGTGACACATAGTCCAGTAGTTCAAGATCTCCCGTGACAGACTTGTCGCTGATTGTTTGGGTGGAATGGATTTACGAGAGAGAGAAACCTGGGAATGCACATGACAAGCTTTATCTGAAGCTGAGTAATTTAAGATACCTCTCTCAAAGATCAAAAAATAACCCAAAACACTTAACACGTGATAATTTTTACAAGGCTTTTTTATGTAGTAGCTATAGTTGTGTGTGGTTGCCATTTAAACATAGTATTTTAGTCCATTAAATCCAATAACATTTTAGGCTTCTCTATTGTCATATGAAACTGTAGCTATAGAAATACATCCCTTTTTGATCTCACCCACCCCCCAGGTAGGTTCAGTTTTCACATAAAAAAGTAACAAATCAGATTTCTCATTTAGGGTTTCTTCTGTACTGAGTAAAATTGGAGGCAGAACTTCCATTTCTGCAATAACAGGTGTGGGTGCTCCTGCAAATCCAAATGGATGTTTTGTTCAGCACCTGTGTGTCTGAGGGAATGGGCACCTCATCGCCTCACAGCTGAGCCCAGTGCTCTTGGAATACAGCAAGAATCTGCCTTTGATTGTGGGTGAAGGAGGGGTGGCTTCTGCTGGCTGTGGTGTTAGAATGTTTCTGGGGAGGATTAGCCCTAGGAAAGCTGATGTGGAATGTGGGACTGCAGGGGGCAGCCCTGGCTCCTGAACATTGCTGGGTGTTGCTGATGGATTCAGGCTGTGGAGCTGGGTCAGGACAGGGCAGCTGTGGCTTTGTCCAGAAGTGGAACTGCACAGGGGGAGTGGGAGTGGAAGGGTTCAAGATAAATCCTCATTTGCACCAAGGCCCTTTAATGTTGACATGGGCTCCATGCAGGTCTGTTTAGCAGTGCATTACTAATACAAATTACTTCTTATGGCCATTTCTGTTCATTTCATTGTGGTTTAATATACACGTGTGTAATAAGCAGGAACTAGTTGGAGTTATGCTAATTCATAGCTTAATCATCAGCTATATTTCAAAGCCTGTTCCTGTTTTCATCAGCAATTGTTTGAATTTGCAAGTCATTCAGTTGGTTAACTTCAATGCATACACCTTGCTTCCACAGCACAGGAAGGAAGGATTTCTTCTCAGTCCTTGCAGGCTTCTGCAGATGTATCACTGGAGTGTGTCCATCAGGGCACAGCATCTCGCCTGGTAACTATTTTAAAGCAGAAATAATTAGCCTTTATGACTTCCTAGGTCCAAGATCTCCCAAACCTCCACTTTTGTAGCCCACTCACTTGTTCTTAAGACAGCAAATGTGTGAGGTTTATTTCTAGAGCACTTGATTCACTTTCTTTTTTGTGCTTCAGAACTGTATCATGAAGTTTCACACTTCAGTCATGTTTATTCAGAAAATGGTTAAATGTTTCTGGTCTTTGTAGTTTGTAAGAAGTCACAAGAACAAACAGGCAAGTCCAAGTTATAGCTGACTCATTTGTCACTTTTGAATTTCCTGATTGGTGACTCTTCCCTCTCCTTCACACTGTTAAAACGTATTTAAAATGGTTTGTATGTATGTGTTTCTTGTCTGCTTTTTGTCTGTAGAGGAAAGCGTGCTCTATTCACATTTATATAAGCTGGAATCATATTTTACAATTGCCATTGATTATTTTCCCCCCCAAAATGCTGTATAAGAGGAAAATAAACATGGCAAGAATTAATTTCTAGGGCTTGGTCTTCTGTAAAGGCTGAAATAAGATGATGTGAAACTGCCATTTTCCTCATGAAAGACTGTAAAGAGAGCATTATTTTCTGAGCGAGCTTTTCTGGGGGAAGAGGGGGAGAAATCCTAGAATATGGAGTCTCATCAGAACCCTTTTCTTAACGGGTATTTTTGGTTTTCCTCTCAAACAAATGAGGAAATATCATGTATGAATTTATAAATAATTGCTTTCAGTTATTTCTTTTGTATAAGCTGCCCAATACCCTTGCTATGCTGTATAAGTTGTGTTTCATGGAACAGTGTGAGTATGAAATAAAAAGCTAATTTTTGGTTTTTAATCATCTGTGGATGCCACTATGAAAGCTGACATTGTTAAAGCCACTACAGAGTTTTCTATGAATACTTGTAAGAATTGCTTTGTTATATATAAACCTAAATAAAGAGATTGTATTGATACAGAGACATTGGATAAGAACATTTAAAAGGCTATTCTTTAGGCCTGAGAGAAAAGGCTTGCTGTAAAAATGGTGCATTATTCCATTTATTAAAGATCATATTAATGACAAAAAGCATGCTCTTTTTTTGGTGGTTCATGTCATTACTAGCCACAAGTACTAACATGCTCTGCTATGTTGGTTGGTTGAAGGATAAGGAATTCCTTGATTACTAAGGGCTGAATAGGACTTCCAGACACCTTTGGCATGAGCAGGTCCCACCCTGCCTTGTTCCCAGGTGCTCCTGTGCATTAGGAATCACTGGGGCTTGCACTCACTGGAGTAGTGGTGCCTCTACTCCCTTCTGCTCCCTTTCTCACTGGCCAGCCAGGTCAAGGGTTTGTGTTGGAACTGAGCACAGTTTTGCAGACATTTCACAGCAGCAGGCCTTGCATGACCTCTTGTCATGCTTTGTCTGCTTGCTAAGTGTAAATGCAGGAAAAAAGAAAACTGGAAAGAGAGGTATTAAACCAAGTACTTTTCTCCTTCAGTTTTGGTTGGCGCTTGGGAAGAGCCCAGGATTGATGGCAGACAGGCATGTGGAGGAACACAGCAAGCAACGACCTCTGCAGCTGGGACAGGAATTAAAAGAGCAACCCCTTACCCTTCTCACACAAATTATTGCACTTCCCTCTCTGAAAATGCTGCGAATTTCTGCCGACTGTACACAGATTGGTGGCATCCATCCTGCAGCTCACTTGCTTTGTTGTTTTTGTGTCCCCTCCTCAATTACCGTTAATGTATTTTTCTCTATCCACAGTGATGATTTTTGCAAGCAAAAAAATGGTGCAAGTCTCTGGCCAAAGAACTAACTCCAAAATTCAAAGAAAGAAGGGAGACAGAATGACGGGCTTCATTTCTTACTGCCATAAATAAGGAGGAAGCAACAAACTGAGGCAAGTAGTGTGGGTTGAGTATCTGCCTGTATGGCAGATCATCTCAGCCCTACAAGTGAACCTAGAAACCCTTGGCTACAGGAAGGGGCCATGGCAAGCCTTGCTTTCCCTGGAAGAAGAAGCACACTGGGAGTGGGGGCCAGCATGACAAAAGTAGCTGTCCCCAAAAGCAGTTCTCACTCTTGACTTGCCTTACAGTAGGAGCAGCCAAGTCCTGCCCTACCCCAGCAGGTGTGGCTGAGCCTTATCCTCAGGGCATCTGAGAAGCCTGACTCAGCCCTGCAGGAACAGTGTGAATGGTGAATTTTACTGATAGATTTTTCTTTGGGTGCATGAGCTACTCGGGCTTAAGAAAGTCTCCTCATGATTTCCCTGACCTCATACACTCACCTCTGCCAGCTCTCCCCTGCAGAAATAACAACCACATTCATTTGCTTTTGCTTTGCTAATGGGAAATAAAAGTAAAACAACAATAATTATACTCTCCTTTGTTCCAGAGCAGTGATGCAGCTGCAGAACGTACTTTGTGGAACGCAGCCATGTCAGTCTTCCATTTGTTTCCATTCAGGGTTTTTTTCCCCTATTTACTTCTTGCTAATTCTGATGTTATGGAAATTCTCCACGTGCGGGAGATTATAGACATCTGCTCACTGCCATGACCCAAAACACATTCTGTTGGATAAGAAGGTTAATTTTCCACAGGCAGGAAAACTCAACTATATCAAAATATTTGTATAAATTCAGCTTTTCATGTTAACCTGAAGCATTGTCATTCTCCATCCAGAGAACAGTTAAAACGTTTTGATTACTGGAACTTAAATGGCACACTTGGGTATTCTGCTTTTACATCAGGGGATCTTCTTTCAGCTCTCAGTACCACAGGGAAAGTCTGTGAGAAATCCACAAATGGTGGTCTGAGCTGAAGTCATGCTTTGGGGATCACTGATACCTCTTTGTAAAAGACAACAAATAAGGCTGCCTGAGGACAGCTGGTCTGTGGGAGGTGATTAAGGAAAGAAAGTCTGTATTTACTATGCAGTGTCTGAGCAAATGGCATTTCTAGACAGGGCTCACATGAGCACTGGGAAAATGTTAAGGATGCAAATATTGAGAAATGTTGGAAATAACTGATCCAGATTCATTTCAGTTCGCAGAACAGGAGCTTTCCAGCACCCTCTATCATGGTCCGTCAAGTCCTTTTGAGAACAAGGGCATACAGTCAGTAGAAAGCAGGCAGGTGGTTTGGGCAGATAATGGACAAAAGCCAGTGGGCAGAACCTCGGGTACATGAGGTAGATTTGAGGAAGGAGAAAGCATGAAGGGAGGCTAGGGAGACTTGTTTCAGGCATCAGCAACACTGTAGAACTCAGCATTTGTCTTTGGCCCAATTTCTTTGTTGTTGCTGCCAAGTGCTAACAGGAAAGGATAGTGTAGGGCGTTGTGATAAAGAGGGTACAGAGGTTGTACAGCTCGTTTTACCCGTGCCACTGCTTGTAACAGGCTTGCAAGCAGCTCCTAGGAGAGGTACAGGCCTATTTGCCTTCCCCTGTCACCTATTGCAGCCTTTGTTTGGGAGTTCTTGCCACAAGCTATCAGATTTCTTAATCAGAATGACTAGAAATACAGTTTTCATAAGGTACTTTTGTACATGGGACTGTGTGCATGGGGAGTGAGATTGGCTTGTACGCTGTTCCTGGTTTTGTTCCTGACAGATTGTGTGCTTTGCAGTGACTTGTATTTTGCCAGTCTGCTATAATATTGAAATTACACCTGTTTTCTCCATCTCCTTCCCTTTCTTTCCCCTTGTCCCCCTCCCCCTTTCTTCTTATTGGAAAAATAATAATTGATCCCTGCAGATGTGTTGTAAAGAGTAACTTCTAGCTCCTCTAGGTCTCTGGATTAGCTAAAAAAAATCAGATCTGGCACAAGTCACTGCAGCAGGGTATAGGTCTGACTAGCCCAGGAGGTAGGCATTGCTGATGCACACATCAGCTGTATTGGTACAGCCCCAAACGTGTGTATGGGTGACCAGAGAATTTCCTGCAGGATCGATCTCTGCTGAGGTGGAAATACTTTATTGGGAATCTATATTTCTGTTGCCATTCCAAGAATTTTCTTGCTGCACCAACAATTCTGAATCAGGTCTCAGAAATGGCTGGCTTAAAATCACTATTAAGCAAGCTAACTTTATTTATTGTTTGCTTCTGGAAAACCAGAATGCAACTAAATCATGTGTTTGAATTTCATCCTGGATCATGAGGGATAGAAATGAGCTTTTAAGGCACAGACAAGCAGGAGTTCCCATCTATTTACATACACTGTGAACTGAGACTGAAAGTGACATGAGAAGTATTTGCAGCCAGGCAGAAACAAGCAGCAGGATCAAGAAGACTTGATCTGGGCACTGTGTTAACCCCAGCTCAGCAGCCAGTCACAGGAAGGGCTCACAAGTTCTCATGTGGCAAACCAACAATAGCTTCGGGAATCCTTCTCCTGTCCTGGGTTGAGGTGCAGGAGGCAGGCAGAGGAACTGGACTCTGCTAGGGAGGTGGGGGACAGAACAGCAGGAAGGGCAGGGTTCTTTCAGGATGAGCTCCTGGTGGGATGCCAGCTGGAAGAGCTGTGGCTCCCTGCTGGCATGTGGCAGAGCTGAGAACAGCTCTTGCAGCTCGGGGTGGAGCTCAAGGAGAGGAGACACCCTCTAAGCTCGCTGTGATGAAGCACCAGTTTAGCCATGCCAGCCACAACTGCTGGAGATGTCTGCCTGCTCCTGCTGGGCAGAATCAGCCTGACACCTTGTCTGAGCACTTGGCTGTGAACAGCAGCAGGGCGTGGGGCTTTGCCCACCTTTGCTTTCTTCCTCTCTAAGATGACACCCTCTCTCTCGGTGATGGCTCTCTGGCTCTCCTGGAGGCAGTCAGGCTGAATGGGAGGTGCAGTCATGAAGACAGGATGGTACCACAGAGACAAATTGATGCCTGGTTCAGATGTGACCAAACAAGTTAAAAGCTCCCCTGTCACCCATGGCTGAGTGCAAGAGAAGATTGAGAACTCCACTTGATCCATTCTTTTCCCATGTTTTCCCAAATTGGAGAATCACACGCTCGTGCTTCATCACACACTCTGCTCAAGTTAATTAGTCTAACTACAGAGCTATATGTATAAGTCTGTGGAGAGAGAAGAAAAAACACTTTGTCACTGCCTCTCAGTGCATGAATAAGCCATGCCAACGTGCTTTCCACCAACTCTTAACCTTTTCTAAAGATTTTATTAACAAGTAGAAGCAAAACAAGATTTTAGGCCTGAATCAGAAAGAGTGAACTCTCTTCTCTGTTAAGTGTCTGTAATTACATGCCTATTCATCACTTACACAGGATGTTTATCATCCTACAGCATAGTCATAAAACCTACGTTATTGAAATATTGTCACTTAACAAAATAATTTATAATGTCAACATTTGAAACAAATATTTCATAGTATGTAATTCTGTTGTGCTCACAGTACAGAAATTTTACTGGTGCCTTGCTGGAGCAATCAGTGTTTAATGTTTGTAAACGAAGACTTTCCTTCTGTAATTTGCACATGTTTTTCTAACATGAGACTAGAAATACAGAAATACATGTCTAAACACAACACAAATATAGAAAAACCTATTGTATTTGCAAGCTCTGTAAATATGAGCTAAAAATGCTAAGTTTTTGAAAGATAAAGAAAAATCCCTTGCTTTTCAAAAGGTAGAAAAGTTTTATTATTGAATGGGAGGAATCATGTGCAAATTATCATTCAGCATCTTGTAGGTTAGCTGGGGGAGATCATACTATCTCTTGTTTAAGTGAACTAGGCCACTTCTCTCAGTTTTACTGAGAAAAAGATTCTGGAATGTGGTGGACAACATGCTTTTCCTGCTGGTCATTCTCTTCCCTCATCCCACTCTGAGACAATTTTAGGTCTTGTCACTGAAGAAAGTAGGAGTCCAGTTGCTCCTTCAGCAGCTGGACACTTACCACGGGGTTATTGGATACTGTTGCTGCTGATGTTGAACACATGCTCAGGAAGCAGATCTGTATGCACGGAAAAACGTGTCACATGTAGGTGAGCTTAGCACTGCCTTCTAAAGAAATTAACCTTGTGCTTCTCCCAGGTAATTACATGTGCCAGGAATGTGCAGTGGGAGCACCTCCCAAGCCTGCACATCAGTGTTGCATTGAGAACTGAGGTTCTTTGACAAAAATGTGCTATCTTAATGCCAGTGAGGTACTGAAGCCTCTGTATGTTATTTCTATGACAACTTTTCTTAAAGATTGTACCTTATAAAATGTCACAGAAATGCATTTTGCATTTTTCTTATTGCATGGAGTTTGATTTATGGAGTTTTATTTATTTGTCCAAGGTCCCATCTGTTGTTTTTTATTGTTTTAATCTTAATACCTTATTTCAATCTGTTTGCCTTCTCAAATCCCCACAGATATTCTGGAATATTAACTAGGCTCTTACAGGTTTTGTGTGAGGCAAATTCTATTGTATTTGTCCTATTTTTCAAATGTTTTTTTTTTTTTTTTTCCAGTTGATGTTTAACACCCACATAAACAAGCAAAACAATCTCACTCTGCAGGGGAGAGATGAGAAATGCAATGAAATATCCTGAGGCATAATCTAATGTTTAGATTAGACTCCCGGAATCTGTGGTCTTTCAACCTTCGATATTGCTTACATTAAGTGTGGGTTAAAAAAAAACTATTTCAGGCAGTAGATTGCTCCTCTACATGTGCTGCTTTGCATTTATTTAATTTTAGAATAAGACAATAGCGTATTTGAGGCTGCTTGAAGTACAGTCATTTTCTGTAAGGTTTACTATTATTACTATTACTATTTAACAGAACATTTTTCATATATATTATGAGCAGTACTACTCACACGTTTTCAGCCTGTAGTACCAGAAAATTCCCTAAGTATTATCTGTTTTATTAGCTGTACAGTGGGATTTGGGCCTCTCAGTTTAGTTAAACCTCTCTGACCCTTGTTTCTCTGCTTTTCATTTGGTGTTAGCAGTTGACCAGTTCCCTGACTTGTTTACATCCCTGCTTTCAGCAGGTTCCAGATTTGTTCATGCAGCTCTGTGTGTTTGATCAGTCTGCCCTTGAGGGCATTCAATATGCTTCAGCCTTTGGATTGATTTGTTTGTATCTGCAGCATTTACCACACACCATATTTTAAGAAAGAGCCAACAGCTTGCACATAAGGGGCTGGCTGCCGTACCGAGGCTTCATCTCCCAGCACTGAGTGCGGAGCAGCGCATTTTGGCAGGACTCTGGACGGGTGCCGAGGGCCTCCAAGCCAGCGGCATGTGGGAGTGCTCGCCACCTCCTGGGGTGGCACTTCAGCCTGGTTTGTGAGCACAGCAGTCTCTACTGAGCTCCCACGGCAAATGGGTTGATAAAAATTCCAGGCAGAGAGGACCTGGAGACATGGAGATGGGCCCTGTGTAGGTGGGAACACGTGTGACTCCAGGGCATTTGGAGTCACTAAAGTGACTGTGGTCATTAAAAGGCAGATTCACACGTTGCTGGTAGAAGGCTCACAGCCTGTATGGTAATGAGTTTCATTCCTATTTTTTGGATCACTGTTGGCACCATTACATTAGGTGTTATGGCCAGAGTAAGAGTGTCACAGATTTTATGGAACCCCAACCTAAGGTTACACATGAAACCATATGAAATGTGTTGCTCAGAGGTGGCCTGGACAGCATTTGGCAAAGTGTGCAGGCAGAAAGGAAGGTGACAGCTGAAAAAAACCCAGACCCCGAGAGGTGTGAATTGCAAGGAGAGTCTGAGGATCTGAATCCAAGTTATTTGGGACTGGGGTTTTGTTTTGAGGGTTTGGGTTATTTTGTAATTGAAAAAGAGTTTCAAAACTAATTTCAAGTTCATAATCCTGCTTTAGCTCTTTCCATTATTTCCATAAGGTGTAGGAGTAAGATCCTGTTGTAACACATTTGTTATGATTTAAACAAATGAACGTAAGAAATACACGGTGTTTGAGTAGGTCTGAGTACATGACTTTACATGTTGAGCTCTCATGTCTGCTGCGTGCAAAGCAGCACAACTGATGGTGAGCAGTGCACATAAATGCTTTGCTTTATATTCTCACAGCTACTCTGTGGAGCACTGCCATCTCTGCAGTGTGACAATAAAGTGGGAAGTACTGTAATTGTCACAGGTATCTTCTGCAATCGAAGTCGTGACTTGGCTCCATAGTATGCAGCATGAAAATAAATATGAATCAGTACCTGTCATTTTTGCCCTCTTCAAAGCAGTAACAGGAATAAGAATGTTTTCAGAATATTTTGTGCCTTGGAAGTATCTTTATGGCACAGTGCTAGCAAGTATTGGGAAATATTTCTGGTGAGGATAAACTGGGATGAGTCTGCTGCGCAACTGTACAGGCACTGGGAGTGGGTGCTGTAACAGCAGGAAGAACCGCGTCTTCTGCTCTTGACAGAAAATGGCAGCAAAGAAGTGAAACAAATGCTGCATAAATTAACTTTCTTTAGGATAACTGCGCTGTTCTGGGCTGCTGTTGTGGTTTAACCTGTCAGGCAGCTGACAGGGTAACCCCACACAGCCGCTCTCCCACTTGCTCTTTCCCAGTGGGTGGGGGAAGTGAACTGGGGGCAAAAAGGTAAAATCTGTGGGTTGAGATACTGACAGTTCAATAGGGCATATAATGATGACAATAGATATTAATATAATATAGTGTGTATATCTATATAGAATATATCTATAACATTAATGGAAGAATACAGAAAGAAAGTGATGCACTGGAATTTCTCATCACCTGCCAACCAAAGCCCAGCCAGTCCCTGAGCAGCAGCCCCAGCCAGCTTTCCCCCTCGTTCACATGCTGGGCTTGCTGCTGTGTGGTGCAGAACATCCCTTTGGCCCACTGGGTCAGCTGTCCTGCCTGTGTCCCCCCAGCTTCTTGTGCCCCTCAGCCTCCTTGATGGTGGGACTGGGTGAGAAGCTGAAAAGTCTCTGTTTTCCCTGGTGCTTTCTGCCAGCAGCTCCAGGTAGGGCTGTTCTCCAGCCATGCTGTTTTACTAGTTGGTGAAAACACAGCTGTTATTTGTTGATTACATCCCTTGGGTTCTGACAATGTCATCTTGCCATTTAGTTTCTAAACACTTGTTCTCCTAGTCCCTTGACCTTACTTTGTGTTACTGCAAAACTGGCTTTCAGAAGGATTCAGACTATTTTCTTCCCCTTCTCAAAAATTTCCTGTGCTGTGTTGCCCCACAGATGAGTCACAGAAACAGCTGAAGGACAAAGCAGCAGACAGGTTCCATTTATTTCTCTGGACGTGCTGGGTGCTGGTTCTCCTGGGTGTTTACCTGTGAAGAGCTTTAAAGCTGAGGTTCTCTTTTTCAATATATATGTGGAGTCACTGAGGGAATGAGGAGATCCCTTCATCTCCAATGACAGCAGTGCACAGCTTACACTGTTCTCTGCCTCTCAGCCATTCCCAGTGAGGAGTGCACTGTCTCCCGGATATTTCATTAATTATGGGTTAACTGGGATTTTGATGCCTTGTCACATTGTACCAGCAGTGCTTGTCATGGCTACAGAAAAATGACTGGGAAGTGTCCCTATGTGTAATTTATAAGGTAACAAGTAAATTGCAGAGTTGAAGGAAGGGATACAATAGGGCTGATGGTGATCTGCCAAGCTTCTGGAGCCTTCCCTTGGCAGCCACTTTCAGGGGGAGTGCAGGACAATTCTTGAGACTGGGCACAGCCTCTTGCAGTAGGTTTTGATTGACCCATGCAGCTCTCCTTCAAGCCCTATTACTAGCCTTTACAGTACCTGTGAGAGAGCACAATGCCTTTTAAAATAAATGTAATTAATCCAGAATGCAAGAGCTTACTTCACAACAACCTCACCACTGCATCTGTGCTGTCCTCTTTTGCCAGTCTGATTCCTCACAGAAAGCTCCAACTCTGACAAAAGCTTTACTCTTCAAGGCTTTAGGTGGGCCAGGCATCTTTAAGAAGGGCCTGTGCACATAGTCTTTCTTTTCAGGTTTGTTTAACTTGTCAGCCTCAAGGATGGAGCTCCTCAAGGGAGAATTAGGGATTTTAAAGTGAAGTTAGCTTCAATCAGAAACAGCAAAGGAGAGAGGAAAAAAATAAACACAAGCACAACCAAGATGAACAGAGAGCAGTATCAAATTGCTGTCATGCCATTTGTATCATTGTAATGCTTCTCAATTGCAACTTGTAGAGCAGTATTGAAAAGAATTTGTGTAAGTTCTGGTAGCTCAGAAGGCATTTGCAATAAAGACAGAAAAAAGATTTTTTTGATTCTTTCACGTGTTGAGGGTACTAACATGTGTTTACCTTGCATCTAAATAACCAAGCACAAGGCCTGTTCCATGCACGTATTCACTGCTCTCATGTATAAATTTGGTTAACAAATTATTAACAAATATTGTTAAAAGATTACAATGAAGATGCAACTACTCTGACCTACCGGAGGAGAGTAAACACAGCAGTTAAGGGAAAAGGGGGTCAAGTCTGCCTGGATATTGCCCACGTCTCTGGTGCCATCATCGGTAACACCGAGCTGGTGGCGAAGTGATTGGATAAAGCGCTGTGGAGCCCCGTCCCCTCCTGGAGAGCCCCTCGGGCCGGGAGCGCTGGCACAGGGATGATGGTCCCTCAGAGCAGGGCCGGGGGCCGGGGGGCTCTGCCCGTGGGGGGGCGGCTGAGGGGGCCGGGAGCGCGCGCCGCTCCCGCCGGGGCTGCCCCGTCGCACGTGCCGGGGGCAGCGCGCGGCCCCGCCGCCGCCCGCGTGAGGCTCTTTAAGCGCTGCCCCCGCCCCGCGCGCCCCCCCGGCCCCCGCGCGGGCTCGGCCACTCAGGCGCGCGCCCCGCAGCCAATGGGCGCGCCGTAGCTGCGCGAGGCGAACGGCGCCGCGCCCAATGGGAGGGCGCTGTGGGCGGGGCGCGCGGCCGGGGCACTATTGTTGATGAGGCGCACGGAGGCTGCGGGCGCAGCGGCGCGGAGGGGACGGGGCCGGGACCGGAGCAGGGAACCGGGACGGGGCGGCCGTCGCCGCTGCCACCGCCTGAGGCGTCGGACCCCGCGAGGCCCGCGCCTCGCACCTTTCCCTCCCTTCCCCGCCTCGGGCCGCCTTCCGCGAGCCCCGGCTCCCGGCGGACAATGTCCCACCAGCGCGTGAGGCGCGGCGGCTCCCCGACACCCGCCACCTCCGTGTCGGGGGGAGGCGGCGCGGCGGCGGCGGGCGGCGGAGCAGCGGGAGCGAGCAGCCGCCTCCAGCCCATGCGGGCCACGGTGCCCTTCCAGCTCAAGCAGCAGCAGCAGCAACAACATGGCAGCCCCACGAGGAGCGGCGGCGGCCCGGGCGCGGGGCTCCCACGCGCGGCGCCCCCCGGCAGCAGCGGGCGCGGCGGCCCCGCCACGGCCCCGCCGGGGGGAGCGGGCAGCGGCGGCGGCGGTGCCGCTTCCTCCCGGGGCAGCCCCACGCGTGGGCACGGCGGGGCTCGGGGCAGCCCCCCGCGGCACCACCACCTGCCGCCGCCGCCCCCCCCGCCGCCGCCGGGCTGCGGGCCCTCGCCCTGCTCCTCGCCCGTGCCTCCGTTGTCGGAGGGCAGGGTCCGCCACCACCACCGGCGGCAGTCGCCGGAGCCGGGCAGGAGCTCCCCGGAGAGGAAGAGTCCCAGCTCCCCCGTCTGCAAAGGTGAGCGCGGGGGCTCCGGGCCGGGGCGAAAGGCACGTCCCGGGCGGCCGGGCCGGGCGCGGGTGCAGGGCCCGCGGTGCCTGGAGCGCGCCGTGCCCCGGGGCACAGGCAGGGACGGGGCTGTGCCCGGGCCGGTGCTCGCCCTGCCCTTTCTCTGGCCGGCGGCACGGCTTGCCGGGTGTGTGTGCGTGGAAGGGCTCGTTGCTTTTGTTGCTGCTCTCTTGCGCCCTGGCTTTCAGAAGAGGAATAGAGAGCCGAGCGTGCCATGTGGGGGTTGTGACCGCTTCTGTAGTACCGCGAGTACTGCCTTGGGTTGGCAGAGGAAGGGGATTCGGGAGGGTAGATGTACTTGAGGTGCTTGGGCACAAACTTAAGGTGAATCTGGTGTTTGGGGGCTGTTGTGAAGCCTTCACAGCTCCCCTTTCTGCACACCTCGTGCCAGATGGTGTATGTGGTTGTGATCCAAACAGTGTCCCTAAGCTTGTAATTAAAGAACTAACTAGTGCTGTAGGATGGCACATAGCTGAAAAATGAAAGTATTCATTATCTCTCTTAAGTAGTTGCTTTCAACGTGAACCCTGCAGGAGGATGTGTGTGCTTGAGAGTGATGACAAGCTTGTGCTGCAGTGAAGATAGAAAATAGCATAATGATAAGCATACATTTTGTAACAAACTGCTTTTTAACTTTTTGAATAATTAAATCTTACTGGGAATGCTGGAACGTAAGCAATACATGGCATCAAGCTGAGGATAATAGAGGCTGACATATATAAGTCCTTTTTCTTCTTGAGTTAAAAGTTTACTCAAAAATGCATCAGTGAGGCTTTGTGTTCATGTCTTCAAATCTAGGAAAAAAAAAGTAACTTTTAAGATACCAAAGCTTGCAGCTACTCATTTCCATGAAATTGCCTGTGGTAATCTAAAGAGTAAAGTTGAGTAATATGCAGAAGTGTACATGCAGAAATCTAGGACTAGCCCTCCCTGTAACACTTCTGCTTCTCCTAATACTCCTCCCCCTTTCTAAAATAATGATTGTAACCAGACTACCACGTTGGGCTTTTTCTTTTTTCCTATCCTGGCTCTTGAGGAATGGTACTGCCAAATGAGACAGTCATAACCAGTTGATACAAGATGACTGTGTGCCTCCTAGTCTGTTAGTGTAAGAGAGGACTGATAAGGTTCTGAGTTAGATTTTCCACTTTCCAGATAAGAGTAATGAGGATTTTATTAAGGCTGTATTATATTAAAGGCATTGGATTGAGGAATGTGTGTATTCTTCGTTTGACATTCTTGTTAATCAGTAATCTGAGAGACTTTATACACATCACAAAATCCTGTCTTCTTTCTATGAACTTCATGGAACTCTTGCCTAAGGTGCAATCTGCTGGCCTGGAGAATGAGGAAGAGCGTGGTTAGCCTTGAGGTCCAGGTTCAAAAACTGTTTGTAAAGGCATGCGTCAGGCAACTTAGGGTGGAAAAATTGCACTGTCTTTTAGTCACTGTGGAGAAGCCTGCTGAAACCATGCTGGCCTCTTTACTACTTTGAAGAATTAACATATAGAAGGAAACAAGTCATTTGATCATTCTACTACTCTACAGATCACTCTACAGTTATCTTACAGTGTTAAGATAACTCCACTAGCTTTTTACAAGATGTGTGAAAACAGGAGAGTAGTGTCCATCTAATTGCTTCCACATGTTCTAGTTTCTGAGCACTACTTGTACTGGCCCCAAATGCAAGCTAAACCTCTTTAATATTGCTTAACATTTGTGTTGTGTAGTCCAGTGCTTGATAGAGGCTGAGTTAACTTCAGGTTTTTCTTCACCTAAATGAGTAAACAGGGTTAGCTGAGAACAGGGAGGGTTTTTTTGCTAATGAGGCAATGGTTGTGCAGACACACAGGACACTTGAGGGTATTGGTCAGAATCAGAATAACTTGGGTTTTTCTGTTTCTTGCTTTCAGTTAATGATGGCTTTTGTTCATTCCTACAGCTGCAGATGTATTTTTGTAGATAAAAATGAACCTTGAGGTTCATCTTGAGGTTAGACAAATGATAGCTTTTTCTGAGCTTAGATACTGATTGTATCTAAGTTTAAGTTGTATCTAAATATAACTTGTATACTTCAGACTCATTTCATGCTTTTCAGATTTTCTTTCCTGGGGAACAGTTGAATAATTTTGAACTTAGTTTTCATGAACCTGCTTTACACTCAGAACCCTAACTTGTGAATTTATAAATGTGACTTTTGTGGGTTTTGGGTGTGGTTTTTGGAGGGGTTTTTTAGCACTTCTGTTCTGAATTGCAATTAAATGTTGGAAATACTCAACCGAATTTTCTGTTGACTGTGGGATAATTGCAAATGGAAGATTCTGTCAGACAATTTCTACTTTTCCACGCTTTTCTTGCCACTCTCCTCTCCTGAGGGAGGGAGGTATGACCAGGAACCTAGATCTTGATGCTACCCATTTTTCATCTTTTACTTTCCCTTTCTACAGTCTCTAGCACTTATTTCCCAGAATTCATCTTCCAATTGGCTGTTAATGTGTTCTGCCCTTCTCATCACTGGTGAGGCCTCATTTCTACCCTGCAATCTCCAGTTTTGGTTCAGTTTTCCCATATTCCTCTTCACCTGTCTGCAAACCACCCGTTAGAGGCCTTTGTTTTGACCTACTAGTACACTGTTGCACCATGAGATAGAACATGCACATTTCTCTATCTTTATCAGTTTTACCTTGGTTTATTCACTGAGTAAAGGTCTAATGGGATCTTGTTATATAAAACACATCTTAGAGGAGTTGAACTGCTCAGCTGCAAGAATGTTACAGTGTACCAGGCTGAGTAAACAAGGAGGTTGAGACCAGAGCCTTTGCAGTTGTTTACTTTCAGGTGCCTTGAGGCAGTGAGAGAGTTCTCTACTGGGTGCTGGACTTTCTGGTATATTCCAGCTGACTGTACTGGACATCTGAACTCATTATGAAAATTAAGGAGAAAAATTGGCTAGTTTTATTTGGAAGAAATCTTAATTGTTTTGTCTGTGGAAGGGTAATATTAAAGCCTACTTGTGTGAATGGAAACAATGAAAGTATTATATGAAGTCTAAAAGAAGTCAGATGTGAACCTTTCCTTGGAGGTAGAGAGAAAGAAATGGAACTCCATTACGTTCTTAAATTTCAGCATAGAATTTATTTATTTTAATAATCTGATGAGTGACACAATAATAGCTGCAGACCTGTCAACCTTAATGCCAAGGTTTTGCAGTAGTTTTGAAAGATATTACTGTAAGATAAGAGAGAAGGCTTTGTGTACCATTTCATTCCTGCTCTGCTTACCTAAGCTGTTTAACAAATGGTAGGTGTAAAGAAAGTGAATTCATTTTTGTAGCATCATACTATACGTTTCTTGTGGCCAGCAGTTCATGGAAGTTTATTGGGATTAAAGATATTTTCATTTACTAGAGTTAAGTAGCTTGGACATCTTGGGCTTTCTTGAGGATTGGTTTTGTAAAACACCATTAATTCAGTCATTCTTGTACAATAGGACAGCTTTGAATTACTAGTGACTATTTCTCTTTAAATTTATGTGAGGATAATGGGCAGGATTATCTTCCAAAGGGAGTGTACACAGTTGGGTGGTGTGTCTGTTCTTAGCGCACTGTCTGTTCAGTCCTTCTAATGAAACATGAAAAGTAGGCGATGCCCCAGACATCAGTTGTAGCTTTGGAGAAGATGGCTGTGCCAGCTGTGTATGGGGAGATCCCATGAATGTCCTTTCTGGGGAAGAACCTGACCAGAACAGAACAAAAAGGTCAGCTGTGTGATGCCAGAGGAGCTAACTGGATCTCACCCCTTCTCACTACTTTGGATAGCCCACCTGTATTAAAAAAGCCTCAAGTGGAACTCTCAGGGAATTTTGTGAGTTCAGTGACATCCTAGGCCTTTCTGCTGCTTGTTTTCTCACAGTACATGTCAGAGGATGTCTCTTTGGTTTCTTTCATACATTTCAGTTAGTTATTGATAAGCATCTATATTTGTTAATTTTTGCTTTTCAGTCCCACTGTTACAGTGCCTGAACTTACGCTGCCTTTGTAAGTGCCTTTACACTGCAAGGGGTGTGTGTGGTACCAGGTCACCTGTAGCAACTTCTGTTGGTCACCTGTGCAGCAATGACTGGTGAAGACATGGCAACTTGCTTGTTATTTCCTCACATTATGGACTTCATGGATTGGTGTTGTGTATGTTCTCTTTGGTTTTGTTCTGTTACTTTGCTTTGTTTGAGACCAGATTGCGGACAGGCTTTCTAAATAAATTTTTACTAGTGCTGGATGGATAGGGGGGTTGATATTTATCACAAATACTGGTTTAGAGAGATAATCAGGCCAATTAAAAGAGATCTAATATTTAAGAAGCGTCTATTTGATGAAACAGCTCCATTGTTTTTCATCAGCCACAGCTGTTGTAACTGTTATCTCTATGGAGGCAGATCTCTTGTTATGTAGGTCACATCAAGGAAAAATAGCAGCTGAACACTTGCTTCAAGTATTGTAGGGGAAAGTGCAATGAAAACATTGTATATGTTCCCATTGAAATGTTTTGAAACAGTAAGAATTGCGTAGTAGACTTTGCCAATTTGTATAAAGACAGGTTGTGAAGGTGGAAAAGTAAAAACATATCCAAACATCATTCCCCCATCTAAATATAAGTATTTTGAAAATAGAATATCTTAAATGAGCTTTTAAATCAGAGGAAAGAGAGTACTTACAGGCTTTGTGCCTTGAAATGAGCAGCTTCCCTTGAACTTAAATAGTGAACAGGCTCTTCAGTTCTCATTCTCTCTGTTTGTTCAGCAAAATAGTCTTTCCAGTTGTTTTTTGTTTTGTTTGTAGCAGAGAGGAGAGAGATTCTGTTTCTCGAGTTTTGAAGCTGTCTGCTGCAGTGGATTGCAGATGATGTGGCTGACTATGTGCACTTCCTGATTTATAATTTTTTTTCACATCCTTTCTGTTTCCTCTTGGTAAGAAAAGAGAAGCTTCTTGAAGAGGAAGAATAATAACTGAGCAGAAAAACAAACAGGGAGGATATGGCAGCTAATTCTAAGACAAATAACATGTTTAATTTAATTTTGGAAGCCAGCATAATTTTTAAGGAATGACACGTTGTGTTAGTTTGCCACATTGTCCTATAGTACACACAAAGGGAATTGTTTTTAAATCATCTGGTACAAACAGACCCTTCAGTGTGCTGTCTGGTGGTAGTAGTAGTAGTAAGAGAATTTCTTTGATACAGAAGTCTTAAGTGCAAACTCCAAAACATATTTGCTGCTACACCCTGAGAACAAATCTGCTGAGCTCAGTTGTAAGGTTGTATCATTGTTGGTACTTGTGGAAATAATAAAGCAGATGAGGTTTCCTGACTGCTTTGTGTGAGTGTGGCTAATTATAGTGCTAATTGTTTCCTTATAGTTGAATTGAAATATTTCCCACATTTTTAGTGTGTACATTTCTAATAAATTTGCATGAGGCTATTTAGTGTAGAATGTCACTAGACTCAGGTTCTGTCCACTCCACTGAAATCTATACCTAACAACTTTTATTAGTATTTATCATATGTATTTTTAGTAAATTGCAACAGCTTAGAATTTGAATGTTGGACTTTTGGTGTCAGTGGTTTTATTTTCTGACTAACAATCAGACCCTAGTCAGGCACAATTTCCTTTGCCTGTGTAGGAGTTTATATATAATACAAATTGCTATGTTATTGATACTTTCAGTGTAGAATTCATCCTAAGGCACAGTGAGAGAGGACACATGACTTGAGTTTTTCCAGTGCCCTTTTATAAAGCTTCCATCTGATTTCCGAATCATGCTTGCTGTGTTGTAGCCATGTGTTTTAGGACTTTCTATTAATTATAGGTAAGATTAATACACAATTCATTCAAGTATAATTGAAATTCTTTTTGTTGGGGGTAGGTGAGATGATAGTAAGCTCAGATCGTGATCTCAGGATTTGCATTTTTCAACTCAAATTCTGTGAGCACATATGTATATCTAGACCCTGGGTCTCTGCTGCCAATCAATCTCTTAAATTTACCAACCTAAGTTACTGTTTTGAAGAAACTTTCTTTAGTGTTTATTCTTCAGAGATTGTGGTGTAATCTTTTACTGCCACTTTACTTAAGACATCATTGACAGATGAGATAGATACAAATTTTTATTTTTAACGGTATTCTTCCTTCTCATATTGGTTCCAATGGTTGTTGTATTTAACATTTTTTAGGAAGGATTCGTCTTAGTGTCTAAATTGTTCTGGAATACTATGCCAATATATGCACTATAAATGAGGTATTGCAGACAATACTGCACCAAGCAAATATTAGTGTTGTTACCAAGTAGCATATTAAGGGAGGAGATGTCTCAATTAGCTTGTAAAATGTAAATCATTACCTTATCAAAGTTAACTCCTGAATCTAAGGATCATGCCATATGTCATGTGCTGAGGGGTTAAAACATGCAGGTTTAGAGTGTCCTCTGAAGTAAAGTAGGTGAAGGCCTAGTGGGATGAACTGTAAGCTCAACATTCAACTGCAAATGTTCAACCCAGTTTTTCTTCATTAACCTTTATTTATGTGTAAACATATGTGTAAACAAGATTTTCATTTCTTCTACACCTTAATCATTTAAGATACAAATGACTGTTGGACTTTTAAAAGGAGTAAATAGTGGTGTGTAAGCACTGATGTGACATTTGTGACATAAAGGTGTTTTTAAGGAAACCATACAAACAGATTTCAAGCTTATTCACACAGAATAGAGCCTGGAAAAGCAAACTTAATTTCCATATTAAAAGTATCTTCTTATGTGCTTAATAACATAGTTCCAGATTGATATGATTTCTTGTGGAGTGTTAAAATGGATAAGCTCTCTTTTGATTTCTTTGTAATCAAATGTTCTGTCTCCAACAGACAAATCAAGGCCACCTTCGTCAAGCCCTTCCAGTATCGTTCGCCGCACATCTTCACTGGACACAGTCGCTGCTCCCTACCTTGCTGGGCAGTGGCCTCGGGATAATCACAGCCAGGCTGCTCCCTGTATGAGAGACAAAGCCACACAGGTAGGACAGAGCTTTTTGTCTTTGGAGTATATAAGTGTGAAGACAGGATTTAAATGTAAGAAGCTTTTCCCTTGAAAACATTCACTTTAGCTTTCTTCCTCACAGGTTCCTATTCACTTTCAAATTGCAGGAATCCTACCTTTGCTATTGCATGTGTGAATTATTTGCATTCTTTAAGTAAAGGCTGAGAACTGTAGTATCTTTCAGGTGTTCCACTTCCTTCTTGTCTCAGGAAAATCTAGTGCATTGTACATTTGTATTCTTATTGTTCTTACAGGGTGCAGTACACTAGATAGCACTGGAATTAAATATTGTTTACTTTAGATTCATACAGAGAACTTGGTGATGAGTCCTTATATGAATGTCTGTCTCCAGCTCTTCATCCGCTTTGTAAAAGGCCCTTAATGTTCACTTGGGTTTTAGCACCAAGTATAGAATTATATGCATTGAAGAACTTCCTTGTTAAACCATGAATGGTGTTGAAATCTAGCTCAACTGGAAAGTACTAAAAAAATACACGATTTGCCAGTAAACATCAACTGCTTAGCAAAATTTCAAAAGCTTTAAAGATTCAGTCCTGTGCCACCCGTAAAAACTGAACCAAGAAACAATTGAATGAAGCTGGCATCACCTGACTGTATTTGTGGTGTTCCCCTTTAAAGGGAGTGTTGTTACATGGTATCCCTTCCATATTCAGAAGTGGTTCAAGATGGATTATTCCTTAAAATATCCTAGTGTTTCATTTCTCCTTCTGTGGGTGCAGTCTGGCAGTGGCTTTCTCAAATATAGAGTATAGAGGGAAAGAAAGAGGCAAATGTATCAGATTTTAAATCTCTATTCCTGGGACATGGTTTCAACAAGAACTCTCCACTAATTCCAAAGAACAGAAGCAGAATGCAGTTGGAAGAGGACCTCACAGCATGTGGGACGTTCTTGTGTTTGAACCTCTGTTAGGTTTGGTAACATTGGAAAAAATGTGTCTCCATAGTTTTCCGTGTGTAAGGATGTGTAGGATGTTGAGCAGATGAGGTCTGCAATGTTACTGTAGGGTCTTTTTGAGATCCACAGGACCACAACTCAAAGAGTAGATCAGTAGAGCAGGAAGATTTTTGTAGGGAAATACGCTCATGTGGATAAGATGGAATTAGGAGCTGGTGAAGAAGAAAGGACAGTTGAGGAACAAGTTTTCTGTGCAGGAAAATGAATTGGAAGAGTGGTTAGGAGACATGGTGAAAAAAGTAAGCAAACTGAAGTAAGAGGAGGAGGATGAAGGAAGGTATGTGATATACAAAGGAGTAGCTTTTCATGTCTAGCTGTTAAAAGACATCATTAAAGGGCAGAACTAAACCCATATGGGTGTCCTAATAATTTATTTTCATATTTGATTTCTTAGGATAATACTTTTTTTCAAAATAATTGTATTTCTGTACTGCTGCCAAAGTATTTGTTATGTTCAGTTGATCTCATTCAGGTTAGCTTCAATATAATCTGAATCATAGTTGGGCTTTTATAATCTGTATTTGCCAGACATTGTCCTTTTTGGCTTGCATTTTGCTTTTGGCTTTTTCTTCCAATTCTGACGCATCTAAAAACTGTGGTAGTGGAGCTTTTGTAGAGCAAACGTATTTGAAAGGTTAATGGGAAGACTCTAAAGGGCATTAGATATTTCTGCAGAATGAGTACATTTAGTGGGGATTTATGGTAGTGTAACTCTGAGAGAACTAAAATGATCTGTTTGCACTTCCTGATTTAAAATTTATCAAACCAGTAGGAAATTTAGGGCTATAGACATACATCTGTATGTCCAAAGCTGATGTTGATATGACACTGATGAGATATTACTGCTTTTAATCTTCTGGTGGGCCTGAGAGCAGCCACTGGAGCTAGGGACAAGTTTAAAATGTGACTTACAATGGTTAGTTTCCCAAGATAATACAGGCTGCCCATTTGTATTGTTCAACTTTTCTGAAAATGTCATATTTGGATGAAGTTTCACTTGTGAGATACTCTGGTTCCAGTGTCTAATTTCAGATTTCACAAAGTCTGACATGAAATGTATGTGTTCTTGTGTTCTGATTCCAAGCCTTTAGCGAGCAAGAATTGCATTTGCAAAGTTATAAAAGGTTTTCAAGTTGAGTAAGCAGGGTATCTTGATTGTGTGGAGTTATGGCACAGGGAGTAGAGTCATTCAGGAAGCAGACTGTGAAGAGGCAGCAATTAGTGGCATACTTCAGCTTGCAGGCCTTTCTAGAGATGCCCACGGGTCATGGAGGCTGAGAGCTGTGTAAGAGACCCCAGGGCATGCACAGACTGTCTCTCTATCAGACTCCTCCTGCAACTGAGTATTTTGATAAAACCTGTCTATAAAACTAGACTGGACTATGTACATGAAGAATATTAGCTGGATGATGAATAGGTGTATTACTGACCATCCAAGGGTCTGGCTGGAAATTATACCTGCACATATTGTTTTACATACTCATAAAACAGGTGTTAATAATCTTGCCTTTTTTGCTTTGAATGAAACGTTTGTCTTACAAGTTAAAATAAGACAATTACTTAGTATTTTTTTTAATTCTTAAATAATTCATTGTGACTGGAAAGTTTTTGTCTCTTAAGACTTCTTTTCTGAAGCATTCTACTGTCTGTAATAAATTTAGCCTTAAACTAATTTCTCTGTAATTCTACAGAGGGGGGATGATGTTGTAGATGGTAACAACTAATAAGCAAGTAGTAGTACTTTAAGAACCTATAGAAATAGAAGTCCCACTTCACCTATTGGTTATTTGGTCTATTTCTTGATAATAAGTACTATAAACAAAATTTGGGGAATAAATAGGAGGAGACTTGCTAAAATAGTATTGAATTTCTGTTTTTAATGTACAGGTTTCCTATAGTTGAATCTGAAAAGACTTTTAACTATTTGTTTTGAGGGTGAGCATCAAAGCAACTTTAATGCTTTAAAATGAATCAGATATTAATTTATTTAATAATTCTTGAACCTTGAGTCAAAGTCTTGAATATAAATTAAAGGCAAAGACTAATTAGAGTGTTAATTATTCTCCTGTAGGCAAGTGTAATGGTTGTGCTGAGTTGGGAAACTAGAATTAGTAGTTAAAACTTACTGTTTCAGGAGCTAGAGGATAGGATGATACTCCTGACTGACATTTGAGAATTGACTAGACAAAGATTGGTACTTGAATGGGGGTTATCAATTATTCTATTTTATGATAAAGATCAGTGAGTGCTTTTCTAGAAAAACAGATTGTAATGGATTCTGATTTTGCTATGAAATAGGAATTTCAAAGCAACCCTATTAACTTTATTATTCAGATTTGTCCTAGTTAGTTTTTGATTTAGAATGATGAAGATTAAAAAGTACTGATAATGAAGGCTTCATTTATATGAAATTTGTGTCTGTAACTGAAACTGGTGGGGTTGCAACCTGTATATTTGGAGTTAAGGCACCATATTCCCTATAAAATAGGGATTAATACCACAAAAGACTTGAGTTTCTGTGATACAAGTGCAGCTGGGGTAAGAAAGGTCAGCATGTGTCTTCTTCAAGCTGTTAGTCTCACACCTAAGAGCAGCCATGGCACACTGTAGATGTGAAGGCTTTGAGGCAATCAAAGTTCTTCTCTGTAGGAGAAAGTGAGATATCCAAAATATGAGGTTAGCTAGATCACCACTGTGCTAAGAACTGCATAGTGGCAAGAGGGAATTTCAAGGAATTTGCTGTCTCTTTCAGTGTGTAAAATGCTTCCAGAAATTCTTCCCCTTGCTTCATTAGGTGTATTTCTTGTGACTGCTCAGAGATTCCTGATAGATGCAACTGTCTGTCTTCTTAGAGCCTTTACAGTTCACTGCTTTTGAAGACATTCCTGGAGGTGGCTACATAGGAATACAAACTGCCCATAAAGCATGCAGTATTATCACAGTCTTGTCTGTGCATTTTCTTAACTGAAATACAGCATGTCTTAATGATACTTTGCATTTCTCAGAACCCTTCACCACAATATGTTTGTGACATTTTTGATTAAACACTAATGGCTCTATTGGTTTAGTAAAACCAGCTTAGTATTATCTGTGTTGCTTTTGGCTTGGCCTGGAGCAACTGTGAACCTGGAACCCTTTGAGGCATTAATAAATTTATTCCCTGCTTTGCAATAGTTTTTTTGCAATAGTGGTGCTTATGTATCTTGCTTTCCTTTCTCTCATTTGTGAGAGCAAGAACATGATTTTGAAGCTGTGCTGGTGCAGGCTTTCACAGCGCTTACTCAAAGCCACTCTTGCTAATGCTTCAGAAATAGCAAGGTCAGCATCTGTGCTGGAAATGAAACATACCATCTCCCCCCAGTTCAGCACCCTCACACTGGTTCTTTGGAGCACTGTAGCAGCCTGTGGTACATCTGGCTGTGAGCACTGCCTTATGCTCAGTCATTTGGAAGGGAAACTAGCACCTCCCTATATTACACTATGTCTGAAAGTTGTGGGTTTGGGGGTTTTTTATTTATATAGTTTCACTCTGCTTTTTTGTACTTTACATGTGAGAAAGACTTCTAGTTCGTTACCGTTCGCTTTCAGTTCTGAATCTAGCATATCTTAAATGTTCTCTTTTCTAATTTGTCTCAATATATTCTGCCAGAAAGTAGCAATTACCTTTTCTAATTAATCCTGTAATCGTCTTCTTACAGACAGAAAGTGCCTGGGCTGAAGAATATTTAGAAAAGAAGAGAAGTTCACACAAACGTTCATCGTCGTGGGGCAGCAATGAACAACTCAAGGAGGTCAGAAATGCCATTACTTTAGATAACTTTGGATTAAGTGGTTTTTTGGGATGTGCTGATACCATGATGCTTCAGGAAGGCAGGAGTATTTTGCTACTTTGTTTAATTATACAGATACAGATGGTGGGCTTGGTAAAAAATATTAAATGGCTGTTCATTTGATATTGCTTTAACATACCGATGCAAGTCAATTAATATTTTCAATCTGAATGTGTGAGAAAGAAAGTGTTAAATGCAGGTGATATTTTTTCATCAAAGATGGAAATAACAGCAATGATCTTACTACTTTCAAACTTTATGTATTTCAAGTTTTTTCACTAAACCTCCAGAGATGTCTTCACAGCATCAGCTGAACTGGTAGCTAACATACTAGATTTGCAAGAACTTGAGTATAATCTAGTGCTGGCAATAATTATGTATGTTATGGTAGTAAATAATTTTAACTAAAAGGTGGAATAAATGGATGAAATTACCTGTGTACCTGAATACACCTGTTGAAATCTGATGTGAATTTTTCCTTCGTTAGATTGCAAAATTGCGTCAACAGCTGCAGAGAAGCAAACACAGCAGCCGGCATCATCGGGACAAGGAAAGACAGTCTCCTTTTCATGGCAACCATGCAGCCATTAACCACAGTCAGGTAAGGCTATGTGTGTGCTTTTTGGCCATGTTGGGTAGCTAATACTACTTTTAGATCCTTTTAAGGTTGTGATTTTTCTTAGAGGGAACTTAGAAATACCACAGACTGCTATATATGTTGTAGCTTGAGGTGAATCCTATGAAATAGAGCTCTTTCTTTTGGCTACTTGAGTGAATGGGGGTCCAGATATTTTTGTTTCTTGGATGAGCTGACTTTGAACCACCATTTTCAAATAATTTCAGGTAGTTAAATACATCCTTAAAGCCTGGATTTTAAAGTGCATTCTACAGGTTTGAATCCTTCCACAAAAGGATGACAGATTAAATTCAATCTAAAACTATAGACCATCTTCTTCATTACATGTTGATGTAACAATTAAGACTTTGTATGTAGACTATGGCATGGAGCAAACTGCTGGTAAAACTGTATACTCAAATAAAAGGTAGTTCTGAGCGCATTTTGTTGTCTTGCCAAACGCTTGTCTAATACTGTGATGAGATTTAGAGGGCTTACTTGACAAAAGGCTGCCCCATGGAATTATTTATTTAAGTGTTTACACACTTCGTAACTTCATTCAGCCTTTTAAAGATTTTATCTTTTTTTTTTTTTCCCCAGTCATTTATCATGCCTTGAGACTTAAAGTAATAATCCCTTCTAAAAAATTGTGACGGTTAGGCCACTACATGTTCTGTTGCAGTTTCAGTTTTATTTCAAAGCTTCTAATGAGGTCAAGTTGACAGAGGTGTAGTATTTTTAGCTCAGTTGATAACAGGTGTAAAAAAATTATGGGCTTTTAGAAACACAGATCTTTTTCAAGTGTGTTTTTGTTGAGTAACTTTGAGAAAACCAATAGAAAAGTTTGGTCATTTTTTCAGAAGGAAACGTTTTTTTTTCTCTCCCTACTGATATCTCATGAATGTACATTTGATACACACAATTTCTCTAACAGTTACAAAAAAAACAAATCCCTCACAATAGCCTTGGCAAGACAATGTAGTTGAAAGAAACTAGGAAGTTGTCAGTGTTGTGAATTGAGAAAGTACTTCAGCTGTGAAGCTTCTTTGAAAATCTAATCATATTCCCAGTTACTCTTGAAATGCCATTAATTGTTCCAATAAATATCATAATCTGACAACAGTTAATGAAAATTGTTATTTATGTCATTCCATCCTTTTGGAAATAATTTGGGCCAGGTTCTTTCATTCTTTTGTTCAAAGTCAGGTGTCTGAGTGAATGTGTTCTATTTCAAGAATGAAAATAAGAAAATAGAGTGTTTTGAATTTCTTCTGCTCTGTTTTTAACTCCTACTTTGTATAAAAGTCATTAGCACCTTTTGTCTCAGACCTTAAGTTCTTATCCCTGCTGTAGAACATTTAATTAGGAGTCATGACTTTTCAGGACTTGTCTGCCTCTTGAATTCAGTTTGTCAGTAGTTTGAATTCTCTGCTACTGGAAATATTTAGGAATTTTTTTAGAATTACGTTTTTTGACATGGCAATTTAGGGATTACTGAAGTGTGGGTTCAGTATACTGTGCTGCTGATTTTACTGTCTGCTCAAATCAGAACAGTCCAAAATTATGAACAAAGAAAGACAAATAAATTACTCAATCCCTTTCTAGGAGGCTTTGAGAAAGTTCATGAAAATCAACATATAAAATGTCAAACTGTTAGTTCAAAAAACCAAACCAAACCAAAAGACAGATCAACATACCTGATTCAGGTGTTTTATCTGAATCTGTAGAACTTGTGGACAGTATCAACCAAAAAGTGTACTGAGGAACTTTTGATGTTGGCCCTTTAGTACACTGGAAAATTACATGAATTTTAAAATGTTTGCTTGGCATTCTACAAACCTGTGGGTTTCTGAATGCTAAGGGTATTGCCACTTTAGTACAGATGATCTTAGTGAGTTTTAATTTCAAAAATTAACAACAGTGCTGCTGTTCTGAAAAATGCCTCCCAGAATTATGTATATAACCTTTTAAAAATCGTAATTATTTTATTATTTTGCTTCTGGTATGGATGTCTTTACATTCTGCCAAATTTTATAGTTTGTAAATAAAATATTGTGCAATGAATAATGAATTTTTGGGCTTGTGAAACAAACTATAAAATATAAATTGAAGCAAAGCAGCTTTTCCAGGACTGTTACAAAACAGAACATTGTTTTTCTTGGTGAATTTTGTGCCAGCTGTGTCAAGCTACTGGTGAAGGGAAGAAGTTAAAGAAGGATTCAAAGAGTAAGTGAAGAGTTTAGATTAATGGCATTTAGCAGCTGTTTTTTAACTTGAGAGTGCAAATCTGTAGCTGTAGTCATCAAGGGCAAAGTTCCTGGATTTTCTCTTTTTTTTTTTGAGGACTCTAAATTAGAATTTCTGGCAGCAGCTATGTCCCTTCAGGATTTGTGGGAAGGACTGTGTGGAAACCAGAATTTAGTAATTAGAATATTTAGAATTTTTTTTTTTTTTTTACATTCCTAGCTTGAAGGAGCTTAGAGCATTTTTCCTGAAATGCCTGCGAACAATTTAGATTTGTCATCACCGCTTTATCCTACCTTGTGAGTTTATGCTGTACCTGTAAGCTTCAAAACTGAAAACTCTGTGCCAATGTGTTACTGTGTGAGCACAGGAATTATTATCCTGTGCTTGGCATCTTGCCTTGTGGTGAGAGTTCCCAGGTATTTGGATGAGTAGTTAAATGTTGGTAGTCTATTCCTGCATGTCCATGCAGACCTCTGTGAAGACAGTATTTCTAATAAAAAGTTTCTTGTTTTGAGGCTGAGTGTTCTACCTGTGTCATGTCATGATACCTCCTTCCTTTTCCACTCTCTGGCACCCTGGGCTAAGAAATCATCCTCAGTCATGTACAAAATATTATTTGTCTTGGAAGTGAAACATGCTGTACTTCACTATATTGAACTCTACTGGATCTACTTTGAGCTCTTCAAATAGTAGCACAAACCTAAGAATTTTTGTGGTAGGCAATCACATTTAAAGGTGAAGAATTTCCACGTTTTGCTAATGGCTGCTAAAATCTTAAAGCATGCTTGAGTCTACTTCTTAACAAGCTCAGTTTGTCCTAAGAGTGTGTATACTGAATAACTGGGCACAAAAACAGCCTTTAGTGCCTGAGCTTGGGCTGATATATCTATATTGTGACTGAATATCAACTTGTATTAGTTTATTGGATTGTTGAGCCAAGGCCTTGCTTGGAACAGAATTAGCAGGGTTGCCTTCTCAGACTTTTTGTGTTCTTCTCCAGTGATGTTTTTCATCTTCAGGCAAGACTTTAGAAACTCTTTACAAGTTTGGCCACTATGAGAACGTTTAGTTTTTGTTGACAGAAACAGAGTGACAAGCATTTCCTGAACAGAAGCTTTTGTAGTTCTTGTGCAAGTCTTTTTTGAGTTGTTCGGTTTTTGGGTTTTTTTTTTTTTTTTTTTTTTTTTTTTTTTTTTTTTTTTTTTTTTTTTATGGCTAGCCTAATGTTTCAGGAAAGCAGAACCAATATAATTCATGAATTTTGCTGCTGTAGAGATTTGTGATTGTGACAAGAAGTCTCTGTTATGATCTGTGCTTAAAATACCTTGTTTACATTAATTTTTCTGAGGTAGATTTTCTGCCAGACAAGCTTTGTGTGGCTTTTGAGAATGTACACAGGAAATTAAAATGCTTTGGTGTCCGTCTATGTAGTCTTATTACTTAAAGGAAAAATTAAAATAAAACCCCCTCACAAAAATGCACTTTGAAGACCAGATAATGCTGGTCCTTCAGTCAGTAAAGGAGTTGATCTCAATCATGGCACACTAGGCCAGAGAGTCCAGGAATTCTACATGGGAATTGTACTATGACCTAAGTGTGTTGTACTGTTCTTGGCGTTGAACTAAATGTTTGCAGGAAGTAATGTTTGTGCATATATTGAAACACTGAATTTTTAAACTGTTAATCTTCATTCTGAAGCAACTAAGTATTATGTTTGAGTTTGGGATTTTATTCTTTCTGTGGAAGTCTCCCTAAGCTGTTTTATCAACCTTTTATTCTGTCTTAATACTGTTAATACATTGGTCTTAATTTTTAACATAGTGCAATCTTGCATTTGTGGAATAATTTTCCTTCTGCATGTTATGGCAGGTGGCCACAGATTTCCATTAAAATACAATTTTGGTGTAGTTACAATCCAACAATGAGTGATGTGACATTGTGGTATAGCCCACTTTAGGAGAAATGTGAATGTATTTTAAAACACATCTTCAAAATTAATTGCACTTAAATGTTTACTGTTTTATTTTCACTTGTAAAGCCATGTCAAGCTAGAGGCAGAGACCATATTAGGGGAGATTTTGAGACTAGTTAATATAGACTTTCCTGCTAGAAATTGGATTTGAAACAAAATTCAGGATGTCTGTCTTCAGTTCAAGCATCCATTTGAACACAATCACTATGGTTTTGTGTAAATCCTTGATACTGAAGTGTAGATGTGTTCTGTTTCAAGGGTCACTTTTGGGTAGAAATAGTAACTTTGTTTTGTAAATAAATCTACATTGTTTTCTTATTGTCTCTGGTTCTTTAGGCTCCCATCCCAAAGAGTGCTCTTGTTCCTGTGATACCTATTACCAAATCAACAGGGTCACGATTCCGAAACAGTGTAGAAGGATTGAATCAAGAGATTGAAATAATAATTAAGGAGACAGGAGACAAAGAGGAACAACTTGTTGTATGTATCTGCCATCAATTTCTCTATATAATTATTTTGGTTTTGTTTTGAGATCAAGTCATAAACTTTATTTTGCTCCATTTTTGAATTAAATTTGTTTGGAAAATTTTAATTTATATTTGTATTTATTATTTTCTTTAATAACGTTAGTTGAAAAGTCTCTTGGAAAGCAAAAGGAATGAAAGAATTAAAGCTTGAGTCTGAACCTTTTCCTCTAAATAAGAAATCTCAGTGAAACAGGGAAAAGCAAATGGTCTGTTTTGAGAGTTTTTATAGTAACTCTTTTTTGCCCATGCTGAACTGTCCCCATCCTAGGTGAACCATAATTTGCCCATTTTTAAATTTTATTTTATTTTAATGGTATTTAGAGGTGAATTTAGTAATAAGGTATCAGAAATACAGACTGTGAAGATGATTAAGGAACCAAAATGTCTTTGATAAGATGAGAAGCTGAGAGAGATGGAAGTGGTCAGCCTTGATGAGAGACAGCTCTGCAGACCTTATCAATGTACTTAAATATCTCATGTGTGGAAATGGAGGGAGCTGGTCTCTTCTCAGTAGTGCCCCATGATGGGGCAAAGGGTAGTGGGTGTAAATCTAAAAATGTTAGGTTTTGGGGATGTTTTTTACGTCTGAGGGTGTGCAAAACCCGGAGCAAGTTGCCCAGATAAGCTGTGGAAACACTGTCTGTGGAGATATTAAAAACTTGACTGGATAGAGTCTTGGACACACTCTTCTACCTGAGTCTGCTTGAGCAGAGATGTTAAACTTGATAATCTTAAGAGGTTCCTTCCAGCCACAGCAATTCTGTGATGATGTGAAATCTTAAAAACCGTTGTTCTTAGTTTCTGAACCTGACATTTTAGTTTCTTTTAGAGTTGCGTGTAGCAAATAGTATTTTCTACCTCAAATGGTTTTATAAAACCCAAAAAGACCTTCACCATTACTGGATGTAAAGAAATTGCTACCCAGACAACAACAGCTGTCTGATAACTTTAATTTTTAACAGCCTCAAGATATTCCAGATGGGCACCGTGCCCCACCTCCGTTGGTGCAGCGCAGCAGCAGCACTCGCAGCATTGACACCCAAACACCCGGGGGAGCAGACAAGGGCAGTAACAACAGCAGCCGCTCCCAGTCGGTGTCTCCAACCTCATTTCTCACCATCTGTAATGAAGGCAGTGAGGAAAGTCCCTGTTCTGCAGATGATCTCCTTGGTGATTCCAGAGATAAAGGTACCGTGTCGCTTTAAAAGTTCAGCAATCCTGAGCTTATGTGATGAACATAACTGCATATGTAAAAGAGAGGGTTTGTTCTCTGCATCCATGGAGAAAGGGTAGAATGTGGGGGTTTTTGTATGTGATCTGGGTTTTTTTCCAAATTGCTCTAAATACTATGTTTGCACATATTAATTAAAGCTGGATAGATGTGACTGAGGAATGTGCATCCCAAAAAGCTTTTTTTTAGATAATAGATTCTTTGAGTATTTTAAGCAGGTTGAACAAGCAAGAATGTACAGTATCAGGTGAAACAGTACAGTAGTCCTGCTGCTTGTGTCAGGTGTTTTTAATGATCTTGACCAAAATCTGCGACCTTAAAGAATTTCATACACACACCTATAGAAGTTTAAGTGTTTAGGGTTTATTTAATTATTCTTTCTTTATCTGAAATCTTTTGAGAGATCCTGAGAATTTCATAATTCAACACAAACCTGTTCTGTTTTTCTAAGAATATGGCTTCTACCCATTTCTTTTGGTAGGTGATAACAGCACAGAACCATAGATTTAGGTTTGCAGTTACAAATTGAAAGTATCCCAGAGTGATCGAGATTGCAGGAGCCTGAAAACGTTGTAAGGAGAAATAGAAAGATGGAAAGGAGTTGAGATAAGAAAGCTTATTTGCAAATGAAGGCTTTGAAGGCAAATGAAAATGTTTTTGAATTTTGTAACATTGGTAATGAAGGGGCTTTAAATTCAGGGGACATTGAAAGGTAGCTCTTGTGCTTTTTTTATAGTGTGTCACTTTTCAGTAATGAGAAACTCTTTTCCTGCAGAAAATGGGAATAATTCTCCCTTGCCAAAATACGCTACCTCGCCAAAACCCAACAACAGCTACATGTTCAAGCGTGAACCTCCTGAGGGCTGTGAAAAGGTGAAAGTCTTTGAGGAAAACTTGTAAGTTGATTTTTGCTACATAAGAAGTAACATCTTAAGATCAGATTAATTATTGATTTTGTGTCTGATAGCATGGCTTTAACAACTGGACTAATAACTTCTAACAGCCTGATCTCTGTTTTTTGGTGTGACTTTATACTGGCATATCTGTATGTATTTTCCTGCTGGAATGTAGTGTTAAAATCTTGAGTGGTGTTTTTTAAAAACCAGCATAATTTGAGAGGAGTCTCTTACCTGGCAGGTCGTGGGAGAAGAACTCAAATAATCAAATAGGGAGAGAGGTAATAACAGGCTGTAGTGCAGGTGCATCAGCTAATGTATGTCACAGCTTGACAGGCACATTCACTGATCTAGACTCTGAAGACCATATTCTTCTCAGCTAAATCAATGTAGTTATGAAACCTCTAGTGACAGAGGAGGGAACTTGACCCTGAGTATTTGATGCTTTGATTATTCTGAAAAAGCGAACTTTTGTCATTTGGGAATATTCTGGGAGGTTGTTTTATTATTATTTCAGAGGAGTTTTTATAACTTCATGTTACTTGTATGCAAGAATCTCAACCTACAGTTAAAAATTGTATCCTGTCACACAAGGAGTATAGATTGATTGCAACTCTCTTATGCCTCTATTATCTCAAGAATACATCTTGTATAAATGTTAGTTTTTAAAAAATGAGCTTGGCTGACCTGTGCAAATAGATTTTGAGAGGTTTCTACAGCCTGTCCCATAGCAACGTGGGAAGGGTTACAGTGACTAAAGTTTCCTGTCTCTATTTTAGCCTGTGTAAACTATGTTGCCAACAGATAGTTAGTATTCCCTTGCTACAGGAACATGATCTAGTGGAGTTCAACTTGTTTTTGCATTTATTTTCAGAAGTTTTCTCTGCCTAACTGTAGGACTGTTCTGCTGTAGAGTTAAACAGGCTTCTACAGAAGTTTCTATCTTGCTATGGCAGTCCTCAGACACTGCAGTCTCATAAAAAACATCTTTTTGTGTCTGTTACTTGAATTCCGTGTGTGTGGAATACATGAGTGTACCTATTTAAAGCTCAACCTTTGTTTAACATAATTTCTATTTGAAAATTCTATACAGGATTTTCTTTTGGGAAGAAAATTTACAAGTGGAGTTGAATTTTCTGGACATTTGGGGGAATCAGCTGGCATGGAAATGTACCTTATTTCATGAACAGAATTACTTTTCAGAATAAAGTATCTCTACAAGAATATCCTGGAAGATTGGCTTGCTTAGTAAAACAAAGACAGAAGTGAATGTGGCTCCTTTACAAACACAAGGAGAGGAGGGAGAGGTTATAGGCTAAGGGACAGTGCTGGCAACAACAAAAAGTGACTAAAAATTTCTGATGGCTATTTTCAAGCAGTAAAGAGGGACTTTAAAGCAGATCTCTATAGTTCCATCTTGAAGTAGACTTTGGCTATTGTAAGTAGATTTACATTGTGGCATTAGAAAGCAAAAGGGAACACAAAGCATTCCTAAGCTATCCATGATTTCCATTCCAGCTCTGTTTTGATTAAAGCATGTCTTGGGCTGAGTTCTATGCTGAGACGGCAAAACTGCAAGTTGAGATCTAAATACATGTTCCACACTTCCTTCCTAGGTTATAGGTCCTTGATCATGAAAACTACACTTTACTCTCTGCATTGAGTTTTTTAGTAAGATTGGGGACATCCTCTGTGGAGAGTCAGGGCACTCTCATGTGAACATGCAAAGAAGGCAGAAGTATAGAAAAGGGGATCCCCGATGATCATGAGCCCCTTTGAGAGAGGCAATATTAAGATCATTGCTATGCCAGCTTTCTTTCACATGGCTTGCTGTATAAACAGTGTCTGTATGTGGGGAAGAACTGACTGGATTGTGAAAGTTTCTGACGAACACAATTGAAAATACTTTCTCACATAATGGATGTGCTAATTCATGGATAGGTTTGTGATCAACCATGATGTTAGTTGGGTTCCTTAGGTTTGGAAACAGCCTGCCCTAAGAACATGCCATTGCCTTGCAGCACATGTAAACAAGTGGTTTAAACCATCTTGTCATTTGCTGTGTGCTGTGAGTGTCATTAAGGCATTATTGAGTAGCTGAAATACTTCAAATTGAAACCTCAGCCTGTTTCTGGTGATGGGTTCAGCAATGCATTGCTGCCATTGGCAGAATTTGATTGTTCCATGAAACTATTGTGTGTATTTTATTTCTAGGCCAAAGCCATTGCACGAAATTCCAGCCTTCTATTGCCCTGACAAGAACAAAGTGAACTTCATTCCGAAAAGTGGCTCTGCTTTCTGTCTTGTCAGCATCCTCAAGCCACTTCTTCCCACCCAGGATCTCACACTTAAGGGCACTACACACAGCCTGACTGTCTCCTCCAGCATGTCGCCTGGTTTGTTACAGCCCATTTCTATGGCCTCCTTGACTACAAGCACAGATCAAGACAGGATCTCTCGTGGAACAAGTACAGTAATACCACAGACCTCTCTGCTCCAGCAGTCAGGATGTATTGAGGAAGCTGAAGAATAATTTAGATTGTCTTGATGTTCTTCTGGGCAACTACTGGGAAAAAAATGGAACCTTTCTGATCACACACATGCATTGTTTTAAGAATTTATGGCACTGCCATAATCAAACTGTTTGTATAATTGACAGTTTGGTAGCACATTGAGAAGTTCAGGAGGATGCAGCAGCTGATATGCTGTTGTACTTTCTGCTTTTGAAGACTCTGGTTCTGTTTCTCTCCTGCTTTTTTTAAACACTGGTGAAAACAGACTGTCGTATTCCTTTGTCATTTAAAGGACCAGTTGTTGTGATGGTGTGTATCCTCTGACTTTTCTTTCCCCCTTAAAACAAATCTCAAGACCAGCCAGCTGATCCCATTTACCATTGTAATCTTCAGAGGGAGGGGCAATCAGATGGTTTTGCAAGATGTCTTTTGTATGAAAATGTGTATTTTGTAACAAAATTTTGCCTTTTCTGGTTTGTAGCAGATGGTGTTTCCTGGTGATGATCCCCCTACCTTTTTTTTTTTTTTTCCTTTGGTAGGGAAGGCTCTTTTGTACTTGGCTGGCTTACAGCTGATGGGACCAAAGGATTGCTGAACTATTACGGCAGTCTCAAATTATGTGACCTTGCTGAACAGCCTCAGACCTAAACAAAGCAAGACAAGTTAATGTGTTTGAAACTTTTAAAACAGAAGAGTATGCAAAAACAGTGTTAGTATATAATGTAAATTTTTTTAATATCAAAAATTTGTGCTTCTGGTAAGTCACATTCTTAAAACTCCTTCCTTCACAGAATTCCTACTAGTGTTGGTTTATTGGCTGGAAAATTGCATTTTAAAGCACTTGCCCTGGTGTTGTTCTATTTGTTCATAGAATTTTTGTGCAGATATAGGGGAAAAAATATACTATCCTCTTACTCAGTATTCTTTCTTCCAGAAAATACTTGGCTCTTACAGGATTGCTTAGATCCTTAAGAGTCAGCCTGAATCATTACTCACTCTTGGTACAAATTTGCTCTGACGTGACTCATCACTGTATTATAGACCATGGCCACATAATACTGAAATACCTGTGCATGGTTTCCTCCCTTTTGTCGTAGTGGTGTTTGTGTGTCCGTTGGAGGTGATGGTTTGTCAGGCATGATATCTGTTATGCAGAAGTTTACAGCAGCAAACTGTTCTCTCTTTTTGACTAGCAGCTTAGGCTGGCGTGTAAAACAGGATTTTTCAATACTTGGTTTGTCCTGATAATGGGGCAGTTTAATGGTTGCTTTGAAATTACAATAAAAGGCAAAAACGGGGAGGGAAAGACAACTGCAAACAGAAACTGTTCAGGAGCTTCACTGAGGTTTCTCATGTGTTCCTGGAGTGCATTACTTGGGTTTGAGTTAATACAGTTTTAGATATGCAGAAAACTGCAATGACCTGAAGACCAGTGTCATAGTCACTTACAAAACGAGTTGGTCTTGTTGGTCTTCAACAGAGTTTGATTCAGTAATTTCAAAGTAGGTGTCGTTGTGGGCAGTCTCTGGGTCTGAATATTGGTCTATTACACACGAGCAGGTCTCACTGGCTTGCATATACACAACTTCTGTCTACACAGCCTCCATGGATCAGTTGTATTCTCAGGTCTCCTCATAATGGCAACTATGTAAAGATGACACTGCAAATATAACACTCTTGTTCAGTGCTTAATATGATGAATTTGCTTGCAAACATTTTGTTTGAGAGGAAAAAAGCCCCTGCTTATGTGTACAGATAATAATCATGATTTTGATGCATATTTGCTGTTCCTTTAAATCCTGTATTAGCAACTATGATTGCAGTGTACTTTATTCAGCAAATAAGTGTAAATCATACTAGAATGTGCAAGTTCTCTGTTTATAGTATTTTTAAATGTTATGCAAAAAAATCAGTCAATTGAAATTGTACCAGGAAATATGAAACTATTTCACCTGTTAAATTAGCAAACAGGCATAATTTGGTTTACTATCTATCTTCCCATGAAAATGGACAAGATTGTTTTGAAGTAACAGTTCTGATTTACAGTGACCTTTTCAGTCACCTATAGTTGTTGAGGAACAGAGTTTTAAAAATAAGCGGCTTTGTGCATCAAACTTGTGTAATTTTGCCAGTTAATAGTTCTTTTCTGGGCTTTGTGGATATTAATTTGTTTCTTCTGAAACACTACAGTGCAATTTGTAGTCCAAAATTTACTGCTTTAGATAGGTTTGTTTAAACCTGGTGTGACTGAATCCGGATCATATTCAGGTGAAGGAAGTGCTTTTTAAGTCTGTTTTCTATTTCTGTAACAGTAGCATGTAAAGAACTTCATTGTTGCCAAACTGCCTAGTGCTTTATTAGGAGATCTTAACTGTATGGTTAAGAACCATGAAGAAGGGCTAAAGTTGACAAAAAAGCCTTTATTACAGCCTTGACACTTAACTGACTTCACCAAAATGCATTCTGATGTTTGTTTTCATCACAGTGTGACTCTCCCAAACAGCAGTGGGCTTTCTTACTGTAGGACTTTCTTTTGCACCTGTTGTTGTAGTACTTTAAGTATCTCTCTGGTAGTTTACCTTGTATGTTATTGGATAATGTACTGTACAAATTAGTGAGCTGCTCTGATAAAAACCAAATCTAAATGTGTGAAGATTTTGCTTTTTATAAAAAAAAAAACTGCATCCAGGACAACATTCAGTCGTTTTTATATGCAGGACAACTCTACTATTGCTGTGGCAGCTCAAGATTATTATGAATCCACACTAAAGACTCAGAGTTAAGAAAACGTGACAGCTCTTGTTCTGAGACCAGCTTTGATCTGTGCAGACAAAAATTCAAAAATTAGCCTTAAATTTTTTACGTGCTGTCTTTTGCCATAGCATAGCTGTTAGCTGAAGTATTTGAATCGATTCGCAAATAGCTTTGAGAGTGCATGGAGTTTTTTAAAAATTCTTTTATGTATAGAGTGGGATGTTCATTTTTGGGGGGAGCTGACCTGTGCATTACACAAGCACAGTTTTACTGAACAAGTTCAAATTCTTTAGGCTTACTTAAAATCCTAACTATGCATAGACCTAGTCAGTTCCTTGATTGCCTACTTTGTAGCTTAAGAAAAAGTAAAGGTCTATTTTTATGCATAACTTGACACATTTGATATTCTTGTTCTCTTGGTGTTCTACACTTCTAGCCACACTTAAAGGCCGGTGGTTGTGTTCAATAACACTGGCAGTTGATTTTGAGATATACTAAATGATGTTACTCCAGTTGTAAATTCTACTTAAATCACAAGGAAGGAGTTCATTGTAATGAAGTCTATGGTGACAGTTGTGATTATTAGAATTGATTCTTCCAAAACTCAAGGCACAGAGGAAGAGAGATCCTTTGGTAAACATTGACCTGCATCAGCTATTCTTTCCTTGCTTGGTGCCATAATCCTGTAACATTTAAGTACTTGGAAAAGTAACAGACAGTGCTTAAATACATATATCTTGGAAAGAAATTCTTGGTTTCAGGTACATATCCCAAGTGCAGAAAAAAGAGAGTGAAAATTAAATATTGCTTACTGTGGAAGTAAATGATTGCTGTGTTTAACTTACATAAAGCAATAGCGGCTCTTATAAAGTATGTTTAGTCTCAGGGCTATTTTTTGATTTGTTCTAAAATACAATTTCCTGGAATTCAGAGTCTGAGACTGTTGAAAAACACTGAGGCTGAGCTTTTTGGGAAGAAGGAAACAAAGTCATATCCATTAACCTTTCCTTTGCCTCAGGCCAAACTTCTTCTTGCTTATTAAGAGGATTCAGTGGTACCACAGTAATTCCTTGCTGAAGTATTATCTGTTCTCTCTCCCTGCCATCTCTAAAATGCTGATTGATGTCTTCACAGAAACTCAGTGCCAGTGATGTCCATATTTCCTTGCTAAATGTTTCCTTGCTGAGTACTTGACAGCTTCTCCGTCTAGCTGAGAGGGCAAAGGAGGATGTGTAGGAAGTCACCAGAGATTTGCAGTTACAGAGATTGTTCCTGCCGGGTGACTTCTTGGGTATCTTGATTTCCATTTGATTCAGTGTGTGCATGCACACTTACAGTCTGGATAGGTCTGCTGCTTTTATCTGTGTGATTGGAAGCAGAGCTGGTATTTTTGAGCTGTTGTTTTATTTTTTTTTCCTATGTACAGACTTGCAGAGCTGTTCTCTTCCAGAACTGATGCACACTTACATGCATCTCCAAAGCAAAACTTATGTGTTGCTCTTACTTGTCCTAATGAGATTAATATAACCTGCAAAAAGGAAATAAAAGAACCCAAGCACTTGAGAACATCAGGACTGTGCTTTCTCCATATAATTCTGTAGTTCAGGTGCGTGCCCTTCATCAGATGACTTAGACCCAAGCCAGGTTGATATATTACACCAAAAATGTTTGCTCTTAGGAAGGGCAATAGAAGGTAAGCCCTTCATAACCTAGGGAGGTGAAGAGCACTGGGGAACAATTGACTTTACTGTGATCAAAGAGTTCTTATAGAATTGTTTTTCTGAATATGGGTATACAGGAAAACAAAGTGACCAATCACTGCAAGATGTATCTGTGTATTTTCTTGATGTGAGCATTCAGCAACTCTGCAAATGAGTTCTGCTCTCAGCGCTCTGTTTATACAAAGAATGGTTTAGATGCGTTGTTTAGAAACTGTTACTTTGCACGTCAAGTGGGGAGAGAATGTTAACTATTCTCAGGTGTCCTGTGAAATTCCAGTCCTGTAGCCCAGCTGAACCACAACAGTCTCTTTCCAAATGCTCCAAACGTAAATGGAGTCCTGTTACTGCTTGCTTGGTTTCGTTGCATGTCATCAGTAAATGCTTAAGGTATGGTCTTTGTTTAATAGTCCTTCATTGGGATTTGTATTTGACTACAGAGACTTCTGTAGTGTTGACAGGTCTGTCTGAACAACAGAAGAGGACTTGGCCTGATAACACTGCAAATTAACATTTATTACACAAACTTTTGAAACAACTCTCTTTGAAAAATCTGCTAAGTTAAAAAAAGAAAACAAACCCCTTCTGAATGCATCATCCATCCTAATTGTCAATGTACTGATAGTTAAGAACATAGCTTGGCTTCATTCTAAATTATTTTGTATATTGAAATGTGCAATTTTTGAGGGTAGCAGTCAAGGAATGTTCAAAACTGCCATTAGATTTGCCTTTGTATGAAATTGGCTGACATGTTTTCCTCTGTTACACTGTGATAACTTGTGGAGATGTTCTTGCTTATGTTGTACTGATAGGTTACTTGTTGCATGTAAAGCAATTTTTGTAAGCAAGAGGAATTCCAGGGATGTTCTGCAAAAAAGGGCCTATTCTGAGGTGATGTACACTGTTGTAAAACTGGAGCAGCTCAACTAATTTCAATGGAATTCTTGATTTACACTAGTCTTTTTGCTATGTGTAGTTATGCCAGTACAATTTTGCACAATGTTATTTGAATATTGCGTTCTGATTTGTGAACTGTTTCTATTGAAAACAGTGAAAATTTTACAAACTGCAATAGCGGAATGTTTTTGGCCTTTTTTTTTTGTTTTTGCCTAAAATAAAAAGTTGTCACTTCAAGCTGTGGGGGTAATCTTGGATTTATTTTTAGTAGCAAGGGGTTTTTGTGTTCTCACAGTCTAGAGATTTGCCTGAGCATTTACCCTGAGGGTAGTGGGCATTTACTGCAAATAAAATAAGTGCTTTTTAAACCCTTTTGGAAAAAAATCATCAGGATGGAAATTTTTGTTTAATTCATACCCTCATTCCTCCAGTGCATCCTGGAAAGTGGTCCTGAAAATTCTGCCTTTCCCTGTCTTCATCTTTAGTAAGTTTAGTCAGTTTTGAGGACACTACAATTCCACCATTAAGGGAAGATGCATAAAGTCCTGGATTTTGGAAACAGAAGGATTCAGCATGTGTTCTCCTGGAGTGAAGGTATGAGAGCAGGACTGAGGAAAAGCCCTGGATTCCTGCTGGGAGGCTCATTCTGCTGTTCACTAGAATGCAACTGCTGAAGCCTACCTGAGGAGGCATTTAAGCTGATGGTTGAAATCTATTCATGTTCTACATTTGTCTGTTTACTTAAAACAAGCATCTTTCTTCATGAGCAGAATTTGGAGCCAAAACTTCTCTAAACTAGAAGTGGTAAACTAGATAAATTATTGGGTTTGGAGTTTTTTTTGCTAGCTCTTATATTAAATTTTGGTCTAATTTGTCTAAAAGGCTTGGAGCGATTTCCCTTCTGGAAAATCATTGTCAGCCATATTTAGTTTCAGAATAGAGAGGTAGATTTCTTGGAATCTTAAAGAATTGAAGGACTACTATGTGTCCCTCAAGGCAGGGCTAGCTTGTGATTTTCCAGTGGTTTAAAAGTTTGGGCTAATAAATGTGACATCAGCATCAAGTTCCTAATACTGTGCATTTCACAGCCAGAGACCATGGGTCAATTTGCATCCAAATAGGAAACTGCTTGGCTGAAATGTAAAAGAGGAATTCACAGCCAATGAAGTCTGGAGTATATTTGATGCTTTCTCACATTTTAGTCTTTTTTTACCTGTTCAGTTGTCTGTGGAGGTTTGCCTGTTTCTAGATAAATAGGATCTGATTCTTTATTAAATAGGCTGTGACCTCATTCTCCATTAAACTATTTCTTCATCACTGATTACTAATCTAGTAATTTGTTTTTGTGCGTGTAAGGATGATTTTACTGTAAATATGTCTGGTGTTCAAAATACTTTCACCTTGCATTACATATAGGAAAACTGCCAGAGACATTAAGACGCTGATGAAGATCACCTATGTAGACAAAGAATGGAAAGAGCATATCTCTGTGGTGAGCGATGACTGTCTTTCAATTCTTGATTCACTGTTTTCGTTATAAACAGTTATGTTCCTCAGTTAAATAGCTACTCAGTTGTTTTTTTCTTCAGATTTTGAGATAATCGGTCAGGAGACCGCTGGGAGGATTGTTCAGGTATCTCCGTGTTTTCTTGGTGTTAGATCTAACTGCATAGCAAATTACTATAGAAGTTGTAAGCCAAGGCTTCTTGTGTTTTATCATATTCACTTGCTGTCCTTTTCCTGGCTCTTCACTCAGCATTTGGAAATTGTGTAAGATAGTCATCCCACCCAGACTTTAGAACTTTTGAAGAGCTGCTGTCTAACACTATTTCATTTGTATACAGCATTTACAGAAGTACTGTTCACTGCCAGACATGTCCTGGTTAAATGCTGTGTACTGCAGATGTGAGTTAGAATAGGATGGAGGAGATAATTTAGGTGAAGTTCTCCCACACTTGAAATAGGCTGGATTCATCACCACTGCATATACCCTTTTTTCAAGTCTTACTCCTGCCAAACAAGCCTGATTCATCTCCTCCTGCACTATCTGTTTACAGAACTCATTTCACCTAACCTGGGCTATGGCCCTGTAACTGATGCTTGTGTTGACATAGGAGCATGTCTGTGGTCAGTAGCAATTTCACACTGTGGTGACATTGCTTGTAGTAAAGGAAAGATTTAGTAGTAGATTAAAACCTCGTTACTGCAAGCAAAATAGAACACAGTTCATTAGTTCCTACACTTAGGAGCATGGGGATGTAACTGCTGTGATTAAGCTGTTGATTAAGAATCTGTTTGCACAGTTTGTTGTGGATGCCTTTTCCAACTCCAGATGTGTAGCTGACCACTGTAAACACTAATTTCACTGTTGATGGAAGTGGTGCTTAGGGAGGTTTCTCTGTTTCGTGCCGATGGGTGTCCACTGCAAGTAGCTGAAGAGTGAGCACTGCCAGAACTAATCTGGCTAAGGTAAGAATGTGTTCTCTTTGCCCTTCATCTCCCCGAATCTCTGAAGTTAATTACAAGTTAGGATAGAACTTGGCCTACAATGTCTTGTACTGGACAAATTAACAAAGAAGGTACATTCTGGCCTAGCCCAAATCTTTTGTGTGGCTTTTGCAAGATTTTAATTGTGTCAGAAAATATTTTTCTATATTCATAATAGCACTGATCAGCTGCAAGATGCTGTCGGGCACTGTGTAGAATAGATCAAGGGCTACAGTAGAATTTGGTTTATGATTTGCAGTTTTGCAAAGTTACCTGTATTTGCTGTAGTGAATACAGTTAACATCAGCTGGGACACCACAAACTAGGCTGAGCAGTCAGATAATTGAGTTACTTCTCTCTTGAGATGAAGTTTTCGTTTCTATTTCCTGTTCAAATAGAGCAGTTTGGTCTAGGGTTGTTCTGGGGGATTTTTTAGGCATTCTCAGCCTTTTGTGAATTGTAGATACTTAATTCTTCATTAAGAGGTTGTTTTATACCGTGTTCCTGCAATTTCAATGGAACTACTTCCTTTCCTCACACAGAAAATGGTCTTTTTGTGGTGACTTTTGATTCAAGTTGTAAGCAATGTCTTCAGCCCATAAAGTTATCTTCAGGTTTTGGGGAGATGTTTGCTAAGTTCCAAAAATTTCTTACAATAGAACTCTAGAAGCTGTCCTTGCTCCATGAGTAGGATGGATGGCAGCATTCTCCTGCAGGTGTGTGACAGCTGCCATCCCAAATCACCCACATCCATCCACACAGTAAGGCAAACTCATGGGAAGCAGCGGGTCCCTGAGCTCAGGAGTCAAAGGTTGATTCTGATCTTAAGTTGTGATCTCTGGACAGCATCAAATGCTGCCACTTAAAAAGCATAGTTTCACAAATGTGTGTTCGGTTGCATTGATTGTTTAAAGCTGCATTGCCTCCATATCTGTTCTTTTCTTCCACAGCACTTTCACTGTGGGAAAATAAATGTCTTTTTAGAGAGAGATAAATCTCTTTTTAGAACCACAACCCCAGTCAAAACAGCTTTTAAAGCCCACTGCTGTGCATTCAGAAATGACAGGATCAGAAATGTAAAAGCAGCTAGAATCTGCATAAACTAAAAAAAAACACAAAAAACTTCAAACTCTGTCCTACAGTGTAATTCTCCATGGCCTTGGGCTGACTGAAACCCACAGAGGGTTGATGCTGGTTTTGGTGCTGCGAGAAGTGAATTGCAAGTTAAGGGAGAGGCATTTCATGGGCAAATTCGTAAAAGGGCTATATCCTGGCCTAGTCAGGATGGGTGTTTCACGTTTCTTTGGCAATATCAAGATTTTAACCATGCCTCATTTTTGGCATGCCACATCTGTATTCTAACTGCTGGAGACCTAATGCAGAACCTGTGCTCAGTCTCACCTTTGTTGCCAAGGAAGGTCCTGTGAAATTGCAGACAGCATAACAATTCTAAAGCTTTCCAAGTGCCCAGAGAAGTTGTGGATGCCCCATCCCTGGAAGTCTGATTGGACGGGGCTTTGAGCAGCCTTGTCTAGTGAAAGCTGTCCCTGCCAACTGTAAGGGGGCTGGAACAAGATGATCTTTAAGGTCCCTTCCAACCACAGCTGTTTACATGATTCTATGAAAAACCCAAATTCGCAGCTTTCTCAGGGTTGGGAAATGATACCATCATTGCATTCATTTTTATCTCAAATGCAGTTTTGCTCTCAGGTGTGAGTTGTAAGCATGTGATTTCCTTGAAGATAGAACAATTAAAAAGAATTCCTTTGTATGCCCTGGAGTACTTTCCTGGAACTACTATTTGCCTGGTAACCCCAGGGATTTTATTTTTAGAAGGCCATGGGATAAAAAATAATTAGCTAGATCTAGTTCCCCCCCTTTCCATCCTCTGTGATGCATCACAAATCAAATCTTATCTGCGTTGAACCATACCAGCTTAACAGGCTTTCAAACAGCTCCAAAATGTCCCAAACCCAAGGTGTTACAGACTGATTTTTCTCTTAAAACTCATAGTAGGATCCTTTAATGCTGTTCTTCTTGGAATTTAAATGTTCACTATCATACCAGATGGTCGTGTGTATCTGTAGCAGGATGTTAAACCCTCTTATAATAGTAAAATGAAATTAATCTGGTTTAAAGACCACTGTAATAAAATACTGTTGATATCTGCCCATAGGGATAACTGTCTAAACATTAAGCAGTTCATCTGCTGAATTTCCAGTGGCGTCTGGATTTGAAAGGAGAACCAGACCTGCAAAACTACTGAACTATGTTGATACAGTTTTGGTACTATTCTAGACAGTTAGAAAACATATAAGATGAAGTTTGTTGTTAAATACAGTAAGACCTTTTTAAATAATAAAGTATTTAAATTGACCTCAGGATATATCTGTAGACAAACAAAAAGTAACTGAAATATGTTCTTGTCTCAACAAATTAGAAGTGCTGGCCTAACTTGAATTGATTGGTCCATGCAATGAAGTGGTAGATTGAGCTACTTTACATGCTGAATGCAACTCAATGAATGTTTCAGATCACCTGGAATTGGGGTCTTAATAAAGTACAAACTTGGTGTTTCTTATCAAAAGTATTTCATAATACAATAGAATACAATCTGCTTGAAGATTTTCTCCATCCTTCAGCCTGAGTTCCATTACGTGGGAATGGGTACAGCCAGTGTCAAATGCTGTTTGATAGGAGTGTTTATGTTACTTTTTTCTTCTCACTGGCACGTTTTCTGTCAGTAATGAGACTTAGAGCAGGCAAAGTAAAGAACAAATTCTCTCCCTGAGCCAGGAGTGTGGTACTGCTGGCTAACATCATAGTGTAGTGCTTGCACTGGGAAGTGCCAAATGTGGTTGACCTTTGAAAGAGAGAAAAATGAATTTGTGGGAGCCTAGAAGATCTGTAGGACAAGAGGTCATATGTTGATGCATTTTTCCATTGCAAATTCAGGTGTTATCGCTTTTGCTAATTACTTTTTGGGAAGTAGTGAACTGGATGTCAACTACAAGATTAAGATGCTGTAAAATGTGAGCTATGAGATTCAGTACAAGGCACAGGCTACCCTGTGGTGACTCAGTTATTATAAATTAGTATTTATTCCAGTTGTTTGAATTGTCTTTCCTTTAAGCAGCTTAAGGAAATAATGTCCCAGTAGCTGCATCAGCTATTATCCTTTTCTGATTTTACTGTAGTGCTGAACATTACAGATTTTACATTATGAAACTTGCTTTATGAGACCTATGGTTATTTTAAGAATTAGAGATGGTTGTTCTTTTTTTTTTTTTTTTTTTTTTTTTTTTTCTGAAGTACTGATACAGATTTGAGGAACACTAGAATTGTATTGGATACAAGACAATTGCACCTAAATTTTAAAATGAAATTTTTTTAGTGGATTTACTGGAAAGTTTACAAGAATTCAGTTTAATCTACTCAGTCCAAGCCCATTTCCGATTCTTATTTTCTTTGTCTAGCAAAAGCAACTCAGCTGAATATTTTAAAATGTGTGTTTGAAGAGTGTGCATTCAAATTATAAAATTCTGAACCCAATACTTAATATATTTTCACTTTGCTGGCTGATCTCTCCAATGCTGAAAGAATCAGGAGTTAGTAAAGGATCCAAATTCCCAGAATATTATCCTGATATATTGAGAATTGACTAATTGTATTCTTTCCATTTTATAGTTGCCAAAACAGAACAGAATTTTACTTCCTTCAGTTCTCTAGTTGTCTTCTCTCCTGCAAAACTTAGCAATGTGTAAAGTAGGACAGTGGAATGTGATGTCTTTATGTGTAAACTTATTCAGATAACTGTATCATAACCTACTTTCAAGATGAAAAATTAATTTCTATAAGTAGTGAAGTTTTCATTTGGTTGCTGCTAGATTTCAATTGGCATTTCTTAAATGAGTGCATGTTCTCATTTGAAAGTCCAGGGTCTGCAGAAAATTTTTCGTGCTTTGGAGCAACTGATTCTGCAGGTGGCCTAGAACTTTGTTGGCTGCTCTAAGAGAGCAGAGCAAAGCTTTTCCTCTCTGTAGATGTGTTGGCACTTCTGATGCTGTAGCTGGATTGATTCATCCTAACCCTGTGTGTGGCTAATGTATTAATTAGCCAGCTGTTCCTCTCTTTTGCAGGAGATTGCCGTGCACGTGCCTTTGGCTGGGAAGCATTTGAAAACATGTGCTACTGTCTTAGGCTGGGTGACTCCTGGTCTTGCAGGCTGAAACACTCCCTCCTCCTTTTCCTCTTGCAACACTTTGTGTGGAAAATATTAATGTTGTTGTTATTATGTTTCAGTACAGAATGGTTGGGTTTTCAAACCATCTCAGCTAGAGGAGAGGAATGTTTTTTGATACAGAATCACAGAATATGCTGAATTGGAAGAGACCACAGTGAGTCCCACTCCTGGCCCTGCACAGCATCATTCCCAAGTCACACTCTGTGCCTGAGACCATTGTCCAATCTCTTCCTGAACTCTGCCAGACTTGGTGCTGGGACCACTTCCTTGGGGAGCCTTTTCCAAAAACCCTCTGCGTGAAGAATCTTTCCCTAATATCCAGCCTAACCCTCCCCTGACAGAACTTCACACCATTCCCTCAGGTCCTGTCACTGGTCACCACAGAGAAGAGATCAGTGCCTGCCCCTCTTCTTCCCCTCATAAGGAAGTTGTGACTGCAGTGAGTTCTCTCCTCAGCCTCCTCTTCTCCAGCTGAACAGATCAAGTGACCCCAAAACAGTGATACTTCTGCAGGTACTTCTAGGTGCTGTCTAGATCAGCCCTAGTGTACATATTTGGGCTGATCTCATGGAAAAGCTGTTCCACCTACCCTCTCTTCTGAAGAATAATAGTAAGAAATGTCAAGAAGTAGTTTTAAGTTACAGGTGTTAGAGGCAAATTTTCATGTTATTTTTGTGTGTTTTTTTTTTTTTTAATCATTTTCTGGGCTTAAATCTGAGAATCATCAGGCTTGCTTATCTGCATGCTGTTTCTTCATTGAACTTCTGTATTCTGGACTTCTGGAATAACTCCTGAAATAAAAATAGGCCTGAGATTTTCAGCTCTTTTTCAGTTTTTTCAATACTGCAAGAAGGGCTGAAAATTAAAGCCAGGAGGCCAGAAGAAATTCTCAAATGTGTAGGCATGGGTGGATCGGCTCCATCATAATTTGTTAAATAATTATATAAGAGTTAGATGACAAAGTATTTGGAATAGTATTGTTTAAAGGTTACATCATTCTTGCAAAAATTGGGTGTTGTATTTCAGAAAGTTCCTTTAAAAAAGGATAAAGACACATTTGAATTTGAGTCTCCATTGTTTGTAATATCCTCTTTCAGCATGAAAATATTTTCCGTTCCCATCAGTTTTGTCTTTTTTTTTTTTTTTTTTTTTTTTTTTTTTTTTTTTTTTGGCAAACATGAATATTTTTCCTGAACTGTGAGCAGAATGAAAAATTGTTATTTTTGTTGGCTTGCAGATATTGTAGCTTCCTTTCCAATAAGACTGGCAGATTTATTTTTAGAGTTCTTGTCCCAATACGTCTTATATAGTTATTTAGTGAAAGTAGATTAGTCAAGCCTAAAGAATAGGTTTAGTTTAGGCCTTGCTTGCAAGATTTGAGGGTGAGCTGTATGTGACAGAGAATGGGTTCTTTCTGTCTGTGAATATGCAGTAAGTTTTACTCCATGGTTACACAGCTATCTGCTCAGCACTCTTGGCTGCCTCCATCTCCCTCTAATCCAGCTCCAAAGGGACTACTTCTGACATTCCAAACAGCTGAGCAGCTTTCCGACAGCTGCTATTGAAATCTGAATAAGAACAAAACTGTTTTCTTTGCCTTCCTCCCAAATGGGGATCAGGTGAAAACAGAGCCAATTTCTTGTGTGTGCCAACTCTACCCCAGTGCTGCATTGCCAGTGCTGGGGTGGTCACCTCTGAGATGCTTCAAAGAGGAACTGAGAGTTGGGGTTGCACTTAGAGAGGACAAACAAGAAGTTCTAAGGGCTGGAGATGTGAGCCCTGTGTATAGAGGGACCTGCTTGGCACTGTGGGTGAGGTGGCCCAAGATAAAGAACAATCCTTCATGACCCCATTACCATGGTTCTGGACCTTTCCACTCAATATTCAATCTACAGGAAAGCTATCTTAGGTGTTTCAAGGGTTTAATAATCTAAGTGTTAACTTTCCTGATCCTGGTAATTCAGTTAGCTGGGTAAAATATTAGACATACTGTAAAATATGTGTTTAGAATGGGGGAAAAAATGAAAGACTGCAAGTTGAAGAAGATTAGAAATCAGTCTTTTTTTAGTTGAGGGTTGCTTTTTTTTCAAGAATTCTGGGAAGCAGCTATTTCCTTTCTAATGAAACATGTGCAGAATGTTTATGATTCTTCTAGAGTGCAGTTTAATTTTTTGTGCTTATTGCTTACTGATATTTCTGGAAATGTCATCCTTCTCTCCACATTCTTCATGGGGTTGCTTAAGGGAGACTTCTGTAATGGCTAGGAAAAAATCTTTCTTGAGAAAGAAAGAACACATTGACCTCTTGTTCCATCTCTCCAATTGATTGATTCTTCCAGTGCAAGATGTGTAATGATGATATTCTCTCAAGTTTCTGCTTGTAAAAATACTTTCAATAATGTGTTTAGAAACTGTTATGGAAATTCTGGTTATACTTCATAACACTGGGACTGTTTGTATTTCCTTAGGAAGATGATGGTATGCCAAAATTTTGGTCACACTTAAGATTCCATTTTCTAAGTTACAGTGCTGTACAGCCATGTATTAATTTAATCAGATCTCTTAATTCCATAAAGATACTTTTATAGATGGAATTTTAATAAACAATATGGCCAGAGAGATTTAAAAAAGGAAAAAGTGAGGGTAAAGGAGAATAAATGTTCTGCATTTCTGTATACGTTGGCAAATGACCATGGGGAATGACCTTGAGTCATTCAGTCAGATGAATTCAGTTAGTGCTGAATTCATCAGTCTTCTTTTCTGAAACTTTTAATCTGTTAAAAGATTAACAGATGTTAAAAGAAATTTGCCTCCTTACAACAGAATGATAGAGATGGGAGTCCACTGACTGTTCAAGGGCTTTGGACGTGAGCTGAACTAGTTTACAGAATCACAGGCAAAGAATTTATTGAACTAGTATAAAGCTGGCTGTTATTTGCTTTTTGTTTAACTGTCTGGTCCTACAGTATGTGGATCTCAAACAGTTGGTTTTCTATTTGATTAACTTTAAAAAAAGGCTTCATCCCAAGCTTGAAAAATACAATCCAGTCTTATAGCCACTTCTCCATAAAGCTTCACCTATTCTAAAATTGGAAAACTCACTACTGAGCATGCAGCTCTAATGTCCAGGTACTTATGCATATAGTTTTTGGATAGAAGGATAATTGGAATATTCAGGGGTGAATGAGCACAGAAACTATTTTCTTGGAGGAAAACAAGGAATTAGGGCTTAGCCTTTCCCTGTGTTATTTCCCAGAAGGCTCTGCAGAATTCTTCATATTTTATTTTTCTAAGTCGAAGATAAATTTTTAAGTACCAAAGTTGCATTTTTCTCTTTTATTGAAAAAGATGACTAAACTGTGCAAGACTGCAGTTCAGGAGAGGTCATTCCTGCAGGCAGGCAGACAAAGGCATCAGGTCCATTCCTACCACGGGAAGATGCACACTCAAGTCACGGGGAATTGGTAAGGGCAGGTGAGCAGGAGGGGTCTGGGTAGAGCAGATACCTCCTAAACTGACAGGGAAGGTGACAACAGGTACAGAGACTGCCTTAAAGCATGTTCACATTCCAGCCTGTACCCCTTCAGCTTCTCAAACTCAGATCTGGTAACCCTTCCTTCCATCTGCATCTAAACCTCTGCAAGCTGGAACATGCAAAGGCAAAAAAAGATCAGTCTTTGACTCTTGCTGTACTACCTGCAACAGTTTCTGATTAGAGAATCTGTGACTTTAAAACAACTTATTCTAAGTCCCAGTCCTATGTATTTTTGTTGTTATGAGGTTTTTTGTGCTTATATGATGTAATCATGTCTGTTCCACAGATATTGACCATCTGTTGCAGAAAAATGTAGAAATACTGGATAGTAATTATAACCTCTTCACTTCCTTAAAGTGAAAACCTAGGAGTGGAGGTAATCTTTTACAGTAACCTAGCAGTATGTGTGCAGTTTTGGCTTAGATCCATTTTATTTTGCAGAATCTTAACTGTGCACTTTGTGTATAATTACATTGTCATCCTACAGGAGAGTGTTTCAGGCAGAAAAGAGAAAGAAGTTTTCCTTTACCCTTTTGTTTGCTCAGAAAAAGCACTTGAAAGAGTAACTGCTGGAGGGACAGAAGATGGAGGAGAGGCTTTTGGAAGACAATTGTCTAAATGAGTAAGAAAGTAATTGCAAGGTTTCTCTTATGGTGACTTGTTCATGGTGATAAGCACATTCTTCAGTTTTAATAACAAATACAGAAAACAGCAGGGGCTTGTTCTCCAGCTGTGGAGGGGATTTGTTTAGTTCTCCTTTGCTTGCTGAGCTCACTCTTGAGATCCAATAAAACCTTAGTATGTACTTCAGCTACTGATGACATGTCTTTGCATCCACTGAAGTCACAGTGAACTTGCCTGGAACCAATACTTCTGCAGTGTAGATAGTACTTGTATGGGTGAGTGAATGTTTACTTTTTTGGAATTCCCTGTTTTGCTTGCTGTTGTCAGGAATACAACTTGTGGGATTCATCTTTCATTCACATCACTGCTTCTTTCTACTTTGTGCCAGAGGGCATCCACTATTGTATTTTCTGCCATTCTATGCCCCAAAGTGTAGAAGTACCAGAGATTCACATTCCATAAATGCAGCTTGAAATTTACAGCAATAACAGGAACCTGTTTGCCTGCTTGTGGACAGCTTTGCATCAAAACACTGCAAAAGCCAACTTAGGCAGTGCCAATTCTTTAAACTGGAATTCCCAGCATTCTGAATATAAATAGAACTAAAGTGTCATCCAGTAATAATGACTCCTCTGCTCTTGCCAACTCACGGTAGATAAGTGGGGGAAGGAAGTTTGATAGCAAGGTGTGTGTCTATCTCCCAGCAGTTGCATTGAACTTCCCTTCAATCTGTTGATGAAAATGTCCAAGAACAGCTGGAGTGTGTAACAACAGCTGCTGCTATTGTTGCCTGGGCCCTGGAGCAGTGAGATCCTCCCATAGAACTGTGCAGGGCTTTGGCAAGTGTCAGCCCATGGGGCTGGAGTTTGGCACTTGGTGCATCTCTGGGTGGGTTTGTATGAGCAATAGTTCTGAGGTGCTTGTGAAGCCCAGTGTGAACAGTAGAAGGATGTGTAGGAAAGACACAGAACAGGCAGACAGCCTGAGCTGGGGAGGAGAGGGGCAGGGCTCCCCATTATCACCAGATCTTCAGCACCTGTGTGCTTGTACTTGGCAGACATCAGAGTTCAGCAAAGTGGTTTTCTCTTCAAGTATAAAATGGCTTCTGCTTTTGACACGTGTCCCTCCAAATACCGCAGCGATACCTTCATACAAATTAACAGCCATGCATTCAACTGAATGAATGGGGACTACTAAAAAATAAAATTGAAAACCTTGCCCTTGACATCTGTCCTTTTTTTCCAGATTCACTTGCATTGTAATCTGCCCGAGGCATTGATAAGAGCCCTAGCTTATTTTCTTCCTCCAATATGGCTATAAAAAAAAGTAATTGAAAAATAAAATGCATGGCAATTCCAATTTACTGACAAGTTTTATCATGAGAACTCTGAGGGTGTCAGAACCAGCACATTGTTCCACCTGGTAAGGTCCATAAGACAACCTTCAGATTCTGACAACATTTGCAGTTGGATGTGAGGTACCTGGGGTGGAAAAGAGTGAATTTAAAATATCACTCACTACAGTACATGTCAGACTTCATATGGAACAGTGGTGACATGACAGGCATTGGGAAGAAAAAATGTTTAAGGAGTATATAGGCATGTTACAAAGGAAGGTAAATGTAAACATTGTACCATATTATTAAACACAGTGGGGTTTGCTGAGTTTCTACTAAAATGTCTTTAACTGAATTCTGGGATTTAAGAAGATGTTCCCAGTAATGTTTCCTGGAATTTTATGAGGCAATTTTTCTGTTCTTTTTCTTGAAACATACAGAAGCTTTGGAAAAAAATTGTAATATCTAAATAAATTTATATGTAAGTTATTATATATATCTAAATTCCCAAAATACCACAAAATGCAAAAAGTTAAAAATAAATGAGAAACCACTTGTGTATATGATTTTATGTATGCTATTAAGCATTTTAAGATCATTCTGATTAACATTTTTGAAATGCTTATTACAAACAGCAGTTTAAAAGGCTACACAGTTGTAATGTAATTTTAAATATTAGTTTCCAACCCACTTCCCATAAATATTTTTAACATATCTGTAAAATGTTGATTTTGCTGTCCAAAGGTGGTTTTGGTGGTGGGATTTTTGAAGAATTAAGAGGTAAAAGTGCAATGGAGGGAGAATTTCTTTTCCACAATCTTTTGACATTAGTTGTCATTTTACACTGTGTGATTTATAAAGAATTGCACATGAGCAATTACCTATTATTATGCTGGCATTTAATTTTTAAATTGGAAAGACACAAAATCTTTTTTAACCTCTAATTACTGTTTTTCAGGATAATATGCTATTGAAGTTTTCAAGCATTATAAAATTCTTTCGGCATTACAATTACAGCTTTGGTAATAGGCCCTGCAAAGTATAATTAGATTGAATATTTAACAGAGGACTTTTTATTGTTTTAGTTGGGAAAATGCAGCATTAATGTATTTTTTAATGAAAGCTCAAACCTAATCTCTGTGGCCAATCCCAAGTGATGACTCCCTCAGGAGACCATAAATGTTTTAATGTACCTTGATGTTATATACTATATAAATATACATCTAGAGAGAGAGAGCTATTGTATATCACTAATGTTACATATTCAGTACTTTATTTAAATAACAAGAATGCTAAAAAAGAGCAAAGAAAGAACAACCTGAAACTAGGAGAAGCTTTTTGCTGTATATTGTACCATAAAGTCCCCACCAGTATTCTATTACTCAGCAGTAGATATCTGTACAGGCCATTTGAATGGAAGAACATTAAAAAAATAACACTTTTTAGAAGGAAATTGTTGATTTGTTATTTTGTGAACATAAGCAGTTCAGCTGTTAATTATACAATTGTGTAAATGAGCAGTATGAATGCAAAACTAGAAAATTTTAAATACAGAAGCATTCTTCTATCTCATAGCAATCCAGCTTCCCAACCACAGGAAGAACAGACGCAAAAGTGGAACTTAACTACTGACAAGTGCTGAGTGCTCCTTGTAGAGAGTGCAACCAAGACGTAAGTCGTAGGAGGGTGGTGATCCAAGCTCCTTATGCCTTTCACCAGGAGTAATGATGAGCAGAGAGCGGAGGGAGGATCAGCTCCTGGGGAATGGCTGGCGGCTTCAGCCACGGCTGTGCAGACTCTGGCTGTGGGCAGCACTTCTCCCAGGCCCTGCTGGTGCTGCAGGACTGATGTCAGCAGCCAGGGCTGCATCAGAGCACCAGCTGTGCTTCCTTTTCACTCAGCCCTGTCCTTCAGGTGCTGGGAATTCCTCTCAGGGTGGGGAGGAAACTAATAGCACAGGCATGCAGAGTTAATGTCAATGACAGGAAGGTGTGTCAAAGGCAAATGCTGCCTGCTGCCTTGGTCCTGCTGTCACAAGGGAGATAGAACTGTGTGTAGGAAGAGAAACATGGTGACATGGCATTGAGAACCCAAAGAGGGTGCTATATTTGAGTGTTAGCCTAAAGTCTCGTTAAAAAGAGGAAGATTTTACCTTCTTGATCTTGATGCTCCTTTGAGGAATAAGAAACTAGACACTTTGCTTATAAAACAGGGAGTGGGTAGCAAGATAAGAAGAGTAAATGCCAAGAAGATACTACTGCAGAGGGAAATGAAAAAAGTTTGGTTTTCTCCAATTTTTTTTTTTTAATAGCAGCCCTACAAACTGTTGTATCACAAATTATAAAAAATAAATACAGAAGGATGGTAGGAAATGGCAAAAGCTATACTTGAGCTAGCTAAGCAAAATTATTACCTTCAAATATGTCAGTAAAGACATAAGAGATTACAGTTCAGACATCCCAAAAGTGAAAATACTTTTCAGTTGCTGCACTATACTGCAGCAGGCTGAGAAAATACTAGAAGTGGAGATTTCTTTCATTTAGACAGACTTCTCTGGTATCTAGTATAATAATATTATTCTCAACAATGATTGGGTCGGATTTGTCTCATAATCCTCTGTTTACATGTAGCAAGCAATTCCTATAGACACTGCAGAGGTTCACAGTGGTACCTGGTGGGATAGTGCACAGCTTGGAAACTGCTCCTCTGGCAAAAGTCATGGCTACTTTTTAACAGGACCACTTGGACTTGCACATTTAAATCACAGCAGCCTAGAGGCTGGAAAGCTGAACTAGGGAAACTGTAGTCTCCTCATCTTTGGTGAGTTCATGCTGGATTCTGTGGCACCAGTACCATACTAAACATCTGTTGTTTTGATTCCTCTGTTTAAATTGATTGGATTAGAAGGGGAGAAAAACCATCATCTCCTCCCCCTCACCATTCTGTCCAAAGCTTAGTTACTATGAAGACAAATCTTATTTATTTCCTGTCAGAAAAGGTTTCACTAACATGGAGTATTTGATTTTTTGGAGACTGGTTCTCACTCAGTTTTCAGCTACATTAAGATATAAGATCTAATTATTGTAAATTGCATGCAGGTAGGCTGTATGCATGCTCTTCTGTAAATCTGTATTAATGCCATTGATTTGGTTAGGCTTCACTGTATTAACTGACATGCTCTGTGATGATAGCAGGTTAACTGAAACCAGGATCTGTTTAAATTTGTGCTGTTTGGATCTAGGAAACACTTTGTTTAGTATTGTAGCTGCAGGAGAGAAGTACTATTTTCTGAGAAGCAACAGAGACTATCCATTGAAGGTCTCTGCATACTCTTAAACCTAAAGGCAAAACACTATGATTGTTAAATCCATTAATTCTTTCATGTCCTATGCTTATATCAGGAGGACCATTTGCATGTTGATGTAAGATGGAAACAAAAGCTTTTGTCTAACATCAAAAGTATTCTTGATTTCTACTCCAAGTATTAAAAACCTACTGCCAGCAAATTCTAACACTACATCCTATGCTCAGAATCCACCAAAATAACAAACTACCAATCTAAGACCTGAGAGATAAGATCTCTCCAATGGAATGCAGGGAAATTCTGTCAAGTTTTAACACCACCCCCCCTTTCTTTTTTTAAGATCAAAAGGTTTTTCAAATTTGCACAAACCCTTACACGCTTGGGCTAAAGCTTACACAAAGAAGAAGAGAAGAAAGAGAAGAAAATAATGGGAGAGAGATGGAAATTTGTGCTCTTTAAATAGGAAATGAATTACTGGCTTTAACAGGGGACGTTAGCCAACATGTTTGTTGTGAATCCCAAGCAGCATGGTATGAACAACACTTCCCACTAATGCACACCCATGCCACACTTTTCAGACTTTGGTTCAGTCTGTGTTTTGAGCAGATGGCTCTGGATGTCCACATCCACTGTTCAATCAGCAGTGTGCCTAAGGCTTGGAATCACACAAATGAGGAATTTGTGTCACCCAGTAGCCTTCAGTGCTGCAAGTATTTTTAAAAAGGAGAGTGGAGCTTTGTTGTTGTTGTTGTTGTCATCCTCCTGATCCCCAAACAAGTCCCAATGACAAAGAACTCTCAGCCTGGCTCCAGACTCTGTGGTGACACTTTGGTTACTGCAGCAAACTCTAACTTGCTAAGCTGTTCCACCAAATATAAGTGTGTGCAGGGATGTGTGCACAGATACATAGTGACACCCCTGAGAGGGGAAAATAGCTTGTCTTCCTCTCTGGTGCTGAACAGCTTCAGAAAACAATCATGTCATTCTAACACTTAATACCATTTTTTTTGGCTTTTCACATGATACAGACAACTGGGTGCCCTGTTGAAAGTAACCAGTACTTGTTATTGGCAGGGAGAACGAGCCATTTTCATGTATTCATATTCTATCAGTTCATACTGACTCTCTTCATGGTGCATAGATTTATCACTTACTTGGCATCCTACTCTGCATCAGATGTTACCACATAGTCATCTTCATTCTTTGGTGAATGTTTCAATTTCCAGTATTTCTTCTGTGCTGTGTCAGCTGTTTTTTTGACCTGTCTTGGGAGCAGAAATCCATTAGACTTCTGGTTTGTGCATGTGTATGTAACAGACTTGAATAGTTTTCAAGAACTGGGATAGAGAGAGAATTAAAGGAGAGGAATTAATTTTCTGAGCATTTCCTGAAGGCTCTTCCAAGGGATTTCAGCTGTCTTTCACATGCAGTTTAGAACAGCTGTGGTCTGACTGAAGATCTGTACTTCCCTATTCTAAATTTATAGACCACAGACAGTAGGAAGTGTGATGGGGAGGACTCTTTTGGATAAGCAATATAGATTATTGGGATGTTTTGCTCTAACTGGCTTATCGTGTTTCTCCCTACAGCTTTTTGTGAGTTCTGGTTTGCATCCAGAGGTCATTTCAAACATTTAAAGAAATTTCTTTGCTTAAATTATACATTATAGGCTGGAACTGTAAGTACTAATCAGAGAGCATTTATTTCAATGTTTACTTAGTTCTACAGAGTTTTTCTGCTGAGATCCCCTGTTGGTTACAGGCTGCTGGTTGTCCAATGGAATAGATTGCAAAGACATGGAAAATCAACATTTTGAAGTTTCAAGTATGAATATTGAAATTGCTACAGAAATTTACATTTTTGTGGTTTGAGTTCCGTTTTCAGCATTCCCTACAGTACGTGTCTTGATTTGGATGGCTTCATAGACTCACCCAGACTGAGCAGCTGTCTCTCCTAGACCAGACTTAGCAAGCTTCTCACTGGCAGCTGAAAAGCTACTCATTTCATGCAATTTACAGGACAATTTAAATTGGTTTTCTTGACAATTAATTTCAACCCAACTTTTGCCTGTAATTTGAGATCTTTGCCAATGAGCTTACATCAAACAAAATTGGTGATTCAAACTTGATTGGACTTTTTTTGGCATATAAATTGCAACATAAGCTACTACAACTTCTTGTTACTGATGAAGTGTCTGTGTAGGTCACTGTAGCCTTGTGCTCCTCACATTCAAGCAGGGTGTTGATCCATAAACTGCATTCACCCCTGGACTGGGCTGTGTCAGGGCCAGCTTGGCAGCCCCATTCTGACAGAGAGTAGAAATCTGAGGTGTGTTGACCTAGTTATCACTAAGTTTTATTTTGATAAAACCTTTTGCCTTTTCCGCAGCAAGGGAAAAGAGCACATGCTGAAATTTCAGAGAGGTCATGGAACCTAAATCACATCCACCACTTGTTTGGGACTTTTTTTCGTTGTTGTTTAGAGGGATTGTTTGCTTTTTTAAGAATCATGTTTATCATCACACAATTTTGGAGATAATTTGTAGGCTTCATTAATTCAGTGATGAGAAAAACCTTAAAAATTTGGAATTCTTCAAGTCATATCCACACTTAAGTAACAAGTTGATAATTAACAAGACTTAAATCAACTTAAGAGTGTAACAAAAGTGTATCATTCCTTTGGGCAATCTGCAAATGTGCCAATCTAGTGCTTTCTGTTGCAGAAATGTCAGAAAATTCAGGAGAAAATCTCATATCTCAGGAGTTTTCATTAGAAGTATATTCCTTTATCTTTGTGTTTCCTTCTGATCTTGGTGAAACACTTTTGTTTAAATTGTAGAAGTCACTTGAAGCATATGTGGTTAGATCTGTTTCCTAAGGTATGCATCCTAAAATCTAGAGGAGTATGTTGAGTTTATCCTGGAAATTTATCAGCTATACAAAACCAATTGAAACGTGTAAGTTTATCTACGCTAAGAAGGAACTTCACCTCGGGCTCTGGACTGCAGGTTGAGAGGGACAGCACTGGCTGGAGATCTACATTGTTGACCTAAACTCTCATATATCCCTATATCCCCATTATTCACACCCATTCAGGTTGTGTATCACTGGAATATTTACTGTTTCCTTCCCTCTTCCCTTGTTTTTAATTCAATCTCCTAGTTGAGAGAAGACTGAGATTAAAAAAAATTAACCAAATGCCAACAAGAGAGAAAGACCAGTGCTCTGCCAGGGCTGGCTGTAGGAAAGGGATGGCAACCATCCAGAAGCAAAGATGAATTTCTCAAAGCAAGAAGAAAGCTGAAAGAACCAGCTGGGTAAAAGGAAACACGTGAACAGAAAATGCAAATGTGACACTAAGCCAGGGACCAAGCAGGTGAACCCTTGTCTTGAACTAATGCTTTTAATGTGTGTCCCAATGCATGGTGGTGTTTGAACTGTGTTTACATGCAGCACACATGTGCTAGTGGACAGTTATTTATTCTAGGTGCCAGTGCAGAATGAAAAGATAGAAATAGAATAATGTGTATTGCATAGCCTCTCAAAAACAAACCAACCCCCACCTCCCATCGATAAAAAAGCAAATGTAGGTTAATCTTGCAGTAGCTGATTATTGTTTTTATTGCCCTCGCTTGTAGTATCACTTTTATGTTTAAGCAAAATTGGCAAATAGTGCATAAGAATTCTTTACTTTTTTGTATTATGCTACTGGGGCACTAGGAATATGCAGAAATGGTTTTTAGGGGAGGAAAAAAGTATTTTTTGTCAGTAGAGTCACCATCAATACCTTGATTTTGGATTACCATGTTTTTGACTCAGTTCTTCTGCAGTTTAAAATCAACTCATGTTGACCATTGTCCTTTCACGATTATTTAAATGGAAGGATTGCATGTTTGAAAGTCTTATTAAAACATTTAAAAGTACAGATTATCCAAAGAACTGTCAGCCAAATACAAAAAGTATTGATTTCAGGATAGTTTATGGACAGTGGTAATGCAGTTTCAAAAATACGTTGTACTTACACTGGTATCACTGCATGTTAATATGGTTTACTTATTTCCTTCTTTGTCTATTCCTTTGCCACAGTACTTTTCCAGACAAGAGCAGGGTATAAAAATGCTCCTGCTTTTCACTGTGGTCTATCAAAACCTACCATTTTAGATACATTCTGTGGATTTTTTTACAGGTGATTGTAGATCTGACAAATTCACTGTTTCAAACTGAAACAACTAATGCAAACTGGGTTTTCTTGAGTTTAAATAGTATTAGTCTAAGATAAGCTGACATTTCAGGTGACATGATCTTTTTAAAAAGTGTTTTGTAAATCTTTCTGGGAGGGCAAGAAAACCATATTAAGGTTACTTACCTTGCACTCACGAGTCTTTAGACATAGGCATGTAAGTTGTTATTTGCAGTACTTCACTTGCAGAGCAAAGGGATCAGAGATCCTTCCCCTGACCTTTGCCATTTTCGCCAATTTTGCTTTTTGATATTTCTTAAAACTCCTTACCCAGAACTATATGTAGTATATATATGTATATAAGCTATATATAATGATATATATATATGTCTACATTACAGATCTAGAGGTCAGAGTTCTCATTCTTCAAAGAAAAAATATTAATTTAAGCTATTGACTTGTTAGTGTTGTACAGGTGTTACACAGATTGAAAGCCAAGACAATAGTGAGGATATTCAAGTGTGGTCTCCACAGAGTTTAACAGTGTCCTGGTTTAACATCACATGTATGTAATTTGACAAGCTGCAGTAACAGCTTTTTCATTTGAGTGCTGAGCTCAAAGCAAAACCACCAGCAGAGAAATTAAGCATGTTTAAATAGCGCTTATCTGCCACCAACCTAAAAGCTATTACAACTTTTTGCATCTGTTCTTTCTCAGAACAAATTACTTCTATTTCTGCCTTCTTGATCCACCATTGTTTCTACACATCTGCTTTTAGGACCAAAGACACCACATTAGCAGTACTGCAACACAACAAGTACTGTGGTACAAGGCTGGCATTCTTATAATCTACAGCCCTAATTTATGAGCTACTAAAATATGGAATATTTCATCTGCCAGTAAATCTGTCAATTTCCTCTATATGATGCTATTTCCACTGCACACATACCAAGTCTTCATCCTAGAAAAATGCCTGGGTTTTTAATTAAGGACCAAATCATAAGAACTTCCAACAGCCAGACTGAGAGGAGAGCTGAAATGTCATTTTTATCTGAAATGACACACTAAACCAATGAACTGTTGATAAAAGCTTTATTTTTTTTCCCAACTGATAGTAGGTAAACTCAAAAAATAATTTAGTCAGTGAGTAGCTTTTCTTTAAGCATCAGCAAACAGTTTACTTCTTATTTAAAGGGCTATACAAATAGTAATTTAAAAGATGTTAATTCAAAGCCATCGAAAAGGGAGGAAATGACCTTTGCTTTGTTTCACATGAATCCCATTTGGGCTTTGCTATTTTTCTGTGAGAGACATGGATTTAGGTTACTAATACAAAAACCAGGAATAGCTCTCTGAACAACCAACTTCTTTATTCTGAAGTTGATTTTGTAGAGATGCTAATAGAGAGCAACTGCTGTAAAAATCTTGTTTTTTTAAAGGAAGTCTTCTGGCTGTTGACCTTCATGCCCCAACATCAGAGGCTGTAGCTGGGTATCTGTAGCAATAGAGTTTGTTGTCCGCTCCTCCGCTCAGTAACAACTGATGAGAGAAGGAAACTGATTAATATCAGAACTAAGCAAAATAAGTACATAAAAGTGAAGGACCCAATTTTTTTCTTTCCTTTTTAAAAAGTAGTAGTGAATAATGAACTGTTAATGCATAACTCAAACCCAGAATCAAAGTGCAGAAGCAACTTTGTCTCTTACTCCCCTCTTAAAATAAAAGTGAAACTTGTGTAGGAAAGTTGCTAAAGCTTTTCCTGACTTTTAAAGCAAACACGAACCACACTGAAAATCTTGATCATTCAGAGAATGGGTTTTTTTGATAATTTTAAATACATGTGTACACTACAGTAGCAGAACAGTTTGCTATAGAGGATTATACAATTTCCCCGTTCTACATGCACTGACTGCCACGCCCCAGCTTTACTTCATGCTGCTGCTTCAGTCCCAATGGCAGAAAACTACCTTGGAACATGTGTTTTCTGAGGAAGGTGCAGTGCTGTTCTTGTCTCTCCTTGTTTGGAATATCACTATAATGCTCAGTTAAATCCACAGAGCTTCTGCTCCCACCCTTCCCCTTTGCAGGGTGTGGGGACATGCTGCAGTGCCTGTGACACCACCACCCAGACAACAAACACAGCACAACTACAACTGCCTGTCCTCTTCTAGTTTTAAGCCTAAGGAAGTAACAGCCCATGGCTGCTTTAGCTCTCTTCTTAAACACCATGCATATAAATCAAGTAACTTGCTCTTCAGATTCTTACCCCAGCTTCTGTCCAGTCCACACACAGAACCTTGTCTTCGTGGGCAGCCAAGTCATACAGAGGAGCTTTGCAACTAGTGAAAAACAGGTTTGAAGCTACGTGAGCAATCACAGACAACAACTGGTCCCCGAGAGAAATGCTGTCCCAGTGCTACCAAACAGATGTGATCAAGCAGTAATAAACACTTTGAGAGAGTACAGACATTGACCATCTGTGATGCTTCCTCTGCTTTCCCCAGAGCCAATCACATTATTATTATCCTCTCCTACATCCCCAAAGAGAAAAGCAGCAACATTTTTCATCTGCTTGCAAACAGCTTTGAGACTGAAATTCAATCAGTTGTTAGGAAGAATTTATTACAGCTTCCTTCTTCCATGTGCCAGTGCTACTCAACAGTGTATGCTCTCCAGCCCTGTGGTAGACTACAAGTGTTTTTCTCCCTTTAATGTTATGGTTGACTTCCAAAACCTAGAGGGTTTTCACAAATGCCACACGTGTCTCCACTGAATGTCTCTGACTGCTTTTGCTATTTCATGAAGGGTAGCTCACCCTGTAAGCTTACATGCCTTTGAACAACAACACACACAGGTTTATTTTACCTCCTTGTGTCCCAAAGCTTCACAATGTTGTCCAAAGAACCAGAGATCAGCTGATGCTCGTGGGTAGGTGACCACTTCACAGATGTCACCCAGCCCGTGTGAGAAGTCAGAGACAGGAGAACCAAGGAGCCATCTGAATAGAAAGAGGAAAAAACACAGACATCAGCAGATGCTGAAACCAGCACGCTGAAGCTGTACAAAATCCAGTGTGACTGCAGTTCAAGTTAAGTGTTAAGTGAACTTTATTTAAAGTGAACAACAATGTAAGCCACACAAGTTCTGGGGAAGAAAAATCCCCCAAAAAATAAACCAAACCAAACAAAAAAGAAACCAACCCGAAACTTTATAAGATCTATTTTCTTGTAACTAAACTTCCTTTTCAAAGATTTTTTTTAAAGCAAATAAAAAAATGCTTTGATTAACAACATGTAATATGCTAGTGAACTTTGGATTAGATCTACAGAAGCTAAACAAATAAATGTTATTTACTATTTGTGGCCTTCTAGTACCTGAACAGAATCTACAAAAAAGATGTGTTCAAGGCCAGGCTGGGTGGGGCTTTGAGCAATCTGCTCTGGTGGAAGGAGTCCCTGCTCAGGCAGGAGGGTTGGAACTCAATGATCTTTAAGGTCCCTTCCAACCCAGACCATTCCATGAAATGTGTCTACAAAAATATATTTGGTCAGCTCAGTCATAATACCTGTAATTATATTTGTTTATGAAACATAGTACCATGTCTAAGTGATTACTATTTCACTTTAATGATTATCAGACCAGCCTCAGTCTGAACCTTATGAAAAAATGAAGTCTGCAATTGCACAGTTGAACATTCATTAGCAAATTTAAAAAGAATAATTTCTGAATTATTAGGTAAGAAATTAAAACAAGTCTTGCACCAGAATACAGAAAATAGATGTAAGCTTTGTATTTCATAAAAGCCCCGAAATGGCTGGTTTCAAGCAGAGGGACCAGAAAAGTTTGTGAGATGTCTCTCAACGGGACAAAGTTCTGATTTCGAAGAACATCTTTGAGACCATGCAGGTTTAAGCTCACCTTTACTGCGAGGATCCCACAGTCTGATGTGTCTGTCAGTGCTCCCTGACGCAAGGCGTCGACACAGGGGTGAGTAGGAGACAGAATTAAACACTTTGTTTCCTGTCTGCCAGTAAAGAAAATAATAATTCTGAGACAGGAGCTACTATTTTACACAGCTTTTTCTTTTTCTCTGAGCTGGATTTCAGCTGAACCTACAGGCAGAGTATAATGATCTCACCAAAGTTGATTTGAGATCTCCAGTCTCAGCATCCCAGAGTTTAATGGTGTGGTCCCATGATGCGCTGCAGATTTCTTCAGCATCTGACCACAGCACAGAGGAGATGGCTTCTGTGTGGCCAGACAGGGTTGCCAGGGGAGTCTAGAATTCAATGGTGACAAATTTGAGGAAGTTATTTAAAAACCCTATTATTTCAACAAATAAAAACGTCTGATTATCCTGAGACATACCAGCAAAAGTTTTAAAGTCACCTTTAGCAAAGAGAAATTATTTGTTGTGGCTACACTTCTGAAGAAAAATCCAGACAAACCCAGAGCTCATCTTACCCTTGTTAGTCCCAGCTGTTCAGTTTTCTGCTTTTTCCGTGGTCTGTTGGCTGCTTCTTCCATTTCATCCTCTTCATCTGTAGGTACTGGGACAGAAAACCGGCAGACTTGAGCTACAGGTTTTTGAATTCCATGTCCATGTAAGTAATAAAGCAAATCCCCATATTTATGGTGCCTGCAACCATCATGCAGGTGATAACAAGATCTGAAATTGTGTAATTAACCAAACCAGTAACTCAGCATAGTGATGTATAACCTTACAAACTTACATCTTACCTGCAGACCAGATCTTTAACATCTTATCCCAGGATCCACTGCAGAACTGTATGAACAGAAATATTTTATTAAATGTTGAACCAGACAGCCCTTGGAAGAGAGACCTGCTTGAGAAATGAACCAATGGGTTATAACATACAGTGCTGGGCTTGTAAAAATCCCCCCAAAATGGTTGGCATACATCAAATTATTCTTTTTTATTTCCTTTGTAGGAAAAATATCTACAAAACAGCTATTTCCTTCAGCACCAAAAAGTTTGACTTTAACCTTTAACTTTGTCTGCTACTGAGTCAAGCTAGGAGAAATGACTGCACCTTTGGTGGGAGTGCTCTGTGGAATTCCTGGGTGAAGGGAAAGAATCTCTTTACCACCTGCTTTTTCCAAGAACTCTGGAAAATTTTTTTCCCACCAAAACCACTGCAAAAATTTAGGTCAAATTTCGAAATAGTTAATTATAAATTCTCATGCATTTAAAGTAAAATACACTGTAAAATTTAACTTGTTTTCTAAACTAATTGATTTTGTGATTCTATGACTTAGCATTGATGTAACACTCCTAATTCTCAATAGCCACCACTTATAACAAGACTGGAAAATTATTAGTGTGTCATAAAATCATGATGATGAATACCCATGCAAGGACAAAACCAGGATTTTTGAGGTACAGGTTGCTATATCCCAAACCACAAAGATTTCTTTCCAGAAGTCACTCACTTTGGTTCTTGTACAATCCACAGCCACAGACTCGACACTGCCAGCGTGTCCCCTGCAGCAGTGAAGGGCTTTCACTTTGTTCTTCTCCACATTCCACTCCCAGAGCAGGACAGTTTGGTCCATGGAAGCGCTGAGTAACAGGCATGATAAACTATCTGAGGAAGAAAAAAGTTACGCTCATGCTCAACTCAGCTTTCCAGAGTCTTTATAAATAATTATTTTAATCCTAGAAGAAATAGCAGATAGACAGAAACTCATATGTGTTTCAGTTTACATCATGTGACCCTGCAAGTACAGTTAATATAACTACATATGCACCTGTATTTGCTAATGGAGACTGCGAGGTGGATAGACAACAATCATCTTAAAGTACCTATATTCATTACTGTCAAAGGACTATTTTATGCACACCATGACTTAATTTCTTATACCACTGACAGAGATTGAAATAATTACATTTAGATAATGAAATATTCACAGTTAAGGAACTGCAGCATTTCTCCCCCAGTAAATCAAACTAGTACTACTATTCCCCTTCTATATATACTGACCTTGCTTCACCCATGCCACATCCTTCACTACTTCTGTGTGCCCAGCTACTGTCGTGATGGATTTTCCTTCCACAGACCAGATCCGAGCAGTCTGATCGTAGCAGCCAGTTAAGATCCTACAGGGCACAGCATTGGAAACATCATTGTCTTTAAGACCAACAAATGTTTTTATGGAATAAAGCCTCAACCAGAAACTTGGAAAACTCTTAGCAAAGTAACTGGTTTAAAAGAAATAGCTTGAAAGAGGAAAAAATATAGTTTTTGCTACAGAGCCAAGCTTCATTAAAGCCTTGCAAATGGGAGGCCAAGAGTACAGGCTAGAAAGACAAGCAGTGAGAGGACTGCATGTTCTGGTTGGTGGGACTATAGATCCCTTACATAATTCACATAATTCAAAACTTAATGTTAGTAAAACTACTATGTTGCCAGAGGTGCTCAAAGCATTTTCAAATCTCTACTTAATATATGAACATTACCTAGTTGATTGGAAAATGAATGTGAAAATACAGTAGAAAAAAGCAATTATGCCTCTTTGGCTTTTTTCCAGGAAAATCTCTGCAGGAAAGGTATGCTATTCTATTTGTTGCTAATGGGTGTCACATTGGAAGTCAAGAGTTTAAGCAAAAAAGAGTAATGGGGAAAACTTTTCCTTTAAGAAAAAGGATAGTAAACAGCATTTGTTGTGTTCATTTGTATAAGCAGCATCTCAAGTTCAGTGTGTCTAGCTGTTTTCTACCTCATTAAAGTCCCTGTCATGTGACAGTGTAACCAGTGACCTGCTTACAAAAGCAAGTAGCTGACTAAAAAAAAAAGAAAAATAAAGCAAAGAGGGGAAATCCCCCCCCCCCCCAATTAAAGAGAAAATACTGCTCTATTTGATACCATGATTCATGAGGAACATGAATAAGCAAGACAAAACTTAGAACTGGTTTAATGTGGTACCATTCTTCAGTGGCTTGAACAGAACTGATCCAGTCATCATGGAAGATGCATTCTTCTGGCTGAGGGGCCATGTATTTCTCCACATACTCGATTTCCACCACTTCTTCCTGAGCTCACAGATAAAATACTTATTTACTGATATAGCATGGTTTGGGTTTTTTTAATCACTAACAGTAAAATTTAACTGTAGAGTGGCACAAATATACAAGTTTATTGAGCAAAGGTCTTGGTATCCAAGTCCTTCACCACGTCAGTAGAACTAAAGTATTTAGAAAAAAAAGTGTGAATTACATTGTTCTCCATATTTTTATCAAATTACTATTAATAGCAAGCTGGAAGCAAAAGCAAATTATTTCACTCTACTTACATTCCTCTTCTTCTATATTTACTAATACAAAACTGGTAGCTAAAACACTTTGCATCATTTTCTAGAGGTAATATTAAACATCCCCATTATCCTCCATCATAAGAGACAAAAATGTATTAATGATGAACTGAGTAAGAGAATTTCCCCTCTGAACTGTACACAGACAACAGATGGGATTACATTCCTTGCACTGCTCTGTCTGTAGTCTCTAATCACTGCAGTTCCTAATGGATTTAAAAATATAGAGAATTCTCCTGGGAAAGTCAGAAAAGAAATGAAACTAGCAAGGAAATCTACCTAGCTGACAGTGTAATATCTAAATCAGATTGAAATAAACTGTCTAAGTCTGTTCTGCAGTCCAAGAAGGGGAGACATTGAGTATGACTTACTGTAGAAATATTTTCCATTTCCATGTGTGTGACCAGCGGCAATCGCAAGAACTGGCCATTGATAAGGAAGTCAAATTCCACATACTTGTGATCCTCTGAAACCAATTGGGAAAAATCAATGTTCAGGTGTCACTATTTATTTGATACCATCAAGAATGGCATCGTTTTGTGACTGGTTCAGGAAAATGGAGCCAGGAAGAGTTTAAAAAACACCCAAACATAAACAACTCCCCAAAACCAAACCAAAACCCCAAAATAAATGATAACAAGAACAAAAAACCCAACCAGTTAGTTTCTTCTCCCAGTTTTAAACGGGCAGCCCATTACGTCCGCAGGATAATTTAAGAGGAAGGAAAAATTGCCTCTTATTGTATTTTCCCTGTAGCTACCTGCTATCAAACCCCAGTGGTGCTTCCTGACTGTTCTGTTTGGATCTTGTCACTTGTTACTCCAGCTAGAGCCCTGTGTTTGTGGCACCAGTAGGCAAACCATAGGAACTTTTGGTTCATACTTTTCCTTATGTAACGGCATATATGAGAAACGCTCTGCATTTTGGCAGTAGCACTGTGCTGTGCACTAGTTTTCTGTTCAAGATTGTTTGCAATGTCATGGGTAAAATGGGATTTTCCAACAACATTGGACAAGTGTGTTTCCTTAGATAAGCCTTCAAGTCAGTGGGCCCATTTCACGCTGACAGAATAGCTGAGGTTCTCTTAAAGGCTGTAATAAACCCCAGACCTCTGGATTCATTAGTTCCTGAGCCAGGTTTGGGGCATCACTTCCATTCCCATTTGTGGCAGCCTGGCCTGTGGCGCCGGGCACACACGGTATTCCAGCCCTTGCTCCATTTCTCCGGAGATGGAGCAGCCCCGGTACCCGCGGGGTTCCAGACCGGGTTCCGGAGTGTCTCGGTGCAGGCACCGGGCCGGGCAGCGGGGCAGGGCCGGGGCAGGGCCGTCACCATCCCCGCCCGGAGCCCTGACAGCCGCGCGGGGCCGGGCCCAGCCCGGGACACGAGGGACATACCGTGCGCCGCCGCCAGCAGCTTGTTGATGAGCTGGCTGAGGTCGGTGGTCTCGGAGGTGGCGGGCACGGAGAAGGGCACATCCTCCACGGCGAACCTGCGGGCACAGCGCTCCGTTACGGCCTCCGCGTCACCCGCTCCCGAACCCCCCACGGCCCGGCCCGGGAGGGGAGGCCGCTCACCTGCGGTTCTCGGTGCGGAACCGCGCCGTGAGCTGCGCCATCGCTGCTGCCGCCGCGGGTACCGGCGCTGCCCACGTGTCGCGGCGCGCCCCGGCCGAGCCCCCGCGGGACCGCGCACCGCCTGCCGCGCGCCCGCCGCGCTCCCGAGAGCCCGCGCGCCGCCGCCTTCCCGGCGCCCCCCGCGCGCCCCCGCCCCGCTCCGCGCTGAGGGCCGGCGCGCGTGCGCGGAGCGGAGGCGCGCATGGCGGCGGGGCCGCGGCGGCCGAGCCCAGGTGGAGTAACGCGCCCCCGGCATCTCCCCCCGGGCCGCCCCTTCCGCCGCCCCCGCCGCGGGGCCGGGGACCGAGGGGCGCGGGCTGAGGCGCCCTCCGCGCTCCTCAGGGCTGCGGCGCGTTCCGGGGTCTCTGGCAGGTGCGGGAGCGGCTCCCGGGGCTGTGCCCGGGCCGGGCAGGGCTCCCTGCGGAGCCCGGGGCCGCTGGAACGGTGGTCTCTGCTCGGAGTCACTCGGGTTGTGTTTCTCTGCATGTCAAGCGACACACCCACAATAAACTGCCTACCAGAAGTAATAAACCCAGCGCGCGGTGGACTTTAAAAGAGGCTGTAAGTGTGTGTGGTGTCCTGGGAGAAGGCTGTGCTTGTGTGAGGACGTGCTGTGTGCTTGCGTTGTGCGTACAGTTCTGTTTCCCCACCTTTTTGACAGCCCTCCGTGGCCTCGGGACCCGCTGGCGTTTCCCTGAGTGGGCTCGGGTTTGGTGTCTCCGCTTGTTGGAGAGCGGGCGGCTGTGGAGTGTTTGATGTTTCGTGAAACTCTGAAATCCCGTCTGTTTCTTAAGCATGCTTCACAGTTGTTTGTCTGCGAAATTGACACAGGTGTATTTTGCAATTATTGGTGTTGTCTACAAAAAAAAAAACTGACTTGGGAAACCTTTTAAACGTGAGTCCTCAGATCTTCTCTGTAGTCCTAACAGCATCTGCCTCCTCCTCCACGATAGACATAATGCTAAATTTCAAACCTGGTACAAGTTGACAGAGCTAATTGTAATTCCTTACTGGGGAGTGTCGCCATGCCCTAATGCTCCTCAGAGGGAGCTTTTTCAGACAGTGTATTTTGATTGCTGTAAGCTGTGCAGTTATCTGAAGTCTTCTTATAAAACCTCTGCAACATTTTGCAGAAAACTCAAAAGAGATTGATGGTGAAGCACCCAACTGTAGGTATTTTCTGTTAAGTATAACCAACACCCTGCATACAGTGCTCATGATGGTTGTCATGTTTACCTGTGCTAGCAGTTTCTGTGGCTGCTTGCTCTTCGTAGAGGTGAACCAAGGACAACAATGGCCAGAGATTTCCCTTTATTTGAGAAAAGTGCTTCCCAAATGGAAGCAGGGTGAAGGAAATAGACCTGTGGCATTAAAATACACTAGCCCGTATGCTGGAAGTGGCCCTGCAGTGCTGGACTTGGGAAGCAGCCTATAAAGTGGTGAGGGTGGAGTTGAGTTAAGGCTAAAGCTGAGGCATAGAGAGCTCCCTGTGTGCTTTGGGGATGCAGCTCTTGTTCCTACTGTACACTCACATTAAACTCCTGCATTTCTCCTTCCCTGGCTGTTAAGTGTGTGGTACTGTGGAGTTACAGTGGGAATTTTTGTGGTGCTCACCTAATGTTCATGAAGAGATACTTATGTGTTATTTACACATTCATGACAAAATATCTGTAGGTATACATAAATATACAGGATTTAACTCTCCTGTTTGGGGAATGGGTCAGCAATATTTATATGATTATAAGATCTGTTAATGGTATATATACTTGTACACCTCTGTAGAAAGATATTTCTTTAAGACAGAAAATAATAATCTTTGTTTGTGGTTGCACACAAGCACTTAGGTTAATGAAACCTGGATGGTTAAACCTTGAAGTTGATTTTCCAAGTGTTGTGTGTGCCAGTGGTTTGCCTGGGTTACAACAGTGATTAGACAAAATCATGGGACAACATTGTACCACAGGGATTATTTTAAACAAATATAAAACTTCAGGTATTTTTGGGCTGCTTATGAAAGGAAGCTGGATCAATATGACCATGTATATAGTGTATATAGTCTACTGGTGGATTTTTTCCCTGAGCTTTGTTATTAACCATTGTTAGATACAGGATGTTGGGCTGCCTGGGTCGCTGGTGTGTCCCCATAGAACTGTCTGTCCCAGTGTCCTGTGGCTGGGTTCCAACATGCTCAGAGTACGTGTCATCAGTATCTCTGGAACAAACTCAGTTTATCTCAAAGAACTAAATGTGCTGCTTTCACAAAACTGCCGTGTCTTCTTTACATCTTTGAACTGAGAGGAAATGGTTGAGTGATTATGAAACCTACTTTTCTGGGTTTTGTTTTTCATTTGCTGCTAAGATGCTTCAGACATTGTAACTGAAACGTCTTGTAATTGTTCTCAGATCCAAAGCTCAAAATTACTTGGTAAACATGAGGTAACTTCATTTGGAACTTGGTCTGGAGTGTCATCACTTGAAAATTGAATGGAAAAATAAATCTGCTTTAGATTAAAGTATTAATATATTGAGCATATGAGCAGCTTAACTTCTCAATGTTGTTTGTATCAGCAGGATGCTTTATTCAGCTTCAAAAGCCAAGGAGATGTGGATTTACTTTGCCTGTGTCCTTTATACCTTTGCAAAGCAGAATAAATCTGTGCTTTAAGAGTTGTACAATTCTTTTGAAGTTACTCTCTAGCCTGTTACAGTCTCCTTACAAAAGCTGTAAACTGTTGAAATACCACAGCCAAGAAGGTCCATTCCGAGGAATTTGCTTGCGTGGTGTGGTGGAGAAGATACAGCTGGTAGGAGTCATGTGCTAATATAATGCAGCCTGTCTTTAAAATAAATACTGAATGGAAAAATTGTGACCACCTTTGCCCCTCCTTCACCCCAAACTACAGGAGTTTTCTTCTATTCAGTTGGGTATGTTATGTTGTAGTCTTGTAGTTGTATATACTCTTGTTAGGTAAGGGCCAAGTTAATTGTTATTTTGTCCTGTTGCTTGGGGTGTTTGGGATTGGTTGCTGCTTTAAGGGTGTGCTGTGCATGAGACCATTATCCTGTGGATGCGGCAATTCATTCTTCAGTATTGTCTGTCTGTTTGAAGGGTTATAATGGGTAACTGAGTATCTTGAAGCTTTCTTTGGGATAGGAGGTATGTCTCTGAAGTGCTGGGAGCTCTGTCTTTTTTTCTTTCACCATATGATTAATGCCAAATTTTGTTTTACATATCTGGTGGTTTTTTCTGCCCAAAACATACCACTGTAGACTAGCAATAGTAATTTTATTTCATTTATATGCTGTCTTATAAGCCTTTAAAACAAGTTGATTTACTTCAAGATGTCTGCATGACAGAGTTGCATAATGCAAATTCTGTCTGGTGATTATGGAGGAAGGTGACTAATGTATTTATAAAGCACTGCTGGCATGTGCTTAAATATCAAGTGTTCTCTAGATGTGTGCGGTTGTTAGTTCGGTGCTCTTGGACATATTCAGATGAAAATGGTGGGAGAGTGTATGTGTGTTTTGTATCTGTGTATGCAATGACAAATCAAGCAAGTTGTCTCATAGAAAAGGCTAAGCTGTACTCCTGGAGCAACACACTGACATTTTTCTGGAGTGAGTAATAAAGTGACAAGGAGGCAAAGATTTCTCGAGAACTTTGCTGTTATCTTGCAACAGTGTTAGAACTCATAACGCTAAATTTGTAAGACTTAAAGACAACACCTGCAGCAGAGTCCTGGCAGAAGGCTAAAATGAACTTTTATAACCTTTTCAGGTCACTTTGTAATGGAAGAAAGTGGAGCTGACCATGATATTGCTATGGAAGGATCTAATGGTTTGTTCATAGGCAGCTGTAATGGTACAGAAGAGTCAGAAACAAATGATCAGGTTTTTCAGGTGAGGTATGAATGCTCTGTCCTTGTAGATGCTTCCTTTACAAACACTCTGAGTTTAAAATATTCTATTTCATCAATTCAGGGTTTTTTCTTGCCTTTAGAGTAATACATCATGTCTTTTAAGAATGTACGTCCTTCCCCTGGATTCCTGTGCCATTCAGTTTTGAACTGATGAATATCCAGATGTTAGATGTAATGACAGCCTTCAGTAATTATGTCCTGCTACAGGGCTGAAGAAATGCATGTTTTATTTTGTTAACCATTTAAAAAAGGAATATGTCATGCATTGGAGTAGGAGAGGTTCAGAACAGGTTGAAAATGAGGTGGCATTGGTTAGTGACCAAATGTGACAAATAAAGAGTTCAGGGACACAGGACACCTGTGTATGTATTGAGGGAGAGGAGTCTTTCATGTATTTTTTATCAGATATTGCCAGGTCTTCTTATTTGGGGAGATTTCTGTGCATGAATGCTGTTCTGCAGAATGTTCTTCTAACATAAAATGTCGGTCAGGTAGTGATTTACTTGTGTGCTTATGGTCTCTGCACAATGTCTTTAACACAACAGGTGCCATTTGTTTGTTGCTGCTTTTCTGGTGTAGTTCACAGTAGACAGTATCAGCACAGAAGATTTATACCTGCAGAATTTTTGTGAGGTTTTTTAGATCAAATCTGACTTTATATATAAAATTTAGAAACATTTTCCCTCACTCTTTGATTTGTAATGTATTAATTTTTGTTGCAAAAACAGTGGAGTTGTTTGTGCAGTTGCTGCAAGAGATACAACAAATTGCAGCTCTTCTTGCATTGGTCAAATGACAGCTTGATGTTATTGTACACAAGGACTGCCTATTTTTCCAATATTTTTACATGCTTAATGTTTGTGTTGTCAGAGTTTCAACAAGACAAGTATTTGTGCCTATGCGCTTAAATTTAATGAAAAAGGGATGTACTCTAAGACTTCAGGTCTGCAAGCGTGATAAAGATACGCTCTATTTTTTTAAGGTTTTGAAAATCTGATTCTTGGCCTTGTCATGTACACTTCTTGACCTTGAATCAGAGGTTGTGTTGCTCGTGTTTCTTCTGTGGTAAAGAATTTTAAAAATGTGTAGAGATTTTTTTCTTCATAGCTAAATGCATGTATGGAAAGGCCAGGTGGAATAGTATCTAGGATTTCTTCTGAAGTCAAATCAAGTTGGTGAATATTTTATAGGTGGTTTTTTTTTTGGTATAAATCTTTTCAGTTTCTAGGCAGATTTGAGGTGTTTTAAAGTGGTAAGTGGTTTTGTGGAGCAGATTTTGAGCAAAAGGGATTTGTCTTTTGCCTTAGTAGAGAGACTTCATTCTAGGAAGCAGGAATTTTTTAGCATGGATAGAGAAAACAGAAGTAGAACTGCTAGTGTTAACCTCTTGATCCAGAAGGACAAGAGCTCCTCTGAGTATACAGCACATGCTACATTGGTTTCAAATGTTCTTTTTCTTTTTTCTTTGTAGAAGTTGCTGCTCAAAGTACATTTTACTGTTTTTCCTCTGTGAAAGCAACTAACGTGCATGGATTCCAGGGATCCATTGTTTGGCCAGAGCGACTCTCCCCCGGCCCTGCCCGTCCCAGTCCCCGTCCCGGGCAGTCCTGCAGCGCGGCCGCCCCAGCCGCGGGCCCACTCCGCAGAGGAATTGCACCCGGCAGAGCCGCCCCGGCAGCCCCTGTGTGAGCTGCAGCCCCTGGGAGGGCCCACTGCACCCATGGTGAGTGTGTCTGCACACGGGGCTGGGGCTGTGCTCACTGATGAGGGAGCTCTTTGAAGAACTCTCTTATGTGGTGGTTTGCGGTTGCAACAGCCTGATTCAGACTTTATCTCTAGCAACAAGGTGGAACTTTTCAGTGGTACAGTTCATGCTCCAGTTGCCCTTCTTCAGGTAGGCAAATCCTGTCTGCAGCCATTACTAATTTTATTAAACAACTGATATCTTTTGTCAGTATCGAGCCTGGATGTGTAGTGTGATAAGATCTTGTATTTCTGTTGCTGCTGCTTTCCCTATATTCCCTGGATAAATCTCTCTATGTTTTTTGGGGGGAATCAGAACATTAGCATAGCAGTAAGCTAAGTCATTATGTCTCATCTTTCCCCCAGCCCTCAATTAATTTTCTTAAAATGTTGCTTTGCAATTTGTAATACCTATATTGTAAAAAAGGTAACTCTCTCACCCAGAGTCCTTTGTGATTATGGGTAAATACACCATGAGGAGATATTCAAGTTTTTTAGAATCTCAGGTGATTTAATTTGTATTGGTTTTTTAAGCCCTGGAGCTTTTCTTCTTTCTGCTTTTGCATGACATGCTGCCCATAGAGGTCAGTTTCTTAGAAGTAAAGGTCACAATTTTTATGTTACTATTAGTTCTGCTAGTCCGTGAAAGGAGTTACAGCAAATCCAACTATGAATGGCCTTCAGGTGTTTGATAGCTTTAATAATAGAGTTGTCAGTTTCAAATAAATGTGTCATTCATCATAAAATCAGGTAAAGTAGTGAGCTTTTTTTGTTCCTTAATTAAAGGCCTATTTTAAAAGGAGAAAGTAATTTTAAGAAATTGACAATAAAGAGACAGTTTTCTTACTACATAAAGTCAAATAAATATACAGGCCCTAAGTCTAAGCAAAAGATTTCCTGTTCAAGTAATAATCAAACCCAGTTGTGCTGCATGATCAGAATACAAACTAAAGCCATTCATGCTTCTGTGTGACTGCCTTACAGATGATTGTTGCCAGCCAGTCAGAAAATGGACAGGTGCTGCATGTCATTCCTTCTGCCCAGCCAGGAGTGACCCAAGTGATTATTCCTCCAGGTCAGCTTCTGGATGTGACCAGCCCACAGGGTGAGTTTAACCTGTGGGACTTGAGGGTTTGTGCTCTTGTGACTAAGCTTATCCTCCATGGCCCTTTTTACGCACCTTGTTTCCTTTCCTTATTCAGTTATAAGGCAAAATATACACTGAATCTTGCTTTCTGATTGTGAGTCTGGCACCTCACACCACATTTTCTGTTGGGCAAAAGCCTTATGAAAGCTTATGAGAGATATTATGTCCTGTTTCTGAAGGATATGTGATGGGTAGATTGACATATCAAACACAGAGTTGTTTCTTGCCTTATTTACCTTTAATAAGGATATTTGTGCCATTAGCTGTACTATCAGCTTCAAATTTTCAGTATTTGTTTACTTCATTGTGAATGAAGTAGTTAATTCCTGTAGTGCAGACAGGCCAGAAGAACATTAAGTCTTCTGTTCCAGAGATCACTGGTGATGATGCATCTTCTGTAAAGCCAGGAATGAATCACTTACCTAGAAATTCAGTTCCCAGTCAAGGAAAATAAGATGTAACTTTGCATTCATTGGAATGTGTTAGTTGTCACATTTTAAGCATGTGCTAAAATTCACAACTAGAAGCACAAATTTTAAGGTTTTCTCTAGAAAATGGACATACTGAAATCTGAAAGCATTGATTATTAATCTGCAATCCTTGCTGGATGGCAGAATGCTGTGTACTAGTTTGTATTCACAGAGTGAGACTGAGAATGAGATGGTCACATTTTGTTAAACTTTCACATGTTTTTTAAACTGTTTTTTCATTCTCTCTATAAAATTCTAAAGATTTGAGCACTGTTTTAGGTGTTCCTGTGAAATGATAGCTCAGAGTAAGAGTAGAGGCCTGGTGCTGGGTAGATAGAAGAAAAATTTGCAATTCAAGTCATGATCTAGCCCTTTTCTCTTAGGGTTGCAATATGGTTTCCTGACCTGGCATTGAAAGACTTGTTCCTACACTCATGCTCAACCTTCCCTCCCTCTCCAGCTCTTGCAGGGGTAAACCAGGTTTGGTTACAGCAGAGTCTTACAGTACTTTAAAGCCAACTGGGAGCCTTTAGTGACAAAACAATTGCTGCTACTCTTTGTGAGCATTAAGTTGAAATACTAAATAGTAGTTTTGCATTTCCATTTTTCATTCAACTTGAGGCTTGGTGTCACAGTATTTGAATACATGTTCTACACTGCTGTAGAGCTCCAGGTGTCATTTGTGGGGTTTTTTTGTTTGTTTTTTTTTTTTTCTAGAGACTTGCTGTGTAAAAGACTTTGTAGTGATTTGTAGTGTTTAAAAGACATCTGGGGAGCCTTGTCAGCAGTTTACTGTGGAGGTGAAAGAGAAAGGAGAATGGCCTGTCAGCTCCTGAGTTTCACTTGTCTGCACATGGTGGTAATGCGTGGAATGGTGCAGACTTCAAAGTAGCCTGTAGTGTCTTAAGGGCACATCTGTGTAGGAGAAGCCAGTGCTTTGAGCCAAAGTGGTGTTAATCCCAGTGCACACTTATGAATCTTCTTATGGAGCTTTGTGTGGATCCATTTCTGTACTGTGTCAATAGCTTACCACTCTCTCTGGATGAGGGAAAGAAGGTTTCATAACTGAAGGGCAAAGATCCCTCATCTAAAGACACCTCATGTGTTTACGTTCAGACTAAAATATTGAATGTCTGCTTTCACAGTTTTCCATTATGTTTTTGTTTGACTGTACACACAGGCTTCAATCTAAGAGTAATTTTTGGCTTGTGGATTGCTCCTTATTACCAAGAAAGGCTAAAACATTTGTTTTAACAGCATGTCAGATTCAATTACAAGAGGCCTGTTTTTCTGTTTTAAGTGTTCTTTTCTGAGTACAAAGCAGTATCATTACCTCATCTTTTTCTTGTTTTAAAAGCAACCACTATGTGACTTGCAGCTGAACAAAATACTTGTGCAATTCTATATTGATTCCTGGAAGCAGAGTAATTTGCAAGTTGTTCTGATTATTTGCCTAATTGTGGAGGGATTCATAAGCAGTAGCACAATTACCAAAGTCCTAAAATATAAGCAGCATTATCACGTGTACCTTCATATGTGTGCCAGGAGTTTGAGCACTGATTCACAACTATTAGACTGCTTTGTCATCTGTAAAACTTCCTTCCTATGTCAAAAGGCTTGCTTGAACAACACGCAAAGTTTAATCATAGCTTGTTTTTCTCCATTCTATGTTCAGTTATTAACCAAGAAGCTGTTGTTTTGGGTTTTTTTGTTTTTTTGTTTTTTTGTTTTTTTTCGTAAAGATATTTTGGAAGAGAAGTGTGGTGATGGGAACCTGCAGACTGTGGTGGTGGCTTCTATAGCAGACAGTGCAAGCAGTTACATTCTACATCCACAGGCATCTCTCACCATATCCAAAAAAACAACCACCAGGTGGGTCAGGGGTTAAAGGGGTGAACAGTCACTTTGATCTACTGCTAGCACTGCCTTTTTTCCTTGTAGTTTTTTTTTTTTCCCCAATGGTTATCACAAAATTACTATGGAACAGAGGTTATGAACCCACAGAGGTTATGAATGTTTGGAGGACTTGAATATAGAACCCAGCGGGATTTTAAAATACTTTTATTCACTGTAAATTATTTTAACAGTTAAATAGAATATGAAGAAAATGAACCTTCGAATACACTGATTTGATCTTACCTGTAGTTTAGACTAAGTTGTTGCTTTTCTGAATGTCTGTGTAGACTTCTATTCTTTCTTTTTTTTTAGGGTAGTGGAAGATTCTTTTCCCATCCCTCTTCAGCCATTGCCACTAAATACACCTGCATGGGCACGCCATCTCAGGAGCTGTGAGGTGGGCCACAAAGAATTCTGACTTAATGTTTTATCATCTAGCTCTGAGACAGTGTTCCTGTTCATTGAAAGGAATAATTCATAGCTGGAGAAGTGTTCAAGCTTCCTGGTATATAGCACAGGTACTGCTAGCACAGTTAAGCACATAAAATGCTGTGAAAACCTTTTCTATTTTGAGAACTGTAGAATAACTGACCATCAACAGCTCCTGAAGTAAAAGATGTGCTGCTGAAAACCTGCTATCTTGCAGTGCTGGGAAGAGCATTGTGTGCCATGTTAGAGTTTGCTGTTGAACAACAGTGCAAACTTTGCTGACTTCTGCAACTGTTCACATGGTTTGTGTTATCACAAAATAGAAATCAAAATCCATGTGATTGGCCAGTGTCAAGTCTGAGACTTAACACACCCTGATATCAATATTTCATTGAAGAGTCCTATTTTAGATATTCTTGCTGATTCCTTTTCTTTTTGTCACAGCCAGTTAAGTTACTTGTGCTTGTTTTCTCTTTTGTTAAAAAATGCTCTGTCTTGATGTTCTGTGATGATTTTTGACCTAAACAGAACTCTTCCTTTTTTGCATATTGTTAGATGTTTGCAGAACTCCCCTGATAACTAGGATGCTATCAGCAGCTAGAATGCATCATAAGTCCCGTAACAGGAAGGGAGGGGAGATGGGAAGTTTCTTGAGAGATCAACTACCACTTCCTCCTGCTGCCAGACTCTTCCTGATAGATGATTATTTTACTTTCTCTTAGTACCTTTTAAAAGGAAAGCTCATACTCTGTTGGTGCCTGATCTCTTTAGATATCTCTGCCACTTCTTTTTTTGTTTTGTTTTGTTTTCTTATTGACTTGACCACTGATAACTAGAAGTTGCAGTTTGAGGGACCTAGAGATTGAATTTCTTTGTGTATCTGCTTAGAAACAGTTTTTAAATTAAATATATTCATATGTTTCTTTTGTGTTACGCCATTTATTTAATACAAATAGTACTGTCCACTCTTATGTCCACATAAATGTTAAGAATTCAGAATATTAACAGCATGAGTTCTTCCATGCTGGAGATACCACTTTTATAGAATCAGTTGCTTAATTCAGTAGGCCAGTTAGTTCATAAAGTTCACTGTGTTTTTAGACTCTGTGGTGCACTTTCCTGTCTTAACATCCATATGGCTTATCTGAATCATTTATTATTTGTATCATATTATCAGAGGACTTATGATGTGCTTTGTCTCTCTATTACAAGAAATTTCACCTGCTGTGTTTAAAATTCACAGCGGCATTTATAGAAAAGTTTCTTATTTTTAAAGAAAAGGAAATAGAAATAATGTCTATTTGAATATGTTCTGAGGACACAAACATCTCCCTCTGCTGTTCAGCAGAACTGTTGCCTGTATGCATTAATCCTCCCTGATCCACCAGAAAGTGCTGGGGTGTATTGTGCCTTTTTTTGGGCACAGACTAGAGACACTGGGATTCTGAGGCTTCATTTATCTTTCAGGTGTCAAAATGTTTCGTTACTAGTAACAGAATTGAAGGGTCCTACTGAAATTTGGAGATTCTATTGGGAGAAATGATGGTAAATATGGCAGCTCCCAACTCCCCTCTGTCAGTTGTCTGCCAGAATTGAAACAAACTTGAAACAGTGTTGTGGTCTCTGTGACTCACACAAGATGTCAACAGGTGAAGCCACTGCACTCCAAAGGGCAGTGACTCCTTTGGCAGTTACTGCTGTGGGCAAACAGAGCAGTAAAAGCTGACTGCCTTGAAATGTTCAGCTTACATTTACTGTGTCTGGACTGCAAAGTGCCTGTGGTACCCTGCTGATGTGAGTTTCCTCAAGGAAAACTGTAGTCTTGGTGTGTGTACTTTAGGGTAAGCTTTTATGTACTTTGTCAAGGCAAGGCCTGAGGAGAAAGAAGGAATTGCTCAATTTTTTGGCTTGAACCTTGGAGTTAAAGGGCTGGAGGGTATGTGATTACTTCAAGGTAATTACATTGTTACAGAGTTAATTTAAAACCAGTTCCTTTCAATGACTTCTATTTAGTTTTCAGTGGTCTGATCAGAATGCATTTCCTGCATGTATCAGCCTACTGAAATAAAATGTAATTGAAAACTGCATTCATTAACTATACAAAATTAGCTTAATTTATTTGAAGAAGGTAGTCTTGTTTGTCCATTTTTTTCCTACTGTGAAGCCTATAGAAATCAGGGATCTTACATGCTGTATGGTTTTCTTCCTGTCCTCCTCCCCACAGGTGGGTGAGTGCAGCCTGTGCAGACTTGGTTAGCTGCTGCAGCAGTGCCATCAGAGCACTGAGCTCTGAGGTGTGAACAGCTCGTGTCTCAGTGACTCACACCCAGTGCACACTCAACCCTCCGTGTCTGGCCTTGCACTAGGAGCAGCACTGTGCTGGCCCAGTTTATTCACCAATCTTCATTGGTTCATTGTTGACTTTAGGTCTTCCTAACCGCAGACATTCTGTTTTGCTTAGATGAGTGTGAGGCAGGTTTTAGGCAGTTGTCACTAAGGTATCTGTGTGATAATCTTGGAAAGACACTGTTGCCCTTTTGTTGTCAGTATTATTTAGAAACCTGGCTGTTTAGTTCTGTCATTGAAGGTGGCAAAACAAATCTATCAGACCTCATTCACCATGTGTTTGTCCCACAGATACACTTTAAGACTGAGCTGGCAAACTCTCTGGCTGTTACAGCTGGTTGGCCAGCCTGACCCTGAGCTGCATATGAACAGAGGCAAGCATTGCATTCTGAGTTTGGATGAAAAGTTCTTCTCTGTCCCAGTAATTTTGTTGCTTGCTGGCTGGCCTTTGCAGACCAGCACTGAACCAACTGTGATGGCACTGAGTAGCTAGATAACTCCTTTGAGTCAAGTTAGATGCAGATTTTGTGGAGTTGCTCAGAAATTAGCAGAGTTCATTGAAACCATTGCACATGGCAATCTGGTATAGTATGTTTCTGTATAATGCTGAGAATCAAGAGTACCTCAAAGGTTGGGAGGGATGCTGTGTGAAACATTCAGTTCAGAGTTAGTGTACTAAGTAGCTGAGGCAGTTACTGGTGGTATGGGCAGGTGCATTCTGCTCCAGCTCAGTGCAGGGTGTGTGTTGGAGTAGATGCAGAGACAATTATTAGGGATTCAAAGATCCTCTATGGCAGCCATTAGTATTAATCTAATACTAATTTGTCTAGTCATTGCCTGCAACTGAAGTGTGTTGGGGTAAACCGCGGGAGTGAAGTTGTTCTCTGGAAAACAGAGTTGGCAGTGACTGTAACCTTTTCAGGGGTTCTTTGTGTTCTTAGGGTCTTGGATGGCTGACAAACTCCTGACCTCAGTGGGGACTGCTCTTCTGTTAGATCCTATGATAAATCTCTTTATGAGGATACTACTGTGGGGACAAAAAACATAGAATGCCAAAAATCTGGGCCTATATTCTCACCTGCCAGAATCCCTGACTGCTTTTGTTTTCTTGTGTAATGCAGAGCAGTCAGATGGGTGAATAATGTATTATTTCCCGTCCTTTCCCCGCAGAGAATTGGGGACTCGTACCGCGGCTATTGTGTGAGCGAGACAGAGTTAGAGAGCGTTCTCACGCTCCACAAGCAGCAGACACAGAGCGTGTGGGGCACGCGCCAGTCTCCGAGCCCCGCCAAACCCGCCACACGCTTGATGTGGAAATCTCAGTATGTCCCATATGATGGGATCCCCTTTGTCAATGCAGGTAACTAACTTTTGTTTTAATAACTGCTTTCAAGATTTCAAGATTTCAACATCCGCTCCCAAATGGCCATAGAGGAGAATCTTTATGTTGTTCCTTGGTTTTGATAAGGTCAAGACACAAACATAAAAAAAGGAGCAGCTTGCACACTGCTGTGAGAGTCTGAAGAAGCTTGTTTCCTTTTTTATGTTTTGCTGTGATTATTTCCTTTTGTCCTTTAGAGATTAGCTAAGTACCATTTGATGGGATTCTTGTGATGAGGTCTTTAGGTGGAGGTCCCATCAGCTCTATTAGGATGTGAAAGTTCTCATAAGGGTAAGAGCTTGTTCGATTATTCCTGCCTAACTTGAAGATCTTTAGAAGAGTGTGTTCCACAGGAGTCAATAAACTATTTAAATTGCAAACATTAAAATAATAAATAAATAAATTCAAGACACCAAACAAGTAAGATAAACATCAACAGACCTCAGCAGAGAGACTTTTGGCATTTGGGGTTCTTTTTGAAATGTACATGCTGACTTCATAGTTTGGTAATTATATATTTAGCTTGTGAAATTACCAAGAGTTTAGTTTGGATATAAAATGAACAGGCTTTACTTGCTACATAGAGAAAATGAGTGACAGGAATGTATGTTGTATTTGAGGTTTTTTCTTCTTTTTTTTCCCTGAACGTTACTGAAAAAGGGAAATGTTAGCACCAGTTTTAAAGCTTCAGCCATAAATTGAGATAAAAGAAAACTAAGAATAAAATAAAAAAAATTACCCTTTCTTTTCCCCAACATGCGTATGAGACATCTTTAGTTTCATCTAGATCATTTGGTATCTTATGGAAACACATTATGTTGTTGTTACAATACTTCAAAATTTTCTGGATATATCACTTGTGGCATAGGCAGCTCATTGCCTGCATACTAGAGTACATGAACTATAAGATAACTAAATGTGATGTGGAAGAGATTTGGAAGGTATTCCTTTCTTGACCACTTTAATGCTTTGCTTGTTGATCCCTTTTGTTAGAGGTCTGACTGGAAGAAATCACTTGGTTCTAGTTTAGAGCAAAGCAGTTTTGTTTGAGCCTGTCTGGTTTTGTGTGGGTATGCTGTGCTGAAGCTCAGTTATTTAGCAGTTAAGATTTCTTAACTGCAAGGCTGAGCTTTTATGGGACAGCATGGTCAGAACTGTTGGTTTAAGCCAGGAGGCTGGAAATGGGTGCTGGCCTTGTGTCGTGGTTTGACCCCAGCTGGAAATCACCACAGAGCTGCTCACTCATTCCTCCAGTGGGAAAGGCGAGAGAATCAGAAAGGTATAGGGAAATCAGCATACACAAGCAAAGCAAAGTAAGGAATTCATTCACGGCTTTCCATCCCCAGGACAGCAGGACACCATCATTTCTAACAGTTACTTGGGAAGACAAATGCTCTAACTTTGAATGTTGCCCTCCCCTTCCTCCTGCTTCCCTCAGCTCTGTGTGCTGCTCATGATACCATATGACATGAAATATGACTTTGGTCATTTCGGGTCAGCTGTCCCAGCTATGTGCCCTGCCAATTTCTTGTGTCCCTCAGCCTCCTCATTAGTGGTGTGGGGTGAGAGGCAGAAAAGACTTTGACTCTGTGTAAGCCCTTCTCTGCAGTAACTGAACATCCCTGTGTTATCAGCACTGTTTCCAGCACAAATCCAAATCACAGCCTCACACAGACTACTGTGAAGAATGTTAACTCTATCCCAACCAAAGCCATCACACTTTTGATTTCAACAGATTTTCTCTGTTGTTTTGGGGGTTCTGCTTTTTATGTTTATTACCAGTATTGTGCTCCTTTGGTTGCTTGAAAGACTTCTCATCTTGTGAAGTATTGGTGCTCACCAGGGCAAAGTCCAATATTTTTCCTTTACATATGGTGAGGAGTGCTGTGAGGTGTAATAAGTTTGAGAAATGGTTTAAAGTGCTCTGTGTTCTTACATACTGGGAGAGAAGCATTTGCATTGTATTTGCTTATTGTACCTGAGGGTTCTGCTTTCTGAAGAGTCTGATGGCAAACAGAAATAACTGATTCAGAACTCGTTCCCTGTAGTTACTATTTTACTGTAATGAATTCAGTGATTACTTGAACAGAGTGCATTACTTTTGTGTTTTCAGGAAGCAGAGCCATTGTGATGGAGTGCCAATATGGGCCAAGGAGGAAAGGATTTCAGCCCAAAAAAGCTGGTGAGCAGGAAAGCACCTCTGGCCAGCTGTACAAAGCCACTTGTCCAGCAAGGTAAGAATTATCTGTAAAGCTGTTGAGCATCCTAAGAAAACATTTTCTGTGAGCCATGACAGAGCAGTGGTTTGGAGTGGTAGCTGATACTTACTGTAGCTTTTAGCTTTACCTCCTTGATAAGTTGAGGTTGATGCTCATTTAGGGTAAGGAGGAAATGTTGTCCTGTTTGATGAATAAGGCTGAAATTTGATAGGTTCCCTGAATGCAAAGTAGCAGTACATCACTCCCAGTGAAATGCAACTGGGATTCATTATTTACCTGAGCATTCACAAATTATTGTGGTGTACTTTAGTGACTATTTCTGCTCCTAAAACTCATCTTATTTGTTGTTTCTTCTTCAGGCTTTTAATTACACTGATATCAGACATCCTAGGTTAGCACATATCCTGTGTGCTGAAAGAGTTACAGTTCTTCCTTTTCACTGGGGATTTTCTCCTTCTTCAACACTAATGGTTTTTTTCCTCACCCTTGAGCATTCTCCTGGGTGCTTGTTCAGTTTTACTGAGCTAAGAGTGTGTTTGATGAATAGCTGCAGCCAGGTCTGTATGTGCTCTATTCTGCATAGCTGGGTGAACTGCAGCCTGTTCACAATTGGTGTTTTGCTTTTACTATACTGAGGGACAAGAGCTTTTGCTGAGGACTAAAATGACTCCGACTGAGTGGCTTCCAGCTCAGAACAGAAGTGTGTCTGTCTGCATCCATATCTATTAATGTATCTTTAAGAATTTTACAGTTCATTTAGAGACTCCTCACACCCTACATCACTCTGCTTGAACTTTTTCTATATTGCCTGATATGAAATAAGTGGGATTTTTGCCTTTCCCTTCCCAAGGACGAAGTATACTGATGGAGAATTTTTTTTATTCCTCCTTGGAAGGATCTATATTAAAAAGGTTCAAAAGTTTCCAGAATACAGGGTTCCTACTGACCCTAAAATTGACAAGAAAATCATAAGAATGGAGCAGGAGAAAGCATTCAACATGTTGAAGAAGAACTTGATAGATGCTGGTGGTGTCCTCAGGTGAAACTTCCATTTTTTTCTGTATTTTCACAAATGAAGCAGAAAAGAGCAGTATTTTACTTGGATTTTGTTTTGGTTTGTTTTCTTTTTCCTAGTCACTTATTAATAGTAAAAAATCCACAATGTCAGTAAGACATCTGTGGCACTGAAGTATTAATTTGGTAAATGTGTTAAGCATTAAGCTATGGAATTTCAGCAAGTATTTCCATGCAAGGTATCAATAGAAATAGTTGTATTGTTCTGGATTTGATCTAGTTTGTTTTGTATTGAAAGGTGTGAGAGGGCCCTGAGTTCTGAAAGACATCTTCTTGCTCAGGGGCTGTAAAAACTGTCACACTGACTAGGTTGTTGGTAGTTCTCAGACTGCTCCCCCAAGACACTAATTTTTTGCCTTCGTTTGAGAGTTGTGTGTATAAACTCTCTCCTTCTTGCTAGGTGGTATGTACAGTTACCTACTCAGCAAGCCCACCAATATCATGAAATGGAAACTTCCTGCCTCCCTCCTTCACCATCTCATCTTTCTATGTCTTCTCCTGAGGAAGAGGAGGAAGTTGTTAGAGATGAGAACAATACTCTGCCTTCTCGCCTTCATCCTCAAGTGGCAGACAAGATCCGAGAACTGGTGTCTCAGGGAATAGAGCAGGTCTATGCAGTGAGGAAGCAACTAAGGTACAGAACTGTCTGCAGTGCTTTCAGTCTTTAGTGCTGTATCTGCTTTTGTATTTGATTAATTTGGTTTGCAGCTAAAGGGCAGTGCTGGTGCATTATTGAATCTAATTCCCAGATGTCATGAGTCTGTTTTTCTCAGCTTTTGATATCTTTTCATATCATTGTAGATAGCCACTAAGAGCTGCTGTACTCTTTAAAATTACTTGGTTAAATGAGGGTTTTAAATTCCAAATTCTGTAGCAGATGCAAAAAGAACTGGCTCAGAAGATCATCTAGCTTGCTTTTGTCTTGTCATTGCAACAAGGGGAGGGAGAAGGTAGCAGTGTCTCTTAACAGTGGGAAATAGTGGAATATATTTAAGTATGGTAATAAATGTCCTTTAACATATGACAGAAAGTATGTGGAAAGGGAATTGTTCACACCTGATGAAGTGCCAGAAAGACATAACCTGTCCTTCTTCCCCACTGTGAATGACATCAAGAACCACATTCATGAAGTGCAGAAGTCCCTAAGGAATGGGGAGATGGTGTATAATTCAGAAAGTATCCCAGCAACGGTATGTTGCCCTTTGTGTATCTTTTTGATTTTGGAGTTAAATACTGGAAGTCTTAATTTTTACCACTCAGTTGTATTTCATCCAGAATTCTCTGTGACTTTTTATTTCCAGCAGCAATATTTTCAGTGGAATCTCTGGCTGAGCAAGATTGGATTAAATGTGAATAAAACCTTCTGACCTTATTTGGTATTTATCTTGTCAGCATTAGATTTCTGTTAGTTGGTTGACAAATTACACAGTATTAGCACTTCTTGAGGACTGCATGAACTGGAAACCACTGGTGTAGAAAAATTGACATGTGGTGTAAAATTTTATTCATAGCTCTGTTGTTGTCTCTGTCTTGAAGAAGCTGCTACTACTTTTCAGTAGCTGAAAAAATGGGGATGAAGTGTGTCTCAGGTGCAGTCTAAATTAGGACTTAATAAACATTTTGAATGTGTAAATAGTAATAAATGCACTTTATTGTAAGTGCAGTGAGCTTGGAGTTGAATCTTCCAAGTGCTCAGTAGCTCTTAAATCTTGTTCCTTAATTTTCTTCCATGTATTGACAAATAAAGGGCACACAGTGATCCTAGTTTTCCCAGCTATGAGACTAACTGCTAAGAAATGGCTGATTTAAAATCAGCTTTGACAAACAGTACTGTTAAATCATGCTGTGCCATCAGTCTTTTCCCTCTCCCTACACTGGTGTAGCCCAGGTGAGTGTGTTTGTTAGTTAGCCAAATGGTTTGACTATTTTCTGTTTTAAAGTCATTAAACGTTCATGAGCAGATAAAGCAGATAACCTTCCTGATACACAGTGGTTGTTTAAAAGTCTTTTACAGTACTTTTTTTTTGTGAATCAAGAGGTCCTAAAATATAATTATAAAAAAGTAAGGAAATGTAGTTTTAGACACTGTTTTCTTATCAGTCCGGTATTGAGCCTGTGTTCCTGTTGACAAGCTTGCACCCTTTCTGAGAGCCGAGTTCTTTTTCCTTTCAGCTGCAGTGGACCACAGATAGTGGGAATGTCCTCACAGAAACAGTGACTGTTGCGTTTGCCTCACCACCCTCAGATGGTAGGACTGCATGTATAACCTGTCTGTCTCCAAATGTGTTTTATTAGCCATGTCACAGAAGTTCAGTTTCCTTCCAGGAGGGTTGCTGTCATGTCCCGTCACTCAGGTGAACTTAAGAAGGATTATTTTGCTATGACTATTTTGGTTTACTTTTTTTTTCTATTTGACTACATGTGTGGAAAAAACATGCATAGTCAGGATGTTGTTGGCAGAAGTATTAAAATTATAAATTTGACTGTTATTTAGCATCTTCAAGCAAACAAAAATTTTAATGGGATGGTTGCCTGGAAAGAACATTTTACTGTGGATCACAGTGCTAATAATACCTGTTTAGAGAGAATTAAGTCACTACTGGACAGATATGTCTGTCAGGGGAGACAATACTCAGGATCCAGGAGGGTACTTGAGTTTCCAGGTAGTTTGTGCTTCACATATGTTTAATGTCTTGCTGAAAGGGAGTTAAAGTGCACATTGAGACTCCTGCTTCTCAGAAGTCATTGGCCTGATGAGTTCCAGTGCTAGGATCAGGCACTGGACAACAAGCATTGTGTTTCTGTTGTTGGAATTGAGAGCAATCTTTTCCATTTTTCCTTGATGCTTAGAACAGAAATAGAAACACAGATGTTAAGTGGCAGCAGGGCTAAGAGATGTGTTTCCTCAGTTCTTTGTGATGTAACTTCTTTATTGACGTGGTACCCAAGTATCATCTCTTCCCAGTGATTGTTGAGCCGCAAAGTGTTAAACTTCTTGCCAGTCTGCTGCAAAACTGGAGTGTAGATATGGTGGATTTTTATATAAACTTACTTTTATGCATTCTTGGTCAAAGGCCTGGTTTTTTTGAAGATGTTCTGCTGTTTTTGCTTTGTTGAAAGTGGGTTCCTACTACTATTACTTCAACTTCAAAACATATAGTAAGACGAAATACAGGTGTTTGTAACTAGATCTACTTGCTACCCACATAGTTGGAATACAAATAGGCTAAGATGTTCTGTTGGATTATGGTGGCTGGTAATAAATGTAAAATTAGATTATTCTACCTTCCCACTCTGGTTTCAAGAATATTTTGTCTACTGTGACACCAAAAGAATTTTTCCTCATGTTTGTAGATGCTTTCCCCATCCTCTGTTTAATAAGTTTGATGTGAAACTCATCAGAACTATCCCTGGCTTTTAGCAGGGATATGATTGAAGTGAGGTGGAAGAGTCTCATTGTTTGTACACGTTCAGATCATGCTGCAGACTTTGCAGATGTTTTTAATCTCAGTAGCAGAGCCAGCTGGTTTCCCCATTTAACTGAAACATGGTGGTGGGTACATTTTGTTCTAGATAGCTGATAGAGAAGTCTACAGGGACCAAAGGGGCGCTGCCACAGTTGTCATGTTCAGGATTTACTAGTGTCAACAATTATCTTGTGGTTCTTGCCTGAAGAAATCCTGATGTGTTTGTGTCCCTTTCCCCTTAGGTCAGGGAGAGATGTGGGCCAATTCCTTATTTGTTGTAGCAGGAAATATAAACCCCCAGAGGTCTGGCTCACATCATGAGTTCTCCTCAATGACTTGGTGAACCTGATTTATGTGAAGCAGTTCCATGTACACCAGTGCATTTACTGTTAAAAAAAGCAAAGGTTTGGCTCTGTTTTGTTTGGGATTTTTAAACTTGTTTTGGCTGTTGCTGCAATGGATTAATTTGAACTGAAGAGCATTATATATGCTTAGTGCTTTTAGGGAGAATTCCAGTGTTTACAGCTGTGAGAGAACAAGAGGTAAATTTTTAGCCTGAGCTTGAACAGTGTCCCTCTTTTTTAAGAAGTCTTGTTTTCAGGAAAAAAAGAAATTTGCAATGTGAACAGACTTACTGCTCTTAAGCTTGTATGCCTGTGTTGATATTGCCATTACTTGTGTTTTTATGGAGAGACACAGGATAGTTGAGCCTTCAACAGCTGTGGTAGAGCTCAGCAGGGATGACTTTTATATGAACTGCGTGCTGGAGAACACTCAGAAAGAGACCAATTCTTGCTTTCTTTGTTTTACACAGATAATTTTCTGAGACAAAGTAGCCTATCAAATGTGTAAACATCCATGCAGTGACATACTGAATTTTACAGGAAGCAAAAGTATGGGATTTGTTTAGTTTTCTGCTCATGTGAACCAGCTCAATGAATATAAGCAGAAACTCTAATTGCAGCATGTCTTTTCTCTCTTTTTATGTGTGGGTATGTGTTTGTACACATTTCAGCACATTTATAATTGTATTACAAAAACAAAGCCTGACTTCCTAAAAATGAGCTTTCATTCATGTTTGTGAAATGGAAGCAAGGGAAAACAGCATTGACTTTTCAGACTACTTTTTGTATAAATATTTTTTTTTAATTTCAATTTGTGCCGAATGGAGACAACTGTACATTTAAGAAATCAGGCAGCAACAGAACTTGTTTGTGCAGAACTCCCTATCTCCATGTGATACAACTTTCTTTTTAGTGAGTAGGGGAGGAGTTGAACTATTACCTTTTTTCCCAGGGATGTTGCTGTAGAATACAATCCAGGGAGAGAACTACTATCTCTTCTTGCATGTGAACATTCACGTATGCATGTGGGATCTCTGTAAATTATTCAAAAGAGTCTAAATATTTGAAGCACTTGTGTTCAAGAAGATTTATAGATTTGTATGTATCTTCTGGATAGATACGATAGTTAAGAGTCTGCAGATCATTATGTATGTTGAAAAATCTACCTCCACTCAGATTGCTGGAAACTTTTCCTATGATTTCCGATAGAAAAAGTTTTGCAATTGACCATTCTCAATTGTTTTGCATTCACCAGACTAATCCGCATTTACAGGGCAAGTTTTTCTTTTACCTCCATAACAGTGGAACTGAGAAATAAGAAGCTGAGCAATGTCTGCTTGTGTCTCCATAAAGCTTAACCAGAATGTTCTGGGTGACTCAAACAGGAAATGGAATGATCTCATGAGAAGTTTTCTTGCAGAAATTGTTATAAGGAGATCTCAGTTTTCACAAAACTTCTGGAAAGGAAGTAGATCATTCTTGCATTCAATAAGAATTTTGAGGATATATAATCTGTAGGCTGAAAGACCTCCAGATAAATGGGCTTTGGATGATATTGCATAGAGGTTATGCTCATTTCACAAAGATGGGAAGGGAGTGGTGAGACATAGAAAATTTCCTGTGTAGATTTTTCTTTTGAAAAACAACCCTTTCTTTCTCTGTGTTTTTAAGCCCTTACTGAGGTATAGATATTGTCAAATTATTTGCTGCTTTGCTAGAAATGTTTCAGCTTTTATGCTATAACCACAAATTCAAAGCACAGTGTAGAGTGCAATTACTTTGCTCTCAGGAACAGATTTATTGATGCCTCTTGGTTTTGCTCTGTACAGATACATACAAACTTCCTGCAGTATTGTCTTTTTTTCATACAGTCTTCTTCCTTTAGCATCCAATTTCTGCAAAGAGAACAGCATATATGTGTGTATATCTGTATTGAACAGCATATATGTCTTCTCTATATCTGTATTGAGATTGAAGGGAGTTTGTTTGGTTCACAGGGGAGGCTTTTATTAAACAGAAAGAAGAGATTTGTCATAACTGTCTGCTTCCTCACTTTGGCACTGTAGGGAGCTCAGGAGGGGAGTCAGTCATCACCAAAGCAGAATCCAACCAGAGCGGGGAGTCCTTGACACCAGAAACAGCTCAGCTGTTGTCTTCACTCTCTTCACTTCAGCCCAAGATATTTGCACAACTTCAGGTACAGTCAAGTCATTTACAGAACATGAAACATGCTGTGCTGGAAGGTGAGCTGAGAACAGCAAGTTCCCTGTCAGCTGATCCCAAACGTAGCTGGGTAACACAGACTTTGAAGTAGCTGTCAGCTCTTACTCTGGTTGCTCATTCACATTTAGCATATAGTGTTGCAGGGGATCCCACTACCATCTTTTGACAGTTTGAAGTTATGGTCTCTTGTGGAGGCAAAACCAAGAGGATGAAGGCAGTGGGTTTCTACCTCAAACCAAGTACCTATTCATTTTCTACATGGTCTAGTCATTTCATAATGAAAATGCTGTAAAACTGCAGGGAGATAAGACAGTCTTGTTTATTCCTTTTAAATCTTCTCCAGCCTCTTAAGAAAGTATCTTATAATCCTGAAACTTGCAAGTAAAAAGGCTGAAGAGGGAGGGATAAGAATGTCATGCTAAAAGAGCTTCTTCTAAAGTTCATCTCCCTTCAAAGCTGGCTTTCTTATCCTTCTTCCTAACTACTTTGAAAATCTGCCTTCATATTTTCTGAACCCCAGTGAAATGCATGATCTTTTCCCTAGAAATACAATCTGGAGTAATATTCTGTTCTGTTTGCTGTTTCATTTCTTTCTGAGGACAGCCTGGCTCCACCTCATATCATTTTATTTAAAGCAGTGTGCTTAGCTTGTAGTACCCACCTCTTGTGGGAATGGGTAGTACTGGGGAATGATCTGAAACTGAGTATCAATCCAAAATTAGAGCTTTATGGTCATAAGCTGTCTTCTAAATGCTGCTTCCATTGTTCTAATTGTTTTTGAGTGTATTTTGAGCCTAGTTTGAGTGTTCAGCCTGGGTTTGAGTGTTCAGAAGAGTTGATGAGTAGGAAGTCAAAAGCTGTATAGACAATACATTAACATTTGCATGTTAAATGCAAACTCCTGCTGTAAATACTGCCATGTTGGTACTTCTGCCTTCTCTTTCACAGGGATTACAGCTGCAGTCAACATTTACCTCAACAAACGGATCAACAGCCCTGCTAGCTGTAAATAACCATTCCCCTCCCAGCCCTGCAAGTCTCCTGGATTCCCCGGGGAGTGCAATAAGCAGCCATTCTCTAGCAGTGAGTCAGGGGCACAGTCTGCAGGCAGGTGCTGGCCTAACACAGGACGGTGCTGCTGCCCCTGCTTTTGGGACTCTGCCTGGCTCTGATCAGAGTCTGGTTGCCATGGGCCAGCTGGTACCAGCTGAAGGGGTAGATAACTCCAGAAGCCTGGAAGGAGGAGTGCATCAGATTCTCTTGGGAGACGTACAGACTATTCCAGTACGGATTGTGGACAGCCAGCCAGCACTTAGTAAGTTGCAGTTTTCTCAATAATATGTGAATATAGAAAATAAAGTGGATTTTGTTCTGCGTGTCTTGAAGAAAGGAGACAAATGTGTTGATAGTGGGGAACTCCAAAACAGACTTCTTTCACCCAATTCTATTTTTTTCTTGGGAAAGAGGAAAGATGTTTTGTGTGAAAGTGATTTTGTATCTCCAAACATTTAATTTTTTTTATAAATTGGCTTAAATATTGTTACTCAAGAGGAGCCTTACTGCAGTAAGTTCATGTCAACTTGAAATGCTTTAGAACGCAGTAGGTGACATAACTGGCTAAAAAGCAGTAACCTTCATATATGCTTTAACTATTAGCTTGAGTTCCTAAAATATTTTTCTTCTAAATGCACAATTACTGGGGCTGAAGCATTATCAATGGACTTTGAACTTCAATGTTTGATTTTTGTTTTGTTTTTAAGCTGAAGAAAATACAGAGGGTGTTGTTACCTGTGTGAGCCAATTTAAACAAGAACCAAGAGAAAAAGCATTGTCTTTGGAGACAGATAAAATCAGAGACTGCCACAGTTCCTCACCATAGTTCTTCACCTTCACCTGTGAAGCCTGGAAGGATTTTTCAAAGTGGAGAACTCTAAATGTCTTGGAAGGAAAGACGGGGCTCTCAACATACTGCCATTCTTTTTTAATTGTATTATGACATTCAGACTGAGCATATTGTAGAGTAGTTCTGACAGAAAGCTGTTTTGGTTTGACTGATGTGGCTCACTGCCAACTCCATGTCATTCAGTTGCCCTGTGGAACACCACCTCTCTCTTCTGTTTCAAGTTTTGAGTAATTTGGATTCTATCCAAATGACCCATTTTGTTCATTGTTTCTGAATGTCTTCCACAATTTAATTCATAAGCTTTAGAATGTGGATCACAATGCTGGATTTGCATTTTCCCCTTGAGACTCTTGACTCTTATTGCACTACAGAGACCATAGAATCTGTCAGCTCCAAGATCACAGAATCCAACAGCAAAATGATCCGTATAACAATGGTTTTGTGACAAAAGGAAGGTCCAGGATGCTATACTTCAAAGTGATAAAGGACATGGATGCTTAAGAAAATGCAACTTTGACCTGATCATAATGTTCCTGGTGTGAAGATCAAGGAGAGGAGAAAGGTGAGGTTGCCAGGTGAATGTAAAGTTGTGTGATGAAGAAAAGTGTGTGAATTGTAATGGTGAATGTTTTTGACTTTGATGTCTTTGAACCTAAGTTCTGCCTTTCTAATGGGGTTCTAATGTCCTTTGCAGTGCTATGGTATTTGCAGTTGTGCAGAACAACTAAATTCAGGAGTCTTTCTCATGGAAAATGATTAATGCTGCCATTTTAGCTTATCTACCTCTTGCTTTGTACACTTAGAGCTATCAGCTCAGACAAATGTGATTTGGCCTGCTGCTGTTTGTGATGTAGGGCTTGTGGATACATTCCTAACAAAGAGAAGCCCAAGAAAACAAAGGAAGTAATCAAAGCAATATATCCAAGTGTGCTGTCACCTCAACGTTCAGAAAACAAACCCACCTTTTTCAAAAGTGGCATATTCTAAAACTTATGTGGTCCATGCAATTAAAATAATTACCAGGAATCTTTAGAAAATTGAATGTTGAATTATTGTTCAGTAATATTTGAGTTAAAGCCATAGTAAATGACAAGCACTAAACTTGTAATGTGTGGCAGACATTTCCTTAAGAAAAAGAAATTGCACCTACAAATAGCTTGGAATCAGTTTAAAGCTGTACATGAAATGAAACTGATGCCAACATAGACATCAAGCACTGCAATGTTTGCTTCAGATGTTGAATTCCTAGAGCAACATTTAGAGTAGTTTGTATACAGCAGTAGAAGCTTTTCTGTTATTAGTTCCTACTAAGTAGTTGAGAGCTTGATCATAAAATAGAGGTTTTTTCTGCATGCTGTGGAAGAATTCAGTGTGAGGATTTTTTTCTTTTTCAGACTTCAAAACAAAGAACCTCAGGAAAATAATTAGTTCATTTATGTAGAGAAGAAAGTGTTGGGAATATTAAACAAGCCAAAATATTAACATTTTAAAATTGTTCCTTTACCTTACATTCAAGCATTCACAAACATCTTCTAAACAGTTGCCATTTAATTTTTTTTCATTTTCTTTTGAGTATTTAAAGCTAAAACTTTCTAAAGCCTTACATTGAGCTTGTGTTCCAAATGCCTTTATGTGCAAAATCTGTTAGATGCTATATCTTTAGTCTTAACATACATTAATTTCTTTGATGTTAACTAACATTGTAAACACTGTTTGTTTAAAGATAATGCTTATGGGTTAGCTCCCATTAGAATTTTCCAGCAGCATCATTCTCTTATTAAATAAGAGCCAGAATTTTATCATGCAAGTGCATTAAAAAATCTCCAGTTTTTTGGAGCCTCTCATATTTAGTGTCTACTCTGACTTGCTTTATGGTATGCTTTACTTATTTCTGGCTAGGAAAAATCCCCCAAGATTCACGTGAGGGGTTTTTTAAATTTGGTTGGGGTTTTTTATTTTGTCTTGCTTGTTGGTTGTTTTTTTGGTAGGTTATTTTGCTAATTATCAAAATATCTCCCAAATGGTTGTTCTCTGCTGCAGTTGTAGTTCTGGAGCACTCAGCCTTCTCTTTTCCCACTCAAAAACTGCATACCAGAATTGGTACTTCCTTCCATGCTGCTGTATTCAATAATCCATCACCATCAGTTTTTCTTAAAGTTTAAACTAATGCATTCCAAACTATATTCTCTTTCCCTATATTTCTCTTTTTTTGAGAATTTTTCCTCATTGTTGAGAATCCTTCTTTTCAAAAGAATAAATTACAGCTAAAGATTATCAGCAAGAGGTTATTTCAGTTTTAGTTCTCTTCAAAGCAGACAATACATTTGTGATTGGAGTAAAAGCTTAAAGAAAGACGAGTTACATTTCCATCAGTTCTTGCTTAGTTCCCTCATTAACAGTTCTATTTTAACACTGTTCTTTCCACGTGAGCTGTAGTCTCATCTTGTGCTGCACAGTATTTCTGATGGTATTTCTGGTTTTGACCTAGTGCTCACAGCTGGAGGAAACACTGCTTTAGTCCATCCTGAATTTCAGACTCTGAAATTAATTTTGTATTCTCTCCTGATTTGCATGGTACTCTGAAAACAATAGAAGAAAAGGTTGGAAGAATTTTAAAGAAGCAATAAATAATTAGTTGTTTTTAAAAGCTGGGGATTAGACTTGTAATTCTGTTTATTGAAAAATTTATTTTAAATGATTCTTCAGCCAATACTCATACTTTAGTCTTCAGTTTTTGTTTTCACAGAATTTCAGTTCTTTGTCTTCCAAATACATATTTCTGTTTATTGCTGTGTTTTTTAATGTAATCTTTCTTTTTTAAAGTGTGTGTTTTACATTTGTTTTGTGCTTGTTGCTAAAGGAGGAACATGAATTTATCCCCCGTTTCCAGTCTCTATATTCGATTTAATGCCTTTGTTCACTAACATCCACCTAAACTTTACAGAGAAGATTGTTATGTATCTGAAAACAATCAGAAGTAAATGCAATCACTTTCAGTGGTTAAAGTTGTTTAAATAGAATAGTCAAGGCTGATTTTTCATAGTAATCTATGTAGCTTGATGCAAAGTAGTTGGTTATAACTTTGTGTTGGAATTGTAGATGTTTTTCTCATGTTTACTTTGTTTTCTTGTGGTTGTGTGCAAGCACTCACTTTGCAAACCTAGAATTTCTGACCTTCAACAATACTGTAAATGAACAAGGATTCTCCAGTTACCCTTCTTGGTTATCTGTAAGAGTGATTGGTTACTTTATAAGAAGAGATGTTCTTCTGTATGTGCATGCAAAAATAACCTTTTGGTAAAATGTAGAGAAGGTGTAAAAAGGTACACATCCATAGCTGTCCTTCAAGGCTGGAGGCCTCTTGAATGGAAACCAGTACTGGTAATGGATGCTTTTTATGGTACAAAATTATTGCAGCTTTTACAAAATTTAGAGGCTCAAACGTCTGTATATGTGTGTGTATATTTTTTTTTCTATAGTAACTTAATGTATAATATTCCTATTCAAATGTAAACTACTTGTTCTTTTAAAGTAATGATCTCTTTTGTGGCTATGGGGGCTCATGGGGAGAAATGCAAGAGCTCTCTCAGGGCAGTGGATTTTAGGGATGATGGAGAACAAGTAGGATAACTCCAGGGAGACCAGATGGAAGAAGTTGCTGAAAAGCAAGGATCCTGTTGGAGGGCTTATGGGGGCTGTGCCTGGGGGGGCTTTGGGGCTGAGAACCCAAAGGCTCAGTGCAGTTCCTGAGTCTATCCATAGTCTTCTCTATGCCAGTAGTGTATAGTGTGAGTTCATGGTAGGAATTTAAAGATGTGGAAGTAAAGGGAAGCCTGTCTTGGTCTTAAGAACAGAAAAACTGCTTAAGTTTTGGTGAGCACCAGGGGCAGATAAATGACTCTCCATAGTCTGAGGTGCCCATTCTTAGCTTCTAATATGAAGAAACTCTTCTTCCGCCCAGGGCTGTAGACTCTTTTTCTTTACCTCTTACCAAGGGAAACAAACCTTCTCTTCCCAACTGGATTAACCTGCTGCTTTCCTCATCCCACTGACTGCAGCTCAGTATTTCCCCAAATGTCTCTTTCTTCACACTTATTAAGGCTTCCCCAGATATTTCAGGCTCTCAGGCCTTCCAATTCTCAGTGTTTCACTGTTGGACTGTTGAAGGAGCTGCTGAGTTCACTGCACAGGTAAACACTGGTGAGCTTTGCCCCGTCAGTTTTTCTCCCTCCTTCCCCACGATCATAAGTACATATGTTCCTTTAAATTTCATTAAGTGTTTTTACTTGCTTGCTTAGGGGCTTATCATCATTACTGGGATGAATATGAAGGAGCCCTGTTTCACAGACCATTCATTTAAATTTGTAGCAACTGAAAAGATTTGATAAAACAAGAAGGAAAGGATGGTTTATCTGCCAGCTGTTAGGGCTGGCCTCTCTCATACCACTCGAATTCTGATTCTGGCTGTGGATAGTAGCTGCCTGTTAAGTTGTCTGTCTGGCACTTGTGGCAAAAGAGCAATTTTCTCCCTTAAGCCTATTCAAGCAGGTATTATCTCAGGTGTTTAGGTAGGAAGAATCTGTTCCATTAGAGATAGAAAGCTGAGGATGGTGCTGGGAAAAGTTACTGCTTTTTGTCTCTGATGAGAAAATTGTCTTTGATCTGCCTTGCCTTTCTGAGCAAAGCTTTCGTAGGGATAGACTTCAGAGCCTATCCCATCATTAACAATTATCTTCTCCCAGCAACAATGCACCTCATTAATGAATGAAACAAGCCTTGTGTAAAACAGGTGGTGTTGATTTTTTAGGTCAGAAGCTATCCAGCTGGTCTATCCAACAACAGCAGCTAAGGTATGATTTGGAGGGGAAAAGAGGAGAGAGCAAATAACAGGAGTGTATGTACATGCTTTTTTTTTCCTTCCAATATAAGCCCTTACATTTTAGTATCCCATTCCATTTCTGATGCACAGGACAAATGACGTATTTATTTTCTGGAGGGATTTGAAGTGTTTTCTGAAGTGCCTTCAAAGGAGTGATCATAAATAGTACTGCTGTATCATACAAATTACTAGTACATGTTTGTCAACTAGGACTGCATTCTGTTCTTGTACAGAAGGGGTTTTAAAAGCCTGGAAAGCTTTACAAGGACGAGTACTGAGTGTCCTTGTCCTAAGCAGTCTTCCCTGGACAGGAAAATAGGAGCTGTGGGAGTAATTCTCCTCAGTAGTCTTTTAGCCTCTAATAGATAGAAGAAACCTTGCAAAAAGCATGTATATGATGGGCCCTTACACAAGTTACCTTTGGATATGTAATAGTTTTAAAATACATATGCACATGTATATAGATGTATGTACTGCAAAATAAAATGCACACATGACTATAGTTGTTTGCACAGTTCTTTAATACTATTTTAATTGCACTTATCTGTGGTTAAATGATGCAGATATTTTAGGGCACATGTAATCAGATATTTTAATGTGGATAATTGGAATTCATGTTTTTACTACAACCATCCTTCGCTCTCTGCAGTGCGGCTCAGTTGGTCATTTGGCATGTACTGGCTTCTGTTAATGACATTCTGCCTGTTTAAACAAGAGCATGCTGTTCTAAGTAAATTAAATTTCTCACTCTTCCTGATCTTTTTTCTAATAGGGATTGATAAGGCTCATAATGAAAATCTGTTTGTAATATAGTGCTTTCATAAGAGTTAATTTCTGGGTCCTCACTAGGAAGAAACTGGAGAGCAAAAGCTTACGTACTGTTGGATCTGTCATTTGGACATTTGTCTAATTACTTGGTTTTCTATAGCAGGACAGTGTCAATACAGCATAAACTGCCGCTAAAATACTGTAAAAATTGCAACTCTCTCCCTTGGTCAAATGTTGACAGTTCAGTGGCTCCAGGAAAGATCATAGGAATACTTTGCTCTTTGGAGAACAGTCTGTAGATATTGTTTGAAACATAATTAGATGTGGTCATCAAATGGCAGTAGGAGACCCAGAAGCAGTGAGGTGTGTGTTGGCAGATCAGTGAGGGAGGGAGAAGTTCAGTCCCAGTGTCCTTGTGCCAGACTAACATTCTCTGTGCTAGTCTGAAAGCACCCTTCAGAAACAGTGGTTGTCTTTGTGTGCTGACATGGCTGCACTTTCTGCTTACCCACTCAAGAAGTTCTACAAACCTTCAAGGGACATGGAGAGCATGAAGGTGTGTAAGATTTCCTGAGAGGACCTGCAGGAGTGAAACAGGAGATTAAAGTTTCATTACATGACTTCTATGTAATGCACTTTGTTTGGTGGGAGGAAGAAAATTTCCAATAGAGAATAAAAGTAAATCTTCCTTTTCAGAATATTAGTATTATTGCTAACTCTCTCTGGTCTGCTTGCCAAGATGCCTGATGTTTGGACATATCTCAATGTTTTTATGACTGCATCCCAAAATTTTAATGAATACTCAGTCATACATTGTCATCTTTGCATGTCCTACTGAAACTTTAGGCCAGTGACCTCCTGATCTTTTATTGTCTGTGTGCATTTTCTTAAAGTAAATGAAAGTTTGTTTTATAAAGAAACAGCAGAGAGCTTTTATCCAGAATCTTTTCAGATGTGTACCTTCAGAGTAGCTTTAACTTAATAATGTTGTGTATTTCTAACCCTTTAATAATAAAATAACCAAAGCCTTTTCATTTTATTTCTTTTTATCCAGAACATGAAGCATTCCAAACCACCCCTCAAAACCACCATGCTCAGAGCCTGAAAGGTTTGGCACTTTTCTTCCTCTGTAGCTGATCTTCCATCTGTGCTGTGTTCAGTGTCTTGTATGCAACACCAGAATCCAGAGTTAAGACCTATCCTGTCACATGAGGGCAGTTTTTCATCTGCATGATCTACCTGGTCACTTGACATCATGTCAGTAACAATATCTGCAAACCACAGTTTTTTCATTAACATCTGTCACATCAGTTCTACATGTGGCAGATTTTCTTTGTGTGTGGAATTTGCACTGGTTTAGTGAAATCAATGGTGTCAAAAACAGTCAGTTCTCATTAACTGAGAGCCTTCTGTTGTGAATTTGATCTTAATCTGAGCTAGGGACAAATTCTGAGGCCGTGCCCCTGTGTTCTGCAGTGCTTGTTGAGCAGAAGAAAAATCTTCCAGCTCCCAAGAACAGCTGCATTTGTGTTTCTACCTGATGCAAAGCTGCTCACATTAATCTCTTGAAGGATGGCTCATGGAATTCTGCATTCCACTTAAGGGAAGATGAAGTCTCTGTGTATGAAAGCTCGGTAGAAAATGTTCAGAGAGTTGGGAGCACCTAGAACAGTCAGTCTCAAGTGTACTTAATTTAGGAATAGGAGCCAGGTAGAAGAAATAAGCAACTGAAGAATATCATGGTAAAAGTAGGCATTCTTGCTCTTTACATAGCATTGCCCTTACATAATATTTTTTCTTAAATATGTTCTTTGACAAACACTGGTCAGCAATGAAAAGAAAACAAATCTCAATTTCTCCCCACTGCCAGTGTACAGTTTAACAGTGCTTCAGCAAGTTAATCACAAGTTGGGCCTAAAAATTTATTCTCGATCTAAGTTCAGTTTTTCTTTGTCAGGTCACTGTTAAGTTATAAAATTTAACTTTTTTGCATAGCTGTTTCTTTTACAGCTAAAATTAAATGTGAGAGAGAATTGGAAATTTTGTTTCTTACAAAGGACACTTCAGTTCTCTGAAGTGTGCAAGTGTTTCCCCCTTGTCTTCCACTTTTATCTATCAGTTCACTATGTATTGGCTGTTTTCTCAGGATCACTTACCTCTGAGAGTACTCCAGATAACTGTCAAGAGACCAGAGCAGAGAACAGAAGAGGAAAAGAAGTTTGCAAAAAGCTGCTTGCAGGAGATAAAAAGCTCTCAAAGTTACAGCTGAAGATTGCAATTTCTTATGGCTGAAATGGCTCACTTTACATGGTAAATGTTTTTTTAATATACTACTTTTTTATTTGTTGATTTTGTTACTATTTATGCTCTGAGCTCACATCTAATAACAGCTGGAATTGTAATTATGTATTTTGCTTTTATCTTCAGTGCACTAGTTATCTTCTGAATGCAAGCTGGTCTGATAACTCCATGTTTTTGGCTGTTGACAAAGCTGTTATCACATCTGAGGTGTTCCATACATGGAAGGAGATAAAGGAAGTGGAAACCTTCTTGACCTTGCTTCTACTGAGAACAGATGATCTGTGGAAAGAGGGCTTTACCAGTTCAAAATCAATATCCTCACAATAATTTGGTGGGTGTAGAGGTTTTTCATGTCAAGTGCTAGTGCATGTCTAACTTTGTACATAATACAAGCCATAAAATGACCTCTCACTGGCCTGGCCATATTTTTTGTTGTCTCCTACCACTGTACTTACTGCTTTTTGGGAGTGGGGAAATTGTTTTAACATGTTCTCATTTTCCACTTTTCTGCCTTTCACCTGTTGCCTCTTTCTCATACCCAGAGCAGCACAGAAACAATTTCTCATTTTAAAAACCTTCTCTATCCTATTCCAATTCTTCTCTATCTCTGTTTCAATGGACCTGCCACGCCACACAGTTGAGCACATCAGTGAAGCTGGGGCACCTCTGTGGAGGTGTCTGTAAGAAAGGGCAAAATGCTGCATGGCAGAGAGGAATGAGGAAGAAGGTGAAACAGTCCTCTGAGCACCCAGGTCAGAGAAGGAGGAGAGGGAGGAATTGCTTTAGGTGCTGGAGCAAGTGTTTTCCCTGCAGGCCACAGAGGATCACATGCTAGAGCAGGTGCAGATTTTTCTGAAGGAACTGCAGTCCATGGAGAGGAGCCATGCCAGAGCAGGCTTCTGCTGAAGGACAGCAGCCTGTGGAGAGGACCTACGATGGAGCAACAGAAAGAAGCTGTTACGGACTGATTGCAATGCCCATGTTCCAGTTTGCCTGTGCTCCTTGGACAAGGAGAGACAGAGAAGTTGGAGGTTCAAAGTATGAAGTTGAGTCTGAGGAAAGAGGGCAATGGGAAGAAAATGTGCTGTTTTAATTTGCTTTTGTTTCTCAGTGATTTAATCTATTTTAATTGGCAATAAATTAAATTAGGCTTTCCTCCTGTTGGTTCAAATATTGGAATTTACATCTGGACACAAGTCACAGTGGAAAATCTTGATTTCTGTTTGATCACTGCAAGTCACTATTGCCTTTAATTTTTAAGTAATCAAATTTTAATTTTTAAGAATTTGTTCTGTATGAAGGAAGTAGTGTACCTTGTCTGAATCAGGAATTGCATTTCTGGATGTATTCTATTTAGATCTTTCAAGTTCAGTGTACTCATCTCTTCATTAGAGTAGATCTCAGGTGGAGAATTAACTCAGGAACATGTCTAATCCATTACATTTCAGCTGGAAAAGAATTCCAGCCATATTTTTACAGGTTTGAGCATGAGAAAGTCATTCTTAGAAGAGGATGCTGAAGCAGTAGATTCTTTTTTATCTACTTTGGTAAAGCTGTTCTTACAGGTGTTAAGGGTGTGGCATCTTCCCACTGTTACGTCTAGCAGTGCTTCGGAATGGGGTGAGTGGCATCTTTGGTGAAAGTGCTGTTAACTTCAGGAAAAGAAATAAGCGTTTGGGAATGAGATTTGTATTCTTGTTCTCTTTTCAGAGATTATTTTCCTGAATAAAAAGGGAACTTCCTTTAGAGGATAGGCTTTATATGCATGTTCTTACACCACCTTTGGAAAATACCTGGTACTGGACACCAAGGGTATCTAGACAGGGTACTAGGTGACATGACACATTACTGGTTTATAATGGGGGGCACTGGAATGTAAAATTGATTAATTGCTTCCTAACATTAGCTAAATTAATATCTTTTTTTTTCATCCTTTCTCTTCACATTTCACTAGAAAGGGAGGAGTCTCTGTTAAAGGGAACACAGTGAATTGTTAGTTGTCCATAAAACTGTTTATGGAAGAGTTGGATGAAAAGGACTTCTTTGATAATGAATTAGATGAGCTTTGGAAAGAATTGCATGGTCATTGTAACCTCAAATATTTTCTTCCAATGTTATCACTCACTATTGATTATTGTCTGATTGTTTATTTGCTGTAAGCTTTTCTGGCCATGTGAAGACCATAAAAATAATACATATGGCAGTTTTCTTTGCTCTTGAACTTTTATAAAAGGGAAAAGAATCCTTCATTTTGCATTTAGCCACCAGCTGCTCTGGAAAAGTCCATGATTATCCGTGTTCCATAGCTACCAAAAATCTTTGGTGCTGAAGTATTCCTTAAACTTGTGATTTTGCCTTGGATCGGGCAAAGTGAATTTGACATCTTTAAAAAAACCAAATTTAGCATCTTCAGGAGCTGTGACCTAGGGTTCATCAGTTGCAATTGTAAAAATATTAGTGTTTTCATAGTGAAATGTTTTTATTCATCTAGTTTAATCTATGAGCAAAAGTATCTCCATTCCTTTTACTTCAGACTTCTGAACTCCTTTGCAAAATGAGAGATCACTAATGAGATTAGCTAATAACTACAAAAATGGAAAAGTTTCACCAGGGACAGGTGCTAACAAAATGTTGTACCATAAAGTCAGCCAGCATTAGCCAACATTATTAGTAAGGCAAGATCTTTCAGAGATTAACTGCAGGCTAATACTTTTTGTGGTACACTGACATTTATTCTGATCTTGCAAACAAAAATAATGTTTATGTGCCATTGCAGAAAGAACTGGGAAATAAAGCACTTTGTAAAATGCCAGTCTGTGGTGGTTTTGGTTTCTCTTGGCTTTGTCAAGCTTTTACTTGGTGTTCATTCCTTTGTGTATCCATTGTAGGGTCTGTATCTGATCTCTTACATAGAGTAAGCTAGAATAAGTTACTAGTTAACACTTAGAGCATAAGACCCTTCATGGCAAGATGTGATATTTTATATATTTTCTGTAACAAATAGTAAAAGTTGAATATTCTTGCTAATTATCACAAGAGATTTAAGAGAGTCTTCACATGCTGTATTCATTATTTTTGTCTGTGTTTCAGAATTCTCATTTCTTTGCAAGTTGTCAAGAGATTTTAGCAATGAAATTACTATTTTGAAATGAACTGTAGGTTCCTGACTGCAGTTAAAATGGTTTCAATTAGGGAAACCAGGTTTGTATTAATTTTGAATGACTAGAATTTCCAGGAAGAAGAGACATTGGAGCCACCTTTGCGCACATAGAAATGCTACTTTTTGGGCATAATGTTACAAAGTTCAACAAGGTTACCAGAGAAATTTGACTGTCATCACAGCCAAGGATAGCGTGGTGTGAGGCAGTGATGCTTCCTGCTCTGAGATGCCTGGAATACTCTGTGTTCATTATTCAGTGTCTTGCTGCTGGCATACCAGTGAGATGAGAAAAAGATGAGAGTCCATGATAAATGTTTTGTTCAAACCCAGAAACAGAGGCAACAGCTGGCATATTTAAAATTTTCACACAGGTGAGTGTCTTGAGATATTTGAGGAGTGAAAAATTGTTGTGGGTTTTTGTTTTTTGGGTGTTTTTTTTTCCTCTCTCTCTCTCTACCATTGTCTAGTAACAAAAGATAATATGTTAAGCTTATATGGAGAGTTTCCTAGGATCTTGGGTCAAGTAGTGCTAATAATATTACAGATTGGTAACAGGGCTATTTGGGTGCTTTTTTTCAGATTTTTAGTTGCTGTCACTTATTTTCTCCAGGAAATTTTTGTCAGTACATTCCAGTGGCATGCTGTCTCCACAATGTTGAAGTAGTTTTGTTTACTAACTTGGAAAAAATTTTCTTTCCCATTACTGAGGTGATTTACAGGAAGGTTAGTTGAGTTGGCTGTCTAGATAAAACATAGTCTTCTGGAGATGGAATTATTTAAGGCTGCTGAGATGGCAGAATATGGTGAGTACTGAGATTTTGAAGAACCAGAGGACAATTTTTTGATTATACCATTGTTGGAACATAGCATTCACCAAGGCTGATACCTGAAGCAGAAATTCTTTTGCACAGGTCAGCCAGAGTTTACCATTCTTGCTCACAAAGTAAGAACTGAACTAGGTTATTGACTACTTGACCAGCACTTATTCCAATTCCTTCTCACTGTTTTAGAATGAATGCTTAACTTTTGGCTGCTTGAGAAGTGCAGTTTCACAACCAAGTACTTTAGCTGTCTTCTAGGTGACAATGTGTCAGAAGTTTCTGAAAGAGGACCTGGGGAAAATACTGAAGAAAGATCTAGGAAAGTCTGTATCACAAATAAAATGTGCACCAAAACAAACTCTTGCTTTTAAAAAGCCCACAGAACATGTTCTGAAATGGTGGGGCATGAGCCAAGCTGGTATTGTGGGCCTGGGCACAACCTATCACAAACCTCCAAAACCCTCTCAGCAGCAGCACACACACAAATTTGTTCCTGTTCACCCCAAGCCAGAAAAGAAGTCTCTACTTAGGCCACATACTAAATTAAAGTTAATTTTTAGTGTCATTTCACCACATCCCAGTTTAAATGGGTTGCTTGAGAAAGCAGTCTAAAAACAATGATGCAGTCAAAAATTGAAGCTATGTTTTTTAAAAGTAGAAGGTGAAAAAATGAATCTGTGTTCAAATCTGTAATTTCTGTTTTCCATTAGAAGGGAGACAGTGGGGAAATAATATTTACCTACTATTGCTATGTAGTGTAATAGGTAATAGTCTGATGAATTTGTGGCAGAAAGGAGTGCTCAAAATGCCTTAAAGCACTGGGACAAAAAATGCCACTCTCTTGTAATTTTTAATTAGTTGTATTTTTAAATTTTCTCTCTATGTGAACTGATGTTTTAATATATTGTATAAGGAAAGCATGCGATTTTTTTATTTTGTGACAGTTGATTCTCATTGCTAATGTACATCTTGACGTTATAATCCATATTTATAACATTATCACTTATACAAGGACAACCAGTATTACCAGAGAAATAGCACAGAATGGGGCATCCAAAACTACTTCTGTTGGCTTTTATCAGATTTTTGTTTGTTTTGAGTGGCAGTAGATAACTGACAAGAATAATTTAGAGCCCACTCTTTCCTTGGAAAGTCTGTGCCCTGCTGTGTATTTTTTGTCATCTACAGGATCAAGCAGAAGAGATAGTCTGAGGGTTCTGCTGTTTGGAAGACAATGGCTGCGGAGTTACTGAGTGTGGGCAGGGGACACAGTCACCATCTCTGTATCCAGCAGATGAGAGAACAGGGAATGAAATAGAAGATGTGAGCCCCATTTTTCTTCTGGTGTTGCCATGTTAGATCAAAAGATTTCTGGGGGAATTAATGAGCAGCACTGCAGGAGAAAGCAGAGGTGGGACTTGGTGATGGCATCTTGTTGAACTCCACTAAGTCATCCAGCTACTTCTGTGGCATTGGAAGTGAGAGGATACTTTCCCAGTCCTCCTTCAGACTGTTTGGAAGGAGTATGTTCTGTCCCAGGCTATCCATTCCCTACTTCCTGACTTTGAGAGGGATGATGCCAGTTAGGCCAGCAGATTATGAGAAGAGATGGAAATTGGCTAAGTGCACCCTGCTCAGACAACAAACATTAGTAGCAGTTCCAGTAAATGTTGCCAGTTCTTTCTGCAGCAGGTGCTCTGTACATCAAGAGATGGCAAATTTAGGAACTATACTTCTGCAGGCTGCAAAACCCATGAGATTTGTGTGTGTATGTGCAGCCTCATGCAATGCACACAACATGTGGAACTATGTAATAATTCGTTAATAGTAACTGCTACTAACAACTTGGCAGAAAGCTGCCTTCAGTCATCCTATGAAAAGCAAAGAGCTTGTCTTGATGTGACAGCTCAATGAGGCAAGGACCTTAGAAACTTTATAGAATGTACAGCAGTTTGACAAAGACAGTGATTAGAAAATTCATATTTTCTGAGGTGTTAGGTGCTCTACTTGTGTGTTAAAAGAATTTTAAACATTTAGCATGGTTTTTACCATGTATTGCTGTTTCTGTGTTGAGTAGTCACCGAAGTCCACATTATAATTACACATGCAGGAATTTGATTTTTTTACCTTGGATTAGAGAACACAGTCTTCAAGCTGTTTTCAGGCTGGCATTATAGAAGAATTAGAGGGTTTATTCTAATTAGATACTGAAATTTAAGAAATGTAATAAAATCACTAGTGGCTGTAATCAATGACAGTCTGCATAAATTGTAAAGTCAAACTCTTGGGAAGGGTCTGTATGGTTTGTGAATCATTAGTGACTCTGCTTTCTTCAGCTAACATCAAAATTCATTTCCAGGTTCTGTCAGCCAGTATCCAGGCATTGCTTTGTTCTGCAAACAGGTGGAAAGAGAGAGATTGCAGTGGGGTGACCCGTGCAATCATAGACAGGAGGTGGTGCATGTAAGACATCAGATAAAGTAGCACTGAATGAAGGGAGAGGCCGTGCCAAAGTTCTAAATGTAGAGGAGCACTAAGCAATTGCCAACATTAATAGGCACCACTTCTGGAGCATCAGCACTGAGATATATGGTTATCTCAGCCTGGCCTGACCTGGTTTTCCACGTCAGCTGATCTCCCTGCACTTCACCCCTTGTTTCTTCCCCAGCTCTGGCAGTAGGGAGATATGGCACAAGGTGCAGTGTCCCTGCTCAGCACAATGCTGTTCTTTTCCTAAGAAAAGCCACAACTGATCTGTTTTGTGTGTGGGTGACTGGAACTCTCTGGCCACAACATCAATGCATGAAGTTAAAGCATCTCAGACTGTATGAAAGGAGAAGGAGAGGTTCCTGGAGTTTCAGTGCTACTTATTCTGCAACTTGCAACGTGGAATGAAGTCTGTGATCCTCCCAGCAAGACCAGACCAGTTTGGATTTAACACAGAATCAGATTCTTCTTACATTAATGGCCTCTTCAAAACTGAAGCCTCATAGGGAGTTTAATTAGGTGCTTGATCTTTCTGGAATATTGTAGCTCTGATGGACGTGATGTATATGAAAGACAAGGCTTGGGTGTCAAAGAGAGGACAGCAGACACTAGTGCGGAGTCATTGGGAATGTCACAATGAAATCTGCATTGCCTGCCCCTGGACTACAGAATTGTGCCTTTCTTCTGAACATAGGAGAAGGAGCTTTCTAAACCACTGAGCACAGGTGTAAAGGTTGGTGTTGTAGGTTCTATGTACTAGTTTGGCTTGCAGTTTTGGTGAGCGACTGTGTGTAGCAGCAAATTCATTTGACCTTTCCTATCTTGTTTTGCCTCTCTCTAACATTCTTTGCTTTGTGTTTTGAGAGGATTGCTGTACCATAGAGAGAGGCTTCCTGGCTCCAGGCACAACAGAAATACTGTAGTCACTGGAGCAGAGACATACAGGCTTTAGCATGTTTGTGCTTGTCACCTCTAAAACCACTCCCAAATGCCACCAAAAAAGATGTTGGCTACACATCTTCTTCTTTCCCTGGGTCTGGGAAAGGAAACTTGCTAACACACTCTGGAAGATTTAAACTGTAGCCCATAGATGCCTTTTTCACCTACATGATTTACTCAGGTAACACCATTTGGGTACCCTGGAGAAGGGGAGTTCTAACACCACTGAAACAATCCTGTTTTGCTCTTCAAGGCCAGAATCATTATCTTGCCAGTTTATATTGGTCTCCTGTGAAAGCTGGTAACAAGATTGGACTTGTACAATCTTTACCTGTATTTCATGGATTAGAATGCAAACTAAGATCCTGCCTTTTCCTTTCCTGTGAGTGTGTTTGCCTCATCATTCTTAGGGTGACAATGTTAGCTATGTACACATAACTAGCTTAAAAGATTTTGGTGGGTTTTTTTGTTTGTTTGTTTGTTTGGTTGGTTTGTTTTGGAGGTTGTTTTGGGGTTTTTTGTAAAAAAAGAAGATAAGGGTCAGACTTCCTTAATTTTACTGAAATTTCCTTATATGTCCTCTCTGTTCCTTTAGGATGACAAAGGTACCAACTGCATTAATCCTTTTTGATGCTAGAGGGAGCTCATGACTTGAGCAGCCAGAATGAACCATGATACCTTGCACAATTCTTGAGGAAACACAGATGGAAAGTAAAGTGCTGTTGATGACTATAATGCTCCTTTTTCCATCACTGGCAAAATTAGAAGGGCTGAATGCATCTGCTTAGGAAATTACACATGGCTTTCAGAGACACTCAGATCATGAAATGCTGTAGCTGCAATTTCTTCTATATCTGAGCACCTCCCTGTTCTGACTGAATTTATCTTCCCAACTTTCTCTGAGGAAATAAGTTCTCTTGTATCTCTATGAATACACAGGAACTGTTAACACCAGGAGCACTTGTGCTACTCTGTGTGTGTGTATATATATACACAAAGTAGTAGTCCAAGCAAAATTCTCCAAAGCCAAAGTTCTCCAGGAGAAGACTTGAAAACACAAGGTAACATTGTGAACCATATTGGCTGACTCTTTTGCCATCTCCTTGTTCTCCACTGGGGATCTGTCACTATAACAGTGCAGTTGACAGCACATTAGCAACCAGAATTTAGGGTCTTTGGAGGCTGAAATGCAGCCACAGTTGAACTGGCCTAGCTTAAATATATTAGCTAAAATAACTTTCCATTATCAGAACAAATTTTAATTTACATGACATCCATTTCATCATTCAGAGTTCTTAACATGTGGACCTCTAATCCTATTGAGCACCACCTCTAATCTGTTCAGTTATATTTCAGTAAATCCTTACTCCTTCAGAAGAAGCTCAGCTGTCACTTCAGTGCTTGGTGAGGCTACTTTAAGTGTCAGGGCAACAGCAAATGGACAAGCATACTGCTCCAGTGCCTGAAGCAAAGCAAGCTTCCTCGCTGTGCAGAGCTTTGGCAAGTCGGGCTTAGCGTTCGTGCCGGGGCAGCTCTGCCCGGGAGAGGGCAGTGGTGCCCGGCCATGTGCTCCGGCAGAGCAGCCATGGTGAGGAAAATGTAATATATCGGACAGGGAGGTCCGTATAGACAGGTGGATAGAGCTATGACTCAAAATAATCATTCACATGCAAGTCGCAGTATTTCAGTGGCATATTACTGCCAGAAACATGCTATCCTGCTGTCCTGTTAAGGAAGCCAGACAAGGGGGCTCTTGCAAAGGGTTGAAGATGGGAAAGCATTACAATGGCATTGACTTCACAGATACCTATGCTATACCTATGCCTAAGTACTACAGTTTGGATTTGCAGCTCAGTCTGATTTGTGGAATAGAAGATACTTCAGCCATCTTCGGGGTATACTCAGATACAGAGTGCCTAAGCTTTTCTCCTTGGTATCTTGTGACACAGTTGTCTAAAGCTTGATTGCTTGGGCTTTACTCTCACAGGATGCAGTAAGTACTAGAAACTGTTACTTTCTTACAGATGACACTGTAGAGACTCCTCTGCCCAAGGCAAACTTATGTTCCTTTGTCACCTAAGAGGCTCATCTGCATGAGCACCAACACATCATTTTTATTTACTTGGATTCCCTGTTAACTCTATCAGTCTTTTCCCCTTCTTTTTATTTGTGCTCTAACTTTAAAAGCTAAAATGAAAAAGGCTGAGACTATTATAACACATAATATTGAGGCCGACCATATTCTTGGATGTACTTTGAGCATGAGTACCATGATGGCTAGATGGAGGATGGAGTAAAGAGGATTTTAAGTCTCAGGATAGTATTTGTATAGCAGTTGTAGCTATGGGGAAGTTATACCTGTGGGCCACATTTATGGTTTTGAGAGCTCTGATTCTTATACCAGGGAGAAAAAGAGCCCTGAGGCTGCTCTAGCTTCCATGGAACTGCAGCTGCACCTGAAAGGCTAAAACATCAACCAGAGTTCCCTGCTCTGCTACTTGCTAATTAAATTAGCATTAAGATGAAGAGTCACTGTAGAGAAGTACAGCAGCAGATACTGAAGGTCTGGCTGTAACTTCACAGAAGAAAATAAAAGCAACTTGCTAGCAGCAGCAATTATATGCGGTCAGTTTTTGTTTTAAGGCAGAGTCAACAGATCATGTTTGTGAAAGCTTTGGCATCTCAGACTTCTAGATGGGATCTGGGTCAAGGCTCTCTATCTAAACCTTTCCAGGGGAATTGGGGTGGAAGTTATTGCTGTGTAACATCTGTTCACTCATTTCTAGCTTCAGCATTTCCTTCCCACAGCATTTCCATCCCAGCAAGGAGCTCACATGGGCTGTATCCACATTAAATGCAAACAGTGTCTTGTGAGACATGCCTGAATTGGCTGGAGGCTCCACATTGTGTTGTGCTCCTATGCAGAGAGACTGGCCCCGGCTCTAGGTGTAGGATGGCTGCTCACAGGGCCCCACAGGTAGGTGAATGAAGTGTTGCACAGCACTGAGGTGTCAGTGTTCCTCCCAGTCCCAAAGCTGGCAGGATTTCTGCTGGATAGGGGAATCTCTGCACTGAGCTGCCTCTCATGGTACAGATATTCCTCTCTTCTGCTGTATTAAAGACCTCACAGAGTGAGCAAGCAATGTCCTCACAGCAGAATAAGGTCAGTGCCTATGATTGGGAAGCTGGAGAAACCATGGACTGCACTGAAAGAGGCCACAAAAGGGCCAAGATACTGTGTGGGGCCAGCACAAGGAGAGAGATAATCTTGGAGCAAAGGTAGGCAGGGAGCGTTCATAGGCAGGTAGAGCAGGGCAGAAAACATGTAAGGAAATGAGAGTACTGAACATTCTTAAGGCTGCCTATATCCTCATAAGATGAGGAAGCTAAACATGGTGCAGGGATACAGAAGCCACTCCTGGTCAGGACAGGAGTTCATGAAAACTTGATTTCTCAGCCGCTATCAGTGTGCAGTTTAAGTGTTCTCAAATGTACCCTTGCAGCAGCATTCCTCTTTCTGGACAGGGAAATGGAGATGTGGAGACTAAAGCAGCTTGCTTAAACTCACACAGGGAGCCCATGAAGTAAAGCCCCAGAGAAGTAAAGGAAGAAAGTCAGCACCCTAATCTGGCATTCCTGCCTGTGAACCTTTCCAAATGGGCCTGCATGGACAGACAAAGATGTTACAGGCTCTCTCCTGTCCCCCCTATTCTAGTGGACTCTTGATGTACCAGGCTGCTGAGTGAGTGCTTCTCTGTACCACTCCTGTTATCCAGGAGAATGGCCTGCAGGAATAAAAAGGAGGTGCAGGAAACACCAGTGGAGGGCATTAGATGGACAGGATTTTGCTAAGCTGGCAGAACAAGGCCTGTTTAGTAATGAAAGAAGAGTTCTAAGGATACAAAGACAAAGCAGGGAAGTTGCATTGAACTAAACCAGGATGGCACTTGCAGAGATTAATAGCTGTTTCCTGTCCCATATAATATGTCTTCTTGCAAACATACACAAAGGATTTTCTGGAAATGCATACTTTACTCCTCCTTACTCCAGTCCAGTTTCCCCTGGGTTTCAAAACACAAGTGCAATTGAATAAATGGCTCAAGTCTACATTAAATGAGATCAAACACAATTTGAGGCACAATCCAAAACTGCACAGCCAATTAAGGGCTTTTCATTGTTTTAGAAGGATTCAGATCAGATCCCAGTTAGATAGTTTATTTAAAGTGTAACAGGATAACAGCAGTAGAGTGAAGTAAAACAACCTGGAGGGCTCCACTTACACTCATTGTCTGTTAGCTTCAAATACTAATAGAATTAATAAAAATAAAGGGGGAGGGTGGTGAGAGAATATCTTTGTACTAAACTATAGGTGTTAATGAGCAAGTCTAAATAGAACTGGCTTGATGAGATCTGATGTAGTCATTCCCTGCTTGCTGCAGGAACTAGACCTGGAGGAGAATAAATTGGCCAGAGACTTGCAGACAGGATGGTGGCTCTTAGACTGAAGCTTTGCTTCCAAGACCTTACTTGCTGAGTTTCCATCTCTTTTGTATCTGATGCCTTACCTTCAGCTGTCCTAATCTGGCTGAAGTTCCAAGAAATAGATCCACCAGTCTCTCATTGCCCATCCTATCTCTGTCACTGGGAGACAGGATACTGTGAGCTCTCCTTTCTAAAGGACCATCTCATTTCAGTCTGCCATGTACAAGCTGCCCATTGAACTTCCCTTCATGCAGGGTCTCGAGACTCCCCCTTCTCATGACAAATCTCTGCCTTGACCATCCCTCCTTTACATGCTGCAATTACTTGTTTTGTGGTATCCATATCTTCTAAGCCATAAACCAACTTTTTTTTCACCTTTCTGTTAATTTCCCCTTGCTTTGGTTATCAGTGAGATTTCAGTTCTTCCTTCTGAGTCACTGCTTTGTATTTGTTCAAATATTGTCTTCATTTGCAACAAAGCTGGCAGTATTATCTGCTAGTGGCAAAGGAGGAGGACTTTTAAAGACACTTATAAAACAAAACCCATGCCAGAGGCCAGGTCCTGTGCTACTAGTAATCATTGCTTTATGCATGTTTAATGATTATTCTTTTAAGAAGAAAAAATCCAATATGAGCAGAAACTGATGAACATGAAGAATGAAATGCTGAAAACAGGATGGATTTTCTGTGTCAGGAGTATGATCCTGAAGTGTGATTCCAAAGAGGGTGAAGGAATACCGGTTATATTGATACACTGCAATAAGACTCTGGAGAAAGAGCTGTATTGACTTTCTAGCTCTGCCTGGCAACAATGACCTCAGGTATTATTTAATTTCACTGAGGCTTAGCTCTCTGTATATAAAGGGTGATTACTCTTTCTTTGACTTGCAAGATAGTTCTGAGATGTTTTCATCCTATACAGATGGTGTTCAGAGGAGCACCTGTGAGAAGTTTCTTTTGTTAGAAGAGATGCAGTTTGTGGTGAAATGTTGAAAAGGCCAAAATCACGAACATCTCAAAACTACCACGCCCTGAGGAAACAAGGGTAAAATCCTTTGTGGAGGCTCTTTCTTTAATCCAGAGTCATGTGGTTTAAGTGAGGAGTCTGTCTCCACATACCTTTATTTCTCTGCTTGTGATAAACCTTTAGCATCAGGATATTTGCCTAAGTGGAGAGGACTGAGTGGGTGCCTGTGCAGAGAATTTTGTCCTTCCAGACCTTGGCTGAATTAAATAATTTATCAGAACAAAGGAAGCTCAGCAGTGAGGTTCCCAAGACTGCTGCCCTGCACATGTACAGGCACAAAGGCACTGTTTTGTCTCTGCAGTGCATGGACTGGTTGTACAGTACAACCATCTACTTGAAGGTGAGATAGAGTAGCACAGTGTCCATAGCTTGGCTTCAGTAAAAGACCTTCTCACGGGAGAGTAATTTCCTTTTATTGTTCTTGAGATTCCTCATTGGCTAAAAATTAGTCTAGCAGTTCTCAGCCTTCTATCCACAAAACCTTGGGGAAGGCTGTATCATTCATTATTTGTATCTTTGTGTACCATTACAGTTCACTTCAGTGCTGTCTTTTGCAGAGACCTCTTGAGACCGTTTGGCCCCATTTCTCTGTTTTAGTGGCCAGCATGCATCTGACCCTGTAATATTGCAAAGTTCCACAAAAACTGGCCCCTAACAGCTGGTGGTTGGAGATGGGGGAAGTTTAGGAGCCCTCAGAAGAATTTTAGCTGCATGCTCCTGAAAATGGCTCTGAAGAATGTTGGGATAGAGGTTCACGCTTGCTTTTGCCTCAGTCCATCTCTTCATCACCAGAGAACTGCCCACAGCCAGAAGGTAGGAGACATTGGCCGATGCTAAATCCCAGCCTGCCTTCTCTGGCAGTGTGGGAAGGGGAGGCTGCTCTGGTCGTGCCTTCCCAGCAGCATCTCCCAGTCACAGCTGCTGGATAATGGACAGCAGCCCCAGGTTTTGCTGCGAGAACTTAATCTGCACTGTCGTTCCTCATTACTGCCACTCAGTGCCGTCGTGTCCGGCCATGAAGGGTCACAAGATGACATGAGAGAGGTCGGGCAGGGGGTGTACAAAAGGGTCTGGCAAGCATCGGGAAATACGGAAAGGCTAAAAAGAGAACAGCTACCCAAACGATGCTCCAAGCGGCTCGGTGGGGATGGGGCTGAATGCGGCTGGGTTCACGCTAAGTTTTCCCGAAGGTCACTCTGCAATATGGTAACTCCCAGCCCCGCTGTCAGTGCCCATAAAGGCAGCTCTCCTCACAGTGCGGGGGTGGGGAAAGGGAAGGAGGTTTGTTTAGAAGCATTAGTGCGCCCCTCCCCCGGCCCCATTAGTGGCCCTTATTAAACCAACACAGACAAAGAGCAAAGATGCCCTCGTTAATGGAGAGTCTTCGATAATTACTCTGCTCTGCCGCTTCTTTTGGGGCCTGAATAGCCTTTGAATAATGTTTCTCTTGCTGTGGTTGCAGACAATACCCTCGCAGACTGCTTTAAGCGGTGCCAATCCCATTAGCAGAAGAATAGCAGAGCTTTCTGGTTGTGTGGGTGTGTGTGCTCACGGGAGGACAGCGGGCTCGCAGTGGGAACAGGCTATGCTGCCCACTGCTTCGCTCTCCTCTCCTGCCCTCCAGGGCCCAAGGAAGCAAAGCAGGCAAGTGCTGGGCGAAACTGCATCTCGGAAACCATCTCCCTATTTCAGCAGCCCCCGTGCCAGGGGTTTGTGAGAGCCGTGCGGCTCCTCACTGCGGGAGCGCAGGGATGGGCATGGCTGCTCACCAGAAGGGAGGGCAAGAGCTGGGAGGCAGAAACCCCGCAGGACTGGGGTGCCTCCAGCCTTTCCTCATGTTCCCCAGAGGTGTCTGGGGAACTCTTCTTGCACCCACACAAAATTCCTAAGAGGAAGGAGGCCTAATAGCCCCCAAAATCAGAATCAGGCGGAGCTGCTGCTTTACTACACAGAGGAGATGAGACGCTCATCCTTCTGCATCAGATGATTACAGAGCATGAAAATGGCTATTCCACCCAATTTTGGGAGGGTTAATTTTGTGCTGCACACCCTAAGCAGAAAGCTAATTAGTGTGTTCAATGGGTAGCTATCAGCCAAACTTGGAAGAGTTGGGATAATTCTACCTGAGCCTTTCTCTTTGATCTCCCTTTCTGCATGATAAGTGAAAATAGTGTATAGCCGGGCTGGCTGTGGTGTTTAATTTAATCATCTGATGATATTTATTTTCACAAACATGAACTCAAGCAACAATTATCAGAAAGGCTTCATCTTGTGCTGAACGCTCCAGCGTTAATGGCCTTTCCGTGAGGAAATAGCTTCTATGTAGGGAGTCAGTAATTAAAACGTGTGAAAAAAGGCCACTTTTTCAGAGGCAGTGGAAGACTGGTGGGTCTAATGCTCAGCTGGTATTGAGCTGTCAAGTCGGTCAATGGCCACAACAAATGGGCATTGCTCCTTCCACCTTATACCAGCAAAGGATGTGCCCAGAGGGTTGTTGAGAGTTTCCTAGTTTGAGGAGGTTTGGATTCTTGTCAACAGGAGCCAAACTTAGAAACACGGTGCAATGATCTGGCCTTTGAAAGATGATTCTGGGGTACTCATGGAAGAGGTTCAGATTGAAGGAGCACTTGGTCCTGTAAACTGTCCCAACAAGGAAAGCACCTAAGTTAATTTTCTAGTATTACTAAAGAGAGACAGTTTTCCCTCTTTCAATGCAGTGTTGAAACTAAGGGAAAAATTACATTTGACACATTCTAAGTAGCAGGAAGATGAGTTCCTTTATGTCTTTGTCATATGGACAAATAATGTACGAATTTTTTACTCATACAGATAACCACCATATGGCTCCATGCAGAGCATGGCCATGGCCATGTGCTGATGGTTGGTGAGCAATGAGGACAAAGCTGGAAGTCAAGCTGTGTGGAAGGTTCTGAGAGATAGCCACCACTATGTCTTTAACCAGTATATCTTACTAGAAACAGCTTGTGATTTCGTGTTGGGGGACAATGATATGCTTAAACAATGAAAATTGCAAAATCTGAAGCTTGCATTCTGAAAGATATATATAGTAATAACAACAAAAAAAAATTTCAAAGGTTCCTATTTCCTCAGAACTGAGAGTGGTTTTCTGCAGCTTTGAAAGATAATGTTGATAATTGGGGATTTTTTTTTTTTCCTCTCTCCATTGGCACACAAACTGTGGGAAGAAAAATATTAGAGAAATCGACTAGAGGAATCAGAAGCAAAGAAGAGATAGTTTTGTTTTGGGTGTTTTGGTTTTTTTTGGGGAGGGGGGAGTTTTGTGGTTTTTTTTTTTTTTTTTTTTTTTTTTTTTTTTTTTTTTTTTTACAGTGCACACTGTCTGCTTTTCTCCCCTGACAACTGTGTCCCCACAGGTAATGGACCAGCATGCCCTATGCACGATTTGGTTGGGCCTTGAAAGGAATGAAAGGAAACTTTTAGTTTGTAACTGGAAGAGATGCAAAGTTCTGCAACAGTCAGGCATCAGGGTCCTATAGAGTCTCTTTCCTTATGAGGAGCTCAAAAGAAAAATGTCTAAGTTCCATTTGAGAAAAGGTTGGCTGGTGATAAATAACATAGCAGGTGAGGATACTGCCTTGTCTTTTGTGGGATCTAGGTGGATACAGCTGAACTGGAATAGAGAAGATCAATCTTTGAGTGTTACCCAATGCAAAAGCCATTCATCTTTCAGAGCAGGACTTGGAATGCATGGTGGTCTAGTAATATGTTATTTTTAAAGGCCGAGATTAATTAATTTGCAGCCAGATTAGCTGGTATTTTGTGTGCCAAAGACACTCATTTATCCTTTCTGTCACTGAAGTGAGATAACCCATACAAACACTACTTCTTTAATTGTGCCAGTTGCATTTTGCACTATACACTAATGTGTGAGAAGATGAAAAACTACTGGTGGAAGCTGACCTGCCTTTTGCTGTGGATTGTGAATCCGCTTTATGGATTCAATTCAGCACCACATCTTGTGGTTTCACTTGAGCACTAACGCGATCTGAGCTGCTCAGCACAGCCCCACCGACTCCCCTGTGGCACAGCCGGCGAGACAGCACCGCGCCTGTGAGCACCTGGCATGGTGCTAGTGAGGGTGGTCTGTGTGTACAGGACATCAAAACTCAGCTGCATCCCTAATCCAGACGTGACTGTTTGTTGCTGTGAGGTTATTTTTTCGGGACCAGTATTGATGGGTGGGTTGCCATGCTACCTGAAACAAGCCATTTGTAATTGTCTTGTAACTGTTTGTTTTCCTTGGGTAACAGGTTTTGCTGGAGATCCTTTTGCTGCCCTGTGGCGATGCGGATCCATGCACCACGCCGCTCCCTGCAGCCCTCGCGCCTGGGTAAGCGAGCTCGCTCTTGGGACTGTTACAATCCGCTTAGGATTTCCCTTTCCCATCTCTCCTGGAGTGCCAGCTCCCTGAGAATCCAGGCTGCTTTAAACTTGGAAAGGTGCAGCTTTCCCCTTGATGTTTATATAGGAGAGCCTGTGGTTTTTCTAGTGCTGTATTTTTAAGGAAAGCGAGCCCGGCGGGGTGTCGGGCCGGGGCAGGGCCGGGGCTCGGCGGGCGCTGGCGGCGGCAGGAACCTTTGTTGTGGCGGAGCCGTTTCCCGCGGCGGCCGGGACGGCTTTGCGGCAGGACGCGGCGGCGGGAGGGGCGGCCGGGCAGGGCCAGCGCGGGCCCCTCCCGGAGCGCGGGCACAGCGCGGCCCGGGCGCAGGTAAATAAATCCTCCTTCGGTCCGCGGGCGGGGCGGGGCCGGAGGGGGCTGCCAGGCTCCCCGGCCCCTCCGGGGCGGGCGGCCGGGCCGGGCTTCCCGCAGCCTTCGCCGCGCTGCCCGAGCCTGCGGGGCCGGGGGCGAGGGCCCGGGCGCGGCCGCGTTTGCATTTATGGCACAAACACGCCTGTAGTCATGTGCTCCTCTGGAAGGACATGTTCCCCTCTGCATAAAAAGGCCCCGTGCTCTCGTTTCCCCCACCCGGTCACGGTGTCAGCAGGAATTTGGGTGCCCCTCCAGTCAGACTCCAGTGTGTGTAGGCACAGGGCGCTGACATCCCTCTGTTCTAATAGCCCAGAGTGTGACATAGTGCCGAGGTCTTCTTACCTTGCAGTAGAACTGCTTCTTTTAAGGAGCAGGCACCCCGACACAGCCAGTAGAGTTATCCCTTCTGGAATTAAATAGGCCTGACAAGAGAGTGTGTTCTATGGGAGTGAGTGTGTGCTAGCTGGAGTGTCAGCAGAAATGCTGGGGTCACTGGCAGTGCGAGGTGAGGCAAGGGAAGAAACTCGAGTGTATGTTTGTGTAGGGCATCCTGACTCACTCCTGATCTGTTCTGCAAACGTGCACAAATGGCCCTCATTCTGCAAAGCTTTACAGACAAATCTCACTTTCAGCACTGCATACCCTACTAATTGACTACAAAAAAATCACAGTAAGAATAAGAAAGCATCTGAATCTTAGTTGGTCCAATGTCCATACACTTTAAGCAACAGTAATTTTCATCTTGCCACGTTTATATCTAATTTATTCAAAAGTAATGAATTAAATTTGGGACTTAAATCAGAAATCTAAAATGTGAAACAGAGCACTGTACAGTGGAATGAAAGTTCTTACCAGTCTATAGTAACTAGATACATTGTTCCTGCAGAACCCTATCAGACTGAAGTCAGGTTATTGTTAGCATTTCAGTATCATTGGATGCCTTGAGATTTCTACAGGGCTTCTGCTAAGATTTTCTGTAAAGAAGATGTAGTTCAGTTTGGAACAGAGTAAGCACTTGTGCTGGGTAGTCACACAGCTCTGTAGTGGTGCCTGTGGTTACAACCAGGGGCAGCTGTTGTGGCAGGGCTGCCAGGACCTGAGCATTTGCTGAACTTCAGCCTTATTTGGATCATTGCTTCTTTCCTTCTCTGCTAATTTATGTGACAAAACACTGTAGTCCTGGCTGTTTGAAAAAACAAGAGAAGAGCTTAGTCTGAGGTCTGAAATGAGGTGGTGATTACGTGCTGTATTTCTCTCAATGTCAGCATGCAACCTCTAACAGTTACAGGAAGTCCAGGTCTCACTGTAGAATGGCTTGTTCTGTCCCAACTGATTCTTTGGGTACCACAGCTGGAGAGAGGAGTTAGCTCCAGCTGCAGATCAGGGCTACTCAGAAAGCTGTACAGTACAGATTTGGGTGTCAAGTGTGTTTTCTTACAGCTGTGCTAGGATTTCAGGGAAGAAATGGCCTCCTGTGTTCTTGTGGGAGATGGTGTGTTTCTTATCTTCTTTTGGGCCTCTGGGGCAATGCAAGCTGCTATTCCCAGCTGTGATTTTTAATTCTGTTTATAGCTCAACAAGGACAAATTGAAAATGTATTACATTTCTGAACTTAAAAAAGTCAAGCATTTAAGGACTGACTCTTTCCTCTTCAGCCTAGTCCTAGAAAATGTGGAGTAAGGAGATACTTACAGAATTTCAGTTTGCATGAAATAGAAATGTTTAATTTTTTTTAAGGGAAGTTTTATTTTAACTGATGTATACAAAGTTGCTCCACATTCTAGCAGGAGCCAAGCTGTTCCATAGAGGCAGATACAATTAGAAGTATTAGACTGAGTCATGTTGTTTGTTGTTTCCGGCTTGTCTAGTTCAATCATGTTTCCTCTTGTACTGGAGGAGTTTGTATCACCCCTCTTGGGTACCCTGCTCCCTGACATTTTCTGTGCTCTGTGCTGAATTCACAGGTGACAGGCAGGTGACAGGCTGTTTTGTGGTGTCTGTGTGCCTGGCAGAACAGGCAGTGTTCTTGTGGACAAGGACAGCATGTAAAATCCAAGTTATACAACTTTAGACAAAACTGGAATATAAGCACAGAAATCATTCACTGCCTTGGGCTGTTGTTTGAGGCTACAGGTGTGTTTAAGACCACAGGTCCACGTCTTGGGCCAAATCACTGCACTGCTTTGTTCTTTTTGTCCCTGTGGATTTTGCGAGGTCAGGCAGCCACCGGGCAGCATGCAGAGGGAGGGGTCTGGGTTTCAGTCCGATGTGACCTAAGAAAGTGCCCATGTGCTGATGGGTTTGGCTGGCTGCAGTCTGGGCTCTGTGTCACCACCAGCTGTTCCCCTGTGGTTTGTCTGCTTGGCTTTTTGTTCCTTTCCTTGTTAAAGTCCTTCATCCTTCAGCCCAGCTGCTGCGATTTGAAATGGTTACTCATTCCCAGGAAGTGACACAGCCCTTCATTACTCGGTGGTGCTCCCCAGCCAGGAGGGATGTGTGTCAGATGGCTGCAAGGCAAACGAGTCAGCGATAAAGATCTTGGGAGAGCTGTCCAGCAGTCAGTTTCTGGAAAATAAATCCTTCTGGTGGTCTGTCTTCCTCCACTCCTAGGTGCTCCTCAGCCTCTGGCCCTGCTTTGTTCTAGTGCAGGCGGTTGTGCTCTTTGCAGCTTAGTATTTTAATCACTGTTTCCAAATGACAGTTAGAATTAAAGATAATGTCTGCTGTAAGCACTGTTTATTGTGCATTGCTGTGTGCTCATCACTGGATGAGCTGTTCTGGAGCTTGTGATGTGTTAGTTTTCCACACGAGGAGGATGCCTGGAGAGCTTCCTTGTTAGAGGCACTGGGTGAGATCAGCAGCTGGGGAAGGTCTGTGCTTTGCAGAGCTGGACTCATGTGTCTTTGCTAAGGATCTGTTTCCCCTCACAGAATGTGGCATTCTTCCTACCTGGTTTCATTTGTTTCTTCAGTTCATCTTTTCGTAGTTGTTTTTGTTTGTTTTGTTTTCTGTAGAGTAGAAGAGATCACGACTGTCGTTTAACTTGACTGTAATTAGGCCCCAAGTTAATTGAAGCTGTACCTGCTATTTGCCTCTCCCTGGGTCTAGCAGGCAGGATGTGGGAGCTCTTCTTCAGTGATGAATGCTGGCAGTTAATTTCAGCCTTAAGGGCAATGAGACTGGCAAACAGGTGGGTTTGCAACATGGAAATGGTTATGCTTACATTCAGCTACCCTCTCTTGACCCTCTAGCCAAGCATTCCTGACCAGGAAGTCTCCTTCTCCAGTTTTTGTGAGTTTTTCCTGAGTATTGCCAGTGGGTTTGTGCAGGAATATCAGTCAAAGTATTTTTTTGTGAGACATTTTAAAGTTGGGTTAGTCTGAAAAATTTAAGCAATGAATTTCTCAGTTTGTCTGTAGGGGAAAGAGGCCTTTGGAGAGGGCCTTTAAAAATGTGATCTAAAGACAATTGCCCAGGTGATGCTGGATCAACCATTGCCGGTCATATGCCAACCTTTTGAAACTGTGGTTCCCTGTATATGAAAAGTTTCTTGTAGTTTTCTCTTCTTGGTGAGGCACTGTAAATTTCCTCCAGCCATTGAAATAGTGAATCTAACAAGCTTGTGTGCTCTGTCTCACTTGATATACACAGCAGTAGGTCATCTGGGGCTTTGGAATCACTTGGGAAAAGGCTTGCCTTGTGCCACAGGAACAAAATACAGCCAGGGTCCAAGAGAATGTAATGGTTTGCACAGGGACAGTGTCCCAGCTGATGCTCACTTTCTACAGTTGTCCCTTGTGAAATTCCTCCTTATCAGTTGCCTCTCCAAGATGAGTGTGACAGGCAGCCTTCAACTGCTGCTCAGAGAACTGCCCACTGCATTGCCTGGGGTTCGTAACCACTCGGAGGGGAAGTGTCTTGAACCAGGACTCTTGCAGGACTGTTCAGCTCCTTATGCAAGCCCTTTGTGCCAGTGATGTGCAGAACTGCATAGGCAGTGGTAAAAGCTGTGTGTGTGACAGCCATCTGTGCATCCTTGTTCTCCCTTCTGTCCACTCAGGTGTGCTCACCTGATAAATACAGCTCAACTTCTCAACTATTAGGTAGCACCTAAGTCATCAGCTTCATAGCTTTTTCCAGGGATTCTGCACAGCAGAACCTGGTTTTCAAAGACTATCATTGACCTAAGTGTGTCCTGTTTAGATTCAGGGCAATACTCGTCTGATGTGACCTGCAGAGCAGAAATCCTTGTAGCAGCAAAACCTGTAGGTTGTGCTTGTTTGAGGTACCACTGGAAGACATTCATGTCACAGTCTGAGGTTGCTCAGACTGACAGGTAGGAAAGCTCAGTAGGTCCTTAGCTGTGCCAGCCCCAGTGGATTGTGTTCAATGGGATGGTGCATCCACCTCTTCTTCAGATGACCTGTTGTTCAGACCAGGTTTGTCTGAACAACAAATAACCCATAAACTGGACTGTAGTGGTCCAGGCCTACAGCGTAACAGAAATAAAAGTCCCTAGACTGCTTGAATTTGCTCTGCTACCCAGTTGTTACCCAACTGAAAGAATCTCTCTCTGTTTTCCTTCTTGGCTTTGGAGTTCCAGCCCACAGTTGTAATGCAGTGTGAGATAAGCAGAGCTGGTTCCCACAGAAGGTTCCAATGTGTTGAGAAGGGGATAGGGCAAGCTCCCCAGTGCCCAAGGCACCCCTGCTCTCTATTTGTGTACAGGTAGCTTGTAAAACTCCTCTTGTGCTCTTGAGAGAAAATTCTCAGAAACCCAAATCTTTGCCAGGAATTTGAGCCCAAGAGTCATTAAGAATCAATGAGACTTGAGGGACTTATTATAAGTCTTTTGCTACCTTTTACTGACTGAGAGCTCCTGTAATTTATGCATTTTCTCATGAACATCATTGATAGTTCCTTTCTAATTCTCTCTCCAAATACCAGAGGAAAGGGGAAGTCTCTATTTATCTCCTTTGTATCACTTGTGTTAAGCATCTCTATTATCTGGAATAGAGCTAGGAAATCTCTGAGCACCAAAACCAAAAAGATTGCTTATCAAGTAGTGTGAGGTCTCCTATTCTTTCTTTCTGCTTTTCCCCTCTGCTTCACAGCATTTTCTGTACTTTTTAAACTTTGCCATGCAATGCTTGGACTTTTTCCATGACCCATGAGGATCCAGAAAACGTTATCAGAAAGTTAAATGATCTTTTCCAGTGTATGTTCCTGGATGTTTATCATTCGTGATTTTTCTCTGCTGTCAGACTGTGCTGTCACCTAAGTTAAATCCATGTGGCTTCTCCAAGGGAGGTAGTCTTTACTAAGCTGAACTTCAGTGTCTCGTGTGCTGTGACCAGTAATCCTTGCTGTTTACCTCAGCCATGTGAGTGATGGGGCCACTATAAACTTGTGATAGTAAGGACTACTCATGTTGTAAGTGCTCATTAATTATCTGACTGCTGCATGTTCATGCTGGGCAGATATATGGAAAACTGTTTCTCAGCTGCTGCAATCCCTGTGTCCAGCAGTTTTTGCTGAGTACAGTGCAGCATGTTTTTTCATCCTTTTTTCACTAAGACTAGTTCCCAGGGGCTTGGATGAACACAAATCCAAGCTTACAGTTGCCCTTAGCTTCATCAGTCTATAATTGTTTGGGCTGATATTTCTTTCTTCCTCTCATATTCACTGCCTTAGACTCAATGTCTTTGGAAAATTTAAGGTGTTTCAAGAAACAATACATAAAGCAATACATTTTGTAGTAACTTAAAAGGAGTTTAACTTATCCCATTGTTTGCCTTTTTTTACCCTTCCCATGAAAGAAGTGATTTTCACTGCTTTCCCTCCTGAAGGAGATTCTGATGAAACTGTTTACTGCCATGTCAGAGTTTGCTTTCATTTGGCACCAAATCCATGCAGACATCTGAATTAAATTTTTGTTGAGTGGCACTGTTAGAAAGTGCCTAATTGCATTTATGGAGGATATGTAATTGCAGGATCTCAGTGCTGGTGGGAATTACTGGCACGACTCCTTTGGTGGTGTAGGGAAGGATGAGCTTGCCACCAGTGATGTCACCTTTCACATCTATATTGAGCAGGGCAAACAGACTAGCTGGGAAGGTATGAATGCTGCAGTTTGTGAATCGTGTGATACAGGGGCCTGTCATCTCCTCATGACCATGTGATTCAGCATCCTACTGGATATGAGGTCAGTTTGGAGTTTGGCATCACCACACTTGGCTGCGTGGTACTGGATAGCTCCAGTCTCACAGGATCCAGGGAAACATTCAGCTGCTTGAAGCCTCCAGCATTTAAAAATGAACTTAATAAACGTAAGTGTCAATTTTTATCCCTTGTTTTCCACCTTTCCTAGTGACTTTAAGTAAAGAACAGACCAACATTGTATCTGCTGTCACTAGAATGCTGCAGTGTCGTGTCACAAGCCCTTCTGAAGTGATTGCTGCTCCAGTTGCATGAGGGAGTGCAAGGCTGCGTTCTCTGCCAGTCCCCATGGGACAGCATCTTCGAATGGACCAGGCTGTAGCCTTCACTGCAGGGCTATGCTTACATTGGTGCTAGTCTTGTTCAAGGGAATGCCTCTCATAGTTTGCAACTTCAAAATACCATTCTTGCTGTAAATATATGCTACAGAAGGTCGTAGAATGAGTGGAGAGGTTGCACCATATTGTGTTCCTTGAGCTCCCAAGCTCTGTGGTACCAGGGAGCAGAACACTGTTCTGGGACTGCTGGCTGGAATGAGCTTCAAGAGTAAACTCCATGCTGCATTAAGCTGACAGTGCAGATATGCCCAGGATGACTTAATTTCCCACTGCTGTCAACTAGCACAGTTACACAGCTTTGTGAAGAGTCTGCTCCCGTACTGTTCTGATTTGAAATAACTCCAGGTCTGTTTTGTTCAGCCCTCTGGTTGTGGTTTTGTCTCTGTCTTCAGTGTGTTACTCTATGTTCACATAATTGAAGCTGATCCTATCCTGGTTCACTATTAGACTAGTAAAGTGAATCCTTGCAAAGAGTTAAGGGGAGAAAGATCTCAGTGTAAAGCTTGATGTTCTGGAGTTGTGTATGTGCTTAGTTATTGCTTTTGAAAGTTATTTGGTTGGAGTGTCTTTGTGGACATCACAGTCTGGACTGCAGATCTGCTGGGAGGGAGGGTGAGCTGCTGCTTTTGAGCACAGCTGTGTCATGGCTGGCTACAACTGGAGCAGGTGTGGGAGGAAGCCACTGGGGGATTGTGGAGGAGGTTGGTTTGTGCTGCAGCATTCTGTGCCCCCTTCTTGGGGGTTGCTGTCTCCCTCTCGCTTGCTGTAGTAAAGGGTGCCTATTTAAGCACCTTTCCTAATAGAAGTTCGGCTAATAGACTGTTCTGGATTAAAACAAAACAAAACAAAACAAAACAAAAACAACAAACAAACAAAAAAAACCCCCACCAAAACAACGCCTTAAATAGAAGTATTGTCTGGTTTTGATGTTGTTTAATAGATGTTTTTCCTGCTAGGTGTAAATCTTCATGTGTCCTGGTAGGACTTCAGCAGCATTTACAAGCTAATAAGCTGCTAATTATCGGCCCAGCCCAGCTAATTAGTTTTGTTAAGAGTGTATTAATCTGGGCAGAGCTCTGAGCTGATGCAGCTTTGCTGCTTCTAGGACTTGAGCTGATGTGTTCAAAACTCTGACTTTACACTATTCTGCATGTACAAGCTCTAGGTACTGTGATCTGTCTTAAGAGACTTGAGGGCTGTTTTGCCCGTACAAATGCCCACTCTGCAGGTCCCAAGAACTCGCAGACATTTGAAGGTTACCCCAATTTAAAGATACCTACCGTGCATTTCCCTTTAGCACAGCAGCACTGTGGATGGAGCTTCAAGACTGAGAAGTTAAACAGCAGCAGACTCCGTGTGGCAGGAGTCAGCAATGGGACACCCCCCTGCTGCACCATAGGGAATAGAAACTCTCCTTCCTTCCTCCTTGCAGGTGTAAGCTCAGGTGGTCAATACAGCTCTCAACAGTTCTAGCTTTAAAGCTCCTTGCTGGTCTTAAGTTTTCCCCAGTTAGCCAACAATTTGGAAGTAAAAATCTGCAGATTTGTGACAGTGCAGGATGTGGTGTATTTTGTTGTGGAGGTAGATGCATTGTCTCTGGGGCTTAGGTTGCTACATGGTTTCACTTAGGTTCACAGTGATATTCTAGAAAGAAACTCTGTGCGGTGCTCTGCAGCAGCCTGGTTGCTTTGATGTATTTGGTAAACTTCACAGTTCTGTTCATGCAGACAGGTAGGCAAAGTAGCCACTGTAAAACTCATGTTGGTCTCCATAAAATTGTGAGTTCAAGCAATTTTGGACAAAAAGGCAAACTATTTGAGTCTGGTTGGCCTATTTTATGACCCTGTAGTTTATCAGCTTTTTCTTAGAGACCTAAGGAAAACTCTGTGAAGCTTTCCTTAGGTGGCTACCTCTCAATGTAGCTTTCTAAAGCTTGGTTAACAAATGGTATCCCTTTGATTTCACATCTTCTGGTGCCCCATCCTGCTCTCTGCAGCTTTCTATTCAAAAAGTGATTATACACAGAATTTATACAGAGTGAACAGCAGAAACCACAAAGGGTTTCTTCATACATGATAGTATTGGTGCCAGTTGAAGGAGAAAGTTAAATGAAGGGGATTACGACTGTGAAAAGTGATGTGATTAAACATATTTACCTGGGAATAGACTCTTACTGATGGGATGTTTTGCTTTTCTCTACAGGTACTTTTCATCACTATGAGCTTGTTTCATACAGGAACCATAGCCCACTTGGTCAGTGGGTGTGAGATCTTCCCTCTGAAGACAAATTGAGTTGGTTACTTCCTACCACTATGGGCTGGGGTTGGTGACTGTGTTTGCCCACCACATCTAAGTTAATGATGTGCCCAGGACAGATGTGAAGCAGGTCTTTAGCTCTGTATTGATGTGGTATCTTCTTAACGCCTCGCAACGCCTTGAGCGCACAGCAGCACAGGACATGGAGGCTCTTGAAGTGGATGACATTAGCCCTGCCTTGGAAGTGACTGAAGACTTTTTCAATAGTTTTGATACTAAGCTTGAAAAGATTGTTCAGCCCTCTGAGGTGTATGGTGTACAGGAGGTCCCTGAACTGGTTGGGCATGAGGTATTTGATCAGATAACAGGAAGCAGGAACCTGAGGAATGTTGCCTCCTTAGCCAAAAATAGCCTCATCTGGGATCACTGCAAAAATGGCCTCTTGGAAACCAAAGCTCAGACAGCGTTCCCTGCCAAAGACCAGCGCATGGTGCAGAGGGGAACAGCTGCTGACAACCTTGCTTGGGCAGGGGAAGGGGACACCACAGCTTTTAACATCTTCAAGATCTGCCAGCGGCGGAGGGATAGGCCTCGCTCAGTGAATGACATCCTGGTGCAGAATGAGGAGGCCTCCATGTTCAAACCAGGTCACAACAGGTCACGCTCTGACATCAGCCATGTGAACTGGAGAGTGGTCTTCACAGGCACCTCCCTGCAGCAGCCACCTGCACCTGGTCAGGACAATAACTGTGCTCTGCTTTCCTACCTGGCATTAACCAAGGGAGAGGACATCCAAGGAAACACAGGTTTGTGCTGGTGCTTTGGTTATGTTTATATGAAGAGTTTCCTATTTGGTTTTATTATTTGTCTTGAAAGAGGAGCTGAATGTTAAAAACCACAACCTACTCAAAACCCAAGTGTGAGGTAACTCTTATAAGAAGAGAAATCAGTATGGCTCTTTTGTCTTTGATGTGGCTCTGTGTGTTTGCCTGCCTAAGGATAATTTTTTAAACTTACCTTGATTTCTGTTCTTTTTATGGTTTAAAAAACTAAGCTTGTTTTACTTTTTGCTTCTCTCTTATTCAGTTGGACTTGGAAAAAAATAATTTATTTACTGTGTATTTCTGATAATTTCCATGAATGATTTTCCCAAACTCAAAAAAAGCTTTGAATGCTAAAGCTATTGGGAGAATGGCAAATCCAAATAAAAGCGGTTTTCTTAAAGTGGAAGAGTGGCCATTAAAAAGAGGGCATACAGAGCTTTGCTGTAAGGCCCAAGATCTCTGCTCTCTTTCTTTAAATAATGCTGACTCTTCAGTCCATAAACAATTAACACAAACTAAACCACTCAATTTGTCAATATTAATCTACAAATATGTAAGTTATTGTGTTATATTGTGACACAATATAACATATTTATATAATTATAGTTATAGTTGCTGTATTCCAAAGAAGGGTGTTCTTGGTTGACGAAGGCAAATGTACCTGCTGTTATTTTTGTTTAGGGAGATATATTGCTTCTTGTAGAGTGGAGTCTCTGTTCTATATCTTTTCTGTGGAAAGGATGCAAAACAGAAACACAGTCACAATTCTGGAGACAGAGCTCTTCATTTTTGCCAGCTGTATCCTGGGCATCTCCTGGGTTTGACTTGATGTGTAACAACTTAATATGCCCACAGAAACTCCTTTAAAATGTAGCCATTGAAGATCCATACATGCCCCTGATACTGTTTTAAACTTAATCTATGATTCCGTGATATGAAATTTCCATGGACCCACTTCAGAGGTTTTCAGTGCTTGCTGCATGCCCTCCAAGAGCCTTTCTGTGTGGAATGTTGGAAGGTAGGGGTACCTTCTTTGAGGAAGGAGAGCTTCTGTGCCCTGAAAATATGCTTTTTAAAACCTGTTTCCTTTACCTGTTCTGTTCAGCTGCTGTGCAGGTTTTACAAGGTAGCCATGCTATTTCTTCCCTCTGTGTTCATGAGAGAGCCTCACGAAGCGTTTGCTGCTACTGTGAGCTGAGCTGAAAAGAGAAGTGCAAAAGCAGGAAAGTAGGTTTTGCAGACATGTGTCTGTGGCTACTAATTATTCTCCAGAAAAGGTTGAAGAACATGTTTGGAGGTTGTATAAAACCTGCTGCAGTTGTTGAAGCGGTCATAGTGGTTACATCCTTAGAAGACATCCCTTTTCAGGGTTTTAATCCAAAATAATGAATGCTGTGAGATACTGAGAGGACTTTCAGCAACTCCTGTCAGTCCTCACTGCTGTAAAGGACTTCCCTCTGGAGCCTGCAGAGGTCTCCCAGTCCTCCAAAGCTGTCCCAGTTACTGCATAGATGAACTCATCACTTTTTTTTCCCTTACCATCATAGTATACCCATTACTGTGGGCTTGTCTGTTTTTGCTGCTTGCTCTTTTATAGAATCTCAGAATCATTTAGGTTGGAAAAAACCTTTGAGATTACCTACTCCAGCTGTTAACCCAGCACTGCCAATTCTACCACTAAACTGTAATATAAATAAAATGACACTGAATCCTTTCCATGTGCTGAGAAAAAAAAGGACCTGAAAAGAAGCTGTGCCTTTTGGGGCAGGATCTTAGGCCTGCTGGTAAAAGAGCACATGTGCCAGAAATAAACCCTGTTTGTGCTATGGGGCACAAGCAGAAAGCAGAGGTATCAAAAACAGAAGTTGTAAGCAAATTCAAGGCAGGCTCTTGTATTTCTGGGCATGTGGCCTGGCAAACAAAGAGAGAATACTGCTTCTGTAATATACGGTGAAGCTTGGCTTGGATTTTTAAAACACACTGTTTTAAACACGGCACGGCTTGAGGGTCATGTGGATGTTATCATTCAAACACTGCCACTCCCGACAGTGTGGGTGCTACAGTACTTTTCTAGGTAGCTGTTTTGTTTGCCTGCTGTGCCTGTGAGCTTGGGGAACTCTAGAGCTGTCACTGTTGTTGAGCACACTGACAAACTGAAAGATACATATCTGCAGACCCAGCTGGGAAAACAGATGGGAAGAAAAGAATGTATTTTTAAGTAGGAAGATAGTGGACATTGTGGATCTGAGGCACAGTTTGTCCCTGATCTAGCAAATCCTGCCAAGAAGGTTACTAGCCCAACCCAATTTGAGAGCATTTTAAATCCCAAACATGTTTTGTAAAAATGCTCAGTTTTGTAAAAATCCAAGAGGAAAACTACTGACAAAAACTCTGTAACTTAGACTCATTACTTGCTAAGAAAATTCAGAGAGGAGTGCCCTCTCAGGATGCAAACTCCTCACAAACTAGGCATCTCTGCTTCTGCTCTTTTCCAAGTTACTTGGAATGACTGTTGTCAGAAATGCTTCAGTGCTGGAAAACAGAGTAAGCTTTCCTGCTATGTCAACTGAGATGCAAGTATGATCAGTTGTTCCGGAGTGTGTATGGTCTGGACGTGCTGACACAACACTTGGTTTCCTTCTCCAAGGTGTGGGTTGCCCCAGCTGCCCCAAGTGTGGTGAGTGGCAGGTGGGTGCTGTCCTGGTTTCAGTGCTGTGTGCAGGGTTCCAGCTGGGACCAGTGGGCAGTTCCCAAGGGAGAGGAGAGATGCTGCGGAAGATATTACACTGGCCCCAGCTGCTGAGTCCCTCTTTGTTTTCCACTGCCTTCTTTCACCTCTTTCCTTGAAATTATAACTCCAGATGGCTCAGATGTGGGCCATTTACTGTGATTATTTCCTTTTTTTTTTTTTTTACTCTTCTTCAATTTACTCTGCCTGCCTCCGTAAGGAGGAAAAGAGATGCAGTTTCTGTTTGGAAGGTGGAAAAAGAGATGGTACCATTTGCTCTCTGAGTAAAAAGGTACTATCTGGCACGGTGCCCGTGGAGGAGATAAAGAAGCAGAGCTGTAAGATGTTTGTGTATGTGCAGCATATGGATTCAGCCTGTCTCTGCCAGCAGCTATTGCCCTGACCTAAACAATACGAGGCATTTGAATGTTAATCAAGGTGGCTGCTGGTTCTGTCCCAGTTTGAGCGAGAGCCATTGGAGCCAATTTCACAGAGCTTGAAGGGAAGGAGTGGGGTGAAGGAGGGAGAGGGGAGTGCCTCTGTGAAAGACAGAGAGAGATAGCCTTTCTCTAACTCAACAAAAGATAAGCAAACCTGTGTGCAGATGAAGGAGGGGTGGCTGGGGGAAGGTTATGAGTTGTCTTATTATGGAGAAGCTTGAACGGTCATCTGTACTTGATGGAAGTGAGAGAGATTGCAGTTGGAGCTGCAGAAGCGCTGCCTCCCTGATTGGATTAATAGAAAGGGAAGATGACTCTAGAATGGCTGTCCATTATCTGCACTACAAAGGGATTAGTGTGGGTTTCAGAGAAATTAATGGCTTTTGAGTTAGTGCAGAAATACTAATGAATGTCAGGGCCAGAGATATACGGTGAACAAAATTGGTTCTCTTTTAGTATGTCCATGTGTGTGCACATCTATCCATTTGGGCTATCAAAGTGTGCTTTTTCTCTACCATTTTGGGTTATAGATTAGGCTTTCAGTTTTCATATTTAGCTGAAATACTCTTGAGTAGTTTATTGATATGCAAGGTATAGTTATACTGACCTTTTTAGACCTAGTGCCAAAATAGCAAATTTTTAAATAGTTGTTATGGTTTTAGCCATATCTGCAGGAAATCTCTGTAGATGGAGTGCTTTGAGCATGATGTTAAAAGCAGGCTCCATTCTGAGTACGTGGGTGAATGGGGAAGCCGAGCTGTCAATGTGAAACCTAAGTGTCTCCTTTTTGTTAGAGGGGCTGCAAGGTAGCATCCTTCCCCCATTTTTAATCCCCATGAGATCTCCATACCAACATTAAGTATATCAAACAATTAATTTTCATATATGTTCATTAAATTTAACTGGAGCTTGTCTACTTAATCCTCATAAATCCTTAAAAATCGATCTTTGCTGAAGAGCTGGCAAAAGCTTTTACACTATTTGCTATTCTGCTGCTTTCTCTTGCCCATAGAAGAAACTGAGAATTAGCTACAGGAATACTTCCAGCCAAAGGAAGGAGCATCTTATTAGAAAGAAGGTTACAGCCTAAGGTTGCCCCAGCTGGTATCAGAAGCCCCTGGATAGTAACTAAGATCCTTGAATACTCAAGAGCCGCTGACCCTCCTTGTGCTCCAGGAGGACAGACAGACTCACCCCTTAGCCAGCAGTGGTGAGAGCTCTTTAGCCATCAGTCCTGGCTGTAATAGCTGGGAAGTCTAGTACAGGTAGGGATGTAGTTTCTATACAGGCCTGGTTTTGTTTCCAAGCTTCATCTAGTCTAGATGTTTCTGTTCTCTTAGGTCTGTGTTGCAGACATCCTCAGTGTACTCAGAGATGATGTCTAAAGCTTGTTAGACTGTGGCCTGTTAACATGACTGTAACTGGTTAAGCTTGAGATGCTGAAAATGTTTCATGCCTCCAGCTATCCCTGTTTCAAAGGCTGTCAGCCCCAGGGTAGAAATCTGGAGTAGACCACCTCTTGTACTGCTGTGGTCTGTAATGCTTGTGTTAAGGTCAATTGATGCTGATTTTGTTGTGACCTAATTATACTGGGCAGTGGATGAGGAGCTGTTTCCAGGTGGCTACCTTGCTCTTGTGCCAGGAATAGCGGACTCCAAGGGAGATAGATGGTCAGTGGCAGAAACCTTTACTTGTGTCTGCTAATTCTGTCACTGATTATAAATGAAGACCAAGCACAGGTACCCTTACTGGAAGGGTGAAGTAGAACTCAGATGGGAGTAAGAGTTTGTTCATCAGGCCTGGATTGTTTCGGGGTGCCAAGTGTTACAGTTGGTATTACAGTGTAACAGTGAATGCCTCTGAATTTATACAGGGACCAACAAAAATTGCCTAGAGCCATATGCCTAGCCCAAGGTGAAAATATTAATCTTGCCTGTGGTGGCTGAAGTGGTGCAAATCAGATTGGAACAAATTTTGTATGGAAACCTTATTTTAAAACTTGGAAACGCTTTAGATAGTTCCTTTTAAATTTACATCATTTTTAGTGCCTGGAGTGACTTGTGTATGGCTGGTTTTCTGTGGATGAAGAAAATTCCCCTCTATTTTGCCTTGGGCTGGGGTTTGTGAAACAAGTCTGCTCCAAAGCACCTGAAGTGCTGAGATGCTCAGATGTCTGTGTTTGAATCCCTCTGGGCAGCCTCTTATTTCTCGTTTTTGGTTATGTCTGCTTCTTCTGAGCCTGATTCTCGTAAATCAGCAAAACTCTGGAGTAAAGAGAGCTGCACAGAATGTTTTGGTCCCAGGTCGTGCTGGAATGTGGTAAGAGACTGCTGTGTTGGGCACAGTTATGCATTCACCAGGTCAGTCCAGGTGCCAGGTGCTGTGTCTGAGTCCAGGGCATCCCTCTGGGCACCCTGGATGGTCACAGACCTTGGGAGAGAGGCCTGGGACCCAAGAAGGAGGGTCTGGGGTCTGTGCAGGGGGGTTTGTCTGGCACAGAGCCCAGAGGAGGACACAGTCTTTGATTTTAGTCCATGTGAAAAACTTCCAAGCAGAGAAGAATTACAAGTCAGAAATGTCTAACAGACAGTGTAGCTAATCACCAGGTAGAAGATTTTGTAGTTTTGGGATTTTTAGAATGTAGGTGCAAGGAGATAAGATGGAAGAATTAGGGTGTTACCCTGAGTTCTTCTTCTCCCTTGGCATCCATCTTCTGTAGTGACGTGGCACAAGGTAGTTTGATAGGATTGGGTCAAAGCAGAAATGACCCTTCTTGCATAGGTGTTAGGCATTGGCATAGAATTGTAAATAAGAGACACGTAGTTATCTGAATAAAAGCAGAGTGACCTCCCATCACGGGGGGAGTCACATCGTGTCTCAGCTGCTGTGAACATCTTGGCTGGACACAAAGAACTTGTAAGATAAGAATTAATACACAACGCGAGAAACCAAGAAAACCAAGACCTTGAGACTCCATTCTCGTGCCGAGCACAGACTTAGATTTAAAGCCTTCAGAGGTCAGAGAGAACAGAGACAGAAAAAGACCCACCAGAACGACCAGCCTGAAATCTCGGGGAAAGAAAACCTAAAAACCCAAGAGTGCTGCACCCAATGCTGGCAGCAGGGCTGTTCCAGCCGGTTCCAGCAGCCCCTCCACAGGACACAGCTGTGCCCATCAGCCACAGGTGGGGCCTCTTTGGCAGAGCACATCTCAGGAAGGGCACAGCACTGGCAGATGTGTCAAGAGCAGCTGAGGGTCGGAGGATGAGAATGTGCTCCGGACCCTGGGGAGAATGTGGTGGAGCAGGATCTCCCTGCAAGCCCGTGTGGGACCCCATGCTGGAGAATGTGGAGATTTCCTGAAGGAACTGTGGCCATGGAGAGAGCTCATGCAGGGGTATGTTTCACCTGAAGGACTGCAGCTCCTAGAGAGGACCATGCTGGAGCAGGGGAAAGGTATGAGAAGGAAGGAGCAGCAGACAGGAGCTGAGCAGACACCACTATTTCCTTTCCCTCTGAGCTGCTTAAGATGGGGGAGGCAAAGGTTGTGTGTGTGAAAACATGAAGTTGAGGCTGGGAAGGAGCAGGGAAGAGAGGGTAAGGTGTTTTAATTTGTGTGTGTTTCTCACTGTCAATATGTATTTTAGCTGGCAATAGGTTACTTGATAGTATTGTCCACTTCTGGATTAGGTTCTGGGAAACCTCTAGTGTTTCGTTTCTGTTGTCGTCCTGGATATCTCAGGAAAATTGCTCTGTTTTTCTGTCCCTCTGTTTCTTTGTTCCCTTTTTGTAAGTAGTTTTGATACCTCTGGGTAAAAAAAGCGCTGTGTTCTCAGTGTCTCAAATGTAAAGTGCTTGTGTTTGATAATTATAACCTGTTAGATGAAGATTCTCTCTGTGATCCTATCCTCAGATACGCCGTGTATGGGTAGGAGAGATGTGGAAGCCAGCATTATGTAGTAATTTGAGACGATTTTTAAAAAATAATTGTAATACTCTGATTTTTTTTTCCTCCAGAACACAAGACAGTGTTCCCAAATCTTCTGAAGAAGGGATACTTGGAAGTTAGAAGAGACAATGACAGCTACTGGCAAACCTGTTACGCTGAGCTCTCACAGTACAAACTGTACCTGTATTGCTTGGACAGCAGTGGCAACCAGACTCTTCCCACCGTGTATCCACTTCTGCGTTTTCAAAGGGTCACTGTTACAGGTGGCATTGAAACCAAGGTGGTGGACACTGTCCTGTCAGACAGCTCACAGCTACAGCTGAAGGCAGAGTCCTCGTGGGAGACTTTGGACTGGGGACAGAAACTTTGGGAAGCAGTGCGTGCTTCTGTACCTGCTTTTACAAGACAGCAGGAGAAACTGGAGAATGTGCCAAAGCCTGAAAATAACAGTGACCTTTCTCAAACTAATGGATTATTAGAGAAGCCTATGGAGCTCTTCCCATCCATGAATTTGACTGAAAACACTAAAGAGTACCAAAACATTCTGAAATCAGGGACTCTTTACAGATTAACTGTCCAGAATAACTGGAAGGCATTTACTTTTGTCTTGAACAGGTCTTATCTCATGGCATTCCAACCTGGTAGGCTTGATGAAGATCCTCTGCTGAGCTACAATGTGGATGTGTGCCTGTCAGTCCAGACAGACACTCAGGATGGCTGTGACTCTTGCTTTCAGGTCATTTTCCCCCAGGATGTGCTGCGCCTGCGCGCAGAGACCCGTCAGAGGGCTCAGGAGTGGATGGAGGCACTGAAAACAGCAGCCAATGCTACTCGAAGTTTAACTCAAAACCCACAGGTCACGCTTAGGAACAAACCTGCGGATCGGCCCTTTGGAAATGATCTTAGAAAGACCAAGCGGCAGTCTGTGACCACCAGCTTCCTGAGCATCCTGACCACACTGTCTCTGGAGAGAGGGCTCACAGTTCAGAGCTTCAGGTGTGCAGGTGAGCAGCCAGGTTGCAGCATATGCACTTACACCCCCTCTGCAGGAAATCACTTGAAAGAGCATGTGTGTGTTTTAGCAGCACAGCTGTTCCTTGCTTCTGACTGTGGCTGTAGCTAGCCTTTCTCTCTGTCAAATGTGGAGAAAATCCTATGGGATATTCAGAAGTTCATCTGCTTTTGATGAGCAGTGCTGAAACATTAGATTCTGTACATACAGCACTACATGGGCCAGGGCTGCTCTGCAGGGTGGCTGAGCTGTTTTCTTGATTCAAGCACTGTAAAAGTGGTCCAGACTCAAAGTGGTTTGAATTCATTTGTTATCTGACTCTAGTCCTAGAGGCAAGATAATGTTTTTATCCAGTTTGGGAATGAAGTGAAAATAGAGAGGACCTATGTGAATGTGGTTCATTGTCATTTTATTTTAGTAAGGACACCTGTTTGGAGCAAATTTGGCCACCTTTGGCCACCAAATTTGGCCTAAACTATAGTCTCTGACTTGCTTTAGTTACACTCATTTAGAAATTGTCAGGTCAGGCAGAAGCAGCTCTTTTGGAGACTTTTTCTCTTGTATTATGGGAGCTCTGATGGTCCTGGCTCCTCCCCATGTTGCTTTGTGATGTGGTTCTCATGTTGCTCTGGAACCACACATGACTCTGGGGAAGTATCTGTGTGGGCCCAGGACCTGCTGGCTGGCCTGAATCCCTTCCAGGGGAGACCTGGGCCCTAAAAGTACTGGACTACCCTCAAAATTGCCTGTGGGTGCAGTTGGGTTTGTCCTTCTCTGCTAGTCACCTACAGGTAATGTTCCTGCTCCTCTCTGCGCAGTGCATGGCACCCACCTGGCAGCTGGAGCATCACGAAGGTTGGCATCATTGCAGTTAATGGTATGTTCACAGTATTTGGGCTTCTGCCTGAATTCAGCTCTGTACTTGGCCACATTGTTATGATTTGGTGTAATTTGTTTTATATTTTGCTTCATCTGACTGAGGAGAGTTTCAAGTGAACATTTTCAATGACCTCTTCTAAAGTAGGATCAGGCCCTGGGATGGCAACAAAATACATGTCTGCAATGTGAATCAGGTTTTAGTCTTGCTTTATGTAAGTATGGGAGCAGACTTTTCTCTGGGAAAGGGTGGATTCCCTCTCCCAAACATGGGATGATTAATCTCCACTCAGTCATGTATTCCGAATGAAAACAAGGTGCCCTGACCAGGGCTGCATGATGTCTTTTGCCTGATACACCTGAGGCATTCCCAATACTCCTGCAATCTCCTTTTAGTCTGCCAAACTGAACAAATGTTCTTGTGCATAGAAACTCCTCTTGAGTTGTGGAGGGTCTGTGGAAAGCTGGTCACTGGGATTCTCTGTCCCTGGGGATGGGGATTCACAGCACTTTCTGTGGGAGCGGGTCTTTTGCCATTCCTGAGACCCTTAGGGCCTCCTGGAACTTGGAGCTGTTACCATGATGCAAAGAAATAAATAATTTTAGTTATAACTGGGAGAAACTGGGGAAACTTGTTTGGCTCAGAAAAGTTTGTGCTGAGGAGGCACACGGGCAAGCGGAGCCTCTCTCCTTGTTCCCTGCTCCCTGCGGGTAGTTGTGGCGTTCCGGGCATGGGCTGCTGTTTAACCTGAGGGGCCTGCTGTTGGTAATTACAGCTTGCAGGCATTGAGAGCGGCTTTCCCCGGGGCTGCTGGGAGGGGTGAGCTGGGAGAAAGATGAGGGAGGGGGAGGAAGAAAAGTTTTGCTGTGAATTCTTCAGCCATTTAGTGCAAATTCCTGTAATTACCGTCTTTGTGTCCTGTCCCAATGGCACATAATACAGCAGAAGCCTTTCCTAATTGAGACCTTACAGGAGGTACAAATCCCTCCTTTGTTCAGCCTGACAAATTAGTGCCAGAAAGCGGCAAGGTCCGAGTGGGAATCAAAGGCAAGCAACACAAAGATGGAACTTACGGCTACAGTAATAACCCTCTCTAGTCCTGCAGGGGTGGGAGGGAAGGAAAAGTAATGACCAATGAAAAATGATGGGTTTTTTGTTATAAATTCCCTTGACATGACAGCACCTCAGGGCTGCTTTATTTATTTAGGAAAAGCGATTAAATAGTAATACAACAGGGCAGACCATTGTCTCTCGAGCTCCCCCCCTCCCTACAGACCCCTGCTGCCTTGGCTAATTGATTGACAATGAACCTCTGATAAAGAAGGTTGCTGGGAGGACCTGATGGGGACAGGCTTTTTAAAATTTATTTTCTCTTTGCAGTCTTTGTGGGGTTCCCCTCCCCGGTTTTTTTTTTTTTTTCCTGTTTGAAGTGCTCTCTGCATACCCCTTTCCTTTTCTCGTCAGTAAAAGCTTTTCAAGGAATTGGTCCCAGACAAACAGCTGATATTCACAAGCAGGTAGGGAAGAATGTGAGTGTCTGTGCCTCGTTATTGACAGGTTTATCTTGGAGTCTGACTAGGACTTTTCAACTCGCGATATAAGCCAGGGCAGTGGTGTCAGATGTAGTCATGGGGCAGAGAGGACAAACTGTTGATACCCTGGAGTCAGAAGGGCAGTTTGAAAAAAGTTGTCTTTTGCTTGACCAGCAGATACAAAGACTTTTCTCCACAGGTCTAACTCTGTCTTACTGCAGAGGGCAGGGCATTATTTGTTGTAATTTGAAAAAACTGAATGAATAGGCCACTGATTAGCAGTGGAAAGGCAGGGAGTTTATAAAACTTTTTAATTTTGTGGCCATTATTTATATTTTGTCTTAGACAAAGGCTTCTAGGGAAAGGCATTTCTTCCGGAGGAGTTCTCCCTGAGGTCTGTAAGGAGCAAATATCCCCAGGTGCCCTTCACTATCGTTATTTCTTTGTCATGTGGCATCGCTTTTCCACAGATGGGGAAGACAAATGGCCTTTGTCCTCACCTCCTGTTTTTGCATAGCTCCTGTTCTTTTGATGGCTCTCTTCTGTTTCACCTTTTGTTTTCTTTTCCCCCATCTCCTTTATTAAAACAGACATTTTTTCCAGAGAAGTCAGTTGTGTCTGCCAGGAACTCTTGTTACTTAGACAGCAAGTCCTAATGGATGTGGGAATTTCTGCCTTCTGAAAAATGTGCTCTGCGCCCTTTCATTTGACTGTGGGGCTTTCCTTGCTCCTCTTCTGGGGTGCCTTCTGTCTTTTCCTCCCTGCTTTCTCCATGTCTCCTCACTTTGCCAAAGTGATAAATACTGCTATTAGGGCTTGAATGACTTGGCTGGCTGAGCTGAACACTAGGTGCAGAGAAGCCAAGGTTAGTAAATGTGCTATTTCCTGAGCTTGCAGCCCTGTCAAATGAAGCAGCAGGGTGGAGAGCTGTTGTCTGCACCTAGTCCTGTGATCATGTGTGTAGCATGGTGACAGCCCAGTGCAACATGCGTGGGTCATGCAATCTCTGCTCTATCTCAGCCCCTTGGTCTGGAATCAGTCCCTTCTGCAGTGAAAATAAAATTCCTTTTTTTCCCCCCTTAAGGAAAAGAATTTCCTAATAGCTTGCAAGCCAGCAAGTGTGATTTAAAACCAAAACAAAATAGTCATGTGTGGTGTCAACTTTGTTCAACTTTACAAGGCGTCATCAAAAAGCCTTACAGTTGAAACTTCTCAAATACAGATAGTTGAGAAGCATCCTTGAATTTAGCATTACTTACACCCAACACTTATTTGTAACATGTCACTGAAATAAAAATGCTCCAAGATAAACCCTAGAAAATGCAGCACAACAATAAAATACCATAAGGTCCTTTGGAAGGTTTTCAGCACTCTTGTCACATTTCAGTTCTGAATAACCATTGTTCTCACCTGTCCAGGGCTTTTAGAATTGTGCTTTTCCAAGTGCTGTATTTGTTTTGTGCTTGGTTTCATTTCAGTTGATCTCTTTCTTCCAAGGGTTCAGCAGCTTTTTACCTTCACTGTGTTTGAGACTCTGTAAAATCCCCTAGGAATGTTTTGCACTGTAAAGGCTTTATTGTTTAGGTATCTTCACTTTAGGCTTTAGTTTTCTAGTCTTGTATGTGACTTTCAGGCCCTATTTCTATTCATTTAAAATTTCCACTGCTAGCAGTGGGATTTCTAAACCAGCTGAGCTGAAAAAAACATGATCTAAGTTAGTATTTGGAAAATACACCATGTTTAAACAAGGTCACTGACTTGTTGGGAGGAGTGGGGGGTGTGTTTCCAAACAAGGGTGAAAAAAAGGAATTTGTGTAGCAGGGAGCACTTTATTTGCAGTCGACCTACATGCTTCAAAACACGAGTTGCTGGGCCACAGTGCTTTGCCATATGACAGCTCGTTTTGGAAAAAGATCGGAAGATACCACATGCTTGGGTTGATTAAACCTGTTTATCAGTGATCAATTCTGATCACAGAGGCCATTTAATCTTCATTGATAAGATGAGTTCTTCAGTGCAGTTCTAGGATGGCATGACTAGAGGAAATGACAGTGGTAACTGTCAGCTTTGTCTGGTAGAAGTTGGGTCCTTGACCCTCCTGGGATTTGGCTGGCACCTTCTCAGAGTGAGATTTTTGCCTTCATGGGATTTGGTTTGGACGTGGCCTGCTGCTGCCTGGAAGTGCAGTTTAGATAAGGGCTTGATCTGTTCAGTGCCTATTCTGTGCCCTGATGTGCACTTTGCAATCGACTGGTCTTCAAGTGACTTCGTTGTCTCAGCCCTGCAAGAGGAACTGCTGATACAACTGTCTTGGCTGATGAATGTACATACTCCTCCTGGCAGCCTTGAAAGGAACCTTTTCTGCCTGCGTGGGGATAGGTGACCCCATTGCTCTAACCTGCCCCTGTCAACAACTCTGCAGGTTTTCAGTATGTTCATGTGCTAATGTATAGTACTGTTGTGAGCTCAGTTCTGCTGGGTGTGAACGTGTCTCTACTGTAAGCATAGGCTGTTTGTTCTTGGCTATGTCTTGTTTCTTCCTGGTTTGTGGGTGCTAGGTATGAGTTCCCCTGCCCCCAAAGAACTCTTGGTTGTCTGGGGACCTTTTTGGTCCATTTGTTGTGTGAAACTAGTCTTGAGGGATTTTTTGGCATAGAGTTCAAAGAAAAGAATGCCCAAACCAGGGAGTCTAAATGTCCAAGTCTCACCTTTGTTGAGATGGAAAAAAGATACGTCTGGACAAAAGGAAGTATTTTTCAGACCTGAAAACACCAACACTTATACACCACCCCCACACCCCTCTCCTCTGGAGAACCCAGAGGTTCTGCATGAATTGTGTGCAAGAGAGAGTTTTATTTGTTGGGCTAGCATCTTTTAAATCAGTCAAACCAGCTTTTGCTACTAAAGGCCTTGTCGTCACAGAAAGGCACAGGCATCTGCACAATACTTTTTCTGCAGTTGCAGTTTATACCAGGTTCCTGAGTTGGTTTGGGCCATGGCTGTTAATTTATTTTTTTAAGAAAGCAAAGCTAGTGTTCCAATGCTGTTTGCTCAGTTTTACCTTTGCCCCATAAAATTTGGATGTGCCTCACTGTTCTAACAAAATTTGATAGAGAAGAGGTAGCAAATGTGTAAATCTCTGAGAAGCCAGCTCACAGGGAGCCCTTCCCACTACTGCTCTGGAAAAAATTCCTGTGAAGTGATGCAGTGTGCATTTGTTTGGCATCAGAGTGTCCTTGCAGATGTGCAGCCTTGAGGGCCAAACACTCAAGGAAAATGGCTGCTTTAGGGTCCACTGCTGCAAAACTAGGACATTTGTGTGTGTGTTGGCAAGGCTCTCCCTCTTCTGTTGCATGCCAAAGCAGTGCATTATTGCAAAACAATTACATGTGGATCAAATCAGGGGCAATGTAAAAGAAATTACAGAGCAAACCAGAGGCCAGCTAGTAGGAAGGGTTTAGGTTCTCAGTCTGGCCTTCTGCGACATCTGTAGTCTCTGATATGTACCTGTGCTGTGTAAATCTGGATAGTTCATATGCCCAAGTGCTGTGGTAGTGATGTGTGATCAAGAAGAAATTCAGCCAAATAGTATTGGTTAAAATATGTCACCACACTTACTGCACAGTTGTTCCTTCTGTTAAAAGGAGACACAAAACCAGTTGTGTATTCAAACAGAAACAGGTGGTTATTTCTAGGTATGCTAATGCTGTACCAAATAAATGAAACCAGATAGCCTTCAGTGTAAGTCAAGGAGTGAGCAGTGCAGGGGTAAGTAGTCTTCAAACTAACTGCAGTGTAGAAATGAAAACTGGGTTAGAGACCCACCAGTGTTTGTTCTGATACACAAATGGCTGGCCTGCTCTTTGCTGTGTTCTCTGGTCTATCTTCTCAGTATGTAGAACCAAGCATGAACGTAATCAACTGTAGAATAGGAATGCCATTATTTATTATGCTTACATTATCTCTTACTTCTAGCTGGCAGGCAGGGCTTCAAGAGCTGGCCCAGAGAGTGTGTTGAGTTCCCATTCCTGACCAAAGAGCTGGTGAATTACTGAATCCTACCAATAAGTCATTCTGTGGTAGATCCCATTTCCTTCTGTCAGGGAGCATTTCAGAGTCTCAGCAGAGCACTCAATACTGCAGAGAATAATCCTATAAGGGCATGGGGAAAAGAACACCAGATTAGTTTGAGGTGTAGGGTGTTACTCGTCAGCACTGCTGTCCTGTGAACACAGGGAAAGGATTTGCAAATGTGCAATAGGAGAATGCAGACTGACCATGTGTTACAAGGATCACAAACAACAGCTTATGTGTAAAGTGTGTCTTCAAAGCTGTTTGTAATTTCCTCAGAGCATATTCTCTGGGAAGAATATAGCTTTGCCACCTCTTAGAATTTGACACTAAAGGTAAAAGAACCTATCTTCTGAGGACACTCAGGTGGGGGGCAATCCAGGCACATAAAATCTAGTTTCCAAATGTATAGTTTTGTTGCTTGTCATTTGACACAGCTAGGATTTTTAGTTCTCATTTAGTGATGAAATGTTACTCTTGACTTACACATGTGAAGAGCAAGCTTACATGACTTTTAAGTTTTGGTATTATATTTGAAGGCTTAACTACTATTAGTTTTACTGGGAAGGCAGAATTTAGCTGTGTAAGCTGCAGCATGCCTGTCTTCTGTCTTTTACAAAGGACATGTACCATGCAAGCGTGCAAAATGTCGTGTATGCACCCATATGTGCCATCACCTGACTTGTTTCCAACATCAGGGTTTTTTCTTGATTGTTCTTTGCAGAGAAAGTGACAGCTCTGTGTGTTCAGCATGACTCATATGAAGGGTTTTATTCACTTCACCTACCCCCAGCCATCTAAATATTGGATGTCTACACCAATCCAGTCTTTGCTGATTGGAAGAAAGACTGGGTGCCTAGGGAATAATTAATCTCATGTGCCTTGGAGAGCTGCTCTGAAGCTGGGTGCCTGTGAGACATCTCCAGTAGGGTGGGATGGGTCACTGTCTTGTGTGTCCAGTCTCCCCAGCCCAGAGCCAGCAATTTTACACAACTAAGCTGGAATTCAGCTGAGCTGGAATGTATAAGACAGGAAAGACAGGCCTATGCATTGTACCCTGAAATGGTGCTAAGAAAGATGGAAGGTCTGTTATTTTAGCACTCAGTCCTGAGCTGTAGCTGATAGTCAAGGTTTCCATTGACCTAGAATAGCTGGGCCATTCTTTGGAGTCAACTGAGAACGTGTGAACCCGTCATTATTTCTGGAGAAGGTGATCTAGTTTATAATTAAAGTGGGATGTGTACATTGCTGACATGATATGAGTTTTATGTGTTGCTTAGGTAATTATAACTTGATAGGATAAAACCAACATGGTTTCAACACAGATTTTTTTTTTTCTACTTTCATGTGTTAAGGCTTTGTTATCTTTTTTTAAAGTTTGTAAGAAGCTCACAGAAAATGTAGGCAAGGTGCGTAGTGATTTTGCTTGGAGGTTTATAAGTTTTGAATTATTTGTTTAAAATAAAATTGCTCTGGAAAGTAATGGTGGGAAAAGGACAAGGTGTAATGCAAACCTGGTTAGGCATAAGAGAGAACTGAGATAGATTGTTAGTGTATCTTCCTTGTGAATTTGTGTTTTCCCATGGTGGAGTGAATTGGAATAGATGCACAGAAATAAAGGTAAGCAACTGAAGTAATTCTCACCTTATTTCTATTTGTGCTGAGCTGATAGAGCAATGTTGTATGTCTGATCTATCACTGAAAATTTGTTGTGGTTCTCCTTCTGCTCAGTCTGCTTTATGCCTTTATTAAGCTGAAAGCCTTTTGAAGTCTGTGGATCATTTTCTTTTCTTTGTATTGTATGTTGTTTCTAAATGAATTAGCTTCTAAGCTAATCTGTCACAGATTTAATTATGGCACACAATCACAAGGGACTTGCTTTTTCCTGTTACCGAGCAAGGAACTTCATTGAATAAGGAAAACAGTTGTGTACTTGATTCTAATTTGGTCTTTCACTTTCTCTGTTTCACTGTGGACTCCAGTCTTTTCTTGCTAAAAGATTAAAGAGAAAGCTATTTGGATAAAAAGGATAGGTGTATGTGTCTTCCTTGACCGCAAGAATATGCAGCAGCCTGAAAGTGGTGTTCTCCGTGCTTCAGTGAAGGGGAATTGTGTTCAGATATCTTGGATTCCTCCTCCATACTAGACCACCACCTTAAGTTAAGGAGAGACTTTTGTTACAACTTTTTAACCTCACCTCCTGTACTACTTTCTTCCTGAAGTCTTTGCACTTGGACATGAGCCTCGCTCTGCTCACAGAACTGTTTTTGAGAGAGATTCATCTGTGCCCAACAGCACTTCCTTACTGCTATTTTTTCTAACCCCTATTTTCTTTCCTTGATTCCAAGGTTGTTTTATTGTATTTTCCGTGATGAAAGGTTTGGGATGATTCCTTCCCTCTCTTTGCTAACAGTATATCTTACAGCTACACTTCTTCCCTCTGCAGCTTGCTCTATAACATTCTTTAGGGAGGGATGATTTTAGATGCTAGCAAATACTGTGGTATTCTCTTTGCATTAGGCTCTGGGCTTGCCAGACCTTTGTACAGATGTTATATAGATAATATTCTGTGTGAGTGTTGGGAATAGGTGAGAGAGGTTTGGTAATAGTTGTGCTGCATTTTTCTCCCATCCTGTGCAAGATGCTTTCTCTAGTTATGTAGGCAATTAAGTGTTTTCTCTGCAAACATGGTCTCTTCCCAAACCCTAAACTATTTGTTGAATTGTGTTGTCAGTCTCGGAGATGGTCAGCTACATCTGATTGTCCTGCTGGGAGACCTGCTCAAGAGTTTCAAGCCAGGAATCAGTACTAGTTTTGCTTCTGGTAACATCATGGCAAGTTGATGTACCTGAATGCCCAGGTGCAGGATTTCCATGGTCATTAAGCCAGTGACCAGTCCTTCTTCCTCTTCTTTCTCTCTCATTCTTGATCTATTTTTTTCCATCTTAAAAAAAACACAAAGTAGCATAAGTGGTCTATGCCACAGAAATATGTTTGTCATGCTACCCCACTTTGAACTGCATAACATCAAAGAAAATCAGTGCTTTGATAACTTGATTTGAAAGGGTTGTAGAAATAGCCATCATTATGAATCACAACAGAGAGGAGTGGAAAAGATGGTGATTTTCAAACAGCAAAGCTTGTAAAGTCGGGGAAAATGTAAGGGGGATGCCAGCGCCACATTATCATTTAACAAACCCCAACTACACAACTGTTATGCAGCTCTGGAGAACATATTTTTTTGAGGTTATGAAGAGGAATGAAAAATACTAGGTGTGAAGAGGAGCAAGGAAACATGTTGGCTCAGAAAAGGGTTGTAACAAGGGGGAGGAGAAGGCAGTACATGCTGCTTGAGTATAAATCTCTTCCACTTTCTCCTCTTCATAAAACCACCCTTCCTGAAGATGAAGGGCATCCAAGATTGCTTGGTGAGACTCTCCTCACCCCAGAGAACTTCAGTTCTTATGGGCTGGACATAGGGAAGAGGGGAGAAGCCCCCCAGCATTTCTGTGCTTTGCCACTCCTCTCCTGAGAAAACTCCCTCCATGGACTGGAATGAGTCTTTGGCTTTAGGAAACTGCAAGAAATTAGGCCTTAAAGTGGTGAATTCTCAACTGCCAATTTTTAAATTTAGAATTTTGACAGTTCAAATTGGACTTTAGCTTATTCTTACCTTCAGTCTAACAGAAGGAGGTAGGGCATTTTAAGACAAGGTAGAAGCCAGTGGAGTGGCAGGGGATGCGTGGTTGTAGATAAGTGAAATCAGTATGTCCTGTCCCATCCTCATCCCCAGACAAATAATTGTTGGCTAGTGAGGAATGTTTATAAGGTTTCAATGGCATTGAGTTGGGAGACTATTTGCATTCAGACATAGCTTTATCACTAGAACTTCATTAATACTTACGCTCTGATCTTATGAAGGGTAAAGGAGAAGACATGAACATAATTTTTGATCAATATTTGACCTGTTTATATATTTACTTTTTCCAAGAAACTGCATGTCCTTTCTTTAAAAAAAAAGAGGCAGGGGAAGAGGGAGATGGAAACAGGATATGTCCCATTCTGATTCACTTGGCAGTGTGTATTGCAGAGAATCAGGGACCAAATGGCTCTGGAGTGTGAAAGAGGAGGAAGTGAGCTAACTGTGTTGGTTAGGTTGTTCTAATGATATTTATTAGAGCAGAGAGGGACATGGTGGCATCATTTGATGTGGGGAAGGAGGAGATCAATTTATGCCTAGAGTAGCTGACCTGCAATCTTTCCTCAAATCAGTGTGACTTCTACTGGGGAGAAAAGATGCTTTCAGCTGGAGAAGTCACATAATTACACTAAATGAAATTAATTATATTAACAAAAGCAATCGGTCAGTGGACTTCTACCTGAAAAGCTCTGTTTCACCAATGCTTTTGCAGTAAAAGTGGTATACAAGGATTCTGCTGCTCAGTATTTCTAACCAGCTGCAGCAGAGACCATCTGAGCATACAGTACATGCCAGGGTGGAGCTCTGGTGCTCTGACTGAAACTATAAATGTCATATGGGGACATTGGCATTTGAAGGAAAAGCAGAAATACTGTCATGTGTGCTCTGTCTAGAGGTGTTGTTAACAACCACAGACATCTTGATGTATCTTACCCAAACGTTTTTAACCTCCCTTCCTGGGCAGGTTGTTTAACATGACTGTGCTGTCTGTCTTCAGCCATCCACTCTTAATATTATATGAACTTTTGGCTCATTTTAGTCACTATTGAAAGACTAAAGTGGCAAGTACGTTGAGTTTTTATGTTTTGTGAAAACAGGTGGTCAGGTGAAGGAGATGTCTGCACTAGTTCTTCCCGACTAAGGCAGCAGCTTTTGAGTACATTGTTTTACCCCAGGGACTCCACACAAGAGGGCATGGGAAGAAGCAAGGGATCTAGCTGTGAAAAAAGTGTCAGGCAGACCTCAGACCTTGTAAGACACAGAGTAATGCAATCGTAAGGAAAAAAAAACCCTGCTGGAAACTGAGCTGTGTCACTGCTGCTAGTCAAGAACTACTCATTTCACAGTGTGACTGCTGCTCAGTTATTATTCATGATTTGACTGTGGTTTGCCTTGGCTGTGCAAATGCTGTGGCTGAGTCTTACCTGCCAAGTCAGCATCCCTTCTGGCTGTCAGCGGGAGCTGGCTTGCACTCCTGCAGGCAGGCAGTGCTCCCCATTCTGTTGTGGGGAAAATGGGAACTCTCTGGAGCAAGCATATGGTAGAATGTGGCCTGTCTAAGCTTCAGGCCATGGTTTTCAGATGGCCAAGGCTTTTAAATGACCAATGTCTCACAGGCAAGTCTGCCTTTGTTTCTTGAGAAGTGCTAAGTATCTTTTGACTGCTGTCTGAACTGTTTGTCACAGACGATGAAGTTAGTGTGTGCTTTTTCAGCGCTAGTCCAAGAGTACTAATAGTTAGTTCTCAATTTTTTGTGGAATGAGAAATATCTCTTGGGTAAAATAAATAAAATAATAAAAGGATCTCAAATGGAGGAATACTTTTCTGACTCCATCCTGAATGCATATCTCTGGCTTGGTGTACAAACTGAGACTTTTGCCCTTCTCTTTTCTCTAGGCTGTCAGCGCTCCATAGGTTTGTCCAATGGGAAAGCCAAGGTGTGCAGCTACAGTGGATGGTACTACTGCAGCACCTGCCATGTGGATGACAACTTCCTTATCCCTGCACGGCTGGTTCATAACTGGGACACTTCCAAATACAAGGTAATCTCCCTGCAGGTTGGAGTGCTAGCAAGTGAACTGAATTGCTGATAGAAACACAACAGCCCAAAGGTTGCAGGCACTGAGTGCTAATACTGTCTTCTTTGTCCCTCTTGACAAAATGAGCTCTCTCAAGAAGGCATGTTTTCATCACAGTTTCCTTGGCCAGATCTAAGGTGTTCCTCCACAGGAGCAGCCATGCTCCTCCTTCTTGGTGGCATCTTTTTCGTCATTGCTTATCTGGCTGTTTAAGGGACAGGGTGAGGTGGCACACAGCAAACTCTTTTAGCTTTAATCCCTGCAGTTATTGGGCCCTTGAGGAGTACCTGTTTCATGACCACCAGGGACTAAGGATTAGCACTGCTTAGTGATGGATGCTAAATTGTGGAATGCCTATAGGAAATTGGCTTACCAAATGCAGTGTTTGTGAGGCCCAGTATGTCCTGTCTCTTGGCATGAGCATTTTGAGGACACTGGAAGGACATTGCTGTAGCATTTGATTGAACCAGACAGATGAAAGTAACATAATGAAAAAATTCTACAGTTGTTCACTTGCCACACAAGAGCTTTTCTAAAACTTTTATAATCTGCTATTTGCTGCTGCCTCAGTGGCTGGTTGCTAGATAGGGGCATTGATGACATGCCTCAAAGCATTATACCAGCAAACACGGTGTCGTTTTGCCATCTCAGGCAGTATATGCTGAAAAAATAACAAACTCATAAGGAATCCAGGCCATGCTAGAGCTTCAGACCTAGCAGCCACTGTTAGGAGAGGCTGTTTGATGTTTTGTGTCTGCAAATATTATTATTATGTGCTATTTGTAAAGGAAAAAGATAGCCAGTAAATGCCCTATTAGAGGAAAAGCAGGTCTCTTGAAGAAAATTTGTCAGATGGGGAGATTATTAAAAGGTAGCCAGAGCCTGCCATCAGGAAAATGATAGTCTTGCTCTGTGAAATGCAAGAATCTTCAAAGTTGCAAAGCTCCAAGGTGTGGAGACAAAAAGCCCTCCCATGCCTAGAAGTTAGGAATATTTAAAAGTTATTTTTTTGGATGCTTTAACCAAGGACTAAACTTGCTAGCACATGGTAGTATAAGCAGACCCGATGTGGGGCTAGTGGATGGTAAGGAAGTGGTGCTATTTATAAGGATGTGTATTGTTCTTACCTACAGCACCAGAAGGGAAATAACTTCCTAAATGTCAAGAGGCTGTAGCATGTGTGCCCTTTCTACTTTTGTTAGCCTAACTCATCCCTCCCTTGTCTCACTGTAAACATTGACTTAGGGGTCCTGGAGGACTAATTAAATCGTGGAACCCGTAATATTTCTGTAGGAGAGTTTCAGGTGATTTGCAGCTCATTTCATGTAATCCCATCTTCTCTTTTACAGCTGTGATAAAATGCAAAAATCAGGAATGAGAGGGATTTTGGCCTTTTAACTTAAGGAACAGGAGTATCTTTTCTAATGGAATAAGAGTCCCATTCATTTTTTGAGATTACAGTAGCTTTTTGCAGGTGGAGATAAAACAGGCCACTGTCATGAAAAATGCATGAAAAACTTCTTGCAGATGGTACTGTGGGAGTAATACCAATAAGATTCAACTTTATTTATCTGTATTTTATAAAGTACAACAACTTGCTTTTTTGCCAAAAAGAAAGCAGTGAACAAACAGAAGAATATTAACAGGGAATAAACTGGTTATTCAGATTTTAGACTTTAAAAAATCTAGTAAGCTATGTTACTCTGCAGCAAAAGCTTATGTGACTGCAGATATCACTGTACTTTGGGTAAGTAGCTAATTCATACATGAAATTTTGAAGGGCTTGCTGAGGCTTGACTTGGCTGTAAGCAGAGAGACTTGGATTTCTCTAAACTCTGTCTCCTTTTGTAATTGCTAACAGTGTAAGATTTCAGATGCATAGAAGAATAGCTGACAGATTACAGAGGGGGATATCTGCTTAAAAAGAGTTGGGAGAAGAGCCTAACTAAACTGCTTTATTTTTCAGGTATCAAAGCAAGCCAAAGAATTCCTGGAATATGTTTATGAGGAGCCATTAATTGATATCCAGCAGGAAAATCCCATGTTGTACAATCACGTTGAACCTCTGGCAACTGTTGTCCGCCTGAGACAGCAGCTGAAGTCCCTGCGAGCCTACTTGTTCAGTTGCAGAGCAGCAGTGGCTGAAGATCTGCGTAGAAGGTAAGAGCCACAGCCAGCCTACAGCACAAGGATGGAGCTGCCTTGGCGTGCTGCCCCTCCTGCTGCCTGTTTTGTTCTTTCTCACACTCTGGTTCTGAAGGCATTACCCATTTAGAAAGATGTTGTGTGTGTGTCTGACTTCCCTGGGAAACTGGGTTATCCTCTGCCAAAGAAAATTATTTTATAGGGTCTGAATATCTGAAGTTGTTCTTGACAGCTATTAGCCCCAGGGTATCACATTGTGATGAGCATCTTTTACTCCTTCTCAGGCTTCCTGGCTGTGAATATTTTGAGGCAGATCTGCTACCTCATGCCCCCTGCCATGGCCATTGCAGTGAGGGAGCCAGTGCTGGGACCTTTGAAACACCTCACAGTGTGGCAAAGCCTGAAGGGAGCCAGAGTCAACCACCTTTCCAGCACCTCTGCTCTCCTCTGTGATGTGACCTCAGCCAAAGGCAGAGGTCAAATGTAGTCTCCTGGCATGTGACCCAGCATATGATTTATGCTTATCTCTTGCTCAGCCAGTATCCATGACATGGCTGCACTGAAAGTTTTGTTTATTGGTAAATAAACAAATGGTCACAACACAGCAAAAGTTGTTTCATATTGAGTTTGCTGTGGTGAAAACAGGAGTTTTATAAAAAGTGGACTTCATTTTAGAAGTGCTGTATCTTAGTCCATTCAGCTGCTGCTGCATTTTTTTAACAAGCTAAAAATGAACAATTTTCTTAAAACTGTCAAGCCACAGTTGTGATCTTAAAAAGGTCAAGTAGTTTTTGGTGTGGATCTCCAAAAAAGGTGGGGAGATGTCTCTGTCCATGCCATACTGTGGGGTGAGTGGCTCTGGGCACATGCAGCTGACCTGATGGATCTGTAAGCATTTGTATGCCTGAGTTTTTAAGACAAGACTGCAAGTAGGAAAGCCACTGCTTTGAAATTGTGAACTGCCAAAGGGGAGGAAGCAGGTGGCATCAGTGGCTGTATTTTGAACATGGTGTTCTAGGCACCTGAATTCTTTGGAAGGGGGAGGAGGCTGCACTGGTATCTTTATCCCAGGTAAGGAGAGCTGGTCTGCTGTTTGGTATATAGCCTATATCATTGCTTTGGTGAACTACCCAGAACAAGTAGGAGAAGGATACAGCAACAGGTTTATAGAGAGTGTTGCTGAGTTCTTGTGTCAGATGCACTGTGGGTTAATATGTGTTTGTGTGTTACTACTTAATTCCTGTTATTTGCTAGGGCAGTTTACAGCATTTTAAAAGCTAGGATTTTTTTTTTTATTCCAGAGGATGGTATTTTCTTGCAGAGCTGGTTTTCTATGCCATGCTCTTCAATAAAACTAAAAGGAAAATAAGATTTTTGAAAGTTGTACAGAAAAAGTAGCAGAAAGAAAATTATGCTTTCTGATTAGTGTTGAAAAAAGTAATTCTTTTATTAAAATAGACAGGAGGAGTCAAGGAACTCAGCAGACTTGGGTAAGACAGTTAAAGAAGAGAGTTTGAAGGAGGCTTAGCATAGCTATCAATTGACTAGAAGTAAAAAAAGAGATGAGGGAAAGCCAGGAGAAGTTTCAAATAAGGAAGAAATCTCAGAAAATTAATGAAGAAATCAGGACAAAAGAGGAACAACCCAAAATCTGCTTCCAAAATGGAGAGATGGCAATTGCTAAGGAGATAGAAGAGAGAATGGACAAAAATTAGCACAGAAATGTGAGCATGCTCTTTTCTTGGAGCAGAGAGAGAGAAAAAAACATCCCTGTGTCAAAATGAAACACCCATAAGGGTAGAAGGAGAAACTGGGCAACAGTGCTCCTTAATGCTCCTTTTTCTTTTTTAAGAGTTTCTTCATATCATCTCCAATTAAAGCTGTGTAGTGGAGAGAAGGACCTCAGCCCAAAAAGGGTTTGGTTTTGTACTAGGGAAAGCATCTCCAGTTCAGTAGGATTTGCTGCAAGTGTAAAAGCCACTGAAGGAATGAACAACACAGACCTTAGAGTCCAGCCCCTTCTTGCTTTGTAATGTCTCCCTTGAGGTGACTTTGGTGCTTGGTTGTTCCCTTAGATGTCCCCTAAGAGGTGTGCAGAGATGAGAAAAAGGAAATTCTTTTACCGTAAGGATTTATTCCTTGCTCAAAATGCTCCTAATGGCTTTGCTGCCTTCATCTACTATCCCAGTGTGCAGATGTTAACTACCAACGTGATGACTTTATAGGGCACAACTGCAAAGTAAACAAAGCAAATATGCAATTAAAATTTTCCTTTGGCTCATCACATGGGCAAGTTGCAAAAAAAGGAGGAGTTTAAACAATATGGTGAGACCACATTCCTGAATTTAGTACTGTTTCCTAATTAAAAGTGATGGAGAGAGAGAGAATCCAGTTATCTGTCCTGCTCTGAAACATTCTTTTTCTGCTTGGTCTTCACCTTAGTATGTGGATAACTATTAATCACAAGAGAGTGAACGCAGCATCTTGAAGACCTGTCAGACCCATATAAACAGACTGAAACAAACTGTTAATATTGCTGTCTACAGAGAACTAAAAACAGACTGATTAATTGTATTGGCACCTTGCTGCCTCTGGGACACTGATAGAGCCTACCTTATTAGGGAAAAGCAGATCACTCTGAGGTTTCTTTTATTAATACTATTTGCATTATCATCTACTTTAAATCTATACCTGGCTCTTCAACCCAGATCACAAAATGAAGATGGCAATGAAGTTGGAAACTTTTGGTGTCCTCTGTGAAGACAGAATTGTTTACAATGCTTACAGTCACTTTTTCTGAAGAATCCCAGATGGCTATAAACCAGGTTACCTCAGGATCCAGTCAGCTTAAATTTGGAAATGTTATTTATAATGTTTGGTGTTCCTAGATAGGTACTCTGAGAACTTTGAAATCTGGCATCTAGCAGGGAACTCAGGACTGAAACCACATTTTGAACCTTGAGGACACAAGTGACAAAGTAGAAAGAAAGGAAGAAAAAAAGGAAGGAAGGAAAAGACAGAAGAGATGTCTTAAAGTAGCTAAAGAAGAGATCCTTAAAGTAGCTAAAAGGCTCACAATAAAAATGGTCTTTGTCAGTTACACTGATTTATTGTCACCTATTGCTCCACTGGATTCCACGCTTTTATATTTCCGGGGGGAAAAAAAATAAGGAGCATGAACTTGGCTGGGAGGTGAAATAAGGCCCTCCACCTGCACATATCAGCAGTATTCCTCTCATATTAGCCAGATGAGATTCCCAGCCTGTTGCTGAGCTCCCTGTTTTACAAGGGATGTTGTTATGCCTAGTTAGCTGTAACTGTCACCTCAGTATTGCAACACATCATTTGCCTCAAATGTCTTTACTGAACAAGTTCTCGCTTGTTTTTGTTGCCTTGCTCGTGTGGATGCTGTTCAGGCAGAGATGTACAGGACTGAAACCTAGGGCCAACACAGAATTAGTACAAGTGGAACCCTACAGATCCCTCCACCACCTGCAGGTGGTGAATGAATGGCCCAGACAAACCAGGATGGAGTCAGTCAAATTGATGGCTGGGAAAGAAACAGAATCTCTGAGTCCGTTAAATAATAAGGGTATTCTGTGAAACTGTGCTGAATGATGCAAGTTCTATTCTGGGTTTGCTTTGTTCTTGTCATGATTGAAGATTCTTCAGGTCAAGGAACTGTCAGAATGATTTTTGGGACAGTGTTCAGATGTCTGCATATCTACTGTAGGGTAGGGTAACCTAGGCCAACCTTGGAGCTCCATCTGGGGAGCCCTCAGGGCTCTCTGTTCTCTCAGCTGTACATCTGAACTTGCAATTCAGGTGCTGCTAGTCCAGATACTTTAGACAGATGTCAGTGACACAAGGTGAATGTTTTGCAGCACATTCCCCTATGCAGTAATGCTTGTTGTAGTGCCCTTGTTTTGTAAGTAAATCTGAATGGTAGTGAGAAACTATATGGAAAAAATTCCCTCTTGTTACTGATCTCTGTCTGATACCATTTGTCTGTCAGCTCCAGAACAGCAATACATCAGTTTTACCCCAGCAAAACTCCAGTGCTAGATACATCACTTAGCAGGCTCTAGTTTGGTCTTCTGTATAGCAGCAGGAGGTTAAAGGTACACCTCCACTGCTGCAGATGTGTGGTCCTGGCTGAGCCTGCTGGTCTGTCAGCACGAGGTGAAACAAGCCCAAATTCTGTTGTGCTGAACAATAGAGTCCTGTCACTTCCTACAGTGAGGCCTTAAACATATCACTTCTGACACAGGAATAGATTACTTTCAAAATATTTGTGTGGCAATTGGGGAACCTGTCTAAACACATTGCAGGAATCCTGATTGATCTAATGCAATCACTATACTTCCAAATACCTCATGTATGTGAAGCTGGGGCTATGTCATCTTTCAGACCAAGGACAACAGAAGGTCATTAAGTCATCTCCAGACTGTCAAAGGAGACTCTCCATTTTCTTTGCAATGTTTAGGCCATTTGGGGAGTGGAAAATTCCAAAGCAGGAGAACAAAGATACAGGTTCTGAAAGCAGTAAACTGCAAAAAGAAAGTTTGAGCAGGGGAGAAACAGAAGGATGTGGTTCTGGAGCTCTTAGATAATGGCAAGACCAACAGAAGAAGAAAATCTGTTGCATGGGTGGTTGGAAAGGGGGTGAGAGAGTAACTCATTCAAAGAGTTATGCATATCTCTACATAGGAGAAGAGAAACCAATGTTAAGACCAAACAACAACCCAAAGTGAGAAAAGATGAGAAAATAAATGCAGAGAAGTATGCACAAGCCATTTGTTGTTTTATTTAGGTCCTGCATGCCTGTAGTTATTGTAGTAGTTAAAATAAAGTTGCCTGTTGATGGAACTCATACAAACAGACTACCTTCACCTCTTTGCTTCGACTCCTCTCTTTTGGAAGAAGTAACCATGCATGGAGGATCTTTGCAAATTAGCATCTTAAAAAGTGTTTGGCTAAAACTGAGGGGATGGTGTTAAGGTGTAATTTGAGCTTTCATTTCAACTAGAGGTAACAAACAGCTGAAACATTGACATGTGTGCCAGAGCAGCCAGGGTGGAGGTAGTGCTGCTGTCTGTTCATGTCAAGGGAAGGTCAAAAGCACAAGCTAATGCTCTACCGTGTTAATCATCCAGCTGAGGAACCTGCCAGAGCTTTCCACGGTAAGTCTTCCAGAAGACAGGTGGGTCTTTCAGTTCACATTAGCGTTTTATGGTCTGGGGGGCACACCTGTATCTCTTTGTCAAAGAGATTAATAATATTACACCTCTTCCATAATGGTAATATCCATTCACCTTTTGAGACCAGGTTGCTTTCAAAAAACCAATGATTTGAAAACAAGTTCCTGTTAGATGTGGACACCGTATTAAATATTACTTGTGTCATTTTTATCCCTGTGTTTTTATTTCAGAACTTTCAGCAGCAAAGTGCAAAGGTTCAAGAGTGCCTGACAAAAGCGAAGACCATTTTGTTATTCCTAATTTCAAGTTAACTGGGGGATCTAAACTATTTTGATTTCAAGATGAAACTATCTCTAATTCTCTGTTCTGCTTTTAGTAACAGTAGTACTTGATTCATGAGTTAAATCTGTAGTAATTTTTGTCTTTCACAATGTTAACGTAACCTTGCTCAAGGAACCACAAAGGAGAGAGTTGGTGTACTGCATTTTTGTAGGAAGTTTATAAACTGGTTCAGGGTTGCTGATGGGTGGTAAGAGTAACTGTTTCAACATAGGGATGCTAGTGGGGAATTTCATAACAACATGAAATAATACCTTACCTGGACATGCTTGCTAATAAATCTAGCACTTAGTGTGGGCTGAAAATATGTGGGAGTGACTGTTCCCAGAACATGACCAGAAGTGTTTATAGCTCATGAATGTGAAATGATTCACAAATGCTTTTTTTGTATAAATTCATAGAATTAGAAAAAAGAAATTAATCCTGCATAATGCCACAAGAATTAAATTAACAAGTAGTGCTTTGGTTTGGTTTAAATTAATTCATGTATTTTTACCTTTTGTCTTCAAAATCACTAATTTTCCCAAGCCCCTACCTTTGAGAACAACTTTTGTTGGCTGGAAAGTTTGGGTTCTTCTCTCCCAACAAAATTCCAGGAGGTAAGATTTCCAAGGAAATACAAAATCAAAAGCCTGAAGAAAATGATGAGAATTAGCAACCCTGGAAAAAGTCTTACCTTTTCCCCTCACCTCTGATGCCATTCTCTTCCTTAAATTGACAATGTCCATATCAAATGAATTGCAAGAGGAAACCCAGCAAGAAATGTTGTTTACCTTGCTGTGTATATTAGGGATAACTGGCAATTCACTGATACCCCTCTGTACTTTTAGAATTGAATAGTAACACTGAAAAATTGGAGCTGCTCTCTGTGAGATCAGAGTGCACACAGGTCCTGCCCATCTGCTCCACACGTGGCTGCAGCTGGTGCTGGTGCTTGGCTGCAGGGACATGACCAGAGAAGGCCCTTGCCTCTTGTTCAGGGCCAAAAAACCATGGGAAGAGCAGTAATCAGCGTGTGCTTTAGTTTGCAGTGTAGTGCAGTAGCTCCAGAGGTGTGAGTTGCAGTGCCAGGGTATGAACTGTGCTGGAGGAGGGAGCAGACTTGGCACCCTGGTGCTGTGCCAGCTGTGGGTGTAGCAGGTTCCTGCAGAGGGGTGGAGAGGAGGCTGAATGCAGCGCTGTGCTGGACCGGGTCATCTGCGTCCCCTGTGAGTCACAGCTCAGTCAAACACTTCTCAACCTGGTCAAACCAGACACTCCTGGCTGGCACATGAAACTGTGGTGCCAGCTTTCCCACCCTTCCCCCCTCACATTGTAGGTTTTAAGAGTCTTTTTTGGTATAAAGGAGACTTGGTTGTGCCCACCTGCCAGCTAACTTGATTTCTTTTGATTGCATTGTAAAAAGAAGAGTTCCTCCGCTTACCACATTTGTACTTTGGTTATAGTGTCAGGCATAGGCAGATTAATTGGTTGTAGCTTTAGCAGAGCTGTCAGGGTATTTAACCCATTGAAGAAAAATTACCTACGCTGGTGATAAACAGGCTTTAAATGCAGAGCAATTACTTAGTGCTAAAAAAGCACCATGACTACACACTTTATCCAAATGCAAAAAGCAAACTCTTATCAGGGGTTCTGTTTGCAGGAGGACACTAAAAGATAACCTTTGTTTGTTCAAATACTTACCTGATAAGATCATCTGAGAAGGAACAGATGAAATTTCTGTCTTGCCTAAAAGTTATACTTCAGATTACAAAGTATCCAGCAAAAAAGAAAAATAATCAGAAACTGAGAATGCTCACTTCTTTTAGTTGGACCAAAAGTCTTGGATAGTGTGTTTCTTTTCTGCTTGCATTGATTGTGTTTCTATCTAGGACATAACAATAAAGCAATTTAGAGACCTTTAACCAATAGGACTTTGGATTTCATTGTTCACAGCAACTGGCAAAGCTAGAGGCTGGTTTGCATTGAACTTGGTTTGTTCATTGCAGGCTAAACCCTGACTGGTAGCCAGGGTTTACAGCACAGCAGCCCTGTGACTCATCAATGGTGAAACTGGTCTGGGAGTTTCCAAACTGTGAAAGCTTAGGAGGTGCTTTTAGTGGGGCGTGCACTTGATACCATTTGCCTCTCAAGGGTCACAGGTCACATTCTGAAGCTGCAGAGGTTTGAATTTTTATTGTGATGAGTCTTAACATCTTGTGTTTGACCTCTGTCTAGTTTACTCCAGTTTCTTTTCTGTGTTGAGATTTGACTGAAAGGCCACTGTTTATTGAATGCTTTTAATTGACCAAATTAAAAAAAAAAATCTAGTTAGTTGTAGCACATTAATCAAAAGATTTACAAAACTGACATCTTTTATTTTGCTTTCAAATGACTAATCAGAGATTTCCTATTTGGTGTTTACAAAGGACCTTTATATTAAGGAAAAAGTAAAATTCAAGCACGTTTTGGTATTTTTGTATCAAGGCCTTGTGTTAATCCATGCACGCTCAAAGCTCTAGATGAAACCTTGTGCAGAAATAAATACGTATTTTCTAATAAAGTGTTGCTAAGTATCATTATCTTAGCCTGCTCTGGGTGTGATTTTAGGTTGATCTGGATGCCTTGTAATACTTTGTCTAGATGCTAATCCATGGCATGGTGTTTGTGTGAACCCCATCTCACCTGCTGTTCTCTACTGACTTAGATTTCCTTTGAACAATTTCAGTTGTAGATGACAGAGGGACAGAGATAACATAGACACTACTTTCCTACTTCTTACATGAGAGGAGGCATCTGTGTTGGGAAGCAAGAGGCTCTGAATTAGTCCTGTGTGCCTCCTACTGAAAAGGACTTATATAAGCCTTGACCTCATTAGGCTCAGAGAACCTGTGCAGGCAAGCAAACTGTTGGAAACCAGCTACCAGTCATTTTCTTGCTCACTGGAGTACTTGGTCTGTATGGATTTCCTGCCCCAACTGATTTGCTTGCATTTTATGATGAGTTTTTTTGAAAATGTGTTTGGGTTTGGTATTTTGGTGCCTGTTATACTCTTGTTCCCCACCCACTAGAAGCTGACAAAAACTGGCAATGAACAGGCACATTTTTGGTGGCTCACCACTTACATTCAGGTAGCTGTTGAGCTTTGATTTTTTCTTCCCAAATGGGACTAACAGAAATTTTCTGGAGGAGAACTAAATTGCAGACATGCAGCACAGCAAGACCTGTTTTTGAAGTAGTTGCTCAGCTTGCTACAGGTGTGGTGAAAGCACTTCATTTATATGAGTGAGGGCTGAGCTGCCTCCTTTTAGGCAATTTCAGGGTTTCACAGCCATGGGACTGTATGGTTTCCACGTTTGGTAGTGTTTTGCACCTCTGCATTTATTGGGAATCATGTGGGAACTGGCCTGGTTGCTTCATGACTTCTGTAAATGCTATTGTATTTGTGAGTTTTGGCCGACTACAGAGAACCAATTTTTATTTTTCAAGTCATTTTTCATCTGAAGCTGGACCAGCCTTACTTACTGAGAGTGTTTCTGTAGCAATGGAAATTATCACTCCCCTCACTTGAGTGCTGAGTATATATATATATATATATACACACACACACATACATGTTTTGCATAAAGCTGGGAGGGCAGTGCCTACTTTATTTCCCTGGAAATAGATTTGGAAGGGAGGAGGTGCGTTGGATACCAGCTCTACAGAGCTGTTGCTGCAAATTAGCATGTTTTAAAGAAGGGGACAGATACAGGGATAAGATTTGTCACCAGGGCCTGTGCTGGCTGAGACTCGCCTGACAAAGGAATTTGATCATGAGTTTACTTTTCACCTTCACTCTTTTTACGAGGAGTTAGAACTTGCAGGAAATAAGGAAATAAAATGCCATCCTTGAAGGCTAAGGAATGTGATGTTAGTCATCAATACTAGTCATTTACAGTTTTTGCATTATGGGCTATTCGAGCTATTTCCTGAAAAAGGAAATGTTTCATTAGCTAATTTTTTTCCTTAGCAGTGCTGTAAGGACATCAGCAAACAAAACAGTTTCTGGCAAAGCTGTTTAGTGCCTGCCTGTGTTGTGATCAGAGGAGAATGATGGGTAAATTTTAATGAAAGAAATTCTATCTGAGCTGAAAAAATACTAATGCTTCAAAACGCTGTTCAGAGTTGATTCCTTTTAATAAGTCTGCTATGTGCAAATGAGCAATTCCAGTGTCATATGTTGTCTGACGTCTGGATTTTTACTGTTTTCCAGTGGTCTTTGATATTGTGCCAAATGTATTATGAAGGTGTGATGCAGCAGAGCCACTGCAACAGTCCCCTGAAAAAGGAACCATAGTATAGCCTACAGAGCTGAAAGGGAAAAATGGCAATGCCCTAGTGAGATCACAGCTGAGAATTTGGTGGGTAGAGTGGATATGCTTGGTGAGTGAGAAGGAGCAATGGCACAGTCCAACTCCAGAAGAGTGCCATAAGATGGATGGTGTGCAGTTGTCACTGCCTTGCTTGTAAAACTCTTCTTCTCCTATCCCAATAAATCTTGAATTTTTTTTCAAAAGTACAAAAGGAATTACGAATTATTTGTACTGTCCACCTTAGCAGCAGTGAGAAGTTCTAGTCCTTTCAGTACATACAGCTTTGAAAACTAATAGTGTAAGGCTGTTGTTTAAGACAACTAATGGAATACCAGAAACAGAGGCATTTTCAATATTTCGTAGAATCCATGTTCTGTGGAAAGATTGCATTTGGTAGTCTTGTTCTCCTTGATCTGTGGTTTAGCTGGTTATGTTGTTGCAACTTCTAGAAGCTCTTCTTTGAGCTAGTGTGTGCCTTCTCAATAGTCTCTTATCAAGATATTGTGTAAGTTCATATTGGCCTTTCACTATCTTTGGGGTGTTTTGGAACATGTGCAGTGGTCTCTCTGTTCACTGCCATTCAGCTTTACCATTACAAACCAGTCTTTGCCAGAGCTTTGTTCATGCATTTATAATATAATATAAAGAGTTATGTTTCTGTATTGCCTTAAAACAATGTGATTGAGATTTAGGAACAGGATTTACAATTTCTACTCTGAAAGAGAACATATAATGGGAAATAGTTTCACTTCTTAAGATTCTTGGTTGGGTTTTTTTGCAAGAGTAACGTGCAAGAGTGTACTCCCCTCCCCAGGAGACCTGAGTGTGGTGGTGTATTTGTTCTGTGTGGATGGAAAGTAAAGCTGGTCAGATTGTTGTTTCTCTGTGTGTGCACACAAAGATAGATGTACTTTTTCTATTCCTGGCATCTTTATAGCAGATATATAGGTTTTCATGAGCTTTCTTAGTTAATATCCACTTAATGTTCCAATGTCCTTTTTTTTTCCCTCTGTGATGTTACATTAACCCAGTTTTTCATTTTACTGCCAATCAGTCTAGCTAGGACATCTCTTCTCTGTTCAATTTCCTGTAATTTAGCTTTATTTACCATATCCGTCAATACATAAGCAATGGCCTTGCCTGAAACCTTGACTTATGTAAGGTAAATACTGCTTTCTTAAGTAAGTCATTATAGGGTCTATACCAATACATGTATTTCTGTATGGAAAGTGGAATTGATATCAGTCAACTTTATGTTGGAAGAACAGTATCTGCATGGCCTTTTTCCCAATATGGTTATATCAGTTACAAAACCATAAATCACATCTGAAACGGAGTGTTACAGCTTTGTAGCAGCCCAGGAATCTTGTCTCAGACCATAAGAAATACTTCTAATGTGTGTAGTTTGCTATTACTTGTTTTTATTGCTGCATTAATTGTTTAAAGAAACATGGTGTGTGGTCAGAAAGAGCTTTCAATGGCTGTTAATGTCTCAGCATATGACCTGATAATTAACGAATGACACTGGCACAGAAATTATTCTTATTGTAGGACTGTTGCGCCCATGCAGAAAGCTGTAAAAATAGCTGGTGCTTAGAGGGTGATATAATTCTAGTTTCTTTCTCTCTAACATCACTATTCTGCCATTATTTGGTGGGGAGAGGAAACTTTCCAGTTTCCCAGTCAAAAAGGTGTGACACATACCCATTTTTCTCTTTTCAGGATCTTTCCCAGAGAGTATCTTCTTCAGCAAATCCATCTTTATTCTCTGGCAGACCTTCAGCAGGTGAGTGTCTGGTTAATTCTCCCTGTTATGTGGAGCCTGTTCTTGCCTTCAGAGCTAACTGTGCATTTCCCTTTTAGCAATTCATAGCATAAATACCTGCACTTCCAAATTGTGTCTGTGGTTTGTAGTTTAGTATAAAAATGGGTTAACAGTGGCATCGGATAGGGATGAAAGCCTAGAGCATCAGTGTTCAAATAGGGATGGAAAGAGACTGTGAAAGAAAACTGTAGTCTGCAAAGAGAACTTTGCTATGAGAAGTTTTTCATCTGCTCAATAAATTCTCATTAAAGTCTCAGCCTACAGGTGACAAGTAGTATTTATTTCTTTGCTTGAAAGAGTAGTTGTTCAGGAATTTTGAAGTCTGTAAAGTCCCATGTGCAACATGATTATTTATAAAGTTTGCTGAGCATTGCGATGAGGAGGGAGTGGGGGGGAAACTTAACCCCCAACCCCACCTTTTCCCCAAACCTCAGCCAGCCCACTACACAAAGCTGAGCCATGCAATGTTACCATGACAGATGTGACCATGGAAGAGGTAATGGGCCAGGAGAATTTCTCTTTGCGTTGATATTGATTCAACTAAGCAAGAACCTTGAAGTGCATTTGCCTGAACAGCAGAGTTTTATTAGGTAACAGATTAAACAAGAAGAATTTGGAAAAAAGAGCTGAAAAGGGAGGATAGGGAATTTGAGGTGAATGTGCTGCAATGCTCAGATGCACAATGGAGGAAGCATTGAGCTGGCTGACCTGGGCACCTCTGTGTTCACACTAATGCTGTTGCCAGTGGTGGTAAAACACAGTAATTTAAGCTTCTTTCATCTATGTTTCCCTTCTCTAGTGGTGCCTTTTTGGCAGGATAAGGGTGGCATAGTCAGTTCTGGATGTTCAGTTGACGCATTATGTTGAAGTAGTTCAGATGCCCCTCAGAGCTGGAGACTACAGGACAACAGGAAATGTGGCTTTTGTTGGCTGGTGAAATCACAGGGTAGAAATGATTGCATATATAAAATAAAAAGGCCAGTTGCCTGAGGTCTGAAACTGTTTCCACATCTTTTCAGCTTGTTCTGCTATCTCATCTTTAATAATCAAGCCATGAAAAAGCGAGCTACTTAACTCCAGAGCTGCAGTCTCCCTGGTGGGCCTGTCTATTAGCCCCTAGTGCTTTGTAAGCTGCTTAATCAGTTCCTAACATTGGTAGTAGATATTTTAGAAGCAATCAGCAGCTTATCAAGCACCCTGGGGGAGAGAAGGAGGGTAGAAGTCATAATTCATGCATTGATTTAGTGCTTTTCTTTAATATGTTCCTTTGTATTTGTGTTTGCAAGACACCTTCTCTTTCCCTGAGGGTCCCAGTCCCAAACTTATCATATTTAGAGGCAATATAATTTGATTACCATTTCTGCTGGTGTGGGTTAAATTACATTTACCTTTTTATCTAGCTATATCCTTGTTGTCAGCATGGAGAGGGTTCTCCACATTTCAGAGGCTCCAAGTTTGAAATTGGATTGCCTGTTTTTGTCAAAGTGGATCCAGAGTGGAAAAGAGAAGAGGGCCCCATTGAGAGAATGAATCCAGTGGTCAGATAAATACTAATACCCTTAACAGCCCCTCCCTCCTGTCTGCTTTGCCCTTCACTGCTGCTTTCTCCCAGCTGCTCATAATTTTCCACTAACCTGCAGTTTGGGTAGTTTTAATCCTGGAAGTTTTCCGTTCTTTTAATTCCTCTGCTGCCCATTTCCTCGTATCCATGGGCTGCTTTTGCACTGTATCCTGCTGTCATGTAGATTGCATGTATTTGGGGAATTAAGTAAAAGGTTTATTAAAGATTAATGGAAAGATAAGGCATGGTGAGTGAATTAGAAAAGCAGAGAGGGGTAATCTGCCGATATAAGAAACCTTTACCCTGGTTAGTCCCAGCTCAATTCTGATTTGTTTCCTGGCCAAGTTCCCTTTAAAGATCCTAGAAAGCGTGGTTGTTTCCTACCAAGCAGCTGAGTTTCAAAAATGGGGTTTGAGGGTCTGAGTTGCAAAAAGGTTGAAATGCCTGTTTGCCAGTGGATGAAGCAGTTTATAATATTATTCTAAAATAAAACCCAATATAAATCACTTAACAAGCTTCACAGGGCCTAGATATTATGAATCTAGCAGAATGTATACTTGGGTTATCTGGTGGTCTGGGGATGGTTGTCATTTGACAAACCATCAGCAGAGTGGAAAAAAAAATTGGAATAAAATGGCCTTAATTCTGTAAATTTCCCAGATCCTGGTGAAGCAGTGGTTTTTCCTAGTATTTGGGTCATTAACAAATGCTTGTAGTGCAGATGTGAGTAACCAAAGAGGCAGCAAGTGACCATCTTTATTTGTATGTGCGCACAAATGTATACGTGGACTCCAGAAGGTTTTGCTGCAGACCAAGGCCCCAGGGGCTACATTAAAGTGTACAGAAGTCTGCCTGTGGTCATTCCTGTGAGGTGTATGATCTTAGAATCCTGGTGTCATTGGAGATGTCAGCAGACAAGATAACTGATTAGGTGTGTTCAGATTGATTAGGCAGAAACACCAAGTGTGATTTAACAGGCACAAACACCACAGCTTGCCTGTTCTGCCTCATTGGATGCACTTGCTTCTCTTTGCAACCTCCTGTCATTTACCCTGCATCACCCATAATCTTCTGCATCTCTGTTAGGCAGTTTATCCAAGGTTATTCCAGTCAATTAAAGCTTTCAAGAGGGAGATCTCCACTTGTTAGGAAGCAAGTATTCACTCCTGAATTTGCTGGTTTTAGCAGACACAGTACACTGGAAAAATGGCTTAGTCTTATAGACCATGATGTGTTGTTACAGTCTGGGATAGCTTCATCCTAAATCTGCTGGAGGTGTGAACTCTGTTGTCTGCTGACATTACTCATGGGCATATCAGTGCTTTTGTGCACGTATGGACAGAGTTCATGGAACAGGAGTTTAAAACTATCCATTCAAATTTTACAGATGTGATTATGGAGCAGCTTTTATTGAAACTGACAATTTTTACATTGTCAAATGTTGGTTTGGACTAAAGTTGACTCAGACAAGAGTCTTGTATTTCTTATGAAAAGTAATTCTTTCTAATTACACTACATAACATGTAACATTTTACTTTTTGAAGTAAAAGACTAGAAGGGGTTATTGCGGTGATTTCCAAATTCAGATGGTTCAGCCATAGAGAGTTAACTAATGTTTTACCTCTTTTTTATGTTAAATAGCAAGATACACAAGTGTACAAAGATTAATGCCATGATGCACAGGAAGTTCCACCTGAACATGAGGAAGAACTTTACTGTGCAGTGACCATGCATGGGAACCAGTTGCCCAGAGGTTGTGAAGTTTTCCCTCTCTGGAGATATTCAAGAACTGCCTGGACACAGTTCTGTGCTCTGGGATAACCCTGCGTGAGCAGGGAGTTTGGGGCAGATAACCCACTATGGGCCCTTTCAGCCTTATCCATTCTGTGATTCTGTGATGGTCTTTACTGCAGAAGCTTTCTTAATTGTGGCAATTATTTCATCCTGCTTATACCAAGTCCAAAAGATACAGTAAAATGAAAAGGATCCACATAAGGGCAAAAATTACTGGATGTCAAGGATGGAAATTGTGAGCAAAATGGGAGAGTGAAAAAGATGATAATTTGAAGACTTGTTTATACAGGAACACTCAGGGAAAAATAATGAAGTGACAAAATATGGGAATTTAAAAAGATGAGTTGAATTACTTTGAATCACTATGTAAATACTATTATTCAAAATATAAGTGGCTTTCATTTGGTTTATCTCCATTCACTTTGGAAGCAAAGTGACATAAATTGTATTAAGGCCATTTTCATTCTGAATGCCTATGTCCATACAAGGATTTAATGTACTATAATTTATCCATTTTAACATTGTAGATAAACTAATCTGTTGAAATTTAGTTAAAACATTATTGACTTCAGATCAACTTTCCTGACTACCTGTAGATGAACCAACAAATAATGTGAAGAACAGTGCAGAGAAAGGATGAATAGGAGAGCCCTGTTCTCACAATAATATGGCACAGATCATACAGTAAGTAGTAGAGATGCATAAAAATCCTTAATGGAAATGCTTTTTTGCAGAACACAGTGAGTATGAGGAGTTTAATGCCACAATAGTGTCACTGAGGCCAGAAATGTATCATCTTTGAGAGGATTAAGTATCCATAATGAGAATATCCACAGTTACAGTACATAAAATAAAGGGATTATAAGATTTCAGACTAGACATACTATACTGAAGGGATTAGGAAGATGTCTCCCCTACTGACAGATCAATGATTTCATCTTCCTCTAACATTTGTAACACTGATTACATACAACATTGATTACAGCTCCTGGGAGCATTTTGGGCTTGCTTGGACTGTTGGTCTCACAAAAGCATTCCTCACTGGGAAATCTTAATGTTCGTGGTCAAGCTTTTCTGCATGTAAGGCTCCCTAACAAGAGTGTGGGGAATAAAAATGAACTTCAATGAAACAAAAGTTCTACCTAATTTGAGCCTAATACATTGTTAGATCAGGATTAGAAAGTCTTAGAAGAGCAAAGAAATCCTTAGGTCTCCTTCACCCCTCAAGGCTTTTAACCCATGCTGTACTTTCATTGCACCTCCTAGACAGAAGTGAAGGAGGAGATCGGAGATGCTCTATTATTCTTATATATGCAGAGCTTTAGTTGATTTAGACAAGTTGTTTTATCACTCCCAACAATAGCAAAGAATGCAAGATGTAGACTTCTTTTGCCTTTTACCTGCTGTTTTTTTCAGAGGTAAAACTTCTTTTCTGATAACTCAGTCCTCATACAATTGCTGATACATGCTTAGTATAGATTTGTAACATACAGCCTGATGAATTCCAGGTCCATCAGTGGTGGTGTCCCTACCCCGCAATTCCTTTTTATTCATGCAGTAAAAGGGTGGGATGTAGCATCTAACCCACACAGAGCCTGTGCATGTGGCTGTATTGATTGTAAAAAATTGGGTTTAGCTAACATATTTTGGGCTTGCTTTAGTTATAGAAGTATTGGGACTGGGTACATGACAAATGCCCTCCTGCTCTTACTTAGGGTATGTAGCTGAGCCTGTGAAATCATGAGTGCAAAGTCAGTTATATCAATGAGAAAGTCTGTTACTGTAATTTGTGTCATTCAGTGATTCCATATAAGCTGTATCATCTTAAACCTCCATTTACCAAAGAGGTTTACCCATGTAGCTGTACCAGCAGATTCTTTTAATTATAGGCAAGCCCTTTTTCTGCTTGAGGGGCAGGAGGTGGAAAATGAGGAGGAGAATTAGGTTTTGGGCAGGCCTGGCTATTCTGAGATGATTGAATATTTGTCTGTCTCTGTTTTCTGTGGAAGTTGGCTGTGCTCAACAAGAGCAGCAGAATGCCAGGCACATCATCTGTGCCATAGCTGCCACAGTTCAGAGTTTGGCACTGTTGGGAAGACACTGATTCATGTCCCCAGCCTCCCAAGCAAAGGCTGACACAGCATGTGGGACAGAGGTGCAAGCCCTGCAGTGTGTCACTACCAGTGTAATAATACCAGATAGTTCTCTACATGAACTATGTTAAGATGCATTTTGGACCACAACGGCATAACGTTGATCGCTGTCTTTATGACATCCTTTATGACCTGTGCCTGATTGATAGTGTTCTAAGGTAACTGTAGTTCTAAAGTTGAGTACATTAGCAGAGAAATATGAAAATAGTCCTAGGATAGGAGAAACATACAATATACATCTTCATAAATATTAGAAGATCTGATTGCAAAGCAGCAGTTAAACAGCTTGTCTGCTTTCCTGTGGCTGTAGCTCCTTTATCACAGAATCACAGAATGGGTGAGGTTGGAAGCACCACAGTGTGTCATCTAACCTCCCTGCTCAAGCAGGGTCATCCTAAAGCACCTGGCACATCATTTATTTCTGTCACTCCCTGGAGTTTGCCAGCACTGAGCTGCCTTTCAACAGAACAGGAAGCTTCAGGTTAGCTGATATTCCCGGTGTGTGTGTAATTCCCCAAAGTGCTGACAGCTCTGGTTACAATTAGTGGTAATGGCAATGATCTTACTGGCGTTTCCTTTTTACTTCAGCTCTGCTGAGGAAGGGAGTTGCTGTCATTCACAGTGGCTCCTGGTCAGGCAGAGAGCATGGGAGAGCCTGCCAGGCTCAGAGAGGAAGAGCATTTATCCCTGGTTAGGAGCATTACAAGTTCATGTGAATTAGGTATTGCAGGCAAATGAGATCTAGCAAGACTGTTAGTAGATATTTTTAATAGTAGGACTAGTTCCAGTGCTGCATGAAACCAGAATTTTTAACAGGGTCTGTTAAATACTTGTAGTCCTTTTCCCTGTGAATATGTAATCTAGGCAACTTGGGGCAAGCGTAGCTTTTTAAAATGAAACTCTGTTTAAAATGACTCAGTGGTGGTGCCAGTGATTCACAGGAGCTTTTGAGTCGAGATCTCCTGAGATATTTTAATTTTTTTCAGCCCATAGAAGCAGCAGCAGTAATATAAGTTACCCCTTTTCTGCTGCCTTGTGCTAAACAGGTTTCTTCTGTTATTTTCTGCTGTGCAGAATGAAAAGCCCAGTACTGGAGATGCGGGTTAGCAGTGTGAAAGATTGGGCTCTGAACTCATTGCTCTACTTCACATAAAATGATGATTTGGGAGAGCCAGCTGAGTGTTCCTTCAGGACTAACATCCTAAGAAACCAGATTTCCCAAGAAATAAAATACTGTCTTAGGGCTACCTGCTTGGATGAGAGAAGAAAATTTTTTTTTAATATTTCTTTTAAATATACTTTGTACTCACAGAGGTTTTTTTCAGAGTAGCCCTAGCCATTTTCTTGGTATGTTGCTTTCTTGTTCTAAAATCCTTCAGAGGACTCTCCTTAAAATCCCCAGATCCAGTCCTATGCAAGGCAGGAAAGTTTCTAATTTTGTGTTATCACTCATGAAATATCATCTTGCTCAGTGGGCATGTAGAGTCAGTCAATATCTCTGCATGCAATTGCCTGATTAATCTTAAAAAGAAAGCGTATATATACTCTCTGCCTGAATGCATATTTGCTTCTGTATTTAGAGTCATGTATGTTTTTAAGCTAAGTAAAGTGCTTTATGTTTTCTACCAGCCAAATTCCTGGTACTCTTTCAACTTTGTTTGATTAAAACAGCCTTTAACCTTTGTTTGAATACCTTTTTCTTAAAACAACCTATAATTCATCCCTGCAACAAGATGAGGAGAACTTGGGGTGTGACAAAATTGACATGTAGCTGCCTGGAATCTGTAGCTGCCCTTGAGGGAAGGAGAAAGGAGGAAAGATGAAACACAGTGAGTGTGAGTCTTGTTGCAGAGCTGGTGGGGGAGCTGGCACAGGTGATTTCCAAGCATGTTGTTTATACTGAGACAGTTCCATCTCCTCTTCACTTGTGTCAGCTTGCATCCAGAGACCTGTTGAAATTTCTAGCATTTCTTCCTTTCAATGGGAAGAGTGGGGGAGGGCTTGCAGGAACCTTGTCATCCTCTGTCTCCTGCTATAAATTGACTTGAACTGTCACCAGTTTGTTTTTCCTCTCCTCCAGCCAGCATAAAAACTCCATCTTCACCTTGCCCCCTGCCTATTTGTGCTTGTCAGAGATTAGCAGTGTTTGCACTTGACCTTGTATTTCGCCCTCTTCCTAGTGCCTGTTTTAGTTAGGGGTTAATTTGTGGAGTATCCATTTAATACCAAATTAAAGTGAAACATATTCAGGGGTTTACTCCGGAAGGACTGAACGGCAAATGTCTCTGCCATCAGTGCAGACTGCCTGATGCAAACATGTCAAAGGGGGCTTCTGATTTCTGTTTATTCAAATCTCACTCATTTAGTTTGCTGTGCTTTAGTTTGATTTATTTGGCAGTTGGTTTTGTGGGGTTCTTTTTGTTCTTTGCAATGTTTATTGCAAAGTTTCCTTTCAGGTTGCTCTTTGCCCTGTTTGGGTGATGAGTTAGCACGGCACAGTGTGCTCTGGTGTCAGCAGTGGGTGAACGGAGTCCCAGGCCTCCCCTGCTCCTGCCAACCCTACTGTCACCTGTATCACAGGCTGAACAGGCTTTTGAGACAGCAAGGGACCTGTGGGGGGTGTAAAGAGGAGGGAGAGGGTGGGGTGGTATCACTCTTGCTGTTGGGAGCTGTGACAGGATAGCATGCCTGTCACAACCAAAGGTGGGCTCTTCTAAAGTTACTGCTGTGTTCTTTTTTAAATTTCTTTTATAGCAGTGCACAGTGGCTGGTTCTAGTGTGCATGCACACAAATAGTAAGAGATCATTCTTCCCTTAAATCACCTGTAATTTAAATAAACAAGACGGCAATCTGAAAGAGATGACTGGGAGTCAAAATGGAGCAAGGAAAGCCAGCTGACTTTAGTATATTGCACAAAAGATGGGACCTCAGATCTGATATCTGCCTCTCTGTGATTTTTACCTCATGATCATCCTTCCTCCGTCCATTTCCTTTTCCTCTGAACCAAAGATTAATTGTGCATTGAAATCATAACAAGAATTTGTGGTGTTAAGAATCTAGCCAACGGAAGAGAAAAAATCCTCAAGGAAATGAGCAGTCCGCAAGCATTGTCTGTTCCCTAGATATAAATGACTGGGAACTTCCCAGCTAGGGAATGTTTTTCCTTTATTTTCTCTGCAACTTGCATTATTCTTAGCTAAGCACATTGTAGCACGCTTGTTTCCAAGTCAATGTTTTTATCACAGAAGTCATAACCCCACTGAAATCTTTGTGGGGCAGAGACTGCATTTACCTTTTCAGCTTCAGTGCCCAACTTCCACGTTTAATGAATGCAGAAAATACCTGCTTGCTACCCAGTAAACCAATAGGTAAAGGCAATCATTGTATTCTTCCTGCACTCCAGTCTACTTTTGCTTGTCCTGGCTCTTGACAAAAATTCCCTGTGACAAACAAGAGAATTTGTCAGAAAATGGTTTCTGAAATAGATGTTGCAATGTAAGGTTAGGAAGTAGAGTGTAAAGATAGCTGACTGCAGCAAAAGAGATACAAGGCAGGTGTTAGGAACAACTTTCCAGTTGTTCTGAGCACTGGACTGTTGTGGTATCTCTCTGGTAAGAAGCAAGTCGCACAGTCATTTTGGTTGTGCTGGAGGGTGAGCAACAAACTGGATGTGTCTACAGGTGTTTTTTCTAGACCTGTTTTCTTGTATCATTGATACTTCCTTTAAAAGCATGTTTCTCATCTGTCCTAGAGGTGAAGAAAGATTATTGAATGTTTAGTCCTTCTCCACAAAGCTTCCACTGAGCATCCAAGTGGTGAATTGAAGACAGTCTGTTCAGAATATTTTTTCTGCCCTTCCATTCAGTCCAGGAAGCATATTCTCTGTGGTGCTTTAAAGTCTAGGCAAATCTGGAGCTTACCTCTGAAAGGCATGGTTCAGACTAGCTGTTTCTGGAGAGGCAGAAAGAAAACAACCAATGGGGGCAGAAACCTTTTCTGTAGAGGATGGTGGAAAGCTGTGCACAATTATTGACTGCTCCTTCAGGTAGCTTCCTTTTGCCAGACATGCCTGTGACATTATTCCTGTGAATTAAGGTGCTTTCTATCTCTTCAATTTACATAATTGGGGATCACGAATGAGTTTCATGTCCACCACCCCTTCTATTTTCTAAATGCCTCTTGGCCTTTCATGTCTCTTCTGCATTGCGTCAGTGCCTCCTGGCAATTTCTGTCTATGTCTGTCTCTCGGAACCAAGCGTGCGTCTGGCCTTGAGAAATAATCATAAATTTTGTTCTGTCAGGAGGAGAGGCCAGGGCAATCCAGTTTAGATTTGAACCTGTAGTTCAAGGTGTTTTAGGGATTTCATATCACTTAACCCATACCCTCCAGGCATCACTTGTGTCTGACATGTAGATCAGACTGGAAGAATAAGAGGAAGAGATTGCTCAGTGCTCCAAAAGAAGATTATGAAGCAAAGCTGTGTCTTTAAAGAGAGTGTCTTCTAATAAAAGTTATCTGCAGAGAAATACACCAGCCCCTGCATAAGTAGTTAATGTTACTGCTTCAGTGTTGGCTCATAAAACAACTTTATCACCTCTATGACGATAATGATTAACAAGCTGATTTACAAGGGTGGGGTCACAAAGCCATTTAGCAAATTTAGCTTATCTCACAGTGGCAGGAGTACAGAACCTGAGTTTTACAGTGTTTTTACCACTTTACCTGGAACACTTAACCCTGTTGGTCAGGCTCTTAGGCAGAGCAGTAGCTGCAGGTTCTTCTTTATGAGGATGATAACCAGAATTCCCTCCAGTGCTTCTGATACCTGAGGAAATTGCAGGTCTCAATGTGAGCGTTCAGAAACACTGGAGACGAGTTCCCATCTCAGTGTTTATTCCCTGATCACTTAGCCACAGTGAAGTGACAGTGTTTACAGACACACTGTTACACGATGCCTCTGGTTCATTGCCCCTTGTGCCAGAGCTGGCAGAATATCTACCCAAAGATGTGTGTAGATTTATCTTCCTCCTCTTAGATTCTGGATAGCTTCTGTAAAAATATTCTTCATCTGCTGATTCTCCATTATCTTGGATCTTAATAAAGGATTTTTTTTGTTTAGACTGTGTCAGATTTTTCTTTTATTATCATATGGTAAAAATTACTCAGAGTAGCAAATTCAATTTAAAAAATACTTTAATTCAGAAATGCTTTATGTGGTTGTAATATGCCATGACACTGTTGAGAATCTAGACTTCTTAACCTTGGCAATTTCTCACATTGAGCAGAACAGTGTATCTGAAAACTCAGCAAGCTGTATTCCCTTTACTGTCTGTTCTGAGAGTCTTAATGTAGGTGATCAAAGGTATTTATGATCTCCAAGCTATGTAAACATCTACTGCACTTTTAGAAGTTGGTAAAAATGCACAGACAGGGTAGGAATTTTGATGACTTTCACTCAAATTCACAACATAGACTCCTGCAGGGATGGAGGTCTTACTCAGTACCTTTTGCTTCTTATCTAGCATTGTTGACAGGAACCCTGCCCTCAAAACAAACACTTGCTGCCCTCAGAAATGTCTGAAAACTCTGCTGTTTTTTCTTTCATGTCCAGAAAGTTCATCATACCTGATGGACTTGAGTATTGATTTATGTGGCCATGTTGCAAAGTTTGGGTATTTCTGTGGCCCTGATCTAATAGGTGGGTGGAAGGCTATTGCAGGTCTTACTTGGAGCACTAGTGGATTACAGCTAGCTCATTTGTCCTTCTGTTTCTACACATCTCTCCCCTAGTTCTTGCTAAAGTTGCTGGGATATTACATCTATGGAAATGACACAGTCTGAGTTAGGAGGGGGTCTTCCATGCTTGCTTTGTCTAATCAATATTTGTTTGTTTTTCAGTTAGTCCCAGCCAGAGGCTTCTATTAATGTCTTTTGTCATTTGAACAACTTTAAGGAACTGGAACAAACTCTAATTCTGTAATAGGGTTTTTTCATCCCTAGTGTTTGGTCTTGCTCTGTTTCCCAAACAGAAAGTTATTACAAATCATGAGTTTAGGTTACCATATTTCTGAGCTATAACTCTCAACAGACTTGAGAAGTTCTGCCACTGTTCCCTTGGCCACTTTTCTAGTTTGGTTTTTAATATGAGAACATATATTGCAACACCATATTCACTACATTGCTCTCCCATGGGACTGGTTTGTGCAACCCTCCTTCATGCTGGTAAGTAGGTTCTCATACAAGTTTCTGTTGACTGAACAGGGAAGATGAAGTGACTTGACTTCTCTGCTGTGTGTAGTGGGGGCTGGGGGCTTGTGCTGTACAGAGGCACTGTGGGGTGTGGGCAGTGGAGCCTTCAGAGGTGGACTGTCAGCACTGTGCTCAGCCCAGGGAGCCGGGATGAGCGATGGAGTCAGGACAGAGCTGGAACTCAGCGTGTGGCAGAGATGAGGGGGCTGCCTCTCCTCCAGTGCAGGGCAGTGTTGTGGGCTCAGAAATGCATTGTGAAGGTCAGACACAGGGACACTGGTCACACGCCCCTGGGCAACACCTTCTGCTTCTGAAAGTTGTCTGTGAACAAGAGCCCTGTTGTGCACATAGTGGGGGATTTCTCTGGCTTGGTGGATGCTCTGGTCTATGGCCTTTGCAGTTCTTGTTCTCTGGGGGCAGCTGGCTGCCTGTTTGTTTGTGAGCACATCACCTTGATAGAGCAAGGGAACTATGAGTAATTTCCAGTCTTTGAACAGGAGGATCAGGAAACCTCTAGGGGCAAGCAGCCCTCCTGACAAATAGTTAAACTTTGACCGATCACACGTTGTCCTCATAATCATATTAATGTGATATATCCAAAGGGACTTCAACTTGTACCATAGCCACTGCTGCCTTTTATCATCTGTGTTCCTGGTGAATCAGGAAACACTTAACCCAGTGCATGTGTCCTGTCTTCCCACTGCACAGCTCTCACAGCCTTTGCCTACATTGGCTTGTCTGTTGGTGTTTGGCAGTCCCTGTATTTTCCCCTCACCTCACTTATTCTGAGCAATTGTTTCTTCAGAATTGTGCTGCTTCCCAGCTGAACACAAAGATATACCAAGAAAGTTTGATTTACCTTTGTTCCTAGCTTTGCCTTGTATGAAAAGCCTCTTCAGAAATCATCTAAAGTGATTGTGCCACCGCCTTTTCAGCACATGTTCAGATACTTGTACCCCTTCTGTTTCTCCCATTGCTGCAGACAAGTCTCTGCCTTCCCCTCTTGCTCTTCAGTACAGCTTGAACTTTCCCAAGCTGGGTGCAGGAGGCTGGGCAATGGGGCAGGTATCTGCTCCTGCTAGATTTCCTGGTTTCTCCTCTCTTCCTGGCAGCCCTGGCAGCTGCAGCCAAACTCTGCCCTGAGGGATGTTCTGCAATGTGGGCAGGGAATCTGTATGGGAGGCTCCTCCAAAACACAGATTGTCCCGTTTCAGGGGGGAGGTATGTGGCAGTTACTGTAAAAAGCATTGTTTGCTTTGCTGGTTTAAATTGTAAGTACTTTGAGGGCAGGGCCTGGCTTTTATGTATGTACATGTGGGTGTGTGTTTTTATACAATTCCTAATGTGACACACACAGGAGCTGCTGTGTGCAAAGCCATGGCTTTGTCTTATGGAAGCTTAGAGAAATGTTTTTCCTGATCCAGAGAGATGAACAGTGATTCTGATCTGAACACTGGGGCTATTCAGAGACACAACTTGCTTTGGGACCTCTGGACACAACTGTTTTCCTTCTCTTGTCACCAAGTAGTGTACCCCAATGTATTCCAGGTACAGCACGTACAGCAGTGATAAGCATGGCCCTATGTCCAAAATGTTGTTGGGATGGATTGCTTGACCAGAAGAAAGGAAGAAAAAGCTGCATTGTACCCTCTGTCAATTGCTGACTGGGATGCCATCATTAATCACCTCTCATCTGTAGTTTTGACCAATTAAACAATTGCTTGCTCTACAAAGAGTTTGGATTAGAAACACACCTTACTCTTTATGAATGCTCTAAGTAGAAGGGAATCTGAACTCAGCAAAATTTTAATTTAAACTTGACACTTTTTTCTTCTTAAGAGACAGGCGCGCTTTTTTTTTTTTTTTTTTTTTTTTTTTTTTACAGGTGTATGCTGAGGCATCCCCTATGTTAAATAGATAAGTCAAGGGTGAAAATTTTGTTTTCTGTTCCTTTGGCATACTCTTAACTTAGTTTTGTGCTAAATTGCCACACTTCTGAAATGTGATGTACTTTTCTGCAGCTTGTAGTGAATGATTTCACAGTTTCTCTGTTTTGTAAATTTATTTTGTAAACTGAAATGTTCTTAGGAAAGGTTCAGGTCAAAGCTTAAGTGTGACTCCAGCAGTGAGAACAGTGTGTGGATTAGAAGCAGTGCAGTGAGAAGCAGTGTGCTGGATTAGACTGCATGGGGGCTGTGAAGTCTTCGTCACAGAAAGGCTTTAGGAACAGATATAGCTGTAAAGAGTGATACAAATATTAGTGGCTCTGCCAAACACAGCCTCTTGAGGTCTTTCTTTTCCTCCCCTAATTTCCATGATATCTGGATAATGCATTACATTTGACTATCATACTTCTATTCTTTAATCACTTGTGTTTCCTTGAAACTCAAAATCAGATTTTAGCAACAACTGGGAGAAGATCCTGAGACTCTTCCATTATGATTCTGGGATATCTAAACTGACCGACTCTGGACCTCTGGCAGTCACAGGAGAAGTTTTAAAACCTTTGATGACATGTTCTGTGCTCCTTTTCCCAAGTCATAAAGCACTCACTGTGAAACTGTTACCACAAAACAGTGAGTAGACAGCAAGTAGACTTGGGACAGCAAGTAGAAATCTTCCTGTCTGTTTGCCTAGCATAAATGGAGATGAGGATTTTATTCTTATTAGCCACAAACAAGAATGAGAGAAAGCTGCAAGGAAAAAATCATCCTGTGCACAGCCTTGAGGTCTCTGATGAAACAAAATAACACAAAATTTACAGATGCTAAGGCCAGTGATAACATCGATTTGATGCTGCACTTTGTCTTCCTTCTATAATACAGTAAAATGGACTGTAATTCATATTGCAAAATTGGCATGCATGGCTCTTTGAAGATACCATCTTCCTTGTATGTCTGCAGTGGCCAGAGTAACAAGCCCACCACTACAGTGCTACAGCAAGCCATACAAATAAATAAATAAAGAGGCAAATAACACCATCTCCTCAGGGCAGCTCACCACTCAATGTGTCCTGCTTAGGTTGTGAACTCTTTACCACAGGAAAACTTTTGTTCCTTTTAGTTTTAAATTCACCCCCAGTGCTTAGGAAGGTAACAGATTATGATAATTCTGTTTATTACATTAGAAAAAATGTTAGTTCAATTCAGAGATTTTACTTTTACATCATTACTGACAGTGGCATTTAGTTTAGATTTAGAGAGTTTGTTTGCAGTGTGTCTTTAGCCTGGCATTTTAAGCTGAGCACTTGTGGCCTGAGGTGACTGCTATAGAATGAAATTTCTCTGCAAAATTTGTATGCATTGTGGTTTATTTATTATCTTTGTATGTGTATTTCATCTATTAGTGCCTAAGTGGGTTTTTGGAGGGAATTGCAGCCTTTTCACTAGCTGGGTGGCTTCACTCTTTCTTTCTGTTTATTGAATATTGTCAGCTTCCGTGTCTTTCGCCTACTCCCAGCTTGTTTGACTTTCAGACCCCCTCTGTAACTGTGGAGTCTGCAAGCAAAATATTTCTTCCTTCAAGATGAAAAACAAACCCCAGCCTAGGGCAGCTAAATTAGCTTCTGACCATCTGTTAGAAGGTTAGCAGTAACACTACCTTGAACTATGGCTTTTTTTTTGTATTTCATGCAGCAGCTTCTCTGTATTGTTTATATTGTGGTTGAAGGGGATCTTCCTATACCAGGATGCAATAGGAACGTCATTTTTCCTCTGACATGAGCCAATGTCCTATCTGCAGTAGTAGCAATAACATTGCTGCTTCCTGTTGTTGCAGGTGTTGTTAGCAGGCTGGAGCTGAAGGCAAAGAAGGGGCACATTTCTGCCTGTGCCATTCCCTGCCATCAACACCAACACTCCCCATGCACCTCCTTTTCCAGGTGTACCTGTCAGTAGTGGCTTTCTTGGCTAGTGGGCAGGAAGTTGCCCTGGAATACAGTTTCCTTACTACCTGACATTTGGTTCCAGACTCTCTGTTGTTCTGCTTTGCCTTGATATCTCTGCTTTCTCTAGATTTGTTTACAGTAAACCCAAATTACAAGTGGTGTGTTACCATATTTAGGGAAGGGGTGCCTTAACTGAGTCTGACAGTCATTTAAGTGTAAAACTCCCCACTTTTGGGTTCCAGGGCACAGCCCTGTGCAAGTCTTCAGTCAGCAGTTACTGCATTCTTTTTCCTTTTTACAGGAGGTTGCTATCAAATCCCATGACACATTTCTGTCACTAATCTGGCAAGCTGCCATTCAGACCACAGGAAGCCCAGGAGAGAAGAATATACACTTAGGGCCTTATTCCATCTTCATTATTCCCTACAGCAGCAGAATTCCTTAAAGTCTCTAGAAGTTTGATCTGAATGGAAAGTATTTTGCCTGAATAGCACCCCTTATTGAGGCATTGTCTCCAAGTCACAAATTTAGATGAGTGTTGTGATTAGCAGTTTAAGGCTTGGTGGTTTTTTCCACACCAACATGAGGAGTGCTAATCAGTTCTAATGGTCTAGCTGGATTCTCTTGGACTTCTTGATTTGTGAGCTGAACATGAAAGGGAAAAAAACCCAAAAAAATAAAACAAGTTCCTCTTTAAGACTTTACCTAAGAAGCTATTCATTTTGGCAAGGAGCAGAACATTATATTTGAATGGTTTTCAGTGGGAAACACAGTCCTGCTAAAGGACTAAAGCCAGGACTCTGTTCACAAAATACATGCAAAAAACTTGTACTTTGAAGGAAAAGAAACAAAACCAAAACCGTGATATGTACATAAAAATTAAGAAGTAAAAATTGTAAGGCAGTATTCATAGCTGTCAGAGATAATGTGGAAGCCTTAAACTCATTTCTTATTTACTTCTTTGTGCCTTATTGTATGAATGCATTGTGGTACTTAAAATGACTACTCATATTTTGTTATTGCCATGCAGAGACTTACAAAGAGATAGTAAGTTAATTTTCATGGTCAGATCACTGCTGCTTCATTGACTACTATTATCACTTGTGTTTTCATGGAGCTATAATTGTTGGGAAGTAACTTTCTTATTGTTTTAACCAACAGCATATAGCTGTATTTCTGTAGTAATAAATATCGTCTCAGTCCTTCAGGGCTTTCTGGTTATTTCTGGGAGTTCATTCAATATTGTCTTCTCATTCCAGGTTATTGAAGGAAAGCTGGCTCCTTTCTTGGGAAAGGTGATCAAGTTTGCCACCTCTCATGTGTACAGCTGCAGCCTTTGTAGCCAAAAGGGTTTCATCTGTGAGATTTGCAACAATGGAGAAATCCTTTACCCCTTTGAGGACATTTCTACAAGCAGGTACTCCAATGTGGTAACGTCAGTCATACATTTGGTTTGAGTGTTAAAGTCTTGAGGATTCTCAGCTTCAAGACCTTATATTTAAATAATTAGGGACTAGATTCCACTAATGTACATTTTGGGCAGCTGCAGTAGATCACTGCTCCAGGGAGGCCACCATGAGAAAATGTGGAAACAAATGAGAAAAGCTGCTTCCCAAAGCCCTGTAAGTCTCAGAATAGCTGTTCAAAAAAGGAAGAGCCTCCATATCATCACACAGTGTGATTTATCCAAAGCTCTTCTGAGTTTGTAAAGTGTCATGAAAAGCCAAATGACTTTTCTGGAGTAATCACACACATCTTTCTCTTCTCTGGTATCACTGGACCCATGACGTATAGAGATCACCCATTATAAAACAATAACCTTTCATTCTGAAGTGTCTTCCCTATGAAATGTTATGGCTAGTTCTCTGCTCTTTGTCTGCTTATTCCTCTGTGCCTGTGCACACAAGATTTTTATTTTTTTAAAAATTATATTGCTATTCTCAGGTGGCAGCAAAGTAAGTATAAGTGTATGTGAGTCCTAAACTAAACAAAAAACCCCTTTATTTCAGATCATGTAGAGTATTGGATGCCAGGTCAGGGACACGAGTCATATGGAAAACCTAGAAGCAAAATGCAGGAAACCAAAGCAGACTTGGCAACACAGCACTGTTACTACCCTTTTTCAGTTGTGTCTTGAATTTTGAATAAAGAAGATTTATTTTTTCCACCCTTAACAGAAAGACGGTGTATCTGACAGTACAGCATTCCTGCACAGATAAGTGGGGTTTTTTTGCTGTTTCAAATACAGACATTGTAGTTTGTTCTCCAGAGTGTTCATTTGAAAGGGGAAAAAATCAAGGACACGCCTTTCAAAATAATCAGGACCAGCCTGTTAAAAGGGTTTGTTAAGAATCTGGTTCCCTTGTGTGCACAAAGATGTTAAATTACAAGTAACCAAGGACTACTCTTAAGGGATTTTCAGTCTGATCTAAGTTTCAAAGGTTGTTTGCACATTGTTTTTCCAGAGTCTTAGTCTAAAAAATGTATTGATAAAGCAGGGGATAAAAGCTAAACAAGGTGTGGAGCTGAGTTCTATAAACAGTTTGTATAAAGAATGCATCTAGGGTGCATGACAAGATAGGCTGAGTTAAAAAGAAAGACTAAAATGACATAAAACATAAGATGTCTGTTGAGACTGAAAAAGGTGACTGAAGATATTCCCAACAGATGAATGAGAATGTGAAGGAGCATTTGGGAATACAAGTTTACATTAAAATTTTATTTGTCTGGGGGATTTTTGGTCACAAAACCGTTATTGGGTATATATTGTTTTCCTGCCCTTCAACTGAGATCAGACATACCTTGCAATTACAGAGTTCAAAACCCTCTGGAATCGAATAGAATTTGTCAGCAGTTCAAGCCAGCAGAAGCTGCTCTAGCTCCTGTGTTTATGTGAGTTAGAAGCCAGAAAGGACTTGTGCTCATGTTTCACAAAAGTGGAGTTATGGTTGACGTCGTGCCAAAGACAGCGGTCCTTGTTAATGGTTTTAATTAAAACACAATCAGCATGAAAGGTTCTCCGATATTTCTCTTTCTTATTTCATCATTCTGGTGACTCCTTTTGTATTCCTTATAACTAAACCTTGTTTTTATCCCCAGCATTTTCTGTTTCCCTTCCTAGTTAGTTTTCTCATCTCATTACTACACATGCACCTATGTGGAACTAACCAGATTATTTCAGTTCCATATTTTTGCTCTGGAGGCAAGTTATGCCAACAGAGGAGCTTATATGCTTTACTGTGCAACTCCATCAATCAGCTCCAAAGCAGTGAGGGAGAAGGCCAGGTGGAGGGATTTTGTGTTTGTTTCCATCTCTTGAAGATGAGAGAGGTTTCTGAAGTGGATGTACTCACCACTACAAAGACACATGTAAGGTGAGGAGGCTAGTTAGAAATAGGGAGATGTACAGAGTAACCTGTGGCAAATGGAATGGCAAGTCCAAAAAGATCCATGTGAATACTTGCAATTATACCTGAAAATTCTGATTATGTGTTCACCTTTCCTTGTCAATTGTCATACAGAGCTCTAAGTAAACAGCTCAGATTTGTGATTTAATTGTACTACTCTGAGTCCACAGTGTAAAGAGATAATTGACTACAACTCCCTTTTTTCCATCCTGGTTTTCTGGAATTGCTATCTACAGCATAGTATTAGATATTTTGTACACAACACTGGACTGCCAGGTACCCCAGCTGAAGCTGGTGGGTTGAAGAGGAACGAGCTGCTGAACCCAGAAGACCATGTTTTTCTTTTTGCATTTGAATGTTTGTTCACTTTTGAGCTATTCTATCAGCAAACTGGGCTGTTAGGTTAAAAATATGCAAAGTGGGTGCGTGACATCTTTTGCAGGTTTCAGCTCTTTTCTGCATGTTTGAAACTGAAGCCTGCTTTTGTTTGTGTGTATGTATATATGTATGTCTTTGTTGAGGTGGCATTTGGGTTTTTTTGCTACCTCCCTGACCTTTCTTGCTCTTTGGAGAGAAAAGTGACAGCTGTCAGAGTTGCCATTACAATTCCAAGGTAGTTCTCAGTTGGCTGTTAACTTTCCATCCTCATGGTCTCTTAGGTCAGCTTTGAGGTGAAGAGATTGTTTCTCTCCAAAATATTCTCAGCAGTTTCTGGCACAGTGTTCAGCAGGAATTTATGAAGGATGGATATTCTTTAGATAGATACAGCTGAGAGAAAAAGAGGGCCCCTCTTGAGGGCTGGAGTTTCTCTTTGGTCTGGTTATTTGCTTGAGAGTCATTTTTGTCAGTCCTTGGGCAAACAGAGTGAATACCTGGGTTATGCACTCCTCAGGGTTTGAATACACATATATTACATACCCTTCTCTCACTAATCAGTGTGACACATTCCTTTGTTGGCAAACGGTTCCAAAACAAACACAATCAGTTCACTTAATTAGCGGGTCTGTGGGCTGTGCTTGGCAGGCTCTTTACATCCTGCTCAACAATACAGCGCAACAGTTTGCTGCCTTGAATGTAAGGGTGGGCTCACAAAGTCATAAGCTTTCTAATGATACATCCTTTCTCTGGCTTTTCTTGGGAGGTGGCCATTCTGCACAGATCTTAATGAAAGCTGTGATTCAGTAGTTAAACAATTTCTTAAAAATTGTCCCATCCTTTTTATGCCTCTTCCAGTCAGTTTGATCCTTCTGTCCCTTATTTCCCTCTTTTCTGTGTTACTCATATCTATATAATACTTAATCAGGGTTCTTTCAGAATTTCACCTTGTTTTTGAAGGCTTTTAAATCATGAGAACTATTTAAAGCCTCTTGAATTAATTGCACATTTCATGGACCAAATTTTCAGCTAGTGTAAACTCTCAGAGTTCTGCTTTAGCTTGAGTTCTGGCAACTTAAATGAACTGAGCCTCTACCTTCTATTTTTGTTTCTTGGACTAAATTTGCCCTGGGGTTAAATTTAGTGAGTAAATATTAAAAAAATTATAATATTATATCACTTATTTTATATTTACAGGATATCCTTGGCTGTAAATTGGCTTGTTAGAGCTATATTTGTCTATTAGCAAGCAGGCACTTCCCCTCAAGTTGAGATGATTTTCCTTGTTCTTCACTAATGTGGGGAAAAGATTTTGTTTCTTTCTCCTAAAATTAAAGGAAGACCCAACAACCAAACAACAGAAGTGAAGTCTGTGCAGTGCACTGTTGTCTATAGTAGTGGCTGTATTTGCTTTATAACTTAGAACAATTTTTAACAATTTTTAAATCTGAAGGACTACTGAGAAAATTACCTTTGGAATGAGAATAGAATTCATTAAAACATGTTTTCTGTCCCGTTAGATAATTAAGCAATCATGGTTATGATTAAGATTATTTTATGTTACTCAGTAAATAAAGTTTTGGTCTTACCTATCATCATCCTAGTGATTACTTTCACAGGCAATTAAGTTTGTTGTGTTTTGCTGGTAAAGTTACTTGCTTGTTAAGAACAATTTAGTCCATTCCTTTCCTTTTGTGTGCTGACTGTAGATGTATGTGAACCATGGAGAGTTGCTCTTTTGTGTTCATATTCATTTATCAAGGCTAAACTGTTTTCACTTTGCTAAGTTAATTTGTTCTGCTGATCAGTTAAGACATGTAGACCTTTTAAGATACAAACCAGAAGGCCCAAGTTTAAAATAGACGTGCCACAGACCAGGCTTGACTATATCAACCAGTTTGGATGCCTCCATAATCTTTGGCCACCATCCTGATAAGACCTGTGAATGTACTTTGCACATAGTGACAAGTCTTACTAAAGGCTCTGGGGCTGTGCGTGCCCAAGTCTTTGCAAAGTTACAGCTTACTGTGTTATGGATGCTGTGTCACTGGACATGCAACTTCAGGCATTTGGGAGAATGTTAAATATAGATGTTGGATGGAGAGACTGAAATATGTAGTATACAGCATTTGTAGGAAATACCTTGGCACAGGTCAAAGGCATCGTTCAAAGTACATAATTTTCCCTCTTGCTTAATTGGTTTGTCTTATGCTAAAAAGCCTTTCCCCAAGCCCAGCTCACCTGAGTTGTGCCAGTGGTTTAGTACCTAATTTTTGAAAGAGCTTAGCTTATCAGATGCTGATAGCTAGTTCAAAGCACTCTGAAGTGATCTGCTCAGCACTTCTTTGAGGAAATGTAGGCACCTAAGTAGATGCTAAGTTCTCTTGGTAATTTAATTTCACCTGAATCTGTCAAAACTAATCAAAATCTTCTGGCCCACATTGTCTTATTTTTGTTTGTGCAGAATAGCACAGTAATACTATCTGGAATATGTAAACAGAAAAAAATTAAGTATACCAGGTTTTTCATCAAGTATTGTCTTTTGCAACTGCATTAGCTTTAGAGGTTGGTTTTACTTGCCTCATGTCACAGTGTTTTTTAACTAGGATGTTCAATCAATGTCACATTAGTACCAACTTTCTTCCATTCATTTACTATGTGGGCATCCCTCACTAGGCAGGCTACTTGCATTGGTTCCTAGGCAACTGGAATAATATTGCTGCACGTGTGTGTCAGGCATTGATTGCCTTTGGGGCTTTTTTTGTGTTGTAAGAGAACACAGGCTAGTCCTTTTTCCTTTTCTTTGTGTTCTGCTAAAAGCTCAGAGTTTGAAGGGCCTGTCTGTGATATTCACAGCTGAGCAATTCAGAAATGCTTGCAGACAGGCACATGTACATAGTGTTCTATGGTGGTCATGCTGGAATCCCCAGGCAAGGCTTACTTCAGCCAGTGTGGTTTGCTTTTTGGGGTTTTTTAATAGCCAAGTTACAGGTGGTTTAGTGTTTTGGATGCTTGGTGAATGTTCAGCATCATCTAAGGAAAACATAATGAGTTAACCCATTTAATCCTGCTTCTACTCTGCATGGCAGGAAAGAAGAAACCAAAGAGTTTAGTCGGTAAAGGGTTCAGCCCTAAATCAAATCCTTGCTGAAATTTGTTTCAAGGGATTACTCACTTGACTGAATGTGTGCAAGGTCTGGCACAAAGGAAGTGAGTTTTCTAAATGAAAACCTGAAAGCTAATATATAAAATTACAAAAGAAAGAGTGGTGGGTGAATAGGGCACTGCAGTGAGATGGGAGCTCTTTGCCCTTCTTGGCTCTGCTGGGAGCCCTGGCTGACCTTGAGCAAGCCAGTTCACCTCTCACTTCCTGTTGTGAGGTGGGAATGGTGGTGTATGTGGTACAGCCAGCCCATGTGCATGGGACTGAGGGTATCCTAATAAACATTGTTCCTTCCAGCAGCTTCATCCCACCTTTATACCAGTCACATTGGTAAGTCTGTCAACCAGTAAGGTTCCTAGGAGACAAAAGCCTGTCTTTCAGATGACATCCTGGGCCACCTGTTGATCATCCCTGCTTCATTTTGTCTGTTCGAGGAGAAAGGTCTTTGAGGCCTCTTTGTGTTGTACCCCCCACTTGGGGCATGTGGTTCTGCTCAGGGGCACTTAATGGTGGTGCAGCACAGAGGAGAAATATAAGCATAATCAATTGGTTGTGCAGCATCTAGAATTACTAGAGTTATAATCCTGGGGAAAAATAGATGGGAAACATGAAAAGAAACATGCCAGAATTTACAATTTACTAAATACTGATATGTTTCAAATGCCCAGACTTAATGGAAGATAGTAACATTGGCATTTCCTCAGCACACAAGAAATGATTATATGCTTTTAATGTAGAAAAGCTTTTCTTTTGTAACTAATAATGATAATAATAAGAGCATTATAATGCCTGTCTGGCTGTGGAGAGCTTTGCCCTTTCTCTTACACTTTCCAATGCAATAGAAATTATTTAGAGGATTGAATAATTCTCTGCCTTTTTCTACTCCATACAAGTAAAACATCCTTAAAACATAAAACACCCCCTAAAGTCTCAACAGAAATTGAGTTAGGTCAGGAAAGAGGGGGAGAAAAAAAGGAGAAAACAACAAAATAGAGAGGAAGCTATTTCAGCTGCCTTCTTAGAAGACTGCAAGTCTGTGTGAAAACAACATGCAATGTTCACTAAATCTTCAAATACTGTTTGAAAAATAGCAAGATGCTATTAATGTGCAGTGTCACAATATCATTCATTAAAGAAGGAAACATGAAAGAACTGAATGGCTATGGGCTCATCAGCTTATTATCAGTGGTGAATAGCATTCTCACAAAGGATGTAGGGACTTTTTGGCCTCTAGACAAAGAATAAGTCAGGATTCAGAAATAGTACCTGAACTGTGAATTACCTATGACAACAACAAGGGTTAAGGGAAAGATAAGTAAGTGTAGTGAACTATTAAGTGAGCCTTTTATAGGCTGTAAAATATATTTTATTTCTCCAGAGAAATAAAATAATTTTGATATACTGAGGCTTGAAAACAACAAAAAAACCTTATGAAATTCACATGTAGAGATAAAATTAAATCTCGGGATTAACTCGGAAGCAATCTGTTTGTAATATTCTGAAGAGGAATATAATGGTGGAGTTTTTGGTGTCACTGAAGAATCTCAACCAGTTGGCATTCCAGGGCCAGTTACGACTGACTGTATCTGATAGGAGGAAAAGCAAAGCTGCGTAGGTAGCTTGGGGTAGTATAGCTCCACCACTTTAAAAGGAGTAACTTGCCAGTTGCACGAAGGCAGAGCAAGATCAGCATTGCCCACCTGCCCTGGTGACTTTCTTTGTCGGTCAGGGGGACACAAGCATGCAGTGAAGGCTGATATGGGTGTCCTCTCTACTTGCTGCTGCTTTGTTATCATCTGCACCCCTTGGCTGGGCTCAGCCTTCACCAGAGAAGGCAGAAAATAGGTCTTGAGAGCACCAGTCAGCGGTTGGGGCACCAGAATGGGCCCACGATGGCAGCAGTGGGTGCCAGTGCAGTGACTGTGAGATCAGGGCTGGCTGTTTGCTCTGCCTCTGCTTAGTGCCTGACAGTGTGGGGTCCTGGGCAGAGCTTCAGCTATTGCACCAGCTCTAATGAATAACAGTTCAGACAGTTTTTCTCTGTGTTTTGATTCTGAGCAACGGGAAAAAAGTTTGTTAATCTTTTCCATTGAGCTTATTTCTGAAAAATGAATTTGTATTAATTTGAACACCATCAGTCTTTGTTTGCTCTGCTGATGGCCTTTGACTTGAGAGAGCAGGTGTGCTGGCTTCTCTCTCATCCTGCTCAATTAATTTCAGCAGCAATTTCTGATAGGTTTTGTCATTTCCATGCATGCTGTAGAGAAATATTGGGCTAGCATAGGGAGTGGCAATGTGAGAGCACAGAATTACACTCCTCATCAATCATTACCCTCTAGCAACTTCCAGGGCACTGTAAACTGCTGACTAACAAGGGAGAATTAGCTTGATAAAATCACCATTAGTGTCAGTTCAGAGTGGTGTAAAGTTTTAAAGACACCGCTGTCTTCTGTCTCTTCTTTGCCCATTAGTGTGTCTGTTTGTGGAGATCCCAAACCAGCAAAGCACGTAAGCACACTTAATGGAAGGCAGAACAGTAATCCCAAAGAAACCAGTGGGATATGAGTCCTAAGCATGTGTGCATGTGCTTCAGTGGATAAGGGCAATAACACACTCTCCTGAGTACAGAAATTGTAAATATCTCTGCGTGAGCCAGTTTCTTGAGTCAAAAGATTTAGACTGTAGCTGGACTGAGAAATCAAACAGCCAAGTTTTACTGCAAGAGGGCATGGAAGCCAGTAGATAGATACACTGCTTTATACTTAGCCTTGTTCACCTGCCTTTTCTTACTCATATTTGAGTTTTATCAGTTTATGCTTGTTAGAAATGTGCCTCCTTAAATCTCGGCACAGACTTCTCAAAACTCTGCAGTTATTAAGATTTAAGCCATGTTTGGACCCATGCATAAAACTTCAAGTGCAGCCAGACCAGAAACAACAGTTTTTGTAAAAGTTACAGGTGAGATGCAGCTGATACAGCTAACAGGTTGTGTTAGCTTATGGACTTCTCTCAGTATTGTCAGGCCACATGCCTTATGGCTTCTCACTTTTTGGGGGTTTCTTTTGTCATGTTTTCGATTTTTCTTCACAGTCTTGAAGACAAGAACCTTATTTCTATGAGAAAGCAAACCAACAAAAAACCCCACTAAAGTTATAACAATGGGCACTTGGATTCTTATATAGTCATTTGACTACAATAGCGACGAGAAAGGGAAAAAAGGTGTGAGGCATTTCAAGATGTCCTACAGAATCACCAAGGGTGACCAACACTAGTTGTTTGTATTTCAGGATTACTCTAAAGTTTCATGTTTTGTTGCTTTTATTATTTGATTATCCAAGTGAAATCTAAGACTTTTTACCTCTGACAGTCCTTCTTTTACTTTTTCCTTTGGTAACAAAGCTGTAGTGACAACTCATCACTACAGATATTTGCATTGAAAGGCTGAGAATGTCCAACTGTTCAGTTGTAGCCCACTCATGATCACCAGATGTTTCATTGCTTGACCTCCATCTGTAACTGGGGCTTGATCTACTGTGACATTGAGTTCATTGCCTCAAAATGCCCCAAAAGTAAACCAGTCATTTGTTTGACCAGTTGATTTGTTTGAAGTCTTAATGTCACATTTGAGAACAGAGTAACACAGCTTTGAATGCCAGAAGTGTAGCTCAGTGTATTGATAAATTGATCAACATACATCAGTTGTGTTCAGCTAGTCTAGTCTTCCACAGGACACAAGGCAGACAATATCACTTACCTCTGTTTCATTTTTTACTTTTGAAATGACAACTTCTCCTGCTGTTGAGGTGGACTGTTCTTCACTCTTTCCAGAACAGCTGACCACTGGAGCTTCAATGAGAAATATGTCATATCATGGCTGTTGCAAATCACAGAATCTGTTTCTGCAAATGCTGAAATATACCTTACTGGAAAACAATATAGTCACTCCTCATTCACAAGCAAAGCAAGACTTGTCTTTCATAAAACAAAGTTGATGTCTTTTCAGTGACATACCTGAATACTAGTTACTAAGAAGATAAGTATTAATCCTCCTAAAAACTTGTCTGTGAAGCAGAAGTGCTGGGAACGATTCTCAGCAACTGCAAAATGAATGCAAGCCAATTTATTTTAGTGCTCCTGAGTAGCTTTATACCAGCAGAGGTGTGGACATACCAGTGTCTTTTACAACACTACTCTAATGAATCATAATGCTCTTAGAGCTCCCAGAATGGTGTCACGGAATACCTACTGCCCACAGCCCACGTGAAGCCCATTGCATGCTCTGGTCCTATTTTGTGATTCAATTTTGACCCTGATTTGTGTTTGCAGGTGTGAAAGCTGTGGTGCTGTCTTCCACTCTGAGTGCAAAGTGAAGGCTGTACCATGCCCCAGGTGTGTGCGTAAAGAGTTGCAGAAGAAGCAGAAATCCTTCTGGAGGCAACTGAATATGGACGAGAACTTCGAAGAGTCTTGCAACATGTTTGAATTGTCATATCAGAACACATGAGGCCCTTAAGGCAGTGGCCAGCCTGAAGAGAATCTCTCTCCCAGCTGCCAGCTCAAGCAAAATCTCAGCTTAGACAGGCAGAAATTTTTTGAAAAATATTACTTGACCTTCTTCGTCTGTGAATAAGAGCTGCCAAAGTGGCCATAAAGCCTTGTTGGCTTTGAAATACCAATGGCTAAACTGCATTGAAGTGCAGCCGTTAGCTCTCATACAAAATGTGGTTTATGAGAAATGCTTTAGGTCTAGCTAATTAAGTACCCAACTTTCTTTTCCACGTCTGGAAAAGACTTTATCTCAAGGCAGAAAATATTTGCTGCCATGACTGCATTATTTTTTATGTTGTTCATTTAGAGTTGATGAATAATCTGCTTATTTATGTGTATTATTTATTTATTAGTAGCCTTGGCAGGGGCTCTGGTGAGGTGTTTCACAGAACCCAATAGAGCAGGAATTACTTTAAATCCAGTGTCTCCTCCTGATATGGACATGTGGTTCCATTTCTTCATATTTTCTGAGAACTATCTTAAAGGATCAGTGCATTTAAATTTTAAAGGATCTCCTTGCCAAGGAAAGAAGAGGATCTCCCATTAAACCTTATTTGGGGTGCTTACAAACATAAGATGCAGAATAATTCCTTCAGTTATGTTTATATATTTATAACCACCCCAGTGAACTACTCCATATTCAGATAAGCATGGGACTTGCTACTCTTTTTGTTCAGGCTGGGAATATGAGTTAAGCTCTGTCACTGAAGTCCTTTGCGATTTTTGCTGGTTACTCTTGATTTGTGGGAGGCTATATCCTTGTCTGTAGGAACATGATGTTGGCTCTCCTCCTTCCAGTCTGGAACTTTAGGGCATTTCAAGTGTTCACATTGGTTTCCTTTTTATTTCATGAAGTTCACTTCAAATGTTTTTCTAATCTAAACCTGTTAAACTGATAGTCAGGAAAGTGGTCTTGCCCATTTTAGTTAGCAAATACCTCCAAAATAGTTTGCTGTTTTCATATGCAACTTGTGTCCTGCATTCTCTTTGAGCTCCAAGGCATCTCTATAGTTCTGTAATAACTTCCATGGTGGACAGTGAAGTTCCTCGAGGTACGATTCTGGTCCACACACCTGGAACATAGGGAAATATTAAACACAGTGAGTTATTTTGTAAAGGGAAGTACATGATGGATTTAACTAGGGCCTTACTGGCAGTGTGTTTAATTCATGGCAAGTTCACCTCCAGTGAGCAGTTAGATTGTCTTCCCCCCATTTCACATTCCTGACTCTTTTCCACACCCTGTAGTGATATGTGTATTACATACCTATGAAAGCATTCATATATATATATACACACATCTATATACAGAAAGCAAATATGGTTTCAGGAGAATAATGCCAGTTGCATGTGTATTTTCCTCTCATCTCACACAGGTTCGTGAAAATATGGAATACTGATTTTTGCTTCCTATATTATCTACAGACTGTTGTATTTAAGGCAGAAAGCAGTTTTGATTGTTGAAGCATCTCACTAATTGCTGAAGTATGTTAAATAAAAGAACAGGGTACATCATACTTAGATTAAAAGGTAAAATGCTACAATGAGTTGCCTTGTACTGGAATATATAAGTGGTTACCTTTTCCAGCCTCCAGTCAAAGTAGCTTTTTCAAATTTGAATGCAACTCCTATATATATATAAGCATGTTTATATCTGTATACATTAGACAACCAGTGCCTTTCTTTTCCAGAAATCCTTCTTTCATTAGGATTCTTTAGAAGGAAGTGAGGGTTTTTCCTCTTGGCAAAGTGCTGTAGGGATTCCCATACTTAATAAACCTGGTGAATCATGCACCTTTGTCACTAAAATTAATACTTCCCATACACAATGGTGTCTCTGTCTCAGCTCACTGTTCCTCATGTGAAATGAGTTGCTTTTGGCTATCACCCTTAAAGGTATAATGTTCCTTGCAAATCCATTCCCATGCAAGAATTCCCTGTGTGTTCAGAAATGCAAACACTGGGGAAGTACTGTGGAATTAGTCAGGCAAACAGGAACTGCGCTGGTACTGGCTGAATAAACAGAACGCTCCCATGTTTTTCAGCTTGTGTCACTACAATTACTCCTGTGGCAAAGCCAGTAGCTCTGAAACTGTCAGCATCTGGCAGGTACTATTCTGAATTATCTGTAGACATAATGTTAGGTCATTAAAGAAAAAAATGGTGGTGTTTTTCATATCATCATGCTCTGGTATTTATGATACCTCACAGAGCTGGTTCATGTCCAGCTCAATTTAGAGAAGGCTGCTTGAGTGCACTGTCAAAAACCATACGGAGTCAAGGAATCAAGGTTCAGACATTACAAAATATTAGTTACTTTGACATATGTCCTGTCTCCAAAGTACCAGTCATCTGGGTGATTTTTGGAATTGGATTCTGGAGTAACAACGTAAATTACATTGGAGTTGCTCTGGGTATGTACAGGTATTACAGAACAGTTTCTTTGCTAACAGAGATTTAAAGGATATAAAGAGTATGGTGTTGGCAAAACTGCTGAAATTAGCCATGGGTCTGAAACCACTGCCATTACCAATGACATAAAGCAAGAGCATGTTATGATATTTTGTCAGTGCCCAGAGCTTTATGTAAAAGGATACTATAAAACACAGATTGTGTTATTTGCTTTAAAATCTAGTGTTGTTGTAAACCAGCTAGTTCCTAAAATGTATAGACATTCATTTCTACTTTGGAAAAGTGATAAGCTTCACAGTAGCTCTAGGAGAAGGCTGTAATGTGGAAGGTGATGTCCTCTCAGGGATGCCTAGCTCCTATCCAAAAATAATTGTTCCTTATGAATGGGTAAGATAAAGTATTCTGTCACCAATTTTTGTAAGCATAATGAAAGGCTTAATCCTGGCCTTAGTCGATTTTCTTGTAGGAGCCACCTGCAGGCAGGAGCCTCAGCCTGGGGTTCTGCCTGTGGTTTGGGTTTCAGACAGCTCTGTATCCTTGCATGGTTGTCTCTGCTGTACTAACAGTGCTCTGTGCTGGTCCCCACTGCTACTCTCTGCCCATTCTGCAGCCCACAGTCTGCACGTGGCTCTGCTCTGCAGACTTCTGGATGAGCATCAGCTGGTAAAGTTCCTGGGGGCTTTGCAGATTGCACGGCTCTGGCTGCACCCTCCCTGCCACCCCAGGTGAAATTATGTCTTAGTACTTTGGTCTTGTCCTACCCACGCATGAAATAAATTTGAACAATCCCATTTCATTGTGAATCAAAAATAAAATATGCTGTTTGTCTTCTTCAAAGAAGATGCTTTCATAGCTGACTGAGAAGGAATTGATCTGTAATTCAGACACTGCTTTTGCTTTGGACAGAACTTGTTATCAGTGTAAAAATAGGAAGCTTAACTGCAGTGGACCACAGCTTCACTCTCTACAGGTACTTATAGTTGTTAGTCTGATATTATTTTAATCTTGGACACTACTGAGATCCTTATTCAAGTCTCTTTTCCTCTTTACCCTCACCATTTACCTTTCCTTTAATGGGAAGATGGGCTTACCTAGGGGATGCAAAATGCAGCTCTTTTTGTATTATTAATCTATGAAAAGAGAAATCTGTATTTCTTGTGTAGGAATCCTCCTATTGCTTTTCTTGTTTTTTGTCTGTCTTACGTGGTGGAAAATGATGGGTTCATGATGTGACAAAATATCCTGGCTGGCACATACCAATATGAGCTCACTGCTGGGATCGATAGGAATTGGCAGGTGGGTGGGAAGATACCTTTTCAAAAGGAACTTAGTAGTGCACAGGCTCTGATGGCCCTGTTGGGACTGAATCATCAGGGTATCTCTGGAGCTCCTCTTCTCAAGGTTTCTCTTATTAGGATAATGTGTGTATTATAACAGATTGATGATAATGTCTTGAAAGATTTTTAAAAGAGCAGAGGATGTCTGTTTACAATGAAATGGGGAAGTTGCCCAGTTGAATTTTGCTTTTTTTTTCCCTGTAGCAACAGAAGCCAGTTTCCTAGGCTTCCCAAAGGTCACTGCCTGGATTGCAGCTGACTGTTGATCTGTATAAAAAAAATTAATTGAATAATCATTATAATCTTCTAATTTTTTTTTCTGCTGCTCAGATGCAAGCCAGTCTCCCCTCTCTCTCCACTGTCTCTATCCATGTACTTACAGTACTGAGCCTACAGCCAGACTCGGAGCTTCATAGCTCATTGTGTTGCTTTTGAACCAGTTGAGTCCAGTCATTCTCTCCTTTGTGACTTGCCCTCCAATTTTCCCTTCCCAGTAGGAGTGCCTTACAGTGCTGTATATTAGCGTCTCTCTTCCTGTTTTGGATTTCCTGATTGCATCTGCTGTTTTATTTACTTGTAGACTTAAACTGAAACTCACCTGTGCTGTGCCTGCTCTTTTGCAGGAGCAGCAGAGTAAATCAGTTTGCTTGTTCTGCCCTCATGAAGTGAGCTCTACAGGTTTCATATACCAGCTCTGAAGACACCAAGCTGTGTGGGAACTCCTCACTTTTGCTCATTTGGTGCCTTAAACTTTAAGAAGTGAATAATTTTTTAGAAATGCTCTGCCATGATGCAATATGTTTGGCATTGGAGCTTAAAACCCTTGCTCATGACAGTTTTCCATCTTGCTTGGAATGGTAACCATAAAATTTCTTTACTGTCTATGCTTTGTGAGGGCATTATGAGAGAAGATAGCGTGGAGATGGTGTTGGTTCTTACTATGTGTGGTTTTGAGACTAGCTGGGCTGCTTAGCCTGAGATGCAGTTGTGCAAGACCTTCAGAAGCTGTACATGTATAATAATGTCAGGTACAGAGAATTAAAACAGGGTCAGGTCACATGCAGTTTTTCTTCTCCCAGAACCCCTGGCCAGTCCACACAATGTGGGCAGGAACTCCCATACAGACCTCCCTGCTCACTTGCACAGCTGGGTCCAGTGCTGTGGAGTGAAGGTGTTTCCTCAAAGCTTAATTGTAATGCAGCCTGGCTCCCTGAAGGCTGGCCCAGTGGGGGTTTGGTCACCCTTACCTTAAAGAGAGGGTTAACCCGTTGAAATTTTAGCATTATTTGCTAAAGTATGTGGCATGTCTCAGCCTGGGGCACATGTCCATACTAACTGTGATTTTATAAGTCCACATTTGGCACCAGTAGCAGGAATCCCATTTGACAGTGGCAGTGCTGTTACTGCATTTTATCAGTACAGTGAGGAGACGGCCTGGATAATAACATGCAAAGTCTTTCTTTACTTGAAAACCCTGGTGTGGCCACGATGGCTTGAGTCATACCTTAAAATGCCAATTTTGCACAAATTCCTTGAGATGGCCATTAATCCAAATTGTGAAGATGCCACTTGTGGTCAACATCAGATATCTAGGTCTGGAGAGCTGTCAGCAGGACCAAAGTGTACTAGACTTTGTGCACAAGTGTTAGTGGCTCAACTATTTATTTATTTCTGTCTAATCCACATGTTAAACCATTATAAATATTTGAATGCACAGCACTATTTTGGTGGAAAAAGGATTTGTTTCAGTTTTGCTTATGCACTTGTCTACTAAGTTGATTTTGCTTAAACTAAACTGTGCTTTCAGGCTGATTTTTAATTAATACCTGTGATACCAAGTTACCTTATATGAGTCCCTGCTATACTTTAGATAAGCAAAAGTAAATTCATGAGCAAAATGTGTGTTTCATAGGTATTAAGTGATAAAGGCAGCTTCCAAATCAACTTTAGTTCAGCCAAGGCAATTAAAAGCCAGAGAAAGCAGGTGTGAGCAGCAGAGCTCAGTGGCCAATGTGGTCCCTGGCAGCCTGGGCTTTCCTTCCTGCCAGAGCACCAGCTCACCTACACCATTTACAGTGAATTTTAGCATTGCTGGCAGTGCACCCTGAGTTTTTGAAATACCCTTATGTGTGTATGCTGCTCTGTTAACTTATTTGCAACATTGTTATATGTGTTTAATTGTTCTTGTGTTTGCATTTTTGGTTTGGTTTTTTACTTTTGACAAGGATTTTTTTTATTATTATCTGCAATGACTGGGCAATAGTCTTAATTTATTATCGATGTGTAGTGACGTTATAATTTAAATCCATTGAGTTGAATTGCTTGTTGACACTTGAGCAGGGTTTATTTGGGTTCACTTGTGACTGCATCAGAGCACCAGTCCCTCCTGTATAAAGGCAACTCTCAATAAACACTAAAAAAATCTTACTTGTCCTTTTTAATTTGCCTTCTGGTGAGTACTGTATCATGGGTAGGGCAAGCTTTGAAAGAGTGATTGTTTTCTTAAAAATGCTTCTCTTCTGGTTAAAGTCTTCTGAAACTAAGAAAATGTGATACTTACTGTTCCCTGAAATCAGCCAGGGGGGCCTCTGCAAGTACTGTTGATGTCTGCATCAGGCTCTGGGGGTTTGGATTCCCAGTAAATCTTGTGGTTTTGGAAAGCCACAAATTCAAATTTTTTAATGGTGCCGACCCCTGCCACAAGCTCCCAGGGCAGCTTATGTGCCTCTTTGAGGCACCCTTGGATACAGAGCTCCTGGGAGGCTTGCAGGACACAGCTGCTTACTGTGTGGCTGCCACGTGGACCTCTGCCAGAAGGGTCCAAGGTCAGGGCCTTGAATTCTAAGTAAGTGAGGCATCTCCCAGGTGGACTGAGGGCACCACTGAGGGGCTGGAAGGGCAGGATTTTCCCCTGTTATAAGGGTTCTCACATCTAAGGATGTAGGAGCAGGCAAGATTCTTGTTCTTCTTGTTGTTTCTTCCAGTGCAGCAGCTAAGGAGCTTCTGCAGCTCCTTGAATCTGGATTTGGTGACTAAAGATTGCAGCACAGAGCTGTGGTGGAGCTCATGGGCCTAAACCCACTGCCTGAGACTCCCCAGAGCATTCCACACCCAGCCCTATGCTCTGGCAGCTTTTCTTCACTGTTCCTGCCCCTCCTCAGAAAGACCAGAAGTCCATCAGGAATGTCAATCCTCTCTCCTGCAGGAACCTTTGGACTTCATCCCTGTGATGAAATCAGCTACAAGCAATGAGTTAATGTTTGACCAGGACCACACAAGCTGCACAAGGAAACCATGTGCAAGACCTTCTCTTCCTCCTTATTTGCTTTACAAGGTGAGCAAATTCTGTTATGACATCTTCCCCTTTCACTGCCACCTCCCCTCCTCACTTCACCCTGTAAGAGATGGTGTGAAAAAGCATCCATGCAGAGCAGACACTGTGGGGTCTGTAGAGCCCTGGGAAGAGCATGCCAATCCAAGCTCTAGCTCTTCTTTTAAAACCAGGATAATTAATTTTTAAAAAGCTACCCTTCTAGCTTTCAAACCAAAATTAATAATATTTGGGTTAATATGTGAAGTGAACTGAAGATGCTAGTCCATTCTGAAAGATTGGAGCTAGCAACCTCCTTCTTTCCTTAGGGACTGAGTGGGATCTTCTGGGTGTGAGGCTAACTATACCTTTTCAGGAAAGCACACTGAGGGCAAATGAAAATACTCTGAGAGTGTGTGTACATAGCTCTGGACTGTCTTGTTAAAATAATTCTTGTTTAACAAAATACACTCCAAAATAGTGATCCCAGCTAGAGGCCTGAGTATTACCACTATGAGAAGGTGATGAAAAGCATCTCAGATAATCAAGTGTTACAATTAAAACCAGACAAAGTCTCCAAGGCAAGCAGGAGTAAATTCCATCCATTTTAAGCATAGACAAATATAAAACTTGGCATTGAAGATATAAACATGCTTTTAAAAAGTCAGTACATAGTTTTATAGTGACTTTCAATTTTTTATAATTTAGTTCAAGGCATTAGCATTCATTTAGATATTGAAATGAAGTTGTAAGGTTCATCTGGAAAGCAAGTCAGGTAAAAGCCTATGTTAAGAGCATTGGTTTGAAAATTCTCAGGTGTTTATCATGTAGGTACAATATGCATTTAGAGGTAAGTAAGAAGGAATTATTAGTAAAGTAGGTGCTGTTTAAAAATAAAGTGCAAATTACCATATCAGTGTAAATGTAATAGATTTAATCAGCATGCACAGACCAGTTCAGACCAAAGTGCTTTCCTAGCATTTAAGATTATAAATTAATCTCATTTCTGACTGACACTGTAGGCAAACATCTGAAGTACACCAATGAAGTAAAACACAAGGAGTGTGCAGTTTTGGGCACCACAATATAAGTAAGATGTTAGGCTATTAGAGAGCATCCAAGAGGGGGCAACAAAGATGGTGAAGGGCCTTGAGGGGAAGCCATATGAGGAGCAGCTGAGGTCACTTGATCTGCTCAGTCTGGAGAAGAGGACACTGAGGGGAAACCTCACTGCAGTCACAATTTCCTTATGAGGGGAAGAGGAGGGGCAGGCACTGATCTCTGTGGTGACCAGCAACAGGACCTGAGGAAATGGCCTGAAATTCTGTCAGGGGAGATTTAGGTTGGGTATTAGGATAACGTTCTTTACCCAGAGGGTGGCTAGGCACTGGAACAGGCTCCCCAGGGAAGTGGTCACAGCAGCAAGGCTGGCAGAGTTCAGGAGGTGTTTGGACAATGCTCTCGGGCACAGGGTGTGACTCTTGGGAATGGTGCTGTGCAAGGCCAGGAGTTCAACTCCCTAGTTCTTGTGGATCCCTTCTAACTCAGCTTATTCTGTGATTCTGTGTCTCTCCCTCAGTTTGTACCTTCCCCTGCAATGAGAAGGGAGAGCAGGGATACAAACACTCTTGAAAGCAAGACTAGGATGGAAAACAAATGCCAGCACCATCCTATCATCAGACATTGTCACAAAATGGCTTGTGACACTGGTGGATAGTTTGTTGTGTACATATTGCAAAATGTCCTGTTCTGACTTGGACTCTGCACTTCTGAAGGACACTTATTTCAGATTTAACAGCCAGCATGTTTCATCCTTTAAGCAGATCTAAGATCTGCTGGCTCCAGTGAAAGCTGCAGTTTGTCAGAGAACCAGAGCTGGGCTCTCAGTATTTAAGGACGGGAGCTGCAGCAATGTATAAAACTGGCAGATTCCTTGTGAAATACAAGTGCATCTAGCACAGAGCTAACCCTGGGTGATAACAGGTAAAAGAGGGCAAAACCATAATAAAACACAGGTCTCTACTGTAGGTATTTACACAGTATCGACATTGTTAGCTGTGCTTAGAGATTTATGTCAAGTGTTAACTACACTGTCATAAAACAATAAAGTACTTCTGTGAAGGACTTAGGGCAAAGGGGTGGCAGAGAAGTCTCACTGTATAAGGCTCTCCTGCATCTGTGGTAATCCATGGGAATGTTTCCATAGTTAGCAGAGGTGCGTGGAAGCCTACTAAGGAAGGGCAAGCAGAAGCACATTTACTATGTTTAGAGCAGGTAACTAATGATTTTGTCTCAGGGAGGACATTGCCACCACCAAATTCTAGGAGCTAACACTGCTGATAAGTCCACCTTGCAATAACTGGAGAGATTAGGGTTCCTCCTGGCAGCAGGGATGTGCTTTGGTGTTTCATAAACAAGGACCCATAAAATCTGAGAGATTACAGTAAGAGAACTACTGTGCTCCAGGTGGCCACGAGGTGAAAAGGGCAAGGGTCCAGTGTCCCAGGGTTGCTACACAGTGTACCCTGGACTCTGCACACTTCCAGCTCTAGGCTGTTGCATCTCTGCTACTCACACTGGGTTCACAGTAGGCTTCCCCTCAGCATTTTGGCTGCAGGACCAGACTTCTCAGCTGAGTTTAGTGTTTATATGTAGTGGCCCAAACTGAAATGCCAGTCCCAATCAGTCAGAGCACCAGGGAGTTTAGATCCAGGCACAGTGCTTGCCTGTCCATGGGTCTGCAGCTCGAGTTTGTCCTCCCTGCTTGTTGTGTCTGTCCTTCATGAGGTTATGGCAAGATTGCTTCTCCAAGCCATGCCAATACATGGGACTTACTAGAAAAGTATTGCTTTTCCACTAGAGATGGTTTCTATGTCGTTGTTCCCTATTTAGATGCCACTGTATGGGAAGGTGTCTTGCTTCTTTCCAGATGCAGGAGGTAATTGTTCTTTATCAAAACACTTAGTAGAAGTTTCCCCCACCACAGCAGTCCCACAGCTGTCCTGAGAAGAGTAGGAGATTTACCTGCTTTCTGACCCTGCTCTGGACAATGCTTGTCAAAGGTCAGTCAGCTTCAAATAAGAGAAACATCTTTGTCCAGAAGACATTTCAGAGCCCTTCATAAACTTGAGTATTGCTGCCAGCCTGGTTTGCCTTGCTTTCTCTGTCAGGAACCAGAGTGCTCCACACCTACTGGTCTTCACTGTTCTCTGAGGGAGCTGATAGGAGCTGTGTGGAAAACAGATGGGTAGATGTTGAGCACTTCAGCATCTGACCCCTTGTCTGAATTAATTTTGAGCCAAAGCAAGTGGAGAGCCTTCCATACTTCTTTCTCAAAAGCATTGTCCATAGCATTTCCTGTCCCATCTTTTATCTTTAAAGCTAATGAATAGACCTGAAATCTGTCCCTCACTTGTCAGCTACATCAGCTTTCAAACTCCAAGGCTAACTTCATACTGGGAGCTTTCAAAGTCTATGGGTTCATTCCTGCATATTTCAGTGTCAGACCAATTTAGTCCCTCTTGAGTCCTGGGTGGTGTCACAGTGGCAATAAACAGCTTCAGTCTCATGGCACCTTTTGTACCTTCATCCATTCAGCCCTCAGCTTTGCTGGTGCTGGAGATGTGCCCAGATTGATTCCCCTACTCCCAACAGCACCACAGGCTCCTACCCCAGCAGAGTGCTGTCCCTGCATCCCACTGTCCTGGTGCAGAATAAATACAGATACGTTAAGCTCAGTTTAGAAAGAGGTGAGCAGTCTCCCGTGTGTACCCAGAGCAGAGTGCCTCAGCACCAGCATCTTCCTGGCTGTGTGTGTGACCTTTTCCCATGAATATCTCAGTGGTGTCCTCATCAGAGGAGTTCTTCAGCCTCTGGCATGGCGAGACAGCCTGGGAGATTGAGATGACCCTTTCAGATTGCACATCTCTTGCTCGGCATAGCCATAGTTAAAATGTTTCGCATGACACTTCCATGTGGGAAATACGGGGGGGCCCTGGAGCAAGCTGCTGGGACGGGCGCGGACGGGCCCGCGGGAGAGACGCGGAGCAGAGCGTGTTTCTCGCTCCTCACATTTTCCTTTTTTTATCGACCCGCCTCAGCGATTGGAAAGGACCCATGTCCCGTGTTCCACCCCCACCCCCGCCCGGCCCCCTCTTCTTCCCCAGCCGCACAATTGTCACCGCCAATTAGTGCATTGTTAGGGCACACAATGGCGCTGTGGCCACTGGAATGGGCCGCTTTTGTGCGTCTCCAGTCGGCTGTAGGGGCAGTCAAGATTCATTTAGGGCCTTACACAACATGGACAGAAAATACTATCAGAAAAGCAAAAGAGGGGAAAGAAAAAGGGAGAGGTAGCGGGGGCGGGGGGAGCCCGCTATTCAGAGGTTAGCCCAGCCGCATGAAAGGCCCAAGAAGCAGTGCCACATTGAAGACGCCCCTTGGAACACAAAAAGGAACCGGGGCTTAATAGTAATTAGTGGGCAAACTGCAAAGCGCACCGCGGCTCTCCAGTGAATTGTTCCGCACTTACTGCCGCGGCTGCCCCTTCCCCCTCCCCCGGCCTGGCCGGGCGGGAGCGGCTCCGGGTGGGAACTGGCAGAGCCCTCCTCTGCCCACCGGCCCTGGGGAGCCTCACCAGCCTCTGCTTTGTGGCAGGTAAATTGGATTTCACTCTCTAAAGCCCGTAGCCGGTTACAGGAGGTACTCTGCAGCCCGGGCAGGGGGATGGTGTCAGAGTCAGCGCCGTGCCCGTGTCAAGGACCTTTGAACAGCCCTGTCCCTCCTTGCAGCCTGGCACGACACACCTTGAGGCTGGGCTCTTTGTCTGTGGCCTGTCCCTCGTTCCCCGGCACAGACTTGGGGGCCACTGCGGTTGTTTTGCTTCTGTTGTTTCACCCTTTGTTCATAAAATAATTACCTGCATGGGTTTTTATCATCTGTTTAGGGAAAGGCCAGATAGCACCTCAGTCAGCTTAGTAAAGGTGAAGAATCTGCACAGGCTGAAGATCAAACCTTGTCCATCCTTCCCAAAGTCTGCACAGTGCAAACAGCACTTGCCTCCACCTCTCTCCCCTCCTATCTCTCATATCTGTGCCGACTCTCAGTCACACTAAGGCCTTCATCCGTGCATACAGAAGTTCTTAAAGAACAGTTTGGCCCAGCACACCTTGGGATTGTCGTAGGCAGCTGCATTAGGTGCAGCTGAGTATGTTTAATCCCTACTTCCATAGAGATCAGGTTGCTGCTGTTATCAGTCTCAGCTCATCTCCTGAACTTCTTGTACTAGGTTTAGTCAGGAGCCTGTGTGTCCAACAGAGGTAGCTGTGTCTTGGTAATACGCCAAATTAAAAGAGCTGCAAGGCAGGTTTGACCTTACATAAAGGTGGTTAAGTATGGAGGAGAAATTCAGGGCATCTTAGCCCTGATGGAAAATACACAGGGGCACAAAATTAAGAATCATTCCTTTTATGTAGTCAGGGAATCTAAATAAAATCTACAGAAGAAAGCTGTGGCGTCTGATGGTTAGTTTGTTGGCTTTGCTTAGCTAATGAATGTATGTTTTAGCTATCCTTCAATACAAAGCTGCTGGAATAGGTGCTCATCTCAAACATAACTACACATAGTCCCACAAATTTAAACTGGGCTCTTGCAGATTAAGCTCAGTGTGGTTAGACACTGTGGTTAGACCAGACACCAACTGACCAAATTTAGTAGTCTCAGCTGGAAATGTTTCCAAACTGCAGTGTGTGGGATACACACACACAGTTCTGGACCACCATCTCACTCCTGGTAGAGGTTGAAAATGCCACCCTGTTTCCTGGTAGCTATGAGTACAACACACTCCTATCTCCTAGATATCCAAGCAAGCCTAGGAAATACAAATGCTGCTCCAATACCAGTCTTCTTCCATTACCTGGAATCCACAGCCACTCTATGTGTCTATACAAAATAGGTTTGGTTGCATTAGAACAGTGAAAATAAGATTTACAACCAAGACTTTTTGTCTGCTAGAATCCCATCAAGGGTTTCATTTGAGGCTGTGGGCAGCACAGCGGGCATCAAGGGCTCAGCTGGTGTTGCTGGGGTGGCTCCTGCAATACAAACACGATCAGGGAGCTCACAGTGTCTCACAGATAGAGTGGTTGAAGGCACTGTCTCACAACACAGAACGTCTGTCTCTCACCAGTCACAGTACATCCTTTCTCTGCTAATTAGCAACATCCTTGGCAAAGTCTCAGCTGAAAGGATTACACTGTCTTCTCACCTTGCTCTATCCCTTTCTCCCCCAAAGAGGGATGTTTAGTCCTGTCAGGATGCAGCCTGGCTGGCTCAGGTAAGGAATCTGCTTTGTTTCTCTCCAGACTGCTTGTCTACCCAAAGATGGATTTTGTCTTCAGGACAGTAAGTCTGGCCCTGACTGAAGGGAGGTGCAGCCTTGCCTCCCTGCAGCAGAGCCAGAGGTTGTCAGTCTTGTGTGCTCTAGTGGAACAGAGACAGGGAATAGCATCTGCAGCAGAAGCCAGAATGGGATTTTTCCAGCTTAGGACTGTGGGGTTGATTTCACAGCTCTCTCTGGCCATAGAGACAAACCACAGACCTTTTGAGTAGTCTGCAAAAACAAGGAGAATTACCTTTTCTTTTCTCCTGTTTTTTGTGTTCCCTGTCTGCTCAGTACAAGAGCAGTTTGAACTGCAGGTACATTCAGCACCTGGCACAGGTGGTATCTTGCACAGGAATTTCTGTGAGTGCACCCAGTAGAATCCTGTCTGCCTCATGATGGTGTAATGGTTGGGGATCTGGCAGTGCCAGTATCTGGGAGACATGGAGAAGGGCTCAGCTTCTCTTTTGTCCCAAACAATGGGACAGTTAATTCACCAGCATAAGGGAGATACATATCCAGTGTGAATTTTCCTGCAGTTGGACAGACTTTTCTGAGCAAAAAGCTGAACCAAGCTGCTTTAGTGTTTTCATGCCATTAGGAAGATGCTGACCTACATGAGCCCCATCTTTGCAGCAATTGTGCTACCTTTTGTGTCAGCTTGTTGCTTATGCAAAGTCAGTTTGATTGTATCAGTTTGGTAAAAAAAAATACTGTAAGAATAAGTACACGACCTTGTCATCAATATTTTTGGCAACTCTATGCTAGCACTTGTGGAATATTTTGGAGCACTTTCTTGCATCACCAGGTCATATCCCAAGGAGGTTAACATAATTGTGTGCTCAATGTTGCTGTACATGGCAGTGAGGTACAGGATTTAGAGCATGGATTTCTTCTTTTGCCCTGGAAATTTCCTGATTTTCTCCAATTCTGTTAACATTAGTCCCTGCCCTTATGGCCACAGAGAGCTGGGAAATCAGCCACTCAGCCTTGAGCTAGGAAAAGACCATTCTGGCTCCTGCTGCAGACTCTGCTCTCTGTTTCCATTTCACTACAGCACATAAGGGTCACTTGCACGTGTTAAGACTTCACATCTGGCTAAGACCTGAATGGGAAGGTTGCTAGCAACATCCTTTCCAAAAATCACTTTGACCTGTGTATTCTATTATGCCGTGAATGACCTGCAGAAGGAAGTAATCAAAATGTGTATAGTTCTAACTAGTGCTAATTGCCTTTTCATCTGTTTCTGGCTCTTTTTATTGTGTCCAATAAATGTTGATTATGCAGGGATTTAAATCTGTATTTCAACACAGTTTCATTCACATGATCTGAATGACACGACTCACTAAATCTTAGTTCCAAATATTCCTCTAGCTCTGTGTCAAGCACTTCAAGGATGTCAAAAGCAGATAAGGAAAATCTGAAGTGCCTGATCTTAGTGAGAATGCCTAAAAGGTCAGGTAGAGGACATTGTTTCAGGAGGTCTCTGGCTTTGATACTTTCTGGTTCATAGAAACACGAAAACACAGCATGTGTGTACTGTATGTGAATGTTCTCCTTCTAGGGTGATGTACATAAGTACACATATGGGATAAAGCTTTCAAATGCATACTTTTTGATTACTTCTGATCTTAAGTGAGCAATATGGCATGTTGCAGAGAAGTCCAGTTTCTGGAAATAAAGATCCCTTAAGGTTGCCTCAAGAGAGTCTGGAATCGCTGCATTTGGAAGGTCTTGATTGCAGCATCTTGAGAGGTTAGTAAAGAAATTCAGTCAAACTGGCTTGCATGTTTGAAACCTATTTTAAATAAACTCCGTATTTTCAGGAAAAGACAGACTGAACTCAAACAATTCTGAACACAGATTGAACTTGCTTTTAACAGCAACAGTTGTTATCATATGTTTTGCACCAATTCATAGAATTTTAAGGCCAGGAGAGACCACCCATAGCTGCAGATGTTCATACTGAGAGCAGTTTCTTTGTAAAGTGTCAGCTCAGCAGAGACAGAAAATTTCTTGGAAACATTTGTTTTGAATGACCAACTTTCTCTGAAAATCAGGAAGGACCTAAGAGACAAATGTTCACCAAGCAGATTCCTGCCTGAAGTCTGCCCAGCTTGCCAGCAAGATCCATCACTCCAGGATTTTCTTGTCCCCTGCTCCAAGTCCTCCCCCATCCTGTGTTCCTAAGGCCTTCCTGGGCAGGTGGCTTCTAGGAATTCTCCATGTTTTGAGAGGAAACCTTCTAGCTTTTCCTAATGCTGTAGGATTGCTCAGAGGTATGGGCAGCTTGCCCTGTTTGGAACAAATGGGTGTGTTCTACATTGTTTTTTTAATGTTGGAATTTTCCAGAAAACAGAAATTGTAAGTTATAGCCAGCTTCAGTCTAGGCTGCCTGACTGCTCTCCAAGGAGTGGCCATTACCAACTTGCATCCTAACTCTGAAATACTTGCCACAATTTTTTTAGTCAGAGGGTCCTCTAACCTGTCCCTATTTTTGCTGGAATAAAAAACTGCTTTGCTTAGTACTTCTGTCTCTGCAGTTGTATCAGATAATATGTTAATTTTGGTGTAAAACAAACAGGTAAAAACAAGTCTCCAATGGCTCTGATCTGAAGCAGGGCAGGAAAAGTATTTTGCCAAAGAAGAACTGCTTTGAGCAGTTTCACCCCAAAAGTCTCATACAGCAAAGGAGAGGGTAGGAAAAAGGCAGAGAAGGACAGAAGTATTTTTGAGATAGTGCTGATCAAAACAGCATTGGTCTGAAGATAAGTCAAGTAATTTTTCTGTATTGTTATTGTTTCATAGAGGCACTTGGTGGCTCCCGTGTATGAGCTGGGGGTTTGTTTTACTCTGTGGTCAGAGTCAGAGCTGGTGTAAGCCAGTGCTAATCTTTGCTGGGCTGCAAAGCTGTACCCCTTCAGGCCTTCTGAGGAGCCTGGCCAGGGGTTTGGCTTCTCACACCTGCATTGGTGTTCAGAAGCCAACACTGGTGTTCTGGCATGCTGGTCCCCAGGAGGTTACAGGGAAGTGGTGATGGCCCCACCTCATGTGCATGTAGAGGGTTAGAGGTGCTGTGATGCAAACCACAGCTTCGTGGCTCTTAAGCTCACTTTTGCTGGACTTTTAGATCAGACAGGGCAAAACTCGTGGTTCATGGGAAGTGCCCTGCTCTCCAAGTTAGGAAAAGGCCTGAGCTGCTCAGACCCCTAGAGTGGCAAGCACTGGCCCCTTGGTTGAGAGAAATATCTCAGATTCCATGCTTCAAGGCTGCTCATTTTGCAGCTTTCCTGAGAGCTCGGTTCACTTACAGCTATAGGCATACAAATATATGTGCCAATAATCTGGACTGGAGCAAAATATTTAACTCTGAAGAATATTTGGAGCAACTTCTTTGCAATGTATAGAGCTGCAAGAGTTAAAAAAACAATCTCACTGTATTTAAACAGTCATTACTGCTTTCTGGGTAAATAACACATGTTTTTAAAATGGTCTCTATACACAATAGATGCTAACACAATAAATCCTAATTGCTCTGAAGGACCCATTAGGCTGTATCAGGTCAATACATGGCAGAGCTTTTTTGAAAGTCACTCACCCTGTTGTTACATAAGCCACAAATTGAAAGTCCATAAATAAGTATTTGCCAAATGAAGAGTGAGGGCTTTGCCAGGGCCATACTAATTTATCATGTCAACTTCACTATGGGGACTGTTTTCTTTTCAAGGGCCCATGGGAGAAAAAGAAAAGAAAAAAAGCATAATGTGATGTGTTTCAAAAACTACATATCTGAAAAGTTTCAGATGTTTCAGGCTGCACTATACCCCCCAAGAAAATTAGATGTAAGGAACTTCACTGGTTCCTCTTTATCTTAGTGTTGTGGGAGTCACAGTAAGGAGATTTGAAGACCAGCCATGGCTGTGGCATGGCAGAGGCCCATCCTCATCACCACCAACCCTCCTGCACCTCTGGGCCAGGGCCCTGATCCTGTCTCTGCATGCTGTGGTAGTGGCATCTCAGGACAGGAACATCCTTTCAGTGTTCCAACTGTGGCTCATAGGAAGGTTCCCAGTGCCTGGGGAGACCAAAGAACACTTATTACATACATTTTGTGTGCACTTATATGTACAAGTATAGTTAATTAATAAGTGATGAGTTTGGCAAGATTAGTTTTATGTGCAGCCACTCTTCCTGATTTTATTTTGGTCTTACTTACCTGAACTTTTGGTGGCATTTTACAAACTGCAGCACTTGTGTTAGGTGTTGTTGAAGTCTGTGTCACTGTTAGAAATCAAGTTTTGGATTAATTCACTCAGAGGTTTTCAAGTTCCATGTAACTTTTTGGATATGGCTACAGTTTGGCACAGTTTTGTTTTCCTGTAATATGTTAAGCTGTGTAATTGCACAGGTGTGTATATAAAAACAAATTGTGTTAATGTAAGCTAGGATTCTTAAGGGAATTTCAGCAAGGCATGGTGAAAAGCATTCAAGTGATTAAAATCTGAATTCCTGTCCCCAGGCCACAGCCTTTAATTCATCTGGGCACATGAGAAATGTTCACCCCTGCTGCTGTTCAGTAGGATTTGGGTGCCAGGGTCCCTCTGCAAAAGCCAGCAGTGATTCTCACTCTGCTCTGCCTGCTTGCAAAGGGCCAAGAGTCCCTCTGTCTCCCTGCCTGTCAGTTTCCTCCTGCCTCTAGTGCAGCAAGAACCTTGGTCTTATTTAGGAGCCCCCGCTGCAGGTGCTGTTACACGAGGTCAGTCTTGGTGCTGGGGTTTGCAGCACAGGCAGCCTGGAGCTGCAGCTCTCAGGTGGGAAGGCAAACACTTGCCACAGGAAGCAGAAGCACACCTGCCTTGGTGCAGCATGCAGCCACCACATCCTCAGTGTGGGGCAAACACTGATATCCTTTTGTACCAGTAAACAGTGGTCTGCTGTGCTGGAGCTGCCTGGGGGCTGCACCATGAGGCCAAAAGTGATGTCTGTTCTGCACTTGTGACAGGCAGTAAGGCACAGTCTTGCGCTGCTGCAAACCACCCTATGGTCCCCAGCACCCCGTCACTCAAGCAGTTTGTTATCAGGGGTCACTGCTAATTCCAGCAATGCCTGAGCCAGCACAGCCTCCAGCTGGGGTGACCGGCAGGCTGCCCACCAGCACCGGGAGACCGGAGTCACCTGTGCTGGGCCCCCACCGCTCCCGTCCTGGGAGCTGGAGTCTTGTCAGCAGTGCAGACAAAACCAGGATTTGCCGCTTCAAGCAAAAAGGGTCGAGGGCCAAGGGGTGGTGTGCTGATCCTATGACAAGAGGGGCAGGAGGTTCCTGCCCTGCTTTGGTACCAGCAAAGCCAAGAGCGAGATCAGTGCTCTCTGGCTTTGTCGCTGCCCAAAGCCTGAGCTGAAAAGCTCTTTGCGAAAGTCTGCTGAGTCCTCTAACAAGGGCAAGGGCAATAGCCAGTCTTTACAAAGGAAACTTGCTCAGTCCTTTTCTAAAGTCTTTTAAGAGTCACGGTGACCTTCACAAAAGCAATTTGTCCAGGTGAACTGTGTACTTTGACAATCAGCAGTGCAAGAACCAAATACAGAAATACTTAACACCTTTTTATTTTCTGCTTCTACTAGGAACCACTGCATCCCAGCTGAAAATGCCTTAGTAGGTGGATGGTATGTCTGTGAGGACATGTATTGTCAGTCCATGCCTGTAACCTCTGGGCTGGAGCCAGGAGCAGGGATTAGATGAACTCTCAAGCAGGCCTGTTTAGCATGGTGGAGCTTCATGGACACTCCTGCACATGGATAAAAGGTAAAGTGATTTTTAATAATTTAAGAGATTTTTAACTACAAAAGCATTTTCTTTGGGACAGAAAACACTTCCTTTTCTCTCTGCAGGGTTTGACACAGTAAGTCTTGTGCAGACACATCTTCTGTTACGAATAGTGCTGGGTGCACATAAAGCACTGTACTCTCGTACTGAAGAGATGAGTAACAAACCTATCAACTGCACTTGCACTTATACCATATTTAATCCAGCTCTGGTTGTTCTGCTACATATTCATAAAAAACAAAAGGGAAACAGAAGCACAGAGCAAGCCAACAGATGTCTACCTGGCTCTTAATTGGATTTTATGTGTCCCCAGTGTAGCAAATATAGCATTATTTACAGCCAGGCTCTAAGAATTAGATATATCTGGAGGAGTGGCAAAACCTGAACCAGGCTACAAGAGTTGATAGATTAACTGAAATGAAGAGCTGCCCTATTTTCCCCTTCCTGTCTTCTCCCTTCCCACTTATGTACCCATTCCCCATTGTGTGTCAAATCAAACTAAGATACTGCCCAAGAGAATGCTTATAAAAATGAAAAATGCCAACAAAAAAGAGAATTTGTGCTCTTATGGAGCTTCATCAGCATTTTCTAATTGTACAGCAATGATGATAATAAAAAGGCTGCCCTCTGCTCTCAGCTATAATTTGGATAATCAACTGACAGCCATAATGAAACTGTCTGTGATTGCTTTCTGCTGGGCTGCTAGTTCACGGAAACTCATTGTTGGGGAGAATTAAAAGTTATGACTCTTGCTACAAGGATATGCCAGTGTCTTCCAAAGGAACGTGTGACTTGTAATTTTCTTCTGTATAGCTCTATCACAGGGAAAACTTAGAGCATAAAGCAAAGAGCTATGGGATGTCAGATTTTTTTTTTTTTCATTTTTTAAAAAAATTGTTGTTAAGTATCAAAGTTGACAGCGCCAAGCAATATGCATGCCTAGGCTGCATGGATGTGGATCTCAGGGGTGGTCATGAAATCTCTGGCCTTAAAATCCCTGATGACTTTGGTCATCAGCAGTCAGTGCTCTGCCCATGGGTACATCTGCCACTGCCTCAGAGCAATAAGCAAGCCAGGTTTTACTTCTGGAAGGAAGGCAGGAGCTAAGTCATGCTTTGAGTCTTTGTTTTGTGAGCTGTGGGTGCAGTTAGGCATATTTTGGGTGCTGGTGTTCCCCAGCATCAGGCCTTGAATGCAAGCTGCCTGTGTCTGTGATGTGCTGTGGGTGTGTCTTGACAGTAGATCCAGGACCGGATGCAAGTGCTCTGGTCCAAATTGCCCTTCTATCCGCATCCCCTGAGGTGGAGCAGCTCCTGTGCAGGGGCTTGGGAGCAGCCTTCTGCCCTGGCCAGAATAAGGCTGTGCCATAGCAGCTGCAGTCTGTGACCCCCGAATCTGGCTCCAGAAGCAGGTCTGATGCCCTGGGTGCCCCGAACATTTTGTGCACTTCAGGGCTTTCAGGGGAGCGCTTGAAAACCAGGCTGGCAGTTTCGGTGTTCACGAATGCATGGAGCGGAGGTCTGGGATCCCGGCAGCTGAGCGTGCCCATCCCGGCGGCCCTGCAGCACCCCGCGGTCCCCGGGCACAGCCGCTGCCCCGGTCCGGTCCCGTCGGTGCGCGCCGGCCCCAGCGCCTGCACCCGCCTGGGAGGGAACAGGGGGCTGCCCACGGGGATCCGGGGCAGGAATGCGGTAGAGCAGCTGCCGGCACCCGGCAGAGGTGGTTTGCCTTCCCGCCGGGGCTCAGCCTGCCGGGGGTCGGGAGCGCTGCCCCGCCGGGCAGCCTGGGCTGCTGCAGGGCCCCTCGTACCCGGGCTGATGTGCCACGGCCGGAGCAAGGCAAATCCGGCCAGGACCCTTTCGCGTCTTCCCTTCCCCACCCAGGGTTTCCCCCCGTTCGTCCCAGTCCCGTTACGGGGGCGAGCCCCGGCCCCTTCCCGCGAGGAGGGGCTGACGGGCCCGGGGAGGAAGGGGCCAAGCGGCAGCAGCGCCGCGGGCGCCGCCTGCTTCCCTCCCTCCCTCCTCCCTCCTCCGTCCTCCCTGGCTCCTGGCGCCGGGCCGGGGAAGCCGGGCAGGGCGGCACTCGGGGGCGGAGGGTCCCGGCTCTCGGGGGGGGCCCGGCGGGCGAGAGGGGAAGGAGACGCACGGATGCGGGGCAGCGGTGGTTTGGCAGCACCGTCACTGAGCCCCTGGCCGCCAGCCCGCCTGTCCCCGGGCCGCCGCGGGACTGGGAGCGAGCCGGGCAGAGCGGGGTGTCCCCCGCGGGACGCGGGGCCGGCCCGGGGAGCCCCGGGGGGCGGGGCCGGGCCGGGGGCGGGCCGGGGGCGGGCCGGGGGCAGGGCGTGGGGCGGGTGTGGGGCGGGCCGGGGACGGGCGTGGGGCGGGTGTGGGGCGGGGCGGAGCGCGGCGCGGAGCGGGGCCGCCCGGCCGCCCCAGAGCGCAGGTGGCGGCGGCGGCGGCGGTCCGGGTCCCGCTCTCCTCCCGGCGGGGCCCCGCGCCCGGAGCGGAGGCGGCAGGTGTCCGGGACATGCGGCGGCGGTAGGACGCGCGGCGGCGATGGGGCTGCCGGTGCCGCTGCTGCTGGGGCTGCCGCTGCTGCTGGGGCTGCCGGCGGCGGGGCGCGCCGCCTCCAAGGCGCTGGTGTGCCAGGAGATCACGGTGCCGATGTGCAAGGGCATCGGCTACAACCTCACCTACATGCCCAACCAGTTCAACCACGACACGCAGGACGAGGCCGGGCTGGAGGTGCACCAGTTCTGGCCGCTGGTGGAGATCCAGTGCTCCCCGGACCTGCGCTTCTTCCTCTGCAGCATGTACACCCCCATCTGCCTGTCCGACTACACGAAGCCGCTGCCCCCCTGCCGCTCCGTCTGCGAGCGGGCCAAGGCCGGCTGCTCGCCCATCATGCAGCAGTACGGCTTCGCCTGGCCCGAGAGGATGAACTGCGACAACCTGCCGGTGCTGGGGGACACCGAGGTGCTTTGCATGGGATACAACCACACGGAAGCCACCACCCTGCCGCCTTTCTTTGGGAAGCCCACGCGCCCCGCCAAGGACGTGGCCAAAAACCTGACGCCGCTCGATGGGCAGCGCCTCTTGGGGCTGGACTGTGGTCAGACTTGCAAGTGCAAAGCGCCCCTGATCCCTATCTCCAAGGAGTCCCATCCGCTGTACAACCGCATCAGGACTGGGAAGGTGCTCAACTGTGCCATCCCCTGCTACCAGCCCTACTTTACCCAGGATGAGAAGACCTTCGCTACCTTCTGGATCGGCCTCTGGTCCATCCTCTGCTTCCTCTCCACCTCAACCACGGTGGCCACCTTCCTCATTGACATGGAGCGCTTCAAGTACCCCGAGCGCCCCATCATCTTCCTCTCTGCCTGCTACCTCTTTGTGTCCCTGGGCTACATTGTGCGTCTGGTGGCGGGGCACGCCAGTGTGGCTTGTAACCCGGAGCACCACCACATCCATTACGAGACCACGGGCCCCGCTCTCTGCACCGTGGTTTTCCTTCTCCTCTACTTCTTCGGCATGGCCAGCTCCATCTGGTGGGTCATCCTGTCCCTCACCTGGTTCCTGGCAGCCGGCATGAAGTGGGGCAATGAGGCCATCGCCAGCTACTCTCAGTACTTCCACCTGGCTGCCTGGCTCATCCCCAGTGCCAAATCCATCGCCGTCCTGGCACTGAGCTCTGTGGACGGTGACCCGGTGGCCGGGGTTTGCTATGTGGGCAACCAGAGCCTGGAGAATCTGCGTGGCTTTGTGCTGGCACCGCTGGTGGTTTATCTCTTCACCGGCAGCCTCTTCCTGCTGGCCGGCTTCGTCTCGCTCTTTCGCATCCGCAGCGTGATCAAGCAGGGCGGCACCAAGACTGACAAGCTGGAGAAGCTGATGATCCGCATCGGCATCTTCACCGTGCTGTACACTGTGCCTGCCACCATCGTCATTGCCTGCTACATCTATGAGCAGCACAACCGGGAGGCCTGGGAGCAGGCACAGAACTGCTCCTGCCCAGGGGACCCTCACCGCCCCAAGCCTGACTATGCCGTCTTCATGCTCAAGTACTTCATGTGCCTTGTGGTGGGGATCACCTCCGGTGTTTGGATCTGGTCTGGCAAGACACTGGAGTCCTGGAGGCGCTTCACCACCCGCTGCTGCCGGGCCAGGAAGCCTGTGGGTGCCTCTGTGTACGGTGAGGCCAGCCCGGCACTGGTGGGCAGGACGGTGCTGCCCAGTATGGCCTCCTACCACAAGCAGGTCCCACTGTCCCACGTGTGACCGGAGGGAGCTTTGGTGACCCCAGCCACAGGGAAAAGAGGGTTGCGAAGACCCTGGGCCACAGAAGATGGGGTGACAGCTGGGCCACCCCTGGCATCTTCAGCCCCACCATGGTGATGCTGTCTGGGACCATGGGCACGGAGCAGCTGCAGCCCCAGGCAGGGCAGGGGGAGGTGCTGCCAGCTATGTGGGGGCAGAGGGACAGAGAGGCTTGGAGCCTGGCACTGCCATCTATGCCCCATTTGGGATCCCACATCCTGGTTGGCATCCTGGGATGCTGCTGCCTGTGGGCCAGTAAGGTGGCAGTAGCCCTCAAGCACTGATTTGTGTCCCACAACGAGCCTCTGGGCAGGTCTTGCTGGTGCTGGGGTGAAAGGCAGAGCTGTAGCAGACAGGGCAGATGGTGGCCCCCAACCCCAGGTGGGGGCTGACGCTGCGACTGAGCCCTTCACTAAAGCCCAGAGAGTGGGTCTGGGGGAGCTGGCAAGGGATGCTGCCTTCATGGGTGCCCTGGGCAGAGCAGGAGACTGCCTTCAGTGTCCCCAGAGCCCCCAGGCACAAATGCATGTTGAAGAGGAGAAGGCTGGGGGCCCTGGTGCGACCAGCCACTGGCCCTGCTTAGGCAGCAGCACATGGAGCAGGAGAGGTGGAGCTGCCTGGGCTGGGGGCTTCATGGGTGGTGGCAGTGCAGGAGCAAGGGGCCGTGCAGAGGATATGCCACAGGGACAGGGTCCCAGCTGTCTGCAGTGCGGGCAGGGACCAGGTGATCCCCTGCGGTCCCTTTTGCCCTGGGCAAGCACATCTGGCTCCCTTAGCCAGGGGCTCAGGACGGGGCAGGAGCTGGCTCCGGTGGGCTCAGCTGGGTGGCACTGACTCCCTGCTCTGCACTGGGCAGCCGGCTCCAGTGCCCATGGAGCCACAGCCCGGGGGCCCAGGGGCTGCACAAGGGCTGTGTGGGTGGGGAGGCTGCTGGCCCAGCACGGGGTTTGCAGGGAGCCCTGGCAGTGCTGGCTCTGCACCGAGCAGGGCTCTCTGAGCTGCCCTGGGAAGGGTCAGTGCTGCTCGTGCCTCTCACTTCTGCAGCGGGATGAGTTCCTTGTCTCCCTTGTCCTGTGTGAGTTACCTGGGGTGGGGGAGGCAGGCCCTGTGTCCTGCCTGCTAGCTGTGGCATGTGGCACAGCAGCTGAGCGTGGCACAACCAACCCTAAAAGGGTGGTTATACTCCTGCAGTGAGCAGTGGCTGCTCAGGGGTGTCCCAGCCAGGCAGCAGCAGCTGGGTTTTGCAGTCAGTTCGCTTCAATATTGTTGCTGCTTTTTTCAAAGCTGTGCCTCTGCTAGAGAGAGTACCGGGTTTGAGAGGGAGCTGTTAAGTTGGGAAAACTTAGCAGAGTGATGGTACCTCTTTTCCTCTGACTTCCCAAGCCTTTTTCACTTCCCTGCATCAGACAGCAGCTGAGCACTGACAGAACCATTGCTTGGCATTAAGCATTGATAACAGCTGGGTTTCAGTAAGTAGAATAATGGTGAGGGGCTCTGTTGTCAAAGTCACTAACTGCAGCCAGGGCAAGGAGCTCCAGCTGTGGCACGGGATAAGACTGGCTGCCTCTGGCTTCAGGCCACTTGTGAAAGCACCTGTGTTTTATTTTTTTTTCCCCTGCCCTAAGCAGTGGTGATGTATGTAATTACCCAGCCATTACTGGAGTCCTTTTTGCCCTCCTTCAAGTGTGGCACTGTGACCCAGCTGCTCAAGCACTGGAGAACAACTGCTGGCTGTGCCCCTGCAGGACTGCAAGGATCTGAGGTTGTTCTTAACACCTGTGGACCACTTCTGTCAAAAGGTTTCCACCTCATTTTAAAACAAAAACCTGGGAAGTGAGGGAACAGTCAAGTGGCACGTCTCCGGATAAAGGTACTGCATGAGTATCTCTGGGGTGTCCTGGATAGAGGAGACAGAGGTGCAAGGATGGAGGGCTCACCAGGGGCTGTTCAGCTGCACCCATCCACACTCTTGCAATAGGGCTCACCCCCTGCAGCATGTTGGAGTGCTTTATTGTGGACAGAATTGCACCATATTGTGTTACAAACTGTAAATAGTTGTATTATAGCCTAATTTGTACATACGGGAGCTGTAGTGACCTTTGATACAGGTTAGGGACAGGTGTGTTCTCAGCAGTGAGGCAGGTCAGGCGCAGAGACACTGTGGGTAGTCTCGTGCTGTAATCCAGGGCATTGAATGATTTCAACCTCCTCCAGTTTGCACCTTGCTGGACTCCTCTCTCTCTATAGTGCCTTTTGTAGATACAGCTAAACATACATCATGCAATACAATGAACAAAACCATGTCAAGGGTGGTATTTTGCTGTTTTTGTTTTTTCCAAAGTGCAACTGACTGTGTAAAGAAATCCAAGATTAGCTACAAACCGTTGCCTATTGAAAAATGCAAGAGCGTTTTCAGCTTTGATCTAATGGTAGGGTAATACAATCAACTCGTGTTTGAGCCTGGCTTCTCAGCAACAAGTGGCAGGAGGGGGGAAGGAGCCGTTGCCGTGTGCCCTGTCTGCTGTAGCCAATTTACATGTTGGGTTTTGCCTCTTCCGTTACGGATGCTGTTCAATGTTGCTTAAATAACTGTACTATATTATGTGAAAAGCTGAAGAAATTTTATTCAAAGAGAAGTATCAACATTAGTTATTTATGAGGATTAAAAAAAATATTGTGTATTGTTTTCTTTACTTCTGCTTCTGTTAGATTATTTATTACCTTAAAAGCTTACCTGTCATGGGGAGGGGGAGGTGTGTGCTGGAGGGCCATGCAGGGCTCTTATCCCTGGGGATCGTGGGGAACTGGTGAGGCAGCTACATTGTGTGGCACAGGAATAGCATGTTCCGTGTGCACAAACCCCACGCAGAGCTGCCCTTGGCACGGAGGATGCCACACATCCGTGCCCTCAGCGCCGGCGTGCCTGGGCTGGGTGGTGCAGCCAGGCTGTGCCCTGAGCTGGGTGCTGTGCCCTGAGCTGGGGGCTGTGCCCTGAGCTGGGGGCTGTGCCCTGAGCTGGGGGCTGTGCCCTGAGCTGGTGCTGTGCCCTGAGCTGGGGGCTGTGCCCTGAGCTGGTGCTGTGCCCTGAGCTGGGGGCTGTGCCCTGAGCTGGTGCTGTGCCCTGAGCTGGGGGCTGTGCCCTGAGCTGGTGCTGTGCCCTGAGCTGGGTGCTGTGCCCTGAGCTGGGGGCTGTGCCCTGAGCTGGGTGCTGTGCCCTGAGCTGGTGCTGTGCCCTGAGCTGGGGGCTGTGCCCTGAGCTGGGGGCTCTGCCCCGGGGTGGGCTGTGGCGGTGACTGCGCTGACAGCGCTTTCCATGACGGGCCAAGGTCACGCCTCGCTGCTAAAAGAGGGTTAACTATCAACTTTTATTGGCGTTCTGCAGTTTGCACAGTACGTGTCCCTTGCCCTGTGCGGAGATCAGGCCCTGAAGAGGTGCCCTTTGCTACTCCTAAGGCCAAGCAGATGACAGCTCCATACCCAGCGGGATGCTGCACGCCGGCCCATTTGGGTGGCCGTGTTGCCATCTGCTGTGTGACCTCTCCTGTTGCAAGGAGCACCTGGGGAGGGACAGCAAGGGGTTAAGGCTGGCTCCGTGGTGACTAATGGTACAAGACTCTGCTATCTAGTTAGGTGTGTAGGCACACACCAGGTCCCACCAGATAGGATCTCTTACCTGAAAGCAGCATTCCAGCACCCAGTGATAAACCTGACAGTCCCACAGCCTGACTCACCTGATTCTGTAGGGATCTGCCCCTCCATGCTCAAGTACAGGCAAAACACACCATTGGGGCTGATCCTGTTGCTTGAAGGGCAGCAGTTTTGGTCTGTGGAGGGGACATGAACCATTTCAGCATCAGGTTCTTCTCAAGGAGCTATGGACACTCACTGCCTGCTCCCGGAAGTAACTCCAGCACCCTGCTGGCAGCCTTGCTGTCATTCTAGCCTGCAAGGAAGCTGTTGTGTCCTCAGCTCCTCAGTAAACAGGAGTTTGGCAGCACTGCCATCCACCGCCTACCTCAAGCCACTGTTTCCGAGCAAGGGAAGGGCCTTTCCTGGAGGCAGTGTGTGAATCACCTGCAGGACTCTGTCCCCGTGAGCACACATGTGATCCTGCACAGCTGGCCTAATGCTTGAGCTCCTGTGCTCTCCAGATTCCGCTTGGTCAACTTCAGCCACCCTCGAGGCAGTCACCAGCTTCCCTGGGGCTGAACTGTGCAAATGCAGCACAAGTTCAGGCTGGGTGGCATGGGGAATGGCAGTGTCTGATGGCAAAGGGACCATGTAGCTCTTCAAATAGGTTTTTAATATAACAGATCAGAAGCCAAAGTGGTTATTTCACCTAGAAAATACTTTGTCCGTGGAGGCAGGCTGAGACTTCCCCAATCCTAAGACAACCAGGTCCATGCTGTGCCATTTAAGTGCTCTTTTGCCAGTCTACTGGGGGGTGGGTATTAGTAAGGGCACTACAGTCACTTTGGCAGCACCCTGAAATTCACTCCATTGTTGGCAGACAGCTTATTTGGTGCAAGGATAGCTTTCCCAGGTAATTACATGAAATGCCGGTTCTAAGTCATTGTCCTGCACTACAGGAAATCCCAGGACAGGATGGAGGCTGCAGCCTGCCCAGTGCTGAACTCTGAACGGAGCAGCTCACCCTGCCCTGAGCACTCCTGCCAACCTCCTGTGCAAGCTCTTGCCTCAATGGCCCTTCTGTCCAATTCTGCTTGCTCAGGGTATGCTTGACACCTATACTCTTATCCAGGAGCAGTGGTCTTGACATTTATTCCATCCCTCAAGTGCCTGTCCTCTTAACTGCCAAACCCAAACTGAAGTAGTTCTCGTAAAATTCCCTTGGAAACAAAATACACAGTCCCTGTACACAAAGGGAAGGGGCTGCTGGAGCCCAAGGGCATCCACCCTGGAGCCCACAAACACCTCCATGGCCTCCTGCCCCTGCTGACTAACACATGCTGCTCCTGCTAGTCTGGCTGGTGCTCACATCACTCTTGCTGGGCCGTAACACAGCTATTGTCTCTGCAAACAGCATTTACTGCCAGATGGGGAGTGCTACCCTGGAACTAAAAGCAGATCAGCCTCAACATAGATTAAATATTATTCAGCTGTTGGATTGAGAAAAACAAGGTACATTGATCCTATAGCCAGTTGCTCTTCCCTGGGAGCAGAGGTAGGTTACAGTCTCTGTAATTCCAGTATTCTGACCATGATTTTAACTTTTCTTCTGCCTCTTTGAGAAAAGTGTTGCCAGCATATAGAATAGTGCAAATTGGAGGGTATTTCCCCTTCACGGTTCATTGTCCAGCAGAACCACCTAAATGAAATTCCTTCTGAAACACTATTATTGCCCAGCACTTCAAAAGGGAGCTGTATGGTTTACATGTTATTGTTTAGCTAGCTGTGTTTTTCAGAATCTAACTCTCTTAGAGTAAATGGAATTGCTATTTTTTCCCTCTTAAGAAGCCGAGTTGGAGTTCAGGCCTGCTTAGTATCTGTTGAATAGATCAAAATCCCATTGAGAATGTGCTCTGGGCTACAGTAAAATTAAAGCCAGGTAATATTCAAAGCAAAATTAGGTTCATAGCAGCTGTCTCCTGCAGGATGTATTGCAGAAGCTGCCATCAGCTTGAAATGTCATTCACCTGCCATCCAGATTAGCAGGAAGTCTTCATCTCATCTGGCAAGAAAGGGAAAGGAGTGTCCCCAGTCTCTGCTGAGCAGCTCAAAGTGAGTGGCTCTTTTGGAGCAGCCCCACAGCAGAGAGCACCAGGCCAATCCCACACAGCACCTGCCGGTGCTGAGGGAAGTAAAGCTCATTAGCAGTTAGGTCACAAGTCAATCCAGGAGCTGGTCACTTGTAGCTTCCAATTTAGTGCTCCTCAAGGGAGGCCTTAAAAACCATCAAATCACCTCCAGAGAGAGTGGCCCTACTTAAAGACCATTTGAGGTGCAAAGAAACTGTCAGTGAGGGGTTTATTTCAGCAGCCCAAGTCAAGTTCTAAACCCAAAGACCATGTGGGAAGATCTGGGCAGCCATGCAGGGCTGTTTCCCTCACAGGACTCTGCTACCTGCTCCCAGACATTGCAGCCCATGGGGACCAAATGAAGATGATAGGCTGGTGTGGGGAATGGGGAGGCCTTAACACAACACTGGGGTTTCTCTCTTTTTTTTTTTTTCCTTTTTTTGAGGGGCAGTGGAATCCAGCGGCTGTACAGAAGACACTCTTCACCTTTAACTTTAATTAAAATAGAGTTTATTAGCTTTTCTTTTAATACAAACATGAGAAAGGAAAACCACCTGAAGATGTAGTGTTATTTTCAATATCGAATTGTGATCAATACCTGAAGTGCCAAGTTCCGTGAGTTTGGGAGCCAGGGGCTGGCACATTTGCATACCGCAAAAGGCTGTATGCATCACTTGAACAGCTGAGTGCAGCCACACTGATGATGGCACTCACACAGCCCCACTCCCAAAGGCAGATGGACTTGTTGTTCAGTGTAAGTTTCTGGGCCTTGGCTGTAAGAGGAAATGCACAAAACCCGTGTCATTCGGAGGGAGATCTGCTCTTAGGACACTGCCTAGAACCTATTTGGATCCAAGAAGGGAAGATAAAGATACTACAAAGACTTGTAACAGGAAGAGTCTAATAATACTTATCCTGTTTAGAGTTCAGTTTCAGAGCATGTAAGTAAGCTCTGTTCCAAAGTCTCAGAAAGAGCAAACCCCAAGCTTCTAGAACGGTTGCACAAGATAAAATTCACTTTGGGAAAAAAAAATAAAAAGTAAGTTTTACAGAAAGCTTTTTGATAATTCTCAGTTGAACACAATATACTTTTCCATCTACCTTGATAGGTAGTGCAGGATTCTCAAACTCATTATTGTCTCATTATGAATGTAACTTCCTCCCAGGAAACTGAAATCCAAGGAGAGCCAGATGGATGCACAATATCAGCTTTAGGAACTCACTGTATATAGCACAAGAGATCTGCAGTAGAACTCAGAGAAGCAGTGCTGCACACACGCCATTCACCACTGGATTGCTACACTGTTTGGGATGGTGATGATGTTTCCAGACCAACTTTTTCATTCAATGCCTCAGAAAATACACAGATTACATCTCTTCCAGAGCAATAAAAGTATTAGAAAATGAGAGAAGCACCATAATTCACAAGAAATGCAGCATGGACCCTATACATTTTAACAATACATAAAACCGTATCTCTGCCCCCAGTCAAAACATTCGAAGTCTTTTGACAATCTTTACTGGAGTGAAGTTGTGGGTGCAGAGATGGAATTCCTTCCTGCTGGGCAGCTTCTTGGTATGAACACATCACCAATAATAGCAGCTTTTAGTAGCCAAACCAGGGAAAAGCCATCAACACGTGTCTATGCTACTGTTTTCAGCTCCAGAGCGGCTTTATACTTTAAGAGTCCCATGTGTTGTTTGTGTTAACACTGCATTGACCTGAAATACAAATGCAGTGAGACTCTGGATGACAGGGGAGAGGAGGGAAGAACATAGTAACTATAGTCATGTGGTTAGTGTTTAAACTCTAAAATTTAAAACTACTTATTATTAAAAACCTCAAGAGTTCACAGCTATAGGCCTACATAGTAAGCAAACATCTGTGGGGGAGGAGATAGGTTTGTTTTTGCACCTCTGGATACATTAGAAGGAGGAGAGAGTTGATTTGACAAAGACCTTGTCTTTTGCACCAAGTATGTTCCTCAAGCTCTGGGCTCCCTTGGCTGATGGACTCTCCTCACTTCCCCTTGCTGGAAGACACCATCACCGCTGGCCTGTGTGCATGGAGTGGTGGATTCCTCCGCTTGGTGTGATGCTGGTTCCTGGTGCTGCACCTTGCTCTCTCCTCAGGAGAGGATGGCATTAGAACGGCGGATACCAACTAAGTTATCAGCACTGAAAGATCGTCTCATAGCAGCTTTTGACAAGTCTTTGTATTTGTCTTCACACAGCCGGGAGATTGCCTGGGCACCACAGACAGACACAAAATAACAAGTCAGCATTAGGAAAGTTTGAACGTTCCAAGGGAGGTTTTACAAGTACAATACCAACAGCACAGGTGCTCTGCAGCAGTGACACTCCTGGTTTTCACCCAGAATGACAATAAGTAAGGACTACTCAGAAGGGAAAATGGTAATGGGGTCTGTCCCCAGGTCACCATGAACACCAGCCATTCAAAAAGGTAGACCTAAAGAAGGTGAATGGTTTCCATATCCAAGTATCTTTTTTAATTTACTAGTCTCACTATCTAATGAAAAACTTGGATACATTTCAGACTTGAGTTTGTGAAAGTTATGTTGAAAATCACCCCTAGTAGCTGGGTCTGGTGCACACAGCAGCACAAAAATTTTATTTTAACAGTGCAGAAACGCACACAGGCATTACTCTGAGAGAAAAGGTTCAAACTGAAAAAGTTTCTTCTGCACTCCCTTGGGCATCTTACCCTTGGCCACTCAGGGCAAGCAAGCTAATGAAATGAATTTCTACTAGGGTGTCTGTTTTGCCTTTACCTTCTCTATGCCCTCACTCCCAACATATTCTTTCATACCAGGATCACCCCCATGATCTGAGAAGGGAGGGCAGCCATAGTACTTTATTATGGCAATTAAATATTAGCATGTGTGGACAATCTAGTGTTGAATTGCTTTTTCATCCATTTATTGGCTTGCCTCTGCCCTGCTTTATCTGGCTATTCTAGTAACAACCCTAATTATTTAAATCCTAATAACACAATTGTAAAAAAAATACTGTGTTTCCTCCCCTCCAAGGCCTGTTTCTGATTGGAGCTTTCAGGCATTATCAATGCAAATTAATAAGGATACGGGTAATAAAAAAGTTGAACTGAATTTTAGCCCTGAACATTTACTTCCATTAATAATTTACCACCTATCACCAGATGAACTTTCAGAGTCCTGTGATCAGCTACAAGCCTACACCTTCCCTTTAAGGCAGCACCCATTCAGCACAGCCCAGTGTTCTGCAAGTTCAAAAGGTGAAAAGCACTCTGAGCATGAATAAAGTTCTAAGTGTATTTTAAAATAATTATTTACATTTATTTCTGCCGACCTTCTGGAGGCATGCATTTGGCTCAAGAGTGGCATTCTTTGAGACACTGGCGGCATGAGCTCCTGGTGCAAGACCAGACAGACTCTCTATCCTGCTTTAATGCTAGTACATCAATCACACAGCAACCTGTGTTGACATATTTAGCCCCAGTTGCCCATATGGTGTAAATCAGTTTTCAGTTTCTGGAATTCACTAATTCACTGCTTTATACAGGCTCCTATCAGCTGTTTATGTGCTTCTAACCAAAAGGCAGAATTAAATTTTTTACCAAATAGTCTAAATATTTATCACATTTTAGAATTAAACCCCAAAATGTCCAATATAGATGCATTAGTAAGTGCATGATAGCAAATTACATACTGTACTGAAAATTACTCTGGTTTTAAATACCAAGCCCCCAAATACTAATAAAGAAGAAACAAAACAGGCTCACAATCTGTAAATCATCCACTTATGCCCTGGCACTGAGCAGTTCAGTAAACAATTTCCTGTGGACTATGAACTGCCCTACAACCACATTTACAATTAGTGACAGTGTTAGCTTAAAGTGCAAGTAACAAGGGTGAGACAAAGCAGAAGAGCTGCAAGACTTAACTTTAAATAGAGGAATTCATAGGCATATCATACTTATCATTCCAAAGAACCAAGAAGGATCACACTTAGTCCTGAAGTTCAGGCACTTACAGGGCAAAATAAAATCCCTAGACCTTGGCAGAATTATTGGGGGTGGACATCAGAACAATATAAGCCAAGAATCCGCAGCACACCCCTCTCTGAAAGGGACTGTGCTATCAGTGTACACAGGGCCTGTGGTAAGGCTTTTGTTGAAAGGTCAACAAAACAACATGCAGAGTCATCAATTAAACCTGGACAGATGAAAGGTTGCATTGACCCAACAAGAAATTTCCCCGGGAACCCAGGTAATTGTATATTTTCAAAATGTCTTCCATATCTCCAGCAACTAGGAAGACTGACTTGCAAAAGTTAAAGCTTTTTAAAATGAGCCTTCACACCAAGAAGGCTGCGCGGGGCCTCCCCACAAGGGCAGCCTTTCCCATGGAGCAGAAAGGGACAGTAATCTGCATTTACACTCCTCTGGGCATTCTGGGATTCCCAAGAAGGGGCTATTCTGAAAGTTTATCTTAAGGCAACGTTTCTCTGGAAAGGTGGGAAGCCACAACTTATTTCTGCAGCTGCCCCCAGACAAATTGTTTATTAAACCATGAGAGCAGCAAGAGTGCTCCCTCTAAATCTAAAAGCAGCTGTGCAGTGGGATGCAGTGGGAAACCTTCAGCTGGTAGTATTTAGACCGGTCTGACTGTGACTGTCTCTAGGTGCTTGGAATACAGACTGTGACTAGGGAAGGACAGACAATCCATTACATATGACACTATTCCTTTCAATCTTAAGTAGCCTAGCTGAACTATGGTTCCCAAAATAACATCCATTTTATTTTGCTATCTACTAGACCTTCGCAATCTCTTCCAAAACCTTTCCTTTCCTCAGAATTCTAGCTTAGCCTAGGCATGGTTTTAGAAGTGCTAACTGTATTTATAAAGGGGTTAAATTACCCTGTAATACACTAATTTAAAAGCTTTTTAGTTTTTCTAACTGCCACTTAACATGACTAGCAACAGATGCTCTTACTACTCATACAAGACAGAGGAGTTCCCTAATCAGCCACTCTCAGACCATTTACCTCCAGCTTCTGTGCTCTCTCTTTACTGAGAGGCTCCAGCAGAAAGCTCAGGTTATTGTCATCTGCTAGGGAGCGAAGATCAAAGTAGTATTTGGCGTAAACACTGGCAGGAACATTGATATTAAACTGCAGTAGCTCCAAGAAGTGTCTTTCCATCTCGTTCCTGGGAGGCGTAAGGGACAGGAGACAAAGGAAAAAAAAGATTGTTTTAGCTGGCTGAAAACACTGAAGAGACCTCAAGCTTGTTTTAAACCCAGCAGCTTTGAAACAGGTCACCGAGAGCTCTGCATTATTAGTTTCGAGAGACAGGTCATTCCCTGGTGCTCCAAACAAGGTGCAGCTTTTGAGTCCTGGCACCTCCGGCTCGGCTCGGAAGGCAGTGCCCTGTCGTGCACTCACTCGGCTGAGCCGGGAGGTTCATTCTTCGGAGTTCCATTAGTGCAGCTGTACAATTCATGCGCCATTCTCACTCTCATACGGCCCCACACTATAGTGATCAGATGAAAGGAATGATGTATGCTGTTTATTAGCTCTGAAGAACTTGCAGACATTTTCACCAGGCTGATAACAGGAAGGGGGTTTATTGAAGTAGAGGCGGACTAACAAAAGGAGTAGGCAGATCACCACGGCAACAAATGGATCTATGAAGAGCTGCTGCTATTATCTCACAGAAAAAAGCCTCTTGAAGCAACATGGATTCATCTCCAATAAATAAATAAATAAGCAGCATTAGGTGGGAGAAGGAATTTTCTCCTCAATAGCATTAGGCAGGATAACAAAGTACTATGTCAAAGGGCACTGTCCAGTTTTTACTCTCTTGTCTGTTTTCACTGGGCAAAATACTTGGAGGAAAGCATGGAGAGTGCCATGACATAAAAAAAAACCTGCTTCAGCTACTGTAATGTGGTTTCAGCTAAAGCCCAGATATTCCACAGAGGAAAAACAATGTTTTACAAATTAACCTAGAAAGAAACTTGTGGTACCCAAACCGAGCAATTCAGATCAACAACTCAACAACAGTCCCTACAGGTAGCAGATCTGTTCAAACAGAATTTAACAGCTGCATAGATCAACTGTGAATACATCAGAAGACGAGTTGCACCAAGTCAGTGCCAAGGTTGTTACTGCTTTTTTTGGGAGCTTTTAAAATGGATCCTTTACCTATCAGTGTGGAAGCAAATAAATCAAGGAATCATCCGTATTGTCCTGTATTGGGTGGTGGGACTCAATATGAATAGCAGCTTTGTGCTTCCTTCTAGCATAGCAGACTTGAGTATCATTGAACCTAGTGCCAAAATTAATTTCCTGTTCATATGGTCATAAGCCTATAGAAATGTAAATCAGATAATGTTTTGATGATCAGCTGATCAGAGCTTGATTTACCCTGTGAGTAAATGCTCTTCACTGCCCCTTTTGTACTCACTAGGCTAATACATTTTAATTCTGTAAAAATACAATTCTTCATTGGATTAACAAGTCTATTAATAGTGGTTTAAAACCTGGGAAAGGATAATGCCCGTGTTTTTTCTGTGCCTTATTTACAAATATATGTAGCCTAAAGAATGAACAGCATGTGTCCCTGACAAACAATCACTGCAAGATTAGCAGCTGTACTGTTAATTTTTCAGCAATTATGAATTCAGTCTCATCAAAGCTAGCAAGTTCTGACAAAGGATGACTTCCAAATGTCAACTGAATTTCCTTTGATTTTTTTTCCCATCAGAAACAAGTAAAACAAAACAAAAAAAAACTCCCTCCCAAAACCCAAAAGAAAAATGTCTTTCATTAAAAAAACCCCACCTTTGCCTTAGTCAAATAGAAAAGGGCTTGTGATAGAAAAATTAAGATGAACTCTTCAGCTATGTTGAGTAGGATGAGGCAAAGGCAAATGACCACATGTGGCAGTAGCCAGGCCTGGATCTTGCATCCCTTCAGAACCTGAGAGCCCCCAGCTCCTGCCCCGACAAAGCTGTTGGGGGCACTGCCAGTGGGAGTTTGGTGGGGAGGAGGCGCACCCGTGCTGTCCTCACAAGGGGTGCCTGGCCTGTAAGCACACACACACACACACACACACACACACACACACACACACACAGAGCTTTGCAAACTGGGTGAACGAAATCAGATATAAAATCTTTTGCCAGTTTCAGAGTAGTGCAGCCTTTGTGCTTGGTTCAACAAGAGCATCTGTCAGGTTAGTGAGATCATTCTAGATACAGAGAGCCAAGAGGAGAATTCAGAGGAGCTCACAAACAGAACTTGCCACCAGTTCTTGTAGATAGGCTGTTCCTGGACAGGAATGGCCCACCCAGGGAGCCATACCTGGTTGATCCTGCCAAGCAGTCTTTAGCTGCTGGGATTTTGTGTGGATTTTTTGGCAGCATCACCAGCCATCTCCAACATTAGAATCCAACTGTGACTGAAATCCTTTGCCAATTATTTTCTCTCACTAATTCTTGTATTTGGAATACTCACTATCAAAAGACTGGTTTAAAAAATACTGCAACTACTAAAACTGACAATAACTATTGTTGAACTGAAAGCAGACTTGTAAACTTAAAACGATTTTGCCAAGTATTTCAAGCAGTTTTCCAAGGTGTCTCTATAATGGTGATGTTATCCAGCCAAGGAGTGGTGAAGTCTGCCCAGTTGCAGAGCCTGGGATGAACATCCTGTGCCACTGTCAGGAAGGGGGTAGTACAGTGTCTGCCCATACCTAAATTCAAAGGTCTAAGTCATCTCAGATGAGATGGGATTACAAAAACCCCATCCTCAAATTGGAGGAAAAAAAAAGCCTAAATTCCATCTATTTTCCTTACCATCACCACTGCTTTTAAAATGCAAGTACTGACAATTTCAGAAGACCCAGCACTGGCAACAGAGTATAAATATCCTGCTTGTTACCGATATTTTCAGTGCTATCAGTTTGATTTGTCCCAAATAGGGCTAGAAGAAGAGACATCAAAAAGAGCAAGATGTACACTCCAGCACTCCTGGCTTTGCTGACCCCACTTCAGCCATCTCAGAATTATTTGCAGCAATGCTTCAAGTACGTTCCTCAGATAGAGGAGCACTCGGGGCCAGGCTGAGTGAAGATGTACATTATATCAAATCACTAATTATGCTTTCCCCAAAGCAGGGCTGGAAAGTCCTGCATTTTGAGACAAAGAACTCCCAGGCAAGGAGTATGTATAAAATAGTGGTTGCTGTTTGAGATGTGAAATAATTTGAATAACAAAAATTATTTTGGTGCAGAAAACTCCCTCATTTTTAGAAATACAGCTCCCCACCTAAAAGGAAGAAAACTAATATTCCTCCTCCTAAAGAGTCCCAAATGAATATTTACTTACTGTATTTCAAACATTAGTTTGGGCTAAATCCAGGGAAGAGAGCTTGGGACAAGAACACTGCCCCCTGACACAGGCAGCCTCCCAGTGCTGTGTGCAGAGCTCTGTCAGCTCACTCTGCTCCTGTGCCAGGACTGGCTGTCACTGCATAGGTGTGGACACATGCTCAGGGCACAGCACTGTGATTAAACTCAAACACACACAAAGCATGTCATGAAAGCAGGGCCAGAAAGCCTGGTGTTTTAAGCTGGACTTGTATAATTTCTACCTATGATAACAAAAGAAATAGGAGAACAAGCTAGCAAATAGAATTAAAACAAAAATGTTGATGTTTCAAAGCTCTGAGATAGAACTTTGTGAGAAGGAATTTAACAGAAAACCTAATGGGCAAGTACAATCCACATAAACACAGCTCCAGCCCATAGTATGAGGATGAATATCTTCCCATACTGCAGAATCTGGCTTAAAGCTGAGTGCAGCAAGAAAAAACAGCAGATTAAAAAATTCTGAGAAACTGAAATTGTCATCTAAGATAAAAATATATCTATGGAACAGCCTTACAAAAACAAGCAGTAATAAGACTGAGGACTTTGTTTTCAGCACTGGAGGCACATCCAGAGAGGATAAGCTGTAGCAGTGGCTCTGTGCAACACAGGCAACCACAGCTACCCACACAAACAACTGCCAGCAGCAGCACTAGGAGTTCAGACCTTGAGAGGTTTAGGCCTTAACTGGATACACAAGCACACATGGAAGTCACAAGTTATGGTTCACCTTGCAATTCTTCAAATTCTAAAACAGAAATGGCAGGGGACAAATTTAGGTCCCTTTTTTTTTTTTTTTTCCCCTAAAAAACCCTCTTGGTAAGCCTATAAATTGGGCAGTTTTGTTCCATGGCTTATCACTGAGATAAAGAAAGTAAAGAAAACTAACTTCGAAGTAACTCATGCAAGTCATTAAAATTATGAATACAGATTTGTCTCAAAGTAGGGTAATTATCCAAAGTTTCTTGAGGTAAAACAGAGAACGAGGCCAGACACTAAATATATACCTTATATATACATCATAGCAATAGAGAGATATTTTTTCAGCATGATCACAAAAATTGCTATTTAAAAAACCACAAACAAACAAACAAAAATCACACACAAAGAAAAACCAAAAAACCCCACTGCTGTAGATTACCCAAACCTTGCAACTTACATGTCTTCAACAGTAATGTCCTTGAGTATTTGGCAATAATCCACATTCCACACAGCTTGATCATCCCAGACTTTAGAAGCCAGCAGAATAGCTCCTAGGACTATCCTCTTCCAGTTACTAGGGCATATGTCAATCTCTGCATAGGTTAAAAGCCTTTCCAAATAAACCTATAGAAAGAAGGAAAAAAAACCAAACAACAAAACCCCACAATTGTATGTGTGTAATTAAGACAGGGAGCAGAGCTGAGCAGCAAACATGCCAGTCCAATATAACTGTTTATTACTGTAAAATGTGTCAACATAAGTATCAGTGATTACTACTTACACTTAGAAATCAAAAATTCCAGGGGTTACAGGTTCCATTTTTTATTATCCCAAAAGAGCTGGACCACCAGGTACACAATAGCTGGTGAGGTGCGAGTTGTGAGCAGTGAGCCCTGCTCCTTCAGGGAGACACTGCTACAGCTCTGTCACCAGTCACACTTCACTGGCAGGTTCTCATTAGGGCCTACCTGGAGAGCAAATCACTCAACATCACATTAGCCTGTCATCATGGTTAAGGTTCAGCACTTGTAGCTTAACAGGAAGTGCTAAAACCTGCACTTCCACCTCTCATGATGGGACAAAGATGTGTTAATTGCTGTCTTTCCACAATGAAAGGCCTTTAGTGCTATTTCTGTTTTACCCTGTATAGAACAGACTTCAATCTCTTCATCTCCATCCCCAGCTGCTTAGGCAGAGAGACATACCCGAGCCCAAAGATATGCCTTGGTCTTTTCCTCCCGTGAGATCTCACACCAACTCCAGGATGTTGAATCTATCTTTTTCATGAAAGTTCTCTACTATTCACACTCCTATAACGATCCATTGTACTAAGAATGATGCATTTTCAAATTTGAATTGTTTTTAATTTTCTATTCCCTCATCTAAATCCGAGTTTCTAATGTAGCTCCAGATAAATTAGTGGGTAAGGGAAGCTCCACCTATTAAGGTGTAAGGGAAGGATTAATCTTTGTCACTGAGGTTTCCTCATGCTTTCTTCCATCCTTGGCTTGTAGCCTTCAAATAGCCTAAAGGTGTTCCTATAATAACAGGGCCATCTAGTGGTAAAATCCACTTTACAAACCAACTCCAGTTTTTGTAAACACACAGTTGGTCCAGGGTGAGCTGTCATCTTGTTCTGTCAAAATTGCTTCCCTGTCTGAAAAACCAAAAACCTCCAAGTACTTTCAGAGTTTCAATAACTCTTAAATATTCAGCCTTTTTAATTACTCATTTCCTTATTAAAGAGAGTCCTTCAAGCTGTTTGCTTAATTGCTATATTGTCTTTTGGTGACAGTTCCATTCTCCATTCACACCATTTTTCAGAAAGAAGCCACAATGAAGACTGAAGTTTAGTGTACAATGAAGTGCAGTTTGAGAGACAGTCTAAAGTAGCAATTATACCTGTTGTGGTTTTTATATTTCCTTTCATATACATATATGCACACACACACACACACACACACACACACACACATATATATATATATAAAAAAATTGTCATTGATAAATTTTTTAATCCATCATGCTTTCTGAAATCAAACAACAAACTGTAATGAGATTATTATCTTAATATTGTTCTTATATTCTAAGTACCTCCACGTCATCTGGGGAAAAAAGTTATAGCCTCTTTGGCTTAATTAGAAAAAAAAAAGTTTGGTAGAAAGGTGGCAATGACTGAAGGACTTAATGAGACTCCTCTCCTAGAGTTCCTATAGGATTGACTCTTGATCCCTTGAGCAGTATTACTTGTTCTGGTTAATATGAACTCAAAACTCACACCTTCCCCTCCACACAGCTGAAATAAAAAACATCTTTGTGTGTGATCTCATCACACCCCACTGTTTACAGCATCCCACTGTTCTGCTCTTCTCAAGCTTCTTCAGTTATGTATTATGAAACAAACAGGGGTTTATTGGACAAGTAATTAAGCATTACATATTTATATCCAGAAAAGGAAATTGCACTTTTATTCAATTACTTCTGTGACTACTTAGAAATCTCTACTGAACTCACTCGTACTGTGCCTTTATTAATAGGGTTTCAGGAGATCCTGTTAACTATTTAAATGTCAGTTCAGCCCAGTTCTGTTAATGAGGAGAGGGGAAAGTCCCCCAAAAGCTGGGGCTGCAGCCCCAGGGAGGCTCTTACCAGTGTGACTATTGCACACTCCGCTGTCAGCTGCGCGGCGCTGAAGAGCGTCCGGACAAACCGGTAGATGTGCTTGTGGTCAGGGTCATGCTTGTAGTAGTCATCTGGGACTTCTTCCCGCTGAAAGAGAGTTCTTGGGATTACTGAAAATCTGTCTTACTTAACACTGACTCTAAAGAACAGGTTGTTTCTTCTCACCGAGGTGTATACACCCATTTCCTGTCACAGAGGCACAACAGAATTATACCCTCAAAGAAGCAGCCTTGCAATATTGCAAACATTCCAAACAGAACACAGTAGCTTTAGCTGGTATCTCTCTTCAGAACACTTGTTTGAGCTGTAGGGCCAACAGGAAACTGCATGAACTACCATCATCACTGCAGGTGCTAACTATTGTCCATGGAACATTTTTCAGACTGAAAGGGATGTGAAAAGAAATGTTTCTCCCTGCAAGAAAATCACAGGTACATACACACCACGGAAACAATGGCTCCTCAAAAGGCAGAATTACCAGACTTCATGAGATTCCTCTTCCAGCTGAGGAAGCACTGAAGAACATGTGGCAATTATTCTGTCACAGGTAGAACTAGAAGATAATTTATACTGTCTTCATAGGACTCATTCTTGAGAGACTCCAGAAAGACAACAAAGCTAATGAACAACTAGATTTAACACAGTGCTAACTGTTTCAAAACACAGAAAAGCTCAGAACTAAACAGTCTGTAAAAGCAATCCTAAAGTAAGTGTTTGAGATACATTCTGATATTCAGCACTTTTTCTTGGAGGGATGAAGCTTCAAGAGCTCCAACTCTGCACACTGGTTCTGCAAGACTGATACTGAATAGATTTCTGTGTACAGTCCAAGTTAGACCTACAGTATGGTGAGGACAGCAGCTGAGAAGAGCAGCCCTGCTTGACACTAATAGCTGTAAGGTAAGCAAAGCAGTGTTTTCCTGTGGTTTTGTAGGTTAAAATAGCTGGGGAGCATTGTCAGGTAAAATGCAGAATTAAGTTAACTTTGCACTGTCCACACAACCTTCTAATACACCACTAACCAACAGAGGTAAGTTATCCCTGCAAAGGGGACATGCAACATTAGGAATAGCATGAACAGGAGCACTCATCATTCCTGTGCCACACATGATACAAAAGCACATCTGGCAGTATGTTTTTGCTGACTGATGTCCTGAGGTAACCTGAAGTGATATTGTATTCCCCAACTATCTCTGCCCAAAAACTGACATGGTCTCTTTAGGACCTGCTGCAGGAAGCTGGGGATGGGTGGGTGCTATCCCAGGTGCTTTTAAACTCAGCTCTGGAAGACAGCTGGGCCCTGCTGCTGAAGGGTCTTGGCTTTGCTGGCTGCTTGCCTTAAGCACAGGCTTTGCCCTTTTCAGGTTCTCTTTTTGGCGTTTTTTTCCTTGATCTCAGAGAGACTGTAGTTAGTGACTTTCTCACCTTGGGAAGGGTATTTCTGGCATTTTGGGTCTCTCTTTGTTCCCACAGGGTGTGAGATTCAGCAGTTGGGTATGTAGCAGTTATCTACTGTTAGTTTTTGCCTGTTGTTGTTTTGTTTGTTAGTAAACTTTTTTTTTCACTTACATCTACTTGTATTCATTCCTTATTGGTGGAAAGGGATTGGTTGAACCTCTACAGGGAAGCAACCTATTCCAGAGTGTTCTCCTTTTAAATTGTCTTAAACCAAGACACTGGAACTGAGAAAGGAAGCACCAAGACTGGTATTTGTGACTAAATCCATGATACCAGTACCTGGGTCCCATTAGGGTCAACAGAGCCTGGTATGGACTCCTTGTGACTGCATCTTTAGAAGACAAGGTGTTCAGAGATTTCTTCCTGCTAATTAACCTTTCTGAAGGAACAGTAGGTACCCAGGCAAAACACCATTGCTATAGAAACTGACAAGCCGTGTGTGCCTTTCCCTCAGAAGTGTGACAATCAGCCATAACTCTATTTCTGTCTGTATGCTGCAGTAAGATAGAAGAGACCTTAAGTGTTCTCCAGAGGACACAATGATTTTCTTTCTCATTAAACAGGAGGTAGGCTATCTGAAAGGATCAAAGGATGTCAGGTTGTTCAATAAAGAAATTGTCTGATGGAGTCCATCTTACATAAATAATTTTGAATGCAAAGCAACAGATTCAGGCATTTAGAATAGTTTTGGTCCACACTTTTTGCTCTGAAGTACTACAGTCCATACAAGAAATCTTGGCTAATATAGCTCTTGTTCTGAAGTTCCTTTTTTTTTTTTTTTCTAAATTGAGTAAAGGGTTGTATTTATTTATATTGAATTGTACAATTCCTAGCACAATGGGTCATATTGAGGGATGAAACTCTAACAGACATAAATATTAAATTGTTTATTAAAATCTGTTGGTTAACAAGTGAAATTTCTGAAATAGATAGGTTGTACTGCATTCACTCAGCTAAGTCCCAGAGCAAATTCAAATTTTAAAGCCACTCATCTTTGCTAAATTAATTTCACATGAAAAACAAAGGAAGTGGTTCTGCAGAAGAGGCATTAGGATAGGAATGCTCAAACTGGATGTGAAAAGCATACACTACACTCTTGAACTTCCCTGTACTCTGAGGTTTTGCATTTTTAAGAGTGTCTAAAAAGGTGTACCAGGACCAGTCACATTAAAATCATATCCTGAATGCTCCTTGCTGTTACTGCAAGCAGTCTTAAGCTTATTTGCTTTAAAATATTGCCTTTACTGTTTTTTAAAGGCCAAACTCAACTGTTGCCATTGTGTGATGCTTCATGTATTATATTCTCCTATCTGCAGTCATTTAAAGGGTTAGGCACATCCCTACTTAACCATGTCTTCCTACAGAAACAGAAAACACTTCTAATACACCAGTATTACAGAGGGGAAAAAAAGAGACAGACAAGAAACTCCAGTCATGGAATACAAAAGAATTTGGCACATGCTTGTTTCTATTTATAGTCAAAGCATGAAAATCAAACATAGTTTGTAACATTTAGAAAGACTGGGCTCTGTTCATGATCTAGCTGATCTCAAAAGTCACTGTTTGCACTTTTTATTATATATAAAAAGACAATTTAAAATCAGTTTGACTGTGGCCTGGTGCTAATACCTTTTTATGACTTATACCATATAAATCAAGATGTTATTGATACACACTCAGGGGACGAAAAAATTTACACTTACTGTGAGAGGATGAGATTTTTCATCAAAAATATCCAATGATCTGTCAGAATCTCTACAAAACAAAAGTATCTGGTTTAGCAATAAGAGTTAATTGGTAATGTTGTGCTCTACTAAAAAGCATTGTTCATTAAAAAGGATCAAGGGATGTACTTTATAGTTCAGCTTTTCCGAGAGTATGGTATGGAGCTACCTTGTATTTTTGCAGAGCATTTAATGATGTGTCCTTACAATTACATATTTAAGATGCTAAACAATGAATAGCTTTCCATGTTCTTGTATTATGCTCACTGAACTTCTCCCTCAAAATGTGAAATAGCATTCACTTCAAAAAGTCAGCTGTAATTCAGCAGTATATGTTGGAACTAGCTGTAATGGCGAGAGTGGTTTGTACATGGGCAGCACGTTCCTTCACCCATCAAAACTAATTTGTACCTCTGTATTCAGGAAAAGCTAAACAGAGTCCAAATGCTGATCTGTGGTGAGTTAAGTTTTTTTTCCTCCCTCCCTGTTTTGGAGTTCCATGTGCCATTGGATGGGTGCATTACTGACCCTTCCACAGCTGCTCAAGAGAGGGTATGAAGAGAAAACAGATACAGTATAAAGTGCCAGATTTTTCACTTCCTTTGAGTTTCCCCAGGTGTCACTGAAGTGACCAAGACCATATTTGACTCTGTGATCTTGAGATTTTTCCTAGTCTTAGTGATTCTATGATTTCATATCCCTGGCTCAAAAAGAAAGTCATTATATTTCAGCAAAGAAGAGTTCACTCACCTGTTCTTTATATGGTAGAATATTGCTAATGTTACACTAAAAAAAACAGAAAAGAAAAAGAGATTTAACAAAGCATATTCCATGCACACTATTCCACTGTAAAAGCTGTCACTCAGTGCAAAATGTTACAGATCCATTTTGCAGTGACCTCCTCTCACATCCCCAAGTACTACACATCTCATTTCTGATGTTTAACTGGACAGAAATTGGCCAAATCACATCTGCCAGCCAAACTTTTATATTCATTGTACAAATATTTGTGCAACAAAATAAGTGTTAAGCAACATTTTCAACATATCCCTTCATTTCCTGATTAGGTGATATTTAGTGAAAATGTGGACTATTCCCAACTAAAATGTAAGTTCTCCTTGATGTTACATATACCATTGCAGAGATTCTGCAGATGTTTTAACCCTGTCTGGTTGTCTAATTTAGGAACTGTCTAAAAAGAGAATAATAAAGATGGTGTTATGTCAGCATAATCCAAGAAGTGGACAAGAGCAGATTTCAGTCTCTGTTAAGAGAGGTAATAGGTTTTATATATTAACACTCATCTACTGTGACCAAACTTCAGATTCTTCACTCATAGTGATAACAGGAGTGCTGCCATCACAGGAACCTATCATGAAAAGGTCAGCTGTACAGCACTTCACAATGGCACAAGCATAGTTTTTTAGGTTTTTGTTTCTCTAGAAAAGGAGAAGTGACATGCTGCATACTTTTGTCTGAAACCAAATTATAAAGTAACAAATGAACTTAGACAGTTCCAAACTCTACAACACTACTAAATCAGTAAAGCCTTCTGGGACTCAATCTACTCAGCCTTACTTTCCCCTCAAACACAATAAAACTCTCTTCTCAGCTCTCAGCTGGTATCATCTAAGGGCAAATAACTGACTTTCTGGTACCCAGAAAACTAGCTCCAGCAGCCATTTACATTGGAGAACACAATTATCACCCACCTAAAATAACAACTACGTGAAGAAAAGGCAGAAAGGCCAGAACTAAAGCCCAAGTCAGCAGCATGCTGGCTTTCCACTAGAGGGCAGACTAATATCACTGGAAAGTACCAGACACAGTCCTGTAACTTTTCCTGCAACTCCGCACAAAATCCATTTCAGGTTTTTCCAGGTCAAGAATTTCATGCTTTGGCTTTCAGTGTGAACTAAACTCCCCGGCTCAACACATACTTTCAAACCCACAATGCTGACACACTTCTGCACTGCCTTACAATGAGAACGACTTTGAACTAGGACAGTCCATGAGCTCTGTGACTGAAACAAGAGCTCCGTCCAGCAGTCACTTAGCCAGACCTCCACACCCCTTCCATGACCAACCTGCAGACACAGTGCTCTGCTTCTCATTCAAGGGTGCAGTTGGCTTTGGAACACACCAGACTCCCAGAAAATCCCAAATAACCCTTACAATGCCATTCAAGCCCTTGTTAATAACAAGGGTCCTTACCACTTTATTGTGCTTCTAAGGTTAGGTTGACTGACGGTGCTGTCATCTATAAATATTGTTGAGCATGAGCTGTATTTTTTCGTAAGCTGCCCAGGAGAGACCTTGGGGGAAAAAAAGAAAAAAGAAGAAAGAAGAAAAGAACTGAAATACATTCAAGCAGAGAGATTCTGTAAGCTTTCGTTTAGCACACTGAATACTGGCTTTACACCTCAAGTGGTTACTGCACAGGAGATGACTGTGGATGGTTGCTGCTGCAATGTAAGCTACCATGTAGCCATCTAGTTCCTTTGTGTAAGATACATTTATAAACCATCCCTTGTAATACACAACATGATTTTAGATAATTTACAGCAGAAATAGCTGAGCTAAAACAGCCATTCCATTCTTTTCAGTTTGTGTCCCAGTCTTCCCTCTCTGTGATGTACTCTATTAGATTTCCCTGTGACTCCATAATCACCAACTCCTTTCTTTTACACTCTATACCTTTACAGTTTTTGGTTATCCAGTTTAACACTTGGGGTTTTGTCATGTTACAGTTAAAAAAAAAAATAAACCTTTTCCTGACATGGCTCCCTTCACACGTCTTGTTTAGCATCTGGAATCTGGAAACAGAGTAGTGCTATTTAGCCTTACTTTTACTGTTCTTATTTAGAGCTAGCAATATGCTCCATCATCCATTCTGTACTGTAAGAAATCTTCCAATATAACCCTACCCGGGCTTCCCTGAGCATTCTCAGAGAATGCCTTGCACTAGAGATAGGACATCATAATTGAGGGAGAAATTTTAATCAAACAGTTCAAGATTCTTTAGTTTTCACCAGAATTTTTTAAATGCCTTGTCTAAAACTTGAGAGTCTTCCACATGAAAATATTGGCATGCTTCAAAACTCAACAGCTGCCTGGGAATATCTCCCATTCCAGCTGAAGTTTGCCAGCAAAAACACTCCAAACACACTTCACCTTGGTACTGGCAGGTGGAATTGGTATAACAAAAAAAGAAAGAGAGAAAAAAAGGGAAAAGAATCACCCCCACTCCTTGCATTATCATGCAAAATCAGAGACTTGAAGTACCACTATCTTACCAATATTTTATCAGTAGACACTTATTTTTTTTAGGCTTTATGTTACTAACTTCCATTCTTACTTTTACTAGTCAATGATTTTTTTATCTACTTATTAATGACATTCCATCTTTTTTGTTTTAGCTGGTTTTTTTTGATAAGTGAAGTGTCCAAACCAACTAATATTTGTGGAAGAAGCTCAGAGCATATTTTCAGATTTTAAAACTAATGGAGTATCACTTGTTTATCATATTGATGACATTTGTTCATTCTCTTTTCATACTGGATACATTTCTTAAAATAAGTCCTGTAGCAATACTCCATCAGCAAATAATTCAACATTTGCCATCTTGGCTGAGAAATTAATGCAGTTTAATTTCTGTTTAAAAAAAATACAGACAGGTTGTCTTGTATTTTCTTCTTTACTGTTTTGAAGTGTTTAAGACTGAGAACAAAAAAATTCATTTTTGTTCTTTTGACATCAGCCATTCTATGCTCTGAAATATTGTACCTGTTTATTGTTTAGAGACGGGCAAATATAATTCAGTTTCACCTTTCTAAGGAAGATTTGGAACATGTCTAAGACTATATACCTAGGACTACTACAGTTGTTTCCTCGAATTTGTCTTTCGCCCAATACCCTAATATTATTTACATAGAACCTGGTTTACTTACATGGTTTATATGGTTACTCTTCCTCTTCTCTCGCACTAGAAAGAGAGAAAAATAATGTGAACCAAAAGGTTTCCCAATTTACATTCAATGAACTCATTCTATTAACCTAGTTTTCTAAAGTATGGGAGTATTAAAAGTTTCAAATTTTACTTTAGGTGTCTGGAAAAGTAGTTTGAGGAAAAAATACCAAGTTTTATCAAGCTAGTAAGCTACATGCTCCGTGTACCCACACGTACGTTTAGGAACAGTCACTTTCCTAAGGGGAAAAATGTCTCAGCTTTGAAAAGATGTTGTGTATCATGAAAAACAGGATGATTTCAGACAGTTCAGAGACAATGTCCAATATCCAACAGCAAACAGAAGCAGAACCAGCACACCCTGAGCCTGCCAAAGGCACACAAGGAGGAAGGGAGGTGCCCAGCATTATTTATGTGTTCTCTCCTCCTACTAGAACATCAGAAGGTAAAAAGGTATTTCACTATACAGAAGATGCTGGCACAAGCTGTGCACCTATTTATCATATAACTGCAATCATGTCATTTGATCATTTTAAACTATCAAAAGAGACTGCAAGGTTAAACTTCCAGCTGTGACAGCAGCAATACAACAGCGTTAGGGAGAGCTGAGAGCTGCACACATGCACCAAGTATACAAATGTGACCAGCATGGACAGGCACCTCCCTGAAGTTCTAACCTCAGATCAATACCACTCTTTAGTGGGACACATACTCTTACAAATTTAAAAAACCTGACAATTAGAAAAGAGCATCCACATTATTTTAGTCTTTTTGCATAAATCTGAACTCATAATCCTGATAACATCTCACTGAGAGAGAACTTATGGATATTAATTCTACTAAGTCTATGGAAGGTCAACTAAAAAAGAACAAGGGAAATTAGAAAATAAATTACTCTGCCTGACTTCTCCATAAAAATCAATTAATTTAGTACAAATTTCAGAGAAGAGTTTAATAGTTACTACCTCACCTAGAGGAGCCTTTTTCTACATGAACAGAAGTCTACAGAATTCAACACATTTCATTTGAAGAAAACCAAATGACATTTAAAAGCAATGCTACCCCCAACAAGCCTGTTCACGTAGTTTGAGCATTATCTGCAGCAAGGCTGAAGGCTCACAGTGACAGTGTTCATGAACTCTGTCAGCATGGGAGCTGCACCTTCAGCACTGCTCATCTCAGAGGTGTCTGAAATGAGCAGGTCACACCCTCTGGCTGTTTGAAGACTGACCTCAGAGGCCCCAGAAAAAGAGCTTTACATTTCCTTGGTATCATCTCTTCTGGAGAGCCAGGCTAGTGCTTGTTCCCACTGCTCACAGATTATCTGAGCACTGCAAAGTTGATACAACTGACAATTCTACCACTTGCCACAAGACTGAATAGCAGGACAGTAACTGACAGACCTGTCAAAATAATTCTTTTTTGTGGCAAAGCTGTGCCAAGTTAAGACACACTGCAGCTTTCCATCAACACATCCAACCTCAAGTGCATCACTTTCTTAGCAAAACAGTGCTTCAAACAAGAACCAACTATAAAAGAAACAAAAGCATTTTAAAAAGATTATCCTAAACTTTTTTTTGTTACAACTTCAAAAAGGTCCTGTAGTCAGAATTTATTTGTGCAATATAGAAATGCCTCCACTTTTTAACAGCCTTTTGGAATGCACAAGCTATAGCAATTGTTTCAAATTTGAGTTATTATGTAAAAACAGGATCTGCAAAGAAATTGAAAATTGAGTTATTACGTAAATACAGGATCTGCAAAGAAAATTAAAATCTCAATACATCTATATAATTAAAACCAGGGTTGGAGAATATTTACCCTCTGAAACTATTCTAACAGTTTAAAACAATATATTCAAAAGCAACTGATAGAGACTAATGGCTTAGGCTTATTATTTATTACAGAAAACTTCGATTTTTTAACTACAAGTTTTTACTTTTAAGTATTTTTTCAAACAGTCCTATGTCATTAAAAACCCACCATTGCTTGAAACTTGAATTACACTAGTGAAGAGAGCCTTGCTCCTTGAGACTACTAGGATCTGCATTCTGAAATCAGATACTGAAGCATTTTAATCAATGCACTTAAAGATCAAGTGATTTTAAGTGTTAAGTAAAGTGGTCTAAAAACACATTTCTGTGTAAATACATAAATTACTAATCCCTACACTATGAAAGAATCGAAGCACTGTTCTTGAGCTGTTACTTTTGGTTATTTTTCCAATTTTTTCCTGTGTTTTGTTAAATTGGAAAAAGCCTTAGCTTACCATCTGTTTGTGACTTGCTCAGGAAAATTGTGCTTGCTCTGGGATGATCAGATGGATTAGATTCCAAGGCCAAATCTGAAATGGGAAGGACAAAAAAAAGGAGATACCTTTAACAAAAGATGATAACTGCAACAATTCCCACCCAGCCTCAAAGTGCTCAAGCACAGTGATAGTAACAAGATCAAACCCAAACAGAATGGGCTGTCTCTCTGAAACAAAACCATACTTCTGTCAAGATGAATAAAAATTTTATGTATTTCCTTCTGAAAAAAACAGGGAGATCTCAAAAAAACCCATTTATCTTCAGAAGTCAATCTGTGCCCCTGCATGTTAGGGTCACTGGGTGTGGGGCATATGCTCAGTAGTGAGCAGAAAGCTAGAACTTTATAAAGAAAATAATTTGAAAAAATATACCAAAACAACAAAAAATTATCACTGCTGATCTTTCCCTCTGTGCCTTTCCCTCTATGCTCTATGTACCAAATACAGCAGGAAACAATCTCTGTGGTATTACAGAGGAACCTAATAAGTAACATTTACAGTGCTGATAAATATCAAAACATGGAGCTTACACTCGTCAGTTCTTTTAGAATTTCAAATAAAACCATGTAAAGCTAAAATAGAGTTACTGAAGAACAAAATGACTGCTTTAATCCTTTGCCACAACAGAGCAGTGATGGCATTAGAAGAGGATATATTACTCCCTGAGATTAAGATGGAAGTGATCACAAAAGTTTTTTGATGAAACTGTGACCATCAGGATGAAATTCTGAGCTGCCTTAGCTTTGACAGAAGAAACAGCTGTTCCAAGGAAGTCATGCTACAGACACAGTGACTTATGTGAACACATGAACAGAATAATCTAGGACTGTGATCCTTTGAGTCCTGGAAAGAGCAATTTTGCATCCATTTACAGTTGTCATTCTTATGCTATGCAGCCATACAAGCACACACACTCATGCATGAGCACTTGCACTTTTAAGTGTTCAAGGTGGGACACCAACAGCTGCCACACCCCTACAAAGCAAAGCCATCTAAGAATCGCCATCAACTTTTAATTAAAAAAGCCCATAATCTTTTATGCACCCAACCAACAGAACTCTGCCAAACCACAAAGTGCCTGGGTGCTGAACTGTGTGAATGTTTATGCTCCTGCACCTCCCCACAACACAGCCACAGCCCCCTGCATCAGCAAGGGAACATAACTGCCAAAGTACAGAGTCCCCAAAACTTCTCATTCCAGATTCCCACTGGTGCACAACACTGCTGTCCAGACCTCCATGTTTTCCAAGTACATAGTTGATTCTCTGAAAAAATAAAAATTCCAGCATGCAACAGCATGCCATACTGCCACATTTTTAAGTACCATTTGTAACATCTTAGCAAAATAGTATAACTTGTTTAAAACTTGTCCACAAGTCTGGCAAGTTTCTAACACTGATTTAACAAAAACACTTTTAATAGACAGTATACAGCTTCTAATGCTAGCACTGCACTAACAAACAAACCCAACACAAACAGTGATTCAGAAGTGTAGGTATTTTGCCAGCCTACAAGTAACTGAAAAAAGGCCAAACAAGACTGCAATATGCAGACTTAAAATACAGATTTTTATCAGCAAGTTATGATGCAAACAGAGCAAACAACTCAGAACTTATTTATTTACAGTTCAGCAGCAACTTTTAGAATAACTGGGTAAGTCAGGTCAGAACAGATCTCAGAGGTCTCCAGTTCAGCCTCTTGCTGAAAACAGAATTGGCTTTTGGTAAACAATGAGGCTGCTCAAGGCTTTGTCAAGCTGAGCCTTGAAAACTCCCAATGAGGGTCCACAGAGCCTAGAACACGTTTCCCTTTAGGGGACTAATGCCTACAGGCCTATGAGACTCACTATGGTCTGGTAGGGAAGAGTCTGTAGGACTGTACAAGTCTTGGGCCACATTTAGGGAAAGGCAGCAAGGAAAACTGGAGAGGAAAAAGCACAGGAAAACTAAAGGAAAAGGGCTACTGAGGTCAGTAACTCCTAATACAGGACTCCCTGTTTCTCCTTGCTGAATTTCATCGGGTTGGTGTTGGCTCAGTGCTGTCCAGGTCCCTCTGAATAAGCAGCCTCCAGCACACTGACTGTTGGCTGTCATCTGCAATTCGGGCATCCTCCATCACCTCCTCCAGGTCACTGATAAATGCTACACAGGGCAGATGCTTTTTTTCCCAGCGAAGAGACAGTACAGGATAACACCCATCCTCCTCCACCTCATTAAAAAAATACACTACTATCTTGACTTCCTTATGGTTTTGATTTACTTTGAAACCATATGACTTGTTAATGTTCACTTCTTACATTGTTTCTGCCTCTTCTTGTGCTCTGCCAGTCCCTATATCCATGCCTCTTACAAGTTAGAAATCAGGTCTAGGACTAAAAGCACAATGAATATAACCAACTTTCATCCCAGACAAGAAGTGTCTGCAATGTCTTCTTGTCACTCCAGGCAAGAAAATCCACAGCACTGCTGCATGCACTGAGTGACACAAAATTGACAAGGCCACATGAGTCAACCCCCTGAACCAAGCAGACCCACACATTTAAGGAGAGGAACAGAACTGAAAGGATCATAGACCTCACTGGCTCCAGTTCCATGATGGCTCTGCCAGACAAAAGAAGCTTTATGCTGAATGAAGCCAGGTTATTGGCACCCACAGCACACTAAACCCACAACACAGAGTTAAGGTACTAATGAAGTCCAAGGCACATCACACAACTCCCAGTACAAAATCCCACCAGGAATTATCAAGACCAAGCTGGGTGAGAAGTAGCTGGGTACGTTATTCCAGGATAACATGGTGTGAGCAGAGACAGTGTACCTGCTTTGGTCTAGCAAGAGACTGCAAAGAAAAACGCATTTAACAAACCACCTTCCTGTACCTTTCCCCTTATAAGCTGCAGAGAATTTTAACCATCCTGCCTGTGCCATTTTCCCATTGCTTTTTTCTAAGCAATGGAAAAAGTAGTCATGTGATTTGCTTGTCCTAAACTGCCAGTGAGGCTCACAAAATACCAAAAAGCAACAGCAATACAGCTGATGAAGGAAACATAAGGCAAGAAGCAGATAAGGGCAGGAGCAGAGGTAAAATGTAATGGGAAACAGCAAAAGAAAAGGCAGAGGAAGAGATAAATCTGTCTGCAAACAATTTGACTCACAACCAAGCATAATTCCTAATAATTCATCCTGGTAGCACTTATGAGTCCAAAGCCAAGATACTAACCCTGAAGGTAAGGGTGAGTCTTGAGTAGGAGCTGCATCAGAAGTTGCATGACAGAAAACTCAAGCTTCACAGAGAGCTAATAGAAAAAGAAAGCATGTATGCCACAGGATAAACAGGAATAATAGGAATTAAAACATGCAGAAACAAGAATGAGAGAAATTAGAGGAACAACAGCAACAAAACAGCTCCAGAATGTTTTTGTTCTAGAGGTTATTAACTCAATAGAAATCAAAACACTTTCTATCTGACCCTCACACTTAGTGATAAAGAGGTGAGAGGGGAAGATTCCCACCAGAAATTAGGTCATGAGAGCAGGACAATAATGCTGCTACACAAGAGCCCTTCACCTGTCTGAGAACCTTCCCCCTTATTTCTCTGCATCTCTCAGAGCCATTTACTCATGTGTACTACCAAGCTTGTCAGATCAGTCCTGCCTCCAAGTGGAGCAGAGAGAAGCCTGAACTTGCTTCCCTCTGCCACCGTTCCCCCTTTGAGGAATCCCTTGCAGCTCACTTGCACTTCAGACAATCTCAGCCACCTCTGCTGCTGCTGTGCACACACAGTCCCCCAACAGGGCAGATCACATCAATTTTAAAAGCAATCCTCTGCCCTAGCTCAAGATCTTATATCCTTTCCATAGCAAAAGTCCAGATGAAGACTTTACTTTTATCCATGCCACGTAAGTATAGGTTTTAGGAATTATAATGCTAGCTACTTATCTATGGTTTACACACCTCCAGGGATGACTTCTAATTATTACAAACACATTTTACACTTTGCTACATGTATTATCCTGTGAATAAAGCTGACAGTCAAAGATGTCACTAAGTAGCAACCCTTTGATAATTTCACTACTTCAGAACAATAAACTATTGCATTTCCTTTAACAGTTTTTGCCCCATCCTTTGCTTTATTAGACAGCGGTAACATTTTGTTACAGCACATATTTAAAGCATTAGATGATACAATAATCTCTTTGCTGTAAATTGCATTTTGTCACTTGCTCAATGACTTACTAGCTGTGACTAATGCTTGAGTTTCCCTTATATTTCATTACCTTATGCTGTAAAGATGCAAGCCACTTAACACATCCAATAAAGGTGTAAAAATTATAACAAATTAGATGAGCAAGTCTGCCAATCCATTTCAGAGAGCCTGTTATTCCTAACAATAACTTCATATAAAATTATTTCTCCTTCAAATTATATTACTCTAATTCTTTTCCCAAAACCTTTTAGGAAAGTTACAACTCTGGTTTCTAAATTTAATCGGCTGTGTTTATTTGTCCCAGCCACTCCAAATGCACCAGAGAGCCCAGCACACATAGGCTGCTTTCCATTTGCAGCTCTGATTGTTGAAAGATTGTTAAAAGATTATTTCTAAATATTGTGGATTTACACAATAGACACAGAAGGATGTTTTAAAGCTATTTAAAAGGTGTCAGTTAATCTTTATGGCACTACCACAGAAACAGTAATATCATTACCAATACCCAGCACATATCTAATTATACACTGATGTTTTGGAAGGATGTAGAAATTACTTCAATATACAACAAGCTCTCATAATTAGAAAGAAATTATTTGCTTTTTACACTACTCCAGAGTTGGGCTGGAGAAACTGACACAGTAAATATCTCAAATTTTCTACTAAAATCAGAAGAATTTAGAAAGCAAAAGTGCAGAATATATATTAAATACTGAGACTACCTAGGGTTTAAGTAATTTATTAATTTCTATGGCTTAAAAAAAATCAATACCATATTAATAAGTGTTTTTTCATTCCTCAAAGTGCAGGAGGATCCACACCACTCTCTACAGCCTCCACAGGACATTCCAACATGATCCTATTGCACCCCGTTCACAGCCCCTGCTGGGGAAACCCTGCCAAGAGATCTGTTCCACACAACACAACACCCATCCTTTCTGGGGCCAAACAGAGCCCAGGAGGCTTCCACACATTTCCTGCTGTATCTGCCAGGGTTATAAGCACTTCTAGAGCTTTTAGCCAAGGCAGAGTATCAGGAGTGTCCCAAATTCCACAGCAAAAGCAGGACAAGTTATAACAGTGGTAAACAAGATGCCCCTAAGATTTTATCTTTGAACTAGAAGGAAAACAGTAGCTCACAAGCTAGATTGTAGAAGTAACTAACATTTTGTTAGGGATGTGTTCCTGTACTGTATTAATTTAGGACCATTTAAAGGACAAAGAGAAAATATTAGTTCTATGCTGTCAGTTTTTAGTCCCCACACCGACCTTCACACATAATGCAATTCGCTATCAACAGAGGCTGAAGTCGAAGTCCACAGCTCCAATTTTCTAACTGATAAGCCAAAACAAAACAACAACAAAGAACAAACACCAAACCAAACAAAAAATATTGGAACACATTAAAGAGCACCCAAATTTTAGAATCTTACATCCATGCTGACAACAGCAAGCGTGAGGAAAGCCTTCCTATAACAACTCCTCACATGTTCTGTGCTGTATTTCCAAGTCATGGTTCAGAAAGTAAAATAGGTGAGTACCAGAATTTCCAGTCTCAGGTAGTGTCTACAGGTGACCAAAGCAAGACACACTGCAGTGTCTGCTGCTGTCACATGCCACCTGATTGACTGGCACATGGTACGTTTTTCACCTCTTCCAATTGCTCACATTTGCAAACTTCAAATGAAGCCTGGATCTTACCTGCAGTTTGTTCTGTAAAAGAAAAATAACTATTCATGTAACAAAACATGTCCAAGAGCTTTACAGAAAAGCTTTTTTTAGTCTTTGAAAGATGCTGGCATTCAGCAGTTTATTATCTGAGCCTGACTGACACATTTCATAACAAGCCAGTGTTAGTTTTTACACTGGAAAAAAATCAACAGTGTCTGATTACTGCAATGATTTGAGACCCTTTCAGAACTCCAAACAGAAGCAAAGCTGTGCTATGCACACACAGCTCATCAAACACTGAAGAATGCTACCTGGCTGACAGGGGGATTTTTGTATAAGCTCTTAAGGTAATCCTGATATTCACATCACCTGCAAGGAGGATCTTCAATTTTATTCATCTGGCTTTACTACACATTTTAATAAATAGCACCAAGATTTTTTTTAAAGTCAGTACCATCCTCACTTAAAAATCTCTTGAAATCAAAACATTCAGAGTTTTCTTCTGAAAACATTATTTTTCTAGTGAGTGAAGTAAAAGTGCACATTCAAACTCTAGATGTAATGCAGAAAGAAACAGGTTTAAAATTTTTAACACAGACTTGCTGGCAAGGATCTACAGATGCAAGGTCTGGGTTCTTAATGTTTGGTAGAATTTCCCTCCTGCTCCCCGCAGTAACTTCTTCCTTCTCCCTGCATGTGGAAGAAACATTGTTAGGAATGTTAATTTAATGTGCAATATGAATCTGGGAGGAGTAGGGTTTTGTGTTTTGTTGGCTGTGCAAGAGTTCATTCCCCTGTTAGTCAGCTTTTTGGTATGACCTCACCACAATGATCACACTTGAGAGAACACATACTGCTAGCCACAGAACTGCTGTTCTACAACAGCTACCCTGCAGGTAGGAGGGAAAACAGCAAATCTCCTACAGAAAGCCAGCAGAGGATAAGGATGCTAGAGGCAAGCCACAGTGAACCAGTTTAAAAAAAAAAAAACAAAGTAAAGATTAAAATTAATTGAGTTTCCATAGTTCTGTAAACTTCATCAAACCCCTCTGATTATGTATTTAATTTCAATACCTGTTATGCTGAAAGCCTAAAGAAACACACCAGAAATACAAATCAATCTCCCTTCACATGAGCTTCATGTACATATGTTCCATACCAACACTACTCTTAAAAACCTAAGGTTTTTACTTGTTTGCTGCAAAAGTCTCCAAGACTTAGTGAAGAGAAAAAGTGATAGAGGATTCTTTAGTTGCCAGCAGCATCCAAGCATAAGAACATAAATACAAATACTATACTGCAGTGATCAATTACTTTAATTCCAATTCCCAAATCTGTAGATTAATTTCATCACTGTTTCTGGATGACTTTGTGAGTCAGTCATTTCCACTACAGGTACTTCTCAGATTGTTTCTAGAGGCCATGGCACCAAGCTTCTTAAGACAGCAACATAGAAGGTGTTTCAGGCTTACAGAAAGTCCAATACTTCATATTTGTGAAGATCACAGACTATCTGCAGCTGCTACAAATACCTTTGTAATGAATGACAGGTCAGTCTTTTTGAAAGGGATATTGACAGTTATGGGGAATCAAGAGTGAGTCTAAGTTAGGTGAAAAACTCGGTGACTACAAGGAAAAAAGAGGGAACACTAAGAAAAGGCACCAGAGCATCATTTGTGTTTTAGCTCTGGCTTCATGTTTGTCCAAATATACAGCGGTATTTGTCAACTTATGCAGATACAGATTTTCAAATAGAGAAGCACAAAAACCAACACAAGATGGTTAAGCCTTCCCTGTGATGAAAACTGCTGGCATCAAAAAGCTGATTCTTTGCACCAAAATGTTTCAACTTAACTAACATTTTAACTAGGATTTAAAAAAAAAAACCCAACAACAAAAAAACCCCGAACTAAAAAAATCCCAGGAAAAAACCTACACCCACATGCCTGAAATAAGCTGAAATTATATAAGAGAAACAAATGAACAGTATTTAGACCTTCTGCAAGGAGGTTTATAGACAAGCTGTTATAGACAACCAGATCACAGACAATCAATATATCCAAATATTTGTTCATCTTCAACACTGTTTAATAACTGCAGCATGCAGGCAACCTGAAGCTTTCAAGAGTTACTCCAGGCACTAGCCAGGTAAAACTCACTTACTACATCCCTATTAACTCTCCTCTTCAAAGTCCCCTTCCATTTGCTTTCCCATCTGACCTGTGTGTGATGGTCACATCCCACTCAGCTCCTCACCTGATGCCATTTGCTGTTCTCTGTTATCCCTGACTGTCTTTTCCCTTGTCATGCTCCATCCCCCAGTTTTATTCAGGTGAGGGTACCAGGTCCCTTTGTCCCACCACTTCAGTAGGGAAACACTCTTCCCCTTGGTTCAAGGGAATCAGGCAAACCTCTGCTCAAACTCAGTGAACAGCAGCAGTGCAGGGAGATGTTTTCAAGTACAAGTGAGAAACATCTGCCAAGCAAGGTCTCATTCTAGTTGTAGCCAAGCATCAGAGAGTTTTTGAAGAAGTACATCTGTGTTTAAACATAGGGATCTAGCAATAAAGTGTCAGTCGTACAAAGGTCTTCCCCCAAATAACCAGAAAAAAAAAAATCTCAGGGAAAAAAAAGGAAGCCCAAAACAAAGATTAGCAGGCCCTCATGTTGGGGGAGAAAACCCAAACAACCAAAGACCAAAACAATCACCACAGCCCAAATGGCACACTAAGATCAAAGAGCTACCATTACTAGAACTAGATAGGAAAGCCTTTTTGGTCAATTCAAACTGTGTTGAACTGTTCATTTAAGGAACACTTAATGCTCAGCTGAAAACTCAACTTTAGATTCATGGCAGACTGATATTTAATATTAGCAGAAGCATGAATCTAGTTGGAAGGAACTTTGTTTTCAAAGTTACGTTTATTCCCGTTTACTTAATCCAACTTGGCTTAGCATATTAAATCACAAATACAGGCTTAGTTCTTGTCCACAGAAAGCATTCACCAAACAGGTTATGGCTCAGGATCTTGAGAGCCATAAAATACAAGGTCATGCTTTAAATTCTCTTAGGAGAGGATCTGACAAACCTTTCCTGTTTGAACATTAAACTTTCAGTTTTACTGGGTGTTTTACCTCCATTCCACCTACCACTGCTTTTTTGTCACACATAAACACCACATCATAATCTGGCCATTTTAAGAAAGTGGGAATTTTCTTGTTTCATTCTGATCTGACACAATCTGAGCAGTGCTGACTGGAAAGTGTGCCTGTTAAGGAGAGTAGCTAGAGAAGCTACAGAATAATCCTCACTTAAGAGCACAGACCTGTGAGGAACACATTCCACTTGCTATGAAAGAGCAACACAAAGCTATGAAACAACACAAAACAAAAAGTCCAAAGCTCAGTTGGTAACTTCTGCATTCCTGATACAACTAAAACATTCAATTTTAGCAAAATGAGTGCAGAAGTACTTAAGACAGATTTTAGAACAACAAACAACGTAGAGGTAGAAATGTAAGGAATGAAGCATCTCCATCCCATTTGGATGTTGGCTTTCTGATATATTTAGCTGTTTTCTTAGAAACTCCTAGAACTGAGCAGCATGGAACAAAAATAGCCAAAATGATCTTGACTTTTTTCCTTGCAGCTTTCTCCTTTCTCCCTGCCAAAGGATTTAAGAAAAGGGCAGTCAGTAGGTTCTCAGCCTCCCATTATAGACTAAGTTCACATCTTAGCTAGCCTATGATACTACACAATAATAAATTACAGAAACACATTTTATCCCCCAAATGAAACTAACACTTTCTAGTAGTCAACAGCACAGAAGCACACAGGCTGTTTGCATGGCCTGGGTAGGCCAACAGCTTTTACATCCTAGAGTTTAAGAGGAATAAGCACAGCTATCTGGTCTATTGCAATTTATTATTTCATAGAAGGTATTAAATTAAATAGCTGTCTCACTTCTAACTTCTTCATAAAGCCTGTATCATAACACTCGATTTCAGACTTCACTGCTTTACATTTTGAAGTTAAATGCTTCAATTCTATCCAGGGAGTGATTTGTAATATTCAAAAATCATCACAAGAAGTTTTACTTTTAAAACTGACTATCCAGATTTTTACTTCAATAAAGATACCAAACTTTGATATTTTCTGCACCCCTAGAGGGTTATATCAATCAGAAAACTTCAAATATCATCTATCACTTGCATCAGATCAACTTTGGAGGGCAATAGTGATCCACACAGCACTGTAAAAGTGATCTTTAAAATAATCTTAAACATATACTACTTATGCAGTTCTAATTTTAGGATTATCTCCTGCCTCAAGACTAAAGTTTCCATAGCCACAAAAGTAAAATTTGTGATAGACAGTTATTGTCTTATTCTTGTGCTATACACTCTTATTCAGGCTTGCAAATTCAAAAAAATTAAATACTTCTCTACTTCAAGGCCAGTCCTGAAACCTGAATGAATTCACAATTAAATCTGTTTCTTAGCACAGCTGACATGATCACATACTAAAGATTCAAACAAATACAACCCTTATTCCTCAGGAGATTTGTTCAGCTTAGGCATTTTTGCTTGGCTTATTAGAATCTTTAGAGAGTTTAGCTCCTCCTCCCCTAATGAGTTGAGAGAGTTCTGTAATAATCTTCCTGCAAAAATAAAGGTTTATTTCTCCTAGGCAGCAAACACAATTTCTACTCCTGCACAGCTGTCTCAGAGGAGATCCAAGGGGCTGACTGTTCCACCTCTTTTCTGGAACAGCTGCACCATATGGTGCTGTGCAGAACCCTGCGAGTTTAATAACTCCATTTCTGAAGGTCTCCTCACACTCTCCTGCAGTGAGTCTGAGAGCAAAAAAAATTCTCTTAAGTTGAAGAAGAGTATGGATTACAGTGATTATTGTCATGCACCATACATGAAAGATGCCAGGCAGGCTATCTTTTTCCAAGTGAATAAATTTGGCATAGGTGTGGTTATGACTGCTGAGAGGAAGAGCAAGATGTTTGTTAATTAAACTGAGTTTTGAATATCATGAGGTGCCAGACTGCGCCGAGCGGCTGCAGCAGCGCCCCGGGAGCGCCCCGAGCTGTGACCCGCCTGGGGAATTCCCCAGCACAGCCCTGGCCCCCGGCCCGGCGGGGGATGCCTCACACAGCGGGTCTGGGGGGAACCGCCGGGGATCCCAGCGGCGCACACGGGCTGTCCCATGAGCCCAGGGGAGGCAAACCGGGATCGCCGAGGGCTCCGCGACGAGGACCGCCGGTGTCATGAGTACACGGTTACAGCCCTGCACAGCCAGGGTATAAATTACTCATGTCCAGCCGCGGTGATGTCATATGCACACGATCTTTGTAATTCTTAATTCTCTTATTCCCCACACACCCTCTTCCTTCCTCCTGTTCAACAGAGACTGGAAATGCAGCAGCTTTTGCGATCTGCCCGAACACTGCGACCGAGCCGTGACTCCCTGGCCGAGGAGAAAAGAGCAGCCAGACTTCTCCACCTGGGCCAGGAGCACCCGGGGGCTCTGCCACGTTCTCCTCTTGTTCCCCGACCCCTCCCGGGACCCGGGCAGGGCCGGGCGCTGCCGGGCGAGGGAGGCGCTCCCGGCCCGGGCGGGGACCTGCCCGGCGGCCGCGGCTCGTCCCGCGGGGGAGGTCCCGGCCCGGCCCCGGACTCGAACCCCGGCCCGGCGGGGCTGTGCCGGCGCCCTGACAGCCGCGGGGAACTTTGCCTGGGGCGCGGCGCGGCCGAGCCCCGCGGGGCCGGCGGGACCGCGCTGCCCCCGCCGCCGGACAAAGGGGCCGCGCCTCGGGCCGCCGGTGCCCCCCGGGTGCCCGCCGGGGCGGAGCGGGGCACCGAGGGGACGGGGATGCGGCGCCCGGCGCTCCCCGCCCGCCCGCCCGCCGCTCACCATCCGGGAACTCCCGGTCGCTGATGTGCTGGAGGTGGGGGCCGCCGCCGCCGCCGGGATCCGAGTCCCCCGACTCGGCCTCCGCCGACCCCGAGCCGCCGCCGCCGCCCGCCGCCGCCGCCGCCGCCTGGTACGCGTCCGCCCAGCGATCGGGCCCCGGCGCTGCCCCGCCGCCGCCGCCGCGGGCCCGGCTGAGCTTGGGGCTGGCGTCCGGGGATACGCAGCAGGTGACGGTGTTGCCCATGGAGCTCGGAGCTCCCCCGCCGGGCCCCGGCTGCGCGGCTCCGGGCTGGGCCGGGGGAGGGGAGGCGGGCGCAGGGCGGGTCGGAGCGCGGGGCGGGCCCAACGCCGCCGCCCCCGCCCCGGCCGCGCGCGGCCCCGCCCGCCCCCTCGGCCGCGCGACCGCCCCGCCGCCCCCTGCGCGCGCCGAGCGCGGGCCTCGCGCGAGCGGCCGCCGGGGGGAGCCCGGGCCCCGCCCCGCCGCCGCCCAATCGCCTCCCGCCGCGGCGCCGCGTGACGGCCTCTCCGCCAATGGGCGCGGGGCTCGTCACGCGGCCGCCGCCGCGCTCTCCCCCGGCCCGCGTCCCCCCCGCCTCTCCCTCGCCTGCCCCACGCGCACGCGCGCACGCACCGCCGGCCGCGAGGCCTCGGACGCGCCCCCGTGGCCACGCCCCCTCGGCGCCGCGCGCTCGGCCCCGCCCCCGGGGGGCTCGCGCTGGCCGGGCACGCACGTGCTGCAGGAGCGGCGCTGAGGGGAGGGGAGGGAAGGGAAGGGACGGCGGGACGGCAACACGGGCCCAACGGCAGCGCTGCCCCCCGCCAGCCCCGCCGCTCCTGCCAGCTGGGGCACCCTGTGGCCACTTCTCCTCTCCCGTTAACGGGCTGGAGGCCTCCTGCCCAGGGGCAGCAGAGCCTCAGCGGTGCCGCTGGGCGCTCAGTCCCGCGCGGGCCCTGCCGGCAGCAGGGAAAGGGACACTGCCCCGGGCCGCCACAGCCACAGCGAACACTGAAAGTCCGCAGCAGCTGCGTGTTAGCTTGCTGAGTTTCAGCTACCTGAGAGCTCCTCAGAGGGCTGGAATGTTCAAATACACTCCAGGGAAGATGGATTAGAGGGCGAGATGCCCGCAGCAATCAGAGGCCCCGATAAACACAACCACGCGTTGCTCTGCAATGAAACAACCCACTATCGCTACAAAAATTTAACTCTGGCCCCTGATAAGAAGAATGGCTCTGCAGAAGACTTAGGAACACACAAAAGTATTACAAAACCCTTGCTATCGTGCTGGCAGTTACTCCAAAGATAAGCAGGCTCAGGGTTTTACTGCATTTTGTAGGAAAATCCTAATGTTGGCTCTCCCATGTGATGACAAACTTGGAGTTTTGGGGTAAGCCATGTGTAGTTTCTTTGAAGAGAGGATGTCATAAATGCTGTATTTCCAGAATTTCTACAACTTAATCCCAGGCACAATAAAGGGACAAACCAAACGATTTATAGTCTTACATGAGGATTATTCCCTCAGACTGATGAATGATACCTTTTCACTTACCAGCAGTTTCTCTAAACTGTGTCAGCTAAGTCTGTCTACATGCTACTGACAGTTTGCAAAGCCTTGTTACTCCAGAGGAATCTGACCTTGCTGTGGATTACACGAGGGCCTCGGGGAAGATTTGCTTTCAGCACTTCCTGAAGCACTTTAGGCCACCTGAAGTCCCTCTGCAGCCTCTGCACTCTGCTTGGAAGGCTGTAGGCCAGCCAGTCCTGCTCCCAGTTCTAGGAAGGGCCAGGGGTTAACCATTGGGTGGAACAGGAGACTGACTTGAGTCAGGGAGGGAAAAAGGAGCTTCGTGCAAAATAGCCATGCAGAGATTGGTGTTTTTTTCCTTCTGGCATTGAACCCACTGATTTTTTTGTGAGGATGGTGGGGAAAGAGAATTAGCTAGAGGCTTGGTGTGGTTTACTGAAGTAATTAATTCTCGAGCAAGAATAGGAGTTGGCTTGCATCTGCACTATTTGAAACTTTTCTGATATGAAATATGAAGACTGGCATCATTTACTCTTGCACGAGAAAAGCAATACCTTCCCTCACTCTTTGCACCTGGCTGACTATTTTCAAAGCTGGAGCAGCTGAGCAAGCTGCACTCCTGCTGCACTTCTGGCCCCTTCCAGTGGCTCCACAGCGCTGGAGGTGAGCTGCTCCATGCAGAGCAGTGGCAGAAGCCACAGGCAAACCTGCACACCTCAGCCAGACAGCAGCCCTGCCGAGTGTCCGTGTCTAGAGCCAAGCCCGTCTGTTCCTTGCAGCCGTGCCAGCCTGTGCCGTGGGGCTGCCTGCCTTCGGCAAAGGGAGCTGCAGCTGCAGCAAGTGCCCCGGGGGATCCCAGCACCAAGGTGGGACCTCTACCAGCTCTCGGCTTTGGAGCAGCCTCGAGGGAATCCCTTGCAAAAACTGCGGGTTTGGGCAGCAAAAAAGCCTTGTTCAAGGGTGAGGAAGTGAGCAAGAGTGGCTCACCAGGCAGCTGAGCACCAGGACTCAGCCATCGGGGCCAACAGCCAAACCCCCATGTACTTGTGCCGATAGGTGAAAAATGCTGGGAACTTGGAGTGGCTGGAGTGTGTGACATGCCTCACTGCAATTTGGGTGTGGAGGTTTTGGTTCCTCTGCCTCCCAGAACCTGAAGTTTCCTATGGGTTTCATACTTGGTCTCAGTGTGTAATTCTGCAAAGGGGGAGAGATGAAGGCTACTCTTCCCCTGCACTAGTGCTGTTGTAAAGTATTGGGATTTATACAAACATGCAGAGGGAGGAAAGAAATCAGTAGTCTGTTTCCCTGTGAGGACTTATTCATGTAGGTCTTAAGCAAGAGGAAGCTGACTTAAATCCCTGGAAGTCACAGAAACAGCAAACTGTCCAACCTCCTTGTCATTCCAGGAGAAGTTAAGCTTCCGCTTCCACATACCTCAGTACACCAGTAAAGAGTAATTTTCCATATCTGTGCATGTTTTCCTTTAGCTGAAGTGATGAGGAATATTCATTTCTGCTCCATTTTGGCAAAGTAACTTAAAATCTTAATTTGGATCTGATTTATCAGGATAATATGACAAAACCTGTTGCTGTGTGTATTTTCTGCAGAACCAGGCAATCCTGTTAATAGGTGTAGTCTGAGCAACACCCTGCAGAAATGAAATACATTGTCTTTTATTTATGCAGCTTAACATTCTATTGACTTACTGCTATAGCAATACACTGAATACCCTCTATCATGATTTATTACTGGTCCTGGTTCTCTTCCTATTTTCTGTCTCATCTTGCTACTGTTCTGCTTGATTTACCCCAGTGAATCATCAGACAGTTTCCGTTATTAAAAAAATCAATTACTTTGATGTACAATGGGCAGCACATACCTAGTTCCACATTTTGCATAAGCAGGCATTTTGGATGGCGGATTGTGACAATAATGAATGCCTGAGCTGAAAATAGCTTACTACGGACTGTTGGGATCCAACCTCTTTTCCTCCTGCTCCAGAAAGAGAGGTGTGTGCCATGGGACTCTCAATTACCACCCCAGTTGTCTCTGAGCAGGGCACCCAGTGGGCAGCAACCCTCCTGTGCTTTAATTTTCACAAAAGGGAAAGCAAAGTAACTTTCAAAAATGTGGGAAATTAATCCTAATTTAAGCCTTCTCAGGAAGTTGCTGCAAACTTCGGGAGAACTCCACACAGCCTTTCAGGAAGGCCAGACGGCATCTTGAAACAAACTCTCAATCAGATTGTGATGGCAGCCAAAGGAGTAGTGACTTCTGCTCCTAATATGCAGAGATTAGAAAGACTTGTGGCTTATTCTGAATATACAAAGGACCAGACTTGCTCCTCATGTTAGTCCAATGAGGTCAGAGGAGCAATACTCTGCCAACTACTCCAAGTGAGGAGTACACACCCTGCCAACCACTAAATGCAGCTTCTGAGCTATAAATTTAACTATATGTATAATTATTTGCAGGATGCATAATAAATGAAGACTACCAGGCTTGACAGGACTAATATTAGTGCTACCAGCTGTGTTTTGGCTTGTGGGCTTACAGGAGGAAGTAATTCTGTCTCTTTACTTGGCCCATTTGCTGAGTATATGTGAGCTGCTGTCTGCTTGTGTTCAAAGGAACTCCACTTCTCAGACAAGTCTTTACGTTTCCTGTGATGGTTCTTTGTAGGCAGAGTTGGGCAGGTTTTTATTTAACTCCCTCTCTGAAATCTCAGCACTTGCATTCATAACCACACAATCCTGTTGTTCTTTGCCTCATGATGCAAAACCAGGCTTCCCTTCATCTGCAAGCAGCAGTATCCCTAAGAGAGAAGATGTCTGAAACCAACGTAACCAGCTTCTTTATGAAGCTTGAAAAATTCCCAACTCCAAGCGTATGTTCTTGTCCACACCAGCTGCAACAAGAAGATGAGAGTCTTCTAAAGGGCTTGAAATGAAATTGCAGGATTTTCCATAAGCCATCCAGCTTCACAGTCACCATCAGTCCCAGAAATGGAGAATGGCTCATTGCACACACTTGGTTGTGCTTCACAGGGCCAAGAATCTTAAATCGAGTAAACTCTGATGTTATCTTCACCCTGACTTGGTACTGCACATGCCTTTGCAAGGTCATGCACCTCCTTGCCTATCTGCAGGGTGATGACACCAACTCTGGGATGTGTTTTGTTCAATTTCTCCCTTCTTAGAAAGTGTCACAGCTGGGGGAGGAGTGCTTTCTGATCTTACTTGGATACCTTGGAGAAGAGCCAGGGCTTTGTCTTTTCCTGGAAATGTAGCTGCAGGAAGAATGAATCACCAGGTTGAACCTGTATAACCAACTGAAAACAAAAGCTCAGACTTCTGTGTCTCACTTGGAAATAATCAGGGGAAAAATAGGCATCCTGTTTTGAAAACCACTACCAGCTGACAGGACAAAAATGTTGCATGTGTGATGTCTTTTGAAGCTGACAAGTAACCTAAGACTACAGCCATTTAAGGGAAAAATCCCTGAGCAAAACAGTAGTGAGGGAAATAGAATAGTCCAATGTTTGGGGGAGAAAAGTAACCAGGGAGGTTATTCAGAACACCCAAGGTGGAATTTTAGTAGCCCTAAAGTTTCACACACTATTAAATTTCCTGTACTACCTTGGCTGGCAGTGAATACAAACCAACCAGGGCTGGGGAGCCTGTGTTTGATAGCATAAGGACAGACTGCAGTGCTGCTGTCATTGATTAAATCCCTCCTTTTGCCTTTGCTGCAATCTAAGATGTCATTACAGGCAATGCAGAAGCTGCTTGGCTGGCATGTGAGCATCTGGATCGCTGCAGGGATACCAACAGCACAGGCATGTGGGAGTAAACCTTTCTTCCTTCATCTTAGCTTCTCTCTTCTGCTCCTACATTCATTTTGTCTTCAGGTAAAATAAAACCAGCTTGACAATTACCAAAGACTAAGTTAGAGTTAATGGAGGCTTAGTACCTGAGAAGAAAATTCGAGATGTGCTGGAGCCAAGACAGAGGCCTGCAAAGCTGTACTTTGGGCTGGCAGTACCACCACTTCCATTTATCAAAATTTAGAAATAGCTGTTACTGCCAGTCAGGGAGGGATACAGCTTTCTTATGTGGAAAAGGAAAATGCTTTTCAGTATTTTAACACAAACATTAACATGAACAGTGAGTTTATTCAGAGAAGTCTAACTGTGCATGTGTAAGTCCTGCCTTATTTAGCCTTCTGCAGTTCTAATTCCAACTCTGGGCCACCAAAGCCTGGTGCTTAGGGGCACTCCCTGTCAGTTTTAAGGTACTTGGAATTGCTTAGACTTTTCCATCTTCTCTGTCATCTGATGGATTTTCTTTCTAAGGACTCAAGAAGAGAAACACTGACAATACCATTAGAAATAACACTAAATCCCCCACATTTTTCATATGCTTGGATTCTTCCTTTTTTTAAAAGGGTAACACGTCTGCACTAAGAGAAATGCCTTTGCATCTACATGAATGCTATAGCTGTTGTCTGCCTGCCTGCCTATATAATTGTTTTAAAATGTTTATAAAATTAGTTATTGTTAACTAGTTTTAAATTAATACAGTGCATTACTTGCACTGTAATTTCCTCTCCAATTGCAAAACACTGAACCTATAGAGCATATAATAAATTTCTCCACCTAATGTTAAGCCTCTAGATCCATACTCAGACTCCACAAAAGGAAGGTTTTTGTACCATTTTCCCTGCCCCATGTCTGTTCCACTTCCCCAGCACAGCGCTGTGCTCCCAGGAGTGCTGCTGGAGCCCTTTCCCTGGGTGCACCCACGTCTGCTCACTGTCACTCTTGCTCCCTGGGTTATGGACTCTCCCCTCCCAAGACCCAACACTGGCATCTCATGGCCTGGAAGTTCAGCAGCTGGAGATGTGGGTAAGGCTGTAGGTCTGTGGACATCTGAAAGTGGGGGGAGATTTCCAGCAAATGAAGTTCAGCTGGCAATCCAGTGGTTGGTTGTGAAGAGTTTACTCAATTTGCTTTTTGTTCCTTAACTAAAACTTCAGAACAATGTCAGCTTTCAGACCTGCAAGTCCTTTGAGAGGTCATCACATAATTCCACTAAAAGCCAAGTGATCTTTTGTAACAAGACACTTTAATAAACGTGGTGATTATATGTGGCAGTTTATCAAGATGCAAGGCATGCATGTAATATTGCTGATGGGAACAATTCCCTCTTCAGAGGTTCCAGAAACTTCCTGTATTTCAGCTCAAGCACTTATGAAATAATACATCTTCATATTTTTGATAACAACTTCCACTGTTTAATGTAACTCTGTGTGTGAAGGAAATGAAACGCTGGATTGGATTGTACATTTATTTCAACATTTCACTTTTTGTACATTTATTTCAATATTTCACTTTTTTTTTTTGTAAGGATCTTGCAGAAGCAGCAAGCTGTAAGGTCTATTGATAAACCACCAGCTTCTGCAGAAATCTAAGTTTTTATGTTTAATTCACCGCATCAGTTTCAAAGATGATCCAAATCACTTCAAGCTGTCCTGATTCTTCAACTGCAAGCTGTCATCAACCAAATTAATCTCTGCTTTATTCCCTTTGTATTTAACAGCAAGTGATTCACCACCCCATCTATTTTATTGGTGTGGAGAATCTGGAAGATTCTTCTACTGGTGAAGATGAAAATGTAAAACTTGTTAAATCATTTCAGTGCGAGTCATTTGAATGGCCTCTTACAGTGATACATAGGGAGAAAGATTGCTTTCTTTTCTGGGTTTTCCTCCAAGCTTTGTGTTAGCTCTTGCTCATTTGGTTGATGAAAGCTCTTAGCAAAACAGATATTTGTCCAAACTTTACTTCCAAGACAATTTTCATATTTCAGTGGAATGACAACCAGAAGTAGCTGCTGTTTATTTTGGGAGAAAAGGATTAAACCAGAAGTTTCCATACAAATGTAGAACAGAACCATTTGGAATAAGGCGTTGCTGTCAGAGGGTTATCAACAACACAGGTTTCCAGATAGAGTTTAAAAAGAAATCAGATTGTTTCTATTTATACCTGCCTTTGCCTTGGTAACCAGAGACTGTGTGAGGGATGCAGTATATTTCCCATCATGGATGTCTCCAAAATCCATGCGCAGACATGCAGTGCACCCAGTGTCTGCAGAGCCATCACAAGAGCTGTCACATTCATTTTTCTAAGAGAGGATTTTACATACTAAGCAGCAAAGAGAAGATTGCAGAAAGAGAGTTATATTAGTATAGATTCAAAATAATTTGTACTCATTTCTATCTTATCTACTTTGTTCTTTGATCTTTTAAGTACTTCAAAGACCATTGCACTTAAACACTTTTTCTTAATTACTCTGAGCAGCTTACCCAAATCCGAGGTAGTGGGATTTACTCATAATTGGCTACATTATGCCTGCTTTATCAAGCAGTTGAATGAGGTAAGAATGGACTTGAATTGGTGTTTCTTCATACTTTAAATCATCCTTGCTTACCTTAAAATCAGCTGTTTCCTACTCCACAAGATTACCTGCAGCTTAGGTGTCCTTACAGCCCCCTGCAGGGCTCGAAAGCCAAACCAGGCTACGTTCTCACCACTTCACTGCTGTGCTGAGCTTTAGCCCTGCTGGGAGAAAAGCGTTTCAGCTCTGGGTATGTGTTTTAGCCACAATTCTGTGTTGTTGTGTTTTCTTTATCCTTCTACTGTCAGGAAAGGTAGAAGAAACTGAGTGTGTCTCTCTGCCACTATAATACCCAGGTACTCCATTTTTTTAGAAAATGGATGTGGAAAGGTGAAGAGAAGGTAAATACAGGCTCTGAATGAATATGGGCCCTACTAAGCTAGTGAACTTGCTTCTCTCTTAATAGCTTCACTATCCAGTTATGATCCAGAAAGTAATTTCTGGTATTCTGTCTAAGGCTCATGGAAGTCACTGCCAGAGCAACTTTATCAGGGAAGAAGGGGAAATATTTCTGGGAAGCAGGGCAGGATTGGTAGAGAACCTGCTACACTCCAGAGATATTCAGGGATATCTGACTAACAAAATCACATTATTGGGATAAAAGCACTTACTGCATTATCATCTTCGAGAACAATACATTTTCACATGCAGCCTTTTTTTTAGTCTAGTTGCTATTCAGCCAGACACTTGGTCCTGTGAAATACTGCAGGAGAAGAAAACTCATCTGGGGACAGAAAGGAGGCAGCTGGGAACACCGGAGTCCTGCCACACTATTCCATATTCTGGCTGGAGATACCAGGGCTGGCATGTGGTGCAGGTGGAGGTGAAAGCTCTGTGCCATTTGGGAGTTTCCCTCTATTTGCCTGCTGGTGTAGTTTAGGCAGAGTGCAGGTGACTCAAAAAGTCACTCAAACAGAGTTCTCATTTCAAATGTAATGACTCTCATTGCTTTTCCCACACTGCCTATAGAAATTTAAAAATAATTGAGACAATAGCACAAGCAATTTCAAACTCTCAAAAGCAGGAATAGTGGCAAGGGCCCAGCACTTTAGGACATAAAACCACACAAAACTGAATCATCACACCTGTTCTGGCATGTTTGTAGGGAGAAGTCGGAGTTGTCGTAAGACAAGTATGGACTGGTTTGGGGCAAGTGAAATTTTGTGTTCCATTCTCCTACAGTAGCAGAACCCTAAAAACAAGCTTTACTTTCTGCTACCCCTGTGCAACCTGTAATGATCCTCCACAGAGGTTTTCATAAATCTTGAGCCACTCTGTTGAAATTGACAGCTTTTAGAAGAAACCAGATTTGCATTTGTCTGCCAGATGGATTTGCTAGTCCCTGTGGGAAAGAGAGGGGATGTTTTCTGGAGCTGGTTATGGTCCCCAGCTTCGAGGGGCCAGCCTTGCCCCATCGGTGGTGTCACCAGGAGCTGTCAGGGCACAGAGCCACTGGAGATGGGACAAAGAAGATGTGTCCCTGCTGCCCCAGGCTCCTCTCAGGGGTGAGCAGTGCAGCTGCGGGCACTGCGCCTTTCTGCGGGGGACCTGCAGCGCTGCCTCCAGGCAGACACAGCGTGAGTGCTGCCAGGACACTTCCCGGCTCTCCCATGGCCTTTAGCAGTCTTTGGAGCTAGTTCAAGTAACACAGGAGAGGAGCAGTGTGTTGTTTTGCCAAACAAGAGATTAAATGGAGCCAAAGGTGAAGAAGGCCCGTGCACAAAGGGCGCCGGGGAGCGTTCCCGGCAGCGAGAGCAGCCTTGGCTGTGCTGCCCCGGTCAGCGCTCCGCTGGGATGGGACTGCGGTGTTCCTGTGCTGGTTACCCGGCGACCGCTTCCAAGTGATGGCACTTGCGGAGAAACTGCTCTCGGTGCCGGCAGTGGAGGACGAGGCCTGCCGGGTGCACAAATGCCTTTCCCGAGCATTCACTTTCCCGACTGCACAACCCCCGAAGCAAACGCCAGAGGTCGGCAGCAGAGGGAAGCTGCTGACAATGTCCCACAAGGACTGGGGCCTTTCCCCGGTACCTTTCGGCACGGCAGTGGCCGTGAGCAGGCGAGGAGCCCCCGGGCCCGGCCCCCCGCAGGAGGCAGCGCGGCGCTTCTCCCCTCGGGCCGCCCGGGCCCTCCCCGCCGGCCTGGCCCCGCTCCCGCCGCCCCGGGCCCTTCCCGCCGGCCTGGCCCCGCTCCCGCCGCCCCGGGCCCTCCCCGCCGGCCTGGCCCCGCTCCCGCCGCGGCCGGGGGGCAGCAGCGCTCGGAGACCTCTCGGACCGGCGCGGCCCGGCCCCGCGTACCCGGGAGGGGACCGCCCCGGCCCGGGCTCTGAGCGCCGCCGTTCCCGCCCGGGCCCCGCGGAGAGGCCGCGCCCCACCCCGTCTGAGGCGCGGGGGCCGGGCCCGGCACTGCCGAGGGGCCGGGCCTGAACCCGCGGCGGGCCCGGGCCTTTCCCCGCCCGCGCTCGGGCACGGCCCAGCCGGGGCCGCGGGGAGCCGGGCCGGGGCGGCGGGATGGCCCTGGTGCCGTACGAGGAGGGAGGCGGCTGGGCGGCGCGGCAGCTGCACAGCCCCTGGGCCACCTTCCGCTTCGCCCGCCGCACCATCCGCCTGCAGCAGGACTGGCGGCGCCTGGGGGTGGCGGCCGTGGTCTGGGACGCGGTAGGTGTTCACGGCAGGCACAGCTTTTCTGTGCTCAGTGCCTTCCTGTGGCTCTTGCCGAGCTTTCAGGTTCACCGTAGAAAATTACTGTAAAATTGTAACGGGAGGGCTTTTTTTTTTTTTTTTTCTTTTTTTTTTTTTTTTTTTTTTTTAGTGTTAGGAAGGAAAGTGTTAAACTATGCTTTAATTTTCCCTCTTCCTCCATAAGAGATCCTGCAGGAACACAAGGAGGCACGCCACCTAAAACCTGCACGGCCAGGAAATATTCCGGATAACTCTTACCTCTTTCTTCACAGTGGCTGGTGTTATTAGCTTGGCACCCTTCAGAGCACAGCATGGATCTCACTGCTCGTAGCCCCAAGCAGGATTGCTGATAGGCTTTATCTTGGGGATAAGAACTGTCCAAAACAGTGGGGTTTGCGGTGGGTCAAAGGCCGCAGGGCAGTCGCTCACAGCATCACTGTAGCAATCCAAGGCCTTCCCGTTGGGTTGGATCTCAGTCCACACACAAATTGCACTTTTCCCCCTAGTTTAAAGGAAGTGTAGCAATTTTAGCAAACTTCACAAATGAATTGGTGTACAGGGATGCTGATCTTTTTGGACATCAACTTTGACAGAACTTGCTGTGGGAAAGGTCCTTATCAAGATCTATATAACATATAAAATGCTAGATACAACCAGCTAGAAGTGTCATTAGTTTACTTTCCCTGTGTCCTTCTCGAGGGCATACCAGTGTTGTGCAGAAACCTTTTGAAATACCACACAAGGTACAATGAAGCCTTATTCTGGACTTGTGCAATACTGTGTTCATTCACTACTGTTTGACAACCCCTCCAAATACAACTCTTTCTACCTCCTGTTATGTTCGGGGATTCATGGAGCAGTTACCACATCCAAGTTGTAACATCTGTGGTTTTTTTTTTTTTCCCTTTTGCCAGTAGGAGTCTTCCATCTAACTTCATGAAAAACTTCCATAAAACATAAAAATACTACATGTGCACACTGGAGGCAGAGAAGGGCTGAACAAAGTCTTGCTGCAGACCTGAAGCACCTGACCCTTCCCATAACCTTCTCTCTCAGTATGACTGAAACGCTGTGCTTAATCGCCCTTGTCTCTTGGCTTAGGCTGTTGTCCTGTGTGCTTATCTGGAGATGGAAGGCATTGATCTCAAGGATCGGTCTGTGATCGAGCTGGGAGCTGGAACTGGATTGCTGGGAATAGTGGTCACATTACTAGGTAAGGGCTTTTTTGTTGTCTCATTTAAAGCAAATCACAACTGTAGCAAAACTAGCTTTTTTACATGTACATGCCTGGTGTAGAAGTGAGCACCAAAGCTGCATGCATTAACTGTGATGGTTCTTCTCTGAGTCATCTTCCTTCCTTGTTAGACTTGAGGGCCTGCTGCGATGTTTGTTGTAGTGGTGGTGCCACTGCAGTTTGCTTTATGGCGGGACCCTGCGAGGCTGAGGCCTGTTGCCATGGCAGGCAGCTCAGCAGCGTTCAGCTCTGCAGCTATTCCCCCCCAGGGAACAGGAGCTCTGCTTCCTGTCTTCCACTTCTCCTCCGATGCAGATAAAGCTACAGACAGAAACTACTCCTTGAGCTTGCATAAGCCTTTCATTAGCCTGTCTTGCAGACAGGGCATGGAGAAATGAAGTGATTTGCTGCTGATCTGTCTGTGGCTGAAGCAGGAACTGGGTACTATGTTAAATTTGTGTTATCTTTTCCAGGTTACTTTTGCAATTCAAAGCTCTAGTGGCTGTGAAAGGTGCCTGTTGAAATCAGAAACAAAACAATTTGACAAAATACAGTTGTGCCATGCAAAATCACACAGGCATAACTTTTGTCTGACCTGTAAAAGAGGCTCTCTACTTTCCTCTCTCTTACAGAAAAATATGGAGTTGGAGCAGGTGAATTTTAACACCCCCTGTAATTTATTCTTTTCTCACATATGGAAAAGCCAAAAGTAACTCCTTGAGTTTCATGTATTAAGAAAAAGCACCAGAAAACATGTTTTTTTCCCCACACGACTTAATCTTCACATAGACTACAGTATGTTCTGTGACTGATGAAGGGCAGGATGTCTGTAGACAGAGGGGTTTTGTTTGTTTTGTTCTTTTGTTTGTTTGTTTTTAATCAGGCAGCTCAGGGGAGCTGTTAATGTTTAACAGGAGCTAAGGAGCCTGCTGGAGTTAGAGCATTGTATTCCCCATGCTGTCCTATGGGACATGGCTGTGGGTGTGAGCCATGTCCTCCTGTCCCCCTCAGGTGCCCACGTTACCATCACGGACAGGGCGGCAGCACTGGAGTTCCTGGAGTCAAATGTGCAGGCGAACTTACCCCCTGAACTACGTCCCAGAGCTGTGGTGAAGGAGCTGACGTGGGGAAAAGACCTGGATAACTTCACTCCAGGAGCATTTGACTTCATCCTGGGTGCAGACATTGTTTATCTGGAAGAAACATTTGCAGAACTGCTTCAGACACTGGAGCACCTGTGCTCGGAGCGGACGGTGATCCTTCTTTCCTGTCGTATCCGCTACGAGCGGGATCTCAAGTTCTTGAAGATGCTGAGAGAGCGTTTCTCTGTATCCGAGGTCCATTATGATTCCAGTAAGGATGTTCATATCTACAAAGCACAGAGGGGCAGTCACAGGGATGACTTTTGACTCTCTGCTTTGTTAATAAGCCACTAATGCTGTTCAATTCTCCCCTTTGTTTCTACTCAATACACTTGTTCCTAAGCATGAAGTTGCAGTTGTGTTATTTCACTGGCTTCTTGTTCTGCTGGTCTTGTCTGATTACTGGGCCTGATACAGCAAGGATTGTGCTTCTGTTCTGCATATTGAACCTCTGCTTCATTTCTGAATAGAGTCACATAGGGTATTCCACTGTCCTTTTATCAAATGTAATTTGTTATAGTAAAAGGTCTGTTGTCTAAAATCAAATCACATTTAACTTCTGGGAGAAAACATAAAGAGATTACAGTGGAGTTTTTTCCCCTTTATCGCATCCTTAACTCTAGAAAAGTAAGAGTGGATGAAATAAAAGCTAATGCTCCAGCTCTAAATGTTTTAAGTCTTCAGGATTTCTGCATCTTAGAAGTTGTGGCAAAAGAAACCACTTAAAAGGCAAAAAGGCAGATGCTATAAAGTTGTTCTATAGCTGTCACTTCTGTGTTGAAGAGGCACAGTGAAATAAAGAACAAGAACTGGAGGGGCCCTGGGAACATGGACTGCCAAGTAAGCCAGCTTAGAAATCAGTGGTATTTTACCTGACTTGCAAGTGAGTGGGCCACGCCTGCAGTACTGAAGCAGTTGTGGTTTCTGAGTTGTCCCTAACAAGTCTGCCTCACACAGATCAAGGCTCCTTGGAGGAGATACACATGCACACGTGCTGCCGGGAAAGTGCAACAAGGAGACTCAAGTAGGTCTTAAAATATAAAATCAACCCTTGACTTTCAAATTACTGCTAGATAATGTTCTACTTTGTGCCTTTGTGCTCCCTCTGTCTCTGAGAGCTGTTATTTAGGAAAGGAGGGTGCGCTGTAAAGTCTTTGTAGCAGGAGAAGTACTTACTCCTGCATTACTTGGGGCCTTGGGGCAGTGTCTAGGTTTCAGTGCGCTTTCAGTGCATAGTGGTAGTTAAGACACTAAGTAACAGATTTCATACCTTGAGCTTGTAAAACACATCTGTGTGTTTTTTCCACAAGATCCCGGAGTCCAGCTTCACATCAGCAGCAGACTTCCTTCTCTTTCTAGTGGTTGAAGAGTGAAGCTGATGAAAACAATGGGCTAACAGAAGACAGCTACACCTCTAAATGTAGGAATTCCTTTACTACCTTTTGGGTTTTTGTGTGGATGTGGAACTTTTTTTGCTTTAAACTTAAACTCAAAAACCTCAGGTCAGGCTCAGACTTTGAGCATGTGCATGTTGGCACAGTGCATTTGGCACTGGCAACAGCAAACAGCTTTGCAGAACAAAGCAGCAGCTGCTTGGGGCTGTGGACATTTTGCAACTTTTTTGTCAGTTTTGCTCCCATCATACTTTCTGGTCGGTGGTCCAGAAGTGCTGTGCTGACTGTAATGTGAAAATGACACATTTATCATTAAGGTTTGTGCTTCATCCCTGGCACATCTCTTGCATGTTTTCAGCGAAGTTCCTTGCTTGGCTTCGGACCCCGTCTGGGAGTTGCTCTGAAACACTTGCTGTAACAGTATCCTCAGAAGCCACATGGTGTCACTAAAACAGTACTTAGGCAGCTGGCTGGGAATTCGCAGCCTGAAACTGGAGTTGGAGTCAGTTTGGGGGAAGGAAGACAACACCTTTAATTGAAAACAGATCATGAGATGAGCTCTCATGTGTCAGGTGTAGCTTCTTCTGTCCTATCAGCTGGGTGAACAGTGGTCAAAAAGAATTATGAGCTCTCCCCTCTCTCTGGCTCTAGTTTTCGGAGTGTGGCTCTAAGTTCTCACCTCTCCTCTTCCTCTGCACTGGTGTTTCCTTGTCTCCAAGCTCATCTGGGATTAGGCATTAGGCTCATGTGTAGCTCAGGCTCCCCTTGGGCTGGAGCTGGCAGAAGGCAGTGTGTTGGTGCCTGGGCTCATGAGTGCCCAAGGGAATATTCCTGTGGGAAAAGCCTGGCAGTGCTCGGCCCTTGCAAGAGACTGGAGCTTGCAGCACTGACAGCCATAGCAGGAACATGCCTGCTAAAAAGCCTGCTTCAATAGCACAGAATAAAGCACAGAATAAGGGCTGGTGCAGCAACCTGCACACTTCTAAGAAGGGGCTTTTGCCCCAGGCCTTGCTTTGACAATAGAAACAGTTTTGTACTTTTAAAATGAATCGGTTTAATTCCATCTCTAATTGCTTAGTTAAGTTTTCAGTGTCAGATTTCCCATTGCTGCTGTTACAGCCCACAGCTGTCCTGCCAGCACAGGAATGTGCCAGCAGAGACCAGGCTTGGCTTCTTTGGCTGTGCTGCTGCTACTCAGCAGCTGTGTGCACACCCAAGGGAGGATGTTTGAAGGCTGGAGCGGTGCTGCTGCTCATAAATAACTGTGGAGAAAAGCACAAGATGGCACTGGCAGCTCAGGTGAGTGCCTTGCCCCTGACCTGCAGAGTTCTTGGCGGCCTCTCCTCAGGCCAGCAAGTGGCACCCTCTGAGGGGACACCACCTCCTCTGACTGCTCCTGGGGTGCAGGTCCTGTTAGATTTAGGAGACCAGATCCAGGAATACTGCGGTTAGGCCACAACCTGTGTGTGTCAGTTGTGGTTGCATTTAAATCTGGTGTTTAGGGGCAGGCATCGACAGTGAGAATGTAACTCAGCTGAAACTGGCAGTCCATCCCCCCTGGGTAGTGCTGACACCCATGTGCACCAAGCACTGAGCACTGCCTTCCATTGTCCCAGGTTGGGTTTCACAAGTTTTTTGTATTCCCGTCACACTTACCTTCAGGGGGAGGTCAGGAGTGAGTCAGGCTGCAGGTGAATCACTCCAGGCGTGCAGGACAAATAGCAGAGGTGTAATTCTGGTGAGTGAGCACAGGGAGCAACCCTCTGCAGTGACACCTGCAAACTCTGGTGTCTCAGCCCACGGGTCCCATGGCAGCTCTTGCTCTGGTATCAGATGATGCATGACAACAGCTGTTGCCAGCAGCTGTTTGGCAATTATACCAACACCCTGCCCAAGCACTTTCTGTCACCCTGTTCATCCCTGCACTAGAGAATCCCATTCTCCTTTGGGTGGTTCCATTGCACTGATCCTGTTTTGTAACAGGTGATCTGAGCTCATCTATAGAAGGATGTGTTTGCTGTATGTTCCTGAGTAGCAGGGCAATGCAGAGTCTCCTGAGAAATTCACTCACTCTAGGGAGTGGGTCCCCGCCCCAGGAAAGTGACCAGGTAAGACACAACCATGCTGAGATACTGAGAAACCGTCCCTGAAATATTTGCAAGAGAACAAACTTTTCTGAAATGTAATGTCAACCAAGGTAATGTCTGATTGATATTAAGATACACAGCTGACTACACAGGGAATCTGTTACCCAGTTCTCTTTAGTGCAAAATTCAAGCCAAACTGCATTTTTATCTCAAGGACTAACCCCTGTTTGGGATTCTCTCTCATTACTGTAGATTTTTCTGAGCAAGAACGTGAATGGCATTATAAAACCTAGAAAATCCCAGCTGTAATGAGCTGAGCTTCCCCTTGATTTCACTGGAGGTGTGTTTACCCCAGTGCTGAATTTGTTCTCCTGGCTTCCATCCCAGTGTTTGGATCCAGCCTTGCAGATTACATAATAGGGTTGTGATCCTTGCAGTGTTTGCTGCCTTCTGTTTCTGTTCTGTTCTAAAGACCAGTAGTACATGGTTTACAAGAATGCTTAAAAGTGAGACATGCAGCATATTTTAACTGTGAAAGGCATAAGCCTTTCAAACATTATTAAACAACAGAACTGCCACCAGAATGGATACTGGAAAGCAGGTTTAAAAATATCAGGAGGAAGAGAAACTTGGTTTTTCAGGACTTAACCTCTGACTAATCTAATTCAATTAAGATTAAAAATGCCTTTTCTTTGAGGAGAATACTTAGGGCAGGGCACAGACGGAGAGGACACCATAGACTGCTCAAAATATGAGCTTTTTCCATATTCCTCCAGCTACCATTGGGCACTAAATTAAATTACTGTACATGGAACACCCTGCTCAAAAAAGAGACTTCATAGAGTTTTTTAAAGCATGTTTATGTGACTGCACATAAATGTTTGTGTAAAAAGGGAGTTATGACAGTTTATACCACAAAGGTTACAGTAAGAAAAAGCACTTCTTAATGACAATAATTCACAAATTCACAAGAATCACTTTAATATACAAAGCAATTACTACCATTCTGAAACACAAAGCAGCTAATATGTACATAGTGTTAATAAAATGCATTATAACCCAGTACAATTTTTTTAAACACAGATAAAGCACAAAAAAAAAGTTTTAAAAAAAACAAACCAAAAACAAAACCAAAACAAAACAGAACACAACAGGGATGTTTCTAGATTTTTGGGGAGATGTAAAAAAGCATTTATTTTCCCCCAATGATGGATTTTCATTTAATATTTTAACTTCCACAAGTATGTGGGAATCAAGCTCAAATACCCTGTTCTGTGCTGACATGGTTCGGGTAAAGAATCAGAAATGCAGATGAGGTGGACGTACTCTTTCCAGCTTACACTACAAAGGGAGAATAATAACCCTCGCTCTGGAAGCTTCCCTGAAAAACATTGTTTCAAAACAATTTAAAATTATAAATCCAGAGTAGAAACAACTCATTTCTGAAGTGAACAACCAATCTGTGGACAAAAGTCTGTGGAGGGGTTGGCTGCCAACTAGCACCTCTTCTTGCCCTGTTCCCATCCCAAGAAGTCCATTGTAAGCAGCACAGTTTCAAATTTCATATAAACTTGAAGTTGTAGAACTTTTAAAAAATTAATGTTTTAATATAAATAAATGTAATTAAACACACAAAAAATGGAGTGGCACCTGGATAAAACACAACTTGTGGAGAGCACCCAAACATCCTTAGTTCTTAAGAATGACCATTTCCAGGTAAGTGACTGACTCAAGGCCTGCTGTCCCCATGCTGTCACTCAGTTATCCCCTAATTTAGAGAAATGCACAGCTGAGGCTGAGTGAACTGCTGGAGTCCTAAGTGCAGTGACTGCTCAGCTCACAGAGTGTGCCAGCCATGGGTCACTCCAGCCTGTCCCTGGCCCTTTCCCTGCCAGCACACAGCTCCTGAGGACAGCTGACTGCTCCTGCCTCTCCTGCTGAAAGTGACCCCTGAACTCACCACAGAGCAAGTCACAAACCTGCACTTGCAGTGCCAGAGAGCCAACAGGTCACTCTCTTCAATTTGTGCTGTGCCAAATAGCCCAAGCACATCTCTTTGCAGGCCACAGCTCAAATACATTTTAAAAACACATTCCAAGGCAAAACACTTGAAATGCAAACCCTCTTTACACCACCTGTATCTGTGGTCCCTTTTCCCCAAAGATTCACACACTTAAGTCTATCCACACACCTGAACCTGTCACAAGCACACAGTAGGTGGATTTCAGCATCCTCTCTTCACCAGTCTGGCTCCTTCCAAACCAACTGAGCTTCAGGATACATTCAGGCTTTTGTAAAATCAGTGCCTTTTACAGATAGCAAATTACACAGCTCAGAAAAATGAGTTCTGAAGCAGACGACAGAGAACTATCAATGTACTGTATGCATTTTCAACCTGCTCACAGTGACAGACTTCAGGGTTATAGTTAAATTATCATCATTCCTGCAAAAGAAGGGTGGTTGTACTTTTCTTTTCAAGCAGGGTGACACACTGTCAGTGTACATTTACTTCCTGGTGTCAAATTATTGGAAAGCCTTTAGATATATTTTCTTGGAATGCAGCTTGTAAAATCCACAGCCAAATCTTGAATTAAGAAAAGGGGAATAAAGTGGCTGAAAAATAGTTTAGCTTTCCTTCCAAATTAACCTCCCTTTCCCACATGGGATCACTGAACTAGTTCTACTCTAAAAATAATTTCACATCCATCCTCTATGTACTGCTCCAAGACACCACCCGCTTGATTCTTGCCCCTTCAGCTCTCCTGCCCTTCTGAGGCAATGCCTGCTGGGCACCAGGTGCTGATCCACAAGTTCAATTAGCGAAGGAGTCAACTGCTGCGGAGGAGTGAACTGTGTGCAGGCAGCAGGATCACAACCATTATGCCAGAAATCTTCTCAAGCAAACCAAATTTATCCTAATTTTTTTTGTTCTCTGTGTTTTGTTTGGGTTTCTTTTATTTTCTTTTAAAAGTGCACATTTTAATTAAACATTTACAAAGAACATAGTGTAACAAAAATAAATACATGACCTTTTGGTTGGATCATTGGCAAATGTTACATCACTAACCAGGCTCCAGGGTGAAAAAAATTACAGTAAAATCAAGGTCTTAGAAAATCAATTAAATCCTCCATGAACTGTCATAGATTTGCAACCACTGATATCAAACTTGCTTTGATGGGTGGACTTGTCTTTAAGCTACAAAAAGCACTGTCTGCCATAAAGGAAAAAACAAAATGAAAAAGCAGGTGCCAGTTTTCACTAACAGATGACTACTTGCTGCTGCAGTTTACTGGAAGCCCAGATTTTAAAAAAGCAACCTGTGGTACAAATTTAGGTCAGAAACTATCAGGGCTGTTTTTTTCCTTATTAATTGTTTTTTTTCCTGAGCCTTTTAGTGATTCTAAACACCCCACCAACTTTCTGACCAATGTACAAGTACCAGAGAAGACAGTGATCTACAATGCAAATGCCAACTCCAGGCTAGCCAGAACTACAGGTGTCTGAGCAGTCCTGACAAGCACAACAGGCTAAAATTGTGCTTTCGGATACAAGCGACGGTGCCGGCAACTACCCAGTGCTGGTGAAATTGCTGCCTAAGGAAGAATGCATTGCCACTACCCCAGGAGGAAAACAGAAATCTTACCAGTGGTTCCTTTAGAAAATAACACCTTAACAACCTTTCCAAATGTTTTGCCTTTGATATATAGCTGCCAAAGAGAAAAAGCACAAAAGTGAATTACTCTGGGTGGTGGTGGTGGTGGTAGTAAAACAACTGTTTACATAGTTTCAAAAATCTTCATCAATAAAAAACAAACTTCACAAAAGCCACAAAAGATGAAATAAAATTCTTGAAAATGGATAACTGAGAGACAGCACAAAACAAATCAATAATAAGCGCTAAAATAACGCAGCCCAGAGCTACTGGGGTGAAGGGAAGCTTTCACACACACACACACACACACATCCACACACACCCAGACACACAGAAAAGTAAAAATTCTTTTCCTGACCTCCATATACTATAATACTCAGCATTCCTGACTTAAAAGCTCTCAGAGCTGTAGATTATATACTGTGTGTATATATATATATATGTACATATATTATACATATGTATTTTCCAAGAATATCTAAATTAAAAGAGCACCTTTGACAATATCTTAACTGCCTGATTGGTGCTGTTGTTTTGCAAAATAATGACATTACAAAAATTATATTTGAAACCAATTCTTGTTTATTATGAACATAACGGATCTAGCCCTTTCTAACCCTCTCTTCAGGTAAAACAGTCTATCAGTTCTTGAAAACTCACAACTGTGAGATATAAAACTAATCCTCCCTCCCCCTTGTCAGCATAATTTCCATCCTACTTCCAAATGGCCTTAGTTTATAGAAACTTATTACCCCAACCTCACTACTTGGTAAGTAACATAGGAATGGATTCCTGTGTCAGATTCTTTCCCTTTTTGGGTCAACATGAATAGTAAAGCATGTATGGGTAGCCTAGCCAGCCCCGTACTTGGGCTAATAATTTTTATTATTGTAATCTATAATTTTCATTAAATAAATTTGTGTCCCTAAATCCTCAGTGCAGCATAAATAAAAATAAAGATTCTTGCAGACCCCCATGTACTTTGAATTACATTCCTTTTCTTAGTGAAACTTTATTTGCTAATGAAGCCTAGGCTAAAACCACTACAGGCAACTTGCAGACCACACACAGACAGACGGGTAACACAGTTCTCCTCTCACTCCCACACAAATCTGCACAAGCTGCATAAGGAGAACCCCACCTGGGCACTGTTTTAGGATCACATGCCCATTCAGCTCCCAGGCTTTGTGCCCAGTGATTATCAGCAAGCTCTGGACAGTGTTCATTACCCACTAGACACAGCCCTCAGTGCTCAGGTTCACAGCAAAACCTCACGTTTTTGCAAACAGATGTTCTACAAAAGAAACAGCCTTAATGTGGGCATATACAGCCTTTTCTGAGTTTCTCAAAGCTGGACAAACCATTCCATGTAATTGCAAATGAGGCCACCATGAGCTTCACGTTTTACAAGAATGACTCCTGTATTACCAACATTTCTACTTCAGTACTCGTTCTGGAAAATGTAACCGTTTTATGTATTTGTATTTGCTGATTACAAGAATCAGATAATTTTTATAAAAGCATTGCTGAGAACTTAGGGTCTTCTTTAAATTTGCATTGCTAAACTAATAGATTCATCTCCCATTAAATAAAAACACAAAAATCAACTCTCTATGGCAGATAAAAATAGACCATTTATAAACACCCACAAAACTTGTGAAAGTGAATTATTTCACATTTCTGATACTTATGTTCTCTTCTTGAAATACAAGTGTAATTTGAAATTCTTGATAACTCTAGATTTAACAATAATGCTGTTAAGTTTAACCCTGCTCCTTTTAAATTAAGTCTCTTGGAAACTGAATGCCCTCTCAAATGAGAAATCTAGAACTTTTAATACTGCTTAGGTGTTTGAGACTCAACTGCCCAGCGTCTTCCAAGTATTTTTCATATAATGTGACACTGATTGTATAACCTTTTAGAAGCTTGTGTGTGAAATTTATCCTAAAAAGAGATAGAGTGAATGGGAAAAAATATTAGCTAATACTCTGCTAGGCAAGGCATTACTATAGACCAGAGCCTTATCCATACGTTTTTATACATAAAAGTTTGACCAGAAGCCCAAAGTAAACTTACTCCATCAAATGACCCAAGTTAATACAGTGAGAGACTGGCTTCAGAGGGCCAGTACACAAACCACCCATGATTCTTTTGGACACATTCTTTTTGACAATGTCTTGACTTTCTTTTTTGGTACCTTTTGAGCATGATTCCTTTTAAGTCCTAATGCTTAGTACAGAGGGTTTTTAAAAAAGTATTAACTACCTTTTTTAACACTATAAATCTGGGAAAGATCATAGTTCCTCAGTGCACAGAAAAAAATTGATCTTGCAAACATCTGAGGCACATGAGTAATTTTAGTTGCAGGAATAGATTACTCAGTAAATCTGACCCTTTCCATGAAAAAATACCCCAAATAAATTAAGAGTTTAGTTAACCTGGCCAGGCTCAAATAATCAGTATTGGCCCTTGTGAAGCAGGAGTTGGAATATTTGTGTTTGAAGTCCTCTTTAATATTTGAGGTTGTTGTAGTAGTTGTCATACTGCAACTTAATTTATGTATAGAAGGCAGCCTCACCTCAAAGTTTGAAAAATAATTTAGTAAACTAGGCTGATATTTCTACTGAGTACAATAATTTCCATTGCATAAGACAGTGGCAGGGAAATAAAAACAACCTCATTGCTTGAGAGGACTTGGGACACAGACCATACTTCATCAGGGAGTACTTAAGTGGAGTTGGCCATGCTTCAACTGCTAGTTGTTCTGCATACAAATAGGTAGTGCTTTCACGTGTTACCCCTGTTTACCATGTGACTATTTTCAGAACATCACGATTGCATCTTTTTAAAAAAAATTCTTTCCCATCCAAATATCATTTCCCAGCCTATATCCTATGAAGTTGGCGTCTGTTTTCTGTGCATTCAGAATGCTGAACGCACTTGCACACATAAGCTATGAGAAGCAACAACTGACCAGTGAAGCTCATTTCAATGCATTTGTTTCTGAAGTATGGAGAAGGTTTTACTAGTCCAGGAGGGCTTAATCCAGATTGCAAATCAAACCCCTCCTGGGCTAGTTTGAAGGTCTGCTATCTCCACACCAAGAACATGGCAGTGAAGCGCCCTTCGTCTGGCATGCTGCTCAGCCGTGTGTTTGTACAGTTCAGCATCAATGTGCAAAACCAATTTGGCAACCATTGCTTCTTCATTGTACCATGCATGCTCCACCTATGAGGCCCACAGTTCTCTGGACTGAGAGGCTGGGGTGATTCTGTCTCTAAGGCAATGGAAAGAGCTCAGCACAAATTCTTGACATCTTTACAAAAGGACCCTCCCCACAGTAACTTCCCAAGTGACCACTGTTACTCCTTGAAGAGGATCGGGAGACAAGAAAGAAGCCTGTTCTTCACGCTGAGATTGATGATGAAATTCATCTTGTAAGGGGAGAAGTGGAGGCAAGTACTTGAACATTCACAGTTTGATGCAAAGCACAGATGAAGTATATTCTGTAGTTGCTTCAGGCAGTTTTGCGCATAGAAAAAAAGAAATGTTTAGAAAATAAAAAGTTTACTTTGTCTTTCTGGGTATAGCCAGAACCAGTCTCTATCCCACCTGGACAAGTGAAAGTGAGAATCCAAAATTAATCTGATTTGTGGCAGTAAAGGTCCTTAAGTGCTTTCAACTCCTCAATCAGTGTCTTGTTTTGGTTTTCAAGCACAGCCACTCGATTTTCTAGACATTTCACATACTCCTTTTTCTTCCTGCGACATTCACGTGCTGCCTCTCTGCAAAGCAAAAAAGGCCATTCAAATCCGGAACAATCATTTGCAGACATGGGCTACCTAACTGCTTTCAGGCAAACCTTTACTAGTACTGCCATTTTCAGAATATGGAGCTATTGAAGTACAAGTAAGGAAAAAACACTGAGTTCGTAACAACTGCTCCTCACAAATCACATACACTCAAGATCCATATTCAACATACATATCCCAGTAAGATAAACTTATCTAAAGTAAGATATCCCAGCACCAATAAAATTATTACTATTATTATTTCTGTGAGCGAAAGATCCTACTCAGTGATAAAATTTTGCTTCCAGATTTACATTGGAGCCTTCAGGCTGAGTCAAATGCTGCTGCAATAATTTGACTTTATTATCATCTATTATTCTTTTTACAGTCTTTAACTTTTCCCTTTGCAGCAGTCCAACAAGATGATCAACTGGTGTAAAAAAGTGCTGTATTTAGAGCATTCGTGTATTGAACAATGCTTTCATTTTAATAATGATGTCTGCATCACTGCAATGATTCTATTAATGACTCAAATAAAAACAATAAAAAAAAATCACAAAATAAGCAGTAGGAACCATGTAATTCTTTATCCCTGTCAGCTATACCAAAAAACAGACCTCAAGATAGTCAAACTTATAAGTCTTGCTTGTAAAGAGTGAGCTGCCTGTAGGTAACTTGGTAACATACCAAGAACACCAGTGAAAAATACCAGAAGGTATTAATGTGCTGCTGACCATCCTGAAGGCAGGAACTACCCTACACAGCAATATAATGGCACCAACGTGCAAAGTAAGGACAAGGCTCAATGCCACGGGCAGATGGGAGCCCAGGCAGCAGGCTCTCCTCCTGCCGTGCAACTTGTCCAAGCAGCACTATGCAGACACATGGAAATAAACACTTACTTGCCCTGAACCTTTAGGTGCAAAGCAGAACAGCTTCAAAAATAAAGAGTCTCTGTGCCCCATCATTGCAAACACTACACAGACTGGTGAGACAGTCAGGGCTCTGGGAAATGAGAGGACAAATCAGAACCCAGTTTCTTCCCATACACTAGGTAAACAGTAGCTGTAAAAACAGAATGCATGTGAGGACCGAACTGATAAGAAGCCTCTAAAGTAATTTTTGAAATTCAGCTCCACAAATGAGACAGGATGAAGAAAACATAGCCTGTAAGCCCTGAAAGGGCTCATTTGTCACTCCCACAAATACAATTTCACATGCCTGCAGTGCTTCAGTAAAGCATGCATAACATTTAGAATTTAAGTAATTTTGGGCTGTTACCAAAAGATTAAGTACTAGTGGATCAGGAAGTGCCTCCCAGTGCAAGCTACTAACATGTCTCCTTGGGCAACAACATTTTCTTTCTGTGATTTTTTTCCAGCTTAGACTGTGTATATTAAGCCTCCTCAAGTCTGTGTGTGCTAGTTGTTCATCATGAACAACCAGAGTTTTGCTGAATTACAACAGATCTTTAAAAATGTAAAATTTATACAGAAAATTTGCACAATAATATCTATGAATATTTACACTATAATCCTCCAGTAAGTACCACCTTACCATCTGCCTCTCTATCCTTTTTCCCCACTTTGCTATGGAGCTTAGATTTGCAAATATCTATTAAGCAGGCAGGCTAAAAGCCCCACATGCAACATGATACTGTTGCAAAAGCTGTCAATTTAACTCAAGTGGGGTAATTCCCCATTGTTTTTCTTGGCTTTCACAAACACAAAAGCTTTCTTTTACTGGAGTAAGACTGATGACTAAATAGGGTATTCTGTGATTCTAATTAATTTTTTTTTCAAATGCAAAGCCTGAAAGGATGATATCTACTATTCACTGGTATGAGAAAACTATATAAAAAGGGAGATGGATGACATTCTGTACAAAAACCTTTTAAAAAAGTGAACTCTGCTATTCAGCATTATTTACTTCATTAAAGCCCCTCATATAAGCACTGGGTCTGCTCAAGTAAGTTTCTATTGTGCTCACAGCACAGCAACCTACAGAAGATAAATGAACATGTAAAACATCAGTTTTACAGATATAGTTAACAAGGCTTTCAGGGGATGCCCTGCTCAGGAGGGCTGGAAGCACTGGGTTCTCAGTGTCACAGTGTAACACACAGGCTCCAATCTGTGGCCTATGGGTAAGCATCCAAGCTGGGTGTGATGGGCCAGTTCAGGCCCACCTCTTCCCACTCCCACAGCAACAGGCTTCAGGAGCATCTTGCTCAACTTCTCCCTGCTGCTCCCTTCCTTTGCTACCTCCACCCACTCCCACCTCCAAGCTTAGCTGTTCCTCCTCACACACTGAATCCTACAGGATCAAGTCGTTATCTTTCTTTCAGCCCCTCTGCTGCCACTACTGGCTCCACAGAACTTCAATCAGAAGGAATAGCTGCTCATTTAACCTTTGCTTGAGCCTTTGTGCCCTTGGAGGAGAAAACCCAAAGTGGCTAAAAGAACAAGTGAGACAAACAAGACACTGTTCAGGAAGAACAGCACGTGGACCAGCAGCAAGGAGAATGCATGCAGAAGGCTAAGAGAAAGAATCCAGAAAAGTAAACCATATGAATGTAGTAACTCAAAAAAAGCAATTCATCTTGGTGTTTGTAAGAATGTATTTGCAGTCATACGAGTATCTCACCAATTACTTTCCTCCTTACTGCAATAACCAACTTCACACACCTCACAAGAGTGAGTCTGACACTTTACTCAAGGTTTCACAGTCGCAACACACAGCATTAGTAGATGTACATTCTTGCTTTGCATCTTTAAATAAAGACAAATTCTTCCTAAAGCATTTCATAACGTGACTAGGAAAGATCACTCTAGGCCCATGCAGAGCTGACTGGGAGAAATGTACGTGCCTGTTCTTCATTAGACGCACTTCTCTCTTCCGCGCGGCCTCCTCTGCCGGCTGGGTGGGAAGCGCTGGGGAGGACGCCATGACTACTCCCGGTGCAATGGTGCTGGTCGGGGCGGTGCGGATCTGGTAGGTCTGCACGTCTCCTGAGGCAGCTGCAGGGACACGTGGGAACATGACATCAGTCTGGTGACAGCGCTGTCACACGTGCTGTGGAGAGCACCTACCCGCCTCTCTAACCTGTCGTCTCTAACACAGTCACCCCTCTGGCCCCGTCACCTCTCTAACCACACACCCTGAGCCACAGCTCAGGAGAGATGGCCATCATCTGGGTCATCACTGCTATCTCAGGCTTAGTTTATTAATATATGCAAGATTTTGGGCATTCCTGCTGAAGAAGTCTTCACTTGTGCTTGTAACTTGATTTGTCTTGCGCTATAGCTGCGCTTCTTTCTCCCTTATTATATTTCTTTGTACTTCTCAGGTTTTTGGGCAGTTCTATCATTTCTAGAGAAGGATGGGGTCACTATTTTTAGCTATGTTCCAAATGTCTGTCTGGAAAAGGAGGAACAGCATGTGTAAGTATCTAGCATAGAAAAAAAGGTGCAAAAATGTAGCATTTACTCCCAGAAGAGAAGGACAATGCATTCTATTGCTTCTCTAGGATGAACAAGGTCTTGGCTTTTATTTTATTTATTGTAATCTTAGGAATGTGCTAATTTTGCCTGAGCTCATGAAAAAGCACAATACCACCTAAAGAACACAAAAACCCAAAGATCAGTGCAACGACAGTACTCTGTTATGCATTTTTACTGATGCCTGCTAAACTCTTCACTGGTTAACTTTCAAATCAACTACTTTAGTCATAGAAGCAGGAGTACCCTTCCATTATTTTCAACAAAAGTTTTGTAATACTCCTCAATTTTTAATAAACCAAAGCATGTCCCCACAACTTATTCTAAGCAAAAGTAGCTCTGCCAAGTTGAGGGGTAGATGAAATGATCACTTAAGGCACTCTCCTAAATTGTTCTATGATTTCAAGACTCACTGATTGAGTCACTTGCTCAGTGACCAGTTACAGAAGTCACAGTAGTAAGAAATTATGACTTGAAATTGAAAAAGGGGAAAAATTACTAATAAATTAAAGTGTCCCTTTAGAAAGAATCAAACATCCTTCTCTTCTATCTTTAATGCCTGCTTTAAATTTCTTATTGTTGCACATACGGGAAAACTCAGAACTCTAAAGTGGTACTAGTTTTTGCAGAACATATGAAAAAAAAAATTGTGTGCACAAAATGCTGGAAATACAGCATGGAAAATCAAAAATAAATATATTAAACCTCAAATATCCACAATTTTACCAATCTAAATGGAAAGGCTTCAAGAAAATATGACAAATAGCTTTGTCCAGAGTTTCAGTTATTTTACGGACTTATCTGCGCCAAAGCTGTAAATTCTGTTTCCTGACACATTTGAAAGAATCAGGCTGGCAACTTATATCTGCACAGAGAAAATGTGACACAGAATGACTGGCTGTGAAGTTTCTCACCTTGTACAACAACTTGGTTGCTGGGTACAAGTATCTGCTGTCCGTCTGTGGTCTGTGCATATTGTAAAATGGTGGTGCCAGGTTGGGTTGCAGCTGCATTGGTCATTGTCAACGTCTGGAGACCTTGTACTCCATCTGTGCCATTGTTAGACAATTGTATTGCTCCTCCTTGGGTGATGGCAACTGCAGACAAAAAAAAAATCAACCCAGCATTTAAGACACTAATTCACTCATTAACTTACAGTATTAAACCGAGGTATGGAAGAGTACTGATCTTAGCTAAATCCTTTGAACCCTTACACACCCCCAAATCAAACACATGGCTTCAATGTACATGAAAGAAACAATCTTTTGAAAGGTTAAGTTTTCAAATGTTTGTGAGGGCCAAAACCCACAGCCTAAAATACAAAGTTAGTTCCTCTAATAAAACAGAATCACACAGAAGAGCTACAATCCACCCCCAGGGAATACTTTTTAATTTGTTAAGATTTTCTTCTTGGTTGGTTTAGGTATGTTTTTCAGTCCTTACTTTTTCTTCTCATTTGAAATTCCTCTCATCTTCAGTCTCTGCTGCTAATGCTATCCATCTTGTGTTGACTCGGCCTTTTTTTCCTTCTGATTGTGTCCCCTCTTCTCTACAACTTCCTCAGACCCTTTCTAGTTGTTTTTCCATTCATAAAGGTACAGTTTGGCTCAGGTAGTCTTAACTTTGCTGGTTTTTTTCCTTTCTTTCCCTCAGTCTTGTCATGCAGGTATACGGGGACATCACCCCTTTTGTGACTCACAGAATTTCACGGTGTTCCTATATACAGACACCAAAATTTGAAGTGTCTGCACATGCAGTTATTTTACAGTTATAATGGGAATCAGAATTAACCACATCCATTTCAATAAAATTAAGCAGGGTACAAGGCAAAGGCATTAAGGAGTAAACAGAGATACAAAATTTTAAAGAGATTTTAAGAGACAGATGTAAACAAATAGTTCTTTCTCCTTTTTGTATGTGTTGTATATGTCTCCTACTCTACGTGTTAGTGTGAGACGTGTCTTAACTTCACTGCTGTATCCTCAATCATTCTTCAAGTCAAAACGCTCTATCTATAAAATCTAATCAATAAAGAAAACATAGAAACATATACTTATGACATAATGACATATATTAAGGCTGTTGACATCATCAATTTTTTCAAGACTTTCTAAAAATGTAACTGCAGACTGTAATGTTTTTTTCTAATGATGAGGTTACAGCTTCGTGAACAAGTGTTAATGATTTGCCAAAAAAACCAAAAAGACACTTCTGAATTCTCCCATCTAGTTCCTGAAGTGAGAAAGATTATAACAGTATTATGGTTTCGTCTCAGGATGCATTAGCTGCACCAAGTGGCAAGCAGTCCCAGAATGTTAATGGAGCCTTTCAAACACTTAGAATAGAAATGTGTTTAAAAGGCCTGGTTAACAGTCAAAATAAAGTAATCTTTTTTTCACCTCCTGCTTTGTCCTAGTCCAAACAACAGTTATAGAAATAATAGTTCATCTTCTCATCCCCACTTACTAGCACCACTGAGAAATTCAGACTACATACTGTACTGCCCACTGCTGGTTTGGTAAATGGGAGTTGGCACCGTAACAGTGGCGATGGCAGGTGCTGCTGTTTCCTCTTCAGACTTTTCTTCTTCGATCCTTGGCACTCCTGGGGCGTCTGAGGACAAGTCATTCAAAATTTTTCTGGCAAAGACAGTGTGTTGTAGAGATTTTAATAAAAATTGGGGGAGAAAAGTAGTCTATCTGATGCACAGTGCTGGGGAAACTGTGAAGTGCAGCAAGCCAGCAAGGAAAGTATGAGTGGAGAATGAAAACTACACACTAACTTCAAACTCTTATTGGAGAGGATTGTTCAAAATGCCAAGCACTTATGGGCAAGGGAGCCAGCACAGAACAGCTGTGCTTGTCAAAACCCATGATACAGCTTATTACAACCTTCACTTTTTCTTCAGAGCATGCTTCTCTCAACCATTTTTATTTGTTTCCTGCTTTTAGCTATATAAAAAGTCAGAACCTGTCTCCTCACTTACACTGGGGGAACCGCTCCATTTCAAAGACTACAAACACCTCAGCCAGAGAGCTGAGTACCAAGGGAGTTAGCAGGAATGCCTGCAGAGAGTCAGCAGTTCATAATTTAACACCTGCCTGGGAGACAATACCCAGTGTTTGAGAACAGTCTCGCAGTTATGTTCACAGGTGCCCTGCCTGAGAAAATTCATGGGTAAAGGAAAGAACAGATTGTTTCATTATTTCCATGAACTAATTATCCAAAGTCAGAACTTCTAAATCATCACTGCTACAGGTCCTACTGAATATGACTGACCACAACAGTCATTGCAATTTGCATCACTGAGATCAAACAGTGTCCTTCCTCAGAGGACTGCCAAGCCCTTTGCATGCTGGCATCTTCTATTATGTCACTGCAAAATACAGTAAATGTCCTTGGGTAAATGTGATGCCCTTAGGTAACAGGCAATATTTTTTGTAATTCTCCTCCTGTGTTTTCCAGTGGATTGGCACTGGAACTCAGTGGGATGAAGCAAACACAGCTGTAGAATCCAAGTTCCAAGACAACACTACTTTCTTATACAAGCCTCCTAAGGCTGTGGGAGCCAGAACACCTGTATGAAGCTGTCTGGGGAGGGCAGTCATTCTGCTCAGCAGTTTGACCAACAGAGCTTTGCTGTTTTTACTTTGTGTGCATGCAAGCAACCCCAGCACTGCACAACACTGTGTGAAGAACCACCTGAACAAATAAAAAATTCCCATCCAAAGAGTTTGCAATCTAGGTGTTAGACCAGAAACTAGTGAATGAAACAGATGAAAAAATATGGAGAGAGCAGGGATGATGAAGAACAAAATCCAAGGAGATTAAACAAATCACTTTTTAGCCTCATGTCATTATGACATTGTGGTTAAAACCTACCTCTGCCATTATAAAGATGGATTTAGGGTACAGGATAAAGTGGTAGCTTTACAAATATAGGAGCTATGAACTGACATGGAATACATGATGTACTTTAGTGGCAGAATCACAGAGGAGTTTTTGAGTGGAAGAGGTACAGCTTTCAATTCTGTGAACATACCTGCAGCTATCCTGTTTCTGAGGCCAGTTACAGCAGGTTGAATAATGCCAGCTGGGAAGTCACTAAAGACAGTAGTGGTCTGGCTCAACCTTTCTGACTTAACCAACACCAGCCCAGAGTCTGAGCTGCATAGAGAAGTTTTACAGCTACCAAGTGTTGCTGTGTCACCACAATTTGGTTTGAAGACAGGCTGTGTTGTGGCACCAGTGCATGCAAAGGAGTCCATCTCAATGAGAAGTCAGCATGCACAAGCACCCTCTTCTCAGTTTTGCTGCTTGTTTACTTAGTTCTGTTTTCTCACCATATACAGCCACTCTTCCATATACAGTAAAATCAAGTGTCTTGCTGCAGAAGCAGACTGAAGGGAATCTGTGGCAGCCTTGAAGTTAACACTGCCCCTCACAAATAAAAATATTTTCTCAGATCTATTATGGCTAGGGATCTCCAGCAACGATTTTCACTATCTTTGGCAGAACAGTCTTGAAGGCTGCTGGACAAGGCAGACAATAATCTCCCAAGTGCTAAAAAAGTATCATGGTTGAGATACATCAAGGCCTACAGCCCAGCTTCTATTTCCAAGGCTATGCTCATAAAGGAAAAAGGAGCATCTGAATTTTCTAAAGCAGCAGGAACTAACAGGTCACTTAAAACCTACTGAACCCCAGAGCTGTTCCTTAATGCTATTTAGCATATTTTAAGAATGAAAATGGGATTTAGTACAGACACAAAAAGCTGTACAAAGGCTTAAGTGATAAAGTAACACAACACACCATGTGAAGGAGAACCTCAGCTGGTTGTGCCAGAGGTATTTACCATGAGAAATAGAGAGACTAGATGCCTTTCACTATATTCAACTCATACACTGACTTAAACTTTAAACACAAACTGTTTTGCTCAGGCAGAAATTCTCTCTGAGCTATGGAACATCACAACTTCCTTAAGTCTCATGGGAAAAAGGAATTAAGCTGGATTACTGCTAGCATTTCAACAATAATGAAAACCAGTAGAGTTGATCTTTTTGCAGCCTACAGATTACACAGAAGTTGCTTTTTGCAAAGCTTCAGTGTGTTTTGTGTATTAAGTATTCATTAAAGCTATTTCTAAGGCATCTATCACAATGATACCTCAATTTTCTGAAATGCAGCAATTAGCATGTTCTCAGCTCACTTCTGTCTTGAGTGTAACTGCTAAGGTTTCTTCCTCCTCCTATTTGCTTATCTCTTTACATCCTATTCCATGGACATATTCCATATTCCAATTCCAAGACATTATAGAAGAGAGATTTCTCTTAAATCTCTCTTAAAGGTAAAAGGTTAAAAGATAAATCTAAAAATAATAAAAATACAATCCCACTGTTTGTATCTCCATGTGAATGCACTCATCCATCAAGCAAGATGCTTCTGCTTTAACCTCCATACCTGTAGGAGGGTCGTCTGGACAGAATTTCTCTTCGTTTCTGTGAGTCTGTGACACTGTCTACTGATTCCTGTGAATCTTCACTTTCTGCTATAGTGGATATCTGTAAATAAGAACAGCAATCAAATTTAACAAGACACTTCCAATGCCTTCATTTTAAGGAAATGCTGACATCCCGTGAAAAACACCACAATGCAAGTATTCTATCTAGACAATGAACAGAAAGTTACTGCTCAGTAATAGATCCCGGAAAGAACAACCACGGTCAGTGATTTACCCATCAGAATGTTTTTTGTAATTTAAATACTCCAGTAAGAAAACATAGACATTAATACCATACGGTATTAATTGCATTAACATAACATTAAAACCATATGGTTTTTGACTTCCATGATATTTTGTTTTCATCTATTGCAAGGAAACAAAGATATTTTAAATAAAATTTAGGGAGAGAATAAGTAAACCAAATTTAGGTAGCAGAAATGTTTGGAAACAAAGAAAAAATACTGAAAAAACATGGATTTATAAATAATGAGGTAGATATGTTAAAGAAAGACTGCCTTTTACAGGGGAAATTACCAGGAAAATGTCATACATGAAGACATTAAAAAATAACATACTGCTGCAATTCTGAATATCTGTGCTAAAAAAAGCAAAATGTTTATGCAGGAAAGCTAAGATAAAAATAATATTAAAATAATTAAGATAATTTTAAAATCAAAATGTGCATGACAAAATATATAAAAGCTAATGATGCTTATGTGAGAAACAGAGGTCACATCCTGACAATTTATGCACTGCAGAGAAGATTTCTAAAGGCTCAAAAGTCTTGCTGGCACCCACATCTCACAATTGTCAGATAGAAGGTCTGAGTATGTCCAAGGCTGACTGCGAACTGCTGGGCTCTGAATATCAAAACCTGATGGATCTGCACCAAACCAGGTGAATTCCAAGCATGGCTTCCTTGTCGGTCTCTTATCTTGTACCTCCAGGGTAGCAACTTGTGCACTTATCTCAAAACTGCTAATCTCTGTCAGATTAAAACTCTAAACTTTTGACTGCAATGGTTGAGGATGGTAAAGCCTGCCACAAACTCAGCACTGAAGCTGAGAAGGAAAAAATAAAGATTATTAACAGAATGGCCTAGTTTTAAACTATGCATACCTTTTAAAAAAAAATAATATCCAGTTGAATATCTGTATCAAAAAGTCACAATACCTACTTTTTGAAATTAAACATTTTCTGAGCTCATTGTTCTAACATCAAATGAATAATGTACAGTCCTGGCCCTGTGTAGCTGTTGTACACCAAACAATTTCTGCATTCAGTAACACTGAACTTCAAGTGGATAAAAACCAAGTTAGAGGTTTTAAAGTTTTCAGACTACTTGTCTCCTCGATCTTCAGGCTGTCTCACCATACTGCATTACCTGTCTTGCTTTACAGAAAAGAAAATGCTAAGGCTTTACAAACCACACAATACTCAAGCAGCACATTTTAAAAGCATTTCTATATAAGGACTGATAAGTTTATTTTAAGGACCATACAGAGACCCTTTTTGTACACCAATGCCAGTATCTCTTATGGAGCAAAGACTCTCATTCTAGAATACTGACCTCATTAATTATTAAAAATTACATCATTAAAAAAAATTCATTCTTTTGTTTGCTTCAGAATAGTATGAACCTTACTCAAAAATGTATGGAAGTACAGTAGAGAGAAAAAGTAGAGTAATACTGTAAGAAAAATCATAAAGCTGTTAAACTCACCAAACAAATTCTAGAGGGAAATGAAACTAAGCAATGTTTGAAAATGAAAAGTGGTTAGGCAAGAATAGAAAAAAAGTCAGAGTAGCAAATACTCTGCAGATTTGCAAAAACACAATCCAGGACACAAATACATTAAAACCAGTGCAAAGACAGGCCTATTTCAAAGGCCCAATTCACATATTAGGAATTTCTTCAGTCAGTACCTGTACTGTCTGGACCTGTGGAGACTGAATAACTGATGGCTGGGCAGCCTGAATTACTCCATGCACTTGAACCGTCTGCCCATTGGGCAGCTGAACTAAGGTCACCGTGGGTGCAGAAGATGTTGCGTGAGCTGCTGGCATAGATACCTGCAACGAAGAGACAGTGAGCACAAATTAGGTTATTGCAAAATCTCTTCAGTTCAGTATTTGTTTTGGTGAAAGAACTATGTCTCTCCTAGACTCCAGTCAAATGACCCAAATGTTTCAGCATAATATAAAACCCCCTGAAATGCATGAGCCCAAGACCTGACCTACTTCACAAAATAATCAAATGCAGAACTTCTGCAGGTTCAAATATAATTTGTAAAATCTCTGACAAGAAGAAGAAAAACACAACTGCCTCTATTTTGAGGTAACCCGATACAAACACATCATTACCTTTCACTTACTTCACTTGGATACTGCTCAGACTAGGGTGTACTCCTACAGACACTGCTGAGTCAGAGGCAGAAACATATGGGAGTGGAGCTATTTTTGTTCTCACTCGGGAAAATGTAAAGAGTTTGCCAGATGTAAGAACTTAACACTTTTAGGGAATCATACCTTTCACTTTCTACATATTAAGCCATATGAGTTGATGGCAAAGTGCATGTAAATAAAGAAAACTGATCATGAGTTCAGACAGAAAAACCTCATGAGTTTGCAGTGGAAATAAGCATTTTGTAGGCAGTCGTGATTATTGTGTAACAGGTCAACACAAACTCTAGTTTCAAGAGTCATTTCTATGAGGAAAAATTGACCATGTTTTAAACACAACTGTGTTTCTCCAGCACAGACCTGCAGGCACAGCAGCTCTGCCAACAGGGATATGCTGATGACCTCAGCATGGCACATTATGGCTCGGGGACAGCAGTAGCCACACAAAGCTGCTCATGCCACACAGGGCAGTCTCATCCTGGAGGCCACAGGAACTGCTCTGGGGAGCTGAAGGGCCATGTACCAAGGGTGCTCCACGGCTGGGCCAATGCCCAGTGCACATCCAGAACTCCCAACTGTCTGCTGATACGATGCCTGTGTTTGGGGCTGGGGGCTCCTGAAAGGCTGCAGGGTGCCAGGGCTGCTGTGGCAGCACACCCTGCCCTCAGTGCGTGTCCCTCCCACATGACCTGGCCCTCAGGGAAGGGCTGCAGGTAAGCATGAGCTGCTCTGGCAGATCTCAGCCAGGTGACGGGTCACTGACTCGCCAGCTTCCTTCTAGTCACCCAAGTTTGGAAAACCTAACCATCTTCCAGGGTTCAACAGCATTTTGAAAAAATTTGATCCACATAGCTGCAGTGCAAGAAAGGGTTGCACTGCTGTCTTATCTAATTTCAAAGGGCTGCCAGGTACTGGATACAGAAGGAAATCCTTTGCTGTCCCTGTGAACATGTGGTTCTCAAAAAGCTGCAATAGCTGATCTCTGAATTTCCATAAACATCAACCACTTACAATGAAATCTTGCTTAACAACAAAATTAAAGGGAATTACACGTAGACCTCTCTCCTCCACAGATGTCTCTCCCTAATCCACCAATTTGCATTTGCTTTTACCTTCCTTTTTCAGGAAAGCAGCTGCAGCATTACATGGTGCTACTTAACTCGCATCTGAGAGAAACTGGGGCTGAGATTAACATGAGAGCACTTTCCTCTGGCAAATTATATTCCTTTACCAAGTGACCTTTCTTAATAACGCATGTCTGACTAAACAGTCCTTGGCAATGACAGCAAAGCTGATCAACTGGAGGCCACTGTGGTTGGATTAAGCCCACAGCAGTGCATAACTTCCGCACATGTCTCTGACTCATACCTTGTGGAACTGGGACGAGTTTCCTTTTGACTCTGAAAACTACCCTGAACTCACTAAAAACGCAGCAATTAAACTAAGCTTGCAAGAGGGGTGACTTTACAAGAGATAATGGAAGAATTAAATTGATATCACTATTTAGCTAGGCCTCTGAGGGCACTCCCTAATGCCAAACACTGCTACTTCACTTATTAAAAATATCATAGCAACATAACACTGATGTGAACAACACAAGGATTTATGACTGTTTTATCACCTCCACAAACTCTGTACAGGCTGGGTAAAAAACCAAGTGCAAATAATATAGTGGATGACAACAAGGTGGTTCACGTGGATTTTAACTATACCTGTATGGTATTTTCTTACTTGGAAAAAAAGTCTCACTCAAGTACTGGGGTAATTATGTCTGAGTAAAGTGCATTCTACCCACTACATACTTGTAAGTTCAGCTCCCTGGAGGTTAATATGCTAGCACATAAATGTAAAACATTCTTGATTCTCTGGACTAAACCTTAAAGCATATCAAGTGAGCAGCACTTAACTGGTTTTGCAAGAGAAATAAACTACTTCCACTCAGTTCACAATGAAGCGTTATTCACACCACCTACATCCTGTGCCTAAGTTAGACAGTGAGAAAACTGCCCAAAGAGGCAAGCTGGTGCAGGGCAGCTGGTGGCTTGTAAATTCACACAACAGCTTCACCCAACAAAATCACCCTGCACATTTAAACAGCTCAAATCTCTTACACTATCACTTGAATGGAAGTGTACGGACTACAGAGGGCAGGACTTGTTTGGAAGTCTCTGGACTACCAAAAGGTGCAATGACTTTAAAAAGACACTAATAATTTGTAAAATGTTAAGTGATTTAACACTTGTGCCACTTAAAAGACAGTCAATTCCATAAACTATGAGATCAAAAACACCTGTTTGTTCTTTGCAGACTACAATTAGTTTTCAAATTAAATCGTTACAGAAGAGAGCCAAACAGATTCTGTAGTCATTTATACAATGGGGTTGCTTCTGCCAACCATCAGTGTATTCGAAAATGAAACCCAGTTCCAAAATCAGAGATGCAGCTGGGATTGTGTGTCTTGTCTCTCCAAAATAATTTGGGGACAACAAATGATCTACTTCTGTCTCTCTAACTTGCCAACAATTCTGTGAAACTCTGGAGACAACAGGGTAACACGAGCTGTCAAGTGCCAGATTGTTCTATGTGATTAAAATGCTCATAATATTAATCCCATCTGATAAAACGTTGTATTTGCTGCATATTTATCTACATATTCAGTTTGTTTTCTTCAGAATTAAACTTACTACTACAGATGAGTTTTTAACAGAAAACACAGTAACAAGACAATCCAGTCAATACAGAAGACAATAGATTACACGTACTGAAATGAATACCTTTTAGTGGTATGGTTGTGGTAAAGAATGCTAGAAATAGTTTCATTCATTACTGTTAACATTACACAATTTACACACATACAGCTCTTCAGAACAAACACAGCCTAATGTGATAGGAAGTCAAAAATCTCTGCCGCTTTAAAAATGTGAAGACAAATATTAAAAGAATGATACATCACATGTGTTTCAGAATGGTATCAACAGAATTTTCTCTCAGGCCCGTGAGCAGACATTATTCCTCTCAGAAATATTAACCATAAGTAAAACTATTACACCATATGATTTTTATACCTGGGCTAACGTTGCAATCTGTGGTTGTGCCTGTACTGTCATCTGTTGGGTTTCTGCCTCTGTACCGGCTGCATCTCCACTCTGCTGGTTCTCTGCTCCAGATTCCATGGTCATTTAGTTACCTACAATCACAATATTTGTCGTAAGTCTGGGTTGGTATGCAAGTCCATTACTCTTGGTGGATCTGGCAGTAATCACTGCAGCTGAATTCCCATTACTACATACTGTTTTAATTTGCGTATTAAATGTTGTCAAACTATTAGTATTCAGGCAAATTCTTTTCATGCCAGGTGTTTGCCTCAGGTTGATTTTTCTGTGTGTAATGTTTCTGAAAAACAAGTCCAGTCTCCTCCAACAATGAGAATAGAAAAAATACATTCTGCTCATCCTAAAAAAAATCTGAGCAATTGCACTCTGATGACCTAGCACCTCTGCAATTTGGAATAAAGACCTGTCAGGAAGGGTACTCCCTGAGTGCCAAGGTGACAACGTGCCCTGTTGCAGCCCCCCCTCTCCCCCAGCAGCAGTCTACAGATATCCAATAGCAATTGCTTCTGTGCTGAGCACTCAGTTCTCAGTCATCTTTGCCTGAACTAAATATGCAACATCTCCATGCAAGTTCTTTCCATCACCACACTATGTATGGCTCCATGTTACAGCAACTTAGCCTGTTCCATCCAGTATTTTTAAAGCCCGTATACAAAACAATGGAAGCCATTTCTACTTGAACTTTCCCACAAATGTTTTTATATTTAGAGGTACACATTAGTTTGCCATGACCTAAGTTTTTTATCATATACAGCTCCTAATACACTGATATTTCTGAACACTAACTGAGCAAACCTAGATCACCAGAACACACAACTCTATAAAAAGAGGTTGCATAACTTCCAAACCCATGCACGTAGGCAGAGTGCAATGCCTGTTAAATTCTGCACTGATCTGAGAAAATCACTTTTCAGTTCTTCTTTAAGTACTGATATGAAAGTATTTGATACAAAAAAGAACTTCAAAATACAAGGAAATTATACAGCAATGATACTATATTATACAGAATTCCAAATGTTAAAAATGGGCATTATCTCCACAGCCACAACACTTACTCTGTGTGCCACCCTACGCTGCCCAATCTATTGAGGCCTCTGGCTACCCTAGGGCAACACACCTCTCTTCAGAGCTGGTCTAAAACAACCACTAGAGCATTTCTGCTTTGGGAAGGGGCCTGCAGGCAGAGGATGCTCATAGCAGAAGAAAGGTGGAAAGAAGCAGAAATGCCCTCTCCTTCCCCAGCCCCCTCGAGGAAAAGACTCAGAAGCATCAATACAGGTGGTGGTACCATGTCCACATTCCAGGCATTTCATTCTAAACACAGGGTCAGGGAAATTTCCATTTCAATGCAAACTATACCTCAGTGCTACAGGAAAGAGAATACCTTTTATACTGCCTAAAACAGCAGAGTCACACTTCAACCCTGAATATGAAATGTCTTACAACAAGTGATTGATAATCAAGAAAGATAAAACAGCTTTTCACAGTGGTAACTACATCCTACATCTAAAGAAAGCAAGTCAGTGTATATAAATCAAAATCTGTATATTTACTATTGAAAGTAACAGTTCAAATGAGCTTATGTGTGTGTCAACCCTAAAATGTAAAGCATCAAATATTTATTTCTAACATCAGTAAAGAAGGAAAAGAATTAAACCTGATTTTCCTTGAAAATTAACAATAAAAGAAAACATACAATTTTTTTAAAAAAAGCAAATTAAATTATTCTAAGCAGTCGAATTTTGTTATGCCTCCCTCTCTAGCCAAGATTTCTGTGCTACAAACCAAATCTTTCCCATGTTGCATTTCATATTTCAAAAAGCACACAAGAAAACCCATGCACTATTAGTATTTGCAATACACATTGCCAAACAGCTTTTAAAGACTTAATTACAACATTTTAAGTGGTTCTCTATCCCAACTGTAACACACAAGTCATATTTTAACACTTAGTCCTCCATGCTATATGCTCATTTTTCTTTTGAGTGTTCTGTATTTTGAGAACTACAACCCAGACTACTATAGGTTTCCCTCTGATTTTTACCATTTCCATTTTACTATTTGTCCAAGGTAAGCAAATCAACAGCTTTTTCCCAGTTCTATGCATGTATCACGGTGACTCCAGCCCAGAGATACCTCATCAGAACCATTTCAGAAGCAGATCTTTTACAGCAGCAGCATCTCCCAGCCAAGTCTCTCCAAAGAACTTTAAAACACAACTTCCCAGCTACAAATCCAAGTAAATCGCAAAACTAATAATGCTTTTGTTTGCTGATTGAAATCATGACTCTAGCATGGAGTTAATTTGGATTAGAAATGGATGAAATGTGCAAGTATCAGGTATTTAGCAATGTTCACAAAGGTAATTGTGTTGCCAAATTTCTGCTGATAAATGCAACGCTCTCCTAGGAAGAATTTCCAATCCCCTCATACACTATTTAGCAAAGGTCCTCTGTCTTTACAGGCTTGGCTTCCACACTTGCATCATCTTCTGCATATGTAATCAGCAAAAGGACTAACTATTTGAGATACTCTCTTCTACAACATCAACATTTCAGAAATCAAATTCTTAATATGAATTGCAAACACCTAAAAGGAAGTTCCTCATTTCATAATGTAGGAACTAAGCAATGCAAGAAATTGTCTGCAAGATTCACATCTTGACACATGAAGTTTAAGTGAGTTTCCAGTGACCTGTAGTTTTCTGACAGGCTCTCAGTTTCATGTTATTTACAGGTTCTAAGGACTCTGGTTCAACTAATCTTCCAGTTATACATCACAGTATTTGAATCCTATAGTAGATAGTAGCTTTGCTACTATCTTTTACAGTACTTTGTGAGAAAAAAGAGGAATCAGATTTTTGAGCATCAAGGCATCATACACCAGAGACACCGGTCACTACATTGTTTAACGTTTGGGTATGATCAAGGCTGCCAAGATGTACAGGACCATGCATGCACAACATAAACACTAAGTTGCCTGCATGGGTAAGGCCATGATGGCTGAAACCAAGGTTGTCAATTCCTATTCTTGAAATTTACAGTGTAACAGATGAAAATATGTTTGGTTTGAAACCTTAACCTCCCAACACATATAAATGAATGACAAACTCTACATCTCCTTTCTAAGCTTTTGTACCCCTAGTCTAGACAAACTTTGCTGATGTGTACCCCAACATCTTTCTCTTCTAGTGGGTGCCACCCCTGCTTTTATTCCTCTGTCCTGTTCACAGCGGCCCACCCTGCTCCCTGACACTGATTTCCCTGGCAGGCACCACACCAGAACTTCTCAGCTGATGACAGGGATCTGAGAAGTGACCTAGTGGGGAACGAGTCTCCCTGGCATGGACAGCGTATGGGAGCCAAGGGAGCACACTTGTCATTTTTCCTTCCAGGCTGCTTTCCAACTTGTCACCTACACACATATACTTTGAGAAAAGATTAGTAACTGCAGCATTGAACCAAGTGTTCTAAATGAAACTAACTGAAAACAACAGCTATTAACTATCAGAGTTGGAAGAGCAGAGACTGCTTGCCTAAAACATCCTGGGTATGAACTCTGAACACCAGAAAGCTGATGGGACTAGCTAGTTACAGATGGTGTAACTCGTGACTTTTGTAGTACACAGCTTTCTCCATTAGTTCAAAAGTGGAAGCAGTATTATATTTACTAATGCTTTTTATTAATAACTTACTTACTAATGATCTCAAACTCTGGAAGTGAAGAGCCAAACAGTCAAACATTTAGCTGACAGATGGGCATTTATTTTAACTAAATCAAAGACAGGGAGAAAGGAGTTCAGCAGAGGATAACTAACTGTCCCAGTTGAATTTACACTACGAGTACAGAAGACAGATGCTACTAAGAACAAACAGCTGCAGAATGCAACACACTGCAGAACTACACACACTACAGAAAAATCCAAATAAACCTGTCTCTTTAGTAGCACAAACCTGGAAGGGGCACTTAGCCAAGGACTACAGCAAAAGACATCACTTCAGATTTCTCCTTGACATGCATTTATGAGAAGAAAAGCTAGAGAGTTAGACTGCAACAATAATATGAAACAGAGTAATCTTTAATTATTGTATGTGTAGCTGGACCCTACAGATCAGTTGGATTACAGTGCAGTGGTTGGGAGCCTGTATTAAAAATGGATTCTGTGGAATTTGGGTATTCAGAAAAGGCAAGTATTTAAGGCAAAAAATATGAAATTTGATACTTCATGTACTGCATAAATGGAGCAATGATGCTATTGATGATAAGATATTTATTAGGACTTAAACATGGGTTAGACAGGCACCTGGGTAAAAAGAATATCCAAGAACAAGTTGAATTAGTACAGTTTTTTCATGCCAAAAAGAGTGCTGAATCAAAAGGAAGATAAAACCCTAATGAGTCGGGATTTAAACGGATTTCTAATCTTTAAAAAATCAAATAAATGCTTTTATGAGGAGGGAAGATTACATCCCATGTAATTCTTGCAGGTTCCAGTAGTCTTTTGAGGTACCTACTGATCTTCACTATCTTGAAGACAGGATACTGAACAAGGTGCTACAGTAATGCTAACTCCTGTAATCCCTGTTAAATAAAGTGACCATCAATGCTGTGTATTCAGAGCATGAGCTGTTGGTTACCTCCCCTCCCACCTGCCTAGAGTCAGGATAAAATATAATTGTCTTTCAACAGCTCTCATCCCATTTTCTTCACTCTTTACTATCCTCCCCTTGGTGTGTCTGTGGTCTGCCTGCTCTATTTTGCTTCCCTACATCTTTTTCTATCTCCCGTCTGATTTACCCCCACGAATTTCAGCACATCTCTCAAAGATTAAGCTCTGCTCCTTGATTTCCCCTTGCCCACACAAGCCACAGAGCTTTCCTACTCTGCAGACAGGCTGCTTTTCGCCTCCCAAGGCAGACTGGAGAAAAGAAAGGTGGAGATCCTTTCCCAAACACCATGAAATCCAAGAATCAAAGTACCACACTGTGGCTGTTAGAGCAGATAAAACTTCCCATCCCCTTTCATATGCCAAAGCCCTTAATACCCCAAAGCTTTCTGGTTTTCAGCTGGCACAGTAAAACATGGCACCTCTCCCCACAAGCCTTTTTCTTCTCTCTTTACTGGCATAGTGGTGGCAATTCACTGTCAGAAATTCAAGCTTCCACTGACAGGTACTGCCCATACAACATAACTGCACATCCAGGAAACACGGCTCACTTTACTGCGGAGGTACCGTCACACCTGCTCCTCAGCACGCACAACTTCACCAAGGGACACGCTGTAAGGAATCCTCCTCTGCCTTCTGGGTTTATTTTACTGAAGTATACACACAGATTTTGAAGAAAAACAACTGTCTCCAGAAACGGTGCAGAGCAGAGACTCAACACTCATGCCCATTCTGAGCCTGACTTGTACCACACCCAGTCATCTGCTCACCCAACACCTTTAGAGGTCACTCTACTGCCACTTGAGGCTCCTCATCCAGGGCATTATCCAGTCACCCAGCTGCTCATGGCAGTGAAGGACCAGAGCAGCTGAGGGAAGGGAAATTGAGGCAATGCCTATTTCTCGAGCCCTGTATTCACAGCAGTGCCAGTACAATTGTTCAGGAAGCAAGTACAGCTCCAGTACCCAAAGTTCAAGAATTTGACTCATTCCGTATTTAATGCATGTGGCTTTATAAAGCCACAGATCCACCATGAAAGCACTGAGAAGATCATCAAACATCACTCTGGTACACAACTGTTTTCACATTTCCAGCATAAGCACTGAGAACATTGACCTGCAATCTGTAAACATTTCCACTGTCACCTTGCAGAGTGGCAGCCCTTTCAGCCACAGCTCAACAGCCACTTTATGAACTCCATTCAGCAGCTGCCAGACTGCAAGTGTTCAGAGAAAAATAATTTTATTTACAGCTAACACATGGGACTTCAAATAACCAGTAATAAATGCTTAACAGGACAAGAAAGACCCATAATTATCTCTCTTTGTCACTAATGACTATAGTGGGTTGGCACAAGAATTGCAATTTATACCACAGCTTCTTTGTCATCCCAAGCTGGCACTGCCACTGCTCTTGGGTATTTGCTCCCTGTGTCCTCTCCCTTGGTGACCAGCCTGTGCGTGTCATACTGCGAACACAACCTATGTTTGTTCCGTCACTTGAAATCTACCTTCTACTGCTCCACAGAATGGGTTCTCCACAAAGCCATTTGATGATCACACCAGCTTTTGGGTCAGGGAAGCCCAAAGGCCAGGCAGACCCAGTGGAAATGGAAATAAAAGAATAGCTGCAACAACCAACACCACTAAAAATGCCAAAAAAGAAGAAAAGTCTTCATATCGTGTTCTGCAATAAGCAATCAGTCAGGCAAACTGAAGAATAAAAAGCTGGAAAAATTCCTATTGTCACTGAAGTTAAAGTATTTCATCTTGAACATCCAAGAAAAAATTAATCTCACTGTAAAAATACCTTGCACAAAGCAGAATCATTCCATCAACAGAATGTAATATCTGTAGTCCCACCCACTGTCTCCCTCAATGTGACACTCAGAGCAGTGTCTAAAAACTCTCTGCTGACTGAATACAGCCTGTAACAGACACTGCAAGGGATGTGAACAAAGTAGTAATTTCATACAGGACACAGAAAAAATACAACCAGGAATCTTAATTAAAAAATTAACAAACTTTTCTGGCTCACAACTTTTTCAACAAAACTTCTGTTACACTTCTAAAGTTTGTGAAAATTTCTCACATCAGATTTAGATGTATGAGTGATAAAAGTATTGGCAATTATTTGTGTGGCATGCTTGACATCTGTCTTACTAAATCACTCAAGCAAGCTGACATTTACCAGGCAGATGGTGAATCAGTAGGCACAGGTAAGGTGTACAAGCGAAAGTTACTTAAACAATCTTCACTGCTGTATCCTCCTGATTTGACTCCATACTCCAGTCATAGTACTAGTATCCAGTGTTTCTGCTTCAAGCTTTTTAAAAGGAAAAAATGGTCTGACAGCTATTAACTGCAATTTGGTTCTTGTATCACAAATTACACTAATAAATACAAAAGCATCCAGCAAGTATTTGGTACCCACACATAATTTAATTCAAGTTTAACCTATACTGCTTTTTTTTTTTTTTGTTCAATAGAAATTATAAACAAACAAACAAACAAATACCCCCACCCCTTTTTACTGATCTTATCTATAGGTCTTATGTGAATACATGAGCAGAGCCCAGTAGAAGCACCCAAGGGGAGACACCAGAGCAAGCATTTCCTAAAGCACTAACGGTGAAAAGCAAACAAATGACTCTCCACTCTCTTATCCTCTTCCCGTTCAGAAATGCCCTCAAAATACTGCCAGACGTCACTTAGACAAAACGTCAAAACAAATCCTGGGAAGGTTACAAAGTCATTAGGTAACTATTATTGTTATTGAAAACATAATCCATAAATATGTTCTATTTATAAATGCTCTATGCGCCTATTGAAGGCACTTCGGGTATTAAAAGACTAATTCAGATGCTTCAAGTCTGTGATCCTCAACATGCAGAACAGAGTTGTGATAACTATTTATGACACCTTCCTTAGTGCAGCAAAAAACTCCAAAACCCACCAGAAGATACCTGCAAACTGAATTTTAGAGAAGCAAGACATTTTAAAGAATGTCCTGGCGAACATATTCAACGTATTTACAGACACTTCTGAGAACTCTGCCCATTTTGTTGTTCTCAACACATTCATTGTCAATATCATATTTATGCATTTCAGTTACTTACAAACTGACTGCACTTTACTACAGCTTAGCATCTGTTCCCTGACATTATTTGTAGGACATAAAACTCACCTAATTTTCAATCTATGCAGATTTCTTGCAATTCCTATCAACTGTAAAAGCTTTCCTTTCTCAAAAATGATACCACATGAAATTGCCAAAATACACGCCTCTTTTCTCCCTGTAACTGCTGAAAGTACTGCGGCTCACCTCATCACATGTAGCTGGTTACTTAATAAAATCCATCACAACATTGTATCTGAACAATATCATTTGTAGGCAGACATCTTTAATGCAATTGAAAATATAGGCACCAAATGATTTTTTATCACACTATTGCTGAGTTATTGCTCCTGGTGAATACACCACAACACCAGGAACAGGCTCTTTGCAATTGGTACAGGCCCAGCAAGTCCATAATGAGAACAGTCACTTGTGAGGAGCTTTAATTTCTGGCCCTAATCAATTTCTCATTTTACCTTTGACTGAAACAGCTGTGGCAGGAGAAGTGAGGGATCCAGGATTCCATGGGATTTGAAGCTGACCAGCTGACCTCAGCCCAAATGAAGGTAGCTACCTGATGCCAGCCACTTCTCATATTTGCCCTTCTCACTCCAGTGCTGAACTGTGACTGCACACCAGTCTGATGGCAGTTTTTATTTAAGAAGGATGACATGATTACATCTGTACTGTTACAAGTGAGGGAGTTCTGCTCAGCCCAGGGTGAAAGCTTTCTGGATGGAAACAGCACCCATCTAAGAGCCTATTAATGCAGCCTTGACACCAGGCAACAGGAGAAAAGAGGTGGATACAATAAACTAACACCTTTTCTGCTAAGGAGGCCCTTAGTTTGTACACCCTGCTCTTAGCACAGGCCGATAGCTTGGGCTCAGCACCACACTGAAGCAGCTCTACAACCCCCTCGTAAGGAGGCAGGCTGTACCTGGCTGACACAGTGAGCAATTCAGAAATAGTTCTCTCCTATCACCCAGATATCTAGATAGGCCAAATAAATAATTTACTCAGCTGTACTGGTCAACTAGCAGATCATTTTGAGCCACTTGCTTTCACAGTAAACACTGGCATGTGAAGGTGTTCCAGCAGGAGAGCTAACTCTGCTAGCGGTCAGAGACCGTCTCCTTTCCTACTGTCAGGGAGAAAAGAGGACTGTCACTACAATAATTAAAGGAGTATTCAGAGCAGAAAATGATGCCAAGTTAGCAAGGCTAAGATCCATCTAAAAGAAGGTGCATGTGTTCCTTTTTTCCACTGGATAGAGCTGTCAGCACTTGAGATTTCCACCACCTAACCTGCCAGAGTCATTCAGATGAATATAATATTTGTTCTCCTCCATATGCACTTCTATGTTTTATGGTCTTTTACTACCTCACCATTCATTCTGGCAGATCTTTAAGAACCACCTAAATGCTGCATGACATATTTTGACAACCTTTTCATATGTTGTAAGGATCTTTGTCCACTTGCCAAACAACCTTTAAACATTCCAGGTCTGAGGCATCAGCTGGGAAAAACTGTTGCAATTCCAAGCCTGGGGCAGCCTGCAACTCTGTAGGGAGAGCCTCCACATATTTTCATTAAATGAAGGGTTATCTCTGAAGTGAGGGAACTACTGAAACTTGTTCTCAACAAACAACTACAGGAGCAATGACTGACTGCTCAGCAGAGTCACTCTCCTAAAGTGAAGAACTAAGATGTTGTTGTCAGGACAAGGGTATTTAATATATGACTGTCTCCTGCACAGGCTGCACTCCATCAATGTGCTAGGGAAATCCACAGGCTCACTCACTGGGTCTGTGACAAACGCTTATGTGACCAAAGCTAAAGCTACTTTGAAACTATACAAATCACCCAGCTCTCTTTGGGTCTCTGGGCAAATCAGGAAAAACTTATAAAAGATACAAATAAAAACCAGAGCATTACAAAGGCCTACAATGGTGGTTAACCTGAGTGCTACAAGCCCAAGGGCCAAAAATAGAACATGCAGTAATCTCAGACCTGTAACAGAAAAAGAAATCACCTCCATATAGGTGTTTCCTTAATTGTATTAATTAAAATTATATGCCAGGTATGATTTAATGGAATAATGTGATAAAGCCAAAGAACCACGTAAACATGTTTATTATTACCTGAAATCTTTTTATTCCAAAAAAATGCTTTTAGAGTCTTTGTTAATTTTACAGTGTGAAAATATAAATAGACACATGGAATTTATCAGAACAGAGTACTGTAAGACTGGACCAAAGACTCTTTGAGATCACACTGATTAAATATGACATTCTAAAGTAATTTGAATGTAAATTTATATTCAGAAACTCAAATCTTCCGGGAAGTCCCAGGTATTCAGGATACTTTCCCATTAATAAAGTAGATGTTTCCTTTTCCACCCTATAATGAAGGAGAGCAAATGTCGTCAGTATTTTAAGTTCTTTGTATGGTCTCAAACGTTAAATTAGAGACCTGGATTTTATAATCCATTTGTAATAATAATAATAATCATCATCATGCTGAGGTTTAAATAATGTAGGTCACCTCAGCAAAATACTATACACTGAAAAGGGGCAGATACTGGAATCCCAAAGTGACAAGTATCACACGTGTTTTCACATCATTCTTCTGTTGCAGAGAACTATCAAATCAGTTGGGGAATTTAGGGGAAGCATGGAGTTTCAGATATTTATAAGCTGCACAGTTAAACTTGACATGAGAATTTAACGTAGAACTTGTGTCTCCTGAGATTTTGTCTGTTGGTGAGAAGGGACAACTCCACAGCTAATGTTTCCAACCCACTTCTGAATGTCAGTGGCTAAAGCATCAATTCATAAAAAATGTCACTTCGGATATTTATGCTTCAAGCTTGACAGACACAAACTATTTAAACAAGCAATACTCATTCTGATTGATGCTTGGAACATATGTGGTATTTCTAGAGTTCAACCCATAGTATAAAAGCAAGAAGTTATATAACTTGGTAAACATTGGAAAGTCTTGTTTAAAAAAATCAGAACACTTCTAATGAGTTCAGAAAGAAAACACAACAAAATGGATGTTTCAGACCAATGCTTTCACTGTTTTATTATAAAGTATCTTTAGAAATGGTCACCTGAAAGTAAGACTGAGTTATTAATACAAAGCTGACAATTACCAAATATCAAGTCAAATCCCTGAAAAAAAACCAAACCAAAGCAAACCTGTATCTTTAAAAGCAACATAGTTAGGGTTTTTTTTATGATTTAATAGCTTTGTTTCATTTTTAACAGGCAGTGTAAAACATTTTTTGCTTCAGTGCCCTCCAGGAAGTGTAAACCTTTGAATTCTTTCTGAGGCTGCATTGCTAGAGTACAGTATGCCCAAGTATGCTCAAGAAAAACAGCACTTCCTTACAAACCTTGGCCTTGTTAAATTTCTGAATGCATCCTATTCACAGAATTAATTGCAACATTATAACCAAAAGATCTAGGTCTTAAACCACAGCTTAGACTTGGAAATACTTTTAAATCCTAAAATTGCTTTGGCTTTACTAGTTTTATTGAAAACATCGTTGCTTGGTCAATTAGCACTAGTCTTGAAGCATCATCAGACTATGTTGCTTAATGCACCAAAATTAAATCTATGACCCAGCCTCTCTCCTAAAAACCAAATGAAATGCAACAGTGATCAAACTTTGTAGTAAAATAACTCTGACTAACGTTACCAACCAAGTGGATTCTAGTTTATTTTTCATATATTTTTAAAATTTGCCTGAGCAGCACAGGAGAGCCTTTTAAAGGAGAAAGGTCACTCGTATGCCTGCCAGGTAGATCTACTCTGCAAAAACATCATCTCCAAAGAAAGAATAATGTTTCTCAAATACTTAACTGGAGTTTAAGACCTCCATTACCTGGGAGCAACATGACTGTCTCCATGGAACAGGGATGTGATTTGCTGGTAATGCTGAAGGTCTGCAAAGACCCAGAATAAGCAACAGGAGCCACTGACGAGCCACAAAGGGCAAGAGAAAAGAATCCACGTTTTACATTAATGTGTTGCACACAAAAGAAAATCTCCATTTTGCTTTCTGCAACTACAGTCTTGCAAGCATTTCTGCTGGCAGCACTGCCAGCTTAGGCTCTGGTTTCCTCTAAATTCTTTCTTATTTACACCTTTACACTTGCCTGTGAAGCTGTCTAGTGAATGGGACTGGGCAACCAATTTGCACTACAGACAAGGAAACACAACTAATTTCTAGCCTGAACCAGTTCTCTGATCCAGCTCACAGGCAGTCATACTGGTGCTACTGGCACAGGAACAGGAGCAGGAACAGGGAAGGTGGGGCAGAGTCTACCCTGCTGCAGCCAGGCCTGTCAATAAGCAGATCAAATCATGGGTATAGGTGTCACAAGACTGTGGGAAGCTAACAAAGATCCTAAAAAAACCACCTCTATTCTGTAATTTGATTACTGTTGTGATGACTGGTTCAGAGTGGGAGGCTGGAAACAGGATTAGTATTTCTTATACAATCAACATTAGCTTTCTGAGGATTGGGCAGAGATGTACTTTTCAAACAGCTACGTTGCTGACAAAGCAGCTATTTACAGCAGCTAACACACTTCTTCCTCTCCCCAGTCCAGGGTAATGTGCACTGGTTACACATGCAACATTACCTTTACACTACAACTTCCAGGCCAGTAGTTTCAGCCACCATTAATTATTTTACAATCTGGAAGACAGGCCAAGGCATTTATGAGTTTGTAGCAACAGTGACATACAGTGAGCTGACTGCCCACGTGCCTTGGGCCAACTGACAGGATGTGCACCCAAGTGCTGGACCTGGACCCTTCTGGAGCTTCCTATTTCAACCTGGGCTTCATTAAAAATATGCTATATATAATTCTCCCCTGCTGACGGGGCTCCTCATAATGAAAAATACCCAAGAGGTACACTGATCTAACCTCTTGAGAAGACTAAAATCTGCCTCTGATAAGGAGCAGTTAGTTCAATCACACAGATATCACCAGGCTTTTAAAACAAGGAAAGTTTCCTCGTTGTTTTTTCTTGTTTATTTTTTGACTTACTGTGTTCTTAGCTTTCCTAGCTGCAAAGACAAACTCATGTGGCTCTGGTCACTATGGACAGAGTCCAACTCTTCCTTCTTTCACTCCAAGTCATAGATATGCTGCCATTCCCCAAGATGGGTCTGCTGCTGAACGGAGAAAGTTGTGTCCCCCTCCTTCCTTCCCCTATCATCACTGCAAATCTGCACTGGTGTTTGTGCCAACAGCATCTCAATCACCAAACAATTCAGCTCACTTATGCAGGAGAAAATTATCTACTAAAAAAGCAGTTCTCTCCTGGGTTAGTAATCTGAACTGGGTTATTATGTCTTATATACAATCAACACTACAGACAATGTAAAGGGATGGTCCAACACCACATAACCAGGAGAAGGAAGGGAGAGAGCAAGACCTCTGTCTCCGGAGAGCCACATACAATTGTATCAGCTCAGACAAAACCACAGCAACAGATTACTTTTGTTGGTTATACTGTGGCATTAGTACACAGTACCCTTTTTTACACCTTCCCTCCCTTTTTATCTCCCAGAATTTTCCTATCAGCACAAAAGGAAAATTCGGATGAGTTTCAGAAAGAGGGCAGGGTTCCTACACCTACACTAATGCCCTAAGCTTTTTTTTTTTTTGTTTTTTTTTTTTTTTTTTTTTTTTTTTTTTTTTTTTTTTTTTTTTTTGTTTTTGTTTTTTTTTTTTTTTTCAAGAGAAAGAGCTCACTGCAACCCAGAAATGTGTAAATTTACAAATCCTGCTGATACTGTATGCTACTTGGAGCAATGGACAGGCACCAGCGAATTTTGAGGCCAGGCCAGCTACACATAGCCAGATGATGTGTCATCAGAAAAAAAAAGGCAAGAAAATAATGTCTCCCGTCCATTATTTAATGGGGTATAAAAGATGATGAGAGAGATTTTACAGATGAGAAGAGATTTTGACATTCAAACCCCAGGAAAGGTGCAAAGGAAAGTAAAATCCAACTGATACTGGAACAGCACAGAAAATGAGAGATTTAGGGTAGCACTTATAAGAAAAGTGCATGTAATATTGGACCCTAAATGTCACAGGAGGTTGCAGTTTCTGAAAAGATGATTAAAATATTGCAGCAAAGAGCTGCAGTGAACAATCAAATTTAAATCTGAAGAATAAAAAAAAAAGGAAGTAAAGGAAGTGCACAGAGAACTTGCTAAAAAAACCCATACACAAAAGGTGTTTAAGACAAGTAAATATGCAGCACAACAAATCAGTTTAATACATGATATTGAAGTTTGGGAACAGCTGTTGCTCATGTTCATTTGCTCATGGTTAGCACATGTAAGAACTGAGACTTAGCTGAATGATCCAGCTCTGTGGCAAGAAGAACCCCAGCAGCAGCTATGTCATCCAGCTTAGTTATAAACACAGCCATAATTTAAAAATTTTTACATAGGCTGCATTTTCTCATTTAGCAGCATAGCTGCTTGAGCTGCCCTTATCTCCCTGCTCATTCCAGCCCCATCCCTTCCCCTGATTATGGTGGTACAGCTACTGTGCAGCCATGCAGGAACCAGGGGAAGGAATGATCCCGGTGAAAATGAACCTCCACACCTTTTAAACAGCTGGATCATCGCCCCATGCAGGAGCCTAAGCCTTTGTGTGAGTGCAATGGGAAATACACAGAAGATGCCTTGGCCAGTATTACTACCAAAAAATGCTATGAGGAACTATGGTTTCAGTTCATCAACCAGTAGATAAGCTTCAAGAATTCCTGGATTTCTTAAGGCTACCTGCTCTTTTTTAAGCTTAGAAATCTATCTGACAGTTTCTGCCTAAAGCAGAAAATACAACCCAGCTTTAGTTCTGCCATGTACAGGGAAAAGGAGTTTTCCTGACAACCTCATTGACTAAACAAGGCTATCACTGAACACTTAAAATATCAGAGATTTTTCCAGATCACTTTAACTCTCCCCTCCAAAAAGTGTGAAAGCATCTAGGACAGAGATTTTTATTTCAGTTTCCTGCACTAAGGTAGCTTCAAAACAGTTCCCTGTAAGGCTTCCTGCAACTGTGTCTCAAGTAGCCAGCGTAGTCTCCTGTCAGAGAACAACTGAAAAGGAACAGAATCTGGAAGAGCAACTGGCAGGACTCTCCTATCTTCAGAACTATTTTTTCATCTTTCACCTAATGGCTTTTTTTAAAATTTATTTTTACAAAATATCAACTCTTTTTTACAAATATGAACTCTCACAATATTCTCAGGACAAAAATAGGAATGCTTATTATCTTAGGATAATATTCTGTACCTCTCTGCACTCTACTCAAAAATCACTGCACGTAACTAACAAGTATCAGTGCTGCTTTAAACTTGTGTTTATGTAGATATGTTAGGTAAACCATATACATGCATCCAAACAGGAACATGCTTCCTCCAAATTCTTTATCCTCTCACCTTAAAGTGGCTCTTCCAACAATGTGTTTTCTATTCCTTCCACTCGACACATAATACTATAAATCCAGCACTGCCAGACAAAAACAGCAGCAGAGAATCCTTGGCTGTTTTCAAGTGGTTTTTTTTACCTGAAAGGCCAACTAGAGGCTGGCACATTTTCACCTCCTGTGCAGCTGACAAGGCTGTTTTAGAAATATGGAAAGCTGGAAGGTGTTGTATTCGTTCTCACTCACCTTTTTTAACTGCAGTACAATCAAGTGATCTAAAAGCTTTGAAGAACAAAATAGGTATCAATGCCTTCATGCTGGGAGATGTACATAGATCATTAATAGAAGGCTGCTCAGGTTTTCATAACCACTATGAAATACAACCTCAAAGACTGCAGATGAGGCAATACAATTTTTGATTCACTAAAAAAAATCACTGCCTTGTCACGAACTTCAGCTGTATGCAGGTAGGGTACCAGAGAGCTCAAACCAAATTGGGTAGGGTGGTTTCTGTAGATGAGGATTGCTGTCACGTCCTATGAAACTAACTTTAGTTTGATTAGTGGCAGAAAGCTAACATGGCCTTCTCACTGCACCAAAGCCTTGAGAAGTGTGGCATGAGTAACTGATCTCCACTTGCTTCCAGAGATCCAAAAATAGAGATGAAGTGTGAATATCCCATTTGTTTCAAAACGGTGCCAACAGAAATTCCGAGCTGGGGCCTTGTCTCCTATCAAAATATGCACCTACAGCACTGTAGCTGCACTTAGGCAAGAAGAGGCTGCTTCTCACTGCAGCAGAACAGCCACTCTGCAGAGTAACAGCTACAGAAGATTTTGTATAGCAATAGCTGTGCTGGTGCAGGTTTCCAAGAAACAGCCAGATTGATGACTTGACAGCCTAAATGAGATGTTTCTAAATTTTCTGTAGCAGCAAACCCCTCTCCCCCTTTTAGACCTTTGGGATGTTTTTTGTGTTGGACTTTGTTGTTTTGTTTTTGTTTGTTTATTTACTTTTTTACCCAGAGTAGTAGATACACCTATCACTAAACCTATGAGAAAAAAAATAAATTAGATGCAGACCGTTCAGTGCAGATCTAAACACTATATTGAAAGTACAAATCTGAATACTGGTGTTCTCTCAATTAAATGAAAGCATTAAAAATGATTACACACCTCTTTACTACATGCAACAATTTCATTTTAGGTGACCTGTAAGTGATGCTTAGCCAATACACAACCACCTCCCTGTTCCCTTTTCTCTCTGACCCGTGAGGGAACAAAGCTGGTGAGGAAATGAAGAGATCTGTGTTTGAAAATATGGATCTGAGAGTCTTCCACTCTATTATGAAACAATAAGATGTTTTTCTAAAACTACAAAAGCAAGAATCAAGGTTTTTCTTTCCCATTTTTGTATTTAAAATGTAGTGCCTGTTCCATCAAACCAAGAATGAATGAAATACACCAACAAATACACTCTCTTTAATCACTATCAACAGCCACATTGCTTATTGAAGTCCTTGTATGTCTATTAATCAATTAGAAGTTTAGAAAACCTCTTTTCATGTTGGTATTATACAGTGAAGTGATGTAGAGCATCTTTGGCCTTCATTTCAAAAGAAGTGGTGGAAGTGACAGAAAACAGAAATTCACATACAAGGAAGTATACATGTAACTCACAAATATCCATTTTGAACAAAACCCATTTCAGTGACTTCGTATTTTACTGTATAAATCCACATTTGTTCATACAAGGAAGAAAGGATGCAAGTAGAGTCTCAAAATTCCTGTATTCTAAAGTAGTGTTTAGTGGTGGTCAGAATGGGACTAAACAGAGATGCATGATATTTCTAAGAAGTCTCTGGTCTTTTATTTAAGAAGTAGGAAACATGTTTCTAACCCCAGGGGGAAAAAAAAAAAAAAAGTCAGGTGCTATTCCAGAAGCAGACTGTGAGCAGGCATTCCAATATTTAGGAGGAAGAAACAAAAATGAAAAAGTCTTTAATGATGAAAAATCATGTGACCATTATTTAAAACTTTTTATCCTGGTACACACTTAAAAGGTGTAACAATCTTTGCTTTAAAAGTTTTTTAAGTCTGCCACGTTGTTTTTTGCTTACTACTGTAACACAAAATTGCAAATATCCAGGATTTGAAAGTAGAACAAAGTCAAAACACTGTCTTCTATTCTAGGCAAGAAAAAAGGAAAAAAAGCCCCCACAGCTGCAGCAAGGCAAGGCTGGTGTAAGGCAGAAAAAGGCATCTGAGCTGACATTTGCTATTGAAGCTGGGATAGAGGTCATATCCTGTTCGCTGTGCAGCACCCAAGTCTCTGGAAAACTGGCAAAAGCAAATCCCAAACCGAGATTTACCAGCCGCAGCCTGGCTCGAGTTCGCTTTGAGTTAAAAATACTAGCGGGGAGAAGCGGCGCGGGCAGAGGAGCCGTGTCCCCGTACGTGCCCTGCGCGCCGGGCCGGCTGTGCCCGCGGTCCCGCCCGGAGCGCGGTGTTGGGTGACCGGCCCCGCCGCCCGGCCGGGCCTCCCGGAGACGGAGAGCAGCGAGCCGCCGGGCCAAGCGCCGCCCCGGCTTCCGAGCACAGATTTTATTAAAAGCTTCTCGTTACACAGCCGGGGAGCGCCGCACGCACTCGTGTCCATCGCGGCGGGAGTCTGTTTGTTTATCCGTGCGGCGCGCTCGGGGCGCCGGGGAAGCGGAACTCCGGCGGGCGCGGGGGGCGGGCGCGGCCCCAGGGAGGGTCCCCGGAGCCCGGCGGGGCCGGGGGGCGGCAGCGGGAGAGCGGGAGCCGGAGCGCACACGGCGGGGCGGGGAGGGGGCGCGGGCGGGAGCGCGGCCGCCCCCCGCTCCCCCTCGTCGTGGTCCTCCGCCGCCTCCTCCGGGGGCCGGGGGGCGCGGCGCCCCTTCCCCGCCGCGCTGAGCGCCGCCGCCGGCTGCCGACAGAGCCGCCGCCGCCCGGCCGTGGCGGCCGCCGCCGGGCCGGCTCCCATCCGCCATTATCCTTTGTTCGCGGCGCGGCGGCGGCGGGGATGTTGCAGGGCTCGGCTCCATCTTTAAGGCGGGCGCCCCTCCCGCGGGCGGTGCGCGGCCGGGCCCCCGCGTCCTGCCGCCCGGAGGCTCCCCTGGTCCCCGCCGGGCTCCATTTCCTTCCCTCCCCCCCGCCCCTGTTTGCTGGGCGCCGTCCTCCTCTTACCGGTTACCAGGCTGCTCCGTCACTGCTTTCGTTCGCGCCTGGGATCTCGCCGCAGTTTTATTCTCTCCCCCACGTAACACACCGCGTCAAACTACACCTCCGCCGCGTCACTCACACACACAGGCGCTCCCAGCCCGGCGACAGGCAGGCAGCGGCCGACTGAGGAGCGCCAGCCAGGGAGCAAGCGCCGAGCGCGCCCGGCCCCGCACGGAAACCGCCGAGCGCTCACGGAAAACGCCGAGCGCCCGCCAGGCGGCGGGAACGGCCGAGCGCGCCGCCGGCCCCCGCGGAAAGAGCCGAGCGGCCGCGGAAACGAACGAAGCGCCCCGGAGGGGGAGGCGGAAAGAGCCGAGCGGGCGGCGGGAAGGCGCGAGTGGCGCTTCCGCCCCGGGGCGGCCCGCGCGGGAAGCACCGAGCGGGGCTGCGGGGGGGAGGGGGGCGCGCGCTCGCCCCCCCCCCCGCTCCCCCCGCCCCCGCCGTGCGCGCGGCCGAGGCGGCCGGAAACTCGCGAGCGCTCGCGGAAGCGGCTGAGGGGAGTCCGGGCGCGCGCCGCTCCCCTCAGGCACCCGCGCTCCCCCGCCCGCCTCATCTCGGCACAGAACCGGCCGGGTCGGAAAAGACCTGTGAGATCGTCCGGTCTCACCTGTGACTGAACACCACCATGTCAACTAGATCATATCCTAAATGTTTCTCCAGGGACCACGGCTCCACCGCTTCCCTGGGCAGTCCATTCCAGTATCTGATCACCTTCTGCGAAGAGCTACTCCCTGATGTCCAACTAAACCTCCCCAGGCTCACCTTAGGGCTATGTCCTCTTGTCCTGTTGCTGGTTGCCTGGGAAAGAAACCGACCCCCATCTGGCTACACCCTCCTTTCAGGCTGTTGTTGAGAGTGAGAAGGTCCCCTCCTTTTCTCCAGGCTAGAGCCCAGCTCCATCAGCCACTCCTCACAGGACTTGTGCTCCGGCCTCTTCTCCAGTTTCATTTTCCTTCTCTGGACACACTCCAGCACCTCATAAGCCTTTCCTGAATGGAAGGGTCCGGAACTGGACACAGCATTCAAGGAGTGGCCTTATCAGTGCCAAGTACAGGGAGACGATCACTACCCTGATCCTGCTGGCCACACTATTCCAGAGGCCGGGATGCAGTTGGCCTCCCTGGTCCCCTGAGCACACTCTGGCTCATGTGCAGCAGCTGTTGACCCCCAGGTACTTTGCTGAGCTGCTTTCCAGCTGCTCTGCCACAGCGTCTAGAGCTGCATGGGGTTGTTGTGACACAAGTGCAGGACCTGGCACTTGGTCTTGTTGAACCTCATGCCACTTGTCTCACCATTGATCCAGCCTGCCCAGATTACTCTGCATAGCCTTCCTACTCTCCAGCAGATCAGCACTCTCACCCAACTTGGTGTTGTCTGCTAATTTGCTAATGGTAGACTCAACCCCTCACCCAGACCATCAATAAGGATATTTAATCGAACTGGGCCTTATGCAATCCTTGGGGGACACCACTAGTGACCGATACCAGCTGGATGCAGCAGGGTTCACCACCACTCTCTGGGCACACCTATCCAGCCAGTTCATAGCCCACTGAAGAGTGCACCTGTCCACATCATGGGCTGCCAGCTCTTCCAGCAGTATATCATGGGAGATGGTATCAAGGGACCAGGCATGTCTCTGCAAACACACCGGTGCCATGGGGGACCTGCTACCCCCAGCTGTGCAGAGCTGTATCCCTCCATGGGCACTCCCTCCCTGTGTGCCCCACTGCTGGGGCCACTGCCCAGACACCCTTCCTCAGCCCCCAGTGCCACCCCAATACTCAAGCACCTCTTCCCTTTGCAGGCACAGTATGGCAGGTGAGGTGCCATGGCCAGGCCACGCTACCCCTACTGTGCCCTCCCCATGTGATCCTTCAGGTTATTCCTCTAAACTTTCCTCTGCTGCCTTGTTTTTGCTCCAGCCTGTGACTCTCATCCTGCTGCCTGCCCTCTCTGGCCCTGTGGCCAGCCCTTGCAGCCCAAAACCAGGCACAGGGTGACTGGTGCTCCATCATGACACAATATCCCCATGGAAAACCCCAGCCCTGAGCCGCTGCCCCCACCAGTGCTGGAGGTGGCAGAGGTGTGGTCACCAGGCACGTAAGCTATCGAACTGCCGTGTTTAGAGTAGCTGGGAGCAAGGTGGGGGTTGGCACACATGGCACCAGCTCCTTGCTTTGCCGCCTCTCAATAGGGACGAAAGCTGGCACCACAGGGCAGAGGACCAGCTATGTGTTTGTGCCTTGTCTAAGAGGAGCAGCCATGTGCTGTGGTCCTCGATGTCATCTGCAGTGCCAGCATGATGTCTGTCATGGGGGTTTTAAATGCTGGATAGGTGAACTGTTCTGGGAAAGATGTTTCCAAGAGCCAGTCCTGCTCCAGCCAGGTGGGTCCATCCCTGTCTTCTGTTCATAAACCCAGCTGAATGCACTTGATCATGCACCCGGAAGAACAGACTGCTCCAAGTACAACCAGATAAAAACTATCTGTACTCAGAAAAGCTGCTTTTCGTTTCCCAAATCCTCAAGATGGCACTATATAACAAGATTTGAAGCTCCAAAGCCACTTAATTTTTGCAGCTGGCCTGGCACGACACGGCTGCCAGGTGCACCGCATGACATGGCACTGGTGTGTCATTCAGTTCAGTTCATCTCAAATCTTGTTTTCTCAAAAAGGTTGAACTGATTTTACTTATGCTGAGTTTCATCTAATTCCCCCCAAAATTGCAAGAGATGGTGCAAAGAGCGATTACAGCTGTACTTTGCCTTAGATTTTGTTGATTACAGTTATTCTAAAATAAACCTTTGATATTTAAAAAGACAAAAAGGTAGCTCAGGTGAAACAGTTAAAACATTGTTTCATTGCCAACACGTACTATGGCTTGGGCCACAGCTCGTTTTCTGCTTCTGCATTTTTTGCCTCTGCCCTGCCTGCAGAGAGGAGCTCTAAGATTGCAGGACAGCATAGCCTTGGCTGCCACCCGTTTTTGCCCCAGCAGTTCTGGACCTCTGCTGTGCCTTTGGCTCTCACCCGTTCCTGTCTGCACTGTATGGCTGACATAACTTTTGGAAATTATTTTTCCTTTTTAGAGTCTGCTAGGATATGAAAACCTCCATGCACTAAATAGGTCTTTTACCACTCCTTTTGGGAGTAGAATGTTTCTTCCACTTAAAGTTTTTGAGACAAGCAAGAAATCTAAACTCAGTGTTCTTGATTTGGTCCATTCATTGGCAGTGAATGGAAATGCTTCTCACTTCAAATCACCAATAGAGGTGCAAAAGACTTGTCTTACCATCACACCCTTCTCATTTCACAGGATACTAAGGTAGAGTGTTCTTTTTGATAGGGTTTTGACATTTGAATTCTAGCCCCATTGCTTAGTTTTAATATTTTAATGTATATTTAATAAAGTATCTTCTCTGCACTTTGTTATCATATACAGATGTAAATCAAACTAGGTAATTAAAATATGTTTTAATTCATCTAAAACGTGAACATTTATACATTTTGCTAGAACTTCTTCATTTCCGGAAGTGATTCCAACATCAAAGTGTAAAGATTCAGCCTTTGTGCTCCTTTTAGTAGTAAAGTACTTTGTGTGAGAAAATATTTACAATGAGTAGAACATATGTAGCCATCTGAGTGTCTCTTGTTTGATTCATGGATTTCTTTAACTGTTTTCTCATCCTTCTTTTTGCCCTTTATGTTAATATTTGCATTTCATCAGCCTTTTTTGCTCACACAAGTGACAAAAATCACATACATTTACCACCCATACATGTTTCCCAGAACTGAACTGCTTGCCCCTGTGCAGCAAGCCTAAAGAATCACATCAATCAGAATTTAGGGAATAAATTCTGGTCCTTGAAAAGCGAATTAAGTGTAATAATCATATCTCAGCATATGGCTCCCATCAGAAACCTGGGCAACATTCCCAGCCTGAGTGATGAGAGTGCCACTGGTGTTCCTCCAGACTAGGCAGGACTGCCTCTGTGCAGCCACACAGCTCCTTGCGTGGCTCTGATCCTGCTGCCCTTTTGGGGGCGATGCCCTGGCACCCTCCTGACTCTGCCGGTCCTGCTTTCACTCACAGCTCCTCAGCACTTCTCTGAGAGTCTGTCAGCCCGCTGATGAGTTTGCACAGGGCATCTTGAGCAGTAGCTACTTCTCTGCGAGCCAGTGTAGGCACCCCATACCACAGACAGCTCAAGAGAGCAGTTGATCTCAAACTAAAACAAATGCCTCCGACAGGGCAGATGCCTGAAGGGCATTGAGATTACACACAGTGTTGTGTATCTCCATCTCTTGCACCATCACAGAAGCTTAAACCATGGGATGTGAGCTGGATTCATGCTTGCCTCATACTGGCTCAGTGGCAGGACTGTGTGGACATCTCATTCACAACTGCTGTGGAACCTTCTGACAGCTGTATTGCCCGTTCCTCCTTCCCTTCTGATCAAAATTCGGGCATTAAGCAAACTTGGAACTTCTTTGGGAGAGGGAACGAAAGTCTGAGTTGCAAAACCTCCTTCTCTCACTGACATCAACACCTTCCTTTCCATCATCCCCAAGATGCCCCTTGGGGAATCTGTAGAAAACAGGATAGCAACGATGTGACAATTACCCACAAAGTCCAACAGGGAGAGGCTGACTTGGAGAGTGAATTGGAATGCTCAGCAGTTTTCTTCTTCATCAGCAAAAGTTTGCTTTACGATGAATGAAACCTAGCAAGATTAATTACTTTTCTTACAATGAAGCCTCAGAGGCAAATTCATTAGTTTTCAGCTTCCAGGTTGGTTACCCTGGGCAGCGGAGTCTTTGCACACAGCACTGCAATTGATTGCCCATGGCCCAGGGTCCATAGAGGCTAACGAGTGACATGTAGATCAAGAAAGGTTTGCACTTGGCTGCGTGGCATGGCAGAGTCACAATGCACACGATGTCTCTGGAGCAGTCAACGCTGCTGCACTGGTAGCATGAAATACAATATTTATTGTGGAAACACAGAAGCATTTTCAGTCTACATACAACTGTAAAGACAGCAATACAAAAGTATTTTTTGCAGGCCACAGCGATCTTTGGGAATGATTTATAACAAAATAGTCTTTTCAGCATCAAACACTCACTGACAATTTCTAGAGGACCACTGTGCTCTGCCAGTGCAGAAACAGGGAGAGTGTGTTTTGTACAAATATGACATTAAGCACAAGTATTGCTGGGGAGGAAAGAAGGCAAAGCAGGTGGGCTGTGCTCTGGAGCTTTGCAGCTGCATACACTAATGGATATTTTCCCAAGGAAATGGAGAGTATTTGCAAAAAATTAATGTGGAGAGCAACAGGTATTACATTAGACAGTAAAGCATCCAGCACTTTACACTGTACAGAGTATTGCATTGCCATTTCCAGCCTATACAAACTAAGCAACTGATTTTAAAGCAGATGTGAGAGAAGGCAGGGATGCATCAATACCCCTGACATAGCCATTCGGTAGCACAGACAAAGCTCTGAACTGGTGTTGACTTTCTGAGGATGATGAAGATAATAAAGAGGTATCATTCTGAAATCCAATGACAAAGGCATCCCAGTCTTCCATTTCGGCCTCTGCTTCTGTGATAGATGGAGGCTTAACTTCAAACTCTCCTACAGAGCAGTCTTCTATCATTTCATAGCCTCTCAGGATCAGCTAGAACTGCTTACTCATCAGGATATGGACAAAGCCCTACAGGTTTAGTATCTGCCACAGAGAACAAGATTCACTGGACTCCCTGAGCACTTTATTACAGAACTAGGTCTAAATTCACAGTTAACTTGGAACAAAGTAACCAATAATAGAAATGGTTTTTCAACATCATCCCACTTAAAGTTAATGATCTGCAGCTCAGGTCTGCCCTTACTGCTCTTGGACATTCATCATTGCTAATAATAATAAATCTTCCTGGCCAAATACGGGCTTTACAAGCAGGCAGATTGCATGCTCAATTAGCCCAAGGAAATTGGTCACTTTGCCTAACCCCTGCTGTTTGAAATATGGAGTCTCACTGCTGCACCATCCTGCTGGATCATGTCTCTTCCACCAATGGAGCAGCCAGGGAGGGGGAACCCTCTGCCCTGAGTGAAGGATTCAGCTGTTCCCTACCACACATCTCCTTGTATGGAGCAGAGGATCTTCCCAGCTCACAGGCTGCTGCAGCAGGGTTTGCCCGCTCCACCAGTGTAGCTATTACTTAGGGAGCTCTGAGTGCTTTGGTTACATTCTGTGCTAAATAGCAGCCCATTTCGGAATTATCAAATATCGCTTCTTCCAGAAGGAGCGGGGATGTTTCAAGGGCGGGAATGTGGGAACAGATAAGCACAAGCAGCTTTTTTTTGACACTTTGACAGTGTGCTGTGTTTTCTAAGGGCAGCCAGAAAAAGACATTTTCTGGATTTTTGAGCACACTGGAGAAAACCCAGCCCAGTGTCTGAACTTCATGCAGACTAGGAAAAAGTCTAGGCTTTCCCTTCAATCCATGAAAAATGCCTCCTGAATATTTTCTTCCCATTATAGCTTCACTTTTCTCCGTCTTCCTCATTAAGCTGAATTTCTTCTCACTTTGCTCGAGGCCTGTTTAATGATTTTTCATTTTGGTTACTTTGTTCTGAGAATTTAGACCAGATTCCTCATACAGTGTCTTCTCATTGCAGTGACATCCTAGCTTATTTATCCCAGGCTTCTGGGGACCCCACCCTCCTTATCCAAAGAGAAATGATGACTTGTCTTCTCACTAAACCCCCTTGTCACCAGCCTGCCTCCTTTGTCTCTCTCTTTGTCCCCTCTGACTTACTGAAGGTGTGACTTAGGCTCAGCACTGCAGGACCAGCTCAGGTACAACCTGTTGGCCTCTGTCTTCTGTGCTGCTTTCCCTGCCGTAGGATCGACAGATGCTGGCTCTGCAGAAGTGCGGTTGTTGTTGTTATCCCATCGTATGGCAAGTCCCTCATGTGCCAGATGTCAGCAAAACTGCTTTGGGCTGAACCTCTAAAGGTCACATAAGCTTTAAAGAGCATCTTGTGTTTTCATGTGACAGATTGTCACACAGAAGGGAGAATTGAAATGAATTGGTGGCCAGGGAGGGGCTTAGACATGCTGTAAATACCAGGTACCTCTCCAAACAGTGGTGACTGTTTTCTTGTCTATTAGGCCCTTTTATCATATTATGGGTTGTGGGCCTGGTTAAGCATGTCAAATACAATACGAATGGGGTACTAACCTGGCACTGCAGTGTACCTGGGACCCTGCATGCCATGAAGCAATTGCTGTCATCAGGCCACATTGGCCCTACACGTGAGGGAGAAGGAGTTGAGGTTCTTTCCTTTCAAAGAGGAATGGGATTTCATCTGCTGGACATGGAGGAAAAAGCTGTTGGATGAGACACAGTGGAAGTGAAAGCCAAAATGAGAAACCAAACCAAACACAGTAAATTCTCTCAGGGTGAAAAAGGGAAAAGAAGTGGAAATTAGCAAATAATTCCTGGAAATACCCTCAGCTGTGGGCCTGAGTGCCTACATTTTAATTCAGATATGGATGGTTAGGGTGGTATATTTTATATCACTCTGATGTTTAAAACCCCATTTCTATCTGCACAGTTTGCTGCTTTTGAGCCAGTTCCTATCATATAAAAATATTATTTAGACAGACTGTACAATTTTAAAAAAATAAATCTTACTTCTCAAGAAGCTAGCAAACACTAATTTGGTGAAAATTGTGGTTCTTGAAGAAAGAGATGAGCCTGTGTGTGGTGTTTGGTTTCAGTATCACTATCTCACAGTCAGTCCATGTACATTCAGCAGCTCCATTTCTTAGCATGTCCACTTAGTATGAACTCAGGTTGCAGGAGTTATGGAAAGGAGGGAGAGGTTGTTTAAAAAAGAAAAATATAGTGAAAACATTTAAAAAGTGGTGCAGGTTGATCTGAAACAAAATGCAGGCAAAAGAAAGAAGGTGGGTGGAAGAAAATACTGATTACCATTAGCCCTCTTTGGTTTCCATAACAGGCGTGTGCTATCTATTACTAATTTAGCTGATGAGAGAGCCACAATTTCTTTAAAACATGCCAGGACTCCAGTCTGTCTCTCAGCCTGTAATATCCAAACAACAAATTGGGTCCCAGCTGGGATGTGTTTATCAGCTTAAAAAGAACTGATTTTCTCTTCCACAGTCAGAAGGAAAGCGTTGTCTGACAACATGAACCAAGATCAGTGCTTTTCCCAAACTCCCTGCAAATGGGCAGTTTTGGCTATTGGGTAGTCCAGATACCGATTCTGGCTCTGCAGCTTTAACTCTGCCCTGTTTCTGGCAGCCCAATCACCATTGTCCATCCCCATCATCCATCCCACCAGCAGGGTCCATCATCACCTTTTTTATCCACCTCCCACATCTTCTGCAGAACTAATTACGCTTTGACCTCTCTGCCCAGAGGCACCGGCTTAAGTGAAAATGAGTCTAAGCCGCTTTGAATTGGAAACAGGCAAGCAGGAAGTCTTGGTCCAGATAACTGGGTTTAGCCTTTTTTGTGTGTGTGTGCTTGTTCTTGCCTATTGTCTTTCAGGCTGATTTTTATGGACTGCTAACTATTAAAGCACAGTGATTTGTACAACACTTCCATTAGCCTTGCTATTATGTGTAGGTAAGAATGAGATACTGTATCTAATCACAAGTATTTATTTATCCAATGATATAACATATTTACTTGTGTGGCTATATAACATACAATTTAATTTGTTCTATGAAAATAGTGAGCCTTCCTTACTAGATTTGTGTCAAAGCACCTGAACATAAATTGGAATTCAAATAAAAAAATCACATTACTTTAAAGTATTCTTATTTAACTATTGATAAAATAGCTCAGATGGGCACAGTGTAAATGACAGTAAAATTGGCATTTACAACAGCCCTATTAGACAAAAGGGAATTGGACTGAGAGAAGAAAATCGATTTTTTTCTACACTGTGCTTGAAGCAAAAACTGTGCGTAGAGAGGAATCTACTAATTTAGAAAATCTTAGTCAGTTAATTGGGGTACAAATGTTTGCTTTTTCCGTCCGTCTGTCTCTCCGGAGCGTAGGTGAGGGCTGTGGTGGGAAGTGGCTTCTAGCCCTCCCCAAGGACCCTGTCTGACCTGGTATCCCCTCTTTGGGATGATGACCCTCAGTCCCACCGAAATGACCCTCACATTCCACTGCTGGGAACACGCTCAGCAGCGTTTTCAGCACTGCCCGGGGGCTCCGAATGCTGCACCCGCCTTGTCTGCTGCTCCCAGGCAGCCCCAGTGAGCCGCTGCTGGGAGCTGGGAAACGGCCCTGCGTGAAAATCTGCATGAGAAATCGGTACCCGAAAAGCGGCTCCTCACCTGAATTTATATGCAAAGCTTTTTTTTTTTTTTTTTTTTTTTTTTTTTTTTTTTTTTTTTTTTGACAGCCCCTGCTCATATCATACAGCTGTGGAAATGCTCGTTTCCCTCCCGTTCTGCCGTTCTCCCAAACCCCAAGGGTAGAAAGGTTTTGTGTTTCCAAGCTCCCAGACACAACCAGTGAGGCTGTGAGGTGCTCCGTGGGTGTCCAGCTGTGGGTTGTACCCGCTGCCCGACTGTGGGTATGGAGCCATGAGATTCACGGCACCAGCCTGGCTAGGGAGCAGCAAGTGAGAGCTGGCTCTGTGTGCAGGAAAAGTGAAGGCTACTGACTGCAGATCCCCTTGGCAAGATAACTATTGATTGCCCCCCTTTCCCCCTCCCTTAACTGGTAAGGTTGGATATAAATGAGTTGCCATGCAGAGCTATATACAAAAGGATATTATACGATGGGGAAAAGGCAAAGCCAAGCATTTGGCTGAGTTTAGGCTGTTCTGTGCCTTTCCAAGCACAATAAAATTAACAGAATTATCTCTGTGTGTGCTAGTGCTTGTGGAAGGCTAATGGTGTCAAAATGGCAAAAGAAAATGAGAACAGGTTTGGGAAGGCAGCAGAGTGTTATCCCTGGATGAGAAGATTTGTGGTTTAATTTGAATAGCTTCACCTTGGAAAGACCCTGCTCTGAACGGAGAGTAAGTTATTCTGGGAGAGGAGCTCTCCTGCCCACTTCTATCAGTAGGAAGAGAGTAAGAACAACAGTGGAAGGATGCTGCTGTATCTGGATGCAGCACATGGAGGGCTGATGTTTCTCAGCAGAAAACATTTCCTCATTTTTTTTAAGCTCTGGGGCATGGGTGATCTCTAGCCCTATGCCCATCACACCTGTCTCAATCTGCCAAACACATTTAGCTCTTTTGGGAGCATAAGTATGCACGTAAAACCAATTTAAAGATCCAGTTTGGTTTCATTCATGGACACTTTTAGCAGAGAAGGAACAAATTGGACACTACCTATCCAGGTTTCTTGCCTCAATTTGGAGTTTCTGCTGAACCTCATCTGGATGAGCTTGATTTCTGTAAAATGGAAATGCAGTAGGAGCTTTGTAGTTTGCAAAGCCATAGTCAGGTCTGACCTTGCTCCTGATGTCTCCCACCACTGATTCCCATGGTGGACATGAGACTTGCCCTGAGTTACAGCAGTTTCTGTGTTTCTAAGCTCTGAATTTCCTCCTCCTCTCATTCTCTGGCCTTGCCATCACTGTCACTTCCATCATGGCTACATCAACTACATCTCCAAGAAGAAGGTGGGATAAATATCCCAAAGCTGCTTTTGTCTTTGAGGCTTGGCAGCCCTTATTGTAACTGTGACTTGGGAGGAACGGGAGGGATCATGAACTGCAGAGTGAGAAAACAGTGCAACACAGTACCATTTCAGTGCCAAATTTCCATGAGTTGGCTGACACATCTCAGCAAGGCAGAAGCGTGGTAGACACAGGAACCTGAAAATGCAAGAGAAAACCCCATACTACAGCACTAACTCCTAGTCAGCAGAAACAAGCTGTTCCTGCAAGCACAATGCCAAATCTCTATTAGACTGTGCCAAATACAGTCCACAAGGAATAACTTCAGGTTAAACAGCTGCACAGGCCAGATAACATGGGGTTGGCTTCATCTGCAAAGGGCAGTGGGCTGGGTGCCAGTTACTTAACCATGTTAAAATTTGGGCGATGGTATCTGCTCTGTTAGGCAAGCTCACATGAGCTACCCCAGGTCAGACACCTTTGGAGAGGAAGTTTGTTTTTTCCCAGCACTGATTTCTTTGTGCAGGATTCCTGCTCGTTAAGGACATCTCACTCAGCATGGGCTGCTATGCAGCCATGGGCCTGTCAGTGCTCCAGAGCAGTGTCTGCCATGCCTGCATTTGGAATGATAGCACAGCTGCCAAAAATCCTGATAACAGTGTTCTTTGATCATTCCTTTTCCCATCATTTCTCTTATGTCATCTCTATGGAGAGGCACCTCAGGTGATGAAAGGTTTGTAGGGAGAGGTGGTTTTTCTGATCTGAATAAAGAATACAGTTGGAAAAACCAGGCAGGCTTTGGTGAAGCCTTCCTCCATGCTGCTGTGCAGTGCAGGACAGGGGTGGCTGCCGAGGGGTCTGTGGGATACCAGCGGTTCCAAAACTCCTCCATCAGCTTTTGCCACAGCAGAGGGTCTAACAGGGGATATCACCTTTCCCTGCAGATCTGGTCTTGCTTTTCAGATGGAAGACTGGGTTTGGGTGGCAAAGTCTTGGTAGTGGGGAGCTACAAGAGTGACTTCTCTGAGAAGCTGCCAGAAGTTTCCTTATGTCTGATGGAGACAATGCCAGTTGGTTCCAAGACAGATGTTCCCTGGCCAAAGCTGAGTCCATCAGCAAAGGCTGGTAGTACCTCTGGGATTACATATTTAATAGCTACAGAGACACAGGTGTTACTGCTACAGGGAAGGAAAACTGCTATGGAAAAAGGTTTGGTTAATAATTAGATTTTCCTGTGACTACCTGCAAGTAAAATCAAACTCTTGTAGTCCTGTTTAAGATGGGCTTAATGCAAGAAATATTGGAGTGCCATGCCCAGAAGTATGTAGGATGACATAGGTATCTGGGGTTTGGAACACTACCTTGAGTTACTCTGATAATTCTCTTTGAGTCTGCCACCCTGGTGGGACACCGGCATGATTTCTCTCCCCAGCCTGAGACAGCTTCTGAGAGATCAAGATTGTTATTTTTTTTATCTTTTTAAATCTTCTGAACAAGAACTTATGTGCAGCCTAAGCAAAAAGTCCTGAGGCTGCAAAGAGCAGAGAAGGGAGCTATAATGACCATATGTTTAATGGCAGGTTGTAAATGACTGGTGATGTTTCAGCTGGAGGTCTTCAGCAGTGGAAGACTTGATCTCAGAGTGGTAGCTGCCACCCATTATCTGCAATGAAACAAATGGAAGGACTTTTGTGTCTCTGCTTGATGCCTTTTTTATGTCCCAGATTTGGAGATTTCCCTTGTTCCCGTGAAGCAGACTGGTGACAAAAAGGGGAATGGCTGGCAGCCGGCTTCAGTGTGGGAGTCACGCTGCTAGTGCAGCCTGCATATTCCCAGACTGCTCTCTGGGGCCTGGATTCTGCTGCCCTCCTCCCACTGCAGTTGGGAAAGACAGAGCCAAGCTCCTTCACCCCTTGCTCCTTCCTAATTCCTTGTGTGGACAGTTCTGTCCCAAGGGGATAACACTGGCCAACTGCTTCAACCAAATGTGGGTGCTAGTGATAGCATCTGCTGTAACCTTGGTCAGACCAGGCCATATCTCTTCCCTTTACCTGCCTTCCTATCTTTGACCTTCTCCACCTGGATTTGTGCTCATAAAGAAAACATTCATTTCTTACTATGTGTTTTTTTTTTCCATGCACTCTGTAGAGTCATGCAATTTCTAACCAAGTCAGGAAAAAGATGTAATTCAGATCAGTTCAGATTGTTTAGCTGGTACAGACCCTCATGGAGTTATTTCACCCTTTCTAAAAAAAAATCATTTATATACAATGCAACAGCAAAAATTCTGTTTTGAAGAAAAAGCAAAAAAATTTGATGCCTTGCTTTGTCACTGTGAATGCTTTATGAGAGGCATCTTGGGATTTCAAACGATTTATCTCTTGAGTGTTGATTTTGGGGTGGTGTCCATCTGCTGCAGCTCCCTGGCTTGGCAGCCAGCACCCACCCCCAACGGCACCAGGTGCTCTTCCTATCAGCATCCACGACAGGGGTCAGCCTATGGGAGTTTTGGGGGCTGTAGGTTACCCAGCATGCTGCCCCTGCACAGCCCTGCTGCAATGCATTATCAGGGCAGAGCTGAAGATGGCAGCAGGAATTTGGTTTCTCTTCCTGTATTTTGTCTCCTTGGGAAGTGCAGCGCAGCACAGGGCTGCTGCAAATGGGGCTGTGATATGAGTTTAATGACATTGTTCCTGGGGTCACTGCAGAGAAAGAAGCTTTTCTTCCCTTGCATTTAACTCTATTTCATGCACAAAGGACGCTGAAGAAACCCAGAAATCTCCACGTGGGTCTCGAACTAAGGTGACTGCCTTCTGTAGGGATCCTGCATTTGATGTGGGGACACAGGCAGTAACCCCAGACCCATGAGCTGCCTGCATGCCTGTGCTCCCAGACAGACTGACTATCTATGCTATCTCTGATGGACTTCAGGAACAGGCACCACGTGGGTTTGCAGTGCACAGCTAGAAAAAGAAAAAAAAATTCAAGACAAATCAGCATTTGCATGCTGGATGCCTCGCATACCCACAGGGCTGATGGCTGAGGGGCTGGTGGCAGGTGGCTGGGGAGGGGGCACTGCCAGGGGTACTGGGGGCTGGGGCTTTGCCTTCTCTACCAAGGGGGAATCACAGATAAGATCTGCTTGTATTAATAGCAGTAGGCAAAGGAGGGATGCCTGGTGATCTGCCAAGTTTGCAGGCGTGAGCACTTGACTCTCAAGCCAACAAGAGAGAGGCCAAGGAAAACAGCAGGAACTTTATTCTACATCTTAATTTATTGATGTTTCCTTAATCCTCTCACAGACCTCATCTGTTTGAGAAATCAGGTTCATATGTCACCTGTAATGTCTCCTTCCAGACAAATTGCTCCGCAGCATCTGCAATTTTCATAAGTGTGTTGCACTTTGAAGACGAAGATACATGGGACACTTCAGCATAGATTGCTTTTAAGTGCTGCAGGATTTGCCTCATCAACATGAAGGTCTATTCACTGTACAGTGCATGCTGGTATTAGTTTCAAGTTGCTCAGATGCATCAAAAGCAGAAGAGCCCATTGCTTCAGGCAGGCACTGTCAGCTGACTCATTGCCCAGATCCTCATTTAGAAGGCAGAAATTGAGAGGAGGCCTCAGAAAAGGAAGGAGAAAAAAAAAAGAAAAAGAAAAAAATATAGCAACCCTGTAAACTTTACATAATTTCATGGGTTTCATTCATTTCACTGTAATTTTACACATCTTCACATTAAGAGCTTATATTGTCAGAGGAGCACTCAGGATAAGTAATGTCACTCAACGAATCACAAATGGAAGCCATGTCGGCTGGCATTGCAAAATGGATCTATAACTGGCTTTTTGTCCCTCAATTTGACATGATTTAATTCGATTTCTGTGATTTATGGCTGGGAGGAGGATGCTTGCTGTTCCCCATTCCCTCCATGCACCCAGGCTTGATGTCTTCTTCTCTTCTGAATATCCTGGCTTTTGGAAGTAATGAGTGTCTGAAAGGGTAGTGCACGTATTTCCTGCCTGAACTGAGTTTTAAAGCAGTAACTGGGAGAGGGAAATTTTTTTACCTGTCGTTGCTGACATCGCAGGATAACACGTATCACTCATGCCAGCCCTGAATTTGGAGATTATGGCAAAATTGCATTTGTAAGAAAAATGAGTGAGGTGTTTGGGGTGAGTTATGGAGACCTGCAAGAATTTGTTGCCACAACACGGAGCTGCCAGTGACAGCAGCAGCACCCGGTGCCACTCCAGGCTGCTGCTGCTTGGAAGCCTCCTCTGCATGTTTATTTACTCTCTTAGCTCTGACACAAAACCTGCCATGTCGGTGAGTTTCCGTGGGCTTCAGTGGGATCAAAGCTGTGACATATAACAATAAACTGTCTGTAAAATCTTACAAGCTGCTACTTCAGTGAAGAAAGAACAATTGCTGATTTAGCAAGAGGTGTTGCGTATCAGTATCAAATACAATTAAGTTAATCATGCACTTAGAGCAGGGGTTCAACACCTTCACCTTTGTGGACACAGTGTGTTAAAGTCCCTGCAGCCAGCTGAGGCATTCCTGCTCTGGCTGCCAGTGCAGAGGCAGCAGCTTTGATACACCACATACACCTGAAAGCTGGGGCTCTTTGCAGCTCATCCCGACTAGAGGACAGAGCATCAATGTATGAAACCCATTTGCTTTAACATCACCTCTTCCCTTGTGCCCGTGCTGGCCACTGCAATTTCCCATCCCCTGGAGAGCAGCAGCGAGCCTCTGGCTCTCAGCTGCCAGGTCAGCACCAGCTGTGCCACAGCTGCTTGCAGGCTGTGTGTTGGTGTGGTGTGCAGGGCAAGGGCCAACCATGGGCACACAGGGGCTCTGCACTCACCTGGGCACTGCTGTGCCACACACTCCTACACGTGTGCACACGGGTGCACGCACGCATCACTCCTCCAAACTGACCCCAGCACTGGCAGGGTAAATCCCTGCTGCCAGTCTAAAACTTCTCTTCCTGCTCACCACACGCAGTGCTCTCCCTCTTGTGCTGTAACAGGGTGTGGGTATGAGCTGCTGACCAGCTGCAGGTCCCAGCAGTGGTGGTCTTGGCACGCAAGGAGCTCTGGAGCTGCTGGGGCGGAAGGCACCCCATGAATGGAGAGATGATCATCCCTCATCTTGCTCATCCCACAGACATTCATGTCACTACTTCTGTGAACAGGCCCTGGTAAGCTCCATCCTGATCTTGCCAGTCAGGATTTTAGGAAGGAAACATTCAAGACTACTGTTGTGCACCCTGTGCACAGCTCACCCACCAGGCCCCCACAATCCACACCTGTAAAATCTGGGTAAAATTTACTGCTGGCTGTGCAGCATTAGAACAGACAGACTCCTGCCATGACCCAGGTGGGTCATTCATGGCTTCCTGGTGCCCTCTTTCCTTGCTGCATTATGCTTGAGTCATGAATATATGTATTAACTACAGAATAGTCTTAAGCAAACATTTATCTTGCAGAGCAATGGCTGTTGTTAAAGACACCGGGGATGGATGTCTAGGAAAACAAGCCCATTTGAGCACAGCACTGGAAATGAGAACGTCCTCACAATAATTTTTTCCTTGGGTTAACAGTTTCCAAATAAACAGGTGAAATGGTCTGAGGTGATTAAAGCAAGAGAAAAGATTAGTTTTGTTATACGTAATCACCTTTGCTTCTCTTTTATGTGTGGAGTGATTTTCTCAGCAGGATGTGTTATCTATTTTAGGGAATGCTAGTCTTTTTGTTATTCCTTTTCTTTTTTTTAAATGTAAATCAGCTTTTTAATATTTTTGTGTCAATTTGATAGACTCTAATAGCAAGTCTGTTTGGTAGTAGATTCCCCCTTTCCCCAAGCACTTCTTTGCCTTTAATTGCCTTAATTGTTCTAATTTGAATAAATCTGGGATCACACCTTGGCTTGTGGAAATTTCCTGCAGATCTGCAGTGTTCTGCATGGAGTCACTCCTTCATATTTCTCTGTCAGTTCTCTTGGGTGGGATGGCAGGGGATGGGGGAAGGTGGAAAACTCAGATAGTGCCTGATCTTGGCAATGAGAGGGTACAAGTGCTCCTCTAGGCTGGGCTACATCTTCATCTCAAGTCTATTTCACCCCTGCTCCTACAGCAAGTGGAGACCTCATCCTGCTCCCTGACTGCCCCATCTTCGCAAAGAGATGAAGTTTCAGGTTAAATTAGGCAAACCTCAAAACACACGTGCTTTTTTTTTTTTACTGTTGCAACCTTTCCTAGCAGTATATGCAGTGCTGCAGCACTTGTTTCTGCAGGATTTCCTCTCCCCGTGCCTTGGAGGAAGGCATGGATTTAAAGTGCTTATTTTAAGTGACACAAAGCAGTAGTGGCCTTTTTCAACAGTACTTAGTTTTGGTGTCCCCAGCACTCTCCACATTTTGGAGGGAGAATGCTCATAGGAGACATTTCTGTCTGAAACCTTGTGCTGCTCATTGTCTCAGGAAGCTGCAGACCTTGAGCTGTCACTCCACTTTGGATCGCAGACAGAAAGAATGGAAAGGTGTAATTTGGCATCCTTGTGCATTTTGTTGGTGAGCTGAGATAATTTTACCCTGACAAAAATACGTATCTCCATCAATCCCTTGACTTTGGTGGGGCATCCTCACTGAAAGATGCAACAAGGAGATTATTCCTCCATCAGTACGGGATCTGTTCATGGTGGCGTGTGAGCTGATACAGCCTGTCAGGTACATGACAGGGTGGAGAAGAGCCTGAGAAATTATTTCTTATAGATCACTTGGAAAACAGTCCCAGGAGCAGCCCAGATGAGAAGGGCTCCCTTGGGAGCACTGAGAAATGAGCATTCATCTGTCAGGGATGTGTTCAGGAGGTGGAGATGGCTGTGGGCCTCCTCCTGTGCTCCCTGGCCCAGACAGAGGCACCTGTGGATGGTGATGGGTCCCTGCATGTGGGGTGTTGCCTGCATTGGGAAGCTCCAAAATGAGTGAGGAGGTAGAGAGGGGCTTTATTTCCACGGAAATTGTGCCCAAAAGTCACCAGACAGCACAGAGGAGTCACTCCTTGTTCAATCTGTCCCCATGACATCCAACCCAAAATATGCCAGGACTGGGGGGAAGTGCTCTTTAGATTAAGCTGCCATGGGGGCACTTGCCAGCTGTGGGGTCACTGCCTGCTTGCATAGAGTAGTTAAATATTATTGGGAAGTAAAGAAGGAAAAGGCTAGATTATTGCTGTGGAGAAAAAGTTTACAGTAAAGAAAGGAATTAAGAGAAAAATAACAAGTTGACCATTATTAGGGAGAGAGATGCAAAGAGATAACAGGGGGAACAAACATCTAGTACAGTATATTAGACTTGGATGCGGATGTAAGTGTAAAATGCTCCACAAGTCCTGTAATTGAGAAAATCCATCAAATGTCCTGACAGCTGTTCTAGCATTTCCAGAAGCGATAAAACTGGAATTTATTTCACTTCTGGAAAGGGGGCAGTATCACCTTCTGGTGGCTCTAATGAAATGCCATAAAATTTGAGGAAAAACTGTGCTGTAAAGTAATAAAAAAGGGCAGTCGGCAGCGAGTTGTTTGCTGAAACACTGTCACAGGGGACGTGGCAGGGCGGACCTGCTCCCACTGGTCACAGCACCCAGGCTGGGGGGGCCCCTGGCCCCGTTCCCTGCAGCCATGGTGCTTGCAAGTCACCGTAGCAGAGCTGTCCGGGAGGCACAGAGGTTACAGAATAACCATTAGCTTGTGCCAAGCCCTGGCAGGGCTGCAGGGGAGCTGGGAGAGGCTTGTGTGGCACCCACCCACCACTGGCCGGCCTCAGCACCTGGGCCGATTCAGAGCAGAGGAGGGCTGCAGAGTGCAAGCATTGAGGAAATTTTCTTAATTTAGGTTTTTTATTAATTGAGTCATTTGGTGACAGGAGAGAAGGTCATTGCTGTTTACCTCCTATGGTAGCTGCTAGGCAATAAGCTTGTTTTCCTATTTAATTCGTTAATTGAAACTAAATTTATAATACAACGTTTAAGTTATTTGAAGGCTCTTGGACTCTGTAACTTAACCCTAATTTGTTGGCAGGAGAGCACACCTTTTGCATGCATTTTTCTTTTTGGCTCACCATCATCTCTCACGTAATTGCTGGGATGGTTTTCTTCCATTGCCTAATTTCATGTAAATGCCACAGGCACCTTGGGAGCCAGTGTTACTACCCCCAGCTGGCAAATATTAGGGATCTAGGTAATATATTTAAACAAGAGTGGGTGGAGACATCTAAAAATAGAAGGGAAGGAAGAGCAATGTTGGCTGGGCAGAGGGACCCTTCTCCTCCTCACCACTGTCAGGGGTTGGGCACAGGGGTGACCAGTCACACGTTGTCTTCCCTGGGTGACACAAGGAAAGAGTGGCCAGTAAAGCAGACCAAGAGCCATCAATTTGCTCTCACTTAAAGGCTAGTAATGTAAAATCCTCCATGCCAGATGCAAAGCTTTGGATGAGCCCATAAGGATGACCTACCTGGCTAACACATCCTGGTCATTGCGAGGAGTAAAGCACTGTGTACCCTGGTTTCTGTTCGGTGAAACCCTGTGCCCAGGCACTCTGACCATGGTCAATGCTGGGTTTCCACCAGCATCTCCCACTCTTGGACACTTCCTGTGGCTGATGGACCTTTTGGGGGGTAACTGGGACAACTGTATGGGATGAGAAGTCTGTACTCTGGTCAGACTGTGGTTCCCAGTAGCTCTGCTGGAGGATGAATTGTGGGAGTCATGTGGGAGTAGGAGTCTGCTGGAGGACACCCAAGTTGAGACCTCATTGCCATTGTGCAGGAGGTGCAGCTGCTCGTGCTGCACAGCATGCTGAGCACTTTACACCACAAACCAGAAAATAAAGAAACACAAAAAGGTGATCTGTGAAATTCCTAAGTGGGCTTGTCCTTTCATACACACTGGTGTATATGGGCCAAATTGGAGAGGCTGAGCTCTGCTGATAACCTGTGTGCTTTATTCTATATTCTCAGCCCAAGTCCCTGCTGCTTACAGAGGTGTTGAAATGAGCAAGGGAATGATTGTCTTCAGCCCATCATGAGAATTCAGAGCCCTTTTCTCCCAGTAGGCTGCTCCTGGTCTCTGTTCTCTTGCTTGGCATTGTGTGCAGTGGGAACCAGAGGAACCAGAGGTGTCCTGTGGTGTCCGACCAGGTGGCACAGACATTTCCTCAACTGCTTGTTGAAAAGAGCTTTCTCCAAAATGAGTACTTTGGGGCAGCCCAGGACTTTCAGTAGGAATTACCTGAGTGTTAGGAGAGGATTTCCCAAAGTTTAGGTGACAGTGTATTAGAGGCTGATACTAAAATACCTTCAAGTAGGGCAGAGTGAACCCCTTCACAAGAACCCCTTTGCTGGCACTGAATGGGGGGAAGCCCAGCTCCTGCCCAGCCGTGGGAAGGATTCTTCTGATGAACCCAAAGTCCAGATTTCTACATGAGGGTTCCCATGGCAACCAGGCTGCATAGATTAAATATTTAAAAATATGGAAGTGATGCTGCTGTGCAAGGCAAATGCAAGAACTTTAGGGCAAGTGGTGTGTCTCTGTTTCATCCATGTGGATGGGTTGTGGCCCACACCACTGTCCAGCAGCCTGGCTGCTGCCATCTCACCTGGCAAGGCTTCTCCAGGCTTCTCCAGAGCAGCCACTCTGCCCATCATCCTGCCCATCAGCATTACTGCCCACAGCCTCTGTGGGACAACCCCTCTCTCCAAATGATTTTCCACACCAAAAACTTCAGGACATAAGGCCAGCCCCTTTTGGCAGTTGCTTCCTTTACTACCAGAGCTCTTTAGAAAAGGAAGATGGAAAATGCAATTTAAGTGCTGAACAAACCTTCCCCAGGCTTCTGCCCAGTGAAACATCATTTGTGGAGAACTTCAAAGTGGTTGCCAATAATTTGGGGTGGGAGAGGAGCAAAGCAAAGAACACTGCTGATTTGCCTTCATTGGACAGCTGTTGGAAAGTGGCTAGTGAAAAGCAAATGCTATATGGGAAGTGATCAGTTTAATGATACTTTGATGGAAAAATTCTAATCCACTAGGAAGGAGTAACATGCTTTGACCTTGTTTTGTTTCTGACATACTGTTTTACACAAAGTGCATGGCTCAGGTGGCACTGGCCCTGCTCACTGTGCTAAGATTATTCCAGCTGCAGCAGTACCCATCCTGTGGTAAACCAAAAAATACCACTTAAAGCAACACAGGATCTTCACTGGGAGTTGCACATTTCAAGCTCAGCATAGTCATGTCTTTTCCCACTAGTCAACGTTAATTTATTGATCCAACAATTGAGTAATAGTGGCAATATTAAAGGCAGGCAGTGCCAGCATCGGGGCATCCGCAGGGAGGTACAGATGGCCCCTCCAGACACAGCAGAGGTTTAACGGCACCACTATTCCAGCTCCCGGCTTTGGAAAAGAGATATCTCATCTCTGAAATGGCTGGAAAGTTAGTTTTTAATGAGTTTTTAATG